>NC_069366.1:54760000-56010000 GCF_021730395.1 Mercenaria mercenaria
ATAGCAAATAACATTTTGCAATAGCTGTTTGTCATATAGCATTTGACAATTAACATGGCACACCGGCTTTCCATAACTTTCCATAGTACTTAATAAATGTCATTTCGTTTTCAAAACATTTTGCATAAGGTGTTTGTCATTTAGCATTGATATCCGTTGACCTGTGTTATACGGACCGTCCTATTTTGATAAAAGGGAATTTTTGATATGTTGAACATTTTCAAACTATGATTACAGTTATTTTGAAAAGACGCGTTGATCAAAATTTCTTCATACTTAACGTATTAAAGTATAATTTATGCTGAAAATCTCATCATTTTATGCTACTTAATTTCAGGAAAAGCACGTGCATAAAAATTAACGTTAAAAAAATACCTATCGATAGGTCTGAACTAATCAAATGAAAATTCAGGGTCAAGGGGGTGCGCAAGTTGAAAGATATCGACCTATAATAATGTATTATGGCAAATCTCGTTGCTGATATGTGTTATGCACCGGTGATTACTTGACAAAGATAAAATATAATTGAAGTCACTATGTATGACTAATCTCATCATACAGGATTTAAGAATGATTTTTCACCTCTCATGTTTTTTATTAACCGATCCTATTATATAGGCATAGGAAATAGAGATCAATATAATTGGACCTTACTAATCCTACCAGGTGTTCTGTATTACAAAAGTGATTCTATTGTGACATTTTGAAACAAGCAAAACTGTATTATCTGCGCTATCTTATACTTACAAGTATTTCATTTTATTATCGGCTTGTTAAAAGTTATTTTTTTTACCATATGTAAGTTGACAAAATCATAGGAACCAGGTTTTGAGGGGTAAATCAAATACATATGAATAAATCCTAGATGTTTTTGTTGTGCAAAAAGTATCATATTGTGTCTTAAACCGTTTTCATTTTCCACTCATTTGTGTAATTGCAAGGGAAGTAAACTAATAGATATCTCTGCTTATAAGTACTAGCCCAAGGCAAGAGTTGTCATTCTTTGCGGATCACAACTTTAAATTAAATATTTAAAGAACAGAACAGAACAGAACAGACTTTTATTAAGACTTATACATAAGTACATCGTCTAAACACATCTTTAAACATTTTTAACATGTCACGTGTATATACATGGTAATAGTGTAACATACAAATGAAACATTTAGTAATATGATAGAGGAAATATGGATTGAACATGTACATACTTATGGTAATAATATGAAGCTAGAAGTATATGATATGGTAACAGAGGATGAACATATTAAGCAGAATTATTTAAAATAGCATTACGAATACATAATGCTTCCTTGACATAATTACACAGCTTTATCAATTCAAACTTATTATCAGAGTTTAAAAGTTGATGGTATTTGAACACAGATGGGTGAATATAGTAATAACTCTTAATGTATTTTTGTCTAATAAGAGTATAACATGGGCATATACAAACAAAATGATACTCATCTTCAATATCAAGTTGGTTACAAAATATATGTAGTAACGTTCATTACGTGGGGTATTGTTTCTTGCATATCTGCCCGTTTGGATCCTTAAAGGATGGGCAGACATACGCAGCTTACAAAAATATATACGATTCTTCTTTGGTAACATGTTCAAATAGTTTCGTACTGAAATTCGTTTTTAAATATTTTATACGTATCAAGAACAGTACTATTGCTTAAGGATGCAAACCATTCCTGTTTAAATGTATCTATAACTCTACATTTAAATACTTGCACAAATACATTGATGTTTACATTTTGTGCATCGTTAAAGATATCTGCAAATCCATAATCAGTTAAAAGTTTTCTAACATTAGTAACCCAATTACAATATCCTTTATTACTATCTTCAAGTGCTTGCATATACGTAACTTTTAACAATATATTATTTGTTCTTGATAATTTTAACCAGTACTTTATTATCCGTACATATCTACTAATATATAAAGGATATCTACCGAGTTCCCCATATACAAAAGCTGAGCACGTGTTAATTTAAACTTGTAATAACCGTTTGCAAAATTTCAGATGTATTCGTTCTATTTCTTTTGATTTTGTATAGCCCCATACTTCACATGAGTAACATAATATAGAACCTACAAAGGCATCAAATAATTGGTACATAATGTGTGGTTTTAGATCGTAATCTTTACACTTATTTAACAATGTATTTAAAGCTTTAAGTGCTCTACCGACTAAATATTCTTGGTTTAGTGCATAATTACCAGTGTAATTAAACACTGTGCCCAAATAATTAAAATCATCTACAACCTCGATATGCTGTCCATCATAGGTCCACTTTTCATTAGGCGTAAAAAAAATTGTTTGTTTCCGGTATCCCGACCTACCCTAAATTTTTGGCCCGACCCTAAATGTTTTTATGGCCTTGGAGAATATTTTTTTTCAACTTTTTAGCAAAAAGATGCAAAACTGCACTTTTTATGCTTTAAACATGGCCAGTGATGTTAGAAATCAACTTACTGATGCTCTAAAGGCATAACCCCCTTATTTGTAATCATTTTTTGACAAAAAAATAATTTCCGAAAGTCTCCCTTAATAAAAAAAATTTCCAAAAAAAAAAAAAAAAAAATTCCGACCTACCTACCCTAAATTTTTTGAGCATGTTACCGGAAACAAAGAATTTTTTTTTAGGCCTTAGGCAACAAACGCCCTCGCTTACGAAAAACCATGATTTTAGTTTTTCTGTATTAACTTTAAGTCCCCAAGTATTGCAGTAAGAATAAAGCAGGTCCAAATGATTTTGTACTTCTGCAGGTGACTTTCCTATGATGGCCATATCATCGGCAAATAACATCATTATAAAAATTATATCATCTATATTTAAACCGGAATTTAAGCTATCTTGTAAATACAGTTCTAGGTCTTCGACAAATAGAGAAACCAATATCGGGGACATTACCTCCCCTTGACGTAGGCCAATAGCATATCGGAAATAATCAGAGTATGATGAACATTGTTTCACACATGATTTGACATTAAATTTTTGGTACATATCTTAATAATACGTAATATTTTACCTTGAATACCAGATTTATACAACTTTAAATATAGCGCATTTCTATAAATAGTATCAAAACATTTCATCATATCGACGTACACAACATACAATCTTTTATTTTCGTTTATATGTTTTTGAACCAATGACATCAATAAAAATATAGCGTCAACTGTTGAACGACCCTTTCTAAATCCGAATTGGGCGTCCGAAATAATAAATATAAATATAATGTGAACTTGACCTTATAAATTTAGATGTGGAGGACAAGGGCGTATTCAGCGGGGGTGTGGCGGGTGCGAACGCACCTCTTTGTGCAAAGTATGCAAACTTCATTCCATTAATATACTTTTTAAGCCATTTTTATATGTTTTCTGTATTTCTTCCGGTTCGCTTCGATCACCAACTTGCATATATATACTTTGGAGAGGTTGTCCCATATGCAAATTATCTGCATGCAAAACAGTTATTTTATTACAAAGATTTCCCTTCCTCAATCTGGGAGCATACACTTTTGACAGACTAAAATTGAAATTTCAGACATTTTAGTCACAATTTTCTGCTCATTTAGCTCGCAAAACTTTATTTCTCTAGTATTTATAATTACAGAAGAAGTTGTAGAGCAATTTTCGGTCAAATTGCTTTTTTGAAACAACAAATTTAAAAGATGAAATTGTCTCAAACATTCACATGATGAAGTTCAAATATATCAAATATAAGCTAGACAGCACCAATTGAGGTATATAGTTGCCAAAATTTGCCTGAACACGGGGCCTAGGCTTTGATATTTTGTATGTGACATCATCTGGTGGTCCTCTACTAAGATTGTTTAAATTATTCCCCTAGGGTCAAATATGGCCCCGCCCTGGGGGTCACATGGTTTACATTTGTTACCCCCCCCCCCCCCCCCCCCCCCCCCCAACACACACACACTCACACTTGACCAAAATTCTGAACCTGTCTTTGAACACGCAGACGATTAAAGTCTGATCAACAAACATGTAACATGCCGTCGACTTGTTTGTTACAGAAAAGTGTATTTCGACAGCTGTTCCAAGCAGTTTCAATCATATAAAGGTATTTTGCATGACAGATGTGCATCTGCACTAAGGCAGTGCAACCGGATTGTCTGTCCGATTAATTCAAACGTCTTTCTCCGAATAACATTAACATTTCCTGCATCTCACGTGCTATAATTTAAGAATGAATACGTAAATTCATACGCTACTATAACAAAATAGCGCCTTAAAGAAAAACCTTCGTTTTTCTTTATATCTTCTACTAATTGAAGAATAAGGCATGCAAGAAAAAGAATCAATCACTGGCAGCGGGTAAAGATGGGAATATCCGGCACTCGGGTAAATGTTTAGGCGGTCACTCGGCAGGAGCCTCGATCGTTACCAACTAAACAGCAACTCTCGTGCCTGATATTCCCACCCTTACCCGCAACCAGTAAAAGATTCTTATAACATATATACAGTGTGAGCACAGATTTTAAAGTGCATTGAATATGGATCACAGGCGGCCGCATTGCTTTTGCTTGTTTCTTTACTTTAAGGGTTTCTCAGGCAATTTGTTTTATTGTTTAAGTCAAACCAACACAATTTTGTTATGATTTATAAGCTTCCGTAAGCTAGGTAGACCTTTTTCTCACATGAAAGAATTCACCCCAACCGGAATATTGATCCAACAGCTTTGTGGGAAAAGTGAGTAGATATCTCACTCTGCGACATCCGAAATCAGCCATTGCTTTATCATTTCACGATGTTTAAGATATTGCAATCTAAATGATATATATTAATTACTAGCTATTCAAGCGTCATTGTTTACTACAAAAGATTTTAAAACATTATTTATTAAGGAGAATCCACTTAACAGGTGGTCAGCTGCGTCTGAGAAATATTTGAAATTTTGTAATTTTCATGATTCAGTGTGTTTCCTTGGCAAACCAAGTTCAAGTTCTAATCCGAGAACTTTTCTAATCCGACAAGTTCCCAGATATACGTTAATTTGCACGAAATGCATTACAGAAATTTCTTGGAGAGTCCTATAGCCTTGCAGGAGGGGGAACCCCTCCAGCACCTACTCCCACTTGTCTTTTTATGGCTCGCTTGCGCACCCCTTTAAAGAAAATTCTTGCAAAGCCGATGGAGGTGAAGGATAAACGCTTTATACAACAAAGCTGAAAGGGCCAAGAATATCTTTGTACATGTTATTTCTTTCAGTATTTTGAGAGGTCTCAAATGCTCCTCGATGTTTAGAATGAAAATGTCGCGCACAGCGTCTCTGTCGTAAAAAAAACATGCGTGTGCCATATATAGTATGGTGGCTAATTTATGCCATTTCGTTATTTCGTTCTGTCCGCAGCAATACCCGCCGGACGTCAACGAGGTGACGTTTTCAGCTGGACGACGTTTTCAGTGGGTTATGTGGCGTTACGACAAAAGGCACAAATCAGCCACCGTAATAAATCGAATCAATAATTATTCATTTTCGGTCTGCTGATACAGAGGTCGCTCCAATTCCAGAAGCTTCCCTGATTTTTTACCGTGACCTGTGTAAAGCACACATACCTGAGTGATTTGACTTTTTTACTTTCTTTTCTTTTTATCATTGATATACAAGTATACCTATTTTTCTAATGGTTTGTTTGTCAAGAGTGAATGTTGTATTTAAATGTTTATCACTTAAATTCTGTCTTTTTATTATAATTACAGAACCAGTTTCTAGCCTCCTTACCGCCCAATGCGCAGGTGTCCTCTGGACGGATATTTCTATCCGATTCGTAAACACATGACAGATATTATTATTCTGGACGATTACTGAAGTCACAAATTTGTCAGATCACTTGAACGGCGAACTGTCACACAATTCACAGAGCACTTCAGAGTCACTGTTCCTTATATATGTTGATAACCTGTTCAATACCATGACGTATGTGATAAATGAGTGGTTTCCGACAGTGCCTAATCCATTCCTCTTATGGAATTTGAACTTATGTCATCGAGTCAGCTTTTGGACTAATTTCTTATTAATAATAGATCAATGAAGAACACAAAATAGGGCTATTTTGCTGGTATACACTGTAATGATTATGATTTATTTCCAAAACAACACTGTACCTCGTTTGCACTGGCAACGAATGGTTTAAGCATGTTGATTTTCTTTATATAGTTTGAAGACCCATCACAACCGAGTGTCCTACTTCCGCCCTACCCCGCTCCCCATTATATATGAACTTCATGAAAACAACTCTGATAATACAGGCATATTACAGCTGTACTACAAGATGACATGTGGACAATTTAGGCCCATCCTGGATTAATGAACAATCAATCCCGTTTTAGTGTAATTTTGAAGACAGAGATATATAACTATCTTAAACAGTATAAGCGAAGTGTTTTTGTTTGTTTTGGATTTAACGCCGTTTTCAAGAGTTTTCAGTTAAGTAACGGCGGGCAGTTATAACCTTACCAGTGTTCCTGAATTCTGTACCAGTACAAACCTGTTCTCTGCAAGTAACTTTCAACATCCCCACATGAATCAAAAGCGGAGGACGAATGATTTCAGACACAATGTACTTTATTAAACTGGCACAGAGAACATACGCCCTGCCCAAAGATCGAACTCACGACCCCGCGATCCAGCCTCGACAAAAACAAATACTTCCGTTCATTAATTTAAGAACTGTATCAGAAATAAAGAGATAAGAATATATAGATGAAGGAGCTTATATACGAAAAAGATTGTCACAACGACAGTGCATATTAGAGAGCATAGTAAATTAACACAATTTCGCTAGCTTCCTCTCAGTCTAGCGTGGTTAAATAAAGTGGGCAGAAGGAGCTACGGCTCTAGAATGCACGAATTTTAAACAAATGTTTGAAGGGAAATGACGTCATTGCCATCAGACAACGTTGACGTACCCGCCCATTACATGAACCAAAGAAGTATAAAGAAATACAT
The DNA here is from genome assembly GCF_021730395.1 of Mercenaria mercenaria. Classification (NCBI taxonomy): domain Eukaryota; kingdom Metazoa; phylum Mollusca; class Bivalvia; order Venerida; family Veneridae; genus Mercenaria; species Mercenaria mercenaria. The sequence goes on from NC_069366.1 coordinate 54,766,988, forward strand.
AGAGGATATTTGTTTGTTTTGAGTGAATATGGAATATATCTCACTGAGAAGTGAGAAAATTTCAAATATTTTCACGAACGCGTAGGGGCAAAAGAAGCACAAGGATGCGATTACTTAAAAAGTGTAACAGAACGATTATCGTTCCTAATCAAATTTTGGAGGAACTGATCGGAAGTTTCCTCACAACACAAACAAAGAAAACTTGCATAGATAAAAGAAGCTTCAAAATACATGCAATAAAAAGGTTATAAAACAGGGTGGTGTGCCGTTAAAGGCGATATTGGCATACTGGACTGGTTTTTGGCAATTTGCCCTTGGGGCAATACCTCTCTCTCTCTCTCTCTCTCTCTCTCTCTCTCTCTTTTCGAGTGTTACATGCAGCTGCGCGCCTGTACAAGAAATTTAAAAGTAGAATGGACAGTAATACACGATGTGTATTTGCAAGCATAAAATTTAGTTTAATCATATTTTATTGTAATTATCACACAAGACATTATGGTAAATGTACATCAAGACAATAATATACAGATACATATGTAAATATATATATACAACAGCAAACTATCAATACATCAAGACATATATAATACTACTGTACATTAAGAAATATTCGGTAACTTTGCAAAGGTGCGATAACACAAAAGGGTTGGACCACAAGTTTTGCCAACATTAGAAATCGGTCCGTCCCTGGCTGTCTAATTAATGTTAGATTAAACTAAATGGCGGATTTTTGTTTGGAGTAGAATGGAAAAATGTATATGCTTAACAAAAATATAATTTTCAGATATAAATTTACTTATACAGTAGAAGAATTAAAATAGTAAATTAAACAGAAGAAAAGCGGGGGAAAAACAAATAATCGAAAGAAAAAAACAACAAAAACAAACACAGTCAAGCGTAAAATCAAAATCAAAGCATGAAATACACTTGATAGTGTTAAAAAACAAGGATTTACAGATAAAAGCAGTTTAAAAACATGGCTATCATGTTAAGCATTGTGTGCAAGTTTGGTCACACCCTGCTTAAATTGGCCTAGAGTGTGGGCTTGCAAACGTTGTGCTGGAAGGGAATTCCAAAGCACTGTGATAGTGGCTGGAAGAACTTATAAAGTGCTTTAGGGTACAGCGGATTTTAGGGTATAGAGGATAGGTTGATAAATTCTGTATTTAAACCTGAATTATTGTATAAATTTTCATATCATTCTTTTACTGGCATGCTGACAGACATTCTGACATACATTTTAAATGTTTGCTTGTTGTATTATTTTTCATATGTCATCAAATGAAAATCGAGGCTATCATTTACTGACTAAATCAGTGCGTATATAAAAAAACATCAGTTAATGTAAAGTCTTTGATAGAAATTTAAAAAGCTGAATGTTTTTGAAAAGAAGATATATTATTAGTCTGATATATAGTAAAAAAATCTTGGGAAGTTTGTTTAGATGTGGATTTTAAACTAATAACGGAAAAAATTACCAAAGCTATCCTGAATACCCTAAATCGGCACGTATATAAACAATGGCACGAAGAGAAAAATCACATGAATTTCTATTAAAGGCTGAATGTTTTGAAAAAAAAACTGTTTTCTGTCTGATATACAGAAAAAATTACTATGTTTCATTTCTTTGAACTGGAATGCAGGAAAAATTAGTTAGCTATCCGCTATATATATCAATATCGCCTTTAAGGCACACAAGCCCTGTATAACAAGTGAATGAAGTATTGCCATGCAATACAAAGTTCCCTACTGGAAGGCACCTTATTCTTTCTACTGCAGTATTGTAACGTGTTCCGAGCGGTCTATTATTTAAAAGGTTGCTTTACGCAGCTTTACATATAAATGTATATATGAATTTTTCTTATGGCTTCCTGCCTATTGGTTCTGTACAAATGATTCGTAAATGATTAGGTGTTTCAAAAACAATCAGCTTAAATTATCAGTTATATCATAATTATAAAACAAACACAAAACTATATCAATGGTAGCTTGACTTTTTTTATAACTTAAGCTTTCAGCTTATTTTAACACTATGATCATATAGAAATATCTGATGCTTCTACCTTTAACTGCAACCCGATACTTTCCTATAGTCCAATAACTATCCCAATAGCTATGACGCGAGGCGTCTGTTAGACTAATGAGATATGTTACTGGTAGGGATATATAACAAAGTTCCAGCCATTTGTAGATACAATGTCTTCAGCCTTATAATACTTATACCTATTTCAACACAACTGCGACCTGGTTTTTTAACACTAATATGTTACCATATCTCTGAAAGCTAGCTTTCTAGAGATGATGGAGGTTTATTAATGCCCAGTCAACTTCAAAGTCCCAGTATCTTCCAATGGTCTGACTCTATCGAGATTCTGCAACAATCTGATCAAAATATGGCGAATCTCTGTATTTATAGCAGCTGAGCGGATCACTCATGCGTTACTTAAATTTCATTGGCTGATCAATTAATTCTGATTCTACTGAACGCTCCCTACCTAAAGCATCAATCATACGCCCAGTAACCAAACGTACGTGAAACGTATTTCATAACCAAATTTTTATCAACTGATTTACATGGATCGAAATTACATCTCTAAGGTAGAAGTTTAATCATATTTTGATTGATTAAGATAAATGGCATACTTACTTTAGGTGTAAGAAGACGAATATCAGCTATTAAAAATAACGTTGATTTGACAACTACTGACGTATAAATGACGTTTGTAAAACAAAGGGGAGTAACTCACACTATTCTGAGTCTACCGTTACAGTATAACAAAATAAATTGATATATGTCAATGATGTATAAACAATATTGTACTATATATACAATATGTTATAACAAAACACTTGGATTAAAATTTGCATACATAAAAACCTATAGTTGCTTTCATATGGATTTATTTTGGCCAATTATGAAAAAGTTATCATATAAATTATCTATAGTAACAACAAAGGGAAATTAAAAAATATATATATTATAGGTCCACACAAAACTCTTTACCAGGTAGAGATAGGTCAAAATACATCTAAAAATTCAATGTAACATGCATGTTGTACCACAGAAAAGTGGTCTCGGTTTTTCCCTACGGCCAGTAATAAAAAAGTAACAATATAATCTATTTATAGTAAAAACAAAGGGAGGTAATTCTTAAAACAAGGGTGCCTCATGGCAATGAACATTTGTTACATCAGAATCCCACCATGCATGCAGAAGAAATGCTCTAGACAAAGTCATTCTTAAATTTAACCTTTGACCTCTAAATATGACCTTGACCTTAAACCTAGTGACCTGGTTCTTGCGCACGACAATCCGTCTCAGAGGTGAACATTTGTGCCAAGTTTCATCAAAATCCCTCTATGCATGAAGAAGAAATGCTCCCGACAAAGTCGTTTTTGTATCTGACCTTTGGCCTCCAAGTGTGACCTTGACCTTAGACTTAGGGCCCGGGTTTTGTGCGTGACATGTTATCTCATCCAGGGTAATATTTATGCCAACTGATATTTAAATCCTGCCTTGCATGACAAAGTTATAGACCGGACAGGAAAAGAATCCTATTAACATTTGATCTCAAAATGTGACCTTGACCTTTAAGTCAGGGCTCTGTGTGTTGCGCATGACACATTGTCTCATCATGGGAAACATTTGTGCCAAGTAATATTAAAATCCCTTCATGGATGGCAGAGTTATGGACCGGACAGTAAAAAAGCCCTGTTGACATTTGACCTCCAATTGTGACCTTGACCTTTGAGCAAGGTCTCTGGGTCTTGCACATGACACGTCGTCTCCTCATTGGGAACATTTGTGCCAAGTGATATTAAAATCCCTTAACGAATGACAGAGTTATGGACCGGACACGAAGCAGACCCTGTTTATGCCATGTTAACATTTGACTGCTAAGTGTGACCTTGACCTTTGAGCTAGGGGTCTGAAAGTTGGGCAAGACATATCGTCTTATTATGAGGTGCATTTGTGCCAAGTAATATTAAAATCCCTTCACGGATGGAAGAGTTATGGACCGGACAGGAGAAAAGCCCTGTTGACCTTTGACCTCCAATTGTGACCTTGACCTTTGAGCTAGGGGTCCGGGTCTTGCACAGACACGTCGTCTCCTCATGGGGAACATTTGTGCCAAATGATATTAAAATCCCTTAATGAATGACAGAGTTATGGACCGGACACGAAGCAGATCCTGTTAATGCCATGCTAACATTTGACTGCTAAGTGTGACCTTGACCTTTGAGCTAGGGGTCTGAAAGTTGTGCATGACACATCGTCTTATTATGAGGTACATTTGTGCCAAGTAATATTAAAATCCCTTCATGAGTTATGGACCGGACAAGAAATTGCGGACGGACGGACGGATGGAATGACAGAATGACGGAAAAGCGCATTCCTATAGTCCCCGAAACTGGTTTACAACCAGTAAGGGACTAATAAGCTCTAAACAACGAGACAGTCAGACAATACCGTATTTATTACAACCAATCATAATGACGGGCCTCTCTATTACTTCCCCTTAATACTCTTTAGTTTTGGAAAGTTGTCATGGTAATTTGCAATCAATATGGCGGCGTAGAAAAGAATTCTATTTCCTGTTTTACAATTTTCGCATAAATCAAATATGTAAGGAATATTGGAGTATGTAAAACCCCAGAAAGTAGGACAGGAAAATCTTTCTACCATAAATATCTCGGTGAGAACACGGTTTTTACACATATTTTCTTCCTTGAACATGATATTGATATTTTAGACCAATAACTTTAGAAAGTGTGATATATAGGCAAGATTTTGAAAGAGTGATAGAAAATAGGCTGAGATGGAAGTGTGAAGCAGAAGAAATTTTTGCGGGAAGTCAGGAAGCATATAGGAAAAACAGGTCATGCATAAACGCAGTGGGCAGAATGGTTCAGAACTAGTCGAACTAATCCAACATATAGCCAGTTTGCACTTATTTTTGCGGTACTAAGGGAATAAATGAATAAAGGAAAGAAAAAGCAATATTATGTTGCTATTATTTCCTATTAACTTCGTAAACCTTTTCGTTTCCTCTATTATTTCAAGCAGAAAATCATTTTTCTAGTCCTTGTTTACATCTACATCTACATCTTTCACCCAACCGTCGATTTCCGACTATCACTGGGCGGCGCTGTCAGAGAAACTTTTAAACCCATCATGTTTCCGGTGCATGTGACCTTCACTTTCGCAAAGGGAGTTAATTCTAATTTCGCGGTACGGCATCCGACTTGATACAGCGCTTCTTGTGAAAATGTAAAATGTATAGGACCCCTAAATTTTCAATATGAATTTCGTGAGTAAGACATTAACAATTACTGCAATGTAAAATTAACACATTGGAAGGGTAATTCCGTAAAATAGTTGGATAACACAAAATTCATTACCAACTTAACTGAGTCAAATGATCGACGAGGGCATTTGAAAATAATTGACCTACGTTTACAAAAATAGGGTGTGAAACGTAATCAGCTTCCAAAGTAGGTCAAATTTGTTTACTGTAGAGAGTGCTGCACATTGTTGTTCTCGCAAAAATCAAATACCGCAAGACCAGGTGTAACGAGAAAATAGCAGCAAATGGTATACATGTGGTTTGTTTTATATTGTGATGGTCAAACTGTAGCGGTGGCTGCAAAAGTCAGAAATTAAAAAGCAGCCACGCAGCGACAGTAAGCTTGTCTAGGTTCAGAACCTACAATTAGAAAAAGCAGACAATAATGTATCAGTAGTGGTTGTTTTAGACTATGAATCATGTTTTGACAGAGTGTGGAGGTCAGGTCTTTTATTTAAAGCTAGAGAAAAGGGAATTAAAGGTAGGCTATGGTGATACTTATACAACTGCCTGAGTAACAGAAAATTCTACATTACTGTAAATGGTGAAAAGTCAAGAGTTTGTGTAAAGTCGGAATTCCTCAAGGATCAGTTTTATCACCATTTCTCTGCAACATATATACCAGTGATGCCTTGCTTTTGTGAAAACTAATACACAAATTATTGTGCTAAAGATAACTGTTGGTCAGAAAGTCAACTCACCCCACCCACTTCAAACAGTATCTACACATAAAACACATATGATGGCGATAATAAACAGTTGCGTTTATCAATAGATAAGTTTCCACATATCATTTCTTACCTTTCTGTTTTTCAAATCATGAAAATTATATATCAAACAATAAATATTATACAGCTGTACATACATGCCAGTTTTTATCGTAATTTTGTATGATTTTGCCGCTTTCATTAATATTAATTAATAGGAGAGATCGTGTTTGTATACAAATCTGTTGTATCTTCTATTTTTAGAACTGATAAGACATTGATCGGGTGGGCAAACGAAGAACGTCCATGTTTTTTTTGCGAACAGTGATGTTTTTCTAACGGCCTAAACTTTCTTAAAACACAAATTATATCAATAATTTTTTAATCAATGGAAAGGTTATAAAACAAGCAATTTATTAATTACTTTTTATTATTTCTTCGATATAAAATGGATTAATTATGAACGCTTAACTTACAATGTTTTTTCTAAAAGTTTTTGAACATCCCCTTACAGAAGTAAGCCTCTGTGGCGTACATGCTGCGTATTTGCTGTGTATAAGCCGCGAACACAGTAGTACGCCAGAGGAGTACATTTTACATACACCGCATGCCACGTACATGCCGCATACTATTTCGACAAGTACACAGCATGTACACAGGAGGTCACTAGTACACTTCAAGTACGCAGCACAGACTCTGAAAATTTAAGGAGTACACTGCATGTACGCAGGAGGGACTTGTACAAGAAAATAGTACACTGCATGTACACCGCAGATACTTTGAAATTTGTGCAGTACACTTCATATACGAGGGAAAGACTTGTACAGTTTTTTTTTTTATAAGTTAAAGTCTGAAGTAAACTTCATATACGTGGGAGGGACTTGTTCATTTTCTTTTGGTGTTTATACTTTGAATTTTTTTAGGTAAAAGTCTGAAGTACACTTCATGCAGGAAGGATTTGTACATTTTTTTTTTTTTTTTTTTTTTGAAGCAAGGACCGGTATTCTGAACAATGAAAATTTGCCATTTACTATTTGCAATGTTCATTTGTGAAGCTTACATCTTTAGTGATTTCTGAGCTGCACCTTGCATGCAGTGTAAAAATATATTCTTTTTCATTTTGAATTAATCCTGGAGCTTTCTAGCTTGGATAATTGAAAAGCCTTATTTGAACTTCGTTGCATTACATTTTGTAATACATGAAATAATTACCAAGATAATGCCTCAACAGCGCCCGAATGAGAAGAATTAATAGCTCTCACTGTTATTTGCATACTCTTAAGCAAAACACCATTCTATCATGTTTTATAAAGGCTTTAATGCTCATTATGTTAACTCATTAAGGCCTCATCAGATTAAAAAGTTGTTCATCGGATTTGCCGCTCGTATATTTTCAGAACGTTTTTGGCTAATTGCGCTCGCCCCATGAAAAAAATCAATCCAAAATTTTTTGGTGTGCTACTTTTTATGGACGTAAAAGTGTATAAATGCTTATATAATTCCAGTCCTAGATTGTTCTCAGATGGATTTTAATCAAAATAAATACATACTATGCACACATCGTCTATAATAAATCATAACACTTATATTTAGTTGTATTAAAGTTGTTTCCCCTTGATGCAGTTACGCCATTTTCTTCAAATGTTTACCAAATAACATGCTACAAAAATTGATTTATTTCATTGAAAAGTGGATGAAGAAAAGCATACTTATTTATTTGATAACATCAATCTACATTATTTTGGTAAGGGTAAATACTTATTGATGCATGTCACTTATCTTTTTTCCTGTTTTTTTCTGTCCAACTGATCAGCATTTGCATACAAAAGTTGGTGGGGTAAGGAATTTACATTATCACAGCAGTTTCGCCACAAGAGTACACAGCATGTATGCAGCAGGAGTACACAGCATGTACGCTGCAGGACTCGGGCCAGGAGTACACAGCATGTACGCCGCAGGAGTACACAGCACGTACGCCGCAGGAGTACACAGTATGTACGCCGCAGGGGTAGTACACCGCAGGCTCATTTGCATGTGAAAAGTTATGTGCCGCGTACATGCTGCGTACTTTTTCTCGCATACTAAATTCCTCCAGCGTACATCCTGTGTAATACGTAGTTCACAGCATGTACGCAGCAAGTAGTACGTGGCAGAGCTCATTTGCATGTCAAAAGTGTACTACAAACGTACTATCGGTGTATATCCTGCGTACTATTTGAAGCCCTTGATTTCAGTACACATCATGTATGCATCATATACGCTGTATGTACACAGCAAGAGTACGCAGCAGGCCTTTTTCTTCTGTAAGGGTCACTACGACTCTATTAAAATTAAATGTCAGTTAAAACGGTTATTCATCTAAAGAAGATATTTGAATATGAAAATTGTAAGTACTTCAAAACATTTTGAATTTTGAAAATCCATAAATGAGCGAAAAAGTTATTAAAAGTTAAAAGTTCCGATCCCATACACAAACGATGTAAAAACTTTTGTTTTGCCCACCACCAGATCAACAGATGTTAATGCGTGACATCACGGCGATGTCTCGTATATGCAAATGAGCTAATTTACATATAGTGATTTTATTTCATAGTTAAATACATTGACTTCAATTAAATACCATTTTTGCTCACTTATTTCATCAAATGGCGAAGATATGATGCCATATATGTGAAATTTGTAAAACTGCACTTAATGACCTTTGACCTAATTTCTTGACCCTAATTTGACCTTAGGATTGTGACTACTGGCATCACTGAACTACTTATATCATATACTTCACATATAACATAAAAGTTGCATCTTCACGAAATGCCTACGTAGGTGTTATCCAGCACATATGAAAATATTTGGTAAACTACATGAAGCCACACATAAGAAAACAATAATATACTGAGATGATGAGATATAAACCAGTTCAGAATAGTTCATTTGTGTGTATGCAATTTAAGCTTGCAAGCTTTTGTTTTCTGGGGTGTACAAAAAATAAAAAAAGATTGTATCCTGTTGGACGTTTTATTTTTATTTATTTATTTATTTGGTCGATTGCTCAAAATTGTGGTTTTTATTTTTATTTGTCCCCACCCCCCAACCTCAATTTTTTTTTTAAATCTCCCATAAACCAGAAAATAAAAAAAAAACACTGGCCTAAGAAGGCTATTAGTCCAAATAGTAGGATGTATGATTAAGGATACAGTGATAACTTGAGTGTCACTGACCCAGTATGTCTAAACTTATTCTGCATATTTCTGTTAGGAAGTCTCCAATGAAATCTGTTGGGAACATTAATTTTATTTAAACAGTATCATATTGTGTTTGAAAGATTGTTAAACTATCTTCATGAGATGAATGGGAAATTCACTTGTTTGTTGTGATTTTATTTCCTGGACTCGTCCACAAGATCAAAAAAAATTAGTCCACCCATGGATACTGATGATTTCACAGTATATATGGCAAAAAGAGAATAAATGTATCTTATAATTATTCATTGACCTTGTTTTTTGTATGATTTGTATTGTATAGAATGATGGCCTCAGATTGGGGTAAGAAAGCTACAAGCAGGATAGACAGGTCACAGTTTGAAAATGATGAACTGTTGCAACAACTTGGTACACAGTTTGACGTCAACTTTACAGACTATGACAAATGGACGAGGAAAACAAAAACAAGACCAACTGTGAGAGAAGGTATTTCAAGTCCTGAAAATAGTTTGTCTCTAAATGAAGAGTTTGTAAAGGGTTTAATTATTTTTTTCGATGTTGTAAAAAAGTTTTTGCAAATTTTGTGGTCACTTACACGAAAACTTTTAATTTTCTTGAAATGCAGGCTTGGTTTGAAGTTTGTTTAATGTTTCCATTATTTTAAATGACAGTCATGCAGTGTTGTATATTTTGTAAACTTTTGTCAGTCAAAAAAAAAAATTAGATTTTTCTGATTTATCAGAACTGTCTAATGTTTTGAAAGAAAACATATTGATGTTACGTGTTTTTAGTTGGTTATTTCTTAAACTGCAGCACAAAGGGAGCAAGCAAAGCGAGCAGCCTCTGCAGAATCATGTAGACATGGGCAGATGACATACAGGGAAAAGAAGGTACATGCCAAACAACAAGAGGAAGAAAAGGAACGTTCAGAACGTATGAAAATTTTGGAGGTAATAGTTTTATACTGAACCTGTTCATGCTTGATGGCAATTGAACAGTGCAGGCTTCCATCATCATTTTGCGAGAGAAACATCAACATAACATAATGATAATGTATAATTATGAATAGTTCTTGAAATGGGTAAAATCCAAAATTTGAAATGTAGACTTAACGTAAAAAGTTGTCATACTACTTTGACTCGCCCGCCCGCTTAGCTCAACAGGGAGAGTGCAGATCTATGGATTGCGGGGTTGTGAGTTTGATCCTAGGGAGGGGTGTATGTTCTCCATGACAATTTGTGGGCAAGTTAGCAGTTATTTGCAGAGAACAGGTTTGTACTGCAGAATCCAGGAATGCTGATTAGGTTAACTGACTGCCATTAGCAATAATACGTACTGTTGAAAAAGCAGCGTTAAACAAAAAAAAAAGCAAAATGTACTTTGACTCAGTTTTGTTGTTATGCCTGGTTTTAAGGGCCATGAGTCCATTCAGTACTACTGTTTGATCCACTTAATTAGTATGAGGGTTGTTCGCAAACTTATTAGTGGCTTATTTTGCAAGATCCAAGAATTAATTAAGGATGTAAAAAGATTTATAGCCAAATATGTATTCTCTAACTGTAAAATACTACCTTGCTAAATTGGGTTTTAGTGATAAATCCAAAATTAATCAAGATATTTTGATAATTAAAAAGGTTCTGTTACCACCCTCAGATTTCTTTTAAATGATGCAAGTATCACTGGCATTGTTATTTGTATTATCTTTAAATAGAAATTGAGCAAAAACCTTGTTACAGAAAAGAGGTTGATCAATTTACAGTAGGTGAGGGCTTTAGTAAGAGGGCTACCTTGTAGGGGTGAAGCACATTTCAATACCTCTCTTGAACATAGTCCAAGCTGTCTAGCGTCCCTAAAATTCCTACTTTTTCCTATTTTTTTTCAATTTGGCTAAAATTCCTATTTTTTTTAAAAAATCCAAGGAAATTCCTAAAAAGGCCCTATTTTTTCACAAAAATTCCTAATTTTTTAACTTTTTTGCAATGATCAAAAAGAGAAAATATTTTAAATGTTGTTTAAAAGTTCTTCTAATTCAGAAAAAAACAGTTTAGCACAGTTCAAAGCAGTTTACCAGTGGTAGACGTCTTTTCTGTAAATAAAGCTCTATTTGTGAGTTACTTTTATGTCAATCACATAAAGGTAAGCACATTACATGGTCTTTAAAGTCCATATTTTAATTTGAAAATTCCTAAATTTAGCCCTAAAATTTCCTTAAAATTGTACCAAATTCCTAATTTTAGCCCTATTTTTTGTACAAATTGCCCTAAAATTAGCCCTAATTTTTTGTCAGGGTATGCTAGACAGCCTGCATAGTCAAACCAAGTTAAGCCATGCCATGGGAAAACCAACATAGTGGCTTTGCGACCAGCATGGATCCAGACCAGCCTGCGCATCCGCGCAGTCTGGTCAGGATCCATGCTGTTCGCTAACAGTTTCTCCAATTCCAATAGGCTTTAAAAGCGAACAGCATGGAGCCTGACCAGACTGCGCGGATGCACAGGCTGGTCTGGGTCCATGCTGGTCGCAAACCCACTATGTTGGTTTTCTCATGGCACGGCTCAGTTAACTATTACTAAGCTTAGAAGCAGTTTTTAGAGGGATCTTCTTACAGATTTGGATTACCAACATAATGAAAATGGTATCTATTATAGTATTACATGTAGTTGGCTACATCTGCTGGAAAATTTGTGTATCACTTACAGATAGAAAGGTATTCAACTGAGTTATTATCTTTTCTTCCTAAGATAGTATCATGTGACCACAAGAAAAAAAAAACTTTGAGCTTCTATAGAATTGTCATGTTTTCTTAACAGTTGTCTTATTTTTCAGCTACGAATCAAAACCAGGAAGAAGACACTAGATGAATATGAAAAGAGATATGCTGAACTGTATCCTTTGAAAATATCAAAGTTCAAGATTCAATGAAATTAGAACTTTAACTGTCAATGCTATCTAGGTTACCTAGATTTATGTAGTTTGTGCAGATAAAATATCAGAAATAAGTGAGGGAACAAATATCCACACTGACATCATCAAATCAAGTTGTTTTGTAAGATGGACAGCAATGTCTTTAAAATATAAAAAAAAATCATTAATTAGTACTAATCTAATGAAGTCAGTTCCTTAAAGGTCAACTACAAATATCTTTAGAAGTAAGGTAAAATCTTTCTGATACACAGAACCTTTACCGTAATTGGCCGAATATAAGACGCACATTTTTTTTACGAGATTTTGGTCTCGAAGGACCGATGCGTCCTATATATGGGGATAGAAGACGTGCAGATATTACTGAAGAGAACTTGTCTACATATTTGGTTTAAACAATATTTATTTTCAGCAGATATACAGCAAACATACATTTACACAAATCAAGGATTGAGTAGAAAGCTAAGCTTATTTAGAAACAGTCTACATATTTTACTTGAATAGTTTCTTGCTTCTTAAAACTTGCAGAATCATATTGTTTTTACTTAATAGTGTTTTCTCAACTTAAGAAATACTAGTACTTGACATAAATCTATAGGTAAACACCTTTCAATGTTTTGAAATAGACTAAAACTTGTAATTCAAAATCATTCATAGGTCTTTGGTTGTGTGGTTTTTGATCACTCACATATAAACCATGTGCTCTTGTAAGCTTGTTTATAGTCACCAACTGTAATCCGTATACAGCGACACCTTCTGAATAATGTTAGAAACTTTAGTTGGTAGCGAAGCCCACCTGCTTAGCTCAGTAGGGAGAGCGTTGGTCTACGGATCGCGAGTTCTATCCCTGGGCGGGGCGTATGTTCTCCGTGACGATTTGATAAAAGACATTGTGTCTGAAATCATTCGTCCTCCACCTCTGATAATTCATATGGGAAAGTTGGCAGTTACTTGTAGAGAACAGGTTTGTACTGATACAGAATCTAGGTTCACTGGTTAGGTTAACTGCCCGCCGTTACATAACTGAAATACTGTTGAAAAACGGCGTTATATCGAAGCATCCAACCAAGATAGTATGAGATACAAAAGAGGCTCCAATTACAGAAGCTTCCTTGATTTTTTAGTGTGCCAGGTGTAAAGGATTTATACATGGCACTTCTGTTCAAAATAATATTAGTGGTTATATAAGACTTTTTAGTTTGTGGAGTCCATGGTTTCGTAGTTTGGTGTCTTACACCTGATGGAACCACTTGAACCACTGCTCTTAATTACTCCTATAGATGCAATATAGTTAAGGTTAAACATAAACTTGTACCCATTTACAAAGGAATCCAGTAACTTGGTTAGTGGTCATACTTACATGTTCCATAATGCTTAAATAAATCCAGAAGGCACATCTGTTTGACTCTATCAGTTAAGTTGGTAGATTGTCATATAACCATTGCTGCTTCTTCTCATGGAGAAAAAAGGCCAGGCTGTCAGTGCTATGAAATAGATGGTAGTGTAGTATGAAATGCCATATGTTACAAAAAAAAAATCTGCATTTATGAAAACATTAAATGGAATTTGAGAACTAATGTTTGACCTTAATTGAGACCAGTATTGAACAGAATATACTGCTTAGAGATGAGATAGAATCGAAAGAAGAAAACACACTGGACAATGTCAAAGGGTTGTTAAGAAGATACGAAAAATACAGGGTAAAATATGCTTTTATCTTGTTATAACAGTAATTTTAGATAATACTGTGAAATCATTCTAATTTTATGGATACAAACTTTCTTAAATTTGCCTAAAATGGTTATTTCTTTGGGATACAATTTTGTAGATTTCCATTTATCAGGTTAAAATAATAGGATCTTTGCTTGACATATGGCTTGGGATTTTATTTCGTGGATTGACACAGTCACAAAATCTTTGAAAATAAGTCCCCCCTGAATATTAATGAATTCACAGTATAAGGTATGCATACTTAGCATGTTGAGAATTCAGTATACTTGGAGATAAGTATTATGTAAATATGTAACAGAACTTTAAAGTAAAAGAAATGTTTCTGAAGAGAATTTCTTCATCTCTAAAAATATGATATTAAACCCCTTTGAATAATAAATGGTACTGCCCCAATTGAGTGATAGACCAATCCATTTTAGAAATTTAGCAGGATAAAGGTTAAGCTTTCTTATGATAGCAGCTCGAAGTTTACTGGTATAATAATGTGAATCACTCAGACTCTTTAATCCATTTTCAGGTCTGCATGCAGGGTAAGCCCTCAGCACAAGGTTTGAAAAACTGTGTTTGCAGACAGTTGACAGGAAAGACATAAGCAAAAGTGAAACCTTGCACCCTTAACTTATAAACTTATTGTAACATTCTAAGAAAGGGAACAGCTTTGTATGGAATTGAAATTTTGTATCTTTGACTTTTAGCATGAATATGAAAATAAATGTTTTGAATACAAAATGTTAAAACCTCAGCTGTCTAGATAGCATACAATTTTATATTCTTCAGGGTGGTATAGCCACATTAAGTACACATTTTAAAAAGGATTACGCCCAGGCCTTAGAAGACTTGGCTGCCGCAGAAGTGAGACTGAAACAAAAAATGGAAAGTATGTACATGTTTGCTTTATTATTTTTTTATTTCATGCATTATCAATAATGTTATAATGTTTTTACACATGCAGAGTTCCCAGTGTTCTCTAATTTTTGATGACCAGAATGGGCAGATTAGTTAGGTTCATTTATCATTGATTAAAGCATTTAATATGAATGGATTGGTGGAATCATCACTAATTGTATTTTTTTATTTTTTTTTATTCAACCTTAAGTTTGATCAGTTTTTCAACATACTAGTAATAGATTTGAAAAATTTGGTTGTTTCTGCCCATTCAGGCCAATAAAATTGGAATATATTGTTGACGAAAAAGTAAAAGACACGTTCTTATAGTTCTTTCAAGACATTTTATGAGACATGTCATAAGCTTAAGTTTATGTACCAGTATATAGCTTAAATGATATTATGCAAATAGTCTGAGCCATGCCATGCTAAAAATAACATAACTACAGTAAAGATGATGTCAATGACATACTTTTCAAAATTAGAAATCACATATAAACTATGTGTATTCATATACTACTGTACTGTAAGAGAAGACAAATGGTGGCTTTTTAAAATAAATATTTTACTTTAAATTTTTCATAGAATATTTTACTTTAAGTACTGAAGTTCTAGCTAATATCAGGTATTTAGCAAAGCAAAAATGACTAGAGCAAAGAAAAAATTACTAGGATGACTACATGGCATGGTCCGTCTGTTACGATTACTAGTACTGTACCTTGTAAATCTGTCTGCAATCTGTACACTGTACACAATTTTCATGTGTTTTATCAATATATGTATTTGGTCATGTTGCTGTAAGCCAAAAAGGACATCTTTCTTTATTCAAGTTGTCTGTCAGGCTGAATGGAATAGATTAAAAGTGTTTCTTAATCTATGTACAACTTTTGAACTATAAAGACTTTTGTCAAGAAGTTCATGCACAACAGATACATGCCTTTGTATTGTAGCATCTCGAGAGGTGACTGCGAAAGAGAACTATGTGCTTCTTTATTTATATGCACTCAGATCTCTTTTGTATTCAGTCCTCGATCTACAGAATTCCTGAGGGATTGGTCTTGTCTGAGGCAATTAGGGGAAGTTACCAATATGTCCCATGGGATTCTGCAGATGTTATAACATGAAACAAAAATATATTAATTCTATTCTAGCATAAAACGTAAAGAAAATAAACAAAAATAAATAAAGTGTCTGTCAAAATCATTCAATTTTCATGAAATGCACAGAATGACAGCATGGCTTGGTCACAATGACATTATTTCTTTTTGAATTATGAGTTTCCATAAGATGATAGTTTTGTGTCTTGCCGCACACTGCCCATATGTAAAAATGTATGATAAAAGCATGTGAGCATAAAAATCCCTCTGTTATCACATATTTACCCTCCTGTTAAAACACCCCTCCATGTTTACAAAAATCAAACAAAAACAGAACAACAGCAGTTTTATGCTAGAATAAGAATTTACCAGTCTTTTGAAGAGACTTCTGCTTAATATTAATTTGTATCTGTTCTAAATTCATAGTTTGCTCTGTCTGCAAGGCAAAAAACCTTATATTACACATTATATGGTGTAACTTTTAAATTTATATTCTAATAGCAAATTCTTCTTCTTTTGCAATGACATATTCAGTTTAGTTATGTTATAATGTATGTAATTTATCTCTTTTTGAAATAGAATTAAAAGGTAATTTAATAACAGGACACAGTTAGATACAGAATTGTACACTTCTGTTATATTAATCATTGGTTGGGGCCTCCCTTTAATATTGATATATATGATACTGCAGATTTATACATTTTCATATTTTTTCATTTGACTGCTTGCGGTTATATAAGGGACTGCAAAGACATTTATATTTCCTGGTTATTTTGATGACAAATTTTCGTTCATATTAGAAATACCGGTAAGATGGTAGATGTCTCTTGAATTGTACATTTTTACACAGACAGCAAAATGCATTTGAGCTGGGCCATGAGAAAACCAACATAGTGGCTTTGCGACCAGCATGGATCCAGACCAGCCTGCGCATCCACACAGTCTGGTCAGGATCCATGCTGTTCGCTAACAGTTTCTCTAATTGCAATAGGCTTTGAAAGCGAACAGTATGGATCCTGACCAGATTGCGCGGATGCGCAGGCTGGTCTGGATCCATGCTGGTCGCAAAGCCACTATGTTGGTTTTCTCATGGCACAGCTCGATTAAAGGCATCTGGAGTTTAATAATATTTGTGGAAAGTGTAATTTTTTTCAATATGAAAACTAATACATAGATTTGCAGTATTATAGATAAGTTAAACAGGTTGTTGACAAGGTATGCATACGGATGTATTTTGTCTGCCCAGGACCCGTATAAACCCAGGTTTACACTGAGGGTAATATGAATCATAGGCAGGCAATATACACTTGATATTTCCTATCAACACCCTGTCAAACTTAAATAATTTATACATATATTTATGCCTCTCTTTGAAGAAGATGAGAATATTTTGTTTTGCTCCTTGTCGGTCTGTCAGTCTGATGGTCTGTCTGATGGTGTCCGATACTAAAAGAACATAGGATGGTCAATAGATAACCTGTATTGTCTTGGGATAAAGGTCAAGAACAAAAAGACATTGAGACTGGAAACAGTTGAGTCTTTGCTTATTAACTAAAGAATGCTTTGCCCACAGGTGTTTGAAGCTCTATCAATGAAATATATAGAAAGGTTAGATCTCTTGAAGAGTGTATTAACCTTTAGCCTGCTGGTGGCAACTGACTCTGCCTTTGCGACCAGTGTAGACCAAGATCAGCCTGCACATCCGTGCAGGCTGATCATGGTCTGCACTGTTCGCTATTCAGCCAGTAAATTTTCAGTGAACATCCCTTGGAATAATAAATGGTATTGCCCAAATTGAATGATGGACCAGTCCACTTCAGAAATTTAGAAGACTAAGGGTTAAGTGTGCAGGATATGACAAAGCATCTGTTAATTGGTAGAGCTTCAAGCACTTGTGGTTTGATCTACAGTTGTCAAAATTCATAGTATTATTGCCAGTGGTTCACTAGGTAGATGGCTATTGTATTTGGATCAGTAGGTCAGATCTGTAGACTGGCAATGGGTGGCATACATATTTTACAAAAAAAGCTCTTGTTTTATTAAATTTCATATATTCTATTTATAATGTATTCTCCTTTATTATAATACATATAATATCTATAAGAAGCTTCATAACAATATATTTGAGCCGCACCATGAGAAAACCAACATAGGGCATTTGCGACCAGCATGGATCCAGACCAGCCTGCGCATCCGCGCAGTCTGGTCAGGATCCATGCTGTTCGCTTTCAAAGCCTATTGCAATTAGAGAAACCATAAGGGAACAGCAATGGATCCTGACCAGACTGCACGGATGCGCAGGTTGGTCTGGATTCATGCTGGTCGCAAATGCACTACCATATGTTGGTTTTCTCATTGTGCGGCTCATTTTAGAAATTCATTTTGTCATCATTTCATGATTGGTGAATTAATTCTAGTCATTGTTTTGGTTTATTCTTACTTGAAAGAATTCGAGATATGCTGTCAGCAGTTTATATCAGTAATATAATTATCTGGATACAAAAAACTTCTGAATTTTTGTAGGATTTACTGAATAGATTAAAAAATATAGGTGAAATGAAAGATTTAAATTAGAGTGGAAAAGCAACCTTCAAAAGAAAAAAACAATGCTGTGTACACATAATCCTTGGTTGATATCCGACCAGCACTTTTTTATTTATCTCAAGCAATCAAATAATCCAATCAAGTTCCATAATTTTGAATTGTTGCAGTAAAATCCTTGAATCATGATTCTCTGCAATATCTTAATGCTTATTTTAGATAGATTGCGAGTTTCTTATCCATCTCAGTTTAGAATCCTTAAGGAAAATGTCTTCTGTTGAAATACTCAAAATGTCACCTTGCATTTATATTTTAGCTATTCATATTACTTAACCTTTAGCCTGCTGGCAGCCTTTGCGACCAGTGCAGACCAAGATCAGCCTGCACATCTATGCAGGCTGATCATGGTCTGCATTGTTTGCTATTCAGTCAGTAAATTTTTAATGAACACCCCTCCAAATAATAAATGGTAATGTCCAAATTAAATAATGGACCAGTTCATTTTAGAAATTTAGCAGGCTAAGGGTTAACGTAATGGACCGGTAATGACAATCAGCTGTTTCCATGCAATAACATATCCTTCATATGCAATTTCAGCATCCCCTGGCCATAGTAGAAAATTATTTTTCATTTCGGCCAGAGAATGCCAAAATAACATAATGGAGAGAAAGTAATGGAATGGAAATTACTAATTATCATTACAGGGCCTCAAAATTAGGTCAATGTAAAAACTGCATTTGGCAGAAATAAATTATAAGTGACAACATTAATATGCTATTCAGATAGAACAATAATTGTTTCGTTTTATGTATGAAATATGATCTACAAATTGTTACAGATTTTAAATGTTTTGAGATGATTTTTCTCTCAAAATAATACTTAATCTCATAGCAGCTTTATTGGAATAAGCAGAAACATAACTCTGATTTACATATAAAGACATCTGAAAATGACTAAAGTTAAACCTTTGAAACTTTGTATTCTTATTTTTTAACGTGTATATATATATATTTCTTGGTAAAATATTTGGAGCTGCACTTTTCCTGATTAAGACCTAAATACACTTGTTTATTTAATATCAGTTGGAGAGGAAGTAGACCAAGAACCATAACTCTGTCTTGCCAATTGTGTGTGCTCTTAGTTTAAGTTTGGATTTAGAGTATACTCTGGTATCAGAGAACCAAACTATTTTCAGATGGTCTTTTTTGTAGTGCCAGAATTTTTTATTTCATACCATTCTTCACTTTGTTATTGTCTTGAAATTTCACGTTTTATGAGACCACTCTTTGGGTCATTTTGTAGATGAGTTTTATTAAGACTAATATTCAATTAATCTTCTTGAATTAATATTCACTTTTAATTTATTTAAGATATTTTAGATGTTCACTTTGTATTTAGGTGATGGAAGTACTGAACAGAAATTTCTCTTAACCCCAAACAATCATAAAGCTAATAATAAATTAATTCACAGCTGCATCTCTATAAAGAAAATTTACAAGAGCCATGCCATGAGAAAACCAACATAGTGGCTTTGGGACCAGTATGGATCCAGACCAGCCTGCGTGGATAGTCTGGTCAAGGTCCATGCTGTTCACTAACAGTATCTCTAATTCCAATAGGCTTTGAAAGCGAACATCATGGATCCTGATCAGACTGCGCGGATGCTGGTCGCAAAGCCGCTATGTTGGTTTTCTCATGGCACGGCTCAAATGGTCTGTTTGTGCAAAATAGTCTGTATGTTGCCAGAAACAGGTACATGTGTCCATATAAGGCCATGGTAATTAATTGCTAGATTATCATCCACATTTTTGTTACAGCAGGGGAGGGTGGGGAGAGGATTTTAATTTCTATTTCTGATAATTGATAGCATGCTGTGTGAAAACACAAAACAAATATGAACAAGATTTAAAAACCAAATGTACATTAGTTTTTATCAATTAAACAAATGGATAAAGACTGGGGGAGCAAAAGTTATGGCGGGCTGGGTAAATAATGTAGCAGTTAATTTATTATGTCCTTACTGATGTTTCATACAGTTTTAACCATGAAATGAAAACTATGTTGATAAAGATACAATTTTTGTTACAGCTTTAAAAACCTTCTTCTGGTTGTAGGTGCAGATGGGAATATCCGGCTGGAGGATGACTAATTAGGAGTAATGAGGTTCTTCCGAGTTCCCTCTAAACTAGTTACCAAGAGCCAGATGTTTCCATCCATGTCGGTCCTACAACCATTTCTTGCATAATATATTCTAGAAGTAATAGAAGAAATTTAGAATTAAATAAATGACTTACTTTGTTTGTTTGTTTGTTTTTTTGGGTTTAACGCCGTTTTTCAACAGTATTTCAGTCATGTAACGGCGGGCAGTTAACCTAACCAGTTTTCCTGGATTCTGTACCAGTACAAACCTGTTCTCCGCAAGTAACTGCCAACTTCCGTACATGAATGATCAGAGATGGAGGACTAATGATTTCAGACACAATGTCGTTTATCAAATAGTCACGGAGAACATACGCCCCGTCCGAGGATCGAACTTGCGACCCCGCGATCCGTAGACCAACGATCTTACCTACTGAGCTAAGCGGGCGGGCTGACTTACTTTGTAGTACTATTTTCTAAAAAGTAGTATTCATAAGTGTAGTTTGTTGTGACATCATTGACAGTTTGAAAGTCATCCTATTCTCTGAGGTGTAAGACAAGTTTTGCCTGCATTATTAAAAACTCTAATCTTGTTTGCAAGAGAAACATTTTTTATGCAATAATGCTAAAGAAAATGAAGAAAAATAATATTATTAAAAGTAGAGAACCTATTTTGTCATACAAATACAAATACAAATACAAATACATGGCATTTATATAGCGCAAAAATTATAAAATATTCTATTGCGCTTTACAATTACATAACACACATTTAACATATATACATACAAAATATGAACAGGATTCTAGAACTTAGATTTAAAGATTTTCTTGGACATGTATAAATACTATTTTACACCACTTCTGATATTTTGTATTTTAACAAGACTAAACTCATTGTTCATCGAGAACTTTGTCACTTTCCTCTTAATACTTTTTGTGAAGATTGAGGCTTTTTTTCAGATTCTTTTTAATTCAATTAAAAACATGTTTATATGGTACAGAAAATCTGGTTACAGTAATTGTTTCAGGCAAAAATTAAGTTAAAAGTTTAGAGAAAATTTTGAAGTAGATCTTAGAGAATAATCTAATTGTTCACCTCCACGGCGACACTTCGCAAGGCAATCCATATCAGTTATGTAAGACTTACATAATTATACTGTGAAGTCATTCTTCTCATTGTTCAGACTTATTTGCCAGACTTTTAAGGTAGTTTCAAACCTCAGCATTGAGCTACAATCAAGTAAAATTCATATTTGTTTTATCTTTATTTTGGTATCTTATTTTGGCTAAAACTGATCTTTCTTTCAAATTGAAGTTTGGTCATATTATGAACATTAGAACATGAGTTTTTGTCTCTAAACTATCTTAACAATGCCAAATTAAGAAAAAAAAAAAGATGCCAGAATCAGGAATCGAACCCGTGCTGCCACGGCAATAAAAATTTTCCCATTGTCTTAATCAATGCACCATGGAGGAATATGTATTTAATGATTGCTAAATATACATATTTATTATTAAGGCAGTTTACCTCGAGTAAAGCTTTACAAACTCTCTTCAATTTTCAGTGTAAAAGTGAGTAAAAAGAACTAATTCTCATGTGTTTCCATAACATATAGTCTGTCAGTAATTAAGTTTCAAAGCTTTCTTAAGAAGTCTAGCATTAATTTCCTGATACCTTAAAATTTTTCATTCTTTTGTTGTCGTACAATCTGGAAGCCAGTGCCTTTATATTCAGGGCCTCATGAAATACTGTAGAATCATTTAATCCAGTTGGCATGAAATTTAGTGGTTTCAATCAGAATGACTCTTTGTGGGAATGTGAATTTGCAGGTTTTTCAGATAAAAGAAATTGACGGTGTACATTTTCTTTGAGATTATTTTTTCTAGATTGACCCAACCACTAAATCTTTGAACATTTGACTGTGGCTTTTTTTGGTCACAGAATTATGCCAATGACATTGAATAATTTCATGTTACAGTATTTGAAAAAGTCGTGTATATTTTGCTCCGTCAATGTTTCAGGCAAGGAGAAAAATGTTCTGTTGAGGGGTAGACTTGAAAATAATTGATGAACATTTGTGAATGTTTCAGAGGTTGAACAGGAGGTTGCTGAGGTTGATTCGAGGTTAAAAGAGAGACAAGAGGAGCTTCATATTTTATTAAATTATAAGGTATGTTATATATCATTAATAAAGCATGATGCTTTTGCTGCTATAGCAGCAATTTTTGTAATCATTAAAAAATTTCTGGATGGAATGTAACTCATATGAAAAAAGGAGATAATTATAATATCTTTTTGCACTAAGCTTACAGTTTGTAGTTGGCATTTACGTGCATTTTTAAAAATCATAAGCAAAAGAAAAATAATTTCAGATCATTTGTAAGGGCATTCAATAAAATAATATTAGAAGACTAGAATGAAATACGAAAACGATTATGTATGCAAACATAAATGTTCATGTGCATAAAGCATTGGTAATAACTAACAAATAAATCTTTATTGAAACTTGTTTTATAATGTGTTTTTCAGCTTTGTTTTGATTTTTTTACTGGAACAAACAAATATCCTGTCTATAATTTGGTCACCACATATACAATCAACATCCATCCTCCAACCACCTGTATGAAGTGACTTTTCCATTAAACAACCAATTAAAATCTTCACCCTCTCAACCCCCTCTTCCCGTATTTGATATAATATAAATGCATCTAACTTTTTCATTTTGAGGTCACATAAAACAGACCGCAGCAGGTCAGATTGTCTGTTAATGTATCTATTATATGTTCAAGGTCCCGGTACAGAACTTTCTGACAGGCATTTTCGCACACATCTAATTGAGAGTAAGTTTGCACATGTATATGATTAACCTTTCAAGTCTAGTAAACAGTTTCCATAGTCATTGGATTGAGAGGTGTCCGAGTAAACTGTTTCCATACGTAGTCATTGGATTGGGAGGTGTCCTCCATCATAAAACAAGTTTTGAACATATTTTTAATTTTGGATACATGGTGTATCAGCTGTTCAGCATATTACTTGTCGTTCTAAATTTTCAAGAATAATAATTATTGTTAAAGAGATCAATTTTGGCAGTCCCTTGTGTAGTCCCTTAATTAATGCAGCTCCTACAGTTCACCATATAGCAGTTTTAAATTGTCATTATCTTTTATGAGAATATGAGGGAAGGCAGAAAAGCAGGCAGGAGAAAAAATATTGCTATTTCACAGCTTAGAAAACTAAATGTAACTTCACAGTTCCTCAATTGCAGGATAAAGAATATCCAGTAAAAGCCATGAAGATTTCAAACTTACAGAAAGAAATTCAAAGTTTAAAAATATCTAATGAGGTAAGAAATTATTTATTTGTATTTTCCTTTACATTTTCTATACTTTATTGTGTGTTTCTGTTTCTCCAGTAAATCATTTTTGTCTTGAATAAGCTAAGTATATATTTTATTTCAGTTGTTCAATTAGATAAAGAGATCCTAACCTTTATTGTCTTTATTTATGACTAATGCAAACACAAGT
Source organism: Mercenaria mercenaria (assembly GCF_021730395.1). NCBI lineage: Eukaryota > Metazoa > Mollusca > Bivalvia > Venerida > Veneridae > Mercenaria > Mercenaria mercenaria. The sequence continues at coordinate 54,791,086 of NC_069366.1, forward strand.
TTTTATTGAAGTCTTTTAATTTTGTGAAAAGAGTATTTCGCCACGTCCATTTTCAATGGCATCTGACCTATGGAAGGTTGGTGGTTTCTACCCCAAGTGCCTTTTCTTGCCAGAAATAATCTCTGGAGTAACATCTGGTGTCTTTTCTCAACGTAATACTTTGTAGTCACTATAATAGACAACTTACGTTATATGAGCCGCGCCATGAGAAAACCAACATAGTGCGTTTGCGACCAGCATGGATCCAGACCAGCCTGCGCATCTGTGCAGTCTGGTCTGGATCCATGCTGGTCGCTAACGGTTTCTCTAATTGCAATAGGCTTTGAAAGCGAACAGCATGGATCCTGACCAGACTGCGCGGATGGTCTGGATCCATGCTGGTCGCAAATGCACTATGTTGGTTTTCTCATGGTGCAGCTCATATAACCTAAGTTGACTATTTGTCTTAAGATAGTGGACCTGTAATAACAGTGAGAAATTTGGTTCCATTACATATTCTCCATATGAAATACTGGCATTTTCCATTTCATACAGAAAGCCAAATTCTTATACGAGCTACATTTATTGTCTAAGTATGCCGAAGTAGACAATCTGATATGTGCAAGCACACAAATTATACAGTATTATTTAAGGTCCACTACTTTAATGCACAACAACAAACAAGAATTACATTAATTGCAGACTTTCTGGGAATTACCAGTACAGTAATGGGCAAATATAGGTCATAAACTGTTGAAGTAAATCATATAATTTCACTGGCATGAAATTTTATGTTTAGGCCAAAGTGACTATTGTTTGGGAATATTAATTTGAAGGTAAAATGAATGCCACTTTCGTTTGTTCGTGAAATAAGTCCCCTGTCAATATTAATGATTCTACAGTGTTTATTTTGTTCCTATATATACACAGGAAGACCAAGAAGAACTTGAACATATAACGAGAACGGAGCTGAGTAAATATGAACGCGAGAAGCAGATGACGCAGAACAGTATTACAAAACAAGTCACAGAATCATGCATCGAAATGATGCATCCAAGTCTAAAGGAGATGGCATTACAAAATATGGTCATGAAAAAAGTAAGAGTGTGCAACCTCACCCCCCCCCACACACACACACACCGAGATTTCTTGCATTTTAAAAAATCTGTAAAATTATCTCGGTCGACTTGTCACATTTTGTTTGTGTATGTTAGAAAGGGGTAAGTTCACTAACCCTACTATTTTGCCCTGTAATTTCAAATACATTAAATACTTAAAGAAATATCATTTACGTCTTCTTTCAAAGAGACTAACCTTAGAGCTTCTCAAAAACATCAATAGACCAGTTCTATCCACAGTATGTGAATATTTACATCGCTTCAATCCAACCCTAGTTTCGCCAAAAAACCTGAATTTTCGCTATTTTTTACTGTTCATGCGAATAATTCAGTATCAGCGCATCCGTGTACCAAAAAAATATTTGTATCAGTGAAAGGTTAGTTAAATACCAACAAAATGGTGTATATATAAGTTTGGTACACAAATGCGCTGATGCTGACATTTGATAAAATACGTTTCCAGGTGGAAGGATCGGAGCAGAAAAATGTCTATACCCCACCCACCTGATTTATTAGTCCCCTACTGGTTGAAAACCAGTTTCGGGGACTATAGGAATGCGCTTTTCCGTCATTCCGTCCGTCTGTCCGTCCGTCCGTCCGTCCGCAATTTCGTGTCCGGTCCATAACTCTGTCATCCATGAAGGGATTTTAATATTACTTGGCACAAATGTTCCCCATGATGAGACGACGTGTCATGCGCAAAACCCGGACCCCTAGCTCAAAGGTCAAGGTCACAATTTGAGGTCAAAGGTCAACAGGGCTTTTTTCCTGTCCGGTCCATAACTCTCCCATCCATGAAGGGATTTTAATATTACTTGGCACAAATGTTCCCCATGATGAGACGACGTGTCATGCGCAAAACCCGGACCCCTAGCTCAAAGGTCAAGGTCACAGTTGGAGGTCAAAGGTCAACAGGGCTTTTTTCCTGTCCGGTCCATAACTCTCCCATCCATGAAGAGATTTTAATATTACTTGGCACAAATGTTCCCCATGAGAAGACGACGTGTCATGCGCAAAACCTAGACACCTAGCTTAAAGGTCAAGGTCACAATTTGAGGTCAAAGGTCAACAAGGCTTTTTTCCTGTCCGGTCCATAACTCTCCCATCTATGAAGGGATTTTAATATTACTTGGCACAAATGTACCTCATAATAAGAAGATGTGTCATGCACAACTTTCAAACCCCTAGCTCAAAGGTCAAGGTCACACTTAGCAGTCGAATGTTAACATAGCATGAACAGGGTCTGTTTCGTGTCCGGTCCATAACTCTGACATTCATTAAGGAATTTTAATATCACTTAGCACAAGTGTTCCCCATGATGCGATGACGTGTCGTGCGCAAATCCCAGACCCCTAGCTCAAAGGTCAAGGTCACAATTGGGGGTCAAAGGTCAATAAGGTTTTTTCCCTGTCCGATCCAGAACTCTGTCATCCATCAAGGGATTACAATATTACTTGGCATAAATGTTTTCCATGATGAGACGACGTGTCATGCGCAACACCCAGTACCCTAGCTTAAAGGTCAAGGTCACACTTTGAGATCAAAGGTCAAGAGGATTTTTTTCCTGTCCGGTCTATAACTTTGTCATGCAAAGCAGGATTTAGATATCAGTTGGCACAAATATTCCCCTGGATGAGACAACATGTCATGTGCAAGAACCAGGTCCCTAGGTCTAAGGTCAAGGTCATATTTAGAGGTCAAAGGTCAAATTCAAGAATGACTTTGTACGGAACATTTCTTCTTCATGCATGGAGGGATTTTGATGTAACTTGGACCAAATGTTCACCACCATGAGGCACCCTTGTTTTTAGAATTACGTCCCTTTGTTGTTACTATGAATAGATTTTATTGTAACTTTTTTATTACTGGCGGTAGAGAAAAATCGAGACCACTTTTCTGTGGTACAGCATGCATGTTACATCCAATTTTTAGGTGTATTTTGACCTATCTCTACCTGGTAAAGAGTTTGTTGTGGACTTATATTATATAGATTTTTTTTTTTTTTTTTTTTTAAAGATTAATTTCCCTTTGTTGTTACTATAAATAACTTACATGATAACATTTTTATAATCAGCCAAAAAAATTCAATATGAAAACAACTATAGGTTTTTATATATATAAATTCTAATCCAAGTGTTTTGTTATAGCATATTGTATATATAGTACAATATTGTTTGAGCCGCGTCAAGCAATTTCATGTCTTATGGTATTTATGACGTAAGCGAGAAAAGTGACGTCAAAGTCGAGCGAGATGAAAATAAAATGGCCGCGCCCTTGAAATTTACACGTGAAAAATAAACAAAGGAAATGGACACTTTTGATGTGAGTACGAGTTCTATTTTCTTTCATAAATCATGAACACATTTTAATTTAAGATGATGCTGAAGTCACAATCTCTCCGGGTTGCTAGAATTTGTAGAAATAAGTTAACATTTCCGAGGCAGTTTGTGTTGATTTGACATTGCGCTTGCATGCAGTATGGAAATCACCGTGGGATTTTACGTACTTTTTGTGTGCATATAGAATGTTAACTTTGTCTGATAGTCCTGTAACATCATAAATCTGGTATAATAATAATCATCATCATCATATGATACCTATATTAACGACCGTTTCGCAGAATTTTGCGCTAAAGGGCCAGCTTTGACTAATGATGTAATTATTCGACCGAACCAAGTATATTAGTATTTTGGTGATATTCTTATTATTCATTGATTCCATTCGATTTTATTAAGGAATATTAAAGCTTTAAATCGCAATTTTATCGAAATTTGAGAGGCATAATAGTCAAAAAGTAGAAGGAAGCTATAGATCTAGTTTATATATAAGTAGTGACATAATTGACGCTAAGGTCGGAATGGTCGAGAGGTTAGCGCTCTTGACTTGAGAGCCAGGGTACCGAAGACCGAATTGTATGAGTGCCAATTTTTTTTTTTTTTTTTTTTTTTTGAGAGCATTTTTGTGTGACCGTTGTTTTTTTTTTTTATTTTTATCTTTTTTAAAAATGTTTAAATATAAAGAAATAAACTATGATTCAATACATGAATATAAATGCAAAACAATGTGTACAATACCCTTCTCTATATTCCTTGATAAAATCGTTATTAACACACTGTATTAACTTACTCTAAGTTTTAAATAGAATGACATTTTTATTTTTTATTTTTCAGGAATTAGATACATTGTTGGGTGCGTTTGGGTTAACTGAACCTTCGTCCACAAACAGTACACAGTCTCATTTGTGTCGTGCTAATGATACACATGAGGACAGTGAAGATGAAATAGAGACCACAGATAACATTGACACCCACGTTAGCAGGTACTTATCACAAGAATCTGAGACTTATCAAGTAGATTCTGAAAATGAGGATCCACAGTTTGACTTAGATAAACTGGACAGTGTTTATGACAAGGGTTGTGGGTGTTCTAAGAACTGTTTCTTGCAGTTTTCTGTCGAAGAAATTAGATCAAACATATATAATTTGAGGGAATTGACAAAAACAGAAAAGGAGCTGCTAATTATGGGAACATTAAAAAAAATCGGAAATGACCAGAGATGCAGAAGTGGTGAAAGGAAACGTGTACGCTATGAATACATCTTTAATGGTATTAAGATATGTCAAGATGCTTTTCTTGTAATTTATGACATAGGTTTATGGACAGTTAGAGCTCTCCTGAAACATATGAAAGAAAAAGGCGTTCAACCTCGAGTTCATGGGAATTTTGGTAGAAAAGCACCTAATGCGTTTTCGCATGAAACCATTAAAGATGCAGTGCAGTTTCTCCTGAATTATGCTAGTGAGGAAGGGCTTCCACAGCCAGCAGCTCCACGTGGCCGGGGAGAAAAAGCACCAGTCTACCTTCCTTCAAAAATACTAAGCAGTCCATTCATCAAGAATATGTTACAGCATGCAGTCAAATTGAAAAGCAATATGTTGGCCTGTCTACTTTTAAAGATCTATGGAAAAGATGCGTTCCTCACATTAAAATAGCTGCTCCAAAAGATGACGTATGCAAAACTTGTGAGGATTTTCGCCAAGATATACAGCTAGCAAGAACAGAAGATGAAAAACTGTCTGCCACAGAGAAATATCATAATCATGTATTACAAGCTAGGAAAGAAAGAGAAATATACCGGGAGTGTGTTGAAAGATCAACAAACATGTTTGAGAGATTAAGGCGACAAGACGAAAGAAGTGGAGACAACTTTTCATGCAACGACGTACACTACACGTTCGATTTCTCACAATATGTCAAATTACCCCACCACACCAGAGAAAAAGGCCCGACATACTTTATTCAACCCAGAAAAATCCAGATCTTTGGATACAGAGTGGATGGAGACAAACAGTACAACTTCCTTATTGATGAGAATGAGACAATAGGTATTTCTTTTACTTATCTTAGCAGTATATTTTCAGTGTACGGTAAATTGGACACTATTCGCGAGATTTCAATTTTTTTATATATTGTGAATTCATTTAAGAAAGTGACATATTTTAAAACAAGTTGTTGCTTCAAGACGTCTGCTCGCGAATTAATGAAATCGATAATGTTGCAATTATATTCGAGCAAATTTGCGAAATGTTGGCAGCGCGAATTTTTCCCAATTTACAGTACATGTTTATTTAAAGTCTAGCCGAAATGCTTTACATTAATAAATTGTTTTGTTATTCTCAGTGTTCAAAGAAATGATTAAGTGTGCTTTAAATACGTTTTAACACGGTAATAAAAGAAAACTATATATGCTTGATGGCGACAATGAACGGTACTTCTTAATGAGGGAAATATTTTGCTGATAGGTCTAAGTATATTACATAGAGGGAAACATCCAAGCCTACTCTGTGAGCTTTACTGCTGATTAGCTGAAAATAGTTGAATGTATTAAAAATTTTATCCTTAATATAAATTGCCGACGGAGTTACATATTATCATAAAAACGTGTAAAACATTCTAGATATAATGTTCATATAAAATATTTGTTATTTAAAAATGTTGCCTGTTTTGATCAGAGACTTCTAAAATTACATTTGAAAAGGAGTGGCGTCGTCATGAAGGTAGTATATACTACCTTCATGACGTAATTTAGCTCAAAATTAGAGACGGAATGCATACATTTGACATATTTGTATCACTAGGCTTGTTCTTCAAAATTCTTCATGTCAGCTATGTATGAGAGTTACATTAGTTACGAGTCTTGGCGTTACAATTTAAGTCTGTGGGATTCTATTGCGTGTACTTATTCCTAAATAGCCTTTGAAGGTGGGCTTGATTTATGCTTTGATAATATTTCAGGACGTGATGGCCAGTTGGTACATGGACCTGACGCTGTAATATCTATGTTAGACCATGCATTTGCCAACTACAGTTTGGGTGAAAATGAGTGTAGCTTGCATGCAGACAACTGCTTTGGTATGTGGTTCCTTTGTTGTCCTGTTTTTATTCAATAACATTTTTATTGAAAAAGCTTGTTGTAAGCCTTCTTTTTACCTATATTCGCAAGTAGTGCTATAATTATAGGTTATTAGCGTAGTGTCTCTGTTTCGATCTTTCAAATAGTAACAAACAGAGAATGAAATATGTATTAACTAGTTAATTCAAAACATGTATTTAATCGCTTATGGCTATCCTTTTTACAGGTCAAAACAAGAACCGTTACGTCCTCGGTTACCTGTCTTGGAGAATTATGACGCAGCGTCACCAGAAAATCACGTACATGATGCAACTTCCTGGACACACAAGGTAAGCTTTAGTTTTAGATTAAAGACAGAGTTGTAACAGTATCGAAACGGATGTCGGCGAATTTAGTGATGGTATGTGGAACTGATTAAATCATAGTAATTAGCATGCTGACCCTTTTTAAAAATATTTTTGATTAATTAATGAAATAATCAAAGCATTCGGGTTATTTATAGTCGGGTATAACGGGGTCAAGAGTTCAAATGCGTAAGGGTGTTAGCCCAGTGGTTATATATTCAATAATCAGAACGATGCTAAGCAGTGAGCCGTGACTAGACATATTTGAATATAACAATAAATGACACGATTAACGTTAACGTCACGAATCAATTCCTGAAATTCAGTTAATATATACCTTCAATGTCGGTCTTGAACACCAAAGCTGGTTGCTTCTGTATGTTGTTGCAAAATGCTATTTATTTTTTCTTTAAGGTGTTTGATCGATGCAGGATTTGGGAACATTAAGACACTGTACCGAAGGAAGGATTGTGACACATTACAACATATAGCTGAAGTCGTTAGCAACAGTTCCCATAGTAACCAGCCTGTTACCTATGACGGAGGAAGTGGATGGGTTTGGAGGGCATGGAAAACTTTCATTGGTGATAGATTTAAGAAAGTGCCAAATGTCGCAAAATATCACTTCTTCCGTTTTAGTTCTGAGGAGCCAGGGGTTGTGTACATGAGACAGTCAGCTGTTGACGAAAACGAGGTGCGCTTCGTTATTTGCAAAACGCACCTGTTGGAGATGGCCAGAGATGACGTCCCGTCTCAGATAGTTCCTCCCGGCCTTTCTGCTGAACGTGTGCGTTACCTGTACCGGCACGTGCGTCCTCTAGTCAGACGACCATTTCAGGATGTTTTATGCCCTGCTCCAGAAGAGTCGTAAAGTGTTCGGACTGTTTAGTTTAGTTTTATAAATGACCGTTATAAATGACAATTAAGTAAACATGTATTATTTTATGTCGTTATGAATGAGGCATTTAGATCATCAAATTAAATAAAGTCAAAAGGTTTACATAGTTTTAGTTTGACAAAATGATGTTGTATGGACTTTAATTGAATAAAGATATACATAACGTCGTAAGAACGTAATCTAGACGTTTAACGTTTTAAACGACGTCATGTACTTCCACGTAACGTCACTAGGCATTCTTACTGCCAAAATTATATTATTTTTTAACATTTTTGTACCCTGTGATGTATACATTTTCTTAAAGCTAATGAAATGGGCAGTTTGAAACTGTAAAAATCTAAAAAAGGTAAAAAATTACCATAAGACATGAAAATGCTTGACGCGGCTCGTTTATACAACATTGACAGATATCAGTTCATTATGTTATACTGCAGTAGAGAAAATTAGGTGCCTTCCAGTAGGGGACTTTGTATTGCATGGCAATACTTCATTCACTTGTTATAAGCCCATCCGTAAACTTGTTCGTTTACCAGTGAAACAATCGTCATCACACGCCTGTTAGTGTTTAAACGTACACATCCTTTCTTTTTAAAAGTTGAACACATAAATATGATATTAAGAATTCGAATGAAAAATGTTATAAGAGCCTGTCACGGACGTAGATCTTATACAGGCACGATATAAATTCAAGCTTTTAAGCATGCATTTTCGTTTGGTTATAGAGCATTTTGTTTACGATTACATGAAAGTTTTAACACAGTAACATTTCTGGTGACGCGAAAATATAACGCCAATACGTAATTTTCTATAAGCACGCGGTCATTACCGAAGTAGCATCATTAAGAGCACGTGCAGTTTTCCCGCCAAAATACAAAGAAGAAACGTCTGCTTCCGGTTCTGTCAAGAAGGCCCAATATTTACGCATACTCATTCTTTTATTATTCACGTTTCCCTCTTAACGTTCACATATGTAGGTGTGTTTAACAAAACATTAGGTAAATCTTCCGAACAATGTACGAAAATGTATATATCAATCTAGCAGTTTCTACTGAAATATGGTTTCGGAAGAATCGAGTCATTAAAACATACACGTATCATGCCCAGACGCCGATAAGACTTGTCATTTCTTTGGACAAGATTTATGGAAATTTTGTCAACCTGTTTTAGAATAATCATTTCACACAGAACATGTTTTAGTAAACTTGTTTTAAAGGCACTGACCTCCAGATCGTACGACAATAAAAAAGAAAAGAAATAGATATCAGAAAACTATTTCTTAAGGTTTTGAAACTTAGATACTGACAGATTATGTTATAGAAACACCTAAGAATTAGAAGATTTTGCGATTGTTTTCATTTAAAATATCGGTATAGTGTAGGTAAACTGCCTTTTAAATCATATTTATCTTACGACCGTTACGCGCATATTCCTCAGTGGTGTATTGGTCAGGACCGCAGGAAAACTGTTTTTGCCGCGGCGGCCCGGGTTTGATTCCCAACTCGAGCATGTTTCTCTCTTTCTCTCTCTCTCTCTCTCTCTCTCTCTCTCTCTCTCTTGATTTGCATTTTAAGACATATTAGAAACAAAATCTTGTGTTCTAATGTTTAAAATATGACCAAATTTTAAGCAAAAATCGGGAGGTCAGTGCCTTTAAATGGCTAAACGCTAAAGTAACAACTCGTGATCTTTTTATCCACATACTGTTTAACGTATAATAGAAATAATTAAAAATGGTAATGTTTAGGAAAAGATATGACATTTTACGCAGGTCAGATTTATTTTACTTCCACGTAAAATAAGTTTAAAAAAAATTTTTTTACGATGTGGCTTTGTCATTAATACTACAAACTGAAAGAATGCACTTATTTATGATAGGTCTGTCTATCATTTGCATTAATCTGTGAGGAAAATATGATTGGAAACTATTAGAAGATAAGTTCACCTTGCAAATAAAATGTTCACGTGGCTTTTGTCTATTATCATGCTCAGCAAAAGTCATGCAATTATTTTAAAGAAATTGATGTTCACTATTTTTATAGTTTAACTTTGCAATGATACGCATGTGAATTAACTGAACAATTCGACAGAAAAATAGATAGACCGCGCATGAACAGTTTAAACAGTTCAATTACATGTAAGACCATATTCAACAGTAAAGAAAACATTTGCGTAATACTGCAGTAAATATGAATGTGTGCGACATTAGTGACTTCCCATAATTATAAACGAGAATTACTGTTGGAAATATTATGATGTTGGTTTTCTTAGCGACTTACACATTTTCTTGTCAATAAGGTTTCCAAATCGGCTAGTTCTTCACAGATATATTGAAATACCCTAGGCAAATATGTCCTTAATATGGATGATGACGATAATTATGTTATTTACGTCGGCATCGGATAATGATATCGGTACCATTGATTTATTAATATACGATTTTAAATGGAATCTGTACGCCCGTTTAAAACATTTGTGCCTTGGTTTCATTAAGCTTTATTCTATTTCTTTTCACGGCGTATGAGAAACATCCATAACTGGTGGCATAACAATCGTCACGGGCTTGTCAGAATACACGAGTGTGAGAAAAGCGGGAAAATGGAACTATCGGTTTTCGCGGGTTTTATTGTTCTACGCAAGTGCGAGATATCCTACATAATCGGTATTCTATTACGTCAGGAAATGTTGATGGACAAACTTTCGGCGATTAAGGACGCTGACTGTAAATTCAACGGGAACGAGACAGGAAAATGAAATATTTAATGAACAGAAATAAAAATGATAATATTTTTTACATCAGTGATGTAAAAATTGCGTTCTGTGTATCGCGGTCAGTAAAGTAGCGACTTCTAGTTAAAAAGAAAGGAAAATATCCGTAAGTTATTAAGAAAGGTGATCAAACACGCACCCATCCAACCATATTTTTAATATTTTACAATCAACCTACCACCCATAAAGACGATTTTTCTGAGGACCACCACCCATAATTATGATTTTCTGATGGACGACACCACCCATAATTATAATTTTCCGATGGACCCCACCACCCGTCAATAAAAAATTTGATTGCCGACCCACATACAGTTAATTCTGGAATCGCCCTAATTTCATTTAAAATGTAAATAAGTATAAAAATATCTTACAATATGTCATAAAATGCACACCCCAATAACGAATACCATATAAAAACGCACACAAATTGTTTTTCCGACGACTGCTATAGGTATTTAGCCAATTAGAAATATATATTAGTTTTGGCTGTGACATAATACAGAGTTGGTGCGCCTGTGATATATTACAGACTCCGGTATATACCAGATTAACTAAATCTGATCGAAAATATCTATAAAGTATATATTTTGTAACCATGGTGATACTAACTTAATCTTTAGTCAGTTTATTATGCATTTTATACACAAAATGCGTGCAGACATGCAGAAAAATGAGTAATTTTGCCGTGCGCTCCAATAGATAATTATTTCGCGCATGCGCAAAACGGCTGCAATGAGAAACATTCATTAGTTTTACACGAGTAACTGTTGGTAGTCCATGTGACTCAGTGGTAGAGCGCTTGCTTCACGTACTGAAGATCCTAGGATCGAGAAAAACGGGTAATTTAGCTCTAAGTGAAATATTCAATGATATTGACATTGTTGTTACCATGACAACATCAAATTATTTGACTGTCTGCTATTTTATAAAATATTCCAATAATTAGTTCATGACAAGTTATAGTCTGCTTAATTTTGTATAGAGCATCCACTGTTGTAAATTGTAATATTGAGAACTAAAACAATGTTTTGTCTCAAATATGCATGGTTACCATAGCAACATAACCTAAGATAGGATGGAAATCAAATCAACTTGCAATTCAACAGTGTTGTGTTGTTAGTGTTTGTAACAGCAGTGTTTGTTGTTTAGTAACACATTATTAAATGCCAATTTTGCAGTAAAAACGAATTTTAAGGCAGTTAGCATTGTTGCCATAGCAACCATTATGATGTCCTTCAGCTGGAAATGAGTCAGGTATTTGAACAGAATATATATTGCTCTATCACATGTGTGTAATTTATTCATTTCTGAGATTGGGCAAATTTTGACCATTAGTGAACTTACCCCTTTAAGCATACAAGATTTTACATCTGTGTGTGATTTGTAAGACATCTCTTTGTCAGCTTGACTATTCACAGAATAGTGAGAGCTGATTTGCTCACACCTTGGTTAAAGTTTTGCAAGTAACTTCATATATCAGTCACCTTTGCAAACCATGTAAGTAACCATGTTAGATAACTCCTGGTTGCATTTGATTCAAATTGTGGCCCTTCTTTGACTTTGGTTGAAGTTTTGCATTCAAGTTGTTATCATTGCCATAATAAAATTTAAATTTATCATAAATTTTAACAAAATATATCAGTTACTTAACTTTTTCCAACTTATGGCCCTTGTTTGAGAAGTTGTCAAGTAATCAAGAACACTGTCTTATGAACAGCTCTTATTTTTAATGAATGTGGGGATGGGGTCATATAGTTGCCATCTTGTCCATCCGTCTGTTCATCATGAAATGATCAAATCTTTGTCTGTAGAACTCCTACATTTTTTAAGAGATTTGGCCCAAAGTTACTTAAATAGATTGAAGTGAATTTGTGTATTTTTAATTGGAACACAGATGTAACTCGCCTGGTTTAGGAGCAATGATCCTTTGAAATTTAACAGAATGCTGCATATTGAGTCAAGGATATATTCAGGGACTATAATGTCTGTTTACCTGCTTTTGTTTAACATTTACTAAATTGCATTATTGTTTTGATAGGAAATTGTACTTCATAAAAAACAGCAAGAGGAGTTGTTAAGAAGCAATGCAGAGTTGGAGAAGTCTGTCAAACAGTTATTGCAAGATCCAAAAACCAACCTGCGACAACAGATGTTCCCAGAGTTCTTCCTTTATCAGCAAAAGTATGTACTTCAATCTAACAAAATTGTTGTTAATGTAAATTTGTATTTTACGCCACTATTACAAATGATTAGACATTGTAGTTTTGCAGAAATATAACTCCATTATGTAAATCACAGTTTATCAGTCACTTGATTTCATTGCTTTAGATCATTGTATTTTCTCTCTCTATATGTATATAATGCAAATTAGTTTGTTAGGGGTTGAATGTTATGGATGCAACCCTAACATCCATGTATTCAGTCACCCTGAAAAAAAAAACCAAACCTCTATGTTAATGCAATTATCAGTTTTTTGCACCAAGCTGACATACAATATGTTATACTGCAAAATGCTAGGGTTTGAATTTGCATCCAAGAAAATCTACGTAGAATGTTGATTGTATTCCATCAAAACCACATTATTTTTGATAATATTTCATTTTTAAATAGATATATTTCAGTTTTAATCGAATAGGGGTCATCTATTGACCAAAAGCAATCATCCTGACAACTGTAAGCCAAAGGATTCCTTAGTTATTGAGTAGAAAAGTCACTGACCTTGACCTTTGACTTACTGAATCCAAGAACAATTGGGATCATTTACTGACCAAAGACAATCATCCTATGGAGTTTGAACTTTTGAGACCAAGTGTTCTCATTACTGTCATTATGGGGATCATTTGTGCCAAGTAATTTTAAATTCCTTCATGGATGGCAAGAGTTACATGAAAATAAGATGGCACGACGAAATGGAAGACTGAAGGCATAAATCTCCAAACAGGACTAACAAGAGTCATCTGCTGACAACAGGCAATAACCTTGCAATATGTGATGGCTCTAGGCCCAAGGTTTTTTCTAGAAGCTTTTGTTATGAAGTTTTAATTTCATTTATTTTGAAGATTTTTTCATGTCCTAAATAAAATTCAAGTAAATTAACTGACAATCAGCAGTGATATTATGTTAAATTAGTACATGTATTTATGTCAATTTCAGATGTACCCCAGACATGGAGGTGGTGCTGGATATACCCACACAAGAATGGCTGCCAATCTAGCATAACATCAAGTGACAGTGGAAATAGTTTGTGGCCAATATTTCGAGTTCATATTGACAGAACAAGAAATGTTTTTTTTCACTACCATTAATCAGGAAAGTTACATCACTACCTACGTTTTGTTTTACAAAGCTACCTTTTAATCAGTGAAAAGGAACTGTTGCTGCATTTCCTTGCTTTATGTAAAATTGAATTAGATCAAAGCAATGATAATTAGCATAAACACATTTAACTTAAAATCCAGGTAGAAACTCAGTTTCAATTATTACAGTATTAAAATGAATTACAACACTTTTGGGCATGCCTATCACAGATTAAAGTGTGTCTACTTATTTTTTTTTTTTGGCAATTTTTTAAGGAAAAAGTTGCAGCAAATTTTTTGTTTTAGAACAGTCTGGCAGCTTGATTTAATATTTTTCATTATCAAGTCTTTCTGTATTTGCCAGCCTTCTTTGTCTGGTATTTTTGTTCAAACTGCTGAAAACTAGCATTTTATGTATTCATACACGAGATCTTCTGTGATATTATAGAAAAGAATAAAGTTTGTATATATTTGCTCATTTATGACTTTATTGTCTTTCCTTTACCTGTGATCACCTTCCTTTGCAGTATTAAATACACCACAGAGTCCATGTGTGCCATTATATCTGGTTATGTAAAAGTTGAATATTATTGTGACATGCCCACAGAGCAAAGTTAATTAATCCATTCTTTTTTCTTCTCAGTAGAAATGTCTTTTCTCCTAAAACAATTTTGCAGTGGACATACTATAAAAACATTAATACTTGTGGGGGACTACTTTTTGTGCATCTGCAAAGTTAAATATACAATATACACAAATAATCCAATTTGTTTTATCTTTAAAAGTGGAAATTGACTAATTCGTATCTTTACAGTTTCAGGTTCATGAAATTTAAATAATTTCAGTTTATTATTGCATTTCAGGAAAGATACCACTTGATTATCTAACTTTAATGAAATATCTTTGCTCATTTAAACATCACCTGGGCAACAAGAAAATTCTTTCCGGCAAGTAAAAGAATTTTTCCTTTCAGACAAGTGCTGTAGGAAGTTATTGTCATACTATGAAATCATGGAATGCAATTTTCTTGGTATGGTGATCCTCTCTGATTTTTTTTTCACAGGCATTAACAAATCAGAGATATTTCTGTAGATTTCCTGTTTTTTATTTTGAACTGTTTTCCTATATTTGTTAATATGACTGGATAATTTCACAATAAAACGGTACTTTTCAAAATATTTCTCCTTCTGCTCTACTCTAACTTTTAGTGATAAGTCAACAATAAAATCTACTACCCAAAATAATATTTCTTTACACAAGTCCATAGTTGTTTTGTACATTTAAGCAGTTTGGTGTCTCAGTAATTTTATTTTGGCTTAAATCCTGTAGAATTTCCTATCCACTGTCCCATATTCCAAATTATATGTTATAATTCAAGAGGACGGTCTGGTAACTCATTGATGAGACTGCTCATTGGCCAAAAAACAAATAGAGGATATCCCCAGTACCATTAACCACCCTTATCATGCTAGACACAATTGATTCTGCCTTTGCGACCAGTGCAGATCATGATCAGACTGCACATCCACACAGTCTAATCATGACCTGCACTGTTCGCCATTCAGTATCTTTTTGGTATGCACCCCTTCTAACAGTTAGTGGTACTGTCCAAATTCAATGATGGACAAGTTCATTATAGGAATTTATCAGCGCAAGGGTTCAGAAAGAGAGGAAATCGGCTAAGAAGAAAAATCACATCACATCTTTTAACATCTATTTTGATTCCATACCTCATGTTTTTATTTCGATGTAAATGAGATGTGAAACCAAAATTTGTAGTCCTGTTTGGCGCCATATAACCTATACTGTGTTGGTGCATTGTAAAACCCAGATAAATAAATAAATTGAACATCTAAGCTTACAGTTGGTCATGCAGTCAGCAAAAGCCTTGTCACTAAAAAAATGTTAACAGAATGAATACAAGTCAAAAATGGAAAATAATTTTGTGAAAAAGAAAAACAGAGTTATGGAACCTAAGCATTGCATACTACATTGTAGTTATAGCAGTAAACAGGCCTGTGAAGTTTCATTCCATTCTAACAAGTTGTTTTTTAGCAACCAGCTTACATACAAAACTTCAACAAAAAGTGCTAACTCCATAAAGGGCATGCCTGAACAATGCAAAATGGAGTTATGGAACCTGTGCAATATCATAGAGAACTAGAGATGCTTTTGAGAACAGCGCATGTCTCCCACAACTGCCCCTATGAAAAATGTTAGTTTCTCTAGATGTTTTAGACGAGTGGATCCAATTAGATGGTCTGGATGAGTGGATCCAATCAGTAATTCAAGTGCCATAAATCAAAAGTGCCTGGGCCGATTTGGCTAGTTATCGAACTTGGGTAAGGTCTTATGGCCAAACACATTTTGTTAAAGTTTGGTGAAGATCAGATGAGAAATGTTCAACTTAGAGAGCGGACAAGAGTAAACAGACAGATTTTTTGGTAATTCAAGGGCCGTAACTCTAAAATGCCTGGACCGATTTGGCTAGTTATCGAACTTGGCCGAGGTCTCATGGTCAAACACATTTTGTTCAAGTTTGGTGAAAATCGGATGAGAAAATTTCGACTTAGAGTGCGGACAAGCTTTGTGACAGACACACACACACACACAGACTGGAGTAAATCAATATGCCTCCCACACCACTGTGTGGTGGGAGACATAATAAGTGTGTGAAGTTTCAGTTCATTCCCAGTCATGGTTACTGAGATACCCGTTAACATTCAAGAACAACCAAAAATTGCTAAGGCACTCCTTTGTAAAATACAAAAACAAGAGCGCCATGATGGCCCTATATCGCTCACCTGTCATCATTGCACTTGAGGACAAGAAGGTCCTCAGAAAAAATATCTAAAGTCCAAAGGACAGGAACAACAAAGGAAAGAAATTTAACCAAGAAAAAAAAAAATTCTTACAAGGTACAGATATGTCAAAATACACCTAAAAATTGGAGGTACCATCCATGTTGTACAACAGAAAAGTGGTCTCGGTTTTTCCCTACGGCCAATAATAAAAAAGTTAATAAAAATAAGCTATTTATAATAATGTAAAAGGAAAGTAATTAAAAAGAAAATTATTTAAAGTGAACAAAAGAAGGATCTGCCAAAGAAATCTGTTGACATAAATGAAATTTCAGATCAGTATCTTCATTAGTTACGGAGATATACCCATTTTAATTTGAAATAAAGGGAGGTAATTTGACATAAAATCAGTCCATAGTTATCTACCCTGATTGGCTCAGTCCAACTAATAACAATATTGAAATTTCAAATAAGTCCTATAAGTACTTACTGATATAAATCCATTTTGACTACAATCAGGGGAGGTAATCAGATATAAAATAACTCTGGAACCTATGATTGGATCTGATTTGTAATGAATCCAAGATTTATTGTTGTTGAAGATATTTTGGAAGTTTGTATCAAATAAAACCATAAATGAAGTCTCTATATGGCTGCAAAAGCCAAAATAGCCAATTTTGGACCTTTAAGGGGCCATAACACTGGGACACATGATGGAATCTGACCAGTTCAAGAATGGAACCAAGATCTTCTGGTGATACAAGTTGTGTGCAAGTTTGGTTAAAATCCAATCATAAATGAAGTTGCTACTGTGCAGACAAGGTCAAAATAGCAAGGTCAAAATAGCTAATTTTGGCCCTTTCAGGGGCCATAACTCTGGAACCTATTATGGGATCTGGCCGGTTCAACAAAGGAACTGAGATCTTATGGCAACACAAGTTTTGTGCAAGTTTGATTAAATTCAAATCATAAATGAAGCTGCTATTGTGCAGACAAGGTCAAAATAGCTAATTCTGGCCCTTTCAGGGGTCATAACTCTGGAACCCATAATAGAATCTAGCCAGTTCAAGAAAGAAACCAAGATCTTAAAGTGATACAAGTTGTGTGCAAGTTTAGTTAAAATAAAATCATAAATGAAGCTGCTATTGTGCAGGCAAGGTCAAAATAGCTAATTCTGGCCCTTTCAGGGGCCATAACTCTGGAACACATGATGGGATCTGGCCAGTTCAAGAAAGGAACCGAGATCTTATGGTGATACAAGTTGTGTGCCAGTTTGGTAAAAATCAAATCATAAATAAAGCTGCTATTGTGCAGACAAGGTCAAAATAGCTGATTTTGGCCCTTCCAGGGGCCATAACTCTGGAACCCATAATGGGATCTGGCCAGTTCAAGAAAGGAACCGAGATCTTATGGTGATACCAGTTGTGTGCAAGTTTGGTTAAAATAAAATCATAAATGAAACCACTATCGTGCAGACAAGAAACTGTTGACTGACGGACGGACTGACGACAGGCGAAGGGTGATCACAAAAACTCACCTTGTCACTATGTGACAGGTGAGCTAAAAGTTATGAACCTACACATTGCATGTCAGCCCATCACAGTGAACAAGTGGAGGAAGTTTCAATCCATTCCTACAAGATATCAACTGTATGTAAAACAAGAGCTGTCCGTAAGACAGCCAAGCTCGACTATTCGAAATATTGTCCCAGAAGCAGGAAAATATTACCAAAAAAGGTTAAATATCAAAAGAGTTTTAAGTTCAAAAGGGGGCATAATTTGACCAAAATGCATATCAGTTATGGGACTTGCTGCTATCAACTAGTTTTATAACCCCGAAGGCACATGTGAAGTTTCAATTCAATATCTGCATTAGTTTTGGAGATAGACACTCGCATGTAAAACTTTAACCAAAATTTTATAAGTCCAAAAGGGGGCATAATTTGCTCAAAATACATGCCAGAGTTATGGGACTTGACCCAGTGAGGTTGGTAATTGATCTAGAAAAAGAAAAAATAAGTTTCAAATCTATATGCATTTTAGAAATAGCTGTATGTACTTGCACGCAAAACTTTAACCAGAATTTTCTAAGTCCAAAAGGGGGCATAATTTGGCCAAAATGAAGGTCAGAGTTATGGGACTTGCTGCTATTAACTAGTTTTATAACCCCAAAGACACATGTGAAGTTTCAAATCAATATCTGCATCAGTTTTGGAGATAGTAACTTGCATGTAAAACTTTAACCAAAATTTTCTAAGTCCAAAAGGGGGCATAATTTGCTCAAAAAACATGTCAGAGTTATGGGACTTGACCCAGAGAGGTTGGTAATTGACCTAGAAAAAGAAAAAATAAGTTTCAAAGCTATATGCCTTTAATTGATGTCTGTATGTACTTGCATGCAAAAACTTAACCAAGGTGTGACGCCGACGCCAGGGTGAGTAGAATAGCTAGACTATTCTTTGAATAGTCGAGCTAAAAACCAGGATGGGGACATAGACGCCAGCCAGTGAGTGAATGGAACAGCTCCATTACGGGATATTTCAAATAGTCGAAACAAAAAAATGCAGTGCAGACTTTTTCCACACTTTCAAAGTGATTCTAACAAAACTTCATACACATGATCATCAAAAATCTAAACGACCACTCTGGTAAAGGGTGTATTCTTAAGATTCACCAAGTGTTTGAAGACCATCCCTCAGGTGAATTTTAATTTTTAGAAATTTATACCTCATAGACCATTACATTGATAACAAATACACTAAATTGTTCAGAGGAAGTAGGAAATACTTTACTTACGGATGTACAAGCGTTTTTTTAGGATATCCGCCATTTTGAAAAATGTTTCTTCGAATATTGCTTTCTAACAAAAGTTTTGCCAAAAATTAAAGTTAAATGATTAAAATATGACTAATAATGTACCATTTAACCAAATTAATGTATTATGCTTTTTGTGGAAAAAAAATTTTCACCCTTATTTTTGGCTGGCATTTGCCTAAAATTGACAAGATTTTCAGTGGGGTAGGGGTAGGTAATTTCAAATATATCAGGTTTGGTTTTGATATTTTTCTGACTGATACATATAATGTTAAGCTATAAATAAAATAAAAGTTTTCAAGATAACACTACATTATCTAGAAAATATAAATTAAAACAAAAAGAACAAAAAATATCAAAATTCACCACTTTTTAACAGTTTTTTCTTAATAAATCTCTTCCATGCACGGTGACCCAAACTTTTTTCTTTCCATTTTGAAGTACTTTTGTGTGTCATTAATGCTGGAAAATATTTTGAAAATTTTGTTAGAATTTTTTTTGTAGATCTAAATACGTTTTTTCCATTGAAAATAAAGTGGGTGGGGTAATTATGTCAGCATGTAAAAATTAAAGAGATTTGTTAGTGACATTTATGCTTATATAATACTGACATCACCATATATTCATATTAAATTGTAAGACCTGAAATCCCTATAAGATAAAGTAGGATATTATATGTTTTATAAAGTACCAACATTTTTTCAATTTTACAAAATTTCAGAAATTCGTAAACAGTGGGTGAAGAATTAAAACGAGTTTGGTGACCTATGTTTTTTCTGCTCTTGTTTGTCTTAGAAACTAATGTTCTTCAAGCTCACAGGGTATGAAGAAATTCTTAATGTTAGAAAAAATTCGCTCGTACATCCTTAAAGGTAAGCTTCTTTGGGAATACATCTTTTGTCTAATATTACATATACTTTGACTGTCAATGTTCTATTTTGTAGAAAATATCAAACTCCTTTTCCAAAAGTATTTCTTCTTTAACTTCATTTTGGTTGTGTGTTTAACATATTTATCTAGGTACTCCCAGTAATGAAAATTGGTTAACTTATATATTTTCTCAAACATGGGAGTATTGTGTCGCTTTCACTTCCAATTTGCACTTTTTGCAAAGTTTCTACAAATCAGAATGTGGACAAACAATAGGATAATACATATTAGTGCTGGGATACATTAACAAACAACAATTTTTATATCACATCACATTTATTTCTTAACTTTTAGCTGCTATACACTTTTTGCTGTGTGCATATTTCCACTGATATGAGGTACTTTTAAGACCGCCTCTCCCCTGTGATTTTAAGAAAAATAATCAAATCACTCAATCAAAATGTCCAATTTTTCGCAATATTTCAAAGCTGTTAAGTTTCACTTCTATGATAAACTCTGATTATTCAAAAAAAAAAAGAAGCAAGAACTAGAAAGATTATCACAAACGTCTTTGTCCCTGTAAAAATCTACATATAACAACTATAAAATTTAATGTCAACTTGAGACAACATTTTTTTTTCAGTTTCCGCTAAAAACTGCCGTAGTTTATTTCTTCCATTCGTTCTTTTCAAAGTCGTATTTGGACGAGATACCAGAGTATGGTGCTACATTACTCATCAGCATAGTTGCAATCATTCCCTGCTGATAGTCCTGGTCGTAAGTGACTGGTTTGGTTCCATCTATAAAGAGAAAGAAGTTAGAAAAGTATTACATTGTTTTTCAGAACAGTAAATATTATACTTTAAAATCATTATATGTGTGGAAACAGATTTCATGGTTGTGCCAACCAACAAATTAAATCAAACAATAAAAAAAATCCTTTATACTTTAGGATTAATACTTTCTAATTTTAAAGTAATTCTAACAAATTTTAAAACTATGAATTCACACACCCATGTAACTGGCTTTTTGGATGAAACCATGAAATTTCATACCCACAACGATTTCACAGTATACAGGCTGTAATATTATGTAAATTAAAAAACTGACGTGTCTTCTACTATTAAAACTTCTTCAGCTGACCTACAATATTTCTTAGATATAAACAATGAAGTAAGCTGTAACAAGAATTTTAACTCGTATAAGAAATTTAGAATTTCAATGAAAAGGAAGAAATAAGAGAAACAGCATGACAAAAACCACAGAAAAGGGTTTACAGATTATGTACCAATTTTGGTCCTTAGGAGCTCAACAAAAGATTGAATATTAATGGGTCATGGCCTTCCTTTTTTTTTACCAAATCCAATAATGTGGACAAGGCAATTGTGATTTGTGTGTGACCAATTTTCGCTGATTTCAGGGCTGATTATAACTCAACTTACCTGTAAAACTCTAATTTTATGCTCAATGTGCAAAATTCAGAAATTTATATACCCAACACATAGCCATGAATTTCATGGTTGCGCAAATGAAAGGAATTAAATAAAAATAACATTTCCCAACAGCCCCACAACCCACTCTCATCTTTCTAAAGAAACATCTTTTTTGCTTGAAATTTCCAAGATATACATGAAAATGTGTGCAGCGTAGTGAAACCATCTGAACCACTTTTTAGAAAAGGATCATCCAAGGACAGTGACTGGGAAACCCATGAGACATGAGCCATAGTCACATAAAAATGAAAAATGTCTCATAAGTTTTAAGTGCTGATGAGCCCTGTGTCACATGGCTAAATTGTATTGAATGCAAAAGGATGAAACTATTTAATAGTGCAAATCTTACACAAAGGAATGTATTTAGTGTGCAGATTCAAAGTGCTTCCAGTGTTTAAAAATATGTTTTAACATCGTATTTTATTCTAGACTTTCATTTCTTGTCAGTTTTCAATAATTTTCTTTATTGACAAGTTGTGAAGCTGTTACAGTTTTAGTTACTATATTTGTTTTTTACTGAGAGCTTCTTTAATCTGAAATATGTACATACTACAATGCCAGTTCCTAGTTTACAAGTCGCATTTGTCCCACAGAAATTTCTGAATGTCACATAAAATTTTTAAATGTCACATAATTTATTGTGTATGACGAGCCATTGTCCCATGGACACAATTTCTTTCCCAGTCACTGCAAGGTATAGGAATATCCATGCCAAGTTTCATCAACTTCCGTCAAATGGTTTCAAAGGAAATACTGTTTGAACAGACTGACAATGCAAAGTCATGACAGCTCTCCCTCAGCTCTATATGCATATTGGGCTTGCAACACAGTATTGCCTCTATTAGATTATGAATGAAGACCCTATTTCTACAGTTTTACTTTCCTTGTGATTTAAACGGATGTTATGCCCAAATTTAAAATTTGACAAAAAAATATCAGTCCCTACACGGTATATGTGTAAACATGAAAGGTGTGTTAATGTATAAACAGCTTATTGCATTAGGTTGAAAATAGTACACAATGTTCGCAAGATATAATAAACAAGAGCTGTCAGTGGACAGCGTGCTCAACTATTCTCAGTGCTTGATAGTATAATAAAAGCTATGAGTAAAACTTTAACATTACAATAAGCATATTCTAAGTCGAAAAGGGGCCATAATTCAGTCAAAATGCTTGATAGAGTTGCCTCCTCCTTTTTACAGACTTGGGTCATGATGGTAAACGAGTATGCAAAATATGAAAGCAATATCTCAATGGACTTTGAAAATATTTGGGGTGGTACGCAAACTTTAACATTTATTCTAAGTCGAAAAGGGGCAATAATTCAGTCAAAATGCTTGATAGAGTTGCCTCCTCCTTTTTACAGACTGGGGTCATGATGGTAAACGAGTATGCAAAATATGAAAGCAATATCTCAATGGACTTTGAAAATATTTGGGGTGGTACGCAAACTTTAACATTTATTCTAAGTCGAAAAGGGGCAATAAATCAGTCAAAATGTTTGATAGAGTTGCCTCCTCCTTTTTATAGACTGAGGTCATGATGGTAAACAAGTATGCAAAACATGAAAGCAATATCTAAATGGACATTGAAAATTTTTGGGGTGGTACGCAAACTTTAACATTTATTCTAAGTCGAAAAGGGGCCATAATTCCGTCAAAATGCTTGATAGAGTTGCCTCCTCCTTTTTACAGACTTAAGTCATGATGGTAAACAAGTCTGCAAAATATGAAAGCAATATCTCAATGGACTTTGAAAATATTTGGGGTGATATGCAAACGTTAACATTTGTGTGACGCTCACGCTCACACCGGTACGAGTAGGATAGCTCCCCTATTCTTCGAATAGTCGAGCTAAAAATATAGCTAAAACTGACAGTTTTTTTAACAATTTGCTTGTTTGATTATTTTGAGTTTAACACTGTGTTTCAGTAGTATTTCAGTTATGTAACACCTGGCATTTAACCTAACCAGTGGATTCTGTATCAGTACAAACCCGCTCTCCACAAGTAACTGCCAACTTCCCGCTTGAGTCAGAGCTGGAGGACAATTGATGTCAGACACAATGTCTTTTATCAAATCATCACAGAGATCATACGTGTCGCCCGGGGATCGAACTCGCATCCCCATGATCCATGGATCTGTCTTCTCCCTTCTGGAGCAAAGCAGGCGGGCTTACTTATTTTTTAATTTTTTTTTTAAACAAAGGACTATTACTATGTGACATTTAATTGTGAAGGAAAAACTTACATGATGTTACATTATATAAGAACAGGACCACTGATGCAGCTAGAGTGTAGAAAACAATAGATGCGATCCTCTTCCAGTCCCCAGTGGGTGCTTTGAATTCAGCAAATGTCTGGCGGTAGGTATTTCTATATACTGAAATATAGTAAAGGAAAGTGTTAAGTTTCCTACCTGTATGAGCCTATGAGAAACCTACTGACACTGAACAGCACTGCTTCCCTAGATTCATGTTTTAACAAGTGCACCACAATGCAGAGCAATATATGCCCAAAGGTATGACCTTTGACCCCTAAGTGTGACCTTGACTTGAAGCAAGCCATCCGAAACATGTGCTCTGCACATTGTCTCGATGTGGAGAACATTTGTGCAAAGTTTCTTTAAAATCCTTCAAGCAGTTCAAGAGTTACAGAGCGGACACGAAACAAAGTCATATGATCTTTGACCCCAAAGTGTGACCTTGACCTTGAAGCGAGCCATCCAAAACATGCCCTCTGCACATCATCTCAGTATGGTGAACATTTGTGTCAAGTTTCTTCGAAATCCTTCCTGGGGTTCAAGAGTTACAGAGCCGACACGAAATTGCTAACGGACAGACGGAAGGACACGGCATCATAACATAATACGTCCCTTAGGGCGTAAAATTTATTCCAGGCACCAGGCAGGTAGGCAATCTGTAACCATTTTCTAACTAACAAGCACCTCAGCAACCTCTTTCCTCTGAAGCAAGACCTGTCTTTCATAGGATTTGAACTTGCAACCTCATGGTTGTGTGGCTGATGCCATTTAGCGACCAAAGTGTAGTATAAACAGGTGCTAAAAATTGTTCAGTAACTTCAATCAAATAACTCGCTACAGGTTAGTCTACATGTTTAAAATATATAATTTCACTTCTACAGGTAAGGTATAGAGTGTAAGGCTATATTTTATATTTTGTGTGAAAAGCTCAAAATATTCTGAATTCTGCCACCTCATATGCTTGCAAAAATAAAGAAATCTTTGTACAGTTTAAAATCACAAAGACTAAAGGAGCACAACTGTTCGCTATTGATTCAGTAAATTTTCAGTAAACATCCCTTCGAATAATAAATGGTACTGCCCAGACTGAATGATGGTCCAGTCCATTTTATAAATTTCGAAGGGTTAAGGTTAAGTCTTACATTGTTTCTTTTCCTCCAGAGTTAAAGTATTCCAGTCATTCAGTTCCTTCTCCCTGAGTGCAAGAACTTCTGGTGTGTTAGCAGCCCAACGTACACTAGGCATTGGATGGTCGGCAGTATCGTGGTAGTCAAACTGTGCACCGTAACTTGGTCCTACTATCTCTCTATTGCCTGAAACATAATTCATTACCTTATAAGTCACAGGAGACAGCACTCGACTATTTCATGCTGGATATTGAAATTGGGCACATAATTATGAGGAAGCGGAGTGTTTAATGATTTCAATGTGGATGAAGATATTGGACAATAGCTTATTAAATCTGTGTCAAATTTATTTAGTAAAAGCAGAGATAGAGAAGTGTATCAAAACATTAAATAAGTATAAAAGGGAAATAATTCATGGACAATTTCTGCAGAAGTAATGCACCATGACATTGAGTCATATCATGTGGCTAATAATGTGGAGCAATTATATGAAGTTTTAATTAAATAAGTGGAATAGAGCAGAAGTGCATCACAACTTGAACCAGAAATTCTAGTAAAAAGCTGGCATAACTCGTAGCATTTTGGTGCCAGCATCATGAACATTGTGTCATATTACATGGGTGACCATGTAGAACAACTGTTTGAAGAAATATCCTTATTTGTCTGAGCTCAACTTTGTGGATTGACCCAAGCAGAAAATCCATGGAAAAGAGACCCGAGAGTGTAAATGTTTTTACAGTACTTAACCCAATACTGATAGCAGCAGTAATGAGCACAGAGAACAAAATTTAAACGTAAGTTTTGTAAATTACCTATCTGAGGATAGTATTTCTCCTTTAACTCTTGGCTCAAACTTTGCGGTGTGGCAGCTTCTGTCACGTCCATCGAGTTTTTTACACCTACACATGGGAGCTCATTCAATCTCACCCCACCTAATGAAAAGGATCTCTGGTGGACCTTACCAACCTTTGACAAGGCTGAAACTGCCGTTTTGCTCAACATTCTGTAAGCAAGAAATAAATGTATTACATACTCAATTATAAACTCTGTTAAGTTACAATCAAACCTGAATTGTCAATATTTTTCCGAACTGATGTTCAAATTTCATATCGGGTCAGCCTTAAAATATCTTTGTTTCTCCTACTGGGACCCATGCCGGTGAAGGTTGGTAGGGAAATTATTTTTTGATTTACAATACCTTACTTTAAAAGATAGTTAAAAAGTAATACAACTGAACAAATAATGGTGTGTTTTGATTACAGTTTGATTTTGAAATAAATTTGCTTGATTTTTCTTTTATTATACATGTATCACAATGCCATTCATATTATTCAATATTCATCTTTCTAAAGAACTCCAATGGTGGTACATGGACCTGTATGTTTTAACACTGAACTTCTCCTTAAAAAGTTTTTTTAATTTAAATTTTGGCATTATTGATGGATTGTTATAAAATACCGCATGTCGCAAAAGCAACATCCCCTTTAAAAAAAATTGAAATTTTGAACTAACATCTTTTTTTATCATGGGCCCTGATTTGAGGATCCCGAACTGGCAAATGGTAAAATGCATTTTGGTCATAATAATAGCATTATTAAATGGTACACGTATGTTAAAAAGCTCAAAATAAAAAAAGATTCTACTACCAACACCAAAGACCTTTAGAGTAGTGTATAACTTTTATTTGGGTCTTATAGACTACAATAGTTGAAAAAAACACCCCACAAATTCAACATATGAAAATATCCTGATCGGTTGTCTAATCAACCCGGTTAACGTATTGACTCAAAACTTATTTCACTGGGAAACTGTATAATCAACAGATGCTGGCTTGATGTTGTTTTTGTTTCCTTTACAACAGATTTGTACTAAAAGATATTTACGGTTTCGTTCTTTCTTGTTCAATACGATTTAGACATGTGACCCAAGGCGCACCAGCGCTTAAAACTTAAATGACATTTTTCATTTTGAAATTTTAACAGTGATTTCCTGTAGTCATGGTTATTTATTTACTCAAACAGTAAAATGAATTCATCAATTCACGAGCACAATACATGTCTTAAAGGTGGTCAATCACATTTAATCAACATTTATGCCTGTTTCTCGTCGATTCGAGCTTTCTCATCGATTCGAGCCCTTGTATTTTAGTAGAATTCATGCTCATGTAGCATGTTCTTCCATCAGAAATTTGTGTCATTAACATTTTAAAATGCCTTGAAAAAAATTAGTCATGAAACCACTGAAAAATTGAGTAAATACCTGTTTTAATATTTTGCATCAAAAATTGCTTTTTTCAAAAGAAAATTACATAGTGGGTAATATTGTGAGCCCAAATTTCAAATTAAAAGCATCCTGAGCATATTTCAACTGTTGTAAGGAGTGAACAAGAAGTCAATCTTGATAGATATTTGCTTTATGGAAATAGAATATGCAAACATTAACACTTGATGACCTTCCATTTAAAGGGCGCGAATCGATGAGAAAGCTTTAAAATGATGTGGAGTTTGACCTCCTTCAGTCTTGTGCAAAAAGTACATGTAAAAGATGGTAACATTGTAATTCTTATTGCCCATTGTTAAATGCAAATATTTTTGTAACAAAAAAACAAAAATTATTCAATTGAACAGGTTTACAAAAATATGCACAACCCTATAAGATTTAAGAGGCTCGAATCAAGGAGAAAGCAGCATAATGACATTTTTTACTTTTTGTATATTCTGGTAGAGAATTATTTAAGGAACAAAAAGACCGATTACATAGAGTTAGATTCCTATTTGAAATGTATATTTTATTACTTTTATAAAATTTTGTAATTACTCCCCTTTAAAATGAAACTATATAAAAAGCTGGGTATTTCTTTTTATTTCGATACAATGTCTAATTTTACATTTGCATTTGACAGACATATCAACTATTGAACAATCTGAACCAAAATGCAAGTTTTAAAGCTGTGTGTAGCTTCTGAATTCATTTATTTCCAATCTATCTTGGTTGCGCAACCAAGATAGGCAAAGGGAGGTAATAATAATTTTTCAAACTTGCGTTTCTAATGAATTCCACCTAAATACATAATTTTTAATGCAAATATTTTACAAATTGAAATATATTAGAATATGTCTAATATTTATACATTTCCTTAGGCAAAGTATGTTTATCAAATTTATACTTATGATAAAATAACTCTATCTTCGTTGGGCAACCAGGATAGGAAAATGAAATTTTAAAAATACCTCCAGTGAAAATCTAATTTGTATTAAGTGTTAAGTGAACATAAATGAGTGTAAATGATCAGATGCTAAAGTTTCAAACAAATCCGTTACATGGCCAAAATCGGATTATCCACCTTTAAATACTAAAGAAAACATTAAGTTTATTATTTTAATTCATCAGTCCTGAGAAAAGCAATAATTTGATATAAGCATCCAATTACAGCATACAAACTGCTACTCATTATTCATCAGATTTGCAATCGTATTTTTCCCGGGAATAAAGAATTATAAATACAGTTTCCTGTCACAATGTATTTATAACGACGAGAAGAATATGAGAGCAAACTTTTGAAAACATAATCCTTTTTTTAAAGATGAAATATACAGGTCTAGGAAAGTGGTATATTTGTAGATTATCTGTAAATTTACAGATAATCTATAAATTTACAGATTTTTCAATCTATAAATTTACAGATCAAGTGTTTGAAAACTGCTAAAATTATATCTAGACTCAAAATCGAAGCTTGAACTAATTGATTTACTTATGGTATGCATAAATAAAGGTCAGTTGTAACTTTCAGTCATTTCTGTTGATTTGATTTTTCTGAAAATGCAAAAAACTCAAAGTCAATTAAAATGGAGGAAACTAACAAAAGACCATAATTCATGCATACTAAATAAACCAATTAATTTCAAGCTGCGGTTCTGAGAATGAATGGAATTTCATCAGTTTTCATGCACACGAATCTGTAAATATATAGATCGAAAAATCTGTACATTTAATCTGTAAATATACCACTCTCCTAGACCTGATAATTATAGTCTCTATAAATACCATTCATACTGATTACCTGACATCTAGACAGCCCTGTACAGGTTGTCTAGATGTCCTGTATTTAGACTCCGGGTCAAGAGATCCAGTTACCAGACCCCTAGCCACTGCCTATGGGAAAACAGCATATCCCTGTTTCTCGTATTCTCAGGGTTTCTCATATTCTTGTTTTTTGCCTTTAAGTCAAATGATATAACGTTTGTTTTTTTCTAGACAGGAATGGTACAAAACTGACACACTGAAAATTTCAAGTGATTCGAACACAAACTGGTGAAACTATTGGCATTTTACTGAATTTTCAAAAAAAAAATCTTATTTTTTTCTGCTGGTGTTAGCAAATTTGCCATAAATTATTCATTATGCAATTAATTGTCATTTTTTTCTGGTGGTGTTAGCAAATTTGCCATAAATTATTCATTATGCAATTAATTGTCATATTTCTTGATGTATTTACTACAGAATATATCTTTTTATTATGCCCCACCCCCCTTAGAAGAAGGAGGGGTATACTGTTTTGCAGATGTTGGTAGGTCTGTCGGTCAGTCGGTATGTAGACCAATTCATTTCCGGATGGTAACTCAGGAACGCTTTGACCTAGGATCATGAAAGTTGATAAGGGAGGTTGGTCATAACCAGCAGATGATCCCTATTGATTTTGAGATCAGTATGTCAAAGGTTAAGGTCACAGTGACCTGAACAGTTAAACGGTTTCCGGACGATAACTCAAGAATGCTTGGGCCTATATCATCAAAGTTGATAGGGAGATTGGTCATGACCAGCAGATGACCCATATCGATTTTGAGGTCAGTAGGTCAAAGTTCAAGGCCACAGTGACCCGGAACAGTTAAATGGTTTCCGGATGTTAACTAAACAATGCTTAGGCCTAGGATCATGAAAATTGATAAGGAGGTTGGTCATCACCAGCAGATGACACCTACTGAATTTGAGTTCATTAAGTCAAAGTTCAAGATCACATTGGCCAGGAACAATTGAACGGTTTCCGGACAATAATTCAAGAACGCTTGGGCCAAGGATCATGAAAGTTGATAGAGAGGTTAATCATGACCAGCAGATGACCCCTATTGACTTTGAGGTCAGTAGGTCAAGGTTACAGTGACCCGGAACAGTTAAACCATTTCCGGATGATTACTTGAGAACGCTTGGGCCTAGGATCATGAAACTTGATAGAGAGATTGGTCATGACCAGCAGATGACCCCTGTTGTGGTCAATAGGTCAAAGTCACATTGAACCAGAACAGTAGAACTTTTGTTTACAGTGAGCAAATAATTTCTGTTCCTTGTGCAATTAGTGTTCAAATGCATAAAGGGGGGCATTTAGTGTTCTACCAGCTCTTGTTACACAATGGTAATTTTAATGTTTTAAATTCTACAAGTTATGTGATGAAGAGTCAAATCTAAATGGCAGAGGCTATCCGCACGACGGTCGTGCCGATAATTTTCCTTATCCGCACGACCGTTGTGCCGATTATTTTCGTTATTCGCACGACGGTTGTGCCGATTATTTTCGTTATTCGCACGATGATCATGACTGAAAGTAATGTCGATTATTTTCGTTACTGATACAACTGAAAATACTGTATACATATGTGAAATTTAGTTTATCTTTTCTGAAGTTTTCAGTTTATTCCTTGGAGATTTTTTTTAACAACTCTTTAACAAAAAGTTGCAAAACTGCACTTTTTATGCTTTAAACATGGTCAGTGATGTTACATGTAGAAATCAACTTGCTGATGTCTCTTAAAAAATAATTTTAAAAAATCGGACGTACCTACCCTATTTTTTTAGCATGCTACCGGGAACAATTTTTTAAAGACTTATCAGATCTCCATAAAGTACAATTTTTGCATGCACCTGCCATCATTATGTTGAATCACTTGCACACGATTTATTTAATTAAAAACATATGAAAAGTAAAATAACGGCATAAAGGTATGCTAACTAACTGTTATTAACTATGCAAGAATATGTGTTCTTTGCATTCTTTTGACTTATTTGCAATTGATGAATTAATCATGA
This sequence comes from Mercenaria mercenaria, assembly GCF_021730395.1. NCBI lineage: Eukaryota > Metazoa > Mollusca > Bivalvia > Venerida > Veneridae > Mercenaria > Mercenaria mercenaria. The sequence continues at coordinate 54,822,346 of NC_069366.1, forward strand.
TGCTATAACAGCTAGTATTTTTAACTAAGATATACCTTACGCCAAAAATAGAAACGCTACCGAAACACCTGTCGTGCGGATAAGAATACTAATCGGCACAACCGTCGTGCAAATAAGAAAAATAATCGGCACGACGGTCGTGCTGATAGACACTTCCAATCTAAATCCACGGGAATACAAGAAACTCTTGGTCCATTTCTGTGGTTGATACTGTAACAAAATAATTAAATGGGATAATTTCTGTAACATTTCATGGCTCCATCTGAAAGACAAGTGAATGTTCTACAAAATAACACCCAAATACTGTTTATGAGATGGTTAATCTGTTACTGGGAATTAAACAACCCCTTAGGCCCCTGATAATACGAGAAAACAGGATGTCAATGGAATAAACTGATATCAAAATTAATAAAAATTTGATTCCCCCAGGTCCCTTTGTGGATTTACCATCATATATATTATTCAAGTCCTGTGCTTTTTCGAAAATTGATCATATTAATGTGAACGTGACCAGTCAATTTCTCATCCCACCCACCTAAATTCAAATGAAGCGGTCAGTCGTCAGGGCATTCTTCGAAAACTAATAATGGAACAGTAAGGTCTAAAAGAGATTTATCATTAATCGAGGTACACTCATTCTTTTTCATTCTATCGCATGAGATATTAAATGTTCGTTTAGCCATATCGGCATAATTTAGATCAATAGTTTTACCTTCGCGCAACAAAGTATGGCCGAAGGACAACCTAAGGTCGGCTTGAATGGAATTAAAAACTGAAAGTATAACGGCGTAACAATGTTCGGCTTATATGACCAGGAGATTAGCATGAGCGAAGGTTTATAGAATAGATTAATTTATTTATTCAATCGAACTATGTCACAATTTTCATAGTTTTTCAATGATTCATAATTTTATCACAAATACGTAGTCTTAATATATTTTTATACTTTATCTAAGCTAGAGATATAAATAGACAGGATCTTGTATATTCGATAAAATAGTGCACATTCATTTTAATAAATCTGTAATATCAATCAAGCATATTTTCCGACATCTATATTCTGCGGAGTTAAATATAATTCTGCGGTACCATCAATGTAACACGCTCATGTTCAGTGATGCAGTAATTACATTTCGTTTACATTTTTCTTTCATCAATCATAAACATGTTACTGATAATTCTATTTCTGTAAAAATCAAAGCAGAAGTCGTAACTTCGAAAAAAAGTTTTAGCCGGATTTTTAACAAAATGTTTGCTTTTATACTAACTAAGATATCCTGAAAGTTAAGTAAGCAATCCATTAACATAGAAAGCCATGTATTTTTTTTTTTACCAAAATAGTCGAAATTTACTGCGGACCACCAAAGTTTTTTAATGATAAATTCAAAATTAATCAAGATATTTGGAATTAAAGAAAAGAAAACCTAGATATGCAGCAATTAAAGATATGTTTATAATGACTGCAGTTACACGTGATCAGTACTGTTTCCAAAATGTTAAATGAACTAAACTGGCAAACCCTAGAACAACGCCGTAAGATCAGTGCAGTTACTAAGTTGTACAAGATCTAACAACACCTTGTCTGTTGATCATAGTCACCCGAGTTAGAAGAACTAGAAACCTGAACTATTTAATTGATACCGTATTCACAGACAGTATCATGCAAACTCCTTTTACATCTGTGGAACAGTCTCTCTGTGTCTTTGCAAGCTAGTCCTAGCTTAGAAATATTTGCTGAGCAGCTGCCATACTTCTATCAGTTCTAATTCAACTTCCTGCTTTTACTTTTAACCTAGCATGTACAATAGTTCTTTTACTTTATCTTTGTGATGCACATTATTTCTGTGTGTTTTACTATTTTTAACAGCTATCCCTGAAAACGCGCCTGCTAATCATAATAGTTAACGATTGCCAAGCAGTAGAATATACACATCGACATAATCTCAATAGTAATGTATTATATTAAAAGAGAAATTGGAGTTAAACATAGATCCGCAACAATAATCTTAAGAGCACTGGAATGCTTTCTTACCTATTCTGATATGCATGACCGAATTCCACATTTTTACTGTTTCTGTCCCAGATACTCATATGACAATGATATAACAACTGTCCAATGTCTCCATACGACAAATAAGTTACAGTGTTCTTTTTCTTCTGAAGAAAACCATGTACTTAAATCTTTGATGAGAAAATTGAGAATTCATACCAATGCATGATATCTCATGCTGCACAGCACGTATTAAATGTAAGCTACGTTATGTCCGATATTACATGCATTTTTATCCGCGACGAGTAGCCCATATTATTTACAGCCCTTAGAATGGACGTACTTTTAATATAATTTAACTCATTTTCCTCCGTTGCTTTCTGAGAAATAGTATCTTAGCATATCTCCTAGCATAACGTCATAAGATGAATGTTACATAGTTAATTATTAGTGATTAATCCATCATTGTATGCATTTTGCGAACATTTTATCTATGTAAGTGAATATCACATTTCCTGTACACTTAATGGAAAATCGTACGCACTGAATTGCTGTTAAAATGACATTTCCCAAGTTTTTATATATCGTAGCTACTGTTTTTATCAAATGAATCATACAAATATACAGTCAAACCTGTGTTTATTTGTTTTTGTGGTTTTTGCCGTTTAAGGGCAGTAAACCTAACCAGTGTTCATTGATTCTGTACCAACACTAACTTGTTCTCCGCAAGTAATTTCCAACTTACCTACGCGAATCAGAGGTAGAGATCGAAATGATTCATACATAATGCATGTTATTAAATCGTCATGGAGAACACACTCCTCTCCCGGGGCTCGAGCTTACGACCCGGTGATCCAAGTTGCGCAGAACGCCGATTACGGTATTATCGGACATGGGGGATTTGTCGGATAAGCCAATGAACATCTTCTCATTGACAGTTGTGTTTGAATTGTATAACACACAGGTTTTTTAAAAAGATTTTCCCAACATATTTACACGCGGAATAATAAAAGCAGCAACAGAAAATGTTTTAAGTAATGGACACCGATTGACAATCGGCATTTTCCGTTCGACTTCGGAGTAGACTAGTAACGGCAGTCGGCATTTCCCGTTCGGTCTCGTAGTGGACATGTTATGACAATCGGCATTTTCTGTTCAACTTCGTAGTGGACTCGTAACGGCAGTCGGCATTTCCCGTTCGGTCTTGTAGTGGACCTCTAATGACAATCGGCATTTTCTGTTCAACTTCGTAGTGGACTCGTAACGGCAGTCGGCATTTCCCGTTCGGTCTCGTAGTGGATCCGTTATGACAATCGGCATTTTCCTTTCGACTGCGTTTCAAGTCTCCACGTTCTCCATTTGTTATAATAAAAATCTCTGATATGGTCGGAGGATGTCGAAATATCATGCAAGGATATACATACATTTGCAGTTGTACTATAAGTGTACGGAAATTGCCGATTGTGTACGGAAATTGCCGATTGTCATAATAGGTCCACTACCATAAAAGGCACACAGAACATATCGCATATGTATGTAATCAATCCACCTGCAGTTACTAATAAGGTAGCTCTAATGATTTTTTACAAATATTCAGATCCAAATATTAAGATGTGTCCGATAAGTAAATTTTCATAAATGTTTTCGGTTTGTTTTTTATATGTAGGCTAAGTGTACACAGATTGGCGGCATTGCAGAATTACTGGAGATGCTCTATATGGAATATTTCTACAAGAGAAGTGGTTACAGATCTGGCACTCGCTACCAAGATCATCATTCATCAGATCCGGTACCCGATATATCGAATGAAGATTGGGGACTTTGTTTACAAATCGACGTTTCAAATATTTTACGCCGACATTTACTATTTGTTCTATGATCCCATGTAAGAATAAATCCCCAGTGCATATACTCTTAAATAGAAATAGTAACATGGCTAAAATGTTAAAAACACCAGATGTTCTCCCTGTTCCTTTTAATAAAAAGCTGGGTCTTTTGACGACATCTTTGCGATGTATTGACTTTACGTCGTTTATGACGTCATGACGTTTGTAACTATGGGTAATTGTGTTTTCTCGCATAGCAGAGATTTTACTTAGCCGTACTACCAACACTATTTTCCTTGAGATGTGAAAAAAGCTACAAAGGTAAGTATCTTATATTTATTTAGGCATGGTATTTGCAAACCAAGTTTTAAGTATCATTTAAGTTTCAATTTTAAGTGTGTTTAGTTACAAAAATTGACTTTAATTTACTAAAAGTTTTCGGGGTTGTTAGATTCTCGAATATGTAAGTTATATTTTTATAAGAATTTCATGTTATTTTATGATTTTTTATAATCTAAAGGTCAACAGCCTGTTACTTTGTTAATTTACTTTCTTTGTGTTATAACCTATCTTATAAAAAATAATTTAAAATGGTTTTGTTCTAAACTTTAGGTGTATGCAAGACTGTTATGGCAATAAATTTGGAATTGTTCGACGCCATTCCAGAGAATGTTTATACTGAGACGATAATTCTTTCCAAGTTTTCAGGTAATTAGATGAAATCAACGCCTTGGATAAACTGTTTTAGTTTATGTCATTTACAAAATTATATAGGGGAGATATAAGGAGCTAAAACACTTAATATCGCATACCTTAAAAACCAAGATATACTGTGCATAATGTCACGTTTAGTTTTTCCTTCATTTTAATGCTTTAGCTGTTGGTAATAGATGGACAGATTTATTTTTACATAAAATTTATAACATGATATCATGGTCATTAAAATATGGTACATTTCAACAAAAGACTGAAACAATATAAAAAAAAAATGAGTAATGGACATCGTTAGTCCAACACAAACACCAAGGATAGCACAAACTAGATGCCCAGGGGCAACATGTCGAGCCCACCCTTTGATCCCTAACTGTGACCTTGAGCTTTGAGATAGAGTCAGTCTCATTGAGTTCAACACTCATGCAAAATATAAACAAGATTCCTCCATGCATGTCAAAGTTATGAGCCTGACAAGATCTGATATTACCTTTGACCTCCAACTGTGACCTTGCCCTTTGAGATAGGAACCTGGGATTTACACCTGACACTCCGTCTCATTGAGTTCAACATTCATGCAAAATATAAACAAGATTCCTCAATGCATGTCAAAGCTGTGGGCCGGACAAGATCTGACATGACCATTGACCTCTATCTGTGACCTTGACTTTGAGGATAGGAACCTGGGGTTTGCGCATGACACTTCGACTCACGTAGGTTAACATTCGTGCCAAATATAAACAAGATTCCTCAATGCATGTCAAAGTTATGGGCCGGATAAGATCTGACATGACCATTGACCTCCAACTGTGACCTTGACCTTTGAGATAGGAACCATGCATGTCAAAGTTATGGTCCTTAAAAACAAATCCGGACGGACGCACGCACTGGCGCACACACACGCACTGGCGCACGCACGCACGCACATACACCGAACAGCCTTTTGGACAACTATGTCTTCGCTTCCGCAAGCGGGCTCGACAAAAAAATGATAAAAGTTTGAAAAAAAAATCGAATGTTGTTATTAAATTTTCATTTTCATTTGATATATGTCTAATCAATTCATCAACTTTCTCTTAAACCTTGTCTTATTTACAGAAGCATTGAAATTGCATTATCTAGAGTATTTAAGGAATATGTATTCCTCAAAAGCAATTATTCGCCACTGTGCACGCGGACCCGAAATAATGAAACAAACATTGAAAAAAATCGTGAAACACAATGCTGGAACACACCTAGGCCTAATACTTTTGTCTACATCTCTTTAGGATGAAAAAAAGAGTGTAAAAACCTCCGGCGTGACTCGAACCCGCTATTCCCGGTTTAGGAGGCCGATGCATTATCCGTTAGGCCACATCAAGTATCAGCAAAAGAAATTTCTTCCATGCACGAATACCCAAACGTTGAAGTGCTGTCTATTTCATTCTCGGCATAAATTCAAACTAACAAACATGTCGTATAGCTTATATGGCTTAAGCGCAATACTGGTTTACATTTTTTTGAAATATGTTGTGAACTATGATAAAATATATAGTCTGTGAAAAAAGAGGAAAATATATCTATCCTAGGATGTTAGTCTTCAGTATTACGATAAATGTCTAACTTAAGAAGTTGCATTTGTTTCGTGAAAAGTATAGATGGACTTATATTGCGCTGAAAAATGTACTTTTTCATCAATATGCTTTAGTTGAACACATTGATATTAACTGGAGAAAAAAAACATCTTGCAAAAATTGAACTCTTTTTAACAAAAAGGTGGTGATTTTTTTCAAACTCAGTATTTCATCGGTAAATCAAGAGGAAGAAATGCTAGATTTCACTATCTTGGTAAAGAAATATAACCCATAACTTTGAGACTTGTACCTGAAAAATTCACTGTCTAGAAAATCTGAAATTAAAATTGATCATTGAGCCATGCCATGAGAAAACCAACATAGTGGGTTTGCGACCAGCATGGATCCAGACCAGCCTGCGCATCCGCGCAGTCTGGTCAGGATCCATGCTGTTCGCTTTCAAAGCCTATAGTAATTAGAGAAACTGTTAGCGAACAGCATGGATCCTGACCAGACTGCGCGGATGCGCGGGCTGGTCTGGATCCATGCTGGTCGCAAACCCACTATGTTGGTTTTCTCATGACACGGCTCATATCCTTAACGTTTTTGTAAAATTATGCACACCCTGGATTTAAAGGTAGAAGTAAGTCCGTTTCAAATTTATCTGTTGGTAATTTCACCCAGTCTATCACTGTTAACATCTCTGTCTGATACTGACAACAGGCAAAGCTTCACAGCTGTCCAATAATTTATTCGTGGGAGCCATAGGTTTACTTGACTTGCGATCTGACCCCAACACTGTTCTGACAAGTCTCTCTCTCCAGACAACAAGACTGTTAAGCATAATAAGCTAGGAGTGGTTTGGGGCAGCTGAGCTTTTTCTCTACATTTCTTCTCCCTACCCTTTTATTCTTCAGCTACACTGTTTCAGTTGTTATGTTTTTGTTATTCAAAATTCAAACTTTGGGAGCATCCTTGATGAAAAAAACTTTTTTGTAGTAACAACTGGATAGGATTTACTTTTTAACTTATATCTTCGATTAACGGTTTAAGTTTTAAGAAACGGATACTTTTACTATGTACACTGGATGCAATTTTGTGAAAATATCTTTTAAGCTGTGGCGCTCAGAGTTACTAAAAGTATCAAACAGTATGCATGCTTCACAAATCTAGTTACACCAAGCCAAGATGTCCATCAGTATAAAATCTTCGGCCAATAGTTCTTACTTACAGGTTTTGGTAAAATTCACTGAAAACACGGACCACGGTCTTTATTTTTCAAAATAATTTAACTTAATAGGAGTTCTCTTACAAAGTTTTTGTAACAAAAGGGCTGCATTAGTGGCACAGACAGGAAAATACAAAATTATTAAGACGCTGCATATAACTTGTTGCAAAGGCATTCTTACATAATATTATAGTCTCATATCTTCAGGAACAAATTCTTTTCATGAAAAAAGTATTTTGTCACTTGTTCACAATTAAGTCAATCTATAAAGCATCATTGTAAAACTTGGTGTGGGTGGGGGCAGGAGGAGAGGGGGGGGGGGGCGGGGGGGGGGGTAGCGGATATGTTAGCAGCCCTGTAGCCCATTTGGAAGAGCATCAGAGTATTATTCCAAGGCCTTGGGTTCGAGGCTTGGGGTCGCCGAAGCCGAGTTGTTAAGGTTGCTGATGGATCACTTCCTCCTCGTTGATGTGGGTTCGAGCCGCGCTTAGGGCGTAGAATCCTTTATGTGATGAAGCCATCCAGCCGCCTTACGGAAGGTCAGTTGTTCTGCCCTGGTGACCGCATATATCTGAGACAATGTCCGGAGGATCACATGGCGTCTTCATCCGCTACCAAAATCTGGAAAGTCGCCTATAACCTAACTTGTGTCGATGCGAATGAACCCGATAAAAATATTCATAATACTAACAAAGATTCGAAGAAGAATTTTAATATGGCGGGGAAATTATGTCATGTTATAAAAGTTCATTATAAAATCATAAAGAAAATGTGTAAAGCAGCCTGTTAGGTAAGCCGCCAAAGCAAACAACCTCGTGGCACACTCGACATTTTGTCATTATATGTTACCGCTACCACAGAAATGTTGACCTTCACATCTTTTTGGAAGGGAGAATTAGTAACCGCACCCTTTTAACTTCATTTGGTTAGGATATACATTGTATATTATTGTTACATTTTCAGTGCATATTAGATTCAGCTAGCTTTGAAACAGCAGAAATACTATGAGAAACAGGGCTAAATCATGTTGGCACTATACTACACTGGCAAAAGTACACCCTTTAAACTACATTATCACCAAAAAATGAACTGTAACTATAATGTCTTATGGCATTTCATGTCCACATTTCAATTGATAGTTTTTCGTGTCTAATGTTTGTTGATATTGTCAGATTTTGCCTTTTTTGAATATATGAGTTAGACCAGTATTGCGCTAAGCCATCTATTTGTTCATCTATTTCAATTCTATTAAGTACTAGTAATTCAATTCAATATTCTTATTTTTTTGTTGTAATTACAAAACATAAGCGTAGTTCCAGCATGTGAAACTCTCCATTCCACGCTCCAATTAAACTTTTGAAATGCTACTTAGCTCTGAGACAGCCAGTTCCATAATTTTGGTGAATAAGAACGGAAGGAGTTGCTGCCACAACAAGTTAATGCTTAGTAACGTTAACTGCATTTTTGTACCTAAAATTAAAAGAATGTATTTTATCTTTTTTTTTATTCAAGCCTTGACATGCATGTTAATGCGCATGTTGTATATGCGTCCTAACACATGAATTTTTTTATTCTTTCTTCCTTAATTGGATTTTAACATGCTTTTTTTTCTGAGCAAATAATTCTTACATGGCTTGATATCTTTTGGCGCGCGGACCGCTGAGAGAACATTATGTACTTTCTGCAATAGATAACTGTTGGCGCGCGGACCGCTGAGAAAACATTATGATCATACATACACAACCGTTTCGTTACTGCTAGTTTCGAGACCTCCACGTGTTACCACACCTACTAAGAACCACCAATCATGGTGTAGAATCGTACCAAGTTTAAAGGGAGTATTACCCAGGCCAAACATAGCATAATAACAAGTAAAAAGGGCAATAACCTCGACAGGAATTCTGACACCAACCCGTACCCGGGGACCGCCTGGAGATATATACATCCCAGAACTCAGGACACTGTCACGTAATCGTCAGGAAAACCCAAGTTCCAATGTTAACAATTAAGGGTTAAATGAAACCGGTTAAACAGGTATAATACGTTGCTTCTACATAAGGTTCCAGGGTCGTTCCGTCGGACACACGAGCCCGACCCAGGAGCCATAACAGTGACCTACAATCATGGTAGATAAGGGAAATGGAAAGGTGGTCTAAATGTCTATCCATTGTCTGTGATATATTAAGTCATACATAACTGATATGCGTATGGGGTGGGGCAACCCATAGTAACCCGTTGTACCAATGTTGACTGGAGATGAAGTTGTCCTAGAGTCCTAATACATAACGAGAGTAACATGACAACCACACCATGCTGGTTGGCTGGCACATTACCCTCATCTCAGGAGCTACGCACCTGCATGTCTGCCTCATGACTGACAAAATATACAAGAGAGGGTGGGTTGGAACAAATCAGCCAGGGTGCATGAATATTAAATTTAACGTAGAATAAAACATTTGAATCTCGCTGGCTAATCCCTTCCAAACACCGGACGGAAACATTAAATGGTGGTGGTGGAGGGGGGCTGTAAACACTAGAAAGAAGTAAGAATACGATTTCAAGTTCAACTAGTGTTATTAATGATAGATGTATGTACATAATAATATTAACAACACTGTTTGTTTTTATGTGCTTAATCATGCATGTAATAGATATCAAGTATTAATTTGACTTGTTGCGTAGTGAATGATATGATGAGCGAGGTGGAGTTTACTATGAAATTAAAACCCCGTGAATTTAGATGATTACTAAAGAAGGAGTCTTATCTCCCACTTCCCAACTTCGCCAAGCTCCTGCCCAACACCCTACCGATAAAAACTACCCATCCCATAGCACAATAGGCCTAACCCAAATACAACAATTTAATTCCTGAAAAAGGATATAATAATTAGAGTGAGGCTCCTCACAGTAGATTCTCTATCTTACTTAGATCTAGTAAAAATCCAACTAATTACTTAAAGGATTACTTCAGAAAAATAACATCTTCAAAACCGAGAGCGACAACTCGCCTTCCATATAGATTTAACTGTTACATATAGATCTAGATCCTATAAAAGGTCAATGGCAGTACCTTGCCTCCGACTTATTAAATGCAAAAAGAACTGTCATATAAAGATCAATGGCGATCTCGCCTTTGAACTATTTAAACGTATGTCAATAATTTATTTCTAGAGCTAGCTCTATCAGATTGACTGCATCAACTTGCCTTCAGTCCACCTTAAACGATAAAAATAGGAGCCTCAAATACGACACAAATTAATCCCATCCCAAAATTACATCCAGAACAATGCCCACAAAAATAAATATAGCAGCATGCATTTTAGTCCGTCCCGAAGACCAAGAAAAATAAACTTGTTTGAAGTTCGAAAATGTACAACTATGAATTACACCCCAAAAATCCTAAAACGACAAATAATTAATATTATAATGTTACATTATAGTTCCTAATTTATCACTATTCCCTCTTACAAAAATATAAACCCACCCCATGATAACCTCAAAAGACGGACCCCCCAAAACACACCTACTCTGTATGAGTGCTTGGGATGAAATCCCCAGCGTTATTAAGGAGGTAGGTTACCTTTATATTTGTATGTGCGCATGTCCAACCGGAAGCTAACGTGACGATTTACGACGACATTTACGACAAACTAAATGTGTTAAATTATTCATTCTTCTGAAAACAAATCATAGACCTGTCTTTGATCTGACGCTTTATGGTTTAATAATGCAGAAATAATGAATAAATTGCCGCAGAAACGCTTCAAAACAATGTTGCCTTAAAATGACGTCATTGACGTCATGACGTTACGTGTCAGTTACCGCGCAAAATTAATAGCTTTTAACTTGGAAGTACGTAATTCTGTGCATTTTCTTTATTCAAACTATTTACAAATAACCATTATTTGCTGAAATTTTTTTATGAGTCTTTTGCTCTGAATAATAATCAATATTTTGCTTCTTTTATGCAGTTATATTGAAATGTAATGCGGAATGTAAGAAAATGGATAATGGTAACCGATGTTATTTGGAATATAGTTGGGTTAGAGGTTACTTGTTACGGCCATTTTCAAATAAAAAATCTAGCAGTTTGATTTGTAATACCTGTTTTTCAGGTTCCGTTGATAATTTGTTACTTATATACTAAAACTAAGATCTAAAATTGTTCAAATTTCAGTAGAAAGTTGTGGTTTCTTGAATTGAACTGATGTTACCATGGAAACGAAGCCCGTGACCTATGTATCTAAATGTAAAATTCAAAAGCGTTGACACTAGTCTATTTAAGAAACACAGCTTCGGCTTTTTATTTTCATTTCAACAATATCCATGAGAATAATAGTAGCATGCTGAACGATTTCTCCATGAAAAATACAAGACGAGGGGTACTGCTGTAAGTATTCTAAGCTTAGAAATCTGTTTGAATAAATGCAGATAACACGAAAATATAACTTACGTTAGAAATAATATGTTTTAAAGCTACATCAGCTAGAAAGACAATCTTATTCAATATTATTTTATAAGAAATTACGACAAAAAGCAAGATATAAGCCATTTTAAACATCTCTGTTGCCATGGTTACTTTAAACTTTAAGAAAAATAGGGTACCATGTATAGTGCTTGGTATTTTGCTAAAAATATTACCCAAATATTCCATGTTGGTCATTACCAGAATGGCACTGAAGCCGTCGAAAACCCCTATTTTTATACATAGTTGTTTAAAAATGAGAGAAAATGCGTTGCCATGGAAACACGAGCCCCGCGACATATACATTTTAAGCTTATATTAGAAAGCTAACGTGCATACTAGTAAAATTATAGATAATGCTGACTTCTACGGATATCAATGAAACTAAAATACACTGAAAAGTGTTAAATATCCGTATTTTCCTTCTTCTTTCAATATGAAATACCCTTGGAGGGTCATATTCTTCGAACCTGGATAAAAATTGAACTTGAAGGGACAGAGACAAACGAAACTGAGATTTTAGCAGTTAAAACTTCATATTACACGAAATACAAAAAGATGCTGCGGTTCAACTAATCTGAATTTTCCCTTTTAACAAGGTAACCTACCTCCTTAATTTCATCCGGGCCTAAAATTATGACGTCACGCACATTACGGAGGTAGCCGAACAGCAAAATGAGATGAGCTAACGTCGGCTAGACTAATTTTTAACTATAGGGTATTAAAAAATAACAGATGAAATTCATCCCGATATGTTGCCAATATTTTGCTATTAACATTATGCAAATAAAATAATATCGTACGCAATGCTTAGAAACTGGACACAAAACATATACGGAGCCGCGGACATTTCTTCTGGTCTCTGAGCAAATGTAATTAAACTCAGGACGGCGAATCGTTCGTTCCCGTAAATGAAGCATGTGCGTATAACAAAGCAAACACACCGGACAATATTCTACCTAATGGCAAATAATTGTGATTTAAATAACACAAAGGTGGGAGTTTGCAGTACTCTGTATCATGAATTCAGATGTATAAGTCATACACACACAATTGAAACTTGTGATTTTTCGCTTGCCAGCAATATCAATTAGCGGCTTGTTCAAGATTCAAAATAGTATCCGGACAGTTTGCTCCCTTGTCTCCCTACCGGGGCTTTGTCCTTAGCCCGCTTGAGGTCGTGAATCCATACTTAGTATATCCTTCATACGCGCATGCCGTAAACTATCTGTCTTATCGCTTCATTTTTTCCAAGCTTCCTCGCTATATGAGACGCACCATGAGAAAACCAACATAGTGCATTTGCGACCAGCATGGCTCCAGACCAGCCTGCATATCCGCACAGTCTGGTCAGGATCCATGCTGTTCGCTAACGGTTTCTCTTAGTCTAATTGCAATAGGCTTTGAAAGCGAACAGCATCCATGGATCCTGACCAGACTGCGTGGATGCGCAGGTTTGTCTGGATCCATGCTGGTCGCAAACGCCCTATGTTGGTTTTCTCATGGTGAGGCTCATTATTATTTGGGCTAATAGTATCTGCTTTGCCGCTTCATTCTGATGGTCTACCAGTCTTTTAGTTCTATCAAATTTATATGCTGACATTCCTCTTTCTTCAAAGCTATCAGTTCTATTTTTACAGTCTTCAGTTCTGTTAGGTTTACCATCTCAAACTTCAGTTCTGTTTGATTTACAGTCTCGTCCTGCAGTTCTTCGAGTCTAACACTAAGAGATTAAGTTTGTGGCAGTTTTAATGTCTTTTACTTTTATTCTGTCATGCAGTGTTACAGTCTTTTCCTTCTGTTCTGTCAATTCAATCATCAGATTTTCATATTCTGTCAATGTTTCCTATCTTTTGTTTTGTCAGTTTTACCGTATCCGTTTTTGTTGTCAGTTTTGCCTAACCGGGAAATGATTTTGTATTGCAGAGATACAATCGGTATACGAAAGAAAAAGTTTCCATTTTAAATACTGTATTATGAGCATATTTTACAGGTAATACCAACGACAGTGCTCAAAATGTAGCGGATCTTACAAATCAGCGACTAAGCAACACAGCTTCCGGTACACACCCTGTAAGTAGCTGCTACTCTGGAAACTTCCGCACTGGAAAAGCCCAGAATCCTTCATTGTCCGGAGCGATATCAACAGAGAAATATCCGAGTTTGCATGCATATGGAATTCACAGCACCAGTTCATTGACAAAGTCTCCTTCAGTCGAGACACCGCTCGGAGTAGTTCGGCTGTGTTCGTCGCCAAGTATTGAGCCAGTGCGCATACATAGCGGAACCTCTACCGAGAGCTTCCGGCGTGATATCAGCTTGTACAAACTCAACGCGATGCCAGCCCTGGAAGAAACTGACCATGTTTCAGACGATGGGGCAGACGAAATAAGTGGGCGATCAAAAACCAACGATTTATCTAAAATTAAAAAGAGCCGACGAAAACGTCTTGACCCTGGATTGATTGAAATTGAGGATGAAGAAAGCCATGCGATGCAAGACAATCTAGTGGAAGCGTCAGTGCAAAAGAAAGGAAAATTCAAAGGGTTATCACAATGTTTCAAAGGGCTTTTCCCATGTACAAGATCTAACAAGAACGATCTGGACCCCGATTGTTTGCTTGATGTAATGTCGAATCCGCGTGAAACGTAATTAAATGTATATTTGTGCATAATGTTTTGCTTACATGATTCGCTTAATGGCTGCGCCATACCGTGGTACAAATGTTTCAGGTAACTCCCTTTCTTCGTGCTTAGCATCAAAATACTTTTTGATACCCTATGAGGTGTCGAGAGTGATTAATGAAAGTTTTAGAACTAGATTCACGATCTACCTAGAGTGAATTAGTAAAACGCATATGTACATATTTTTTTTGGAACGTGTGAGAAATGTCTTAAATGTGTTTTAGCAATATGAAAAAAGTATGAAAATATCGTCGTGGCGTTGCAAGTTTTGTCAAGTGCAGATGTGACCAGTGAAAAGTTGTATTTTAATCAAGAAGCATCCGCGTGAGCGCATTTAGATGATTTCTCATTTATATAGTGCAAGTATAAATAATAGCCATTATCCGTCTTCTTAGTATTAATATTGATATCGTTTAGAGTTCAATATTGCATGATCATTTTCAGTTTACTACAACCTCCCTAGATCAATAGAAAGTGTTGATACACAATTATACGATCGTTTGTATTTTCGTCATTTAATAGCGTTTGCCCGTTTATATTAAGGCAATAGAACGGCTATGTTTGAATAAAGTTTATTTTCTTATTGAGCAAACTATAAATGATCGAACTAACCGCGATTGATCTGTTAAAGTGACAGTTAGTTGTCAATATCGATCTCTCTTAATCTCACAGGGACTTGCGGTCGGAATATTCTCTGCCAATTATTTTAGGGGCAAATATACCCTCATTGTTTAGCACAAATATTGATTTACTTTCTTCACACGGTCTATACTATAATATGGCTATTGAAAAAGCACATGCAAATGATTTTTTTTATTGTTTTTAAATAGTCCAGTGACAGGTATTAGAACACAAAATTACCGGTTTAATACAATTAAGAAAAGTAAAAACGCAACATAAACCTTTTGTGATATCCGATGCATGAGCTTTGCCACATGCGCACGTGAAGCTCGTGTTATAATTCATGTAACTTCCGCCCATGAAAGTCGTTTCTGGATGAATACAGAAATTCGATCGTCAGTAAGGAATACAAAATATCCGTAAAAGTTGAGACACCGTCAAATAATTAATTAATTAATTAAAATAAGTTAAGATGTTCAATAACAAAAAAAGTTGTTTTTCAAAACGCTTTCATATGTCGGAAAACGTTGTCGTGTTGATGTATGAAGTTAAAATTGAAGTATGTCCAGTATACTTTACAGAAATAATTAAATGAGCCGCGCCATGGGAAAACCAACGTAGTGGGTTTGCGACCAGCATGGATCCAGACCAGCCTGCGCATCCGAGCAGTCTGGTCAGGATCCATGCTGTTCGCTTTTAAAGCCTACTAAAATTAGAGAAACCGTTAGCGAACAGCATGGATCCTGACCAGCCTGTGCAGCAGATGCGCAGGCTGGTCTGGATCCCTGCTGGTCGCAAAGCCACTATGTTGGTTTTCCCATGGCACGGATCAAATATGAATTGGTCTTATGACGAAACAGCGCCTCAACAAAACGTCTGTTTTGGACACGAATAGAATCGATAACGATTTTGATAAAGAAAACTTTGTTATTATTTTTTTAAGAAATGCCGAGTCACGAGTTTGTAAATCGACTTACATTTATCAACATTTTATTCTATGGATTCTGTATTTACATGAATAACAACACGAGCTTCTCGTGCACGTGTGACAAGGGACATGTTTCATGTGTCGCAAACATCACGCTGTTCAAAGCATTTACTGAATATGGTGAGCATCAATTAATATTTAGAGCATATATTTAACGACATTTAGACGTGGACATTTATTGTTTATTTTTCTTTTTGCTGCCTCATTGGTTAACATGAATGTACCTACAGCAGTTACAGATCATTTTCGTAAGTATACATATGCTTCTCACACAAATATACAAATTATTAATAATCTTGCATGATTGTAGGCTTCGAACATTGCTGACTTTATACGAAGACTTTAATATTTGTATGTGCTACATATATTATTCCGATGTAATGAAACGGTTTCATTAAAAGCTGCTGTACAAATAATTTAACCCGACTGCAAGAGATGAAGTATCAATCGAATTTGATGAACACCGACCAAGATTTTAAAACTGTTTAAGTTGTGTATTATCTTAAAACTAGGTCATTTCTCAACGGGAAGATTTGCATTTTTATTGAATAAACCGAACGACACTTGAAAAACAATACAAAAATATTTCATTTATCGGATCATGGAAAAAAATGCGGACCGTATTTGGAAGCGCGTCAAGGTTCGTGACCCTGTGCGATATCGGGTATTAAGGCTACAGTTTGTTATCCTATGACATTGTTCCTTGCTAGCGTAAAATCAGTGCATATAAGTTTACAATACTAAATCTTTTAGTATACGCGCCGTGTTAAAAAGAAAAATCTTGGAGTTTAAGAAAGTCTGGTTTTATTAAAACGAACACTGGTAAGTCTTTGCCTTTATCCAAGTTGCTATTATATATCTTTTAAAAAAATCTGTGTAACAACTGAGTTAATTATATAAAAGATAAGATTTGTACAATAAAGTATTTACAAAATAATTATACCCTTAGCGACCACGTATTGATATATTAAGCACGACATTGAACTAGGAATAATAAAATCTTTATAAAGCTGGTATATTCTATTTGTTCAGGGTTACACTTTATTGAAATAGCACAAAACTTTATCGTAAAATTTTTGTAATTTGATAATTCTATAAAACAATAAGGGTACAAGGGCTTGATTTACACACCGTAAATGATTAACTCCCTATCATATTTTCCATAATAATTCGATATATGGTTTGTATAATATGTTTGGAAAGCTCAGTCTATACATTGTATTTTAAACATTTTATATATTGTTGAAACGAGTTTGTTCATGATTATCAATCAAAATATTGTAGTGTCAAGGGATGATAAAAAGTGTGGATTTTAAATCTTTTATCTAATGTTTACAGTCTTAGTTTCTTCTGTTGGAATAGGTAAGAGCTTCTGGTTAAGGGATCTACACACTGAATGACAAGCTTTTATTGTAGAATTTAGGCTTGCGTGCATCCGTGGTAAAGGGTAGTGATTGCATTTACAGTCAAACCTCTCTATAAAGACCACCGTTGGGAGAGATAAAAAAAGTGGTTTTAATTGGCAGAGGTGGTCTTTATTCAAAGATTTAAATATACTACAAATTGAGGGTTATATGAGAAAGAAATCTAAGTGTATATAAATAAGAAGTACTTAGACTTCTTTCACACTCACCCCTATTTAATAGTAAATAGAAAATAAAACCAGCGGCCCTTAGTGCCAGATGGTCGCTGTTCCGAGGTGGTCTTTAACACAGGGTTGGCTGTATTTTCTAGGGACAAGCTCACTAAGTAATACATGCATGTTTTATTCATAATATACATATGAAATCCATTAAAGGCCGATTTAAAATGACATTTGATAGAACTATGAATGAGTTGAAATGAATATAGCCAGCTTCGAGTTAATCACGCACGGATTCGACAAAGAATGGTTCGAGACAGTGTCTGGATTCCTTAATCTACTTATTTTCTGTTTGGTTTGTTGATATGAAATTTAAAATGACATTCATATCGAGATTCAGCCGTGTACATCCGAGGTTTGTCTCATATCTGCACATTTAATACAATATAAACCTTTTCCTATATCAGTATTTTGCTCGTATGTCAAATATAAGTGCTTTTAATTCGCAAGTAGTCTAGGAGTATATACACGTGCATGAGAAAAAACATCCGCTGACTGGTGCAGTGTATATCTATTTAGATAGTTTATCACATGTAGGTTACACTGAATATGATTTTGCTACCCTGCATTTTAGTGATGCTAAGCAATGTGTTAGTATTTTCGCAGCAGTTTTATTCCCAACTTCAATCATATACATGTAGACTTTTAATTGCAGAGACAGACTTTGTATTTTTGCACACAAGATTTTTTTTTCTGTCACGGTTAATGGTTAAGGGTATACGACAGTAAGAGAGGCTCATGTTATAGCCTTTGTCCATATATTTAACCCATACTTTCCGTTTGATCTATTTTACTTGCAAAATGCATTCTTAGTTAATCCATTCAACATAGGAACAATAGGACCTGTTTATACTTGGGACTTCTTTCGGCTACACCGTAGAAGCATTTTTCACCAAATTACATATTTATTCATATTCTTATTTTTTCATTCTATACATGATTTGTATCATTGTAATGCCGTGTTTGTTTATCCATTCCAAAAGACCCTCATTTAACAGAAATTATCATCGATTGATTCTGCTGGAACAAAATGGGTTGCTAGCTTTGATGCTAGAACCATTGATTTGCAGTTAACGCGCTTAGAAACAATTAAAGCCGAGTTAAGACACGCAATGACAGACGGTTGTTTTGTTTTACAATAAATGATCAATCCGTGGTATGTGTGCTTCCTTCGCAATTTATGGCTAGACCATTCTAGCATGTTCCAATATCTTTTTGTAAGTCCTGCCTCGGACGTTCGTTTGACTACGTATCCATTCCAGTGCGTAAACTGGTCATGCGACCAAGGGGTATAACAGTTCGACACTTAACCTAATTTCTGTTTCGCTCAAAATGTGATTCGAGTACTTTACATACGAATTTAAATTCGATATTCTTCAACAAAGCAAAGAGAACAGCCATTATTTCTAATATTAAGATACAGTATAGATTACATAGGCACAAACAAAGTTAGAGCAAGAGCTATCGTAGTTGACCAGAACTTTACAGGGCTGGGTTTGGTCGCAATGGTTGTATATCACCACTCCAAGGTTGACAAAAACTACACAATAAAACGATCTAAGTCTAATTGACAGTCCGGAAACTTTGTGGGATAATTGACGTTGTATTGACAGAAGTACTGTCAGTGAGACACGGCTCTAAAATCAACTAAACAAACAATCTATTTCAAATAACATTGGACCTGTATCTAACTAACTATATTCACACTGAAATAATTTAGCTTCGGCATATAATTCAGTCAGGACGGTATTTGAGTTTCTATAAATGATTTAATGACTATCTTTTTTATATCTATTATGTCCATTAATTGGTTATCATTGATTTTTTGAAATCTGAGTCGAAATCTTCACACTGTGGAGAATATCAAATAAACAAAAATAATCGTTTATGATAATTATCCCAATATACAAAACAGCTAACCCACCATTTGTTATTTCAACAATATTTTCAAGTAAAATTTACTTAAGTTATTTTGTTGAAAATTAAAGTACCACAACCGTAATATGTCGTTAACATTTCAAAATTTCAGCAAATTCAAAATATACCATCGTATGAATTTACTCACTTTACGACTTCAAACGATTTTTGAAAGACAAACTATTATATAGCTATGGTATCCACTCGTTTCATAATAACGTATTTGTATGAATATGAAAACAAAAACAAAAATGGGTGTGGCTGCAAAATGGATATACTTTTTGTATAATTCACTATTTTTGAAATTTTGGTATGTTATTAGAAACATGTTGATCTAAATGTATGGTTAATAAAAGAAAAATACAGACAGTCAATTTTACGATGCTTGCCAAATATCAGATTGCAGGTTAGTTGTTTAGTTTATTATTCTTGTTTACGTCAGTTCGAATATAACCAAGAGAGGTTGTTGCCTATATACAGTTCGAGTTGTAAAACTCGTTTCTGTAATACAAATCCAGGTTTGATTGCCAGTTAAACAAAGACGAAGCTCACGCTATATGTATTCTGCGATAAACAACAGTTGATGCGCGGGCCGGTAAAAGAGAGCGTTATGACGTCAAATTGCAAAATGACGTCCGGTTCAGTACTACTCGGATAAATGAAGTCCCCAGGTCTTCTTGTGGTTTATCGACTAATTTACCAGGGTTTCTCGTTCTGAACCACAATGCCTGCGCGTCTGAACTCTGAACCGTGATAAATCAGGCGGTAAACCACTCAAAGGTCTTGATTATTTGCTAAACAACATCACGTAGTATAATTTACAGTCACGCACGTGAAAGTAGTAAAGTGGACAATAATGGATAATTGTTTTTGGTTGTGGCCACTGAGTGTATTCGTGGTTTGTTGCGTGTGGTAGAGCAAGATTTTTAAATTCTGCTTGTATCATGTTGAATAATCTTTCACCAGTTTCATCCCATTGAGAAAAACTATTAAATTATTCAGTAAATAATTCACTGTTTACACTGCCATTCTTTACTTCATAAATTATTCCCAGCTACTCTGGCAACAGAAGTAGTCCGGCAGGAAATAGGTATAAATAAAAGTTTGTTTTGGATTTAATTTCAAATTTATTATTCAGTGTCATTATGTAGTATTTGTGTAGTGGAATTACAACAAATAATGATTAATTACGTGTCTTCAGTAAATTATTGCATTTGCTGGTGTCATCAGTAGAAGCAAGATATCGTTTATTATATATGAACCGCGCCATGAGAAAACCAACGTAGTTCGTTTGCGACCAGAATGGATCCAGACCAGGCTGCGCATCCGCGCAGTCTGGTCAGGATCCATGCTGTTCGCTTTCAAAGCCTATTGGAATTAGAGAAACTGTTAGCGAACAGCATGGATCCTGACCAGACTGCGCGGATGCGCAGGCTGGTCTGGATCCATGCTGGTCGCAAACGCACTATGTCGGTTTTCTCATGGCGCGGCTCAAATATTATCGGTGACTTGTAATGAAATAAACAAACTTTATTCTTTCTTGCTGAATTTCAATACCTTTATTCATTTATTTTGTTTGTTTTCATGTGTAATACACGCCGATGAATATATAGCATCAGATTTGTTAACTTGTAAGAAATAAAACGCGTATTAAATAGATGTTCCGACCATGATTGATTAATTGAGCCGCGCCATGAGAAAACCAACATAGTGGCTTTGCGACCAGTATGGACACAGAGCGGCCTGCGCATCCGCGCAGTCTGGTCAGGATCCATGCTGTTCGCCAACATTATCTCTAATTGCATTAGGCTTTGAAAGCGAACAGCGTGGATCCTGACCAGACTGCGCGGATGTGCAGGTTGGTCTGGATCCATGCTGGTCGCGAAGCCACTATGTTGGTTTTCTCATGGCGCGGCTCAATTGTAGATAAAGGGCCATTGCAAATGATATCGATAACCATAATTGTGGCATTAAATTCTGATGAAAATATATTAATCATGGCAAAGTAGCTGTAATTACGTTGAAATAAAGGTCTATAATTATTGACTGTTTTTTTTTGTTGTTTTATTTATTTATTTATTTACTGATTTACTGACACATTAGGTCATTTCTTTTACTTATCAATACAGATCTGTACAAGTTACCCGCTGTTTTGGCATTCACCATGTAGAGACTGGAAATATATGCTTGACTTTGAATGATAATATCTTTTGTCAACACACTCTTTATATAAACGTAAATGCCAAATAAAAGAAAAAACTCGCAAAGAATTGATTTTTTGTGTACGTAATTTACAGGATGTATGTAACAACATATTAAAAGTATAGGAAAGTATCATGATGCAAAATGTCTATTTTGGGGTAAAAATGTTAAAAAAATAAATGAAACTGTGGATTTCTGGAATCGACCCATAGCAACAGAATCTTAAGAGATCCAAATTTGGCACAACATTAGATTACTATATTGTACAAAACATAGATTAATTAGAAATTTTGAAAAAAGCAAGATGGCGTCCTAAATCCAATATGGCCGGCATAAAAAACGACATTTAAACCAGAATTATCATTGATTTTATGTCAAATTGTCTCATATCATTACTTTTACATACAATAAATTGATTATGGTTATATGCAGCTTAAGATGGAAAACATACTGCCAGAAGATTCAATACTGGCAATAGTGAAGTATACAGGCAAAATTTTCGAGTCATTCAGCAGTAGAAATTGTCGTTAAGCAGCGATAACTTCCTTATTTATTAACAAACCATATATGAGTACAAGTATTTGTTTTCTTAGTAGGATCATTTCCCATCTTTTCTTAGTAGGATCATTTCCTATCTGATAATCATGTTTTTGGGAAAAATTACATTGAAATTGTTTACAGTTCTGTTTTCCACTGTTTTCAATAGAAAAATGGCGCGAAATAGATGATAGCTGCATTATGGCGGATTCAAATAGTCCTCAGGTTTTGTTTCATTATTTTCTTTTCAATTCTTGCTGAAATCACATGACAGATCTATGCTTGATCTGTAGGTAGCCTTTTCATAATGAAATAATAACATTACAGAATTTGCCATGTATACTTAGATCTACACCTCTACAATCTGGAGTCTCGATCATTGTTAGCTAATTTTGTAGTTTGAGTGTTTGACTGAAAATATTTTCCCGCATCAAACATGACCCCGACTTTTTATATATTTTTATTCAGAACTGACAATATTCTTTAAGAAAATGTAAGTTACAGACATTTTACATTTTAAGTTGGCCCTGGTGTGTGCTGCGGCCATTGCAAATACGTGAATTTTATATAGAATAAAGAAGAACAGCTATTTAGTGTGTTGTGTGTGGTTAATTACAGTGATAACTTGATTTCATCATCACACATGATGTTATATACAATAGTAAAAGGGAACCAACTATTTATTAGAGCAAGTACTCATGTTCTTGTTGTAAAATATGTTAGAATTTGGACCTATCGGAAACAAGTTATAGCTGCAATTAAAATACACCTCTGCTAGGTAAGTTAATAAGACAGATTACAATGAAGTCATTTTCTATCCAGCGATTGATGAAAACACATTGAGGATTCAACTTATAATTTATCCAAGTACCTTAAATGAGCTATTACAGCTACACTGAAATGGCAGATAAATTACATAAAAGAAGATTTGAGACTAAAAAAGAGTTGCCGTATTGTAACTAGGTTCGAGCTTTAGGGCCAGCACATAGAAATTAAACCTTTACGGGAAAGACGATAGCAAATACAGGCTGAGCATTGGAAAGTTGAGACAGAGACGTTTGGTTTGGTAATCTTCTGAGTCAGTAAGAGAGTTCCAGCTCACAGACGGGGTTCAACATTCATACCAATATGGTGGTTTAATGCTGTATGTTATAGAATATAAACACTGAGCATCCAAGAGTCAGGGCAATCATACTGAGTTGCAACTTCAAGTAAGAGAACATCGGCTGAACATCTATGTGAAAACACATCTGTGGATGTCTCTGAATTATTTTTGTACTTTTAGCATGTGTATATGTTGAGTTCTGCTCAACCCGGGGCTAGAGGGCGTGGACGGTAGCATGCATTTCCACTACCGTCCATGAACAGGCTCAATCAAACCGAGCCTGCAATATTTTCGTGTTTGTTGTGTTGAGCAACCTGTGGAGTTTCCATTTTTTTTCTATTTTTGTATGTTGTCCATTCAAAGACATTGTCTGACGGGAACTTCAACAAAAAGACCTGTCAAATATAGCATCCCCAGCCTATAGAAGTTTGAGCTGATTATCATTAGTTGAAGGTTGTTAGTTTGAAACATTGAGTGATTTTTGCCTGATCCCTGAAATTATCTAGCTCATAACCAGGGATACAAATTAGCAGGGGCCCAGTAGCCCATGGCTATATAGATTTTGGGCTGGACCCCTAAACTGTTTGAGAATATGCCTATATACCTAATGTTAAATATTTATTTTTGACAGTCTGGGTCCCTAAATAAAAATAGCTAGTTTATATCCCTGATAACTGCAATTATTTATGAAATATTGGAACACAAATTATTTAGGCGAGATAGTCAGAGAAAAAAATATATATGAGGTATATGGTTTCACTAGCTCTACGTACGTGTTTTAACAAAGGACATTCTACATAGTTTGTCAGTTAGTCTGAGACATTGTCACCTTAGTGATTCGACCCATTACAATGTTTAAGATACTAAAGGCATAGGCACTCTCCTGGGTCATATAACTCTAATTTGACATACATAATATTGATACAATGTATATATATGCTACGTGGAAGTGTTGTTATGATATAGGTTTCTTTGCTTTTGCAAAGCATATTTTTGTAAAATGTTATCAATTTATGTTCTTGGTAAAGGTTATAACACACTTCGTAGCCGTTCTTCTTTATTCTTAACAAAATTCATATATTTCCAATGACTGTAGCACACATCAGGACCTATTTTAAATTTTTATAACTCACATTGTTTTGCAGAATATTGTCAAATACTAAATATAAAGAAAAAGGGAAAAGCACGAGTCGTGTTTGATGCAGAAAAAATATTTTCAGTCAAACACACATTTTTTAAACTGCAATTTTTAAATCAGCTAAAGAATGAGACCCTTAAATTGTAGAGGGTGATGTATTGTCTAAGTATACATGACAAGTACTGTAGTGTTATCATTTCATTATGAAAAAGCTACCAACATGTCAAGCATAGATTTGTCATGTGATTTCAGCAAGAATTGAAAAGAAAATAAGGAAAATAGTTTTACAGAGCAAAAAATAAATTTTATGGTAATTTCAGTAACGTATGACAACTCGTCAAATTTTGGCAAAAATAGCTGTCACAACATAATTTTCAATCAGTTATCATAACTGTAGCCTACTTTTGCCCTGTTTTGTAATTTTCTACTCGGATCTGTATACAAATTACACATTTAAGCAGTAACTGTTAAATATGTTGGTTGTACCTCTGACTACTAGAAATCAGTAATATTTACGATACCAATGTGCAGTTTTTGAGAAACAATACTGTACAACCAAAACATTAAAAAATGTGATATTTTTGTGTTGTATCAATATTTAACGCAAAATTGCAATAATTTTGTCATTTTCTATCAATTCTAGTCAAAGAAAACCTTTCCCATGTGGCCAGATTTCATTTTTTACCAATATGCCCTTGTATGTTACAGCACACTAAATAGCTGTTTTTCTTTATTCTAGATAAAATTGTCATATTTCCAATGGCTGCAGAACACATCTGGACCTACTTTAAGTGTCTGTAACTTACATTTTCTTGAAGAATATCCTCAGTCCTGAATAAAAATCAGAAGAAAAGCGGGGATCATGTTTGATGCAAGAAAAATATTTTCAGTCAAACCATTTTAGAGCCATTTTCCTATTCAGTGTATGTATTCCTAAATGATCTTGTGGCGGCCATTTTGGAATCGGGAAGCCATCTTGAATTTGTTTAAGACTGAAGTTTGTGCGTTTTGAAATAAAATGTATGTATGTTCTATGATGCTGGTCATCTTTCACACTATTTGAAGTTTTTGAAATACTTAAACGGTTTTCCTGTATAATGAAAATTTAATGGCGGCCATCTTGGATTTTGGCGGCCATCTTGTTTTTTTTCAAATAATCTTGAGCTTAAATTTTTTTGTGTTATAATTCTCTACTAACATGCAAAATTTCGCTTTCTTAATAAAAACAATGAAATTATTATGGGTCGATTCCAGAAATTCATAGTTTCGATTATATTTTTTAACGTTTTACCCCAAAAAATGCATTTTGCACCATGATACTTTTCTATACTTTTAGTATGTTGTTACATATGTCTTTTAGAATGCTTACACCAAAAATCAATTCTTTGCGAGTTTTTTCCCCTATTTTCATAAAAGGCCTTTACTACTGGGCTAGAGACAATATTTGGGGGAAAAAATGACATTCGTTTCTAATGCCATGTAATAAAGCATTTATTGAATAAATAAATTCGAAAACGTCTGTGCACATGATTCTTCGAGTCTCGGGCAAATAGTTCCTGCTGTTGACCAGTAAACCACTCAGTAAGTGCATTGCAAAACATAACACGATATACACGACTTCTTATATAAATCGTCGATCAATAGTTAAAAAAGACAAAACAGTGAAAATGAATTTTTGATGACATGTAATAAACACTGAACCAGTCAATAGTGAAAACTATTAGCCCTCGTTCTGAATATCTGGCAAGTAAATAGCCGAAACTTTTGGCCGTCGGTCCTGCGGACTTCGCGAGCAGTTTTGACTGATTCAGTAAGTGTATAAAATAATTCTAATAGAGGAATCTTAATTAGCACTTAATGTAAAATTGTCACGTTTTAAGGGAGACGCGAATGAAGGATTGGGTGCTTAAATAGGGATATGCGATTGAAGGACTTCGTGTTTTAAATGGAGATACGCAAGTGAAGGACTACGTGTTTTGATGGAGTTACGCGAACATAGGACTGCGAGTTTTGCTGGTGAAACGCGTGTATACGATCGCATGTTACAATGGAGATGCGCGAGGGAATGATTGTTTGCATTATTGGTGATTCGAGTAAACGACTGCGTGTTTTACTAGAGATGTGCGAATGAAGAACTGCATATTTTAATGGAGATACGCGAGTAAAGGATTGTGTGTTTTAATGGAGATACGCGAGCGAAGGAGCGAGCAAAGGACTGCGTGCTTTCCGTAAATATGCGAGTATTATACTAAGATTTGCGTGTTTTAATTGTGATACGCGCCAGCAAAGAACTGAGTGTTTTATTGCAGACACGCGAGTATAGGATTGCGTGTTTTAATAGAGATACGCGAGTGAAGGACTATGCGTTTTTAACGAAGACGTGCATATTTAAAGGATATCGCAGAAAGAAATGACCTTATAGAGAACGATTTTATCATAAAGTTGAGAAGTCTTGTTGTAGAAAATCTGTCATAAACCTTTAATCCGGTTGTTTAATTTCAATCGAAAGTACCATATTAATAAGATTTTAGGATATTACAATACTCCAGACAAATTCCTTTGACGGAGTCAAGGATTTATTTACAGGTTATTATCTTCGCGGAAACATAAAGCCACATAAGCAGATTTTAAAATGTATAGTAAGATATGATGTAGTGCATATGAATAGTCGCGTTTTAAGAAAGACTAAGAATGATTTGAAATGATCTGTTTTGACAGATTATCCATTCAGTGACAATATGACCGCCAGACTAATTAATATTTGTTTAAAGACATGTATGGACGTTACCCAAATATTTGCCATTACTTGTTTTTAAGGTTTCAAACCCACCAGTAATGTTTGTAGTAAGAAACGCCCGCATATAAGCTAAACAAAACACTGATACATGTATTTTCATTTGTTTCACTTAACTTTCACCGTTGTGCGTTTGAGCTTTTCTCGGGCAGGCATTCCAGGAAGCCACCCAGCTGGCTTTGGTCCGTTGTTCTACCCAGGTACATAAAATACCGCTCGGATAGAGCACATATAATTTTCATGCATCATTAAAGGTTCGAACGCACGGAGTTGAAGATTAGTGAAAATAATGCTATTAGAACGGTGGGTCAACATGACAAGAAGAATAGTCAATGCAACCTTTGTTCACCCTTCATCTCTCAATGTTTAAACTTTTAACTACGAATTTGCTTGTCATAACATGGTATTGTGTCAGACATTTTATATTTGTTCACCCTACAGTGAAAACAGTGTTCTGTAATGCCAGGAAAGAGTACAGGAAGGAAAAGTCGAAATTTTGGTACCCAAACTGGGTCTGAAAAGGTAGTAGTGAGCGCACGAGAAAAAGGGGTTCAAGTCGGCACTTATCCGGATCTCACTGAGAAAGCAAAAGTCACAATGCAGAGAGAGCAAAGAGAATGTTTCCCACAAGTAAGTACAGTCAGAACTGTTAATCAAGACATGCTAAATAGTGGTTATATGTGGTTATATATAAGGTGCCCTTTTTCCGGATGGTTTTTGTTTCAAAACAACGAATGGACACTTTTCCCCTTGCTTTCAGAGCGAGAAATTGTAAATGCATTGGCAAGCTGAGAACCAGCTACTGCACTGCAGCATATATAACCCAAAGACTGAAGTTGTTTCCTTCCTGCGTAACTATACCAGCATATGTACTTTACAGATCTTTCAGTCTCCATTATGTTGGATATTCACGAGAATAATAAACGGGACGCTGACTAGCTTTAAAAAAACTAATCTTGTTCACAAGTTAAATAAAACTTAAACTGTTTAATTCGGAAAGGAAACTAGTG
The DNA here is from genome assembly GCF_021730395.1 of Mercenaria mercenaria. Classification (NCBI taxonomy): domain Eukaryota; kingdom Metazoa; phylum Mollusca; class Bivalvia; order Venerida; family Veneridae; genus Mercenaria; species Mercenaria mercenaria. The sequence goes on from NC_069366.1 coordinate 54,850,757, forward strand.
GTCTCTCGAGTCACGTGGTCTATGTCCACAAGTGTTCTTTAGTTTAGACTGGATTGTAGGCAGGAATTGTCAGGGTGACAACCATTCTACCAGCGGAATTCATGTGTTCATATATTTTTATACACTATGTCTTATTCTAACACCTTTAAGATTTTCTTTTATATAAACAAAGAAGGATTTTACCGTGTATTGTCTTGTCGATTAAAACACGTTTTGCAAAAGCAAAATGACCTACTTTTGGCTATTCCGCCTAAAAAAGGATTCCAGATTAGTATCTCTTCCTGATGTGATTCGAGCGTGTTAGAATGGAAATAGATTTTAGTTTTCGGCCTTCGTGATTAGATTACTACGCATCTGAACGAAAAAAAACGTGTTTTATTTGACAATAATGCACGCAAAACTAAAATCTATTTCCCAGTTTAAACATGATTTACATGCTGTTCACTTATGGAAGAGTTTTATAAAATTATTTTTGCAAGGATATTTTTTCCTACATTCAGATGTCAGATGCAAGCACAGAAGTGTACTTGTTTGTGAGAGGAAAGCAAGAATATGTTCAACGACTGAAGAATGCGTTTGTTGTAGAGAAACGGGTTGTAGAAAATTATGGAGGAGTCTATCTTGGTATAGCTGAAAATGTGAGCATTTAAAATATGTTAGTGTAACTTGTGGGCAATTAATGTAAGAGATTTAATACGTGTACAAAAATATACTTTCTATAAGGAGAGGTTCAAAATTCTAATTATTTGCAGGGCACATTAAACGAAATCAATAATACCTAGATATATATGAATGGCTGAAAAAAGCTTTGAAGACGAGGAAAACTGTTCGTACTGACGGAATCACGGATGAACCACAGGGATCCATCACGTGCTATGATTGCCTCTGTTTATGTTTTATGGGTGATTTTTTTACATATAAGTTCTTGATTTCATCTAAAAACATTTTAAAAAAACCCTCTATTATAGCACGTGACGGATCCCTGTGGGATGGACAACATCATAATAACATTATACGTCCTAAGTACTACTGTCCTATATATTTTTATTTTTCCAAACTAACGTATAAAACCAAGCAAACGTGTCTATTTCATGTACATCGAGAATTGAAAGAAAAACTCAAAAGAAAGAAAGAAAAACAACATAACTGTGACGGAAAATTTACTTCACATTAAGTTAAATGACTTGTGAAATAAAGTGAATAAAATGAATGGACTCTAGGGCACGAATTTGGAACAGGCCCTTTGATACCTGTGTTGCGTTGTAATCTAGTTACTTTGTATTATGTGTTCTGCTACGTTGTTGAACCGGAAATTCTAAATTACGCCATTTACCCCCATTTCTATAACCATTTTACCATTACTTTCATTTCATTTCATTTCAGCTGAAAAGATACGAGGGTGATCTTTATAGTCGAATGCCAGAGCAGTGTCTCATTATGATTAAGTTTCCGGACAGTAGACACGCAGAAATGTGGACTGAATCTAGCAAAATATTTAAACAGAAAGACTTTCCTTCTGCCGGTGATGGATTAGAATTATTTTCAGTACCAGTCCATTATTTACCGAATGCAGGTAACACACATTACTATTTCAGTACCAGTTCATTATTTACCGAATGCAGGTAACACACATTACTATTTCAGTACCAGTTCATTATTTACATATTACAATTTTTGTACCAGTTTAGTATTTACCGAATGAAGGTAACAGTTTTAAATTTTTGCCACTTCTTATACATATTTGGGCGGATTTACACCAAATCTTACAGGAGTGATCAGTGCTAAGCCTCACTGTCCATATTTTCGGTATGTTCCGGTTCAGAGATTTTCAGTGGAGCTATGGCCCAGCGATTTGTCGTAGTTTTTCTTGTCATTGCATCTGCCCAGCTACAACCAGAAGGAATTACACTAAACTTCACAGAGGTGAACGTTGCCAAGCTTTGCTGTGCTTACCATGTACATGTTCCAGTTCTGTGTTTTTCAGCAGAGTCATGGCGCTTGATTCGTTAAATTTGTAATAGAAAGAGCATTGAAACTCGAGGGTAAACGATTTGTACGAGGGGGCGTAGCCCCCGAGTATAAATCGTTTACCCGAGAGTTTTAATGTTCCCATATATGGTAGTTGTAGGCGTTCCTCATTGCCATATATACAGCAGTTCAGTGAGTAGGGGCCTACTTGAAATCCTTGCATTACAAATGTGTAAAGCCCAGGTAAAATAAACCAATGCAAGAGCAGAAAATCAATAAAATACACTTCGCTGTCTACTGTTCCAGACACGCTGGCATACTTTCCTATCCAACAGTGCGGTAACTAGCGTGCGGGTATCCATTCCGAAAAAAATGTCCCATTTCAGAATTGAAAAAATCAAAAAATTATGGTTTGTTGTTTCGTAGAATACCAACAATTTCATAATGTACAAGGTGTCAAGTTAAAAATCTGAAAATTCCATCCACCAACTAATTTGCGTTTCAAAGATATGAATATTTATTTATAAGGACCTAAATTTACGAGTAACGGAGGTTAATTTCTGGTTCACAAGATTTCTTGGGCAACGTATATGTCATTTGATACAACTAATGCACATTTTCAACACTTCTGTACTCTACAAACCCTGAATAAGATAATAAATGTGCTATCAGTCCAACTTAGACAAAAAAAATTGCTCTAGATGTGCCTATTTTAATATTGCATTGTTTCCCAACAAACGATTTTTATTTTCTTCTGTTAATATTTTGTTCGCTAGATGAAATTATTTCATATAAGGTATCTTTAGTTATGCAAAAATAAAATGTCAGAATGTGATCAAAAAGAAGGTGTCATTTTTTTCTGACAATTCATGCAATTATAACGTAACCGTTTGTGATTTTCAAACAAGGTGATAAGTAACGGATGTTAAACTTTTAAATCAAGTATTTTTATTTAGTAATATTTATATATTATAGATTACACAATCTTTTTGTTATCATAATGATAATGCAAGAGTAATGATACTGCCGAATCTGTAACGGAACAGCTGCGGCATTTTAGAAGAGAAATTTGATACATGTACTATGTTTACTATTTCTTGAAGAAATATAGAAAATTGGGAATAAAACCGAAACGAACTGGTGTGATCGTATAACAGACCACTACTTTATGGTATCATCTGTTTAATAAAAACTGTTTATTATTGGGAGCTAACATCACGTATGTGCCCAAACTGATATTAGCCAAAAAATATACTTAAATGAATTAACAGAGATTGTAACGGATGTTAAACAGAGGACATTGCTTTATGTGGATGGCAGTATAAATATAATTTTAAAGTCGGGAACTAATATTTTAGTTCAAAGAAAAAATATTCATTCTTAACCAGGTATAATGACGCATTTATATATCTAAAGAAACTTTTATATATCCTGTTTAAGGCAGTGATCTCAGTGTTTCGATAAATTCTTTTTCAGGAAGTGATATCAATGTTTCTACATATCCTGTTTCATTGGGTGATCTCAATGTTTAGGGCCTACATATATTCCGTTACAGGGAATGTTCTTAATGTTTTGATACATCCTGTTTCAGAGAGAGAGGTCTCAACGTTTCAATATATCTTGTTTCAGAGAGTGGTCTCAGTGTTTCTATATATCTTGTTTCAGGGAGAGATTTCAATGTTTCTATGAATCCTTTTTCAGGGAGTGCTCTCATGTTTCGATATATTCTGTTTAAGGGATGGATCTCAATGTTTTATATATCTTGTTTTAGGGAGTGGTCTCATTGTTTCTACATATCTTGTTTCAAAGGGAGTATTCTCAATATTGTCAGTATTAGGAGCAAGAGTAGCCACTGCACTGTGATGTTTAAAAACATGAATTCCACAGCTGGTTATCTCATGCTGCCGGGTCTTGGTTTCGCGTGCTATGTTATTTTTCTCAGCTTCAGTAGGTAAAAGAAACAACAGAACTACGAGAAACTGAGAAAGTGATAGATATATCTTTTATTCCACCATAAAATAAGTTTGCATAAAATGAGCAAATACATACACCAATAAAAACATAAATACAACACAAATATAAACAAAAAATAATTTCAAAATAGTTTGGCAATGTTGAATAGATGGGTAATTCAAGTGGAAAAGCGAGAAATATCAGGTATCTATAGACCTGTTGAGTTCCGCATTGACGAAATACACTCCTACAATTAGGTAAATAGGGCCTATATAGCTGAGCTTTTTTTGTATATCTGCGTGCATCATCATAGTGGCATTCCCGAATAAAAAAAAAGCAAAACAGATAGCCGAGTCTTTGATCATTGACACTAAGAGTTATTGTAATCACATCTATTCAACTTACTTTTTATAGTTGAAGCTTTATCTAAATAATGCAGTGAAATTATATTTCATGTTCACAGTAGTATTAAAACATTACAACATTCTTTCAATGTCCAATTGGAAGAAACAAACATCTATATATCAAATTTTAACTTCCGTTACATTGTATGTCGTATTCAGGTTGTCGCTGTTCGGTTTATGGTTTTTTCCTGCTATAAAAACATTTTTTGAGTTAAAGGAATTAAGATAAATGTTATGTTTCAACAGCAGCTTTAAAGGTGTATTGGTAATCCTTAACTTAAGTTTCAAAATATTGTAATATATTTAACCTCCGTTACTATTGGCACCAAATGGCACCTAAAATTGTTCTCCATTAAAATATTAACCTACAGTCACATTACCTCTTATGTCTTTAACTGGTAGAGTAAGGAGAAAATACATTTCCAAGTAACTGGAACAAGGGCAAATTAAATATATTTTCTTTTTCAAAGATTTTAACCTCCGTTACATTGCCGATCTGTTGATTGATAAACCATATATTCAAATACAGTGGAATTAAAACTGTGTTTCTCTTTTGTCTTGGGTCTATTAATACAAATCAAACATTTACAACCACTCTGAAACTGTGCTGTGACAAAACAGAATGTACTAAAATCTATCAAATTTATATTAAAATATTTACCTTACCCGTTAAAATGCCGTGTCTTTAAAAAAATATCCAATGTTGTCAGTTGCAGCTACCATGTACGATTATGATGTAGATTAACCTATGGCGCAATTATATAGTAGTAAGAAAAACCACGGGTGACGTTGGGAAAAAACTAATAGATCATCACTAAATTTGTTATGGAAGTTAACAGTAACGGAAGTTAAAAAAAATGTGCATTTTCTGGCAGATTTATCACGAAAAAAGCAAAAAACCAACTGGAGTTACATCAGTACTGGCAAAACACATTGGCGCATCACTCTCACTAACCTCAGAATAATTCATAATCTCAATATTTTCTCAAAATCCTGGTCACGGAGGTTAACTGACATTTTCAACGATCCAAGTCAAATATACATTTGATATTCATATCAAAATATTGTGGGATGTATCACTAAAACTTAATAGTCTAAGGAAACAAATGACATAAAAGAAGGGCACAAGCACCTTTTTACTGTTATAACAAATATTCATGTGGTACTTTTCATTGTCTTAAGTGTGATAACGGAGGTTAAAGCTATTTTGGGGACAATGGTATAATAGTTGATGAAAATTTTTTATCTTCTGTGGCTACAAAATAAATGATATTCATCCAAACTATGATTTGTTTGAAATTATTTAGAGGTAGTCTTTTCTATTCAGCATTGTTCGTGCTTCTTTATCTCTTGGTTATATTTATGCACCCTTTCGTGGGACAACCAAAAAATGCAAATTTCTGCATGTTTTAGCTGACAGTTTAAGGTTTAATGACCTTCTATCTGAAAATTTCCAATTTCCATTTTTCAAAGACAGCACATATATATACTGATAATTCAACACAGTGAACATCCGTATACAGCTCTTTTTCTACTAGTAAAATGACAAGGACACATAAAAATGGCAAATGGGACATTATTTCTGGAATGGCTGATTAAATACCTGCACACTTTTAGTTACCGCACCCTGTTGTCAGTGTATACGATTTACCTGCACCGAATTTGTTAAGAAAAAACACCGGGCTATGATACAATACGATGTTTTAGCCACCTCTGATATAATAGGGCGGATTTATACCAAATCTTACAGGAGCGATCAGTCTTATTGTGCATATTGTCGGCATGTTCTGGTTCAGTGATTTTCGGCGTGGGGATTATGGCCCTTTATTTGCCATATTTTTCAGTGTATGGATATTTTGGCAGGTTCTGTTACACCATTAGGCAGATTCACACCAAACCTTACACGAGTTATCCGTGCCAAGCCTTGTTATTCGTATCATCGGCATGTTCCGGCTCATTGATTTTCACAGAGTTATGGTCCTTGATTTGTCATATTTTACAGTGTCCACACTACATGCTGTGTACAATTATGCTTACTTTCACCAAACCTCACCAGCGAGCAATGTGAAGTGTAGTTCTGCATAGTTTCGTCATGTTCAGATTAGTCGTCACATTCTTTTATCTATGCTACTTTTCCTATACCACTGGCTCGAATTTCACCAAACTTCACAGGAGTTACCACTGCAAAGCCTAGTTGTGTAAATCACTGGAATGTTATGGTTCACTGATTTTCCATGAAGTTATGGCCGATAGTTTGTGACATTTTACAATTTCTGCGTGGTGTGGTGGGAGAATTGTTTTTTTTTTCAATCGGCATTATATGTTTCAGATGTGTGTGCATTCCAGCTATCAGAGATGTATGGGTTGAATGTTTCAAATAGCGAGTTCTACGAAAATTACGTGAAACACGTTCCGAAGTTAATGAATATACGTCACATATATCACGGTGTTGTTGCAACGTATAAAGTCAGCAGGATTCGCAATTGTATGATTCGACCAGACACATACGTTCTTCTCTTCTGCGCAGATTCAGAAAAGAAACTGACGGATTTCTACGATAGTGGTAAGAATTTTTCTATGGTTTAAAGCAGTAAAAATTTGTGTACATCGTTATATTAGTCTATATTACTGATATATTGGCAGTGAAACTTGGTAGTTTCTCTTCAACATATCTCGACGATTATAACAAACTTCATTGAGAAAGTAAGTTTTGCTGAAATATATGCGGCTATTTTTAAACTCAGAAGTCGTTGAACACACAATTTCTTTCAAACACATGCTTTTAGCTCACTGGAACCTTAGTTCAGGGTGAACTGTGAGCCTGTCTCGCTCGTCCACAGTTGCTTAGTTAACAACTTAACACTCTAGGTCAAATTTTACAGTGTTAACCAGTTGGAACTGGGTAATTTAGGGTGAAAAACTACGTCAAATCATAGAAAAATATTGTTAACATACCAGGGCCATTTTTTTCAAATTGATCTACACGAAATGTGCCTATGTTTGCTTTTGGTAAATGTAGGTAAAGTTCGAAACTTGGGAAGAATGTTAACAGATCAAATCATAAAAACCTTGTTAATACCCTAAAGGCCATACCTGATCTTTATGAAGCCTTGTTAGAGCTGGGACAAAAACTAGGCTACTAGATTAGGTCATAAAGAAAACCTTGTCAGCACTAAGGAGGAACCATTTTCTATCCAATTTACATGAAACTTAGGCAGAATAATTGTCTCAATGGAATCTATGTCAAGTTTTGAAATTAGTTATAGAAATAGAAAAACTTTGTTAACGTTACACAAGGTATTTTCTACTTGATCTAAAAAACAGGTATTGATCTAAAAAACAACAACAGGTATTTATGTAAACTAGGAAAACTTTGAAACTGGTCAACTTGGGTCAAAAATTAGATCACTAGGTGAAATAATAGAAAACACTTTGTTAACACTGTAGATGTCCTAATTTCAATGTGATTCGTTTGACATCTTGTCAAAATGTTCATCTTTAAGAAAGCTAGCCATGACAGAAACTGGTTGGTATGTGGTTATAAACTAGATCATGATTAGGTCAAATAACAGAAAAAAAGTTTTAATGCTCTAGATACCATATTTTCTTCCTGATCTATATGAAACTTGGTGAGAATGTTCATCTTTATGAAATCTGGACCAGACTTTAAACTTGGTCATCTTGGATCCAAACTAGGTCACTAGATAAGAACACATGGAAACAATGTTAGAGCCTAGAGGTCATATTTCCCGCCTGACCCATATGATTGCTTAACCCTTAGCCTGCTAAATTTCTAAAATGGACTGGTCCATCATTCAATTTGGGCAATACTATTTATTATTAGAAGGGGTGTTTACTGAAAATTTACTGACTGGATAGCGAACAGTGCAGACCATGATCAGACTGCATGTATGTGCAGGCTGATCTTGGTCTGCACTGGTCGCAAAGGCAGAATCACTTGCTGCCAGCAGGCTAAAGGTTAATAGACCGTTTGTCTTTATAAAGGAAAGTCATATTTGAAAATATTTTGTCTTGGAACTGAAATCAGGTCACTAGGTCAAACCATAGAAAAATCTTGTGACACTGTGGCGGACTAAATTTACAATTGAACAGTATGAAACATAGTCAAAATGTGTTTTTATTAAATCTAGGCCCATTTCATAAGGGGGTCATCCGGGTCACAAACTAGGTCACATGGTCAAATTATACAAACACCTTGTCAAAATGCCGAGGACATACTTTCTACTTGACCTATATGAAGCCTGGTCATAATGTTTATATGAAATCTGAATCACATTTAAAACTGGGTCGCCTTGGTTAAAAATCTAGGTCACAAGGTCATGGTGAAATTTTAACACTCAAGAAAACTTAATATAAGGCTAGAAGTAATATTTTCTTCCTTTGCCTTTATATAATCTGTGGCAGTTGTGAAAATGGGTCACCTTGACATATTTTCTAGATCACTTTATAGAAAAAGATTACATTGTAAATTAAATCAGAAATCAAAGATTTTATGACCCTTTATGCAGTTTTCTTGTCTATTTAGTTTTGCACTAAATACCATTGTCAAGTTTCCTTGACACTTTGTAATGACGTTATATTCAAGGTCAACAGTACTCCATTGTCTGGTGAGCAAGACCGTCAAAACTCTTATAAATAAATTGTTCTGCTAAAAATTAACACCTACGTAAGCTTTCAGTGATGCTTTACACTTTTCATTAATATTTCAGCGGAATACCAGAGATACAGAGAGTACAGACAGCGTGCAGTAGCAGACACGAATACATGTTTCTTCACGTTAAAGCCACTTACCTCCCGTTAGTTACCACAGCAACAACCAAGATGCATTTAATTTGTTCTCCTGCCACTTTCATTGCAATGGCAATAACTCTTCTTTCATTAGACCAGGCGTACTGACTCACAAAGATTTAGCCAGTGATTTTCAGTAAAAGTTAAATATTACCCTGTATAAGTAAAGCATATTTGGACTGGAGGAACTACACCTAAAACTTTCTGTACAACAGGGGAGACTAATATTGAAGACCTGTGTGTACTGGAATAATTTATATTAATACTTAAATAAATAAGTTATTGCCTCCTTGGAATAAAGCAAATTGAAACATTTAGCAAAGCACTGGAATACTGCTTAAATGGCAAGATTGGTCTAATATCTGCTGAACAGTGAAAAACGGTATTGTTAAAAACATCTTTTAAAAGTTCCTGAAATTTTTAAAACGTCCTGGAAAATTAACAACTCCATCATATGTCTTCTGCTGCATTATAAGAGTTCAGAAAATTTAGTACTTTTAATCAGATTAACTTTTTAGTTAAATTCAGATAGCATTTAGAACTGCTTTACTCGCAATACAACTATGTATCATGTAATTTATAACACCAGCATTAATCAACATCTGTTTGCGACCAGCATGGATCCAGACCAGCCTGCGCATCCGCGCAGTCTGGTCAGGATCCATGCTGTTCGCTAACAGTTTCTCTAATTCCAATAAGCTTTGAAAGTGAACAGCATGGATCCTGATCAGACTGCATGGATGCGCAGGATCCATGCTGGTTGTAAACGCACTATGTTGGTTTTCTTATGGCGCGGCTCATTTTCAGTTCTCCATTTCAAGGTAGTTATGCATATTTGGATAAATTATTTCTCAATTATGCTAACGTGCAGAACTACCTTAGTTCTAGATTTTTAATATAGTATTATACTTGATATAATTTCCTCATTAATCAGTTTTGTGAAAAAAATGTGCTTTTGGAGAGCCAGTTATTTCTAGCATATAAGAATAATGTATTTATACGAACAATTAATGAGTACCTATAACATAGATTCGGTCTAGTAAAACTGTGATATTTCTTTCCGTCCATCATTTTTCTTTTACTATTATGTTGTAGAACCCTTAACATGCTTAATCTATTTCTGTTCTAAGAAATATATTTTATTAGTATAATCAGAATATTTTTTTCCAATGAAAATTATTTTCTATCAACAATTTTGGATTTTCTTTTAATCTAAAGCTGCTCGAAAATACATTTATAAAAATTCTGTTCAATATTGCATTGGCAGTTTAATCTACAGCATTAATTAGATTTTGCATATGCTTCAAATTTCTGTATGTCATATGAAAAACACTTTGTAATTTTTATGGATTTAATGTTTGGTAACACTAATCAGTTTTTTATGCCATGAAGTAAACACGAAGTGCAAAATAAAAACCGAACTGAATATTTCTTCTATCAGAACATTTTACTGGAAATATGAAAGTTGTGGCAACAGTTAAATGCTTTTCTATATTTTTTTTTTAAAAAGACCATGTTTTCTTTAAAAATTGCTTCAATGTTCTGAAACTTTTGTGAACAAATTCTTCCTACAAATCAGTTATGATTTTTTCGAAATTAAAAGAACATTGATCTTTAAAGGAAGAGATTTTTCAGTATTTACTATTAAATATGCATGTATTTCACACGAGCCATAGGAGGAATTTGTATGTTGTAAGATTATTTAAATCATTTTTGTAAAGTCATTGTATCTCTCTTGTAAAATAACATTTTCTCCATAATAAATTGCTATTTTCTCAATATGCAGTCGGTGTTCGTTTTATATTTCCATATTTCCCGTCAGCATAATCTGCATTGAACAAAAAAGTACCAGACTGTTACTAAAATTAATAGCTGTAGTCCGAAAAAAAAAGTTATGATTACCGTTTGCATACTTCGGTTGGTATAAAACATAATCATTCAAACACGAGCACACATGTACCCTGTTGCAGAGGTTGTGTAATTTTCAGCCTCCAGTATGCTCTGACCTTGACCTTTCACCTAATAACTGTCTGATAACAGACAATCATGGTACGAAGTTTGATGGCCATAGTCCCGAGCATTTTGGAGCTATAGATAACCTTTTTTAGTCTTTCATGTCACAATGACCTTGACCTCCTGGTCCAAAGACTACACCAGTAATATAATAACCATAGGTCATTAAGTTTTATGGCCTTAGGCACAAGCAGTCTCCCACTGTTGATCAAAAACTGCTTTTAGTCTCAAGGTTACTGTGCCCTTGACCTACTGATTTCAAAAGTAATTAGGGTCATCTACTGACTTGTGAAATCTGAAAATCCTAGAGCAAATTGTTCTCCAGTTATTGATCTAAAAACCATTTTTCAGCTTAGAGGTCAATTTTACTGTGACCTATGACCCTAAATGTAATCGGGTTCATCTGATCATCCTGATGTGAAGTTTAAATTACTAGTGGCCTAAGCATTCTCAAGTTATTGATCAGAGACTGGTTTTAGCCTCAAGGTCTGTCAATTTGACCTTTGACGTACTGACCCCATAAAACAATAAAGGTCTTCTCCTGACACAGGCAAATTGTCCTAGGAAGTGTGACCAATATATGCCACATCATTTTCTAGCTATTGATCAAAAATCAAAGTGTCTGCTGATGAACTGACAGATAGACCAACATGAGTATAACAAGATAACCCCTGTTTTCAGAGGGCCATAAAAATGGCACCGATAGAATGCAATAAATTTCTCTCCCTTCCATTTCCTGACGATGTACCAGTGTGAAAAAAAAATGTTAACGCCATATAAAACAAGAGCACTGCCTTGCGGGTGCTGACGCTCATCTGATTTTTTTTGTATAATAGAAATATTGTCCTACCCATGATTTTCTAAGTCTAAAAAGGGCCATCATTCTTGCAAAAAGCAGGATAGAGTTATGTTTCTTGATGTACAGTGTCCACTTATGATGGTGAAAAACTGTTGCAAGTTTTAAAGCAATAGCTCTGATAGTTTATGAGGAAAGTTGACTTAAACATAATATTCAACCAATAAAAGGTTTTTTTCTAAGTCCAAAAGGGGCAATAATTATTGCAAAAAGCAGGAGGGAGTTATGTTGCTTGCTGTACAGGGTCAGCTTATGATGGTAAACAAGAGTTGCAAGTTTTAAAGCAATAGCTTTGATGGTTTAAGAGAAAAAGTTGACCTAAACATAAAACTTAACCAAGAAATCTATATTTTCTAAGTCCAAAAGGGGCCATAAATCTTGCAAAAAGCAGGATGGAGTTATGTTTCTTGCTGTACAGGGTCAGCTTATGATGGTGAACAAGTGTTGCAAGTTTTAAAGCAATAGCTTTGATAGTTTAGGATAAAAGCTGACCTAAACATAAAATTTAACCAAGAAAACTGATTTTCTAAGTCCAAAAGGGGCAATAATTCTTGCAAAAAGCAAGATGGAGTTATGTTTCTTGGTGTACAGGGTCTGCTTATGACGATGAACAAGTATTCCAAGTTTCAAAGCAATAGCTTTGATAGTTTAGGAGAAAAGTTGACCTAAACATAAAACTTAACCAAGAAATCTGATATTTTCTAAGTACAAAAGGGGCCATAAATCTTGCAAAAAGCAAGATGGAGTTATGTTTCTTGCTATACAGGGTCAGCTTATGATGGTGAACAAGTATTCCAAGTTTCAAAGCAATAGCTTTGATAGTTTAGGAGAAAAGCTGACCTAAACATAAAACTTAACCAGGCAACGACGACGCAGACGCCAACGCCGACAACCGCTCAAGTGATGACAATAACTCATAATTTTTTTTGAAAAAATCAGATGAGCTAAAAATTGTTCAGACAAAGAATCTTGAAATCTGAGAATGATCTCATAACTTGGCAATTTCAAGTATTGTACTATTCCACTGATTCTTAAGTGTACTGCATTGACTGTGTGTGTTTGTCACTTCATTTATGTAAAATAAATTTATTAAACAGTAACTCAAATAGTCTATAAAAGTTATATTTTTCCATCAATAACAATAAAATATACATATAAATATTGCATAGTAGAATGTTTTTTAAATTTCTTAACCAAAGATTACTGCTCAGTACCAGTAGTATCTTCTGCAGGACTGGAATGGTTTTCTTTTTCAACTTTATCATTTTGGTCCAACTGAGTTAATGTTTTAGAATCAGTCTTTGAATCAGACTGGTTTTCTGAGTCTGGAGCATTTACTTCCCCAGGTAAATCGGCTGCTGAATCAGGGGATGTAACTCCTGCAGAAGAATCTTCTCCTGGTGAATCTATGGCCTTTGACATTTCCATCACTGATGCTGATGGGGATAAAATATCTGGAAGAACTTCAACTTCTGGTTCCTCTTTTTCAGTTACAGTACTCTCGGCATTACTCTCCTCTAAAGAATCTTTTCCATCTGGAAGAACAACACAGTTTGAACATATTAACACTAAATAGAGTAAAGTCCAAAAGTAATGCTCCTTGAAAAGTTTTAAGCAAATATACATTTAATTGCAGTGTTGTTTTATATATTCCAGCCAAAACTTAAGTAGATTTACATAATTATGTAAACCATACCATTGTGTTTTTGTGCATTATTCCAGTTACGGAAACCACTTTTAACGAGTAACTAAATACTTGATCGAAAAAATAGGCCAGTACTCAAGTACCAAAATTGGCACTCGTTGCCATCCCTAACTATGACATGACATTCACCCTAGTTAAGTCATTTCAATGTGATTCCGCACTCCCTACCCTATTTGGAAAACATGACCTTTCTTTTGTTCCAATGTTGGTTTTAGATTCAAATACCTGGTTAAAATAAAAAGGTGCCTTCATCATCAATGTCCACCCTAGTGTTAATAAAACTATGTTACTACAGCAGTGGAAGCAAACTGGAAATTCTAACAAAAAGGTCACCTGTATACCAGATGAAACACAACCCACTCTACCCAAACAACTCATTCAATCTGTCCTGTGGTTTGTAACTTATGTCGAAGACAACAAAGCTCATATACAGATGAGAAAAAAAAATACAATGTTTGAAAAGTTACATACCTGATGGAGTTGTATCCTCTGACTGTAGGAATGCATCAAGAGCCTCTGGATCCTCGTCTATCTCTATTTCTGCCAGATCTAGCTTCTTCTCACTTTCTGGGGTACTCGGTAACCCTAAATATAGGTTAGAATACAGTTAAACCTGTATCGAAAGACACCTCGTTGGAAATGAGAAAAACTGTGAAGGTCTTTCAGAGATGGTAAAACTTGTTCATACAGGATGTTGTTTGACTCTATTTATGTCAATGTCAAATAAATCAAAAATTCTTTCCATCAAATTGCTCTGGGTTTGTTATTCACTTTGTCAAAGTGCAATCGAAAGTCACAGCAAGATAGGATCTGATACCTTAAAAAGAATTTAAACTCTATCATATATAACTGTAACATTTGTTTTCAAGAATATTCGGGAATTTCCTGAAAATGTGTTTCTAAAACCTGAAGAATTTCCCTAGCCAAGGTATAAATCTGTCCTACAATTATCTTCAGCTCATAATAGACAGTCTGAATCAAAAATATATTATTAAAATAAACTGTTTACTTGATGCTTATAGAGCAAGTCCTAAACAACACAACAGAGAAAAATGCAGTGTTAACAATTCCTTCAAGTGAAGATTGACCATTTCGAAGTAAAAGAGGAATCCATGGCTGATTGATTAAAAATTGCTACTTTCTACATCCTTTCCCCTAACAACTGTGGGTTGAACTTACAACTGTGGGTTGAACTAACAACTGTGGGTTGAAAACCTTGCCTGGTGTGCAGAATTCTTTCATGTGTGGAAGGCATACAGAAGACCTGTGGCTCTACTCCAGTATCCACCTGCGCATGAATTAATGACCAGAGGGACACCTGGGCTATTCTCCCAGCAATAAAAGCTGTAAAGTTGTCTAATAACCTAGAATTGTCTTCATGTGACTAAATTCAGCCAAAAAACAATCTCATAGTAAAAAGACTCATTCCTTTACAATCTCAGAATACTGATTTTTTGCTGTAATCACTTGAATGCAAAATAAGTCATTTACATACGCCCAGGTTTTCCATGTTTTTTAAAGTAGTCAACATCTTGGGCAAATTGTTCATCAAAGGCCACTTGTTTCTCGTGCAGCAGATGCTGTCTCTTCTTGTTAACCTGTTCCACTTTTTGTGCATGCTCTCTTGCTAACTGTACTAATACACAAATATATTACATAATAAATAGTTAGTTTGAAAAGCAAGACCATGAACAACAACAAAAGTGGAATGTTAATTCACACTGCAAGTTATGTTACAAAATATAATTACTAATCAAAAAGCTCACACAAACGCTTTTCTTATTGTTACTGAAACTTTAGACTATAAACATTGAGGGACTCAGATCATTTTATCCCTTATCATGCTGGACACGATTGATTCTGCCTTGGCGACCAGTGCAGATCATGATCAGCCTGCAAATTTGTGCAGTCTGATCATAATCTGCACTGTTTGCCATTCAGTCAGTAACTTTTTGGCATGCATCCCTTTTAACAGTTAAATGGTACTGTCCAAATTGAAAGATGTACAAGTTCATTATAGAAACTAGAGATGCTTTTGAGAAAAGCGCATGTCTCCCACAACTGCCCAAGGAAAAATGACTAGTTTCTCTGGATGGTCTAGACAAATGGCTGCCCAATGAAAAATGACTAGTTTCTCTGGATGGTCTAGACGGATGGATCCAATCAGTAATTCAAGGGCCATAATTCAAAAGTGCCTCAGCAGATTTGGCTAGTTATCGAACTTGGCCGAGATCTTATGGTCAAACACATTTTGTTCAAGTTTGGTGAAGATCTGATGAGAAATGTTCGACTTAGAGTGCAGACAAGCTTTGTGACAGACAGACAGACACACAGACAGACTGGAGTAAATCAATATGTCTCCCACACCACTCTGTGGTGGGAGACATAATTAAATAGGGTAAGCATAACCTATGCATTTCAGAAATCAGAGATAAACATTTTATGTTATGTTAAATTCTAAGTTAAAAAGTGGCATAGTTCTGTCAAAATTTAAACAGAGTTATGGGGATTGTTTCCCCTGGTGTAGACTTTGACAGTAAATAACTATTTTAAGATTCAAGTCAAAATCTTTGAGAATAACAGAGATATATGACTTTATCAAAAACTTTAACAAAAAAATTCTAAGTTAAAAAGGGGCATAACTCTGCCAAAATCAGAAGTTTTGATAGTAACAGATAAATTTGACTTTATCAAAAACTGTAATCAACGGCAACGCCAACGCCAGGGCGAGTGCAATAGCTCTACTTTTTCTTCGAAAAGTCAAGCTAAAAAATCAGTCAAATTTATTCAAATTGTGAACCGGTTTATCTTTTGTCTGTGTTTTTAATAATCATGTAATGACAATTAGTAAAATACCTTTAAAAGCTGAAAAAAACTTCAAGCGGTATGGTGTATGAATATACATTTGTAACCAAATTACAGAAACTTTAACCTTTAATTGCTAATTCACAAGGTGTAGAAGATTTTAATTACTGAAATGATCAAACTGATTGTAAATAATTGATGCACTACTGAACTACTGACTCACATCATTTGTTGTCTGAGGAGAAATGAGCCGCACCATGAGAAAACCAACATAGTGCATTTGCGACCAGCATGGATCCAGACCAGCCTGCGCATCCATGCAGTCTGGTCAGGATCCATGCTGTTCGCTTGCAAAGCCTATTGCAATTAGAGAAACCGTGCATGTGCAGGCTGGTCTGGATCCATGCTGGTCGCAAACGCACTATGTTGGTTTTCTCATTGTGCGGCTCAATTGATGTTATGTACACTATATCTCACTATGTTTTCAGAATAGTTGAACTTGATGATCTATACCAACCTTTATACCTCTGTAGTTCATGTTCTTTCTTCATTTTATAGACAGCCAGCTGTTTGTGGTGTGAGGCCACATTCTTCCTGAACTCCTGTTCTTCACAAAGATTTTCCAGGTGTACCAGAGCAGCTTCAACTTTATCATATTCTTCCTCAACCAGAGCTACAACAAACAATCTCATTACAATCTTGCAGGTTTTTTACTATTTCTAAAAATGAAAGACTTGTTTGTAATCAACTATATTAGCTAAATGCCCTTTCAAATGTTTCTTCATGTATAATTAGCTTAACCTTTAGCCTGCTGGTGGCAAGTGATTTTGCCTTTGCGACCAGTGCAAAACAAGATTAGCCTGCACATCTGTGCAAGCTGATCATGGTCTGCACTGTTTGCTATTCATTCTGTTAATTTTCAGTGAGTACCCCTTTGAATAATAAATGGTACTGCCCAAACTGAATGATGGACCAGTTCATTTTAGAAATTTAGCAGGGTAAAGGTTAATAACCTTTCTAGCGCTACTTATATATATCATAATAAGCTTCATGCTGTTTCCAGCATTATTTCATATTTTGCCCCCAAAAAATGATAATAAATTCATAGTGATAGTTTTCCTGGTTCATGTTGGAAGAAACAGTTTTCTGATCCTTCAATCTAGATTGAATCTAATAACATTTATATTAAGGCAATAATAAAAATTGTTTCTTTCTAGCAGTGTATTGTTATCCTTGAAAATATGCAAGAGCTGTCAGAGGAGACAGTGCGCTTGTCTGTTTCAATGCTTGTTAGGCATATCGGAAGAAACTAGAGTGATTAATACCCCCTGATGCTGATGATGATGTATGACAACAGTTTAAGTGTGAGTCAACAAAGAAAAGTTAAAGTGCATAAAAATATTAACCAGAATTTCTTAAAGTCATATGATGTGAGGGATGACTTGGAACAACTATTTTAAGTTTGAATAAGTCCAATCAATAATAACCAAGATAAAGTGGAAGTGCACAAAAAATCTAACCTAAAGTTCAAAGTAAAAAGAGGGCATAATCCAACAAATATCTGAGCCAGTTTTATGGACTTTGTGTCATATGGGCTGGTGATGATATATTGTATGACAATTCTTTTAAGCTGAAATCAAATCCATTGAGTAATATCAAGGGACAGAGCAAAAGTAGATCAAATCTTTAACCTGAAGCTCTACGTAAACAGGGGACATGATTTATACAAAATATTGTGTCAGAGTTATGGCCCTTGAGTCAATTGATGAGGGTGATGATAAGAAGCAACTATTTTAATTCCGAAGCAAATACATCAAACAATAACAGAGATAAAATGGAAATGCATAAGCTGTGGACAGTTACCCTTACCATGCTGGACATGATTGATTCTGCCTTTGCGACCAGTGCAGTTCATGATCAGCGACCAGTGCAGTTCATGATCAGCCTGCACATCAGTGCAGTCTGATCATGACCAGCACTGTTCGCCATTCAGTCAGTATATTTTTGGTAAGCACCCCTTTTAAAAGTCAATGGTACTGTCCATACTGAAAGGTGGACTAGTTCATTACAGAAATTTACCAGGATTAGGGCTAATGCGAATGCCAGGGTAGCTCTACTTTGTATTGTCAAGATAAAATATACTTTATACTTTTGCAGAAGATCTAGTTTAAGTCTAAGATGACTATAAATAACTGTTATGCACTATGATTTGTTGAGCATTTAATGAGCAATGGAAAAGCACTGTCAGGTAATAAATCAAGCGGCTCCCTTCAAATGAATGAACGTTTCTGAATAGGAAAATTAGATTTTGAAAGTACTGTATGCAGGCACATGCATAACACGTTAAAACTGCTATGTCCTGAATTTGACACTACAGGTGCTTACTGAAACATGTAACAATAAACTAAAAAAAAAATCCTACATGTATGTGTACATATAGCATGAACCTGAAATCTCTTTTTATTTTATGTCATTTATAATATACTACAAAATATATGCACACTGACCTAAAGAATCGGTGATGGTCTGTAGTTGGGAAATCAATGTTGGTAGACGTGATGCCTCATCGTGAAGTTTCATCAAAATCTCTGATTGTTTATCACAGTAGATGTACAAGTTGCCGATCTGAATATCTACATCCTGTAAGGTGTAACACACAGTAAAGGTGTATGGTCTTTGTAGTAAAAAATCAATATTTCACAAGACTTTTTTTTAAAGACATTTTTTGAGCCTCTCCTTAACATCTCCTTTTAACATCTTTTTTGAGATATTTTTCAGCCTCTTTTAGAACTTTAACAAATGGATTTTGTCCCCTCATAAACTGGCTCTGATAAATGCAGTCATGCCTTTGCTAAAAAAATTGCTTTTTCCCCAAGTTTGATAAAAAAAAATGTACAAATAATTTTTTATATTTCAGCCAAGACTCATAATAATTTAAACCAGAACATCACAAGCACAAGGCAATGTGTTCAATTTAGTCATTACTGAACCAGTTTCTACTGAAATGTAACATTTTCATAAAAAACACCACCTTTAAATCATGTTTGGCAAACAGACTCCTTCAAAATGCACTGATCCCCTTTCCCTTAAAAAGAGAGAAAGAACAATGCCATTTTCCTACAAAATCTTTAATTAATGACTTATTTTCCCCCAATTTTACCAGAACCTGTACCACCCCAAAAATCTGAAAAATCCCTGGCAGCCTAAATGGGACTGTAAAAATTTGTAGTTTGCAGCTACACCATATCACGTTAAGATAATTATACAAACAAACATGTTTATGTTAGTTTACACTGTAACACAGGTACTATGATGAAGTAACTGTTCATATTTTCAAATACGAATTTGGGTATTAGCCCTATATTATATCTAACTTGTTACCTTTTTTTAAGTATTTTATATAAAATGTAGTCACCTGTGCCCGTATTGAAGTTTCCTCTGAAAACCCATACAGATCTTTCCAGATATTCTCATTTCTGAAAAGAAATAGAGTCCCAGTTACAAATAGTAATCTAATGAGTATTACAAATGTTTCTGTACAGCCATTCAAACAAGTGAATGAAGTATTGCCATGCAATACAAAGTCCCCTACTGGAAGGCACCTAATTTTCTCTTCTGCAGTATAACGTAATGAACTGATATCTGTCAATGATGTATGAACAATATTGTACTTTATATACAATAAAATATAACAAAGCACCTGGATTAAAATTTGCATATATAAAAACGTACAGTTGTTTTCATTTGGAATATTTTTTTGGCCGATTATATGAAAAGTTATCATAAAAGATATTTATAGTAACAACAAAGTGAAATAAACAAAAAAAAAAAAAAAAAAAATCTATGAAATATAAGTCCACAAGAAACTCTTTACCAGTTGAGATAGATCAAAATACACCTAAAATTTGGATGTACCGTGCATGTTGTACCACAGAAAAGTGGTCTCAATTTTTCCCTATGGCCAGTAATAAAAAAATTACAATATAATCTATTTATAGTAGCAACAAAGGGACATAATTCTAAAAAAAGTGTGCCTCATAGTGGTGAACATTTCTGCCAAGTTACATCAAAATCCCTCCATGCATGAAGAAGAAATACTCCGGACAAAGTCATTCTTCAATTTGACCTTTAACCTCTAAGTATGACCTTCACCTTAGACCTAGAGCTGGGGCTTTGCGCACAACATTTGGTCTCATCCAGGGAAATGTTTGTGCCAACTGATATTTAAATCCTGTTTTGCATGACAAAGTTATACACCGGACAGGAAAAAAATCCTATTGACCTTTGATCTGTAAGTGTGACCTTGACATTTAAGATAGGGTTCTAGGTGTTGCGCATGACACGTCGTCTCATCATGGGGAACATTTATGCCAAGTAATATTGTAATCCCTTGATGGATGACAAAGTTCTGGACCGGACAGGAAAAAAACCCTATTGACCTTTGGCCTCCAATTGTGACCTTGACCTTTGAGCTAGGGGTCCGGAGTTTGCGCACGACATGTTGCCTCGTCATTAGGCACATTTGTGCTAAGTAATATCAAAATCCCTTCATGGATGGCAGAGTTATGGATGGGACAGGAAAAAAGCCCTATTGACATTTGACCCCCAATGGTGACCTTGACCTTTGAGCAAGGGCTCCGGCATTTGCACCGGACATGTTGTCTCATCATGGGGAACATCTCTGCTAAGTAATATTGAAATCCCTTAATGAATGACAGAGTTATGGACCGGACAGGAAACAGACCCTGTTCAATACCATGTTAACATTTGACTGCTAAGTGTGACCTTGACCTTTGAGCTAGGGGTCTGAAAGTTGTGCATGACACATCGTCTTATTATGAGGTACAATTGTGCCAATTGATATTAAAATCCCTTCATAGATGGGGGAATTATGGACTGGACAGGAAAAAAGCCCTATTGACCTTTGACCTCAAATTGTGACCTTGACCTTTGAGCTAGGGGTGCAGGTTTTGCGCAAGACATGTCGTCTCATCATGGGGAACATTTGTGCCAAGTTATATTAAAATCCCTTCATGGCTGAAAGAGTTATGGACCAGACACGAAACAGACCCTGTTCATGCCATGTTAATATTTGACTGCTAAGTGTGACCTTGACCTTTGAGCTAGGGGTCTCAAAGTTGTGCATGACACATCATCTTATTATGAGGTACAATTGTGCCAAGTGATATTAAAATCCCTTTATGGATGGGAGAGTTATGGACCGGACAGGAAAAAAGCCCTGTTGACCTTTGACCTCCAATTGTGACCTTGACCTTTAAGCTAGGGGTTCGGGTTTTGCGCATGACACGTCGTCTCATCATGGGGAACATTTGTTTCAAGTAATATTAAAATCCCTTCATGGATAAAAAGAGTTATGGACCGGACACGAAATTGCCGACGGAATGACGGAAAAGCGCATTCCTATAGTCCCCGAAACTGGTTTTCAACCAGTAGGGGATTAATAAAGACAGATTTTTACCTGCCCTGGATGACTAACTTTAGTTTGCAGATCTGTCTAAAAACTCGAGCATCCTTTGAAAACTCCAAACTGTCAAATCATTATAAATAATTACATGTTTCCAATGTTCAGAAATATTTCAGGATTTCCAGTGTTGTAAATAATATCAAAAGGCTGTTCAAATGAATTCTAGTTGTTCTGCTTTCCCTTAACTCAAGTTAACTGTGATCAGCTAACTTTTTCAGTTGATTAGCATATAATTATGACATATGAAAGATATTTAGAAGAATTTCAATATTAAATAAATGCCAACAATGTTTTAAAACACATGACATATTTTTTTCAACTGATACACTGTAAGATATCATAGTAGAAGAAATTCAACATAAAATCAATATTAAAAATGTTTTAAAACATACGATATTTAATAATTTATGTGATATTATATGAACAATTACAGAAAAGATATTTACTTGTGCAAAATTTCAGCCCCGGCATCGTAATTGACTGTGGAAGTAAACTGAAACTGGTTGTCAGGAAGTTTTCCCTTCTCAGGTGACACTGTAAGTGATTTCAGACTGAAAAAACAAGTAAACTTTTTTTTTCTAAGCAGTGTACATTATTCAATTATTGACTCTTCAGCCATTGAATATGATGTCATATTCACCAGAAGAGGTCAATATTGCCCTCTTCCGGTGAATATCGTATCATATCCAATGGTTCAGAGTCAATAACTGTTTTATTATATGGGTTCAGGTTTAAGATTAAGTAACAAATATTTGTTGCTTGAAAGTTACAATAAATAACTTCCATTCTATTTCTTGAGTCATGTTTAATGGGGAAACCCCACCTGCCATTAAACATGAAATATATTTTGAAAGATGATGAGCGGTTTTGGCCAATGAAATTTAGGTTATTTTTAGAACATTTAATAAAAGGTATTATTAAAGACAGCAGTCAGCCCAATAAGCTCAGCAGGTGGAGCACAAGGGGTTGCAAGTTCAATACCCAAGGATGGCACTTATTCTCCCGTTGATTTCGACAGCTTTTTATGGCTGTTGTCATTCATCCCTATCGCATGTAGATTTCAGGGGTTTTTTTTCAGGCCAAACTGGGACCGAAGTTCAGCCAAATTCCTTTCACAAAAAAGTATCTCTTCCATATTTTGACAAAAACTCTTGGCGCACGCACCAACACTACAAAATGAAACTATCAACACCCCTTAACAAAATACTGTAACAAAAGATTTGGATAGATTGGGGCAAGATTTGGGATTTTCATGCAGCCAATTTTTACAGATCCGTACCTCCAGACAGGACTGTTAGGTGTTAACTGGGGGTATGAACTATAAAGACTCAAATTTTATGTGAATATTAATTAATAAATCGTATATGATCTTTTTTTTTCAATAAAATTTAAAATGTTAATAACCCTAAATATCTGGGAAATGGAGGTCCGTACCCCTGAAATAAACCTAATCACAGGCACTGGTCTAGTGTATTTTATTTCTCAACAAGAGCTGTCTCCATAGGATGACACATGCCCCCGATGGCACTTTAAATGAATAGTTATGGCCGATGTTCGAGTTTAGGACCTTTGACCTACGGAGCTGGGTCTTGCGCGCGACACGTTGTCTTACTGTGTCACACATTTATGCGTAGTTATTTTAAAATCCATGCATGAATGACAAAGATATGGACCGGACACGCCCATCAATGCACTATCATGAAAAAAGACCTTTAACATCTAAGTGTGACCTTGACCTTTGAGCTACGGACCTGGGTCTTGCGCACGACACGTCGACTTACTGTGGTTCACATTCATGTCAAGTTATTTGAAAATCCATCCATCGATGACAAAGATATGGACCGGACACGCCCATCAATGCACTATCCCTTAATGTCCAAGTGTGACCTTGACCTTTGAGATACGGACCTGGGTCTTGCGCGCGACACGTTGTCTTACTGTGGTACACATTCATGCCAAGTTATTTGAAAATCCATCCATCGATGACAAAGATATGGACCGGACACGCCCATCAATGCACTATCCCTTAATGTCTAAGTGTGACCTTGACCTTTGAGGTACGGACCTGGGTCTTGCGCGCGACACGTCGTCTTACTGTGGTACACATTCATGCCAAGTTATTTGAAAATCCATCCATCGATGACAAAGATATGGACCGGACACGCCCATCAATGCAATAACCTTTAATGTCTAAGTGTGACCTTGACCTTTGAGCTACGGACCTGGGTCTTGCGCGCGACACGTCGTCTTACTGTGGTAAACATTCATGCCAAGTTATTTGAAAATCCATCCAATAATGACAAAGATATGGACCGGACACGAAAAATGCGGACAGACCGACAGTTCAAAAACTATATGCCTCCCTTCGGGGGCATAAAAATCCCTTTTTTCACACAAATATACTGCTTATACATTAGTCAAATGAATAAAACATCAATGACCAAAAAAACCGTATCACTGTTCACAGACATTAACAAGATGAACTATGCGAGAGTACACTTGAAGCCTCTACATGTAAGATCTCACTTACAAAACATTTAAGGTTTAGCAGTATATCACAAAACAACAGATTTTTTAGTAAATGAACAGCATCTTGACACACAACTTATCTGTCCAATACATGTTTTACTGTTCTGTCCCACAGAGTTGGATACTAAAATTATTCAAAATGTGTTGTCACCCTGTAAATAAGAATGCCATTTGTAAAGAAATAAATGTAAACAATTGTCAAAAACGATGTATTGCCTACTTACGTAAAGTTTAAACTCTCGCACAATGTTGCAAATGCATCAAAACGAAGACATGCAACAGCTTTTTGAAAATGGTGAGTTTTTAAAGGCGCTGAACTGTCCAGAAGTGTGGCCCCTTCAAGCAGTCCCTTTCCGGAATTCAATAAATATATGCGTAAATTGACAATGGTTTTGTAAAATAATATAAATGTTTTATATGCTGTTAAATTTTCATGTAAAACAATGCTTTCTTTCTATGATTTGATGACGTTCGAACTTTTTTCTCCGAAACATGGACCTATACCTTAAAGGCTTCCCAAAATACTAGACTGACCCCATAAATTACTTCGAAATACACATAATAAGTCTCTGCAAACAAAATGTTTCAGTTATCTTTTCCGGTAAGCAGACATGATCATGGTTTTATTACTTCATTTGGCAAGCTGAAACCGCTGGGGATAACTGAAATATTTTGTTCGTAGTGACCTGTACTATAAATTTTGAATCAATTTATGGGGTAAGTCTTGTATTTAGAGAAGCTTTAAATGTTTAGAAAGTGCGACTGCTTTTAGAGGCTGCAAGTGTATAAGGGGAAGAGCAAATAAGGACTGCATTAGTGAAGCCAAGATTGAAAGCTTAAATGCTTAAATATGTGTGCAATACTGTTAAAGTCCATTTTGCAATTCAAAAGTAGAGTGCTTGAAGAATTTGTATTGAAAATTTCAAAGTGATTCGTTAATTGGTTCAGAAAATATGACCTTTCAAAGTTGAAGAAAACCCTGATAAATGGCCTTTATAGTGTGACATTTATTTTTTCATGAAATTAAATAGTGAAATAAAAAATAATTATCTTAACATTCAACATAAACTTTTTGTTCTAGTTGCAAGGTAGGAGCCATGATTTATAAGATAACAGTACTCATGCTTATTAAAACCTTGTATATACTTTTTCACAGCTTTTATGAAAACAAGAGGGCCATGAAGGCCTTGTATCGCTCACCTGACCTATTGACCTAAAGATCATCAAGACAAACATTCTGACCAAGTTTCATTAAGATATGGTCATAAATGTAGCCTCTAAAGTGTTAACTAGCTTTTCCTTTGATTTGACCCAGTGACCTAGTTTTTGACCCCACATGACCCAGATTCAAACCTGACCTAAAGATCATCAAGATTAACATTCTGATTAAGTTTCATGAAGATACAGTCATAAATGTGGCCTCTAGAGTGTTAACAAGCTTTTCCGTTTAATTTGACCTAGTAACCTAGTTTTTCACCCCACCTGACCCAAATCTGAACTTGACCTATAGATCACCAAGATAAACATTCTAACCAAGTTTCATTAAGATAAGGTCATAAATGTGGCCACGACAGTGTTAACAAGCTTTTACTTTGATTTGACCTGGTTACCTAGATTTTGACTCGACCTGACCCAGATTTGAACCTGACCTATAGATAATCAAGATTAACATTCTGACCAAGTTTCATTAAGATATGGTCATAAATGTGGCCTCTAGAGTGTTAACTTGCTTTTCCTTTGATTTGACCTGGCGACCTAGTTTTTGACCCTACATGACCCAGATTCAAACTGGACCTTAAGATCATCAAGATTAACATTCTGACCAAGTTTCATGAAGATATAGTCATAAATGTGACCTCTATAGTGTTAACAAGCTTTTCCTTTGATTTGACCTGGTGACCTAGTTTTTGACCCCAGATGACCCAATATCAAATTCGTCCAAGATTTTATTGAGGGTAACATTCTGATTAAGTTTCATTAAGATTGGGCCAAAATTGTGACCTCAAGAGTGTTAACAAGCTTTTCCTTTGATCTGACCTGGTGACCTAGTTTTTGACCCCAGATGACCCAATATCAAACTCATCCAAAATTTTATTGAG
Source organism: Mercenaria mercenaria (assembly GCF_021730395.1). Taxonomy (NCBI): domain Eukaryota; kingdom Metazoa; phylum Mollusca; class Bivalvia; order Venerida; family Veneridae; genus Mercenaria; species Mercenaria mercenaria. The sequence goes on from NC_069366.1 coordinate 54,877,383, forward strand.
GGTAACATTCTGACCAAGTTTCATTAAGATTGGGCCAAAATTGTGGTCTCTAGGGTGTTAACAAGCTTTTCCTTTGATTTGACCTGGTGACCTAGTTTTTGATCCCTGATGACCCAATATCGACCTTGTCCAAGATTTTATTGAGGGTAACATTCTGACCAAATTTCATTAAGTTTGGGCCAAAATTGTGACCTCTAGAGTGTTAACAGTCAAATTGTTGACGACGGACGGACGACGGACACAGGGCGATCACAAAAGCTCACCTTGAGCACTTCGTGCTCAGGTGAGCTAATAAAAGTGAAGCCAAAACATCAATTTTTGCTTCTCTTACAAAACAAATCATATTAAGAGTCTATTTTGCAGTAAATGCTCATAAATATTTTTTTGAATAGCAGACAGACTTACCTTTTAACCCTTAGCCTGCTGCAGGCGAATTTAACAGCCTTTGCAAACAGCTTGGAACCAGATCAAACGCCGATTAAATCGGCGTCTGATCAGGTTCCAAGCTGTTTGCTACTCTGTCAATATTTCTTCCAATTTTGGAGCAAATTGAATGAACTTTACAATTTTAGCTGACGACATTTCCAGCAGACGACAATTTATCTAGCATGCTAAGGGTTAAAGAAACTATCTTGTTTTTGTATTCAACACTACATGGTAAATCAAAGCATTCATCCAAAGAAAGATAAATTTTGTCCCAACAGTAACGGCTGAAGGGTAACCCTTTCATATTGCATATTAATCAAAACAAACCAGAGCTTTTAATGTATTAACCTGCCTAAAAACTTCCCTTTATCCATGCTTAGATATATTCATTTCCACTGGAGATATATGACATCAAGTTTTATGAACAGATCACATAAAAATTGTGTCCCAACAGTAAGTTTTTTGTCCCAACAATAATGGTGGCATTTTCTGCATCTACTTTTATTCCAAGGATTATCTAAACATATGTATCATTTTTATCTTAATGTCCTTACAGTTGAGAAATACATTTCATAAGATTTGTTTATTGCAATTGATGTACTGAGAAAAACATTGTAAATCAGTATGTCATTAGGTACACAATTCCAGGAATTGAAAATGAAAGTAAGATTTTCTTGGCACTGCATGCTAACTGGTTAGAACCAGTGATGTATAGTTTAAAGCTACTCATGTCAAGTATTTACCACAGTATTTATTGAAAAATACAGCTTTACCAAAGGCCACTGTTAGCCGTTACTGTTGGGACAAATCTACAACTTTGACTTCTAGGGAACCTGAATATTCTCTTAGTAGAGCTGATGTAACAGCCAAGTTTTCCCTTTGTCAGTAATCTTTCCCCAGGGAAAAAACTGACTAGTCAATTCTTTCCCCCAGTCAGTTTTTCCCCCTTTGAAATTAGTTTTTCAGATAGGGGAATAAACTGACTAGTTACTACTAACATCCGTTTCTTTCAGTATTCTTATTAGGGGTACAAGTGTCTGTTTACTTTCCATTTAAATTTCTGATGAAATAGGTATTATTTTTCATTCAAATAAACCTTTTAGTTTCTTTTTTTTGTAACATTAATCAATGTTTTTTTGTTTCTTTTTGTCAAATCAAATTTCTTAAAGTGGCATTATGAAAATCTAATACTGCATATAGTGTGTTTTGGGTGAGTGTTCTACAAAAGCAATATTCGGCTGCTGTGCAATTAGATGTGTTAAATTAACGATAATGCCGCATTAGTATTTGAAGATGATGCTTTAAAAATAAAGAAATCGGATAGATGAAATAATAGATATTTTTTCAGTCTTCTGTGCAATGATCTCCCTTACCTGAAAATGAAAATTTCTGAAGTAGAAGGGAAGCAACTCCTGCTTGCAGTTTGACGTTTTTTGAAAAGACTGCCCCAGTCAAAATAATTTGTTTGTTTTGTTTGTTTTGGGTTTAACGCCGTTTTTTAACAGTATTTCGGTCATGTAACGGCGGGCAGTTAACCTAACCAGTGTTCCTGGGTTCTGTACCAGTATAAACCTGTTCTCCGCAAGTAACTGCCAACTTCCCCACATGAATTATCAGATGTGGAGGACTAATGATTTCAGACACAATGTCGTCACAATGGCGGCAAACTGATGAAACACAGCAAAATAGTGTATAAAAGTTGAAAATTACCATAAATTCTGTGCAAATAATTAGTTCTAAATCTGTTCCATATTCTATTTGTTCTGCAGCAAAAATATGGTCAAAGCAGCTTATATAACTTGTCTGAGCACGAAGTGCATGCTCAGAAGTAAGGGTACACGCCAAAACAAGATTGCGAATGTGTTTCTAGGCGCTTATTTTTACAAGTTTTTCATCACAAAGTGATATTTATGAGGGTATATATATGGTTCATTTGACCCATATGTACATGTCTTGTTATGGGTCAATTGGACCAGCCTGGTTCTAATGAACCACCATGGTGCAAACAGGCCATCTCTCTGACCTGTTGACCCTTCTTGTATTGGAAACTTGTATTGGTCTTCCTTTGTTAATTAGCCTGTTATGCTGTAGTTTCGATCCCCTTAACATTTCCTTCTGCGCATGCGCATTAACAAAGACATGTGCGAGGGTCAAAATTAGGTCAAAGTATATTTTGGGCATTCCTTCAAAGATATAAATAGCTTAAAACACAAAGAAATATAAAATATATAAATTATGCATACATAAAACCAGCCATGTCATCGGTCTGAATCACTAAAAAGCTTTCTTGTTAATTCGCACCCTCTGAATGCATATGTGTTGAAAGTCTTGTTTAACGTGAAAAATTAGTATTTACCGCACAGTTCACTTTGTTCATTCCATCCTGAAGCCACTTGTATGTAGAATTGTAAAATAACGATGTACAAACTGGAAAGTGTAACTTTTTAAAAACACATGTCAACTGGATGATTAGTTTCTGGACGAAGAAATTAGTTTTAGGCACTGCAGCCTTATTTCGTTTGACCCTCTATAAGACACCAATTAGTTGGTTGAAAAATTGAAAATACTGGCATTATGATTATGCAACAAAATGTATTATTAATTTAATTAAATAAGATTCAAAGCAAAATCAAGAAATTTAGAGTCAAAAGAGCAGGTGCGCGAACAATTGCATGACCCAACAACTCGCGAAAACATCAGCCGCTCGCCTCATTTTGCATTAAAAATGGCGGACCAGTAAGTATGAATTTAACGGTAATATACGGGGTTTTTGAAAGGGAAGCAACTACCGGCTGAAAAATCAATACACACCTGCCAGAGTACGGTTGCGTGGAAGAAAGTTTAGTGAAAATTAAATGGAAACTGATGTCTTGGCTGATGTCAGATGCGTCTCGTGCGTTATTTCGGAAAATGCTATGGGATCGAAACCACAGGAAGGGTCGAATTGACAAGAAGCAGGCATATCCCAGGCTACATGAAACCCCAATTTGGCCGTCTCTCAGGCTTGGTAAATAAATTGTGCGAAATCTACCGCTTTGTTGAAAAAAATAACGAAATACCTTCCAGATATATCCTCCTGGACGTTTCTAAAAGTGCCTTTGAGTGATTTTAAAATACTCATTTTCCTTCAGTCCCACTTCAATCCGCCATGTTTACATCACGTGACTGTCATGTGTTTTTTTATTTGTTGAACCCAAATGATTTAAAACACTAACAAGACAGTAAAAAATCGGGTTTCTCTTAAATTTTAGCGACAAGAAGCGACACAGTTCAATTCAGTTAAATTCAATATTCATTTATTGTCGGTAAAAAAATTTGGACAATTAACAAAGGAAGGGTCAAGGGTTAATGATCCTTACCTCAAGAATCTGACACTAGATCATCAGTAGATGTACGGATCGGTACCTTTAAACAAGCCTATTAATGGCACAGGCACTGGTCATGTGTATTTTTTTTTCACAAATCCCTTCTTTCACACCAATATAGTTCTTCTCAACAACCTTATTCCTCATAAAGCTGCAGGGCCCGACCAAATAAGACCGGTCGTACTTAAGAACATTAGCCGAGAGATCTCCCATCTCCTTACAAAACTCTTCCAAGAATCCCCGCAGTCCAGTACTCTGCCAGATATATGAAAAATGGCAAATGATGTTCCTATCTTTAAGAAAGGCTGTATAGGTCCCAGTCAACTATCGCCCGACCTCTCTTACCTGTATCTTGTGTAAAACCCTGGAACACATTGTAGGCCTCTTCTCATTCAAGCCTACTACAACAAGACTTACAACAACTAGAACTCTGGGAAACAAAATGGGACATGAAAATCAATCCATCCAAATGCCAAGTATTACATATCACTAAGCACAAAACACCAATATCAACACAGTACCTTTTACACAATACCATCTTACAAACAGTACCATCTGCAAAATACCTTGGCATAACAATATCACACAACCTTACACGGAATGACCACATCGACAACATCAATAAAAAGCAAATCAAACATAGGGTTTTCTAAGACGTAACATCAAAGTGCACTCAAAAGGGTTAAAATCACAAGCATACAAAACACTTGTACGGCCCAAGTTGGAGTACAGTTTCACTGTGTGGTCCCCCACTCTGATACTCTCATTGATCAGCTTGAGTCGGCAGCGCAGGGCTGCACGCCGGGCCAGTCGTGATTACGGCCGTACTTCCAGTGTAGACAACATGTTGACCTCCCTAAATTGGCGACGCCTTGCACTCCGTCGCGTTAACCAGCGCCTGGTTATGTTCTATAACATCTTGCATAACCAGGTCGCCATCCCACTACCGGACTACCTAACACCCAATACTAGATCTTCCAGAACCAGAACCACTCATTCCAAGGCATTCGTTCAAGTACCACCATCATCTAACTATCATAAATTTCATTGTTCCCTCGTACAGTATATCATTGGAGTACCTTGCCTTCAGATGTTGTCAACTCGTCTGGGCCAGTGTTCAGTCAGGCTGTAAGCCAGATTGAGCACGTCTCACCTTAAATACACCTGCCCTATTTTTAACCTGTTTTTTTAACCCTTCTTTTTCTTGCTTTTACCTTTACTTTTAAAAGGATCTCATGACACTAAACGCGGACTATGAGAAGGAACGTAACTTATAAAATAATGCATTAATATACGATTAATTACTTATGTAACTGTTCTATCTGCTCAGAATTTAAATAGTGTCAACCCAAGCTGATCCTGTAGGATGCTCTTAAACAGCAACCCTCAAGTTCACTTAAGTTTCAAGCAGCATGAACCTTTCCAGTCGTGCTATAGCTCCAAAGAGCAGGTATTTCAACAGGGCGGTTATTACCCTAGGTTCGTACACTGGGTATATCAAGTTTACTCTAAAGTTAGATCAACTAAAGACCAAGCTGAATAACGGTTTTCAAATTTATTTACAAAGCCCTTAACAATAGTGAACAGTCAAGTTATAATACGAGAATATCATCATAAAATAAAATGTGACAACAAGTAAAACCATGAATACTATAGTCTATAAATGGGTATCCGCTAAAGAACCCGCGGGTTGTGACAGAAGAGGGCCGTCTGTAACCCATATTGTACCAGATCCTATTTTAGGGTTATGACAGAACATGGCTGACTGCACCCTTTTAGATATAGAAAATAAAATGATCCACTAGGGTTATGACAGAAAACGGCTTCCAGAAACCCGGATATGTGACAAACAAACATACTACACGTAGGGTCAGAGTTGCTGACCTAGATACAATAATTTCCTAAATATTTATGTAAACTTTCAATAACAATTAAACTGGTATAAAATTAGCATATTTACATATTTATAAACAATAAATGTTTTGCTCATATCATAAATACAACTCTCTTTCATCTTAAAGATACATTAAATTGCTCTAAGAATTAATGTGTAATTTTAACAAACTTTAGATTTGTTGTGAAACAAATGTAATTTAAATGTTTAGAATAAAAGGGAATTAATTCATGTGGTTACAAAATTAAGTTAAAATTACTAAACTTCTAATTAGCATATAGAAAAGTCAAATTTGTTACACTTATAAATTCATCTTTTAATGTTACAGAAACTGTTGTTGTTTAAATGTAATATCGAATAAGAATTGTTTTTATTTTTAAATTTTCTCATACGAGGGATGTTCGAAATGAATTGCTTATTTCTATCTGAAGACTTCAAATTTCAAGTTAGCCCCAAAGGGCTCATTTCATGCACTCGAAGTACTCCCCGTGGCTAGAAATGCAAAGTTTCAGCCGATGTATCCACTTCTTGAAGGCGTCACGGTACGCTGATTTGGGCACAGTAATAAGGTACTGATGAATGGCAGATCAAAGTGCCTGTCGGGACTGGTATTTCCGCCCAGCAAGGAATGATTTCAATATCGGAAACAAAAAGAAATCACATGGGGCAAGGTCTGGGGAATACGGGGGTGAGGCAAAACAGTTACTTTTTCTTTCTTCAAAAACGCCGTAACTATTGCGGAGGTATGAGCGGGGGCATTGTCATGTAGAAGACGGACATGTTTAAAACCAGTGGCAGGGCGTCGTTTCTGATAATACTTTTTCAGTTTCTTCAGTACTATGTCTTTGTAGTACTTTCCGGTGATGCTTTTGCCCTTTTTCACCGGCACTTTTATTGCGACTCCTTCACCAGAGAAGAAGATTGCATACAAAACCTTCTTTGCACTCAAAGAACGTTTGGCAATTATTGGGCGTTTGCTGTGTTTAGTGGCCCAGATCTTATTGCTAACCTTTCTGACGGGCTCAAAATAATGGACCCAGGTTTCATCACCTGTGAAAACATTGGCAAACTGCTTTTTGTCATATTTTGGAAACATTTGAAGCAGCTTTTTGGCCACTTTAACCCGTTGCCTCTTTTGCTCATCAGTCAACAGATGTGGCACCCATCTAGCAGAAATCTTTCTGACTTTCAAATTCTTCTTCAAAATAAGGTGAACCGTTGATAGTGATATGCCTACTTTTCGTGCAATATCATGAACTGTAAATCTGGCATCTCCTTCAATGATTTCCTTTATTTTGGAAACGATTTCTTTACGAGATGCAGATTTTGGCCTACCTGATTTCGGTGCATTTTTGATGGACTCTACACCAGACTCAGATTTCTTTTTCCACCGCCGAACTGTGTCATAAGACACACAAGAAGGTCCATAAGCAGTAGAAAGTTCAGTCATCAGCTGCTTCAAAGAACAACCAAGTTTTGAGCGAGCTTTGATGTAAGCCCGTATTTCATCTTTCTTGTCGACGCTTCTACCAACCATTTTTACTACAGTGGTCAATGATTGCGTGTATTCAAATGGCAAATTTTATGTCTTACACTTAGTCTAACATGTACATTTATACACCGTTGTGTAGGTATTGAATAACCCTATACAGGTAGGTATTGGTTTTTATTGTGCCACACGTGGATATCGAACTAGAGGACAATAAGCAATTCATATCGAACACTCCTCGTAAATCTAATCACCACGCCTGGCCTGACAGTGACAAGAAAGCTGCAATGCACGATTTGGTTACGTAATTATAACTAAACAATATTATATGGTGACCATTTTTAAATTTTCAAATGTTTAGTGTTTAAACATTCAGTCTTAAATCATATTATTTTCATTATAAATGTTGCTTGATTTCTTCTTAATTGTCGCTTCTTGTCGAAATCTGTAATAATGACCTATATTTGATTAACACTTTGAATCATCATATTTTCATATTCGCCAATTCCAGTACCATACAGGGAATTATATGGTCACAAAGCTTTCGGTCAAAGTCGATAGTGGACACGATAGCACCAGTCGCACCAGACTGATGAGCCTTGAAGTAGTCATAATTGTGATACACCAAGGATTTAACTATCTACAATTTACGCCAGTGTTGACATTTTGATCGCATTTATTATGCAATCTGCAAGAATCTTACACAGGTTGTATATAGTCACAAAATATTACTTATTAAATATCGGTATATTGTTATTAAACAACTGTGTTGATAAAAAGACGTATACATTAAAAACATTAATGACAGTGTTAGATCCATATAACAGTCTAGTAACAATCAATAAAACTGTTAAAAACAAGCAATGCAAAAATTAGATTTTCACGAACCAAGTATATGCAACTAACATGATCGTTTTAAAGATTTGATTATAAAATTGAAAATTTGTTTGTGTCCTATATATGTGTAAACCTTGAATAGATAACTATAGGCACAAATGTTATCAACAATCGCTTGGCTTATGACGAATGGGGTTTAAGGTCGTACCCTGAGATTTTACATTATATACGTAGAACATATTTCGTATATCTTTCAACCCATAGAAGGATGATAATATGCCTGTAGTATGTAATACGCTTTTGCCAGAATGAGACCATATGTATAGAATAACTTTCACAACAGCAGTATTTATGTGCCATGTGGATTCAGTGTACTGGTTTGGAACGATTTTCCGGACACATTTTCATATTTCGGCTCCATTAATTCTTAAAAAAAATATTTGACATAAATGAAGTCCACACTGCACAAACTTCAGCCCCTTCTGCATCCCATGTTGTAATCAGCATCGCGTTGTGACGTAAAATATGGGTTCCGTGGGGCCTCAAATGGGGTCACTAAAATAAGGTATTTTTCCCGTCAGGTAAACCAATTTCCGGACAAATATTTTGACGGTGTTTTGTTGTTAATTTGATATCAAAATAAGTAATTAAACTATTTCTACACATTTTTTAATCATTCATCCCTTCAAAATTGCACTTGAAACATAACCCGACGTTCAATAGCAGCTACGAAAGCAAACCGAGGTTAACTATAAAAAAACTCAAATTTCGTCTAATACCAATCCTTGATAATTCCAATAGAAATAGAATAAAATTAGTGCAAAAATCGACAGCCCTGCATTTTACGTAACATTTAGCGTGAAATTAAAAGTAGAACAAGTTATCAGCAGACAATCATTATGTAGTTTGATTATTTCTTCCACACTTGATATCTCAGCATGTGTGAACTACTGCGCATGCGCAATGCTATCTTCATGCCCCGTTAAGACAGAAAGTTGTTTCGTAAACGCAGGTGAGTTATCATCAAAAACCCAAACATTATACAGCCTTATAAAATAATGGTTTGTTGTAGACATGAAGAACAAACACCTTAATGTTCTAGATAAAACAATAACATGAATAACAACGAAATAAAGCGGATATTGCATGTGTCCGGAAACTGGTCCTGTCCGGAAAATGGTTCCTAACCAGTAGTTATATTTTCAGATTCTTCGACATTTCCTATACTAGTTACAGAATTCCGCCCATACAGTGGCTATGGGCGCGTGGGGTTTTGCACATTTCGTTACATTACATGAATAGGTTCGACCAAACCGAATGTGCTATTATTTTTCATGGTTGCATTATAAGGCTAGAGGGCGTGGACGGTAGCTTGCGCTTCCGTCCAGGAACAGGCTCAATCAAACCGAGCTTGCAACATTTTCGTTTATGTCATGTTGAGCGGCCTGTGGTTTTCCACATTTTTTATTTCTTACAGATTTCAGTTTCACAGATGTTAGTTCAATACCGATGTCATACTCACAAGGTATAAATGAAGTATGGTTTTATTATTTAGAATCGTACAGATCGTTCCAAGTAATATAGCTCGACATGCAGCTTCAGGAATTATTTTCCTAGTTTTGATATTCGTTTTTGTTTTGACATCAACCTTGCGGTTTTCCGCTTTTTCTATTTTATTGTATTTAGAATAATAAATATCTAGGGATATCTTTATATATATACATTGCAACTGCCATCACTTTAGACAGATTACATTAAAAAAAAGATAAACTGCAGAATACTGCGTTAATTCGACACGCTTAACGGTATTCAACCCTCGATTAAATCTCCGATGGGCAAGATTCAAGAGTTAGGCTCTTTCACAGCTTCCTTCTAGAAAGTCAACTTAAATACCCATTTCCAAACTGGAATACAAGGAAACATTTGTCGCTCGAGGTCGCAACTGACTGAGGAAAATTCTTGCGTCATACAGGTTTCCAGCGATCCAAACATTAATGTAGTGGAGCAGTGGTCTATTGGTAAGGGTGGCGGCCGCTCAACCCCGGGGTAGTGGGTTCGAGCGACACTGCTGGTCACGACCACGTCTTCTCATGTGACACCAGTACTGAGTTTTTTCAAGGAAGCGGGTTCAAAAGTTCAAATAAGCTTGAAGCTTTCATCACAATCGAGCTAAATTAAATAAGTATAAACTAAACATAAATTAATGCCCGAGAGGACCGTTGTGACTCCTCATGTTTTTCATGTTGCTATGCCTTTGCAAAAGCATTGAGTATACAGGTTTATGGTAAGTTGAGTTATTGTTTTACTATTTTACGCAAGCAGGGGTAGGTTTTACATATCATGCCTTTTGTTAGGGATTCATATGTTATATATTTTGTTGGCGGCGACTCCGCCGCGTCGCAATTGCCTTGATATATATTAATATTCCGTGGAGATCTGAATAACGTATTGTGTGTAATGCACTTCTCAAGAAGTATGCCTAGGCGTACAGAATTAAAAATCAGTCCGTTTTTCAGAGGCGGTTTTAGGCGTACGTCATATCGTGTTGTTTCAACAAAGGGAAATTATGTAACGATACATAAAAACATTTAACATAGTTTACAAACTACTAGTATATAACCATTAATTGTGGTTTGTGTCCTGATAAATGACTTGTGTGGCGGCTGTAAAAAGTCTCCCCATTTATGGATTCAGTGTTGTAATATTTTCTGGTCCTCTGGGGTCATGGAGTCCATTCAATAGATGTGTAATCTATTCCGCTTAAGCCGTTGCTAAGGGGCGTGAGAGGTGTTGCACATTTCATGTACAGACACAGTCAAACCGAGTCTGTAATCATTCTGCTTGGTTGCATTCTATGCTTCCAAAGGATCTTTTGACAGATTTTATTCTCTAAATTGTATTCTGATAATTGTAACATGTGCAAATTTTGAGTTCTGCTAAACTTGAGGCTAGTGAGCCTGACCGGTAGCATGTTGAACGGGTCAATTAAACTAAGCCTGCAGCATTTCGAATTTTTCGTGTTAGGTGACTTTTGGAATGTCAACTTTTCTGTCTGAAAAATATTTTGAAAATAATTGTAAAGCGCAACAGTTGCAAAAGAAAATGTCAGCCTATTCAAAATACGATACTGTTTTCCGATTAAATTTAAATGTCTCATTTTGAAAAGTTCCATTGTGGTGCAGTGGTCTAATACGTTGGTCTATGGTACATTTTATGAATGTTAAACTTCTGATATAATTCAAACGAAAGGTTACAACAAAACAAATAAAGAAATACAGTATACCATCGCCTTGGAGTCAGTGTCATTATTAGCTCACCTGTCACATAGTGACAGGTTGAGCTTTTGTGATCGCCCGTCGTCCATCGTCCGTCCACAATTTCGTGTCTGCACGATAGTGGTTTCATTTATGATTTTATTTTAACCAAATTTGCAAACAACTTGTATCACCATAAGATCTCGGTTCCTTTCTTAAACTGGCCAGATCCCATTATGGGTTCCAGAGTTATGGCCCCTGAAAGGGCCAAAATTAGCTATTTTGACCTTGTCTGCACAATAGCAGCTTTATTTACGATTTGATTTTTACCAAACTTGCACACAACTTGTATCACTATAAGATCTTGGTTCCTTTTTTGAACTGGCCAGATCTCTTTATGGGTTCCAGAGTTATGGCCCCTGAAAGGGCCAACATTAGCTATTTTGACCTTGTCTGCACAATAGCAGCTTTATTTATGATTTGATTTTTACCAAACTTGCACACAACTTGTATCACTATAAGATCTTGGTTCCTTTTTTGAACTGGCCAGATCCCTTTATGGGTTCCAGAGTTATGGCCCCTGAAAGGGCCAACATTAGCTATTTTGACATTGTCTGCACAATAGCAGCTTTATTTATGATTTGATTTTTACCAAACTTGCACAAAACTTGAATCACCATAAGATCTTGGTTCCTTTCTTGAACTGGCCAGATTCCATTATGGGTTATAGAGTTATGGCCTCTGATAAGGCCAGAATTAGCTATTTTGACCTTGTCTGCACAATAGCAGCTTCATTTATGATTTGAATTTAATCAAACTTGCACAAAACCTGTGTCACCATAAGATCTTGGTTCCTTTGTTCAACCGGCCAGATCCCATAATAGGTTCCAGAGTTATGGCCCCTGAAAGGGCCAGAATTAGCTATTTTGACCTTGTCTGCACAATAGCAGCTTCATTTATGATTTGATTTTAACCACACTTGCACACAACTTGTATCACTATAAGATCTTGATTCCTAAGGGACGTATAATGTTATCGCATGGGTGTCCGTCTGTCTGTCTGTCTGTTGGTATAGCAATTTCCCTTCCTCTCTTAACTCTTGAACCCCTTAAAGGATTTCAAAGAAACCTGACACAAATGTTCACCTTTTTTTTAATAACTTCCCTTTTATGTTACTATAAATAGCTTATTTAGTAACTTTTTCATTATTGGCCGTAGGGAAAAACCGAGACCACTTTTCTGTGGTACAACATGGATGGATACTTCCAATTTTTAGGTGTATTTTGACATATCTGTACCTATATTCAACTATATTTTCTCATGATTCTTTTGATTGGTCTTGATTGATCTTGATTATGATTTTTTTACCTTCTTGTCCATAAGCGCAATGATAACAGGTGAGCAATATAGGGCCATTATGGCCCTCTTGTATTTTCTGGTTCTTTGGGAACATAGAGTCCATTAAATGTTTAATATTGGTAATAGTGTTCCGCTTAATCCGATGCAAAGGAGCTTGAAGGCTGTCGAAAATTTCATTACCTCTCATGAACAGACTCATTTAAGACGCGCCACAGAATAAATAACAGTTTAGACCACACTTTTTCTACTAGTTATTTATCTATAAACCTATACTGAAAAGAAATTGAATGAATAAATTTGCAGATAAAGTTGTAAAAGCCCATTTATTCAAGAAGGGCCCAAATTGTCCATCAGTCATCATGCAATATAGATATATTATACCAGTATTATAAGAATGACTTCCACGAAGCTCATGTGGGAGATAAAATTAGATCACTATGTTGTGGTGGGTCTTTAAATCGAGTCTGCTAATATTTTGTTCGGCTGCTTTCTATACTTCCAAAGGATCTATTCGCATATTTTATTGGAAGTCGGTGGCAATAGCTCTACTGGGGAGTTCCAACATTTCGTAAAAGGTCGAACGTCCTGGTGAATCCATGATACACGCAATTAACGCGAGGCACGATATATGTATACAAAGAACAAATACAAAGATCTGAAGCAAAAAAAAAAAACAGACAAAACCGCATCACAACAAAGCCTGCTGTATTGCATGTAAAAATCATTGATAAGGTCAAACAATTAAAAAACAAGAACAAAACAAACAGCTGGACATCACCTTGAACAGTCAGTGGCAAAACGCCATTGGTGAGTTTAACCAATTAAAAGTGTCCACCAGACCTTACTTTTAACCTCTGTTATGTTTCAAATGTACATGAAAATTGTATTACTTAGTTTCACAGGGTGGCGAAGACTTTGAAACGAGTACAGGTAAATGTCTCTTATAGAAAATACAAATGAGGAAAAATATATAAAAAGAAGAACTATTTGCTTTTGTTTTTATTTTATGAACTGGAGAATGTAATTTTATAACTTTTTGTATGGATATAATAAATGACATTAAAAGTAAAATTCGTTGTCGTGCGGTAGATGTGCCAATACAAATATTGACGAACAGAAGTTTCAAAGAGGATGGCAAAGATTAAATATTGCATTAGAGGATGCTGTGCTTATGAATTAATGAGAAATGATAGAAATTCCCCTTTTAATATGCCGATGACATGTCTAGAATTTATTAGACATAATCATAAATATAAGAATAAATCGTTGTTAATTATATAAAAATGTATTTAACAATCTTCAACAAAGATAGTATTAAAATAAACATTGTGGAATTATTAAAAATCATGTACTGTCTCTACGAATACAAATGTATTATCAATTATGTTAAAACATCGATTTGCAAAATGTTTTACTTTTACCTTTATTACAGTTACTATTACCTTTTAACGTACGCCTAGAAAACATCTTAAGAGTAAAGGCTATTGGTTACGACAGACTTCCTTTATTTCATATTGTAAAGTCTAACTTTCTGTTAATCAATAGTTATATATTTGCATGAAAAGGTAAGAATACATCGATAACAATTTTATCAACACTACATAAAACCAAACAGTTCATAATGAATGAAAGATTTGAGATTTAAACCTCTTTTTTGTCCCCGTTGGATACTAGTAAATACCACCTCATCAGTTCGATGGTGTCCGCTTTGAGTGCGGGAGGTCGGGGATCGATCCGAGGTCAAACAAACCCAGGTAAGTATCAATTATTTGATACGTAGTATGTTGCACAAGAGCTTTGTAGCTCGCGTTGTCAGTTGATCGTATTTAGCGTTAGATAAAGCTTAGGTTTTCAAGATTTCAATATTTATTTAGTACTGTCATGGTTCATAAGAATACAAAGTAATATAAAATGTGAACATGTAACAACCGGAACACAGAAAATTATACAAAGTAATGTTCATGTGTTTGTAGTGTGCACGTCTGCGTGCTGTGGGTTTCGTTTTGCGGAGGCTTTGTTTTTGGAACATAGCATTCCCTGTTTGATATATGTCCTTGTTTTTTTTTCAGTAGAATGAGTAAAATTTCGTTGTACTCATAATTGTTTCTCCCACATTCCAGGATTCCGGACCAAGGCGATTTGCAAAGGTCCAGATCCCTGGGAAAATGATTAGCCTCTAAACAGCCACAACTTGGCCAATGATAAACAAATTTATGCATCATTAGCAAATTTCTAAAGAAGAAAATTAATGACAGAACATTATCAAAACTATTTGCAGGTTGTAATTATTTCTTTTCGAAACAATGCAAATAGTTTAAAAGTGTTTTGTTTCTACTGTTCATAAGTTCTTCAAATTTCAATATATTAGGATACCTATAATAATATGGTTTAATAAATTTACATCTACTGTTTACAAAAAAATACAGTAAAATCCATCACCCAATTGGTTTGCATCACATAAAGTACATACTGGTGAGTTTCTATCTATATTAAAGAATCAACCTTTCTCATTTGGCATCTTATGATTTATACATCTAAATTTTAACAAAGCTGAAGAATATTGCCAGGGCAGTATGTTAAATTATCGTGCCTCCTACAAGTTTCTTGCATTTCTATTGGTCAATAGACGTCACGTGGAGACAGGATATATTCCATATCCTGCTAGTACATTTCAGATATTAATTTTGATTTAGAAAAATGGCTGCCGCTTTGTTAATTTACAAAATATTAGATTATAACATGTAAGTAAAGGGTAGTCGGCAAGATAAAATCGTTACACAGCTTGTTGGTGACAGGATACAGGATATACGCTGTCTCGACAGCGTATGTCCCGTATCCTGTCACCAACAAGCAGTGTAACTAATAATACTCTTCAAATACAAAGTCTGACTTAAATATACGATAGTTTAAACATTTGCTTAAAGTTTGAACATTACCATTCCAACTTTGAACTGATCTCTAAGTCTAGTGTTAACAGGATTCTTGAAATTAAGCGGACTGGGTACAGACTGGTTTATCCAATAATTTGATAAATCAAGTTTATCTAAAGTATCCTTATCAAAAGATAGCCATGGTAATTCAGTTTTATATTTAACATTTACTGAATATAAAGTCATACAAAAATATAATAGATTCTATATAAAATATTATAAATCTTATCGTCTTTACTGTTCAACAGCTTACATCAGTAGTTAATAATTCTACTTTTTATTTGCAAAGATATTGGAGTTCACCATGTAACATACAATTAGGGGTACTTTGCTTGAGATTTTGTATTATTTTACAAAATTTTAGCTAAAAGATCGATAATCTTTAGATTTTCTATACCCCAAGTTTTTGGGCCATAACAAAAAATAGGAAAAATAATTGTATATACTAAACAAGTGGATTTGTAAATCAACAAAAGTAACAGTTTTCTAGCATTTTTGGCCGAGGAGAACGTGGCTTTCTTGGCTTGGTCGGCAAGACGTTTTTTAGATTGAGCAAGTTTAACATTATCTGCAAATTGAATAACCACATAAGAAAAATCTTGTACTTATTCTAAGTTTTCATTATAAAAGAAAATAGTGGTGACGATTCCTGTCCCTAGTAAATATCACAACCTTTGTTTTAGCAGAGTTTGCTTTTAAATTCCAATCATTGCAGTATTCTAGCATTGCATTCAATGCAGTCTGAGCTCATCAGCATTTTCCGCCAAAATGACAGTATCGTCGACATAAAGGAGCAGAAAGAGTCTAAAAACACCTCTAAATCTTCGTTATTTTATAGGTTTTTCATCAGGAAGCGTATATAAACCAGCATTTTTGTCGACCATAAACTGTGTAAGATCATTCAGAAATAACGAGAACAATACAGGTGAAAGATTTTCACCTTGACGCGACCCAGTATTACTGACAAAAAATTCGGAAAGCTTATTACCTGAGTTTACACACGATTTTGCTTTATCGTCATATTATGCACAATTTTCAAACATTTTCCATTAATTTTATACTTAAGCAGTTTCTGTCATTAGGCATTAGTCTATCAGTGGAATCAAAAGCTTTACGGTAATCAATAAAACAACAATATTAATGTTTACCCCTTGACAAATAAAAAACAACTAACATCTTTAAAGAGAATATATGTAATGTAGTTATGGGAGAGCATACATTTTTCACTACGTTAGAAACCTATTGATTTTCAACATCTTTCAATTTGGTTTACAAGGGAGAAGTAAAATACAAAAGACAAGAGTCATGGTTAATTTCCAGATATCTTTTAATCACAATGATAGTGCACTAAATAAATTCCAATGAAATATAGCTCCAAATAGTATATAAATTCACCATTTGATAATATCACGTTTCACTGTTAAGGTGCCGCCACAATCACAATTCAATAGCAGTTCATATTTTCAGGCCGCGTATTTTTCTCTTGAATATTGCACTAAAGTGAATAATTTTGTCATAAATTATGTTCTGAATATCTATTTGAACATATGCACGTAAAAGGATTTGCATCTCACTACCTGTATTATGCTTTTATTAGATATTTTTCTCTGGCTAAAATGACAAAATTATGTAATTTTACATTTAGTCAAATTCAATATATATTCAATCATGTAAAAAAAATAATTACAACCAATTGTAAAGCAGACCGTAAAGAACACAGTCTTAGAGAATTTATTTTGAAATTTTACCTGGTTACTGAATTATACACAAAAATCCAAACACCATCAATTTATCAAATTTGTAAATCTGTTCACACTTAATATACAGTTACATAATAACAGGTGATATTATAGGTTGACTGTACAATGAAAAACTATCTTATCTTCCAATATAAATCAGTAGAGTTAGTGTAGTGTTGCATTCAGCAATCGATGTGTACTGGTTTACCTAGCTAGCTGGGGTCAGTAATGCATTTACAAACAACTTTTTAAATTAAATTTACATGGAGTTGTATTTTTGTGTCAAGTGCAACAACCAGGAACAATTTTGGCAAACATTCCATAAGATTTTGCAGTATACATATTGTACTTAAAAAAGAACTAAATTTTATCTTTTGTAAATATGCGTTCAATGGAGTTTGAATGCCCGTAAGATTTCAATATGAAAGTGCTATTGAATTGTGATTGTGGCGACACCTTAACTTCACACTACATTTCTCAACCATTATCGGAGCCTTTTTATATTATAAACATTTTCCCGCCAACATGAAATTCATGAGATTTAGAATATAAATCACAAAAAGCATGAACAAATCATATACATAATAAACACCTTTAGGAGCATTTAACATATTTAAGGAGCAATAAACTACATAGAAACAGAATATGATACAAAAACGTAGAACAATAACTATAAAGCACAAGGAGTAATTATATTGACATACTAGACATAGCATAACCACATAAGTGTCCTTTGAACATAATTCTCAGTTCGCGGCAATATATGATCTATGGCACATTACTTTTTTCTAAAACGAGCTTACTCCTCACACAAAATATCATATGACTCTAAATATTTGTTAAGACGATTATTCAATACAGTAGTAAAGAGTTTACCAAAACAGCTAAATATAGTTATGTCCCTGTAATTATCGACCCATATTTTTATACAGTGGTAAAATAACTCCTTTGCTCCATTACTCTGGGAAAATACCAGCGTCAAGAATAACATTAAACGATACTTCCACTTCGGACAATACAGTAGTGCATTTAACTCCTCATTTAATGCCTGAAGGTTTTCAAGATTGACATCATCAAACTGGGTGCCTTCATCATTTAAATTCTGGTTATGACTACTAAAATGATCATAAAATACTTCACTAGAAATTTTATTCAAGACAGTCTTTACTTTACAATTACCCTTGCTGATTTTA
The DNA here is from genome assembly GCF_021730395.1 of Mercenaria mercenaria. NCBI lineage: Eukaryota > Metazoa > Mollusca > Bivalvia > Venerida > Veneridae > Mercenaria > Mercenaria mercenaria. The sequence continues at coordinate 54,895,869 of NC_069366.1, forward strand.
TTATTTCCTTTTCGGTATTAAAACTGCCTTAGGTACTTTTCCCCACCTTTTTCATATGATTCAAGCGGCCGCCTCAAACATCAACAGTCGTCATGAAAACATTCAAAATAGTAAGTTTTTAATGATTAAATGAATATTATTCTCCGAACAGACAATTGGAAGTGATTTTTAATACAGCTCTTTCAAAGCTTTGAGTTCCTTTACTGGTAATTTTGCTCGAAGAAAATTTTATATGATCTCAACGTTCATCAGGTCGGAGCTCATCTAGTCCAAATAATTTGACGCAAAAGCGATTCTGAGATATTTTCGTGATAGGTCATAATCCCTCTCTTTACGTCAAAACCAAGAACAACCTTTCCTGTGTTGAAATTAGATTTAGGTAAAAACATGATCACGCCATATATTTATCGTCGCACCACGTAATTTTACGCACACCTATTTCGACGCCATTTTTGTTTTGACCTCGTTCTCGATTAACTTGGGGTTTCCGATGACGTAATTACTCGGTGTAATGACAGAAAACATCATGGTTACTTTTACCGATAAAAAAGTTGGAAAGTTCAGGATTTGAAGATATTTATCAACTTACATTTACCCTATACATGATTTTTGATGTTTCTACTGATGCAAATTTTCATCCATTTTAAAAACGTCCCAGTGGAAGCTTAGATTAAAAAAGTTTCTGGAAATTTTGTTTTACGTCTGCAGCCGACTTTAGTGCTATCAAGGTCACATCACTGCCACGTGACATATGTAGTCGCACTATTTTATGCACTGTTTTGGAAGGTGTACGCATTATATATCAATGCCATCATTACTACACACTTCATTTTTTTTCTCTTGTCAAGTAGGCTGTGAACACTGGGTTCATCTAAAGTTTTGTATAAAACAAAATGTGCCAAATTCCTCTGTAAACACTGCAGTCCAGAAAAATGAAAGAAAAAACATCAGACAGTGTTTATAAAAAAGCAGAGTGATTATTTATGTTCATAGCCTCTTATGTTCATGAATGTTAAAATGTTTTCAGATTTATTTATATCATTTGGCCTTAATATTGATTATCTACTTGCACCAGCTTTTGTGTCAAGTTTTATTGCAGCATCCATGACAGTTATGGTGTAGCACATTACTTATAGTGATTGCACAAATATTTAAGCCAATCAAAAGCTTCGTAACAAGTATCATGTAAGATGCGTCGAAATAGGTGTGTTAGAAAAAAGTATGGCCGACCACACTAGTTGTTGTTTACCTTTTGATTTCTGGCAGTCAGCTGTTTAGAATAAGATGTTATTGGTATGATTCAATGCATAAAAGGTTAGTGCACATGCAACATCTAATGGAGTCACGTATGTTACTGAATGAAAAAGCGCGGCCAAGTTGCTTGTTATGTGCGTCGAAACTGGTGAGTCTGGGATACACGATGAACTCATAAAACAAAACTGAATCATTTTACGGTTTAAACCATAACAGTATCCTTGGTTTACCAATTATCGGTGTATTAATGATTGACATTCCACTATACACAACATTTAATTTATATGCTTACCAAACTTTGTCTCATTTTAAAGAAAAATTATCTTATTTTCATTAAAAGTTAATTTTATTCACCTGGGAACGCATTTATCGGAAATATTGGGTCACATAGTGACCGACCATGGGCGCCATCTTGGATGTTAACAGATATCAATTATCGGTGGAATTTTGGGAAATAATGCTACTGGACTAAACTTCCATCCAGATACATAAAAATAACAAGAGAACAAAGCTGAAAGTTCTGGCTACTGGATTATTTAATCTGCTGTGGAAAAGAAAAGTATATTATAGCATACAGAATGAATTAAATAAATAAATGATATCACAAACAGCAATTTATCACATTTTGTCAAAAATCACAGTTACACCAGACATCATCACATTCAGTTAAACACAGTGGTGGCACAAGAACTCATCATGCCTCCTCAAAAACTTCACATCACAGCAGTATTTAAGGTGTGTCCAGTGGCCACACTTATCACACTGTCCCCACTGCACAAGTTCCAGCGTGTACATCAGGTTCATGGGCTCTGGCGTGAACTTTCCACAAACACAACAAAGGTCTTCCTCAGCAATCTCACTGTGGGAGTCTTCCTCTGAGTCAAAAGTGTTACTGTCACCAGATGGACCAGGGATATGTGACAATGGTGCTTTATTGACTCTCTTTGTGTTTTTCTTTGGCACAACCTTCTCCCCAGATGGACCAGGTACTTCTGATGCTGTTCCCTTCTTGTCTTTCTTGTTGACTTCAATTTTCTTTGGATGATCAACTGGAGTCATCAGCAACTTCTTTGATGGAGATGATATATCACCCATGATAGTAGGCTTCCTCTTTCTGGTACCTTTTGTTTTCTCAAGTACTTTCAAGATTTTTTTGCTTTCAAGGAATGATACAGACTCAGCAGGTTCACCGATTGGCTGTTCCTTGTTTTCAATGTAAATGGTGGATGGAGTAGTCTTTGCAGCTCCTATGGATGTCCGCTGTAGAGGATACACACCAGTCTTCTTGAAAGCACTTATGAGATTTTCTGCACAAACTCCTTTGTTGTATGCCTTGCTGGAGACTTCTGCTATATTGCAGCGGTTGATCTGCAGCCCTGGGTTCCTGCGCATGTAAGCCTGGCACTCACTATGGTAGATGTTCTTAAGCGGTCCAAAGCAACCTACATCAAGGGGTTGTGTTACATGCGGGGTGTGCGGTGGCAACACAAAGAATACCACATTGTTTGCCTCTCCCCATGTAGAAAGTGTGAGGTTGACATGGGACTTGTGGCCGTCGAACAAAATCATGACAGGATGATCCTTGGTTGAAACGTGCTTAAGGAAGTGCTGTTCAAGGTATTCCATAAACACAGCAGAATTAGACCATCTGCTCTCTGTAACTGTACCCGCTGATCCTGGAGAAGCCCCTGTCAAAAGGTCCTGGTTCCATCTCATCCCTGGGAATACATAGTATGGCGATAATCTACTGCCTGCTGGACTTCCACTAGCAATGATTGTCACTGTTTTCCCCCTGTTTGAGGTTATGGCCTGAGGTGTTGTTCCCTTCATACATATAACATGGCGGGGTTGTGCTCCATCATTAAACCCCGTTTCAATCAATATTCCAGATGAACTCTGGGTGGTTCTCAAGGTCATGCTTCTTCAACACCTTTCGCCAGTTCACAAAAATACTTGTCCATGGTCTCATCTGAGGTACACTTTGCTCTAAGCACAGACAATTTCTGGGGTTTTGCTAAAGTTACATCTGGGTTCCGTCTTTTGAATCCCTTGTACCATGATGCTGCAAAATCTGGATCACTCTGTTTCTTCCTTCCTAATGTAACAGCCCATCAAATGCCAAGCAGAGAAATTCAGCACGGGTATAGCCATACCCTATGCTTGCCATGTAGCTTTATATGTTCTACTAGTTTCTGCTCCTCCTGGGCAGTAAATGTTGGAGGTGGACCACTGCTGGGTAGATTTTCTTTCTCTCCTGTCACTGGCTGGAGCCAAGGGTTCTATCACGTAGAGTGGACTCTGGTATACCATATAACCTGGCTGCCTTGTACACAGACATCCCAGAAGAGACTACATCTTTGTATGCTCTTGCTATCAGCCCAGTATCATACAGTCGCCTTCTCTTGGTAGCCTTGCCAATGGTTGGTAACTGTAATGAAATAATAAAAAAAAAACTTACCACATGTACACAAAATTAAATGCATCTTTATTTCTCAGTTCTTAACAATGAAATGTCAGAAGTTTAGTCCAGTAGCATTGTTTATCAAAAAGGGCGCCAAAAAGCGGGTGCGCGAGGCAGTGCTCGATGACGTCATTTAGGCAAGGGGAATCCTTCTGTCAAATTTTTTCTGAGGAATTATTCCTTATTCATCGAGAGATATTGAAGTTTATCAGTAAAACAAATTAAAAAAATATATTTTCAATCAATTCATATACAATAAATACGTAACTTACCCTTAGGAAGGACATATTTCACGGAAGATTCACGTTGAGGAATATCCTGTAACTTTGTAAACAAAGAATTCCGGAAGTGCTCTTCAGGAAGTAAATATTCGGGATTTTCGGATTGCACCATTAATCGGTAACCACCGATAATAAGTAAGGTGGGGATAAAACACGTTAATAAAGCGATAAACACTATATGTTCCAGTTTGGCTTCCTCGCTGTATTTACACGTCCGCCATTACACTTGGTACACGCTGACAGTGCGGTTGGTCGTTATCGATCACGTGACACGAATCGGAGCCATTTGTGTAAACTTTAGGGTGTGTTGTTTAAAACAGTGAAAAACTAGTGTTTTGCCGTTTATTCATATAAACATTAATTGAATTGAAGGAAGAAATGGATATTCTTTCCAGGTATCTTAAAATTTCACTAATATTTTTGTTTTTTAATAGTTAGAATGCGATTTAAAAATCACCTTGTCTGTTTTGAGCCTTCCGCTCAGAAAACAGCGCGGAAGGCTCAACACATAAAAGGTACTTTCTATGTTGTACGTGGAGGAATGATATTGACCTATGCAAAAATCATCACAATATCGTGGCTCACGTACAATTAGTTGGACTAGAGATCATCACAAATCGGTGTGTTATCTACAAATCTGTAGCTAACACATAAATCAGTAGTTATCAATAACTACCGATCTATAAATACACTATACACATTTCTCGAAATTTTAATTTTAAATGTTTGTTTAAAACTTCTAATCACCTGGAAAATGTCTTATTAGCCGCCACAAAAAAGATTTATCGGAGGTTAGTCTCCAATAATAGTCTAATATAAATCTAATTTCAGCAATGAATATAACAGATACAACAACTATAGTCCAACAAATTTGAAGCAATCCTAGGAAATATTGAGTTATTTTTCTTACGGGCAATATCTCCACTCGAAAACCAAAATAGCGGAGGAAATTTCCGATGAGATTGTCATCGCTGCAGATTGGGTTTAAATGCTGATTTTGTTGCAAATATGAGATAAATTCAATTCTAACATAACTTCATTCATTTTCCTATTAAACAAAGAAGGCTGACAGTTGTGTATTATTTTACATTCTAATATGCCTGTCGCTGTTAAAACACACTTACGCTAGAATGACGTCACGTTAACGTGCGGTGACGTCATAGTTTTTGTTGCGACCAAGAAAGAGCGCTACTATATTTATCTACTGTTTTAGATTAAGGGCATATTAGAATTGAAATGATTCATAGCAAAAGCGTGTTTTAACACTATTTATACATTCAGGCGGTAATACGTCATACAAATAATTTCACCCGACATATAACCCCCCATCATGCATAAATAGTGTTAAAGCACTCTTTTGCTATAAATTATTTCTTAAATAATTCACTGTTCCAGGGCCCTCTCTACATTTTGGGGGATTGGGGCCGGGGCCCTTGGAGGGGGGAATTTCGCATCGTTTTCAAGGGAGGGGGGAATTCATTCTGGAGATATGACATCTGATCATAACCCCTTATATTAAGGTCAGTTGAGTATTACAGATATCAAACTAATGTGAATATATAAGAAGTATTGTACAGAACATAATCTATTGAAAACAGGCAACTTTTATTTTCTTTTATTAAATCAGATAGGTGACATCTAATCGAGGTTCACATGTCGTCATTAACGGAAGCACTAGCAGTATCCACGGACATTGTCTCAGCAGCAGCCGGAGCAGGGCTTCCCTTCATCATATCTACCTGATTGTGCATGTCTGGCCCTGATGAAACAGCGGTGTCCGTGACAGTAGTTTGTTTTTTGAGAGCATGCTGCTTAAAAAGCAAATCTATTTTTGCGCATTTCGCCCCAGTTGCATCCGTGATATTTTTACTGTATGATGTGCATTATGCAACATTTTTTTTCAAAGGGAAATAACTTTGCATACACGCATCCGGGGAACTGAAAAACGAGTGTATTATACCGATCAGTAAAACCAGGGGTTCCACTAGACCTGAAAACCCAAGAGTCCCGGGACCCTTGGGTCCAAATTTTGAAGGGTCCTTTTTCAAAATACGAGAGTCCTGCCCCAACACATCGATACAATTGACTGTATTTTCTTATAAAGTAATACTACGTAATTAATAGCTACTACAACCAAGAACATGTTACAGCATAATAACAATTTTTGTTTCAGGTCATATAATCTCATATTGTAAATAAATTTTTATCAAAATTCATTTTAATTTGATGAGGTTTTTCTTCAATATTTTTGTTTGTTAGATCTAGCAGAAAAGTGCTAAAACACTGTAAAAAATGTATCCAAAAACGTACCATCCGGATACTGGTACACTTTTGGAATGTCGTCTGAAATGTTGTTTTTTGCCAGTTACTTGGTCCACTAAGGTAAACCAGAGATAGTTCCTCAAATAATGATGCTACTTTTCATTTAAAATTGCATTAAAAGTCAAGTTTTTTTAGTGAATTTTGGAAAAAATGCATATGTCATCGGGTGTAATTCGAATCGTGAATGGACATTCTAAACTTATTTTTACTTTCCAAATTCATTTAAATTTGTGGATTTTCTCGTTGAAGTTAAGGTACAATCATTAAACAATGATCTAATTTAAAGTTTGCATGAAGAAATCTTGCAGGACACTTTTCACGTGCTCGGTATTCAGCTGGTCGCTTAATTACGATAATTTAATAATTGGCGCCTTTTTTGAAAGTATGCAGACTCAATACGGGTAACGCTTTATCAATTAATGTTAACACTTCATTGATTCTCATTACCTATGTGCACTCGCCGTGACGTAACTTGCTGATAAAGAAAAATCAGCGTGGCATGATGAGGGCGGGAATTTAGCAGAAGATCAAAGGCAGGAGGGCATGACCGCGAGTGTTTATTTTGAATACACGAGTTTATCGTGGACATAGTTTTACTTTAGGAAATGACTGATTATCAAAGGAAAATGTCTCCGGGTCCCGAGTGACGCACAGGCAATTATCATGCCGGGTCCTTTGAGCGTCTTTTGAAAATCTCCCGGACCCGGGCTCCTAAGACTATCGGGTATCGATTTTTTTCTTGATTTTTTTTTTCTTTCGAGGGGGAATTTTTCTGTACTTGGGGGGAAAAAAACATACTATTTCTAGGGGGGAATGGGGCCGAATTTCGGCCCCAAAAATCGGCAAACGAGGGCCCTGCTGTTCTGACGTCACAATTATTACGTCATAGCATCAAACAGCATGGCAGCGCGTTGGAAAAGAAACCAACAAAAACACACACTGGTTATTCGGATACCTACTCGTATGAGCGATACCGCCCTCGTGTGATTAATGTACATGTAGGTCGTTTAGGGTATATAAAAACAATGCCAACGTATGTCACATATTTAAGAATGTTGAACATTTTAAAGACAGATTCGTCCGAGGCAATGCATTAATTCGCACTGGTGAAAATATCAGTCCTCAATAATATTGAACTGATTATAAAATTTGAAGAAATGTAGCGAAAATTACGTATTTTTACGTTTTGAGACGTATTTTTCTTTGTTCAAAGTTGAGATAACTGAATTTGCCACTCACCTTGGTAGAACTATACATACTCAACTACAAAACGTTTGGATCATGTACCTGCAAGTTCTTTTTGTTGATAAAATTTCAATTATATGCATCCTGATGCTGTTTTTGATGGTACCTCTGACGATGTATGAAAATAAACAAAGATACCTACCCGTTTGCGCATGGGTACCGTCCTCGTTATGTCAGTGAACATTTATAAAACTCCCCGCGGCGATTGCTTCCGCATACGGTACACTAAATAAACGTAATTGAAGGTAATTGCTTTGATGATCTAGAAATAAGAACTGGAAATGTGAAACCCGACCTTTAGTCGATCTATTTGATTAGCATTTTAACTTTAAAGATGCAAAGAATGGGAGTGGATCGTGTAAGCAGTATTTCACAAAGATTAAATTTTCCCTCACACCCACCCTCTATTCTACGCATTCTATCATCTTGCCTTCTTAAAGTTCTTCTTTTTCTCCTTCAGTCTCATAATGAAAACGACCAAATTTGTCGCACACCGAGCAAAAGTGCTTATGTATAGACCATTTTTTTCTCCTTGAAAGGGAAAGTGGACCCTCTCTCTGGGTATGTATTCGTTTATGGAGATGCTCCGGCTTCATAAATCTGCCTTTTATCGTATCTTGTAATATTCACCTCTGTTCATAGGCGCACCCTCCATTAAGGTAATGCTAATTAGGTGACCATTAAGGTAGTGCTAATTAGGTGACTTGTTTACAAGTGCATACAATATACACTACTGTATGAGTGTCTTACAGATGACTAACTGAAGAAACAGAAGCAGATATGGAAGTCTGGGTATCAGATGCTATCTATTTTTATTGTTTGTTCAAACACTCCTCACAGCGGTTGTAAACGTTAAATGTACGTCTAGGGAGGAAATCTGTGAGATTCAAGATTTCAAGACTTTATTTATAACTAGGCCTATACGGCATCAGCATTATAATAACAACATTTAACAAAACAAACACTAATACATAAAATAAAACAGTAGTTTTACGGCCATAATAAATCTAATACAAATTTTTTTATAAGCTAAAAAATAGAAGATAGTGTACATTTAGAATTAACCAGGTTGAAAACATTGTTTTAACTGGCCAGAAATAACTGCCAGTGACAAAAACCTATCCCTACCTAAAAATTTGAAGTATTTTCTGTACAAACAATGCTAACTTAAAAAGAGTACTATCATTACTTTGAAATAAACTTTGAAATGACATTACATTTAACAGTTGAAAGTCATTTGGTATATATTTTACTCTGTCCAAATCAATGTAGGGACATTCTAAAATAAGAATATTGCGGAAATACACTGGTGAAAGTACTGACTGATTCAACCAGAATTCAGCAGATCCAAGTTGTTATAAAGAGTCTATACATGAACCTGTAAAGTATACAGTTTATCTTTTCTTGTTTACCATTTAATAAATTGTACACCAGTAATTCAATATTCTATTTCTAATTATAATATATACTGGTAATACCCCAAGCTCACTAAAAACCATGACATAAGGTGTTGACTTTTTAACCTTCAGTAATGTTTTTAAAAATTTAAGCTGAAAACTTTTAACAATGCTAACATCCCCACATCCCCATACCTCTGATCCATACAATAATATTGGTTGAACCACAGACTCAAATAAATGTAACTGTGAATCAATACTAAGCTGCAACTTCCTACATTTTTTTAAACAGAGCATACATAGCCTTTCTAGCTTGGTCAACCAACTATATTTTAGTTTTATTGAAGTTACCACTGTAGTTCAACAGGACTTTCCCATCAATGCTATGCTGTAGTAATTTATTCCATAAACACATACGTATTCCATAAACACATACGATCGACAGAATCAAACGCTTTCTTGTAATCTACAATGGCACAATATAAGAGTAGATTGGTTTTTTATACTTTAACTTACTGCCTTTAGATTAATAATTACCATTTGCAATACAGAATTAGCAACAGAGTCTGACTATAAGACAGGTAAGATTATATTTTGTTAAAGTTTAAGTATCAGACGAGCTGTAATAACTTTGAAATAATGTACAAATGGTTACCAAGAACAAGCAAAATTTCTCGTCGCTTTCTTTTCTTTCTTTTCATTTCCCACCATTTTAGCTCTGCTTTCAACAGTTGGATGATAAGCAAATTGCTCGGGGCTTGAATTGCTCGACAAACCTGCAAACCTACTAAACTTCATGCCCTCTTTACCTACCTTAATAGAACATCACTTTTTCCAACACCTATTTTTCATGAAAGTTCTATCACAAGTCAAAGTAACGATAAAATAAAGAGGGAGCTGAATAGTTCCTAGTAAAATGTCGGTCAGTTGTGGTCTGCTACCCTAAAATGGCGCTTATATGCTCCTGTCCGCACAATAAACCCCCTACTTTCGTTTCGATCTTCAAAACTTGTATGTGAAGTGTATAAACATATCTCATCTCATTTCATGCATTATGTATTCCATCAATAAAAAGGTGTGATTAATGCACTTGTTCTACACGAATTTTCGCACAAAAAATGGCGAAACAATGATCTGTTTACTACTGACTTCTTTCGACTACTCAAACGAAGCACATTTTCGACTGAATAACTTGCTTTATTCCTCAAAACGAAGTTAAACGTGGGTCGATCGCAATACAATAATTGACAAAAATCATATAATTTCTGAACAAATTTTATTTTGTTTTTGTTGCAAACATTTTGTACCCCATAACAACTTAAATAACAAGACGAAACGTACGGTCGCAATATTCAATTGAAAATACACCTAAGAATGTGTCTGTATGTAGATGGATCTTGAAAGCGAACTTGAAGAACTTATGTGAGTTTTTCTTCGGATAGGCTGCTTCCAGTAGCTGGTGGGTATAAAAGACCAAAGTTTTATCTTCATCCTAGCTGGTCATTGCATATTATCGCTAAATTTTAGAAAAGGGGTCTGCGTCAATGTAATGTTCATTTCAATAACGAGGACGGTATCCGCTGGATTGACAGAAACAACGAGGATGGTACCATGGTACATCGTCAGAGGTATCTTATTTTCTAGACACTGTCTTCGAAAAAATCGATCTAATTTTACTGTGCTTCAAGTTTTTGTGAAATAAAAGCAATGGCTTATACACAGAATGACTGCTTTTCATTTTCCTAACAAAAAATTCCCAGTATAATCCGAAATAATACCATTAATCGTGAAAATATATACCATCGCCTTAAAATATCTTCATTTCCGCGACAAAAAAAAAACGTATTTTTTTACAGTTATTCAGATCATATGAGATAGATATTTGACATGGATATAGTTAAGGTATGCTCTTACACATTTAATACTAAAACTTTTCAAATCTTCAGTAAAATACGGAATAATTACCTGTTACAGGTGTGAATTTCCTGTTCACCAACATGTACATTAATCACACGAGGGCGGTATCGCTCACACGAGTAGGTACCCGAATAACCAGTGTGAAACAGGCAAATTTTTGATGGACGTCGTCAAGGATGTACTTAAAAATCCTTGGTAACATGTTAGAATTGAAATAATATATTGCTCATTTAGTGATTTGCTCTTGAATAAAATCATTGTTTGTCCTTCAGATGCGTATTATTATATCACGAGTGATAATTCCTTTGCATCTGAACTCCAAACAATGATTTTATTCAACGACAAATCACTGGATGAAATATATTATTCCTTAAATAAAACTTACATGTATCAAAAGTGGATTCAATTCCTCATTGATTTATGTAAAATATCAAAAATTTCCAAAATTACAAATTTTCTTGTGATTTAAACTAAGACATATATGTACTGCACACGGTTAATGTTTACCGTGTCTACACGGCAATATGTGCAAACGATAAAACCAATAACTTTACATGACTGTGTACTGCAGTTTATCTCCCATTAATTTGGTCCTTCGAAGTTTTGACAGTTAGATTGTCCATCACAAATATAAAACAATCTGACTCAAAATATTTTGACTGCAGCAACTGAAAACAAATTGTCCTTTCAATATTGAATGTGTCTTACTTGAAAAAATCTCTAGTAAAAAGGCATTACTTTAATTGTTTTCACTTTGCAATGTTCCATTCCTACTTGCTGTCCGCCATGTTGTAAAGAAAGCTACACTGCTCGTGATTGGCTCCTTTTACCGAAGTCTTCTCGCGTCGAAAAGTCGCGAAAGTACAGAAAGATTTGAAAGATTATTAGTTATATATCTATTATCTTAGTTTTAATACATGAAATAAGGCAAAGCCTCAAAGTGAGCTCAAAGAAATCTGGTTTAACTTAATATAAAAATATTACAAAGAAACTAATCACTACTCGAAAGAAAGTGAAAATTCGCGAGAACCTGTTCACTTGAAAACAGGATGTTTACGTTTAGTGTCATCATCCAGTTACAGCAAATATCATACTGTGCAAATTGTTTTGGAAGCCAGTGTCACAGTGACGTCATTTACTATTTGCTGCGTTCTCGTACTTGCTTTAGCATTATTGTCATTTGATTGACAATATTTTCCGATGTTTTAACTTTAAAAAAAATGTCTAATCATTTTTAGCTCATCTGATTTTTTGAAAAAAAAATGATGAGTTATTGTCATCACTTGAGCGGTTGTCGGTGTCGGCGTTGGCGTCGGCGTTGCCTGGTTAAGTTTTATGTTTAGGTCAGCTTTTCTCCTAAACTATCAAAGCTATTGCTTTGAAACTTGGAAGACTTGTTCACCATCATAAGCTGACCCTGTATAGCAAGAAACATAACTCTATCTTGCTTTTTGCAAGATTTAATGGCCCCTTTTTGTACTTGAAAATATCAGATTTCTTGGTTAAGTTTTATGTTTAGGTCAACTTTCTCCTAAACTATCAAAGCTATTGCTTTGAAACTTGGAATACTTGTTCACCATCATAAGCAGACCCTGTACATCAAGAAACATAACTCCATCTTGCTTTTTGCAAGAATTATTGCCCCTTTTGGACTTAGAAAATCAGTTTTCTTGGTTAAGTTTTATGTTTAGGTCAGCTTTTATCCTAAACTATCAAAGCTATTGCTTTAAAACTTGCAACACTTGTTCACCATCATAAGCTGACCCTGTACAGCAAGAAACATAACTCCATCCTGCTTTTTGCAAGATTTATGGCCCCTTTTGGACTTAGAAAATATCAGATTTCTTGGTTAAGTTTTATGTTTAAGTCAACTTTTTCTCTTAAACTGTCAAAGCTATTGCTTTGAAACTTGCAACACTTGTTCACCATCATAAGCTGACCCTGTACAGCAAGCAACATAACTCCATCCTGCTTTTTGCAATAACTATTGCCCCTTTTGGACTTAGAAAATCATTTTCTTGGTTGAGTATTATGTTTAAGGCAACTTTTCTCATAAACTATCAAGCTATTGCTTTAAAACTTGCAACAGTTTTTTCACAATCATAAGTGGACACTGTACATCAAGAAACATAACTCTATCCTGCTTTTTGCAAGAATGATGGCCCTTTTAGACTTAGAAAATCATGGGTAGGACAATATTTCTATTATACAAAAAAAATCAGATGAGCGTCAGCACCCGCAAGGCGGTGCTCTTGTTTCCACTAGCTGGAAACCTTTCTTGCGTGATTTTTGAGTGATAAATAATTTTCAGCATTCAAATTATTGAAATAAAGTTCTGTATTCACTGCAGAGAGAACTACTTCCTTTCCGCTAAGGCCGCCTTGTTGGTGGTTCTCTATACAAAAAAGCAAGCAAAAGGGCAGTAACTCAAGTAAATGCTGTAACAGGCTACTTTGGTTGTTTCGGTGCGATGAAGCAAAATTTATTTCTGATAGTGAACTTAAACTTTTAACTGTAGTATCAGTTAGATGAAGCATATTTTGTTTGATTCAGAGCTCCAGATAAGCTTTTGGTGGAATTGGGTGTTTACTCATCACTTTTTATCTGCATCGAGTAAAATAATATTATTACCAAGGCTTTTCAAAAGTAATTGGGTATTTGTTAAAACCAATTGGGTATTTCACCAATCTCGCACAAACAATTGAGTTTTTTTTTTCTTGTGGCTAAATTGTACTGAAAGAAACGTGCTAACTATTACAGTATATCTTATTAACCAGGTTTTACTATTTTTCTACATGCCTGTAAGGAAGGTAAATGTGTATTTTATTTTATAGTTTGAATAATGTGAAATTTTTACCAATAATATTTTTTCTCCAGTCGTTAATGTTTTCTGGGAAACTTTCGTTCCATTTTATTTTTGGCACTTTAAATGCAGTCGGAGATCTATTAATCCACAATATGATGAATGTCCCAAACAATGTATTCACCGCAATAATTGTGCTCTCCCTTAAGATGTCGGCCAGTATCGGTGGCACTTTATTATCACAAACAGATAAACTGTTTTTGCTGAACAACAAAATATTCTTCTATTTTGTTTGTTTGTGCTGCAATTGTTTTTCTGCAAAGTGGTCAGTTTATTGGCATATTTTTGTTTGTTTACAGATTTAAGCGTCCAAATAACACTGATCAGACTGAATGGTCCTGTGCTTTTTCTGATGAATAGATACCTGTTTTTCCGTAACTTACAACCAGTCTTGTCTAGCGTTAAAGTTTTGTACCGGTTCTGTAATATGGAAAATGAGATACGCAAGTGATTTTTAATGAATAGGGTATTAGGAATTCTAATTGCGTTTCAGTATGCACACTGTATGAGTTCAATTGGGTTTTCTGCAACTTAAATTGTATAAATACGCAAATACGCAGCTTATCTGGAGCTCTGCTTGATTTGTATAGCAGATAAAAAATGAAAATGCTCTCTGCATCACAAAATAGGGATCTGGTTTTGCTCTAGTTTGGTTTCGTATAAATGCTACATCTGTTGGCATTGGTATTATTCAATATAGTTTGGTCAATACCTGTTTATAGTTGGTTAATCAGACTTGATGGATTTTTTTGAAACTTTTTGTAAGTAGTCATACATGCTTATTTTTAACTCTGTGCTTAATACATTAAATAGCCTAAAAGGGATGCATAGTATACATGTAGTGGTATATTATGATATTAAGTGATATTATGTGGAATCAAACGTCTCCACATTTGTTAAGTTAGCTGATCTTCTGCCTTTTATATTTTCATCAAGCTTCTGCCTTTTATAAGGAATCAAGCGTCTCCACACTTGTTAAGTTAGCTGATCTTCTGCCTTTTATGTTTCATCAAACTTCTCCACATTTATTAGGTTATCAGATCATCTGCCTAATATGTGGAATCAAGCATCTTCATGCTTGTTAAGTAAGTTGTTCTGCCTGTTATATGGAATCAAGTGGAATCAAGTGTCTCCACATTTGTTAGCCCACCATCATCAGATGGTGGGCTATTCAAATCACTCTGCGTCCGTGGTCCGGCGTCCTTCCGTCCGTCCGTCCATCCGTCCTTCCGTTAACAATTTCTCGTTATCGCATCTCCTCAGAAACTACTAGGGGGATTTTGACCAAACTTTGTCAGAATGATGTATTGGTACCCTAGTTGTGTCCCCCTGAAAATCAGACTGGTTCAACAATTTTTTAGTAAGTTATGGCCCTTTGTTTATTTCTATAATTTACATAGATTTATATAGGGAAAAACTTCAAAAATCTTCTTGTCCAAAACCACAGAGCCTAGGGCTTTGATATTTGGTATGAAGCATCATCTAGTGGTCCTCTACCAAGAAGATTCAAATTATTTCCCATGGGTCTAATATGGCCCCGCCTCGGGGGTCACATGGTTTATATAGACTTATATAGGGAAAAACTTTGAAAAACCTCTTGTCCAAAACCACAGGGCCTAGGGCTTTGATATTTTGTATGTGACATCATCTAGTGGTCTTCTACTAAGTTTGTTCAAATTATCCCCCTAGGGTCAAATATGGCCCCGCCCCGGGGGTCACATGGTTTACATAGACTTATATAGGGAAAAACTTTGAAAATCTTCTTGTCCAAACCACAAAGCCTAGGGCTTTGATATTTGTAATGTAGCACCATCTAGTGGTTCTCTACCAAGTTTGTCAAAATTATCCCCCTAGGGTCAAATATGGCCCCGCCCTGGGGGTCACATGGTTCATATAGACATATATAGGGAAAAGCTTATAAAAACTTCTTGTCAATAACCTACAACATTCAAATTTGGACCACATGTATGGTTTTGAGTGGCAAGATGAACCTTGACATGAGTTGACCTTGATATTGACCTAGTGACCTCACATTTCTGTAGCTACAACCTTCAAATTTGGACCACATGCATAGTTTTGAGCACTGAAAAAAACCTTGACCTTGACATTGACCTAGTGACCTACTTTCACATTTTTGAAGGTACAGGCTTCAAATTTGGACCACATGCATAGTTTCGTGTTCCGAAATGAAATTTGACCTTGATTTTGACCCAGTGACCTACTTTCACATTTCTCAAGCTACAGCCTTCAAATTTGGACCACATGCATGGTTTTATGTACTGAAACAAACTTTGACCTTTACATTGACCTAGTGACCTACTTTCACATTTTTGAAGGTACAGGCTTCAAATTTGGACCACATGCATAATTCTGTATTCCGAAATACAATTTGACCTTGATTTTGACCTAGTGACCTACTTTCACATTTCTCAAGCTACAGCCTTCAAATTTGGACCACATGCATGGTTTTGTGTACCGAAACAAACTTTGACCTTTACATAGACCTAGTGACCTACTTTCACATTTTTGAAGGTACAGGCTTCAAATTTGGACCACATGCATAGTTCTGTATTTCGAAATAAAATTTGACCTTGATTTTGACCTAGTGACCTACTTTCACATTTCTCAAGCTACAGCCTTCAAATTTGGACCACTTGCATAGTTTTGTGTACCGAAATGAACTTTGACCTTAAGATTGACCTAGTGACCTACTTTCACATTTCTGTAGCTACAGGCTTCAAATTTAGACCACATGCATAGGATTGTGTACCAAAACAAACTTTGACCTTGACATTGACCTAGTGACCTACTTTCACATTTTTGAAGATACAGGCTTCAAATTTGGACCACATGCATAGATTTGTGTTGTGAAGTGAAATTTGACCTTGATTTTGACCTAGTGACCTACTTTCACATTTCTCAAGCTACAGCCTTCAAATTTGGACCACTTGCATAGTTTTGTGTACCGAAATAAACTTTGACCTTAAGATTGACCTAGTGACCTACTTTCAAATTTCTCAAACTACAGCCTTCAAACTTGATGCACATGCATAGTTTTGTGTACAAAGAACTTTGTCCTTGAAATTGATTTAGTGACCTACTTTCACATTTCTCAAGCTACATCTTCCGAATTTGGACCACATGCACAGTGTTGTGTAGAGAAATGAAATTTGACCTTGAGCTAGTCATTAAGTCTTGAAATTTGGAACACTCTGTGATCTCTTGTTAAGTTAACATATCATCTGCCTTTTATTGCACACAAAATTATGAATCATGCAAGCATCTCCACATTTGTTTAGTTAGCGGATCTTCTGGTTGAGTCAATCCACAAAATTTAATCCCAACGAACAAGTAAAAATCCCATTCATTTTATGTTCAAAATTGAAATCCATGAATTCAGTTCCCCATGAAATTGCCGTTTTGACCAAAACCATGAAATTCCATGCCCACGAAATTTTAAATGATTTTACAGTATATGGAATCAAACGTCTCCACATTTGTTAAGTTAGTTGATTTTCTGCTTTTTATGTGGAATCAAGCTTCTCCATATTTGTTAAGTTAACGGATCATCTGCCTTTTATGTGGAATCAAGCGTCTCCATATTTGTTAAGTTAGTTGATCTTCTGCTTTTTATGTTTCATCAAGCTTCTCCATTTTGTTAAGTTAACGAATCATCTGCCTTTTATGTGGAATCAAGCTTCTCCATATTTGTTAAGTTAATGGATCATCTACCTTTTATATGGAATCAAACGTCTCCACATTTGTTAAGTTAGTTGATCTTCTGCTTTTTATGTGGAATCAAGCTTCTCCATATTTGTTAAGTTAACAGATCATCTGTCTTTTATGTGGAATCAAGCGTCTCCATATTTGTTAAGTAAGTTGATCTTCTGCTTTTTGTGTTTCATCAAGCTTCTCCATATTTGTTAAGTTAACAGATCATCTGCCTTTTATGTGGAATCAAGCTTCTCCATATTTGTTAAGTTAACGGATCATCTGCCTTTTATGTGGAATTAAGCGTCTCCATATTTGTTAAGTTAGCTGATCTTCTGCCTTTAATAGGGGAATCAAGCTTCTTTAGGTTTGTTAAGTGATCATCTGCCGTTTATGTGGAATTACATTTGTTAAGTGAGCTGATCACTTCCCTTTTATATAGAATCAAGCTTCTCATTTGTTAAGTGAACTGATCATCTGCCTTTCATGTGGAATCAAGCTTTCATGCATTTGTTAAGTTAGGTTATTGTTAGTCTGTAAATTGGATCAGACCTCTCCATGTTTGTTATGTGCCTTTTATGTGGAATCAGGCCTCTCCATTTTTGTTATGTGCCTTTTATGTGGAATCAGACCTCTCCATGTTTGTTATGTGCCTTTTATGTGGAATCAGGCCTCTCCATTTTTGTTATGTGCCTTTTATGTGGAATCAGGCCTCTCCATTTTTGTTATGTGCCTTTTATGTGGAATCAGGCCTCTCCATTTTTGTTAAGTTAGCTATAATCTGCCTGCATCTCCATCATCATTATTAAAATCTGGGTTAAAAAAATATACTTTGTAGTATTTGGTAATTGTTTGTAACCATACTGAGGTTAAAATCTAGGTTGAAAACTTAGTCTTTGTGGTATTTTGCAATAAGTATATAATCTCTTCATTGTGGTGTTAAACCAATGTTAAAATTCAGGACGCTTAACAGTAACTGTTCATTGCACATTACAAAAATCATTGTACATGTAATATATGTGTTAATCCCGAATGTAATATGATTCTCACATTTTTGCTAAATTAAGTCTCCTCCAACATTTATATGCCTCGTTTTTACGATTGAAGAAACTTGCCTTTACATTGTAATTTATATTAAATTATCATTTTTTGAACTTGGATATCCCTTTTTAGCTCGACTATTCGAAGAATAAGTAGAGCTATCCTACTCACCACGGCGTCGGCATCACACCCTGGTTAAGTTTTTCGTACCAGTCCACATTTTGACAAAGTCTTTCGAGATAAAGCTTTGAAACTTTCAACACTTGTTTACCATCACCATGTCCAGTTGTAGGCAAGAGTACATAACTCCATCAAGCATTTTGGTTGAATTATGGCCCCTTTTTGACTTAGAAATCTTGGTTAAGTTTTTCGTACCAGTCCGCATTTTGACAAAGTCTTTTGAGATAAAGCTTTGAAACTTTCAACACTTGTTTACCATCACAATATCCAGTTGTAGGCAAGAGTACATAACTCCATCAAGCATTTTGACTGAATTATGGCCCCTTTTGACTTAGAAATCTGGTTAAGTTTTTCGTACCAGTTTATATTTTGTGTAGTGTTTGACATAATATGGCTTTGAAACTTTTATATCTTGTTCAGTATAATAGTCTCTATCAATAGGCAAGAGTACGTAACTCTCTCGTCTTTTTTGGCTGAATTATGGCCCTTTTTGAACTTGGAAATTGGTTCTGTTTTGTATATGTCCATGTTTTGTCAAGACTATTTGACATATGGCTTTTAAACTTTAAACACTTGTTTATCATTATGATTTCCATCTCTAGGCAAGAGTACATAACTCTGACAACTATTTTGACTGAATTATGGCCCTTTTTGGACTTTGAAATTTGTTCAGTTTTTCTTACAAGCCAGCGTTTGAACTGTGGCTTTGAAACTTTTAACACTAGTTTATCAACATGATTTCCATCTGTAGGCAAGAGTACATAACTCTGTCAACTATTTTGACTGAATTATGGCCCTTTTTGGACTTGGAAATTAGTTAAATTTTTCATATAAGTCCATGTTTTGCCTAACATATAACTTAACATATTTGCCATCATGGTCACACATTGTCATTTAGTGCAAGACTAATCGAAATCCACAAATATAGGAACATTTTTGTTTAATCCATTTTTTTGTTTAGTCTGAAAATCTATGGAAATATTTTGACCCCATTCTTCAATCAATTCTTCGAATAGGCGAGCGCGCTGTCATCGGACAGCTCTTGTTAATTTAAGTCATTGTAGTAAAACTGTGCAGTGTTGCATATTTTAGCTAATATTCTGTTCATTTAAAGAAAAATCTTTACAATTATGATAAATTGCGATGAAAATGAAGTATTAATGTAGGAACACGTTGTACCCTGTACTGTTATATCAGATATAATTGTATCATGTTTTAGATACATTTGTACTACTCTATAAAGTTTTTTCACAATTTAGCAGGTTATAATTTGACATAATTTAATGACAGTCTAACCACTTTCATTGCCAGTGCTACATGTGATAGCAAGTGACTTTACCATTCAAGGTTATGGTTTCCAGTTGGAAAAAAATCTATAGATATTTAATATTTTATTAAAATTTCACAGTAAATATTTATTTCATATATGAATGTCATCATGGTTTAAGGTTAGTACACTACATTTTTCACAATAACATTTCACCAACATAATATTATATTATTTGATTATAATTATATGTACTATTTATATAAAGTTAGTTCAATTTTGTTTCACTGTAATACTCCATTTTGATTTTCTTACTCTCTATCCCTGGTGAACTATTATTAGTCTAAAAGGGTTCAACTTTCTATTTAAGGCTTTTCTTTAGTTAAAAGAGAGTCGTAACAAGAAAAAAAAAATTCTTCACTCTTCCTCAGAAACAATGAAAAATATTTAAATTTATTTTTTGCTCGCCACCTCATTTCTTTTGCTGGAAAATATCCCATGAGCAAGTTTTCTATTTGATATGGCCTACCGATATTGAAATTGAAATAGTAGAGATGGTTGCAGCAAGTTATAGGATGTAAGCCGGAAAACATTTTCATATCTCAGTGTTGAAAGATTGTTTTTAGGAAATCCCATGATTATAATTTTATTTCAACAATCTGATTGTATCATATGGATAATGCCCTTTAGGTTCAATACTGAATGGTTTTTATTTATAATTTTTGCTACAACCTTGCAGCGATTGATTTTAAACGCAAGTACACACACCATTTGATGGAGTACTTTTTTGATGTAACTTCATACAGCTATTACAAATGATATATCAGTGACATCTAAAAACAACATTATTGCGCAGGACAAATTTCATTAGCTATGTTATTATGTATTATAGCAACAGGTACAAAAGTATGAATTCATTACAACCTAGTAAAGCAGGGTGATCAGATTAGCACTAAGCTGAATGAGCCTAAATGAGGCTTATCAGTAATAACTAACTTAGATGCTGTTTTAGCTTTGGAACTTAGGTAGATCTAAGACCAGAGCGGTCCTCTCAATTGAGCTACAGATGTAATATGAAACATATTGTCACCATCATTTTGACCATGGTCATACAGACTGGTAACATAAGAATGTACAGTGACAGGAAGCGGGGGCACTGATGTCCTATGGACACATACATGTACATACCTAGTTACAAATATTTTGTATGTCATTCTAATATGTCACATACATTTATGTGCAATATTGAGGAACAAGAAATCCTGAGGTGTGTCTTGAAAAATGTAATTGATAATGTTGTCCTTTAATTTATTTTTTCTGAAAAAGGTTTTTTGTCTCTCCTTTAAAGTAACAAAAATGAAGATACAGAGTTTTTGATGCCTGCTGGCCATACGTTTATTGCCCTGTATGCCAGACTTAAGTTAGGTCAGTCTGTCTGAGTTTAATGCATGAAAGGTGAATAACCTTTTCTTTGTCTTTGTCTTGTTTGTCTTCTTGCCACTGGCTAGGAAAAATGATATAACGGTTAATGACCATTACAGCATGTTTGTTGGTCATTTTGGTAATACCGAGAAGCTATATCTAATGAATTGATATACAGTATCAACACCGCAGGAGCATGTACCTCCCTTTATTCCCATTAAAAGGAATTCTAGAACCTCCCAAGAGTCCAGACCAACAATTTATGTACAATAAACAAATTTCCATGTTTGCAGTTGTGTTCACTGCGGCAAGGTTGCACTGTAGATTTTATCGTTTAAGCCGTGCCATGAGAAAACCAACATAGTGGTTTTGTGACCAGCATGGATCCAGACCAGCCTACACATCCACGCAGTTTGGTCAGGATCCATGCTGTTCGCTAACAGTTTCTCTAATTCCAAAAGGCTTTGAAAGCAAACAGCATGGATCCTGCACAGTCTGGTCTGGATCCATGCTGGTTGCAAAGCAACTATGTTGGTTTTCTCATGGCACAGCTCATTTCGAAAGAAGAAGGAACTAAAATTGTGTATTTTTGTCATTTTACAAAATAAAATTTCTATCTTTACTGTATTTTAAGCTCTTGAAACTATTCAAAGAATAGATAGGACTATTGCACTTGCCATTTTCTGGTGTCCCAATTTGGTGAAGATTTTGCATATAAGCTGGTAGCTCAGTAACCACATGTAGGAATGGATTGAACTTCCCAAACTTATTCACTGTGATGGACTGACTTGCAGTGCATAGTCATCCAAATGGCTGTTTGGTGCGTCCGTCTGTCCTTATGTATTTGTTTGTCTGGCCCATAACTTTGACATGCATAGAGGAATCTTGTTTATATTTGACATGAATGTTTAACTCAGTGAGACACAGAGTGTCATGTGCAAACCCAAGGTTTCTATCTGAAAGGTCAAGGTCACAGGGGTCAAAGGGCAGGCTGGACATGTTGCCCGTGGGCATCTAGTTTCCACTAGTTTTAAGTTTTTGTATATGAGCTTGTATCTCAGCACCCACTAACGGGAATAGATTGAAACTTCACACACTTGTCTATTCTGATGAGCTGACAAGCATCATGTAGTTTCCATTAGTCAGTTACAAAAAAATATCCCTTTTTATGCCCCCGGCATCTACTGATGTGGGAGGCATATAGTGATCATCCTGTCCGTCTGTACGAGGTTAACCAAAGGGGACTGTTTCGTCTAGCATCAATACCCCTTGCTAGAATGACGTGATACTAATGCAGATGTAACCTGTGAACATTCCTCATCTTCAGACATCACCTGACCTCAGTTTGACCTTGACCTCATTTTGGACTTAGGTTATATGGGCCATCTCTTGGTTAACCAAATGGGACTGTTTCGTCTAGCATCAATACCCCTTGCTACAATGACTTGATACTAATGCAGATGTAACCTGTGAACATTCCTTATCTTCAAACATCACCTGACCTCAGTTTGACCTTGATCTCATTTTGGACTTAGGTTGCTTTATATGGGCCATCTCTTGGTTAACCAAATGGGACCGTTTCGTCTAGCATTAATACTGCTTACAAGCTTACAAGAATGAATTGATACTAATACAGATGTAACCTGTGACCATTCTTCATCTTCAAACATCACCTGACCTCAGTTTGACCTTGACCTCGTTTTGGACTTGGGTTGCTTCGTATCGACAGGATGCCACCGGGGGCATCAAGCGTTTATTGAACGCAGCTCCTTGTTTGACTTTTGTATTCATTAAACTAACTAGTAACTTTCTGTAGTGACATTATTATGCCTTTGAATAGCTGAGTGTTGCTGTCCTTCAATAGCTCTTATTATTATGTTGATGATATATAAAAATTAATGTCCATCTTTATTACTTGTTGTCAAATTAGTCATTTAGTCATCAGCAGTAAATAATAAAAAAATCCACATAGCACTTCAGATATAAAAGGAAATGAAAAATTCTCATCCGTTCCCTTGTGCTGCTAACAGTTCATTTCATGAAATATGCATAGATTCTGTCTGATTCCGCCATATTAAAAAACATGGCCACCAGGAGCAGGGCAGGTTCCATATATGACACTGAACTTGCCCTTTATCTGTTTACTCTGATAAGTGATAGACAATCATGACCCTCTTGTACAAATGTGAAATACTGCTTTAAACCTGGAAATGTTCTGACTCTCAAGGCACATTAGATACCAGGATGTTTTTTATTGATGGAACTGCACTGGAATTGCTATGACTTAATTATTGATAAACTGGTACAGTTTTTAGCACTATTGTGCAAATCATTTAATTTCATTGGCATGAACTTTTGTGGTTTGAATAAAATTGAAACGGCTTTTTCTTGGGAATATGAATTCATGAAATTCAACTTTTGAAGATATAATTTATGGGACTTAAGTGGTTATTTAGGATTTAATTTCATGGATTGACAAAACCAAGAATTTCATGAAGTTACTCCCTACTGAAAATTAATGATTTTGAACTGAAGGTACTGAAAATCATACACTTTGAAATCGTTATCATAACTTTGATGAAATTCTTGGTTTTGTCTATCTATATATACAGGCATAACTAGACTTTCTTATTGAATTGTAAAGGTTAATTTCTGCTTGAAATACTAGCAGTGAATAACTAATATCTAAGGTATAGCACTGCACAGTCATTTTTAGCTCATCTGATTTTTTGAAAAAAAATGATGAGTTATTGTCATCACTTGAGCGGTTGTCGGCGTCGGCGTTGCCTGGTTAAGTTTTATGTTTAGGTCAGCTTTTCTCCTAACCTATCAAAGCTATTGCTTTGAAACTTGGAATACTTGTTCACCATCATAAGCTGACCCTGTATAGCAAGAAACATAACTCCATCTTGCTTTTTGCAAGATTTATGGCCCCTTTTGTACTTAGAAAATATCAGATTTCTTGGTTAAGTTTTATGTTTAGGTCAACTTTTCTCCTAAACTATCAAAGCTATTGCTTTGAAACTTGGAATACTTGTTCACCATCATAAGCAGACCCTGTACATCAAGAAACATAACTCCATCTTGCTTTTTGCAAGAATTATTGCCCCTTTTGGACTTAGAAAATCAGTTTTCTTGGTTAAGTTTTATGTTTAGGTCAGCTTTTATCCTAAACTATCAAAAATATTGCTTTAAAACTTGCAACACTTGTTCACCATCATAAGCTGACCCTGTACAGCAAGATACATAACTCCATCCTGCTTTTTGCAAGATTTATGGCCCCTTTTGTACTTAGAAAATATCAGATTTCTTGGTTAAGTTTTATGTTTAGGTCAACTTTTTCTCTTAAACTATCAAAGTTATTGCTTTGAAACTTGCAACACTTGTTCACCATCATAAGCTGACCCTGTACAGCAAGCAACATAACTCCATCCTGCTTTTTGCAATAATTATTGCCCCTTTTGGACTTAGAAAATCATTTTCTTGGTTGAGTATTATGTTTAAGTCAACTTTTCTCATAAACTATCAAAGCTATTGCTTTAAAACTTGCAACAGTTTTTCACCATCATAAGTGGACACTGTACATCAAGAAACATAACTCTATCCTGCTTTTTGCAAAAATGATGGCCCTTTTCAGACTAAGAAAATCATGGGTAGGACAATATTTCTATTATACAAAAAAAATCAGATGAGCGTCAGCACCCGCAAGGCGGTGCTCTTGTCATTTACATGAAACTTCTGTCGCTGTTAATGTATTAATTAACAAATGAATCATAGCTTCCATTTGGATTATGAAGTTTTTGTTTTTGTTTGGTTTCTCGTCACTTCAACACATTTATAGGTCATATGGTGACTTTCCAGCTTTTGATGGGGGAGGAAGACTCCAGGTGCCGTCTAGGCATTATTTCATCACCGGCGGCACCTAGGTAGAACCAACAACCTTCGGTAAGTCAGCTGGATGGATTCCAGAATTCTATGCTCCAAGCCATGCTCGAACCCACATTGGTGAGTTACAATAGTGATTTGACGTCATCAACCTTAACCATTCGGTTACAGAGGCCCCATGAAATACACGAGCATGTTTATAGTTTAAAGAGTACAGGCCAGTGATTACTGTCCATAGTTTTATGGAAGGAAACGCTTTTTGTCTGTAAACATAATACCGGTACATATATTTTACCGATATACATGTATATTGACCTTAGATCAGTAGCTGACCTTTAAAGAACAATGTCTGGGGCTAAAGAATATGTTGGCATTCCAGTGCCAGTATCAATGTTGGACCCAGTTTCTGTAATAAAAAATCTCCAAAGAAAAAGCTCTGTGCAGCAACAAAAAGAATTTTCTTTAATGTCTGCTGTCAGGACTTTCTTATCTCTGTAATGCGGGACCATTAAATTTTATAGGCCTCTTCCACTTGGAAAATTTCCTTCAAATCTTGCAGTTTTCTAAAAAAAAATTGACACAGGTTTATTATTCCCTGTTGCTCAAATACCAAACTGTTTCCCCCCAAATCACAGGCCTGGGCCCTGTCCCCTATTAGTAAAAATAAACAAACCCTGTCTGTAAAGGGGTTATAATTATTACATTTTGTACTTTGATAATAAGATAATAAGATTTGTTTTGTATATTTGCAGGTCATCAAGATACCGGTACAGGCCAATAACTGATTATTGACTTTACTACTTAACAGTCAGTGAAGCTGAAGGCGTCTCGAGTATGTCTCAGTAACTTGGTTATCAGTTGGACCTTTACCCTTGGAATGGAGTATTACAACACCAGATTAAGATCCACTTCTGTTTGAACGTTAAATTCATTTCTGCGCATTAATTAGATGAAAAACTTCTTGGTATGTTTCACTAACTATAGATAACGAAGGAAGAAAATCTACTAACTGTATTTTTTGATGGATTTATAAATTTAATGCAGAGTAAGATGGAGAAATGTTGTTTTGAGTGGAAGAAGGAACTATATTAGTAATATGTTGTTAAGGCAATCAACTTGTTAATCATTATTTCGTTAAGTGATTAAGAGGGCAAAAGTCAAGATGACACAGTGGAAAGAAAATTTGCAAAATATTCATGCCACAGATGCCAAAGAATTTCTTCTCGGAGGGACGTCAACAATGGATCAGGTCTTTCTGTCGCACCAGTGTCCTCATACAGAGGCGACAGATTTCACAATAGATGTTTGCAACAACAAACTTGAAAAAGTTTCATCACCGACCATATCGTCGCCGCGGGAGACATTCGATTTTAGCACTGACAACAAGAAAACGAATTGTTATCAAGTGACGTTATCATCAGTTGTGTTAATAGCTTTAACGTGCTTTCTGTTACTAGTGTGTCGTGACTACATTAAAGATCTGCTAGTATGGATGGAAAACATTGACCTTACGGTCAGCCTTTTGATATTTGTAGTTCTTTACACAGTAGTTTCATACCCAATGGCATGGGGCGTAATTCTACTGATGATAGCGTGTGGATATTTATATGGAATAATTTACGGACCTATAGTTGTCGAAGTATGTAGCGCTGTAGGAGTAGCTATCGCTCATGTGACGATGAAAAGATTTTGCCGTAGTTTTATAATTAAGAGATTTTATAACGACAATATGACAGCTGTGATATCTGTTGTGGGTGGAAAACATGGTTTTAAAGTAGTAGCATTAACTAGATTGACACCTTTGCCATTTGGCCTTCAAAATAGCTTATTTTCAGTAAGTATCACTGCATTTATGTACATTTCTATCTTTCATAAATTCTGTTTTATTTGTTTGCGTATAAAAATAATCTGAAACCAGATGAAACCAGATTATTGCATCCCCAAGTTTATAATTTTATCAGCATAGTTAACTGTAAGTGTTGGACTGCACTGCTATATTTTAATGTAATTGATAACTCATCCCAAATTCAGTCCATCTTGTTCAGAAGAGAGCTGATGTATTGAGAGGTCACAAGGTTGTTGCCTTGGTAATGCGGCAGGCATTGACACTAACTTTTTTCAGTGGTGTCCCAGAGGGCCCCCTACTTGTAGAATTTGGTGTCCCTCACCAATATATAGGATCCCTTCAGTTTGAAAGGATGAAAATGTACTCAACTAAAACTGCTAAATCTTAAATCGTATTTATTTCTTTCCTTGTTCCGATTTAAATTCAAGAACAGTCAATATAGGATGTTGCTGAATTTAACTTGAAGCAAGGTGAGATGAAAGCAACATTGGTTTCATATATTTTGGTTGAATATTCTGTTATAATTAATAAATCTTTGAAAGTAACTCAGTCTTTAATGTAGCTATTACATTGTCTTTATTAAAAATAGGTATCCAGGAGGAATACCAGCTCTGACTAATTGGTGTCCCTCGCAAGAATTTGGGGTCCTCAGGCTCTCGGGACACTGTTAGTGTCGAGGCCTGTGCAGAGGTCTTTTGTAATACGAACTTCAGTCCCACTCTTCAGTTCAACTTCTAGTTTCCTGTCGTGAAATTGTTGGTTACTTGTTGAGAAGATATTCTGGTATCAGGGGACCAAAATTCATGGTCTGCACTGTTTGCTACTCAGTCAATAAATTTTCAGTGACCTCCCCTTTGAAAAATAAATAGTATTGCCCAACTTGAAAGATGGACCAGTCCATTTTAGAAATTTAGCAGGGTAAGATGTTTACAATCTACTAAATGACAATGTGATTATTGTGAAAACTTGATAATTTGATTTTGTTGCCAATCAATAGCCAATTATGATCATAAAGTCAATAAGCTGTCAACAAAATCATACTACTGAGTTTTCACTATAGATAATTAGGTAATCATAAAGTGATTGTGTTTTTAGGTCATTTACTTTTGAGATAAAATGACATAATGCAGTTCAAGCTTTACCTAAAAAGGTCATTGTCTGTTGGACCCGTTACAATGTTTAATTGGATGACCTCTGACAAGTTTTGTGTTTGACTTTAGCCAACAGTCAGGGGTGTAATTACTCAAATGGGTTATAAACTGCGATAACTTGAAACAGTTACACCCCTGACTGGCCAACTAGAGTCTTCTGGATTCCTTTGAATGTCAGACACTCTATTGTCAAAGGTCATCCAAATGAATTTGAGTCTGGTGTTTGACCTCACTTGGGATTTATAAGTATTGAGTTTCTATCACTATGCAATTAAGTTAATATGTTTGAGTTCTTGTACATTTGGCAAATGTTCTGTTTATAGGACAATTTGGCAAAAGACAGTATATCTGAAATTGTTTGTGCTCAACACTGAATTTGACTGATTCGTGTGGAGAAGTTTGTAGTTTATACTTGAAGTTGGTACTAGCACAGAGTCCAGTAACACATTAATTTAGGTTAATTGACTGCCATAGATACATGGAATACTGTTGAAAAAATGGCATACAAACGTACATACCAAAGAAACAAAGCAATTGTATGTAATATCTTCTTTATTCTTTTTATGGGCCAGACTTACAGCAATTCTTCTGGTGATAAATAGACTGGGACAATATTGGACCAGATGTTATGGATTTCAGTGCTTTTATATATGGTTCTATCATCAGTGTGAAACCAAAGAGAAAATTGATATATATACAATTTATTGCTGTACAGTTTTATGTCTTGAATGTCAATTTTGATATCATATTGGTGGTTATATGATACTTCAACTTGTATGTCAGTAAACACTGGTCATGAATCAGATAGATCCTCAGCTGACTCACCTGCAATAGGAGGGAATCAGGTTCTGTTAAAGTTCAGAAGTAGACTGATGGCATTTGCTATGAAGGGGCATAGCACCCTTCCAAAATTTTGGGGGCAACTTTTACCTGATAAGGGGTTGGGATTTGTGCAGAGTTTAAAAAGGAACAAATCTGCTTGATGGGATAAGGCAAAATATTATAGGGGCATGCCAAGGCAACCCACTCATTTGGTGGTGTTATAAAATGGTTACTTTACAAACTGTAAGTCTGACTCATTTAATGCTATTAACTTCTGATTTACGCCAGTATTCCATTTATATCATTTACAGTAATATAATAAGATATATTATATATATAAATATATGAATAAAGAAGTTTATTGCACAATACATTGTAGCCTGGAGCAAGAGGTGTACTTTCCTGTTTCAGAAATTAAAAAGTCTTTCACCAGTTTAAGTATCTTCAGTTGGAATCTGATTTTAATCTGATCATATGTTTATTTTTCCAAGCATAATGATAAGGGTATTCCAAACCCTTGAAGCTTTGGTTCATTTCCCCCCAAGCTTGATTTCAAACTAAAGTTACATGAATTTTGTTAAAACATATTTTGCTTTTAATGATTTATTACCAGATTTCACTAAAAATCTGTGGGGTTCCACAGCCAATGTGGTTGACTTGAAGAAATAAGATTATTGAGAAATCTGTTTGTTTTAGTTTTATAGGTTTGATAGATTGGTGTATATATACAAAAATTTCAGAACTTTTAAAAAAAAAACCTGTGCTTTTATTTTCAGTTAACTGATATACCATTGTTGTCGTATGTGTCTGCCTCCACATTAGGGATGTTGCCAACAGCGGTGCTCAACTGTTACATGGGGACGACTTTACGTTCCATGAATGATATACTCACAGATGAAACTAACCAAACTACAGGGTGGATAGTCTTAACAGTTCAGGTTGGTTTTATTCAGTTTTATTTCTAACAAAGGTTTGCAGTTTACAGTTCCTGTTGTTCAGAGCATTCTGGAAAGACTTTTCCCTTTGCCTACAATCAGCTGAAAGCCATTAGCTGTTGAAAAGAATATGAGCCGTGCCATGAGAAAAGCAACATAGTGGGTGTGCCACCAGCATGGATCCAGACCAGCCTGCGCATCCGCGCAGTCTGGTCAGGATCCATGCTGTTCGCTTTTAAAGCCTATTGGAATTGCAGAAACTGTTAGCGAA
This sequence comes from Mercenaria mercenaria, assembly GCF_021730395.1. Taxonomy (NCBI): domain Eukaryota; kingdom Metazoa; phylum Mollusca; class Bivalvia; order Venerida; family Veneridae; genus Mercenaria; species Mercenaria mercenaria. The sequence goes on from NC_069366.1 coordinate 54,926,140, forward strand.
CAGCATGGATCCTGACCAGATTGCGCGGATGCGCAGGCTGGTCTGGATCCATGCTGGTCGCACACCCACTATGTTGGTTTTCGCATGGCACGGCTCAATTATATCCTTCCCATGTGCATTCATGTGTAAAGTTTGGTTCATTTTCAAAGATACACTTGGGTACAGTGCATTGTCTTCAGTTTGCAGTTATTTGTATTGTGAAGATACAGTTAAGATGCCCGAAATGTATCAGTGTGTGGTATAGTGCGCGTTTTAATCGACCTGGCAGGGCGGGGTTTCGCGATGGTCCACTGCATTATTGTGCAGGATATGTAGTATATTCGGCAGCTTAATTTCTTATCAGCGGCCATCAACCTTACACTGTAACCACCGTAGTTCTACCTATTTTGCTCGTTTTTTTGAGATTACCTTTATTTGCATAAGCCAGAGATTAACTCCGCCCCGCCAGGCTGAATAAAACGCACTATACCATAAACAAGATTTAATCTTGTTTTTCTTGCATATTTCTAAGCCATAGTCAGACAGTCTCACTCAATTTTGAACAAGGATGTGAAGCCTACACTTGTCTCTCATTGTTAAATCTTCGAATCTCACCATGCATTAGCATTCCTTGTTAGGAGATAGCTTTTTAGCATGCACATTTTGCTATGGAGGTGGGTTGCAAGGTGCAAGCATGCTTGCATGTGTACCTGAGGTTTATTTGGGGTTCTCACTTTTATGTAAGCTTGACGTTTCAGACCCTCCTATGTATGCTGGAAAGTTATTAGCCAAATGTAAAAGAACCAAATAAAAAAAAAGAGCAAGGACTTAAAACAATGCTGATTTATGGTTGAGTCTTTTTGGTTGTATACTGGGATGTAGAAATGTAAAATTACTTGCATTGTTTGCATATTATAAAATATATATAGTGTTGCTAAATATGTGTATGGCATGTTTAGTGCAGTAAATATATTGATTTGAATAGAATGTACTGAATATGTTAATTCATGTGATTATCATACTGTTAGCTTGAACTGAATTGAGCAGAATGTGCTGAGTATGTTAATCAAGTCATTGTCAAACTGAGAGTTTGAGCGCTAAAGTCTGTTAACACTACAATGTGCTAAGATATTTTCTGATTTTCGTAACATGTATCTACCATTATATATCAGGCAGCCATGGGGGTCAGAATTCTAGATATATGTATGTGATATAGTTACAAATCAGCAAAAAAATACTAAAAATCTAAGGACATTAATTTTATTCGTTCAGAAATGCAATTTTTTTTTTGCAAACAGAATTTCCTGTCATGTTGAATACTTCTTGCATAATATGCAGTAAATTTGATGTTGGGAACAGGGCTTCAAAAATTACCAGTTTCTCTGAGTTTTATATCAGTTTAGGGCTTTCAAGACTATTAGTTATGAAATGAAAAATAAAAACAACTGAGTCTGAGGAAAAGAGAGAAAAAGTACAAAAATTTGGTTGGAAATTACAATACATAACCAGTATGCCATATGTTCCTGATTTGAGGTCTCGTATAAACATTTGGTATTTGTTCCATGCTGTAGCATTTCTGCAATATATCCTTTGATGCTTGCAGCTGTTTGACTTCATTTTTTTCTGTAAGGCCAATAATTAGAGATATTATTTGTATAAAATGTTATGTGGTAAAACTTACTGACTGAATTATCTCATTGTAAAGACCGTATTGAAACATGAGTAATAAGATCGGTAAAAAAAATCCTTTGGAAGCAAAGAATGCAACCAAGCAGAGAATAATAGCAGACTCGGTTTGATTGAGTGTTCATGAGAGGTAATGAAATATGCAACACCTCTCACGCCCGCTAGCACCGGCTTAAGCGGAACTCAATTGAATGGAGAAATTGGTTAGTTCATTTAATGTGTTTTTATACATCACACATTGTATACGACTATGGACCTAAATGGCAGAGTGGTTCAGTTTGCTGACTTCAACACTCCTCCTAAGTCCTAACCAATGTGGGTTCGAGCATCACTCGTGGTGTTGAATTCTTCATGTGAGGAAGCCATCCAGCTGGCTTACGGAAGTACATACTAAGGTGCTTCTACTTAGGTGCCTGCCTGTGATGAAATAATGCACGAAGGGGCACCTAGAGTCTTCCTGCACCATCAAAACTGGAAAATCGCCATATGAGTTATAATTGTGTTAATGCAATGTTAAACCAAACACTTTAAATGTTGAAGAAAACTAAAGGGTATTTTAAGTCTTTTTTACTGAAGCATTTGAAGTCACACTTTGGAATAAAAGGTACAACACTTCAAAATTTAAGCTATAAATCATATATATGCATTTTGATACAGGACATGATATCTCCAAAGGGGTATTGTTGCGTGATCAGACCTAAGCACTCTACTTGTGCCATATTGTTTCCTAGACAATGCGGCGGAATCAATACAACAATTGCTATTATCAAGTAATGATTGCTTTTCATGATGGTGTGATTGTGTAACGACATGAGATAAGTCACCATATAGTACTAGAAGATTCTGAAAAATACTGCCAACTTGCCAAGTAATGATGGCCTTGTGTAACAAGAATTATTGACAATTAGTTATCCCCATTAGTCCCATCAGTTGTATTTGTTCAGGTGGTGTATAGAGCTGTTACTAATAACCTTTGCTGCTAAAAAGATATTTTGGCAATTATGCTGAAGCACTTATTGCCTGTCAAAAATATATTTAAGTATTATAGTCTTATAGACGTATAAGTGGTATTTTGCAAAAGTATCCATTATTTACAACAGGATGTAAAAGAAACCCTGGTAATTCGGAATAGGTTTTAGTTGTTATTTTGTATAGAATTAAGGAAAAAATGTCAAATTCTGTTATTTTACAATAGATACGAAATAGTCAACTTAGCTTTTTCTGCAAAAAATGTTATCAGATGTTACAGTATCTCGTTTTCATCAAGTTATTCCAAGAAGTTTATGTTTTAATAGGTAATACAAAGATGAAACAGACAGATTAACTTCCTTAAGTCTAAATTTCTATGCAGAAAATGTTAACATGTTTTATTGGCAGGTAATAATAAGAAGAAATATATTGAAATTCTTGGATGCAATAGAAAATTTCCTCTTGAATTTTTAAGATGCTGCCTCATCTCTTTGAAATGAGACCTTTAATTATGTCTCCCACCACACAGTGGTGTTAGAGACATATTGATTTACTCCAGTCTGTGTGTTTGTCTGCCTGTCACAAAGCTTGTCCGCACTCTAAGTCAAACATTTCTCATCTGATCTTCACCAAACTTGAACAAAATGTGTTTCGACCATAAGACCTTGGCCAAGTTAGATAACTAGCCAAATCCGCCCAGGCACGTTTGAATTATGACCCTTGAATTACTGATTGGGTCCACTCGTCCAAGCCATCTTATTGGGTCCATTTGTCTAAACCATCTAGAAAACTAGACATTTTTCATTGAGGCAGTTGTGGGAGACATGCGCTTTTCTCAAAAGCATCTCAAGTTAAATACAGTCTTAGACAATTTAATAATATAAATTCTATTGAAAAACTTAATGACCCACTGCGTTTCATTTTGGAGATATACCTTAATCTATGAATGGTAACAGTCAGACTTACTACTAGATTATCGGCTTAAAAGCAGTCATGTTAAGTACAGTAAGTTTGATATGTATTTTGTCCAATTACTATCTTTCTGATGAAGGCAATACAAGTCTAACTAGCCATGAAAATTCAATAATCTCGTAAAAATAAAGTGCGGGTCTTGCTATATTTCGACCGCTTGACATTATGTTTATTTTTTAGCTCAACTATTCGAAGAATAAGTAGAGCTATCCTACTCACCATGGCGTCGGCGTCGGCGTCACACCTTGGTTAAGTTTTTCGTACCAGTCCACATTTTGACAAAGTCTTTTGAGATAAAGCTTTGAAACTTTCAACACTTGTTTACCATCATCATGGCCATCGTTATAGGCAAGAGTACATAACTCCATCAAGGATGTTGGCTGAATTATGGCCCCATTTGACTTAGAAATCTTGGTTAAGTTCTTCGTACCAGTTTATATTTTTTGTAAAGTGTTTGACATATGGCTTTGAAACTTTTATCACTTGTTTAGTATAATAGTCTCTATCTGTAGGAAAGAAAAAATAACTCTGTCATCTATTTTGGCTGAATTATGGCCCTTTTTGGACTTTGAAATTGGTTCTGTTTTCATACAAGTCCATGTTTTGTCAAAACTATTTGACATATGGCTTTTAAAATTTGAACACTTGTTTATTATTATGATTTCCATCTGCAGGCAAGAGTACATAACTATTTTGACTGAATTATGGCCCTTTTTGGACTTTGAAATTGCCTCATATATTGCCATTTAGTGCAAGACTTATCGAAATCATAGTAATACAGGAACATTGTTTGTCTAATCTATTTATTTCTTTTGTCTGAATATCCGTAGAAATATTTTGACCCCATTCTTCAATCAATTCTTCGAATAGTCGAGCGCGCTGTCATCAGACAGCTCTTGTTTAACATGTACTTTCTGAAAGTACTTGTTCTGACCTAAATTTAACTTGTACTTACTTCTTTGAACTATAATATGTTTTATGCAATAAATCATTACTTTGGAAGGATCTACATTTTTATCAGAATTGGAAAACTCATCTAACCATTTTGATAAAAACCGGCATTTCAATTTCTTTCCCAAGCCTTTTCTGTTTTCTTTCTTTTCCCTTTGTTTTTTTTAGCTCACCTGTCACATAGTGACAAGGTGAGCTTTTGTGATCACCCTTCGTCCGTCGTCAGTCCGTGCGTGCGTCCGTCAACAATTTCTTGTCTGCACGATAGCGGTTTCATTTATAATTTTATTTTAACCAAACTTGCACACAACTTGTATCACCCACCATAAGATCTCGGTTCCTTTCTTGAACTGGCCAGATCCCATTATGGGTTCCAGAGTTATGGCCCCTGAAAGGGCCAAAACCAGCTATTTTGACCTTGTCTGCACAATAGCAGCTTCATTTCTGAGTTTATTTTAACCAAACTTGCACACAACTTGTATCACCATAAGATCTCCATTCCTTTTTTGAACTGGCCAGATCCCAATATGGGTTTCAGAGTTATGGCCCCTGAAAGGGCCAAAATCAGCTATTTTGACCTTGTCTGCACAATAGCAGCTTCATTTATGATTTTATTTTAACCAAACTTGCACACAACTTGTATCACCATAAGATCTCGGTTCCTTTCTTCAACTGGCCAGATCCCATTATGGGTTTCAGAGTTATGGCCCCTGAAAGGGCCAAAATTAGCTTTTTTGACTTTGTCTGCACAATAGCAATTTCATTTATGATTTGAATTTAACCAAACTTGCACACAACTTGTATCACCATAAGATCTCGATTCCTTTCTTGAACCGGCCAGATCCCATAATGGGTTCCCGAGTTACGGCCCCTGAAAGGGCCAAAATTAGCTAGTTTGACCTTGTCTGCACAATAGCAATGTCATTTATGATTTGATTTTAACCAAACTTGCACACAACTTGTATCACCACAAGATCTTGATTCATTTCTTGAACTGGCCAGATCCCATTATGGGTTCCAGAGTTATGGCCCCTTAAAGGTCCAAAATTGGCTATTTTGGTTTTTGCAGCCATATAGAGACATCATTTATGGTTTTATTTGATACAAACTTCCAAAATATCTTCAACAACAATAAATCTTGGATTCCATGACAAATTAGATCCAGAGATCCAGAATTATTTTATATCAGATTACCTCCCCTGATTGTAGTCAGAATGGATTAATATCAGTAAGTACTTATAGGACTTATTTGAAATTTCATTATTGTCATTAGTTGTACTGAGCCAATCAGAGTAGATAACTATGCAGTGATTTTATGTCAAATTACCTCCCTTTATTTCAAATTAAAATGGGTATATCTCCATAACTAATGAAAATACTGATCTGAAATTTCATTTATGTCAACAGATTTATTTGGCAGATCCTTCTTTTGTTCACTTACAATAATTTTTTTTAATTACTTCCCTTTTATGTTACTATAAATAGCTTATTTTAGTAACTTTTTTATTATTGGCCGTAGGGAAAAATCGAGATCACTTTTCTGTGGTACAACATGGATGGTACCTCCAATTTTTAGGTGTATTTTGACATACCTGTACCTTGTAAGAATCTTTTTTTCTTTTTGGTTAAATTTCTTTCCTTTGTTGTTCCTGTCCTATGGACTTAGATATTTTTTCTGAGGACCTTCTTGTCCTCAAGTGCAATGATAACAGGTGAGCGATATAGGGTCATCATGGCCCTCTTGTCTTGAGTTCAGGTGTTTTAGAGTTTGAACATATCTGTGTAATTTATATCTGGAAATTAGATATCTTTCAAAATATAGTCCCCCTCATTCACAAAAACAACCTATTTTTTTGGGAAAATAAATTAACTGAATTTGCTTTTTTCTTATAACCATGAAGTGTACATGTGCGTGTGTTTTTGCCAGATTGTACAGTTATGTACCCCTTGGACCTTATACATAAAGCTGGATATTTATCAAATTTGCATAAAGTTAGTCTAAGTCTGCAGTTTTTGTATGTATTGAGCCTGTAGAGGGTAAAAACTAGGGTTGTCATTTATTGACAATTTCATATTGATATATTAACATGCAAATATTGACAATACATCTATACATCAACTGATTCAAAAGATTAAACAAATACCATCAAACCGTAATAAAAAATTCTCTTCTAAGAAAGATCTATACAAAGAACAGACATAGAGGTGTATAATAATTTTCATCACTCATTATTTATTTATCATCATTTATTATGTCACACATTTGTTTTTTTTATTGTGTAACGTCACACTGACACTGTTATACTCTGGTCATCCGGAGACTAAATTTACAGTTTTTTTGCGGTGGAGGATAAGACCCCGGGTACCCATCCTTGCATTATTTCAGGCATGAGTGGACACCTGTATAGAACCACTGAACTTCCGTAAGCCAGATGGATGGCTTCCTTACATTTAACAATTCTACATCTTAAGGGAGGTTTTAGACCCGCAGCAGTGAGGGGCAAGTGATTCAAAGTTAGTGACTTTAACCACTTAGCTTCAGCGGCTGTCTGGGTCACATTTGATTTGTCAGAAAGTGATTTTGTTTAGGCTACATTCTTCCATTATCAGAATCAATTTTGCAAATGAAATATAAAACTAACCTTAAGCTGACAGCTTGTCTTTTGATGTTCATGGATGTGCAAGATGAAAGGAAAGATTTTGTATATTTGATATTATCAGACACAAATTTTATCATGGACTGAAAAACACATTGTTATTTGCCTAAGCCTGTTTTGATACTTTGTTACATATTTAAAATGGTACTGGAAACATTTATAATTTCCCCATACTTCTGTAGAGATACAGGTACTGCTGTTAGTCCTTAGGAATTTGCAACATGCATATCTCAAAAAGTACTTTTTCTATAGTCATAAATTATTCAGCATGTGAAATTTTGCACTAGGGGTTTTGTTTGGGATTTCGCTCAGTCAGAGTTGTGGCCCCTGACTTGGTTAACAATATGCATAAAGGGCCTAAAAGTTTATGTCACATCTCTAAAAGTATTTCACCTAAAGTTAGGGAACCTGAAAGGAATGTAAGTGATTGAAATCTGTTTCAAAACTGATCTTTGGACAGAATTTCGAACAAAATTTACCTTATTTGTATGAAAAAGTTCATAGGCCTTCACTATAGTTCAAAATAAAGTTGGCTGAAATACTAATTTTGGAGCACCTTTGCCTAAACTTGAACGTTTATAAATGAACCTTTAATCTGCAGGTGGCAAGAGAATTTGCCTTTGTGACCAGTGCAGATGCAGGCTGATCATGGTCTGCATTGTTTGCTGTTTAGTCAGAAAATGTTCAATGAACACCCCTTGGAATAATAAGTGGTTCTGTCAAAATTAAATGATCAACCAGTCCATTTTAGAAAGGTTAAACCCCCACTCAGAGATTGGGATTGGGATCAAGTCATTATGTTTTGTAAGGTGAGTTTCACACTCATGTGTTTACCTTTTTTGAGTGTTGTCAAGTTTCAGGAGCATTCTATACCAGCAGGGATTATTTCTTCATTTAACTATAAATAACTGTGTTTGATAGTATTTTTTCATAGACAACTGAATTCACATCTAATGCAAATGATAGCATTTTCTTTTAAAAGAAAAAATAAATAAAGAAAAATTGATGAAAGATTTATTGAGAATGTGATCTCGCTTGTTGCTGAATTTTTGTTGAAAGCTTGAATAAATTACAACAGGTCATAATATGTGATATTATAGTATAGAGAAATGTTAAAGAAAAGTCATGCTACAGAAAGTTAATGAAGTTATATTAACTAATACATGAATAATATAGAGATCTTTTACTAGATTGAATTCTGAGTATGTTAAACTTTAGTTTATATTAGTAGTCAGTTTTGAAGTACAGCATGTTTAACAGCTAGGCCAAGTGGTTAATGCTGCATGCAGACTTTGAATCACTCCATTCTACAATATGGCAGTAAGAAAATTTACTGTAAAACAGGGCACATGATTTTTTAGCTCACCTGTCACAAAGTGACAAGGTTAGCTTTTGTGATCGCGCGGCGTCCGTCGTCCGTGCGTGCGTGCGTGCGTCCGTAAACTTTTGCTTGTGACCACTCTAGAGGTCACATTTTTCATGGGATCTTCATGAAAGTTGGTCAGAATGTTCACCTTGATGATATCTAGGTCAAGTTCGAAACTGGGTCAGGTGCCATCAAAAACTAGGTCAGTAGGTCTAAAAATAGAAAAACCTTGTGACCTCTCTAGAGGCCATATATTTCACAAGATCTTCATGAAAATTGGTCAGAATGTTCACCTTGATGATATCTAGGTCAAGTTCGAAACTGGGTCACATGGGGTCAAAAACTAGATCAGTAGGTCTAAAAATAGAAAAACCTTGTGACCTCTCTAGAGGCCATATTTTTCATGAGATCTTCATGAATATTGGTCAGAATGTTCACTTTGATGATATCTAGGTCAAGTTCTAAACTGGGTCACGTGGGGTCAAAAACTAGGTCAGTAGGTCTAAAAATAGAAAAACCTTGTGACCTCTCTAGAGGCCATATTTTTAATGAGATCTTCATGAATATTGATCAGAATGTTCACCTTGATGATATCTAGGTCATGTTCGAAACTGGGTCACGTGGGGTCAAAAACTAGGTCATTAGGTCTAAAAATAGAAAAACCTTGTGACCTCTCTAGAGGCCATATTTCTCAATGGATCTTCATGAAAATTGGTCAGAATGTTCAGCTTGATGATATCCAGGTCAAGTTCGAAACTGGGTCACGTGGGGGTAAAAACTAGGTCAGTAGATCTAAAAATAGAAAAACCTTGTGACCTCTCTAGAGGCCATATTTTTCATGAGATCTTCATGAATATTGGTCAGAATGTTCACCTTGATGATATCTAGGTCAAGTTCGAAACTGGGTCATGTGGGATCAAAAACTAGGTCAGTAGGTCTAAAAATAGAAAAACCTTGTGACCTCTCTAGAGGCCATATTTTTCAATGGATCTTCATGAAAATTGGTCAGAATGTTTACCTTGATGATATCTAGATCAAATTCGAAACTGGGTCACGTGGGGTTAAAAACTAGGTCAGTAGATCTAAAAATAGAAAAACCTTGTGACCTCTCTAGAGGCCATATTTTTCATGAGATCTTCATGAATATTGGTCAGAATGTTCACCTTGATGATATCTAGGTCAGGTTCGAAACTGGGTCACGTGGGGTCAAAAACTAGGTCAGTAGGTCTAAAAATAGAAAAACCTTGTGACCTCTCTAAAGGCCATATTTCTCAATGGATCTCATGAAAATTGGTGAGAATGTTCATCTTGATGATATCTAGGTCAGGTTCGTAACTGGGTCATGTGCGGTCAAAAACTAGGTCAGTAGGTCGAAAAATAGAAAAACCTTGTGACCTCTCTAGAGGCCATATTTTTCACGAGATCTTCATGAAAATTGGTGAGAATGTTCACCTTGATGATATCTAGATCAAATTTAAAAGTGGGTCACGTGCCTTCAAAAACTAGGTCATTAGGTCAAATAATAGAAAAACCTTGTGACCTCTCTAGAGGCCATATTTTTAATGGATCTTCATGAAAATTGGTCAGAATTTTTTATCTTGATGATATCTAGGTCACATGTGCTCAAAAACTAGGTCACTATGTCAAATAATAGAAATAACGACGTCATACTCAGTTCAACACTGGGTCATGTGGGGATAGGTGAGCGATTCAGGGCCATCATGGTCCTCTTGTTTTTGTTTTTTTGTCAACAGACCTGGGATTATTTTCATAAACAATGTTGCCCCTCATGAGACTAAATAGTAAAGATTACAAGAATGGAAAACTCATTATAAAGTAACTGGTTTAGATAGCTTTAGCTGGTTAAGATCAATTCCTGTCCAACAAAGATATCATTAAGAGTTAATTTACTGACTTCTAGAACTTTTTCCAATTATAGACAGATACAGTATGTTTGTTACGGATTGATTTGTCCAGACTTCAAGAGGTTAATCGGAGTTTATTTACAACTTGGGCAGAAAATTGGTGCTTAATTATTGAAAACACAATCTTCCATTTCTGTCCTTGGTGTTTGTCCTGAACTTTCTCTAATATACAAGTACAAAAATGTACATGTCATCGGATAACACAAGGTTAACATGCGTACTGTAGTTACTATTATATATTTAACATTGTTATTTTAAGATGACGAAGGAACTAAGATTAAAGTTTTATTACAGGATATTTTAATAAAGTATTAAAAGATATTAACATGAAGATATATATTTTTCTACTTGAACTTTTAATTGTTGTGTCAAGTATTAGGCAAAGTAGATCTAGATGAAGTATATAGAACTTTGAAAAGTGAAAATTGAATTTTTCATACGCCCATCTTTGAAAGAGCGGGGCATATTATGTGAACACCTGTGGCGGGCGGGCAGCGTCCCAAAGCATGTCTGTTCTCTTAAGTCGAACAGTTTTCATCCAATCTTCACCAAACTTGGTGACAATGTTTGTGGGCATAATATCTCGACCAAATTTGATAACAAGCCAAATCGCCCCAGGCACTCTTGGATTATGACCCTTGAATTACTCGAAAAACTGCTAATTTAGCCTTGTCCGCTCTCTAAGTCAAACAGTTTTCATCCGATCTTCACCAAACTTAGTGACAATGTTTGTAGGCATAATATCTCGGCCAAATTCGATAACCAGCCAAATGGCCCAAGGCACTCTTGGATTATGGCCCTTGAATTACTCGAAAAACTACAAATTTAGCCTTGTCCGCTCTCTTAAGTCGAACAGTTTTCATCCGATCTTCCACAAACTTGCAGATAATGTTTGTGGGCATAATATCTCAGCCAAGTTCGATGACCAGCTAAATCACCCCAGGCACTCTTGGATTATGGCCCTTGAATTACTCGAAATCTGCTAATTTAGCCTTGTCCGCTCTCTAGGTCAAACAGTTTTCATTCGATCTTCACCAAACTTGGTGACAATGTTTGTGGGCATAATATTTCGGCCAAGTTCAATAATCAGTCAAATCGCCCCAGGCACTCTTGGATTATGGCCCTTGAATTAGGCCAAGTTCGATGACGGCGTATTTTGTGACAATCTGCCACTCTCATTAAGTTGTAAGCCACAAATTCATTTCCCCATGAAATAACCATTTTGCCATTTGAGCTAAAACCAACTATCATGAAGATGAGGTTACTATAAAAAAAAAAGAAATGAATAAATAGTAAAACATTTAATAGTTTCTTTAAGGTGACCTGTACAAATTTAAAGTTTAATATCAGTGTCTTAAAAACTCCATTTTTGTAAACTTTTGAAAATTTTGCTATAAGCTCTAGGGTAGATGGTTTGAGCAAGGTAGGGTTGGTTTACCCTAAACAAACAATATTTTTAGGCCCAATCGAAAATGCTTTAATAACAGTATAATACATTTTCATATAAATCACTTGAAAACAGATACATACAGTATTTCTGGTATTCACATATAGTGATACAAGGATTGGCCAATATGGCAAAGTAGTTTTCAATCATTGCTGTGTCAGGTGATAAAGTCAAATGTCTGGTTTTTATTGATTGAAAGTTCCCTGCCTCAAAACTGTGCTTAAGTTGAAACTGGAGTCACTGCCCTTTGTAGGTGGGAAAAATCAACAGCCTGTCCTGTATGCTTCCTCTGTTACAGTATCATATAAATGTATATGTATTGTGACAACTTTTACATCAACAGAAGTTATCCACTTTCAGTTTGTGGTGCAATTCTAGACCACTCAGAGTCTGAGTGGTTGAGGCCACTGACTTCAAATCACTTGCCCCTCACCGATGTAGGTTCGAGCCTCACTCAGGGCATTGAATTCTTCATGTGAGGAAGTCATCCAGCTGGCTTATGGAAGGTCAGTGGTTCTACCCAGGTGCCCGCTCATGATGAAATAATGCAAACCCAACAAAAAAAAAAAAGGAATTAGAAAGTCAATTTGATATGGGTTGAATTTGCATGACACTTTTCAAGGTAGACTATAATGTGAACTGTGCCATAAATTATAGAATATTAATTTTCCATTAAATTATGAAATTTTCTGTTAAATAGGCACTATTATATACGTCAGATCTTTTCACTGATACATTTATATTGAAATTTACAATATGGCAGATTGTCTGATAATATTTCAAGTAATAGTGTTAATTTTTCCCGGAATTGAGAGCAGGTCCTGTAAGTCATCTGAATTCATTACAAATTTACATGAAGCGATTAATAAAGTTGATGAATCAGTTGTCCAATGATAACAGTTTTACAGTAGGAAATGAGCAGCTGTTCAGTAGTTTATTAAAAAGTTATGTTAAAAAAGCATATGTATGTATTTACAATGCCATGGTCTAAACAGTAATTTAACTGTTGTTGTATTTGAGATCTTAGATTTTATAGTCATCAAGCTGAACATTTGAAGCCTTCCATGCCTGCCCCCTTCTCCCCACCCCCACCTCCAGCTCCCACAAACACTTCCCTCTGAGGGAAGAGCCAGAATGAGAGCGTCTAAAGCAGCTTTATTTGTAACTTATGATAAAAATTTAAGGGAAAATATTGATAGAGCATGTTAATATTGGAGCCTTATGATTGACAGGGAAATTTATTTTATAGAAAAATGACAAAATTGATGGGAAATTCATTTGTATTTTTGACATTCTTTATGGAGTTTTTGAAGCTTTTTGAAAAGAGTCTGTTACAATTTATCATACAATTTTAAGTTTTTCATGGTTTTATGCAATCTTATACAACTTTAAACAAGCTGTTTATTACAACTGCATTGAAACGGAGATTGTTACTTATTGATTCATACAGAAAGAACTGGTATTATTATCTGTATTGTGAAACCAGTTGGGAAATACATTTCTTAGATTTTACAACTGCACAAGTCATTGAATGTTCGGAAATCTAAGGTAGCATTTTGATTCTGCCAACACTTCTAATTTGCAACATATAGATTATTTTAATTCCTTTGTAGGTATTTTTAAGTTTATAAGATTTCAAAATTATCTTAAACGCTATATTCTCTATTTTCAGATTCTTTTTACTATAGCTTTGATGTATTTTGTGGTGCGTAAAGCTCGCGTAGAGCTCAAGAAAACAGTCGAGGATACAGACGATCCCTCGAGACAATCACCTGTTCCAGAGGTTGTTGTACATGAAGATGCTCAAAAGTATAAAACCGAGATTTGTAAAACAAATGGATTTGTCCATAATGATAGAAGTAGAAAGAAAAGCGGAAATTAACATTGCATTTTTCCGTCAGTTTTAAGTTAGTTTACTTTTCAGTGAATTTTCACAAGTGTCAAAATTTTGTTTCATTTTGGATGTTTTGATTTTAAGATGTTAAGTCAAATGTTTTTAGCTTTGTGAGATTTACTATTTTTATCTGGACTTCTTTCTTGTTCAGGGGTGGGGAGGGTGAACTTATTTTTGTCTTTCTTTGAAATTGTAAGAAGAATCGTTCCAGCCCAGAATCTGCAAACAGCAAGAAACCCCAAATGTATTTTTATAAATTTGAGCTAATGAACAAAGTAGCTAGCTATGAAAATTCAATCAAAATCATAGAATATGATATTAAATTTGAATTGGAGTGACAGTGCATAATGAATATGCAACGTCACTGCATGAAAAGTTTTGCAGAATCATGATCTATAATTGAAGTAGTGTTTGAACTGGAATCAGTTAACTGGTGTATTTATACAGTCCATGTTGTTAAGTTAATTTCAGTTTTTGAAGTTCATTTTTTCAAACCAGGTTTAGGTAACATGAAGCTATTAAATTACAGCTCCTGTAGCTAGCCCTGAACTGAGGGCAATTTTTTGCAGAGTCAGTGCATAATTTGCGCTTTCACCTGCATTGTGTCAAAGTTTAGAAATTTGAATTATAGAATGTTAGTCATGCGTACAAATCTGCAATAGCATATTGTGTTCCAGTAGATGTAGAACATAACTTTATTGCCTGCCCATCACTTTAGCTGAGACAATCATGTATGGTAACCTAGAAAAGTAACGGAGGTTACATAATGTATGTGTGGTTGAAAGCAGAATTTAGAGTGCTTAGTTTACAAAATTAAGCAGTGAAAGTGGTCAGTTTATATATCATCTTCATTCCCACCAAAATGATCAATTCTAGATCAATTCTAGTGTTCAGTTTCATATTTTTTTTGTAATTGAGAAATACTCTAATACTGGGTTAATATAATCTTGGAAGGATAAGGTCCACAGAAAACATAATCTAGGAAGGATAAGGTCCACATAAAACATAATCTAGGAAGGATAAGGTCCACAGAAAACATAATCTTGGAAGGATAAGGTCCACAGAAAACATAATATTTGTAAGATTACATCAACTAAAACATGTCTTTAGTAAGACTAGATCTATGGAAAACATAATCTTGTTAAGATTAGGTCTGCGGAAAAATAATCTTGGAAGGATCAACTTCATGGAAAACATAGTATTTATAAGATTACATCCACTAAACATGTCTTTGGTAAGATTAGGTCCGTTGAGAACAACCGTAATTTTGGAAGAATAAGGTCCATGGCAATTGGTAAGATCAGGTCTGTGGAAAATATAATCTTGGAAGGATTAGATCCACTGACAGTTTAATCTTAGTAAGATTAGGTCCATGAAAAACATAATCTTGGAAGGATTAGGTCCATGGGAAACATACTTTTGTTAAAATTAGGCCCACAGAAAATTTAATTTTTGTAAGAATATGTGCAAAAAAAACCCCAACCTAACTGCATGAGCATTTGGTACATTATCTCAATTTTATAAATTTGTTTGTGGAGCACTCAGACACATTCACTGGCTTTAATATTGATTTAAAGTAGTCCTTATCCATAAAATGTCCATATTTAGAGAGGAATGTTTGTATAAGTTTGAAGTAAATGATGCTTTGTCAGCACGTTTCCCTTGGTAATAGAAAATTTGTCTCAATATTTTGCTCATTTGGCAATAATGCCAAATGAAATTTGATATTTTGCCTGCAAGAAATATCAGAATTAAATTGATTTCCATAGAAATGCCACAGTTAGAGAATTAAACAGTTGAAGAGATGTGTAGTGAAGCAAATATTGTCAAAGGAAAAGTTAAAAAAAAAAAGAATTATTGTAGATGGCCAAAACACAAATGGTGAAGATTTTTATTTTGTTTAAGTGACATTGCATTACCTACTTCAGTCTGTCATTAGTTGAACTGAAAAGTTGAAACAGTTGTACTTTAGTAAAGAATTGACATGTTAAATGAGCCCATTCGTTTTATATTCAAAATTTGAAATCCATAATTATTTATTTCCCCATGTAAAATAGCCGTTTTTGGCCAAAATAAAAAATTTAATAATTTCTTAGTTTTGCATCAACTTCTGTCATTAATGTTTTCATTTTAATATTATTTACTGCATTTGTAATTGAAATGATAGTGACAGATTGTTTGCATTAATTTTTTTATGTTGAAAGTTATACATTGTGAACGGAAGTCAGCAATAAAATTGATTATTTGATGAAGCTTAAGGCCAAGTATTCATGCTGACATACTTGAAATGCAAATTTTTCATTTTACTGTCGTTTACTATAGAATGGATAATATATGCATTGGTTTTCTTTTTGCAAAGTGCATATTCTTAACAGTATAAATATTGAGGTATCTCAAGTGACAAAATGTAAGTGACACAAAACTCCCCAATTTATTGTATTTTGATTATTATGTACAATGCTTTCATTAGCTCAACTTTTCGAAGAATAATGAGAGCTGTTCAACTCACCTGGGCATCAGCATCACACCTTGGCTAAAGTTTTGGGTTCTAGTTCATGTCTCGGTAATCATTGCATGTATATGATTGAAACTTTACACAATGCTTCCTAGTCATCAAAAGTACTGTTGTAACCAAGTTAGATAACTCTTTCTTGAATTTCATTGAAATTATGGCCTTTTTCAACTAAGAAAAATCAATTAAAGTATTTGATGCAACCAACTTTGCAAGCTGTATCTCTGTAACGACTAAATGTATTGGAGTCGAACTTCACACAATGCTTTCTAGTCATCAGACCTTCTGAAATAACCAAGTCAGGTAACTCTTAGCTGTATTTAATTCAAAGTATTGCCCTTTTTCAGCATAGAAATTTTTGTTCTGCTTTCAAGTTGTTACTGTTGCCATAATGAAATTTTATTTTTTTTTATAAATTATAGTTGAATAACTCAGTTACATATATCTTGCCAAGTTAAGGCCCTTGTCCAACTTAGAAGCTGTTGAATAGTTGAGCTTCTGGTCTTCTGGACAGCTCTTGTTGTCAGTCACATATATCTGCAGTGCCAGAAAATTGTTGTATTCAGCAGCATTATCTGAAACTGTATAACGAGCTTCAAAGTGCAGTTTTAACAATATGAATGTAGCACTATGAAATACATGTAACAAAATAGAAGTGATGTGAAAAATATCCAGTCTACAGTAATTTGCATATTCATTAGACTGCGACTTCATTTCATTTAGAAAACAAGTTAAAATGTAGGATAATAATGATATAATTGTTTTCCTTACCTGTTATTTTGGTTGTAGGTTTGTCAGCTTAAGAAAGAAAAGATGCGGTGTTATGAAATACTCAGTATTCACCTCATGGGAATGGTATTATATGCCATACTAAGTTGATCAGTTGTTCTACAGATTTTTGTAAAAATAAGAACTTGTCTGCCATTCTTATTCGAAAGAAACAAAATAATACATGAAATTATATTATTTGGATTGAAGTTTGACATAATATTATGTATTAATGTATGTACTTAATTAAGGGGATAAATCTTATAAAAACAAAACAAAAACAGAAGACAGAAAGAGTACTTTTGTTTATTGTGAATCTTATTACAGATTAATCTTTGAGGGTGAGTGAAGTTTTCATTTATTTCAAGGAAGAGTTCACAGAATCAAATCAAAAAGAAATTAAAGTAAGTTAAATTTTTAAAGCTAAATTTGAAATCTATGACTATCTGTACGAATGAAATAGCTGTTTTTGGCCAAAAATCTAGAAACTTAATGTGTACAATTAAGTTAACAGATTGTACAGTATATGAAAGCAAAGTTAAGCAGGAAGGGAGGAAATGAATAAAAACAACTTATTCATATAAGAATCACAGGATTTTAGTCAGGTTTTCACAAGAGATGATAATTCCCTAACTACTGTTAACCCTAATTTTTGTGGGGGACTAATTTTAGTGGATTTACTGGTTGCATCATTCCAGAAAATTAGATAATGAACAAGAAAATTCCTTTCTTTTTATCTTGATTAAATGGAAATCCCTAAATTCATATCCCAATGAATTTGCTGTTTTGGGCAAAAGCACATTTATTTACCCTCTAAAGAAAGTGGTTTCACAGTACTAATCTGAGAAAAAAAAACAGAATAAAAAAGTAGAATATTTGATCAATTTGGTTTGGCCTACAGTAGTTTAACACAATTTGTATGCTCTGCTTCTGCACACATTGAAATAACAGCTTATAACTTGGCTTTAAAGACCTAATTACTGATGTTTATTTCGTTATAGTGACTTCACTATGTAAATGAATCATTATTTATATATATTTTAGCATACATTAATGTTACATATTTTAGAACACATTTATGTATATGAGACAGCATGCATGAATTTTGAATCGTACATTTGAACATACTCTACCAACTGTGATAAATACTCTGTGAAATCCTGTCTGTATTGTGTCTGACTCGTGATGTTTCGTGTTGGTTTTCCTGTTGAAACTGATGATTTATAATGTATGAACAAGATTTGAATGACTGTTATGCTGTTTAAAGAGTAATTTTAAAGCGATATTTTTATTGATTGAAGAAATATAGAAGATGAATTATAACATTTATATCTTGACTTTCTTTAAAGCTTCTTTCCTTTGTCAATATAACTAAAGAAATATTCAGATTTTTGTGTTAGTGCATGTCTTTTATTCAGTTCCATTTTTTATAAACCATGGGTAAAAATCATATGAAAAAAATTCTTCATTTTTTTTCGTATGTTTTATATTTCTTGAGCAAATTTGCTAACTTTTATAATGCTGTCTTTTAAAAAAAACAATGTTTTATATAAAACTATGAACCTTGTTATTTTTTTCAAATGAACTCGCATTTCGTTTGAATAGTATTTCATGTGTTTTTCATCACCACCAGTAATTTTACAGTGTTCTTTGAATTTGGGGTCTCGTCTTTAAAACGATCTCTCTTTTAGGGGAGTAGTAACAGTAGTTCTAGCTTTATAACTTGGGGGGAAAATTGCTCCATTCCTATTCTATGATAATTTTACAGTGTTTGTTCGATGGTGCTTTATATTTTATTTCTGAGAAAGAATGTACCATATATTAAATAAGGTGTGAAAGATGCAACAAAAAAAAATTGGTTTTGTTTGAAATAAGTATATTTTGTTGGGATAAATTGAACATATGAGCTGCGCCATGAGAAAATCAACATAGTGGGTTTGCGACCAGCATGGATCCAGACCAGCCTGCGCAGTCTGGTCAGGCTCCATGCTGTTCGCTTTTAAAGCCTATTGGAATTGAAGAAACTGTTAGCGAACAGCATGGATCCTGACCAGACTGCGCGGATGCGCAGGCTGGTCTGGATCCATGCTGGTCGCATACCTACTATGTTGGTTTTCCCGTGGCATGGCTCATATATGTAAGTAGAATACTAGAATATTTGTAAGGGCTGAGTATTCTTATAATGCTTGCCATTTTAATACTTTCATCATTTTTGTAACATCTTAATTTTAGTGAGAATAGAATTTGTATACCAAAATCTGTATTTATCAATGTTTAATGTCACAAATTTAATGTTAGCATTGCAGAAAAAATTTACATGTCTGATGGCGTATTGATTTAGTAGATTTTTAAAGAAAATTATGATACTGAATCTACCATATTGATAAATTTTTAATGGAATTTTTGAAAGTAGCATAAAGTACAGTCTAGCACTTGTAACAGAAACATTTTACATTCCAGTACTAGAATTTTAGAATTTTGATGAGGATGGATGTATAAAAGGCTATGCATGTCTGAGTTTCATAATAGATTTGTTTACAAGCTTCTAGTCTTTTGTACTAATCATTTAGGAAAACATGTCATGTTAGCTTTTTGATATAAACACATTTATTATCTGATAATTCGTATAGCTCTCAGGCAATGATGTGTCAGTAAAAAATAGCAGTATTTTTTCTTGTTATTGGTTCACTCCTTTATACCGTAATAAAGTAGTTCATATTGACCTGACATGTTGTCCTGAATGATTAGTATTTATGGTATTCAGGTCATAGGTGTTTTGAACTAATTGCTTTTCAAATTGACCTCTTTTTTGAGGTGATGAATTGTACCTTAAAGATATATTATGCCCAAATTTCATATTTGAAAATACCAACAATTACTAAAGGGTTTCTATGTAAATATAGCATTTACATGTTTGTGTGTTTAAACAGTGTAATTGTATTTTAGGTTTAAAATACTACAAACATATAAGTTAACACAGTATGAATGTGTAATGCCAAGAAGAAACTGGATTTTTTTTTCCAAAAAAAAAGTTAGTTGATCTCTCCAAATTAAATACATTTCACAAGGATTTTGTAGATTTTAAACTATATCCGTTAGTATGAAAATTCAACAAAATATGGGCATAATGTATTCTTTAAGTAGGGTAAATGTCATGATATCATATCTAAGATCAAATCAATATAGGCATCTTCTCTGCTTCTCTTCCAAGTACAGTAAAATCAGAAATTTTGAGAGGAATATTTTGTTTACTTTATTTTCTAACTGACTTTATTCTGTAAATAAGATACTGTCTAAGTTGTTGTTACTACTTCAAGTTTTAATTAGCCATGTTCTTTACACAAGTTGGCCATATATAGTGGATATTCTACCTTGCAAACTAATCAGAATTTAAAAATATTGAACTTTAGCCTCACGACAATATGTGATTTATGGTATAAAACTACAGAGAGCGCCTTGATCAGTATGTACAGCAGGAGACTATGAATAGAGAAGTTTGATACACGTGCAAGGTGTTTGCTCACAGAAGACGACAAGCCCACCCGCTTAGCTCAGTAGGTAGAGCGTTGGTCTACAGATCACAGGGTCATGGGTTCGATCCTCGGGCAGGGCGTATGTTCTCTGTGACTATTTGATAAATGACATTATGTTTGAAATCATTAGCTCTCCACCTCTGATTCGTGTGGGGAAGTTGGCAGTTACTTGCGGAGAACTGGTACAAAATCAAGGAACACTGGTTAGGTTAAATGCCCGCCGTTACATGACTGAAATACTGTTGAAAACAGTGTTAAACCCAAAACAAACAAACAAACTGAAGACTACATGTTCTTCACCCCTGTCGCAGTTGAGGAAGTTGTAAGTTATTGGAAGAGAAAAAAGCAGTAATGGTCCACAAACACAGGTTATTTCAACCAACTGTTTTGCTGTTATTTAACTGAAATAGATTCAAAACAGAATGGAAAACTGCCCTAACTCTATGAATTTAAAGAAATATTTAAGTTTGTTTTTCATTGCTGAGGTCAAGGTTGGAGAATTCCAAGTTTTTTCAAGTTCAAGTTGTTTATATTCTTAAGAATGTTGATTTTTTTTCCCAAATTTTTGTATTTTTACTACTTTTAATATACATGTACATATAATCTTATTTTTTATTTGTTACAAGTTTAAAGTTCTTATTTTCTTTTAAACTTGTTTAAAGTGATACAAAACTTTAAAATGTGCTTAAATATTTTTTCTTATAAAGTCCTCAAGATTAAGAAGTAATGTTGGTTATATCCCTTAGAGCTGTGACTTGTGTTTAAAGGCATTAGTACAACCTACATTTTTCAAACAGCATAGTAGAAAGCATGCAAAGATCCCACCTTTTACAGCCAAGCAGACTTGAATTCCAGGTAAATAAATGGCACCATAATTTTGATAAGCGGTATTACATGAGTAAATATATAAATTTCTGGTCTATATTTTCTGCTATATGACGGGTCTGTTTACTGGGTTAATAAGGAAAAAAAATAGCAGTGAAAATGTAAAATTTCTGTTGTCATGTAAAAAAAAATTACTGAATATCTTGCCAGCCAGTAATCAAGACTATATCATTCGAACACAGTCGGAGATAATGAATTGCTCATTTGGCATATTGTATCATTGTTTATACAGAAGGAATGATAGTCCTTAGAAACGTTTGTAGTTGTCAAACCTTGAAATTGGCATGCAAATTATTATGAAGAAAGCATGTTAAATTCCTACAGAAGGATTTCAGTAGGTTGTAAGAATGCCTTTAAATACTTTGTCGAGGAAAACACTGAGAGTTAAATGCTTTATTATTAATACTGTTGTTTATGAAATCTGTATTATTTGTCATTATTTCATATATCTTGTATGAACATTCCAGAGGCATTAACCTATAAATTCATCAATTTTCCAGGAAAACTGACCTTTATTGG
The DNA here is from genome assembly GCF_021730395.1 of Mercenaria mercenaria. Classification (NCBI taxonomy): domain Eukaryota; kingdom Metazoa; phylum Mollusca; class Bivalvia; order Venerida; family Veneridae; genus Mercenaria; species Mercenaria mercenaria. The sequence goes on from NC_069366.1 coordinate 54,948,203, forward strand.
CAAAGTTTTCGAAGTCCACACATTATTCTTGTGTAAGAAGTTTCACTGGAATACAAATTTGTTGCTGTGTCTGTTTCAAGGATTGGTTGTTCATTTCTCATTATTCATAATCGTTTTATTTATTTTTATGCCCCCGGCATCTATGGTGTGGGAGGCATATAGTGATTGTCCTGTTCGTCTGTCCGTCCGTCCGTATGAGGTTAACCAAATGGGACCGTTTTGTCTAGCATCAATACCCCTTACTAGAATGACTTGATACTAATGCAGATGTAACCTGTGACCATTCCTCATCTTCAAATATCACCTGACCTCAGTTTGACCTTGACCTCGTTTTAGACTTTGGTTGCTTTGTATCGGCAAGGATGCCACCGGGGGCATCAAGCGTTTATTGAACGCAGCTTCTTGTTCTCATAAATTATTGATGAAGATAGTGTTTTATGGAGAATGACTTTGATTGGAATGTTATGCTTTTGTATGCTACTTTATGTTGTTTACTAGAACAAACAAAAGGATGGTATTTGTGTAAATTTTGTTTCACATTCATCGGATCTTTACATTGTAACATTTTAACTCTACCCTATTTATTATGTTTGAAATTTGCCACAAAGTACATTTGTGGTGCTAGCATGTTTAAATTTTATGTACATTCATCCAGTGATTCAGCAAAGTATGACTGGTTTCTTGTACTGAGTATGTTGAATGTGTTGGTTTTCAAGATTTTCTTAGGTCTGAGTTAGGGTGACATTACAACAGTTTGTATTGCCTTATCATAACTATAAAATTGAAACATTCAGAGACCAGCAAAATAACACAGTAGATAAAATCAGGAACCAAGACCTAGTGATGATATATAGTGATGTATGTTAACTTTTATGCCTCCGAAGGTGGGCATATTAAAATCTCACAGTCTGTCTGTGTGGTTGTGTGTGTGTGTAAATTCTTGTCCAGCCTGTAACTCTGCCATCCATAAAGTGATCTTGAAATAACTTGGCATAAATGTTCATCATAATGAGAACGTGTCATGCGAAAGACCCAGACCCCTAGCTCCATGGTGAAGGTCACAGAGGTCAAAGGTTAACAGGGTCTGTTTCGTGTCCAGTCCATAACTCTGCCATCATTGAAGGGATTTTAAAATAACTTGGCATAAATGTTTACCATAATGAGACGACGTGTCATGCCCAAGACCCAGACCCCTACCTCCAAGGTCAAGGTCACACTTGGAGGTTAAAGGTTAACATGGTCTGTTTCTTGTCCAGTCCATAACTCTGCCATTGATGAAGGGATTTTAAAATTACATGGCATAAATGTTCCCTATATTGAGATGACATGTCATGCACAAGACCCAGACCCCTAGCTCCAAGGTCAAGGTCACACTTAGAAGTGTTTCTTGTCTGGTCAGTAACTCTGCCATTTATCAATGGATTTGAAAATAACTTGACACAAATGTTAACCATATTGAGAAGGTTTGTCACTCTTATGACCCGGGTCTCTTGGGTCAAGGTCAAGGTCACTAAATGATGTGTTTTTTTTGCGCAGACAACTGTAGCATTCTTGGGCATGCTTCGGGGGCATATGTCGCCAATAGTGACAGCTCTTGTTTGTTTTTAGTGTGTTCTTGTGTAGAATTTGTATTAATGTATTTTAATGTTTATGCCAGTTTATAGATAGTTTTAAAGCAAGATCAGTATTGTTAGTGTGTTTCTATTTTCCAAGAAATTACATAATTTGAATAAGCCATTATTGTCTTTGAAGGCTGTTTACCCTTTAACCTGCTGGCGGCAAGTGATTCTGCCTTTGGGACCAGTACAGACAAAGATGGTCTGCACTGTTCGCATTCAGTCAGTAAATTTTCAGTGAACACCACTTTGAATAATAAATGGTACGGCCCAGATTGAATGATGGACCAGTCCATTTTTAGATATTTAGCAGGCTAAGGGTTAATAAGTCAGACTTGCATGGTCTTATCTTGTTTCCAGCATTGTTTTATTTTATTTCAAGAAGAGATTTTAATGTTTTAGTAGACATTTGTTTTATTAACTACTATATATTTATGTAGTGTACATGTATCTACTGAAAATGGCCAAAAATGTAACTTAATCACTTGCTTCATGTAAAATTGCATGTTTTAAACTTCAAGTTTAGTGTTTTTCACACGCATTTTGAATGTGTGTGACTAATATGTGTGAAAATTGTAATGTTCTGAATTTAGATATTGAAATATAGAGTGAAATTCTACATACTATACCAGTACAAGTATGAAATTTCAGTCTTTCTGTTGTCATGTTGAAATGATAGTTATGATAATATTTTACCCTTATTTGTTTTCTGATGCAGTGTTCATTTTATTTAGTAAAAATTTAGTTCTAGAATACTAATATAGAGAATAATACTTTAGTTATGCTCTAACAGTAGACACTGTTTCACATTTTTGGATAGATAGATGGTTACGATTTTATCACAGCATATTTTATACCATACATGTATTTCACCAGGTGTAGAGGTTTTTTAAAGTATTTGTTTATGTGTGCATAAGTAGAACATTGTTAAACTAATATATACTGGTATTTTCTCTTCAGTGTTGGGACTCCCTTAGTATTGGGACACTATTAAAATCTGCAAAAATAATTATTTTTCTCATACCTAACATTTGGGACAGAAAAATTCTTAGATATGTTTCTGTTTCTATAGTTTGGGACAATATGTAAAAGCAATTTTTTTACCAAAAGCAATTATCTTACCAACCAGAAAAAAGTGAGAAAATTGGGGGAAAGTGCCAGTAGAACTTTCTTCTTGGTAACAGAATATATCCACAGAGTTTCAACAAGGTAGCACTTAAAGAAGTTTGCACACTTGAGTTAAACATACATGAATTCAAAATGGATATAAGTAAACTTGATGCCCTTACAACTGATTTTCATTCAAGTAATTCTAAGTGTGAATGACGATTTGTCAGCCAATTCATAAAAAAACTGTTTTAGATTAAAAACTTTGTTTGAAAACAGTGTTTTCAAAAAATTTAATTAAATGTTGTATTTTAAATTGAATCATTGAATAAATAATTTGCTTTTAAACTTATAATGGCAGCCTATTCAAACAGAAATCCTACTTTCTTTTTTTTGTATATAAAAATTTGGACAGAAAGCTTTTCTTGCATTGAATCATGTCCTTTGATCGTCACTTAATTATTACACAAAATTTTTAACATCAGCTGTTTTGCTCTGGTGAGACAAAGTATCAGTGTGGTGTGTACTGTATTAGCCATTGTTCATTTATGATATGCATAGCAAATTCTTAAACATGGTCTGTAGCATATATGTTTGGACTGCTAAATGTTTTTGTCCAAATGATTTAATTTCACTGCATTCAGAGGTCAGTGTACTCAGATGTGTGGTGCAGGGCCAATGTTATTTTCTTTGCTTTTGTGTCTAAATAAACAATTATTGTAGTTTATGGTACTAATTTCTACCTCTGTATAACATGTACAGGTTTTGGTACTGCTACAGGTTGCTAAAAGGTGCAATGTAGTGAATCATCTGTGAGTTATGTGTGGGATAAGACAACTGCATCCATTATATTATTATTATCCAAAAATGAGTAACTATGGTTGATGTGTAATAAAATCAGATTTGAAGACCAGTCTTTGAACTCCAGCTTCTAAATGGCTGTTTAGGGAGTATAATTTTGAAAATGACCAGTGGCAAGTCTGCATACTTAGACTTGTGTCCAAACTTAAAACATTTGTTTGCATCAGCCTTTGTACAAGATACTGTTTCTCAAATTGTGTTTGAGAGTATTTCAGCAGGTGTAAGAGTCACATTAAGTGTACCAGAAACAGTCTTTGAATCATATTTGAATGTATTTCATCTATTTGAGTCATATTTATTTGTATTGGAAAAAGTCTATTTATTATGTATACATATTTAAGATAATTGCTCTCACGAGTCATATGTATGTGTATTGGAATACAAGTCTTGGAAAATCATAATATAATCATTATTTATAGCATTTGTATGAAATAGTTATATTTATGTGCTGTTAAGCAAAATGAAATAAAACTTACTGTAATTTTTGTAGACATGTATATGTGTATTGGAATATGATTCTTTGAAAAATCATAGTATAATCATTATTTATAGCATATGTATGAAAGAATATTTATGTGCTGTCAAGCGAAATGAAATAAAACTTACCATACTTTTTTAAGATTTGTGTTATCTATGAAGTGCATCTAATCTCGCTGAGTCTGTCCATCAGCCTGTCTCACAGTTATATTCCTGATAGTCACAGATCGAGGGTTCAACGCAATAAGGGCGTATCTACATATAATAACTATATGTAGATACGCCCTTATTGCGTTGAACCCTCGAGATACGTTTACTGCAACATGTATTATTTGCAAGATCAGAGTTAAAGTTACAGTGTATGCCCATTCATTTCTGCATTCTGTCTTATACTACTGTAATGCTATAACTATTCACACGTATTGTTACCTCGATTTTACAAAATATATTGAGACCATTGAGTCAGAATCTGCATCAAGGTTGCTGGTTAAAGTTTTGATATCTCCTGTATAACTTCAGTGGATTAACTTCATACTAATCTCATCAATTAGAGGTTTGTCAAAATCACGAGACGTTCAACAAGGGAACCATGGTAAACCTTTGGGATGTGAGATCGGCTTTACACTTGCAATGGTGTTTCCTCATAAATACTTTCATCATAATGCGACAAACCTTAACTCTTACAATATTTCATGAATTATGCCCCCCTTTTAATTTGGAATTTCAGGCATTTTCTGTTGCTAAGATATGGATTTCAAATTTAAAGCAACTTTTCCACACCATCGCCAACATCGTAACTAAAGGGCCATAACTCTGGCATATACATTCTATAAAGTATGCCTTTTTTCACATAGAATCCCAGGATATGTATTGACTCGATTGAAACTCATCACCCTCATCATATAATTATGACAAGGATCATAAAGTGTGTTTGTGCAAGCGTGACATTTTTTCTGGAAAGGACAAAACGGGTGGCGTGCAGGGTCGGGGTGTGTGTGTGTGTGTGGGGGGGGGGGGGGGGGGGGGGGGGGGGGCACTTTGACACACGCCCCTTCCCCCGCTCCCACCTCAAAAAAGATCTGGTCATTTGATAAAGGTCAATGTCACTTGGGTCACCCATCTCTATGCTCAATCGTTTTGCTTTACTTTGTTGATATGAATTCGTCTTGTCAACAGAAACTTCTCAAATGCCATGTTTAAAACTATTGTAGGTGTATTAACCACTACACTGCTCAGGTATGCCTTATTGTTTTCCATCCAACATGGAAATATTTGAGGATGCTGTCTCCTATTTATAAACCTCTTGTTAACTGCTTTGGCGCAGATGTTTAAGCTAATATGACAGCAACGGGACTTTGCTCTCTATTTGCCGTTATTGGCTTTGCACATGTAACGTGTCAATTATTAATTGACACTTTCAGCATCTATTTTTTTGAGTTTTGTCATATTTTGCTGACTGCTAAAGCTCTGTACCAGCGCCATCGTAAATACAACGTTAACTGGACTCGCATTTAGCTTTTAACAGTAGAATGGAACACCCTTGTCTGGAAAACAGATTCATATCCACGGCTTAGGTAGGTTTGTAAGCATCATTTTGTACATTTTGTATTTGTACTACTATTCTAGATTCGATAAATAATTTGCATTGAACTGCCCATTTTGTGATAGGCTTTAAGATATATGAAGTCTTTGAAACTAACAATTTTTAGATAGACGTCGAAAACATGTGAATGTTTTCTGAATACATGCTTCATGAAATACTCCTCCTCAAAGAGAAAACAAGCTTCTTTTTTGATAAACAAAAACAAACAAGCAAATTACCAGAATGTCGAAATCTTTTCTATAGGCTAGTGTGCTGACCATTGTCACCAGTGGAAACTTGTGATATAGTTAGGGTTTTTCTAATTGATCTTTCAAAAACATTTCTGACTATCAGTACATAAAAGACATGTTTGAGTGATACATGTCCGAATCAGATCATTTTCCACAATCTGGCGTATTTAAGAGAGAATCTGTCTAAAATCTTTTTACAGTTTTTACACGTCAACTATAGATCTATATTAATTTATATGGAATATTTCCCGCGCTTTTTCAACCAATTCATGTATAAGTCAACAGTTATAGAGTTATAAATTTCTATGTTCAAAATTACCCCTGTAATTTATGTTTTTGTTTCATGGCTACGCATGTAAGTTAACAATAGTTACACACGTAATTAAGAGATGTAAAATCTATATGGGTCACATCCCATGTAACAGCGCATACTTAACATCATACTTGAACATGCTCTGTTCACCCTCGATGCACTTTTTCTTTCATACGGGCATTCTAAGGTGTGCGGATTCATCAAAACAATTTTCAAAGCACCTTTTTTTTTTCGGCGAACGCCGTCTAAATTCGTTTTCGTTACCTATGCCACGTGACTTCAGTTTGCAAATCAGACTACTTGATAACGCAATATAGATAATTTATCAAAATGGAAGATTTATGCAACACTATGCCTGATTGGACGAGAGTGTCAATTTCTTTCACTCTGTTGATTGTGCTACGCTGATTGAAATGTAGACAAGGCGTTTATCCTAAACGACGCTGTTCACAGCTTTAAAGTTAACTTTGGCTCAGTATATTTAGCAAGAATATTGATATATCTCAAAATGATAAGTAAGTTTAATAAATAATAAAAAAAACCTGTTCAAATACCAACATATATCAAATTAAAGAAAGAGCTGAATACGGTCTGTGTATCACATGAATAAGGGTGTGATAAGAGTCTTTTATGAAGAGAAGTGCTTTTTAAAAGATTTTCCTTGTTACAATTGTCGTCTGTATATGAAAAGGTCTCTTGCTTTTGTGACTTATTCAGATTGCATATTAAAATGAGTACTTGTTTGCTTTGATATATTTGTTATAAATTATTTAACTGATTTATTATATATGAATATTTTTCTTTAGTTGAAATCTGTTTTATTATATATATGCTATATAATGACTAAATATCATTATACTGAAATGAAGGTACGCTGCATACAGTTTATCTATGTGATATGACTACGGTCAAACTTTGCTTATGAAACAGAAATATTGAAATAATTACACCTGTATGTTTTGCTTGACCTTCACTTTTTTTATAGGTGTGACGTCATTGTCCAAAGATTTATGAATAGCGAATATACATTTGTTAAAGCGGGATCAGTTGGCCTATTTTAGAAATAAATAAAAATAATAAATAAAAAAATGCTTTAATTGATTTTTTCTCATGTATTCTAATCAAACTTGATTTGTGGCATCTTTATTAGGCCCGCAGCCAACTTTGTTCAGCTGGGACATTTGACCCCTTTTAGTTCTCCTGCTATTTTGTTACAAACGGGTATAGGGACCAATTTAGCTAAACATATAAACACGTTTCATGAATCTTCATCAAACTACTGCTGTTACAGTAATTATTCGTCTAAGGATAAACGAAACAAAACTGCAACCCTACGAAACCTTTGCGAAAAATTAAAAGAGAACCATTTAAATTGTTAAAGTGCGGTGTTTAGTTTTGCAATTTGAAAAATGTTAGATGAAAGATGAATGTTAGATGAAAAATTCATAACCTTCTTTCCTTATTACAATTCGCCGTCCATTATTTTTAAAGATATTTCTTGTTAACTTTACTTCGCAAGAAGGTCCAAGTTAAACATGACCATAATCAGTGTTGATACAACGCCATGCAGCTGTGTAGATCAATAGCAGAGCATCTACTATCACGCTGGATAACCGGCTATCCTGACGCCCGCTGGAAATGTAACCCAGCTGGAAATGTAACCCAGTTGTAAATCTGTAGGTAAAGTTTTTCATTTATTTCTATTAAAACGAAGCCAATTCTTGCAAATCAACTTGACAGTTTTGTCAAGGAATGACCATGGCTTACATTTACAATTTCTGGGCCAAATACGATCGTTACGTTTTGAGATATTTGCTAATAATTTCTTCAGTTTGAAAAAATCGAGCAAAAATCCAGTTTTGCGCAAATTGTTTTGTTTATGAACAACCTGTGAAAACTTATCATCTGGTTTAACAGATGTGTCCTTTCGGAACACATTTGTAAAGTTCCCGGGTTCTACGTTATTCCTGAAAAAGTATATTAGCCGTTAAATAGGCATGGTCGAAAAATAAGGACTCTCGAAAACGGCCGCTAGTGCTGTCGCTGAACTCGGATGTTAACATTTATAGACTATCCATTAACTCCGATGATTTTGAATACTTTTGTATGTAAAAAGTATTACTGGCAGTGATTTGACCGAAATGTAATTATTTTTAAAAATGGTACTTTCATTTCAAGAGGCTTTAGGACTATATTCCTTCATACCCGGGCTGAATTTTAACCTAATTCACGTGTTCTTGCCTTTTTTCCGCCATGCGAAAGCCAACCATATATTTTTTGCAGTTACACCGAAGCAATATTACATATTGCCATTTTGCCAGCTTTTGATGGTGGAAGAAAACCACTACAGGTGCCTCCGGGCTACTACAGATAGTAATTTCACCTCGGGTTTTGCAAGTGCAAATGATTGCTTCTGGTCGTCAGTCCTTTGAATTTCGTTTGAAGAATTCAGTATCATTAATGAATCTCAAATGCCCGTTCTTGTTTTGAAAAGTGTTCTTAGTGCGGTGCTTGATAGGTGTATAATCTTATTTGCTCATACATAATTATTTAATTGCTCCTAATGTTAATCTGCAATTTTTGTTTTATTCATAGATACCTTTTCAACAAATACCAGTTTATTCATTGTCTAAAACTGCAAGTTGTTGTGTATAGAGGCAAACGATTGAAAACGATTGTTTCAAATCTAAATAAGCAGAACTTTGCAAATTCTCACATGACTGTTAATCAGTTATTTCTTAACATGGCAGCCACATGTAGCTTTAATCAACATATAACAAGGTAGATCGGAACTCTTCTTTGCTTGTTTACGATCTTACACAGTCAGCTATCAAATAAAACCGCATGAAAATAAAAGTTCTACTATACGACACAATATATTTGAATATTTGTCTATGCATATAGGAATTGCATGTTTGACACAAAATACTTATTTATAGCTCTGTGTTAAAGTTTTTTTCTTTGCTATACTGACATTGGAGGTGGTCATTAATGAATGGGCCCCACTAATACTTGTATCATCGGTAACACATGTTTGAAGTTTAAAAATCAATACTTAAAAATCAGTCCATGCATGTATAATCAGAGCCCGGACAAGACATTGCGGGCGGGCGGACGGACGGACGAAAGGAACAAAGCAACTTTTAGACCCTAAACCAAAAGGACAATGATAATGAAATCAACCAGAACTACTCGACATGGCAATAAGGACAATACATATTAAGTATATACAAACTGTTTACTGACTGTAAGTATACACATTCTACAGAAATGAAAGACGAAAGAAATCGCAAAAACAAAGACACACTAAACAGATACAAAACATACATAAAGAAGAGACACTACGGGGCATATACCATGTCTACAAGACAGGTTTTTTTACTTTTATACAGCTGTATTCTCGATAGCCGACAGCTGACTTCAACGACTGCCTATTTCAAATACAGCGGCCGTTTTCGACAGCCTTTTTCTTTCGACCATGCCTATTTAACGGCTAATATACTTTTTCAGGAATAACGTAGAACCAGGAAACTTTACACAGGTGTTCCGAAAGGACACATCTATTAATCCAGATGATAAAAGTTTTCACAGGTTGTTCATAAACAAAACAATTTGCGCAAAACTTTGGATTTTTGCTCGATTTTTCAAACTGAAGAAATTATTAGCGAATATCTCAAAACATGACGATCGTATTTGGCCCAGAAATTGTAAATGTAAGCCATGGTCATTCCTTGGCAAAACTGTCAAGTTGATTTGCAAGAATTGGCTTCGTTTTAATAGAAATAAATGAAAAACTTTACATTTCCAGCGGGCGTCAGGATAGCCGGTTATCCAGTGTGACTATGGCGGTTGAAGGTTGAAAAAGGTCGATCGGTATCATGACCAGGAATCATGTGCCTGACGGGATAACTTCCTTTAGATGATATAATGTTGCTAAATTATATCCTGGATAACTCCAGATTTTTTTTGTGGTCATGTTATTTTGAATAATCATAGAAAAGTGTATGTATATTTAGTTTTCATTGCGTCTCCTGAAAACATTTAAAAATGAAATTTACCTAGCTGAGATATACTTAAATGATTTTGACAGCGCCAGTGAATGTAGAACAACTATGACAGGCGATAATTTTCTTTTTAATTCGACTATTCCAAAACAAATATCAGTAGTAACAAATGGCGGATGAAAAACATAATTAACTAAGGAAAGTAAATATAAATCTGTCAAAAGACTATATTCTTTTTGCTCTTTAGAGCTGTTTTCCTTATTTTCTTTGCATTTTTTTGCTGAAATCAAATGACAGATCTATGCTTGACATGTAGGTAGCATTTTCATAATGAAATAATAACATGACAGACTGACTTGTCATGGATACTTGGATCATACACCATCACTACAGTTTGGGGTCTCATTTTTAGCTGATTTTGTAAATTTATGTGTTTGACTGAAACTATTTTTCTTGCATCTTGAACATAACCCCCACTTTTCTTTTTTTTTTTATTCAGTACTGACAATATTCTTCAAGGAAATGTAAGTTACAGACATTTAGAATGGGTTCTGATGTGTGTTGCAGCCATTGGAAATATGTCAATTTTATATAGAATAAAGAAGTACAGTGGCAAAAATTGAAATCTGGCCAGATGAGGGTGGAAATTGACTACTTTGATTAGAATTTGATAGAAAATGACAAATGTATTGCAATTTTGCTGTAAATATGGATAAAGCACAAAAATATCACATTTTCACTATTTTGGTGTATTTTTCCCCTCAAAATCTGCATATTTGTAGCCTAAAGAATTCTAATTTCTAGCGGTGAGAGGTAAAATTGACCCAAAATTGAAGATATCTAACAGTTTAAATGTGTACTTTATGCAGATCAGAGTAGAAAATCTATGGCATGCGATGCTGTCAATGTCTCATTTTTACGCAAAATGTCATAGACTTTTTATACTACATATTAACGTATTCACGGTATTGCAGTGTAACAGACTAAAAATGTCACGGAGTTGTTTACTCGATGAAGTTTTAGAACAAAAACATCTCAACCAATCACGCCAAATTCTCGCATCTGGTGTTGAAACCTTGTCAGTTTTTAGGCCTTATTTCCTTGATTACTCTGCATTAGTTGGTAATTTCCTTAAAAATCTGATTTTAAACAAGATAATGTGCGTATTCTTCAATGTGAAATTCCTGTTATAAAATCATTGCGGCATTTTAAGTTTCGAAAGTGTCTTAATATCCGGATAGAATTTTCATTCGGACAGTTCTTAACTTCCACTAAGAACATAGTCTTACGTTTTCATACCGGTCAGACTAAAAAAGCAAACATCATATGACTATATAATAAGTGTATTAATTTACTTATGTATTTTTCCTATAAAAAGAAGCATTTTCCAAATGTTGTTCACTGATCAATACAGCATATGTGTGAACCTGAGTTTTTTGAGTTGGCTAAACGATGAAATCGTTTTGACGAGTCCTTGCTATCCAGCGATTCTCTAAGTCTAAATGGACCAAATAACACAGTGAAGGGATGTAGTTCCATTAGATTTCTCAAACTTCAAACAGTTCACTGCATGAATGAAGTTAAGTTGTGTGAATTCCCTTTGCTATGACCAATATACGATGTAATCTGTCATATTTATGACTTGTAATTGTGCAATACTCGAATGTAACTCATTAAGCATAAATGATTGCGCAGGCTTACAAAGCTTGCGTAACATCCAGCGAAAGACAAAAAATAGTTCCACAGGGCTCCAGATAAGATGCGTATTAATTAGCGTAAATTATGTATAGAAATAATTCAAATACGCATGTCTAATAATTTCTAAGCGTATAAAAACGTATATAAAATTACAGAAATGCACACAATGCTTTTTTAAAAACAAAATTTGAATCGTCTGGATGCGTTAGGTAACATAGCCGATCCCGATCAGCCTTAATTCTCCCACATTGAACGTATACACGCATCGTATGATTTCTATAAGCTTTGCGTGGGTTTCTACACACACACATGAATTTTGCAGTCAGTAAACGGATAAATTATCGGAAGAAGAAGCTCTTACTGGTTTGTTTAGTTACTACAGATATTAAAAATGATTTTAATTCTTATTTTTCGAGAAATAAACAAATCGGCGAAACATTAAATTGTATTTTCTTGTAGTTTTTGAAATCGATAGTAGATCGTCTATGTTTGGCTGCTTTCACGAAACGAAACAACTTTTTTATGAAAAGATTTAAATAAGAGGTAATTTAACCGTAAACTTCAATGTCAGATACTGCCAATTGCTGCTAAATGTCTTCGTATCATCACAATTTGTAAAATATATTGTTGAAAATGGAGAAAAGTGTAATCGTAATTGGATATAATATTTTGGGTAAATATCGAGCTGTGTTATGAAATTTTAACATTCGTGTAACATACATGATAGATATTATTGTAACAGAAATGATTCTAGAATTTATTTTTATTACACCTACATATAATCTATGTCAGACTGGTATTCTAGTCCTGAGGCATGATCTGAAAGTAAAAAGATGAAGTGAAGTCATACTTTGGATATTGTAATACTAGAAAGAATCTAGATCGTAACCTTTCTGGAATTTTGACTGGTTTGGATAATTTGCTTACGATTCTGGTTCGCAAAAAAATGAAACCGTCACCCATTCTGCTTTTCATGATGACACATGGCTTGATTTTTGCAGTCAGTAAGCGGATGAAATATCCCGAGAAAGAGCTCTTACTGATTTGTTTAATTACTACTGATTTTAAAAAATGATTTTATTTCTTATTTTTCGAGAAATAAACAAATCGGCGAAACATTAAATTGTATTTTCTTGTAGTTTTTGAAATCGAAAGTAGATCGTCTATGTTAGAGTGCTTTGACGAAACGAAACAATTTTTTTTATGAAATGATTTAAATAATTTCACCATAAACCTCAATGTCAGATACTGCCAATTGCTGCTAAACTGTCTTCATATCATCACAATTTGTAAAACATATTGTTGAAACTGGAGATTTTGGCGGTATAAAAGAAAGTGTAATCATATCCGGATATAATATTTTGGGTAAATATCGAGCTGTGTTATGAAATTTAAACATTAAAGTAACAGACATGATAGATATTATTGTAACAGAAATGATTCTAGAATTTATTTTTATAATACATACATAGAATCAATATCAGACTTATATTCTAGTGCTGAGGCATGACCTGAAAGTAAAAATATGAAGTGACAGTCATTCATACTTTGAATATTGTAATACTAAAAAGAATCTAGAGGTAATATTTAGAAATTGAAACATAAAATTTCTGTTAGAAATTGCACCAAAGTCTGTATCAAAGGTCTACATTTTCAAAATTTTCTTGTGGTGATACCCCAAACCCTAATTGCAGGAGGGGGTATCCTCCCACACCCTCCCCCCATATTGCCACTTTACAGTTTGATACATTTGCCCTTTTACCACCTGCTACAATGCCCATTTCAAAATCTGACTGCAGTTCAAAGCGGGAAGGAACACCCCTCCCCAAACCCACCCTGCTACTGACCACGTAAAAATGGCTCAAACATTTTTTCAGCCCAGTCTGGGCCTGTCTGTCTACATGAATCAAAACGGATAATTGAAAGTACATAGACTTTGGGACTACTGACATGGTTTAGGGGTTAACAGGTCTGAAATAGAATAAATGATGGTTTTAACTAAAAAAGAACTGCATTTATTAATATTGGTTATCTTTTCCGAAATTGGTAGCTAGTCCGAATAACTTCTCTTAGTTTCGAATGCGCAATTTTCCTGTCAGTGTAAACATTCATGACACTATATATTGACACTCAGCAACATTTACATATCTTTAAACGCAAAAGTAAGTATACTTTAAATTCACATCCCTTATAATATGATTGAACAATACCTAGCGTGTGACACGGTTATTGCCAGGCCCCTTATCTGTAAAATATCTGAACAGTTCTTTTGTCCATCCGTTACAAATTGTATGTGGCAATCTGCGCTATAAAATTTCAATATATAAATTTTCATATTCAAATTTTATCATGTGCGAATATATACCAGCCGATAATTGCCTGTTTTGGTAATGCCGGAGGCAAATGTTTACTGGAAAAATATTTATAGTCATGGGCAGTATCTTAGTGTCACCTGTCAAATTGTAGTTTGTACTTTCAACATTTTTATTTTTGTGAACCACTCTTCAATTTTAGAGAAATATATTGGGTTTAAATACTTGTATAATGTCAATCAAAGTTTTACTAGGCATCAATTGAATGTCCATTTCATCTATTGAAACAAAATCTCTGTTCAGTTGGGGAAAAAAACTAAAACCAAACTGAAACTGGTAGACTATACTACCAGTACATCAATCATTAGCCGACTCTCAGGCCCTTCAGGCCTTTGATTTATTATTTCACTTTGCAAGACCAGAGTTATGGCCCTTTGCTTTGTCAGAAAATAAAAGTATGTGTCCCACTCTCATGTATGTCAAAATTCACTTGACTTAGAGTCATAAAACATTAGAGGATTAATATATTATATAGCATTTTAAGTGTTGCACCTGGTGTTTTCTTTTGGATTTCACGCAGGTAGGCCAGAGTTATGGTCATTTACTTAATGAAAATACACATTAAGTGTTTAAAAGTCTGTGTTGCATAATTATGTCTTGAAGAATATTTCCCCTAGAGTCATAAAACATGGGGGGAGGGGGCGCCTGTGTCCTAGGCGCCTGTGTGCTATGAACCACATCTAGTCCTTATTCTGAAACATGTGAGACAATAGTATTAATAATATAAACTTAAAATGTATGAAGAAAAATAGAATTTATCATCTGAATTTACATTTCAGGACTGTTTGAACAATGGCATCAAACAATGGGCGCAAACCAAAAATGGTTGTGTTTGATCTAGGTAAATATATTACTGAAGCCTTCTTTAAATTAACATTCAGATTTACATACTGTTCAGCCTTACTGAAACAGTTAAATTGGTATCTTACTGTAGTGGTTGCTTGACTTGTTGAAATATGTTGTCTATATATTATTTGTATTGGTATTGTCACAATGTCCATAAAATTTGACAACAAAACATGCTTGTATAACTATAACCCACAGATCTCAGTTGTATTAGTGAAAATGAAAGCTTGTGTTATTCATGTTCTGTTGGTCTGCAGAACTTTTATCTAAGCTACTTTCCTTGCAGTAATATAGGATTGGTTCATCCTAAATGACCTCACAGTTCTCATTAGTGTGAAGGAGATAAATTAATACATAATATTATACTATTTAACATGTGAAGCATGGCTCAGTTTTTCTGTCAGTTTACCACAGTTGATAGGGAGACTGGTGAAAGAACATTTTGTTGTCAGTTACGAGGGTTGATCCAGAAGTAATGTCACTTCTCATTCATTGCGCATTTATCCATCGTTGTATTATTGTAGAAATTAGATCAAGATGTAAGCTAACTCAATTATGATTACTTTGTTAAGTATTATTTGTAGGGTTGTTTTGTTTTAGATATATAGAACTTCAAAGTTCACCCCTGGCGGCATTTTGCCACATGAAAAATTAGCTTTTCTTTCAACAGTAGAAAACGACTAAACAAAGAAAATCGCCAATTGACATTAAAACAACACACCTATTCATATGAAACTATGATGATATGTAGTTATGTCTTTAACCAATCATTTTATGAAAACTGTAGTGGTATTTTCGCATATAAAAGCCAAGACTTGTTATTGAATATTGACAAACATCAATTTCTGACGTCAATTACATCAGTGACATGCAGCGATCATGATTACTATGGTCGGTGGTTCTACCCAGGTGCCCGCTCGTGCTGAAATAATGCACGGAGGGGCACCGGGGGTCTTCCTCCACCATTAAAGCTGGAAAGTGGCCATATGACCTATCATGTGTCGGTGCGACATTAAATCCAACAAAAAAAAAACAACAAAAAACAAAAATATAAAAAAATATTGCAAATAGATCAAGGTACTTAGGTAGGATTTTTGTTGTTTTCTTTTCATTATACACATTATTATAGCTCCAGTGATATTACCTTTGGGTGAACCTCTGTATGTTACATGTATCTAATAGCTATATGACATCTTACCCGGATGAATGATTTTCAGCATGATTTTCATCATCATGCTTTAACGAGCATGTGAAAATGATAATAAACAATGTCTTCTTGTAATTTACTGTCTGATTTACCACAGGTCAATGTACAGATTCTTGTGTATTTAACCACTTGGGTTAATGTCCTTGTTGTTTAATTCCTACTCATATGGAATCTGAACTGTTGTTAATCAGACAATAAACAATGCAAAGGCATTGATTATTTAATAGATTAAGCATGGCTGCCGAAGAACATTTGCCTTTTGACCAGTGTTAAAAGGTCACTGTTATAGACATTTTTTTCCATTCAAAAGGAATGGACCGCTTCCCTTAATTAAAAACACAACAACAACACTGTATAACATGCACTAACTGCTTAAATGTATTTACAGATTATACACTATGGCCATTTTGGGTTGACACACATGTAGATCCACCATTTCAAAAAAGAAAGTAAGTTACATATCTTTTTCTACAGTATGTTATGGTAACTTAAAAAAAAAACATAGAGTCAAGTAACAGCTCTCTGAGTAATAATCATGTCCTTTTGCAGTAGGTCGTGTTGTTGGAACAGGTGCTGTCATATTTATTCCTGGACAGGAAACAAAAGGTAAAAAGGTTATGAGTATGCTGGACTATGATTATTGACCATGGTTTTTAGCTCACCTGTCACAAAGTGACAAGGTGAGCTTTTGTGATTGCGCAGCGTCCGTCGTCCGTCCGTGCGTCCGTGCATAAACTTTTGCTTGTGACCACTCTAGAGGTCACATTTTTCATCGGATCTTTATGAAAATTGGTCAGAATGTTTACCTTGATGATATCTAGGTCAAGTTCGAAACTGGGTCAAGTGTGGTGAAAAACTAGGTCAGTAGGTCTAAAAATAGAAAAACCTTGTGACCTCTCTAGAGGCCATATATTTCTCAAGATCTTCATGAAAATTGGTCAGAATGTTCACCTTGATGATATCTAGGTCAAGTTCGAAACTGGGTTACGTGCCGTTAAAAACTAGGTCAGTAGGTCAAATAATAGAAAAACCTTGTGACCACTCTAAAGGTCAAATTTTTCATGGGGTCTTTATGAAAATTGGTCAGAATGTTCACCTTGATGATATCTAGGTCAGGTTCGAAACTGGGTTACGTGCGGTCAAAAACTAGGTCAGTAGGTCTAAAAATAGAAAAACCTTGTGACCTCTAGAGGCTATATATTTTACAAGATCTTCATGAAAATTGGTCAGAATATTCACCTTGATGATATCTAGGTCAAGTTCGAATCTAGGTCACGTGCCATCAAAAACTAGGTCAATAGGTCAAATAATAGAAAAACCTTGTGACCTCTCTAAAGGCCAATTTTTTCATGGGATCTGTATGAAAGTTGGTCTGAATGTTCACCTTGATGATATCTAGGTCAAGTCTGAAACTGATACGTGCGGTCAAAAACTAGGTCAGTAGGTCTAAAAATAGAAAAACCTTGTGACCTCTTTAGAGGCCATACTTTTGAATGGATCTTCATAAAAATTGGTCAGAATGTTCATCCTGATGATATCTACATGTAGGTCAAATTCGAAACTGGGTCACATGCCTTCAAAAAGTAGGTCAGTAGGTCAAATAATGAAAAAACCTTGTGACCTCTCTAGAGGCCATATTTTTCATGGGATATGTATGAAAGTTGGTCTGACTGTTCATCTTGATGATATATAGGTCAAGTTTGAAACTTGGTCAGCTGCGGTCAAAAACTAGGTCAGTAGGTCTAAAATTAGAAAAATCTTTTGACCTCTCTAGAGGCCATATTTTTCAATAGATCTTCATGAAAATTGGTCTGAATGTTCATCTTGATGGTATCTAGGTCAGTTTTGAAATTGGGTCACATGCGGTCAAAAACTAGGTCAGTAGGTATAAAAATAGAAAAACCTTGTGACCTCTCTAGAGGCCATATTTTTCATGAGATCTTCATGAAAATTAGTGAGAATCTTCACCTTGATGATATCTAGGTCAAGTTCAAAACAGGGTCACGTACCTTTGAAAACTAGGTCAATAGGTCAAATAATAGAAAAACCTTGTGACCTCTGTAGAGGCCATATTTTTCAATGGATCTTCATGAAAATTGGTCAGAATTTTTATCTTGATGATATCTAGATCAAATTCAAAACTGGGTCACATGAGCTCAAAAACTAGGTCACTATATCAAATAATAGAAAAAATGACGTCATACTCAAAACTGGGTCATGTGGGAACAGGTGAGCGATTCAGGACCATCATGGTCCTCTTGTTTTTTAAGTTTTAGTGACTGTTGAAAATTTTTCTTTGCATATCATTAGAAAAAAGTCAGCATTCTAGTGGGGATTTGTATATGTATCTGTTTGATAACCATTTCATCTATTATGATACTTTAATGTAGCATAATATAATTAAGAAATTAATGGAAATTTCGGCTGAGTAGCTTTCAGAAATTTGGTATGACATAGCGGTACATGTTGCGAGGAATGAATGAGAAAGAGGCCTTAGTACATTTGAGCCGTGCCATGAGAAAATCAACATAGTGGCTTTGCGACCAGCATGGATCCAGACCAGCCTGCGCATCCGCGCAGTCTGGTCAGGCTCCATGATGTTCGCTTTTAAAGCCTTTTGGAATTGGAGAAACTGTTAGCGAACAGCATGGAGCCTGACCAGACTGCGCGGATGCGCAGGCTGGTCTGGATCCATGCTGGTCGCACACCCACTATGTTGGTTTTCTCATGGCACGGCTCATTTAAGTAAAGAAGCACTTCAGCTTTTTTTGCATTCAATCCTCCATAGTGCATTCAAGTGTGTGAAGGTCTCCATACAGCAGGTCAGCCTGGCTAAAATGTGATTTAAAGGGAATTCCTATAGTTTTTTATGCGCATCTTTCTGCGCAGCAGACACTTTCTTTGGAAAACTGAACTAAAGTCAACATTTGTTGAAACATGTTACAGACAATCTTAAATATGAGGAATCTTGAATGAAATAACATTTTTGATAAGTTATATCAGTAATCAAATGTTGATATTGGTTTATGTTGTATTGACAAGTATCATGCCCGACAGGTATCTTGCTATTTTTGTGGTTGTGTTTTCACATCGCATTTTAGTACAAAGACAGTGTTGTTCATATAATGTAAGATAATTGACTTAGTACTGATAAGACATTGTCACCTTTCAGATTATTAAGTATTCAATTATAGAAAAAATTAAGAATTTTTAAAACTTTTTTTAACTTTTAGCAGACATACATGTAATCAATTTGGCCAGGTTCGCGCCATTTCCGTCCGAACAGGTGTTGTATTCTAGCGGTCTTAACATAAAATTTAGCCTGGCGACCCATATATTTTTAGCCATTTTTATGCTCACAAAACAATTATCTATACACAAGAAAAACAGGAAAAAATTCTATGAAAGAGTTTTTTTTTTAATTTAAAATATATTCTTCACTATGGGTATTTTTCATTGAATAAAGTTCACAAAAGTAAAATTGAAACAATATTTATTTTTCGTTTGTACCCATTATTGTAAGGATAGAGTATTACAAATATGACTATGATATCAAATAAGTATATAATAAAATCTGTAAAAAGAAAAAAAAACGTATTGTGCAGTCTTGATGTATATTTTGGTTGGTATTTATAAAAAAGCAGAAAATTATGAAAATGTTGAAAAATCGCTGGCAGTTTCAACAACAGTGGGTGTGTTCAAAACAGTTTTTCACAAAAACAAGCCTGGTGACCTATTGTTTTTATTTGTTCATTGTTTCCAGCACAACTTTTCCTATCTTATATGTGAATTTAAAAAAATTCTATGAAAGGAAAAAAACTATAGGAATTCTCTTTAAGCCATTTTCAGTGCCAAAGTAACATAACTAGATCTGCCTTGTTAGCCTAGTGGTAAAGCATCTGCTTCTAGTGTGGGAGGTCAAGGGTTTGCTCCACGGTGGCATCATACCAGGTACTAGTAGCTTCCTTGCTTGGCATTCAGCATTAAGAGGTTCCTAAAACTGATCAGTTCGGTGTCAGTATCATGTGACTGGGTGCGGTATCATGTGATGTGTCTACAGCTTGATATTCCAGTGAGGCAGTGCTATGAAGTTGGGCATTACGCTCACAACTACTGAAAAAGGTGTTAGAACTGAACACACAACATAAACAACAGAATTCTAAGAATATAGCCTTACTATTCATAACACACTGGATGGGCAATATCCTTTAAAAAGCACATATCTTATATGACAACATAACTAAGCAAACATAGCCAATTCAGTCCCATAACCTCTGGGATATATCACCTTTTGGTCAATAGATTTCACTGGGATCAGAATGCAACAGCTGTAAATAGTTCCATTGAAGGAAACACATCTGGAATGTAAACATTCCAGATTTAACACTGGAACATTTCCACTCTGTCTATAAACGTTTGTTTCTTTTGGGATTTTAACTGCACTTTAGTTACTTAACAGCATGCAGTTTACCAGGCCAGTGTTTTTCTATTCTGTACAAGTACTACCCTATTCTTCTCTACAAGTAACTGCCAACTTCTTCACATGAATCAGTGGTGGAGGACAAATGATTTCAGACACAATATCTTTTATCAGATTCTCATGGAAAACATGTCTTGCCCGTGGATTGAGCTAACAGCTTCACTTTCCCTATTGAGCTTAGCCGGTGTTCTTCTATCTTTCAATGAGTAGTTGTGAAATATTGGCCTAGGTAAATGCTGAACAAGCTGATGGACTATGATGTATTTTTCTGTTTACAGGTCTGGAGAGGTTGTGGATCGTCATGGTAGACTTGTGAAACCATACCCTGAAGTACCAAAGATTCTAGAAAGGTTAAAGTCAGAGGGTTACATCATAGCTGTAGCTTCAAGGTTTGTTTTATTTCTTTGTGCATGTATTTAGTTGAGACCTATTCTACTTTGAGTAAAGGTGGATAACAAATGATTTCAGATAACTTGCCCTTTGCTGCTGTGGCATGGAAATCTCAAAAATTGCTATATAAAGAATGATATGTACATACTATTGATGCATAACTGAGCCATTATTGATTTTGTATGTTTGAACTTAATATTTCCTATATGTATTCAATATATGTAACAGTTATCAGTGATTTTTTTACCTGTGCGTCCTGCGTCCTAGATGCATAATTATTTCCAGGGACACATGTTTTCAAATAATGTACATCCAAAGGACGAATTAAATTTATAACAAAAAAGTCTGATGATGTTTGTTTTCTTGATTTACTACCGAGAATCTGCAGCCTTTTTTACCCACGCACCAGACAGTAATTTATGATGTCGCTTCTGATTGATTCTCGATATCATTTCTAACCAATCTTTGCAGCTCTAATCATTACTGCGGTAAATCTATACGGTGTACATAAACAAACACACAGTAACAAAATGCCTTGAAAGAAAAAGAAAAAATTCGAGGCAAAACAACAAACAATGTCAGGTTTTTTCAGTACCAATACTAATAAGGATGCATGACCTAGCACATCACACTCGGCGACCAAGTTTACTCAAGTAACCTGTGTTACATAATTATGTTTCTGTATCAAATAATGGATTTTGAATTCAGTTCCAGTCATTTTTTGTTTTATTTTGATATGATTATCAAGGGTATTACAGTGCATTAATATTGAGATCTGTCTAAGGCTAGTTCAACTGAGAGAAGCTCGGGATGAGCTATTGGGATTACTTGTTGTCTGTCATAATCGATGAGTCTGGACTCTTTGATTTGTAGCCCAGTGAGTCCTGGGACTCATACATGGAAATTTGAAAAAGAATCACTGAGTTATAGGTTATTAAGCATCTGTAGAGAAATATATATAACTTCTGCAATGGATCTGTCTATTTCTTAATTTTTTAATTAACATTTATTCTTTTATCAGCTTGAAAATATTAACATTAGTGATTTTTTAATGTGGCAAAACACAATAAATGAGGTCATTATTATCCTCACACACATGATACAAAATTTGCAAGTCAGTTTGAGACAAATATTTATATGATGTTTAAGGTGGATCATATTGAAACTTTTTGTATTGTTTAAAATTGATCAAACAGATTTTTTCATATTTTTTGACATCTTAGGCTTCACTATTTTGTTTTATGTTTACCGTAGAATCAAGTATCATTCATATATCAGGCTGAGGGTTTCTGTTCCTTGGCCAGAACAAGTGAATTTGATTAGTTTTAACTGACATGCTATACCTGGCTTATTGTATGTTATTTCAGGACTGCATGTACCAAAGAAGCAAACTCTCTTATAGCCCTGTTTGACTGGAATAAATACTTCACATACAAAGAAATATATCCTGGTTGTAAAATTACACATTTTAACAAGTAAGTATATAAATTATAATATATATAAACTTTGTATCCATGTATTGAGATGTATCTGTTTTGAAGTTGATATTGATAGCAAAAGTTTTAGCTTACTGGAGACTGACCTGTATTGACAGAGTTATCTTTCAGGTTAATGAAATTTAGTGGTTTATGAACACATAATTCAGTTTTCCCAGGAAATGAAGCAGGGAACATCAGATTTTGAACACACTACATGTATTTAGTTTTTAGCTCACCTGTCACAAAGTGACAAGGTGAGCTATTGTGACCGCTTGATGTCCGTTGTCTGTCGTGCGTCGTGCATCGTGCGTAAACAATTTCTAAAAAAATCTTCCTCTTGAAAACCACTGAGCAGAATTACACCAAACTCCACAGGAATAATCCTTGGATGGCCCCCTTTCAAAATTGTTCAAAGAATTGAATTCCATGCAGAACTCTGGTTGCTATGGCAACCGAAAGGAAAAACTTTAAAAATCTTCTTGTCCAAAACCACAGGGCCTAGGGCTTTGATATCTGGTGTGTAGCATCATCTAGTTGTCCTCTACCAAAATTATTCAAATTATCCCACTAGGGTCAAATATGGCCCCGCCTCGGGGGTCACATGGTTTATATAGACTTATATAGGGAAATCTTTGAAAATCTTCTTGTACAAAACCACATGGCTTAGGGCTTTGATATTTGGTATGTAGAATCATCTAGTGGTCCTCTACCAAGATTGTTCAAATTATCCCCCTAGGTTCAAATTTGGCCCCGCCCCGGGGGTCCCAAGTTTTACATAGACTTATATAGGAAATCAAGTTTAAAAGTTGTCTTGTCTGAAACCACAACACTTAGACCTTTGATACTTGGTTTGTAGCATTGTCTTATGGTCCTCAACCAAAATTGTTCAAATTGTACCCCTTGGATGAAAAGAGGCCCTGCCCTGGGGGTCCCAAGTTTTATATAGACTTAAATAGGAAAAAGCTTTAAAAATCTTCTTGTCTGAAACCATACGACCTAGGCTTAAGCCTTTTGATATTTGGTCTGATGCATTGTCTTGTAGTCCTCTACCAAAATTGTTCAAATTATGCCCCTGGTGTAAAAAGAGGCCCCGCCCTGGGGTCACTTAGTTATTATGTGAGTTATATAGGAAAAATACTTAAAAAATCATCTGATCCTATTTCCAAGACTGTTTAATTATAATTACCTGATGACCCCAAGTAATATGATGTCACTTGACTGTGACCTTGACCTACTGACCTGCTTTCTTGTTTTTTAAGATACAGCCTTGAAATTTTGATGACATACACAGTTTTGCACACAAATCGTAAAACTGAATTTCATTGACCATGAATGTGACCTACTGACTTTCTTAATATTTTATCATCAGTTTGACATTTGAAACATGTAGCTCATATTACTCAGGTGAGCGATCCAGGGTCGTCATGACCCTCTTGTTTCTTGGAAAGGAAGTGGGAATTAGCAGTTTATGTTAACAAAGTTTGGTTTTTCCTTTGATTGGAGAAATACCTGTTTATGAACACATAATTTGGTTTTCCTTTGAAAAGGAAGTGGGAAACAGCAGTTTATGAACATAAAGTTCCAGTTTTCCATGGAAAGCAAGTGAGAAGCAGCAGTTTATGAACAAATAGTTCAATAATAAATGTTGAATATTTTAATACTGTGGGACTCTTTTTTTTTTTTTTTTGGAATTGTAGATTTAAAGGTTACAGTGAGTTACCATTTGAGGATATGTTGTTTTTTGATGATGAGTACAGAAATATACGAGATTTGTCTAAAGAAGGTAAGTGCATTTATTTCATTTAAAGAAAAATCTGTAAAAATGTTTTTAGCTCACCTGTCACGAAGTGACAAGGTGAGCTATTGTGACCGCTTGATGACCGTCGTGCATCGTCAGTCGTCCGTCATCCGTCGTGCATCAACAATTTCTAAAAAAATCTTCTTCTTGAAAACCACTGGGCAGAATTACACCAAACTTCACAGGAATGATCCTTGGGTGGCCCCCTTTCAAAATTTTTCAAAGAATTGAATTCCATGCAGAACTCTGGTTGCCATGGCAACCAAAAGGAAAAACTTTAAAAATCTTCTTGTCCAAAACCACAGGGCCTAGGGCTTTGATATCTGGTGTGTAGCATCATCTAGTGGTCCTCTACCAAAATTGTTCAAGTTATCCCCCTAGGATCAAATATGGCCCCTCCCTGGGGGTCACATGGTTTATATAGACTTATATAGGGAAAACTTTGAAAATCTTCTTACAAGTACAAAACCACATGGCTTAGGGCTTTGATATTTGGTATGTAGCATCATCTAGTGGTCCTCTACCAAGATTATTCAAATTATCCCCCTAGGGTCAAATATGGCCCTGCTCCGGGGGTCCCAAGTTTTACATAGACTTATATAGGAAAATTTCTAAAAAAATCTTCTTCTTGAAAACCACTGGGCAGAATTACACCATGAATGATCCTTAGATGGCCCCCTTTCAAAATTATTCAAAGAATTGAATTCCATATAGAACTCTGGCAACCAAAAGGAAAAACTTAAAAAATCTTCTTGTCCAAAACCCCAGGGCCTAGGGCTTTGATATCTGGTGTGTAGCATCATCTAGTGGTCCTCTACCAAAACTGTTCAAATTATCCCCCTTTAGGGTCAAATATGGCCCCGCCCTGGGGGTCACATGGTTTATATAGACTTATATAGGGAAAACTTTGAAAATCTTCTTGTACAAAACCACATGGCCTAGGGCTTTGATGTTTGGTATGTAGCATCATCTATTGGTCCTCTACCAAGATTGTTCAAATTATCCCCCTAGGGTCAAATATTCCCCTTTCATACTTAAATTTTTTAACAAACACTAACTCTAATTTGTGTTCTTGACAGAATTATGCCCCTTGGTGTATCTTCCTTTTAAAGTAGAGGTCTCTTATTGAGACATACATTCATTTTACTGTCAGATCCCCGAATAGTGGAGTGCGCTGTCTTATGGACAGCTCTTGTTAAATAATTTTACAGAAATGTTCCATAGGTGGCCATCTCTCAAGTATGTTCAGTTTATTTAGGTCAGTAAAACAACATGGCCATTTGGGGTTTTGGTAAATTTTCCCTGTACTGATATAGTGGTAAATTAAACAGTCTGCAAATCAGAAATCATAAGCCCAATTTTGAAATAATTTCACAAGATTGATTTTGGATAACCATTAAACACAGTTAACCACATTGTTCTGATTGGTCAAAGTCATAACCAGCAGAGCTATAAATAGAAAAAATTCGAATGCCATCTCCCTTTAAAACTGCTGGATGATAAAAAAAATTAAATTAAATGGGCTAACAATCCAACAAAGAAAAAAGCAGTAACACACTGATCACTAAAAGTTGCAAAGAAATTAGCTTTGTCCTCGAGTTATCCCAAGTTTTGATGAATTCAAACACAAAAATACAAGATATACAGCTGGGGTCCATATGAATTTCTTGAGTCAGTCCTGGTGCTTGAGCCGTTGATGGCATGTAAACAGCGTTTCACTGTATAAGATCAATGGACAGGGACCATATAAATTGCTGGAGTAAGTCCAGATGCATCAAGACATCCATGCTGAAGTGAATGATGTTTCATTGTACTTGGCTATGATTATATGTGAACTATATTTCATGTGTAACATGTTTCAATGTTAACAAGGATATAAGAGTAACTGTATTTAATCTACATTACAGGAGTAATGTGTTATGATGTTAATTGAGGATAAAGGTGTAACTTTATATTACCTACATTTCAGGAGTAACATGTTACTATGTTGATGAGGATATAGGTGTAACAGAGAGTGTAATACAAGAAGGTTTCCAGCAGTTTGCTGATGGTATCAAGAAGAAAAGTTGACCACAACAGAAACTAGAGGACTTTAATTTGTGTTTTCTGTGATAGATCCATTTTTATCTAGATTGGACTCCACATTTCAAGCTATATTTTAAGATGTTCAGAGTGAGAACTTTCAGATAAAGAATTAAAATTCATAAACTCTGTTACATGACCATATCAATTGAGGATATGTTTTTGCTTCTGTATATCCATCTTTTATGTAAAAACAAACAAATGTTCTATTTATTGTTATGTCTTTTCAGTGGGTTTATCTGTGCACCTTTATGTGTGCATTTCAAAATGTTACACGAAGTCAAGACGTTATAATATCTATGATTTGGAAAAGTTTGATAGTTCTATGAGAGTCTGATAGATCTATGAGATTTCTAGATTTCTTTCACATTTGAATACAGCAGAACATGTATTTTTATGTTTTTGGCATTTCAAGTGATTTTTGATATTTTTTTTCGGATATAATCTACAATTTTATTTCAACAAGACATTGAAACATATTAAGTAGAACAGAAAATAGTTTGGCTGGGACAGCTTTCAACAGAAAAGAGAATAATATAAGTACATTTGTATCTTTTTTGCTTTTGCCATGTTTATAGAATGAAAAAGGAAAATCAAAACGTTAGAATGGAACTTTACTATTTAAAAGAATTGACAAGTCCTGCAGGTCCAGGTTACATTAATATTATTGAAGCCATGTTTTTTCATTTTAAATCATGAAGTCAGTTTTTAGCTCACCTGAGCAATGCTCAGGTGAGTTTTTCTGATCGCTCGATGTCCGGCGTCCGTCGTCTGTCGTCTAGTGTCTGTCGTCTGTCGTCCGTCGTCTGTCAACATTTAGCTTGTGTATGCGATAGAGGCTGTATTTTTCAATTAATCTTCATGAATATTGGTCAGAATGATAACCTTGATGAAATCTAGGCCGAGTTCGAAAATGGGTCATTTCGGGTCAAAAACTAGGTCACTAGGTCAAATCAAAGAAAAACCTTGTGTATGCGATAGAGGCTGTATTTTTCATTTAATCTTCATGAATATTGGTCAGAATGATAACTTTGATGAAATTTAGTCCGAGTTCGAAAATGGTTCATCTTGGGTCAAAAACTAGGTCACTAGGTCAAATCAAAGAAAAACCTTGTGTATGCGATAGAGGCTGTATTTTTCATTTAATCTTCATGAATATTGGTCAGAATGATAACTTTGATGAAATCTAGGCCGAGTTCGAAAATGGGTCATCTCGGGTCAAAAACTAGGTCACTAGGTCAAATCAAAGAAAAACCTTGTGTATGCGATAGAGGCGGTATTTTTCAATTAATCTTCATGAATGTTAGTCAGAATGATAACCTTGATGAATTCTAAGCCGAGTTCGAAAATGGGTCATCTCGGGTCAAAAACTAGGTCACTAGGTCAAATCAAAGAAAAACCTTGTGTATGCGATAGAGGCTGTATTTTTCAATTGATCTTCATGAATTTTGGTCAGAATGATTTCCTTGATGAAATAAAGGCCGAGTTCGAAAATGGGTCATCTCGGGTCAAAAACTAGGTCACTAGGTCAAATCAAAGAAAAACCTTGTGTATGCGATATAGGCGGTATTTTTCAATTGATCTTCATGAATTTTGGTCAGAATGATATCCTTGATGAAATCTAGGCGGAGTTCGAAAATGGGTCATCTGGGGTCAAAAACTAGGTCACTAGGTCATATCACGTAAAAACCTTGTGTATGCGATAGAGGCTGTATTTTTCAATTGATCTTCATGAATTTTGGTCAGAATGATTACCTTGATGAAATTTAGACCAAGTTCGAAAATGGGTCATCTGGGGTCAAAAACTAGGTCACTAGGTCAAATCAAAGAAAAACCTTGTGTATGCAATAGAGGCTGTATTTTTCAACTGATCTTCATGAAATTTAGCCAGAATGATTACCTTGATAAAATCTAGGCCGAGTTCGAAAATGGGTCATCTGGGGTCAAAAACTAGGTCACTAGGTCAAATTGAAGAAAAACATTGTGTATGCAATAGAGGATGTATTTTTCAATTGATCTTCATGAAGTTTGGTCAGAGTGATTGCCTTGATGAAATCTAGGTCTATTTTGAATATGGGTTATCTGAGGTCAAAAACTAGGTCACTAGGTCAAATTAAAGAAAAATCTTGTGTATGCAATAGAGACTGTTTTTTTCAGTTGATTTTTATGAAATTTGATCAGGTTGATTGCCTTAATGAAATCTAGGTCGAATTTGAATATGGGTCATCTGAGGTCAAAAACTAGGTCACTTGGTCAAATCAAAGAAAAAACTTCTGTATGTGATAGAGGCTGTATTTTTCAGTTGATCTTCATGAATTTTGGTCAGAATGATTGCCTTGATAAAATCTAGGTCGAGTTTGAACATGGGTCATCTAGGGTCAAAAACTAGGTCATATCTAAGAAAATGCTTGTTTTATCGCAAGAGACCAATTTTTTGGTCCAATCTTAATGAAAATTGGTCAGAATATTTGTTTCCATGAAATCACTAGGTCAAACCTGTTTTACACTGTAAATGGAGTGTTTCTTAGGTGAGTGACCTAGGGCCATCTTGGCCCTCTTGTTATTGTACATCAGGCAAAAAAATGCAAGCTTTAAAGGGCATCACAAGTTTTATTTAATATTTTGTTAATTTAGAAAATTCTTCCTTTCAACAAGTATAAATAGAAAGAAGAAATGAAATGTGATTCAAGGAGGTCTAGATATTAATTATGTATATACACTCTTGTGTTTTCTTTATGACATGTAGAAAAAGTGTTATTGATACAGTACAAATTTTGGGAAATTAGGAATTTATCTGAACTTTGTATTATTTTCATATAACAGTAATATCAACTTAAATGATAATGGTTAATGAGTTTTATTTGATTCATAAATGTTACTATGAATTTTATATATGAGCCGTACTGTGAGAAAACCAACATAGTGCATTTGCGACCAGCATGGATCCAGACCAGCCTGCGCAGTCTGGTCAGGATCCATGCTGTTCGCTTTCAAAGCCTTTTATAATTAGAGAAACCGATAGCGAACAGCATGGATCCTGACCAGACTGCGCGGATGTGCAGGCTGGTCTGGATCCATGCTGGTCGCAAATGCACTATGTTGGTTTTCTCATGGTGCGGCTCATATAGTGTTTTACATCAGGAGGTATGTTCCTTAAAAATTCTAAATAAAAATGTTGAAACAACTTGCATTTTAAATAAAGAAGGGTAAATTTTATTCTTAGAGAGATTCACAGAAAGTTTACCAAAATCTTGAGGAAAATTTCAGATAAAATATCAGTTACCATTCTGTTGAGGGGCCTCTGTGGCAGTACATGTAGGTTAAGGTCGCTGACTGCAAATTACTTGTCCTTTACCTGTGGGTTTGAGCCTTTTGGGGTAGTCACATGAGGAAAGAATGTTGCTGATTTGCAAGAAGTTGTAATTTTACCCAGGTGCGTGCTTGTGCCTGAATTAATGCCAGGAAAGGCACCTTGGGTCTTCCTTTACCATTACAGCTAAAATGTAGCAACATAACCTTAACTGTGTCAGTACCAAAACAAATACCGGTAAACTGAAATCCTATTTAAAAAGTCTATAGTCTGAAGATGATTTGCATATTTTTGAAATGGATGAATTTCAAATACACATTCAATTTTAAGCAGACATTATTGTTCAGGTTGTTTATTATTTAGTTTGCGCATGTGAAATTTGTTTTACATGTATTTACAGGTGCTAGTCAGTATCCAGCTTAAAGTATGATTTGTCAAAGTTGTTCTTGAAAATGTTATTGTATAGATTTGATGTTATATGAAATAAGATTTTCAGAGTAAACCAGTTATAATATGTATTTGTGTTAAAGAGTTGCATTGTGGAATCACATGTAGAGGTTGCAATAGCTTTACCAGACCATACATGTATGCATATGAAACTGTACAAAAGATCCCAAAAGCAGACAGAAAAAGGAGATCATAGTCTTTTTTTTTAACTTGCTTATATTCCTTGATGTATCATGATGTATAACCTGGATTTACCATAATCTATAAATTTTGTTACATATTTCAGACATTTGACTGTCATTCATATCTTTGCATCTTTTAAGTTTAATTGAAAAAAAAATAGTCAAGCAATAGTAACATTTCCGTGTTGTATGCATTGCAAGCAAAATATCCTACAGTGAATTACTTGCCCCACACCTCTTTTATCATGTAAAGAAGCCATCCATCTGGTTTGCAGAAGGTAGGTGCTTTTATCTATGTGGGTGCTTTTGCGTTAAATAATGCTCTATAGGGGCCCCTTGGGTCTTCATCCACCCTTAACCTTTAGCCTGCTGGTGGCAAGTGATTCTGCCTTGGCGACCAGTGCAGACCAAGATCAGCCTGCACATCTGTGCAGTCTGATCATGGTCTGCACTGTTCGCTGTTCAGTCAGTATATTTTCAGTAAACCCCTCTTCAAATGATAAATGGTATGGCCAAATTGAAAGATGGACCAGTTCATTTTAGAAATTCAGCAGGGTAAGGGTTAAACACCATATCCATTGTGCTTCCATGTTTGTTCAGGGCTACCTCCTAGGATGATATTCTGTTTTTGATTACTTTGAAAAGTGACGGCATACCTGCTGATAGTAAAAACGTTATAAATGCTATGTTTGAATTTTATTTAACAAAAATATGACTCTGTAGCAACATTTATTAATATATTAGAAGTATTTAAGAATAACTCACATCATTACACTATACACACATAACGAGGGTTCAACGCAATAAGGGCGTATCTACATATGATTATTATATGTAGATACGCCCTTATTGCGTTGAACCCTCGATAAGCAATATTTAAGTTTTCTACACAATATTCAACTACTATTGTTTCTTCACGGCATCAAAATAATGTTTTTTTTATTGAATCCACAAAATCTTGCCTTTTAATAAAAGTATGTGGAATAAACATCTCACACAACATGTATCTTACTTACATAATTTGCTTTCATACAATATTTGTACAAATTGCATTACATCTCCTCCTCAGTTTTTTTCTTTCGAGACATTTCAAGATATTCGGCTACTTTACGAAAATCTATATCATTTTCCATTTTATGTCGCCATAACTGTTGAGCATACATATCCTGTGCTGTCTGAACCTCGTCATGCACAGGTCTGACCTGCACAGCACCGGGAACTTGCTTCGCATGGAACACTAAATGTAATCCGAAACAACTTGCAAAGTATACAGAGATAAAAACACTAATTATTGTCGATATAAGGCATAATAGTTCTAGAACTAAAAGGAATGCTGCCATTCCCAAGTTGAAATTTGTATTTGTGGTGTATGAACACGTGTCAGACCGACAGATACCGTATATCCCGGTGATGACAACACCAACTACACAGAGTACAGTTGCACAGGGTGAAAGAATTAGATGCACCATTACCTGAAACAAAATAAGAAGGTTTTCAGACATTAACAAGAAAATAATTATATGGACTATTTACGTTATCAACCAGTTACTGAGACCATGATAAAAAAGAAGCTACTTAAAATTCTTATCTTGCAGGACAGGGTGAGCATGCTGACTAAATTTCTGTGACTAAGTAATTTGCAGTTGCCCTATCATAAGTGTAAAGGAAATCTTTAGGTATTTGCATTTTTTTTCTAAACTTTCAAGTACTAAGTAAATTATTAAGCTGTGATCTGTTAGTGTGCCAGAAACCTGTTGTGATACTCATATTTGCTCAAGTATTAAGTGAAAGATGGCTATGCTATAGGCATTATCTATGAATTTACCCATAGTTTTATGCTACCATACATTTAGTTTAATGCTAATAGAGACACCGTTTAAGAATTTAGCATTTGTTTTGCTATAAACGAAATTAGGTCTCTCCCATGGCTTGTATTGGCTCTATCTAGGCTGAATTCCCCAGTGGTTTTGTGAGTAGAGGTATTTAGCCATAGTTTGAAGCTGCTATATACAATAATTGGGTATTTATTCATCATTTGATTATATTATAAGACTATTGTAAGCAATAGATATACCAATACATGGTTTAAGGCATATGACAGGCAGTAGTGTGTGTGTGTTTAACGTCTTTCTCAACAATTTTTCAGTCATGAACGACGGTGTCTACTTGTAGCAGTGAGCACAATGCCCAACTTTATAGTGCTGCCTCACTGGAATATCACGCCGTAGACACATGACATGATACCCCACGGCCCAGTCACATTATACTGACACCGGGCTGACCAGTCCTAGTACTATCCTCTTAATGCTGAGCGCCAAGCGAGGAAGCTACTAGTACCATTTTTTACGTCTTTGGTATGACGCGGTCAGGGATCGGACCCACGGCCTCCCGCACTCGAAGCGGACGCTCTACCACTAGGCTACCGAGGCGGTAGAAGTACTAACTCATGGTTTTAAACTATTATAGGCAACAAAGTCTGAGTGGCGCTGTTTTATGTAATAAAGGTAGTAATCCATGGTTAGAGGCTATTATAGGCCACGGATGTACTGGCTTAAGGACTGACGTTATAGACAATAGAGGTACTTATTCATGCTTTGAGGCTGTTATAAGCAAACGAGGTATTAATCATTGCTTTAATAGCTAGGTTTAAGGCTGTTGTAGGCAACAGAAGTAATAGCTCATGGATTGTCGCTAATATAACCAATAGAGCTACTAATCCATGGTTAGACACAAGTTCATTGATTGACGCTATTATAGGCAATAGAGGTAGTGACCTTTACTTTGACGCTATTATATATGCGACAGAGGAACTAGCTTAGGATTGTCGCTATTATAGGCAATAGAGGTACTAATTCATAGTATAATAGCCATAGTCTGAGGAAATTATAGGCTACAGAGGTACCAGCTCATCGAGCCCGCCCGCTTAACTCAATAGGGAGAGCGCAGATATACAGATCGCGGGGTTCGACCTCGGGCGAGGTGTATGTTCTCTGTGATGATTTGATATTGTGTATGAAAACATTCATCTACCTACTTGCAGAGAACAAATTGTACTGGTACAGAATCCAGAAACACTGATTAGGTTAACTGCCCACCGTTACATTACTGAAATCCTTTTGAAAAAACGGCGTTAAACCCCCAAAAAACACAAACAAAAGTAACACATCGATTGACGATATTACAAGCAAAATAGGTATTAGGTAATAGATTAACGTTATAATAGGCAATTGAGGTACCTATCCATGGTGACGCACTTACAGGCAACAGAGGTTTTAATTATCATAGTACAGGTACTAATCCATGGTTTGACGCTATTATAGGCAATGAGGTACTAACCCATGGTTTGACACGGGTTGGAATGAGGATCTCGAGACGTGTATGTTTTCCCCTGTAGTAAATAGTTCCTCCAAAAATGGACAGTATTAGCACCTGAAGACAAAAAATAACAGTGACATCTTATCTCGTGTAGCCAACCTTGGTCAATATCATTCACGGATCAAAGTCAGCTCCAATCCAAAACAAGAGCTGTCCGTAAGACAGCCAAGCTCGACTATTCGAAATATTGTCCCAGAAGCAGGAAAATATTACCCCAAAAGGTTAAATATCAAAAGAGTTTTAAGTTCAAGAGGGAACATAATTTGACCAAAATGCATTTCAGAGTTATGGGACTTGCTGCTATCAACTAGTTTTATAACCCCAAAGGCACATGTATTAGTTTTGGAGATAGTAACTTGCATGTAAAACTTTAACCAGAATGTTCTAAGTCCTAAAGGGGGCATAATTTGCCCAAAATACATGTCAGCGTTATGGGACTTGACCCAGTGAGGTTGGTGATTGATCTAGAAAAAGAAAAACTAAGTTTCAAATCTATATGCCTTTTAGTAAAAGCTGTATGTACTTGCACGCAAAACTTTAACCAGAATTTTCTAAGTCCAAAAAGGGGCATGATTTGGCCAAAATGAATATCAGAGTTATGGGACTTGCTGCTAGTTTTATAACCCCGAAGACACATGTGAAGTTTCAATTCAATATCTGCATTAGTTTTGGAGATAGTAACTTGCATGTAAAACTTTAACCAGAATTTTAAAATTCTAAGTCCAAAAGGGGGCATAATTTGCTCAAAATACATGTCAGAGTTATGGTACTTGACCCAGTGAGGTTGGTAATTGACCTAGAAAAAGAATAAAATAAGTTTCAAAGCTATATGCCTTTAAATGATGCAAAAACTTAACCAAGGTGTGACGCCGACGCCGACACCGACGCCGACACCAGGGTGAACAAAACAAAAAGTAACTACCCTGTCAATTGCAAATGCGTGAAATAAATCATAAAATAACATTTGATGTTTGAATCTAATTTCTTGAAAAGCGTATTAAACGAAGTTTTTCATAAAGAATTTGCATGACTGAACGTTTTCGAAAGATTGTTAAGAGCTCGTGCTGCGAAAATTTGATTAAACGTAATGCGTGAGGTGGTTATTAAGAGAAAATGTAATATAAACTTTTGCTAGATAACCGCATGTATGTCTTTTTATTTCATCGTTTCTGTATATAACAAAACAGAGTAAGTAAAATGCTACAGAAAGACAGAGTCACAAAGACTGTTGGGGAATATATGATTTTGGCGGACCTTTTCCAAGATATTGCCCCAAAATTCCTTTGATTTTCACGTTTACTGCTTTTCCATACTAGCTTCGTACATTTTCGACTTGACTGTACTGAATTAAACAATGAACTACGAAACTTACCGAAAATCCGGCTATGAAAGCGCCGGCATAATATGGCGCCCCAGATTCAGCTCCATGAATAACGGCAGCGATGTATGCTGCGAAAAATACCAACAGAAAACCTGCCGAAAACTGGAAAGCTGCCAAAGACCGATGTACCAAGCATGCTCGTCTCCTCTGTACTGAAATAAGAGAAAAATGTTCCTGATAGAGATGGTAAATTTTGGACTGATCGAGTAACCCAGTAAACACGGCACCTTCGACATCTGATTTGCTGGACCCTCCGCATGGGAGTCAAACGAGCATCTTCCCATCACTAGGAGCTGGTTGGAATGGTTATAGCCATCCAAATCTCGCAGTAAAACGTCATTCCATGATATATATATATACAAACCGGACGATTAGCTTTGTCAGCCACTTGTTGATACTTCTGCATAGCTTTCTGCCACATAATTGCAATATAATGTATTAGTGGCATTCAACGTAAGCAGTGAGTATTTGCCCTGTGGATATTAAAAAATTTTGTGTATTCCAGAGAGGAGTGGATAAAAGATCTGCAGCATTTACTGCTTTTTAAGTGCAACCCCCTCTTCCCCACCCCACTCCCCCTGCCCACAAAAAACAAAACAACAACAACAACAACAACAAAAAAAGACACTGCATACGAAACCGAACGTCTAAGCCAAGCATTTACACACTTAGGTGCTTAGTATGTTATAATGTATACAGTTCAAAAGCTATTTTCCCGAGGTGGCGGAGACATCTAACATTAGTTCATCGTACAGGACAACAGCTTAAGCTGATCGCCTAGGATAGTTTAGTAGTATGTAATAAAAAAAATCTTCTACCTAACTCGTTAAGTTTATCCATTCTGCTGGAGCTGAAACATTATTGTAGAATCTAACACTTTTTCACTTCCGAATTAATATTTCCCTTGTATTTCTCTTTTTTAATTCCATTTTAATAACATTATGGCGAATCTTTTTGAGAAATTCATTTTTATTTTGACAAGAGATTTTACTCGTGTTTGCTAAAGTAAACAAGATCGCTAAATATACATTTTTGATACAAAAAATCGTTCAATATTTTCTTTAAAGCTTATATTTCGGTATAGAAAATTTATCACACATCTATTTGACAGTCATCAAAACTTGTAAGTTTTCTTTATATAGAGACAAAATATCCGTTCTGTTTAATGAATACGTATAAAAGACATGCACCTTAATGTATAAGTAGTATTGAACTACTACGTGTAAGCAGTCAATTTGAATTTTAACTGTTTTAATTCCGATAAGCTGTTGAACCATCTATAAATTCTTTTTTAATGAATAATTTCGAATGTTTGGTGTTTTTATTTTCACCAACGAATTTTCGAACACCAATGTCACGTTTGAGAGAAAACACATACATGAGGCATGGATTTGCCCTCTTATTCCATTGAAGAATTAATTGCTATTCTTAGTGAGTTAAGAAATCGGGACTTCTTGCAAATCCATGAAACTCGCTAGCAATTTTTTTTCACGATTTAAAAGAATTTTCAATGTGGTTTATACCTGTATTTTATAAACGCATATAAATAGCATTCGATCCCCATATTTATATTTTTACAGTAACTTGCAAAACAGTAAGTGGTTTGCTTTCCACGAGTATCAGGAAATCAAAAATACCTCAGAATAGTGATCTTTTCAACATCTAAATAGAATAGACAAAAAGACCCGCCCACGTTGATTTGCCTAACTCGCTTCCCGGGAAAGATGCAGGCACGAGTTCTTGATTTTTATTCAAAATATTCTTTAATCCAGGATATTTCATACAGTCGATTCGATTCACTTTTGATCTTTTCCGCCTCTAAAATTTGATCTTATCTCTGAACTGTTGGTGTCCAATTTTGGAAGGTTTTTCAAACGACACATTTTTTTTTGACGTCAGACCGCGCATGCAATTATCCGGAAATGGCTATCCCTGGTTATTATTGTACCAATGTTGTTTATACGAAATCTTTCTATGCATATAGTAAATGTGAATATTTAGCAATATACAATGTACCACATTTAAAATTGTATAGTCTATACTTTAACATATTTTTCTACCCATTGCTTTTAATAAGAATGACAATTGTTTTCATGCTAACCTTTACCTTGCTAAATTTCTAAAATGGATTGGTCCATCTTTCAATTTGGGCAGTGCCATTTATTATATCTAGGGGTGTTGACTGAAAATTTACTGACTGAATAGCGAACATTGCATTTCTGTCAAAACGGATAAAATAAATAAAAATAACTATTTATGATCGGCATCTTTTTAGGTAGTATCAGGCACAAAAACCAAAACATTTTATCTTAGGCCTTAATACTATTATAAAAGGAAGTTAAAATACGCATGCTGATATTGAAATCAGTTCTGTTTTATATCAGCACAGTTTTTGTCTAATAATGTGTGTTGTGTGTTACTTATAGAAATAGAACTTGAATAATTCTGATATCACGAGACTTTGAAAACAACGACACAGTCATGAAACGTGTCAGCTGGAAAATGTTAATGATTAAAGAATCTTTTTTTTTTCGATTATTTGTTCAGCATTTAATTATTTTCAAACATATTTAATGAATATCTAATTATCGGCAAACTAGTGCCAGCATGGTACATGGTCTAAAAGATGATTCTTATACATTTTGCCTTCAAGAAAAGAAATTGCAAATTTTTGCATTCAAGAAAAGAAATTGCAACATTTTGCATTCAAGAAAAGAAATTGCAACTTGTTCCGGGATTCCCATCCATATATATTTTTGATTTCGATGTCATAAATAAATACAGTGGAACCTCCCTAATCCGACCCCTCTTATCCGAAAACCTCTCTAAACTGAACGAATTATTTGGTCCCATTTTGTCTTATTCATTCTCTATTGTAAAAATACCCTTGTAATCCGAAACCTCTCTACTCCGAAAACCGAACAAACTTTTGAGAATTTTATATCTAATTACATTAAAATCTACCTTTCTAATCCGAACATTAGTCAATGTCTCTGTTATAAATCTTGCTCACTTCTGTCATTTTTGAGTCTGTTTATAATCTTAACTATTAGTCTTTATAAAGGTGTCAACAGAAATAGGCCCAAACACTGGTAATCAAAAGTCATGTCAGATGTTTGCTTTGCAGATGCGTGCAATTAGCACGGGTTTGAAACAAACTTGTAAGTCTAAGTAGTTTGTTTGAACAGAAATTTGTAAGAATAGACATATGTGCAATAAGTACTGACAATGTAATAGATCCTTATTAATATGTATCTTCCTCACACATTTCTGTAAAATTTGTTCATTAAAGCAGCAAATTGATTCACTAAATGGGGTACTAAATCGGACCATTCCAATAACCAGACAAGTAAAAATAACCTCCTTTTAGCTACCTTCTAGGAATGTAGGAGTGGTGAAAAAAATGTTTACAAGTGATATTGTGAATTTAAATTAACATGGAATTTACATAACCCTAAAGTTATCTACATAATGCTGATGATTTAACTATTTTTATTTGTCTTTTCGCAAAAAGATAAATCTACACATCGTGTATAACAAATAGCCTAATTTATCGTTCTGAAATAGAAACCTTTCTAATCCGAAAACCCCTCTAATCCGAACTTTTTTCTAGTCCGAGCATGTTCGGATTAGACAGGTGTAACAAAATCTGAAATACTGTTGAAAATGGCGTTAAACCAAAAACCATGAAAGGTTTGTTTCGTGTTTAGAAAGGGATTGATCTCGTAATGTAATTTAACGTTGAACATAATTTATGGATGATCTTGTTTTAATTACTATTCATTTTAATCTTTTACCAATATATTTTCATGTATACATGTATGTGTATGTATGTGTTCTTTATGTTTTTGAAAAGCACTTTTGAACATATTTTGTATGAAAAGAGTGCTATATAAGTTAGGTATAATAATAATAATAATAATAATAATAATAATAACACTGCTGTTATTTGGCATTTAAATGACTTTAAACTTTACACATAATTGGGATAAAATATTGTATATTTCTGATATGAAACTTTAAGTATATCATCTCGTTTTTAGTTATAGCAAAAGTGTATACAATTCTGGACCAACCCTTGTAAGTATTGTAATCATGCACGCCACCCTCGATAATAGTTGCTCATTAGTGAGATAATTCCGAGTATCAATACAATGTGTGCCAGTATTGCGTGTAACTTTAGGAAAAGTAAAAAAAAAATCAGGGACATGACTGGATAGGAACACTGAAACCTAGCGTCAGCAGAACGCACCCCTCTGACACTGAAACTGGCGATAGCAGAACGCACCCCTCTGACACTGAAACTGGCGGCAGCAGAGCGCACCCCTCTGACACTGAAACTGGCGACAGCAGAACGCAACTCTCTGACACTGAAACTGGCGACAGCAGAACGCACCCCTTTGACACTGAAACTGGCGACAGCAGAACGCACCCCTTTGACACTGAAACTGGCGACAGCAGAACGCACCTCTCTGACACTGAAACTGGCGACAGCAGAACGCACCCCTCTGACACTGAAACTGGCGACAGCTTCTAACGCACCCCTCTGACACTGAAACTGGCGACAGCAGAACGCACCCCTTTAAAATGTGCACGGGTTTTTCAAATACAATGTCCTAACTGCTGACAAACATTTTTACAGGTGCGTAGCAAGTTAAGCATTTTTTTTATATTAAATAGAACCCGACAATTTTAAGCAAATGGTGTTGTTCTTTTTTTTTTTAAATTTGTTTTAATTAGACATACATAACGTCTTTTACAAACCCGAAACAAACCATGGACAGTTTAAAACAAAGGAGCAATAAGGTAAGTCAGTTATCATTCTCGGATTGTGTCTGCATTGTGTTTATAGACCTGTAAGAAGATTTGAAAACCTCGCTGGCATCATGCAGCAAATAATTACTTATTTTAGCTATCCCGTGACAAACGTCTTTCAATTTTGAATGGAAAAAATAGAAACAAATTAATATTCTCATGTATTTCGATAACGTAGAAACTGGCAGTGACTAAGTTTCAAATACTTCTTCAGAAATATAGCAATAATTTCCCGCCATCTCATTTTTTTCACGATCAGGAGGTCAGCCCCTTAGCTATCTTCCGGTTTAAAGTTTTTTAACCGTTATAAATCTTCCCATTTCTACACCGAAAATATTGATTAAACCAAACTGGGTTTTTTTAAAAATCATTTTAACACTGGATAAGAATTTAAAGGTAAGTGAATGTTTAAACCCTGGCGCAAAAAGAAACTAGCTTTTCTGGTCTCATTTTGAAAATTATGTTTCTTAGGTATATTGGAAAGCAACAAGGAGTGTAGCACATGGAGACTGGGTGATTTCACTGATTTTTTTAACCGATATGCGATTGGCTTAATCGCATTTTTGCAATATAGCTGGCACTCTTTATGATATAAAGAGAAATGCTTGTGACCTGAATTCCTCATTCATTATTTTATATAATTTATTCAAAGTTTCAGCAATGATCAATATCGATACCTAGTTGTGCATAAGGGATTTTTTAATTGCTCTTTAATTCCCTGGATTATGGTCTTGTGTTGTTTTGCTCTTTATGTCAACGAAGTCCAGGTGAAGGCATGGATCACATTTGTGATAGCTCTAGTAAAGTATTTCAATAGTCAAGGAATGTGACCAGTTGAGCTAAAAGTTAAGAGATACATGAAAAGGGAAATATAGTTATTTTTGCTCAAAACAATACCTTTCAGAAGTAAGAAATACATATTTCATAGATCTACTTGTAAAACATACAGAATGGAGTAAGATTTCCTACATTAAAGCGTAATGGTATGATAAAAAAACAAGCACGCTATTCACCAATAAGTTACTTTTTAGGCTGAGTGTAGCCTGGGAATCCAATCTGACAATTTCTAACTTTTTTCTACCTGCAAATTGACAAGTTGATAATATCAGAAACTCCATGAATGCCAATTAACACTAATTAGCGCAAGTGGGCTTTAATGCATAGATATTAGGTATGATTTCTTCTGACAAAGCACAAATATTATCAACGGCTTCCCAGGCTAGACTGAGTGGTCCCACATACATCCATAACAATTTCTTGTGTGTATAACTTCTGGCCGCAGGAAATCTTTCGACTTGTCTGTAAATTGATCTGTTCAGCGTAAAGTGGGGCAAGGGACAGTAAATTTGAAAATTCCACGAATCTGCGTTGATACCAGTGCGAAAAAAACAACATTTTAAATCCAATTTTGAGAAATTCCCGGGAAATGTTGAGCGGATGTATTGTATATATTTAGCACTTCATCATGTGACATTTTCAGCCTGCCGATTCCGTTGTTTCTATGATAAAAACGAGTAAAACTCCGGTTTCAGGACACTAAATTTTGAAGTAAAAATGACCCAAAATGCACACCTTGTGCGACCTGGACCGCGTTATCTGCAAATGACTGACCTAAAACCCATGTATATTTTTAAAGCATGTGACCAGACGAAAAAGAATGGTGGAAAGAAAAGTGTCTCATAACCGTTTACTTTTTCCGCAAAGACAAATGTTTGAGCTGTATCTGGATGGATGGATGACCGTTTCTACTTCGTCTGACTTCCGTTACCTCAGGTAAGAATTTAGACCCGGTCGTCTACATGGAGCTAGGAAAATCGATTCAAGCATTTATTTATTTTACACAATGATTACTCGAACGCAAGAATCCTTAGTTTTATAAACACCATAAATTACCAGTTGAATATAATTGCCTTTAAAGTGCATCTGCCTATTTTATTTAAAAAAAAAAAAACAAAAAAAAAAAACAAACAAAAAAACAAAAAAAAAAAAACAACAAAAAAAAAACAAAAAAAAAAAAAACAACAAAAAACAACGTACCGGACCAAATACGAAACTGGCCCCTGCCACTTAAGGATGTCCGAGATTACATTATACCAATTCAGTTCCTTCTTTATTTAATATAGATAATGAAATTTTGAGACCTCATTTTCAGTACTTTCGAGCATTTTAATGATATGAAAACTATACATGGTCATTTAGTATATCATGTCTTCTTACCGAAAATAAAAAATATATTGACAAGAAAAATAATCTGTTCTGAATAAAATCGCCCTCTGAAAATGCTCCCATGAAAATAGCCGTTTAGCAATTACGGGTATGTAGACATTTTCTCTATGAATAAAACTAAAACCTGGAAATTCACAATGAAAATGGTCTAGATCTTTTCTCGATACAATAAGCCAAAAATATAACTGCCACATCCTCACATGACTCATTATATCAGATTTCATCAACAGCTTGGAACTACATTTTGGACTACTTCACTGTTTGGTGTAATCAGTCCTCGAGCTTTTTTTTCAGGATATCCGCCATTCTGAAAAATGTTTCATTGAATATTTCTTTATAGCAACATTTATGCTGAAGATATTATCACCAAAATAAGGCTACTAATGTATATGGTGGCATATTTCTGCCACGAGATATCTAGGTAGCTATCGTGATACTTCATATGGTGGCATATTTCTGCCACGAGATAGCTAGGTAGCTATCGCGATACTTCAAAAATTATCTTGATAAAGCGAAGATTTTTGTAAAGATTATCTCAATAGTGGACGGTTTCCTGTAAATATTATTGCGATAATTTACAATATTTTTTCGATACTTCTTGGGTAAGTGCCCACAACTGGCATTTATTAGCTAGATACTCGATACTTTCAGAAATTTTCTCGATATTTCAAACTTTTCTGAAGAGTTTATCGCAATAACCTAAAGTTTCCTGCAAATAAAAGGCATATCGAGAAAAAATAATTTATTGCGATAATGTTTTCAGAAAAATGCACAACTTTGCTGAAAAGTTTAAAATATTATCGTGATAGTGTAACACCTGTAGGTGCTAAGTCAGTAATGGCAGGCGGAAGAAATTTAAGTCAACACAGTTTTAAGTTCATGGTTGTAATGAGCAATATAGATTGCTAGAAGTTATTAATAAACTTTATAACTGATTCAGTAGTCCTTAGCAATATATCAAAAATTCGTAATTCTGATGTAAAACAGCTCAAAATATCTATAGTAATCAGATGTTCATTACTATTTAAACAACTTTTGATTCTTTTGAACCATGCTAATTAACTGTACATCTCATTAAAGTAGGTGTATTAAGTTATCAGGCATACAATATGGCACGACTAAGTTTTACTAGTCGCGTAGCAGTTTACAAAGAGTTTCAATATACTTTTTACGTAGGCGTGAAGGTTAAGGTTTTTCCAGTGGCTCACTTATATTTATAGAGAAAAAGTCTGGCAAGTAAAGTCTTAACACCAATGAAATAACGCGGTCTAAAAATGTCGACCAATGAAATGAGCCGTTACAGTCAGCATCTCTGGCAAATCGGTCAGAATGCCGCCATCTTGAAAGACATCTCGCAGTTGAAATATCTTTAGTGATAAAATACATAAATGTAAATAGTTGAAAGTTATCTATCATGAAACAAATGGATGCTTTGGAACATAAGGAATTTATCCATGCAAGTTAAGGTTGGTAGAACTGCTTATTATATCAGGTAGAGGGCGAAAGACATATGTCTTTCACGAATGAAGTGAGCGAAAGACATTTCAAAATATGGCGCTCACTCAACTTTTGAGCAGAATCGATCTGAAAACAGCCTATAGTATATGTTACAGTAAAAGTTAAATTGACAAAATGATGGTAAAAACCTTACTTAAAAACCTTGAAATAATGATTACTTCAGATTTACTGTAGAATACTGTAAAAATTGCTGGAAAACTCGGCATTATAGACAACCGGAAGTGAAAGATTCTGCATTAAATCTCAAAATATTCTTGAGAAAATCTGAAGAAATCATGCATATATCAGTCTAACATCAAACTGAAAGTGACTAAATTGTCACATAATGATAATGTGGCTATTGAACGAAACATTTTTTCAAATGGAACTTGATTTCAAGAAGATTGACAAAGTCTTTCAGTTCTATCAAATGTCTATCCAAATGTCTATCGAAATGCCTATCAGTTCTTTCAACTTCAGATATTAGAACCTAGCTTTCTTGAGGCGTTAAAAAGTTTATAATAATAGAATTTTAGGTCTTATTGTATAATAAAAACACACATAGATAAATAACAACTGAAGGTTGTTATACTAGTTACCGAGCATCTCGTGGCAGTTCCAAGCATTTTTGAGCTAAACATTTTCAAGAAATGAATAAAAATATCTAGAAATATTATTTATTGCTGAAATGTTTTCAGAAAA
This sequence comes from Mercenaria mercenaria, assembly GCF_021730395.1. Lineage (NCBI taxonomy): Eukaryota > Metazoa > Mollusca > Bivalvia > Venerida > Veneridae > Mercenaria > Mercenaria mercenaria. The sequence goes on from NC_069366.1 coordinate 54,992,700, forward strand.
AATGAGCACATTTCCTGGAAAATTTACAAATTATCGTGATAGCTACCTAGCTATCTCGTGGCAGAAATATGCCACCATAACTTCACGAGATAATCTTGATAATTAAAACGAGGTTTTCTGAAAAGATTATCACAATAGTCGGAAGTTTTTAGGAAGTATTATTGCGATAATTTACATTATTATCTCGATACGTTTAACGTAAGTGCCAACAGCTGCCATTTATTAGCTAGATAGCTATCTCGATACTTTCAGAAATTATCTTGATATTTAGAAAGTTTTTCTCTGTTAGTCTATAGCCTTAAAAAGTTTCCTGGAAATAAAATGTATATCTAGATAAAATAATTTAATGCGAGAATGTTTTCAGAAAAATGAACAACTTTGCTATAAAGTTTAGGAGATTATCGTAATAGCTACCCAGCATCTCGTGGCAGTTTCAAGCATTAACGCGAAATTTTGCGCTAAAACATTTTCAGGAAAAAAGTAAAATATCTAGAATAAAATTATTGGCGAAATGTTTTCAGAAAAACTGCACACATTTCCAGGATAGTTTACAATGTTATCGTGACAGTCACCAATCTATCTCGCGGCAGAGATATTCCATCAGAAATGTACCATTTAACCAGACAGACTCTTGTTGCGGAAATTATTTTGAAGCACATTTGTGTGTCACGTACTAAAGCTGCAAAATATTCTAAAAAATTTAACAACCTAATTGTTTATATAAATTTAAATACGTTTTGGCGTTGAAAAAATGTGGGTGGGGTAATTATGTAAAAATGAAGGTTACACTATACCAATTCAGTTCCTTCTTCATTTCGTAAAAACAATGAAATCTTGAGACCTCATTTTCAGTACTTAGAGCATTTCAGTGATATGAAAACCATATACAGTCATTTGGTATAACATGTCCGTTCTAATCCGGCAAAAATAAAAAAAAATATTGAGTTGTCATGTTACATATAAGAAAAATAATTTGTTCTGAAAAGCATCACCCTCTGAAAATGCTTCCACGAAAATTGCCATTTAGCAATTACGCGTATGTAGACATTTTCCCAATGAATAAAACTGAAACCTGGAAATTCACAGTGAAAATGGTCTTGATCTTTTCTCAATATAATAAGCAATAAAGCTTTACTTAGCTCAATAGAGAGAGCGCATATCTACGGATCGCAAGGTCGTGAGTTTGATCTCCGAGCGAGGCGTATGTTCTCCATGAAGATTTGATAGCCGACATTGTGTCTGAAATCATTCTGAAGTCCTCCAACTCTGATTTACGTGGTGCAGTTAGCAGTTACTTGCGTAAAACAGGTTGGTACCGGTACAGAATCCAGGAACATAGGGCCGTTATTTAACTGAAATACTATGAAACGTCGTTAACCCTCTCTCACAAAAGGGAAAAATAGAAAACATCATTGTACTGGTCGATCTCTATTATGAAGTTCATTGTATTTGTCAATCTTTATCGTCTCGAATTTAAAGAACACTCTATATCATCATGTGTTTTGATAACCTTTCAAATTGTTAAACATGGAAGTGTTTCGAGACCGTAATTATCTTCCGCTTCTAGCTTAAAGGGAATATTCAACATTTGACAATGTATGTTTAGAAAAAAAATGAATACTATAACCTGGCTAAAAAATTATGAGAATCGGTCTACAAACAAAAAAAAAAAGATATGGCAATTTAAATATTATCAATTAATGAAACGACATCCATTTTGGACACAGTGACGTCATCGTTCTTTCCTTATATGGGTATTATCAAATATTGTATATATGGCAAAATTATGTTAAATACAATTAAACATGGAGCTTAAATTTAAGGTATATACTTTTACACACATACTAAGGTTCATATTATATTATGACCCACAAAATATGTTTCTTTGAGTTGTTATTCACCGATTTTCCGTATATGGTAATGCCTATATAAGGAAAGAATGATGATGTCACTGTGCCCAAAATGGCTGCCATTTGAGTTCATAGATGGTATTCAAATGGCTATATTTTTTTGTTTGTAGTCCGATTTGATACTTTTTTTCGTTAGTGTTAATGTTTCACCTAGTTCTTTCTAATAAAAATTGTTGCTAAATGTTGCATATTTACGGTGCCCCTAAAATGACAGGTTACGCACTTTTTTCCACTTAGGTAATGTGAGACTTTTTTTATTTCATTTAAACGAAATCATTTCATTTAAACGAAATAACTATTTCGTTTAAACGAAATAACTAATTTGTTTAAACGAAATAACTAATTCGTTTAAACGAAATGATTTCGTTTTTACGAAATGTTATTTCGTTTAAACAAAATCATTTCGTTTAAACGAATTAGTTATTTCGTTAAAACGAAATGTTATTTCGTTTAAATGAAATCATTTCGTTTAAACGAAATAACTAATTCGTTTAAACGAAATGATTTCGTTTAAACGAATTAGTTATTTTGTTTAAATGAAATGATTTCGTTTAAACGAAATAAAAAAAGTCTCACATTACCTAAGTGGAAAAAAAGTGTGTAACATGTCACTTTAGGGGCACCGTACATATTCCCCATAATTACATACCTTTGTTTGTTGTGTGTATGGCTGTTATTGTAAAAGGACATATGTTTCCGTTATTATGTATTTATGTATCACTAAATTCATCAAATAATCGTTTTTAATTCTGCTTCCTTATGAACGACTTCATATAATATGTACTTTCATTTACCTGTTGAGAAAGGTAAGAACTGTTCATAAAATGTCGCCCCGTATTTGTACTAAGAGTTGTTATAATCTATAGTTCTTGGAGATCATGCGAAAGCAAATTCAATTATAATGGATTTCCCCATTGGCTGGTACTAGTGGGCGTTAAAGTGAGTGAGTGAGTTGGGTTTTACAGCGAATCGACACAAAATGGCCATATATCGCCGAAAAGAAGTTATATTGCAAACGCCTATTGTAAAGCATATCTAAAATCATTTATGTAAAAAATTAAAGCATATCTAAAATCATTTATGTAAATATGTAAAGCATATCTAAAATCATTTATGTAAATATGTAAAGCATATCTAAAATCATTTATTTAAAAATGTATATACGTATGTGTTAAAATATCAGCTGCAAACATAATAATATTGCAAAAGAAGTGAATAAAATTATGAAATGTTCAGATTTTTTGATAAATCCCTATCTGCTTTAAAAAAGATAAAATATTTCCGACTGAAACTTTTTCAAATAACTCTTTTAAAGCTTGAACGTCATAGTATGTACTGCGCTGTGGAGCAAAGTCCACACAAGTTAGTGGGCGTTAGGAGTGTTGCACATTACATTACATTACCTGTCATGGACACACTTAGTCTTACCGAGTCTGTTACCGGTCATGGACAGACTCAATTTTACCGAGTCTGTTACCTGTCATGGACAGACTCAATCTTACCGAGTCTGTTACCTGTCATAGACAGACTCAATCTTACCGAGTCTGTTACCTGTCATGGACAGACTCAGTCTTACCGAGTCTGTTACTGTTTGGCTTGGTTGTGTTCTATGCTTCAAAAAGATATTTTTATAGTTTTACTTTTCAGTGAAGAGGAATTAATGTCCTGAAATAAAGGACATGTTTAACGGCTATTGATAGTGTGTCTCAAATGGTTAATCAACAGGACATTAAACTCACCAAGAACGCGAGTTAACATTTAAGCATTTTTAAGTATTTAGTTTTTTTTTGGTTTCGCTTCCTTGTTTGTTCTTGTGAACAACTTTATGTATTTATTTCCATTAAGGACGCTCGCTACAGTTTCGTAGTTTTTTTCTCAATAATAGATTTTGATGAAATGTTTTGTATTAAAAGATAATGTTATGATGTATTGAAAAATGAAATAAAAATACTAGGTCACCAGCTTTGTTTCAATTTAATTTGCCCCTAGATATGGTGCTATTTTTAACATTTTTCAAAATTTCTATAATCCTAAAATATATTTCAGTAAAGTACAATAATTAGCATAAATTTGATATCTATAAGCATTTTTATAACGAAAAACAATATATCTATTTGAAACATGCTCAGAGAAATCAAAAGAAAATGATTTTGTAAAGAAAAGAATACTTGTTCAGCAGACCCAAGGGCTATTTTTGCATATTTTTGTCAATTTTAAGTTGGTACTTCTGCTATTTTATTGAGTTTCACATAATAGAATTTAATCAAACTCTGCACATACCTTTGGTTATGTCTACCTAATCTAAAACAAAAAGAAAATTGATAGGTCACCATATTAGATTTCGCTTAAATCAAATTACAACGAGGTGGGATGTGGCGGGCATTTATACAACGCAGGTTGGTACGAAAAACTCTTTCAGTGTTTGAGCAAATGACTTAGAGATATATCAAATTATCAAACGGCATATTTCTTAATAAGCGAATTTTAAGGTGTTTCTGAAGCATTTTGATGGCACAGAACGATGAAAGTTTCCGCCTTTCTCTGAACAAAACCTATATAGTTTACGAATACGGATGTACGGTATGGGTACGGTACGGGATTAGAAACAGCTGTGACTCAATGCAGAGTTGGAGCGCCGGTATAAATTACAGACTCCAGTATATGTCGGATTGAAGCAGTTTGAACTAAAAGTACTTTAAATGTATATATTTTGTAACCATGGTGATACTTACCCTAACGTTTAGTCAGTATATTATACATATTATACATTAAATGCATGCGAACATACAATAATTTGCGAATTTTTGCCGTACGCGACATTTGATAATCACTTCCGGGTATGCGCAGAAGACCGCTCCAACTCTGCAGTGAGCTACATCGATTAGAAACACAACCAAATTGGCACGGTGTTGGGGTAAATATCGACCCGTCCGGAAAAACTGTAGCGAGCGCCTTTAGGCATACAGACACTAAATAGAAAAATGGCGCGAAAAAAAATGGTAGTCGCATAATGGCGGATACAAATAGTCCTCAGTTTTTTTCGCTGTGTAGAGCTATTTTTCTTTGCATTTTTTTTTTGGTAAAATCACATGACAGATCTATGCTTGACATGAAGACAGCATTTTGATCATGAAATAACACCATGACAAAATTGTTCATGGAAACTTAGATCATACACCACCAGTATAGTTTGGGGTCTCATTTTTAGCTGATTTTGCAGTTTGTGTGTTTGACTGAAATTATTTTTCTTGCATCAAACATGACCCCCACTTTTCTTTTGATTTTTAGTTAGCACTGACAATATTCTTCAAGAAAATGTAAGTTACAGAAATTTAAAATGGGTCCTGATGTGTGCTGCGGTCATTGGAAATAGGTCAATTTTATATAGAATAAAGAACAACAACTATTTAGTGTGTTATAACCTATAAGATGACATTGGTAAAAAATGAAATCTGGCCAGATAATGGTGGAAATGGGCTAGTTTGATTAGAATTTGATAGAAAATGGCAAATTAATTGCAATTTTGTTGAAAATGAGGATAAAACCCAAAAATATCACATTTTCACTGTTTTGGGTGTATTTTTTTCAAAAACTGCATATTTATAGGCTACTGATTGCTATTTTCTGTCCATCAGAGGTAAAAGTGAAGATATATAACAGTTTAAATGTGTAATTTGCATGCAGATCAGAGTAGAAAATGTCAAAACAGGGCAAAACAATGCTGAATTTAGGGTAACTGCTTCAACATTATGTCGCGACAGCTATTTTTGACAAAATCTGACGCTTTGTCTTATGGTACTGAAAATGCCATAAAAACTTGGAAACTGTTGATATCAAGCTAAAACCTTGGATTTCTTCATGCATTTGGGTTTCTTGTACATTTCAAATGAAATTGGCACACTGTCAGAGAAAAAAGTTTTTCTTATAGGCATACAGACACTAAATAGAAAAATGGCGCGAAAAAAGATGGTAGTCGCATAATGGCGGATACAAATAGTCCTCAGTTTTTTCGCTGTGTAGAGCTATTTTCCTTATTTTCTTTGCAATTTTTTTGGTAAAATCACATGACAGATCTATGCTTGACATGAAGATAGCATTTTGATCATGAAATAACACCATGACAAAATTTTTCATGGAAACTTAGATCATACACCACCAGTATAATTTGGGGTCTCATTTTTAGCTGATTTTGCAGTTTGTGTGTTTGACTGAAATTATTTTTCTTGCATCAAACATGACCCCCACTTTTCTTTTGATTTTTAGTTAGCACTGACAATATTCTTGGGGGTCATGTTTGATGCAAGAAAAATAATTTCAGTCAAACACACAAACTGCAAAATCAGCTAAAAAATGAGACAGACAAAATAGCTGTCGCGACATAATGTTGAAGCAGTTACCTTAAATTCAGCCTTGTTTTGCCCTGTTTTGACATTTTCTACTCTGATCTGCATGCAAATTACACATTTAAACTGTTATATATCTTCACTTTTACCTCTGATGGACAGAAAATAGCAATCAGTAGCCTATAAATATGCAGTTTTTGAAAAAAATACACCCAAAACAGTGAAAATGTGATATTTTTGGGTTTTATCCTCATTTTCAACAAAATTGCAATTAATTTGCCATTTTCTATCAAATTCTAATCAAACTAGCTCATTTCCACCATTATCTGGCTAGATTTCATTTTTTACCAGTGTCATCTTTAAGTGATCACAGTATTTAATAATTCTTACTTAAATTATAACGACACTGTTAAAGGCCTAGATTTTGGCAGTGGGCCAAGGGATTTCTGTCTTCACCAGCACAGTTGGGGGCTAATGACCATCACAGTATGGTTCCAATAAACAAGGGTCAATGTTTATTGGAGAGTCAGTCTACCTTACAAGTGTATCAATTAGTGAGAAGGGGAAACAATGTAATTTATTATAGGTCAGAGACCACCAATTCAAAAAAGTACAGGGAACTTACTGGGAATGAGGTAAGTGTATACCTGGGAATAAGGTAACGTCTGTGCGTTCTGATTGGTCAGTCATGTAAACAAACCCAGGAAGTGATTATTTTTTCAAAATTGATTTTTTTTCACTGCATTTACAGTATTTTATTATACATTTTGACAAAATTTGCTACATTTTATGTGTATTGAAAAAAAGTTTTATCAAACGAATTTCTCCCGCCATGTCAATGATGTAAACAGGGGGTCATCTCATTCACAGGAAAATTACTTAAATAAAGTATCACTATTCATATGTTTTTCGTCCGATATTTTGGTAGAACTAAGATAGTTCTTGAAAAACTTGTAATTAGATATACATGTTTCGATGTATGGAGGGCCGTACACGCATTAATGTTACAATGAATGTCTATGGGAAAACAATTGGTGGTCTCTAACCTTTAGGTTGATATATAATTGATAACTTTTAAAGTTATATACTAGTTTTTATTGGCATTTCTATGTAAAGAAAAATATTTGTTGATCAAACACAATAATAAGATAATCAGAAACTTATTTTCACAATAATGAAATAATGATAAACTTACTTAAAGAAATATGCAAGTTTTTATTTTTTCAAAGTCTGGAGAATTGTGATATTTCAGAAAAATGTGACTTTCACTCATCTAAAGCTTGCAGAATACTGAAAATAACATTTGTCTAAAACTGAAAACAGTATGTGCATTTCAAAAACTTTACAAAGCAAAGCATGAAAAGGTCACTTTTGGCAACATACTGAAAATGAAAATTCAGTATAGATGGAACACAATAATTTTAAGTTCAAATAATGTTGATTACATGAATACAAGAAACCCAGTTTCCAATTAGAAAAAATATTGTTTGTCAGCACAAAGAACTCGTGAAGTTTTCACTATACTTGTGTTTTATTATCATTATTATTTTCAATATTGTTACTGTATCTTTAATAATCCTTTATGTAATATAATAATAATAATAATAATTATTATTATTATGATTATTTTTATTATCATTATTATAACATTAAAGTAATAGTTATTATCACCTATATAATATCAAAATAATAATTAATATTATTATCATTCCACATTCACTGAAGAAAAATTATTTTCTTTCAACTTCACTGCACACATCTTCATTGACTAGTTGGGGTCCCTGCTGTGCTAATTGCCCTCTAATCAGTTACGGTTACATAATCGCTGATAAGCAGCAGATAAGATGGGAGTTGTATATTGGATTGTGGGGTGGGGGGGGGGGGGCACTTATGTAGTAGTGAATCTAGGCCTTTAAGAAACAGCGAAGGCATGTGCAATGTCCGTTTTGCATTGTTAGTTTAGCTGTCCGTCGCCTTTTTCGGACATTACCTGCCATTTTCTATCGGGTTACAGACATTTCCTATTGTTACTACTCTTATTCAAACCAGCTTTTCAAAAATTGGCGAATGTCGTTGGGAGGGCGGCGACAACATTTGGTTTACTTCAGTTAGGAGCGACCGTTTCAAATGAAACTTGGTATATAGGTAGTTTGCATGGAGCCAATAGGTAGCTTATAGAAAAAAAAGGGTTGGAGTTGTATATGGGGTAAGTGGAGTCAAGTTCGAGGTCAGCATAACTTAATAAATCTTCAAACTCTAGAGCGTTGGGCCACAGCTACGTTTTGTACTGTGAAAGGGAAAAACAGCGGTTCAAATCCTATTGAGACCCAATTTTATTTCTGTTTTTTTTTTTTTTTTTTTTTTTTTGTGATAAAAAGATCATTTTTATTCAATTAGGTCAAGGTCAATGTCGCAGTTACAAAAAAAGATTTTTTTTTATCAATTTGGTAATCAATTTCCGGTTTATAACTTTACTTTGGACTTACTTACTGTCACTAAACTTGGTGTGCAGGACTAGCTCTGGATGATATTTGGGGTCACTGTTACTAAAAATAGAAAAATGGCTTCCGCTCAATATCTTTTGTTTGGGTACACCTAATGTCAGTTACTTTAGATTGCATTGATGTTTTGGAGTTAAACTCAGCCTTTAGGTAGCTTACAGAAAAACCAAGGTTGGGGTTTATACGGGTCAGTGGCGTCAAACTCAAGGTTTGCACAACTTAATAAGTCTTCATACTTAGAAATTCCACTTTGGTGCAGTGGTCTAGAGCGTTGGACCATAGCTACTTTTTGTGCTATGGAACAGAAGGGCAGCGGTTCAAACCCCACTGAGATCCAATTTCTTTTTATAATCCTGTCATTTTTATGCCATTTATTCAAGGTCAAGATCACAATTACTAAAACTAGATTTTCTTTCTCAATGTGATCACCAAAAAGGTGATTTTCGGTTTATAATTTTTCTTTGGACTTACTGTCACCAAACTTCTTGTACAGCAAGCTGAAGAATTAGCTTTAAATGGTATTTTGGGTCACTGTTACTAAAATCGAGAAATGGCTTCTGGTCTTTCTTGTTTGAATATTACATTCATTTCTAGTTTGTAGTATTATAATTGTTTCAGTTTGGTTGTTGTCAGTTTTTTCTTTCGTATACACGGTGCTCTTACTGAATGGATTATAACAGTTTCATTAATGGATATCAAAATATGGTTATGAAAATATGTAAACAACCCCGGATAATAAATACCATTATCTGAGACATTATTACTATTCATTTTTAGACCTGCCAAGCTTTATCAAGAATTAAGCTTTTGAGAAAATCAGAATCATGCATTTTGTTTAGAAAATGAAACAACATTAGCTACCTGTTACTGTATAGCCCATTCAGTAAAAGTGACTAGGACTTGCCTCCTATAGGCGGGCTCTGGAAACATAGACACCCATGTATGCCATGTGTACAACCCTGTACTTAGGCTAGCTTAGTAACCCATGCACATTTATTTTGCTTCATGCCATGTTGTAACAAATTCTAACCTTCTATTTTTATCTAATCCAGCGACTTGCGTTTAAGAACCGTTTTTCATATTGGCACTTCCATTCACTTCTTCATAGGTGCTATTGCTTTTCATTAACTTCTGTGTTTACTTTGCAACAAAATACCTGCATGTACAATATGCCGTTTTGGCGCATCTCTTGGTGGTTCTGGCTAAAAATCACATTTGAGCCGCAACATGAGAAAACCAACATAGTGCGTTTGCGACCAGCATGGATCCAGACCTGTTCGCTTTCAAAGCCTATTGCAAGTAGAGAAACCATTAGCGAACAGCATGGATCCTGACCAGACTGCGCGGATGCGCAGGCTGGTCTGGATCCATGCTGTTCGCAAACGCACTGTGTTGGTTTTCCCATGGCGCGGCTCATTTTTTAATTGTTATCAGTGACCATAAAACATGTAATTATGATTTTACATTTACTAATTCAGTCTTGCATCAAGATGCGCCATTGTGTAAATAAGTCCACCATTTTTTCCCTGTCTGTAGGTCAGACTGGACTGGTCTAGTCTTAGGACTTAACTAACACATAGTGATGACTAATAAATTGTCAGTGGTCAGATTGTATTGCGCACATGTAAAAGAAAGATTATAACTGCTGAATCTGTATTAGAGATGTTTTTGGCTGAATGCACACCTCCCGCAAAGTTTACGCAGATTGTTTTCAGAGAAGAAAAGTCCTTCCCATCCCCACTTACACTGAATCCTATATGCAAGACTGCTAATTGTTTCGATCAAATGATAAGCAAAAAAGTTATATATTTTGAATGAATATCAATATTTCATGTGTTATGTGTTATGGCAAATATAGCTTTATCACTGGTGTGTCTGACTTTCTGCAGTTTATCTACAGTTACATGGTTGTAATGTCGTTTTGTAGATAGTATTTCATTGCTGACTGGAACATACATGTACATAGATTAAGCTGAAAAAGAAAATTAATGTTCCTGCGATAATGCTGAAATAACCTACTCGAAGACATCATCCATTTGTATGTTTAATCAGCTGTCAGACACACTGTGATTGAAACTAAATTTTTAACAATTTCTTCAGAAGTTTCATATTCTCTTTTCAGATCTGTGACTGAGTTCTAAGTACAGATACATTCACTAACATTGAGTTCTAATATATTCACTAACATTGAGCAATGACCAGTTATAATGAACTAAAAAACTTGACTAAAGAATCAGCATTAGACATAGATATTCATTTGAAAGCTGCAGGCTATGACATATTTTTAAAAGATAAGGAAGCAGGGACACAGACTTTAGATAAAGTTAGAAGGAAAGTGAAAGTCCTTGAGGGTAAGAGCACTGTCATGCTGCAAACCCTGGAGAAAGGAAAGAATGAATTGGAAAGGCAGTTGAAAGTGAAAGCTAGGCGAGAGGAATATCTTGGACGTGAAAATAACTCGCTCAGAGAGGAAGTGAAAAAATTAAAACTGCAACTCTATGAAGTGTTTGAGATATCAGATGTTTCGTTCTTACAGGAAGAGGTCGGAGAGTGTTCAGAAGAGAAACGTGAATCACAGAAGTTAGAGGGTAATCAGAAGGAGAATGATGATGGTGTCTTAGCTTCAATCCGTCGGGAGAATGATGATGAAGTGCAAGCTTCAACACATCGGGAGAATGATGATGAAGTCTTAGCTTCAACCCATCGGAAGAATGATGATGAAGTGCAAGCTTCAGCCGATCAGGAGAATGATGATGAAGTCTTAGCTTCAACCCATCGGAAGAATGATGATGAAGTGCTAGCTTCAGCCTATCAGGAGAATGATGATGAAGTCTTAGCTTCAACCCATCGGAAGAATGATGATGAAGTGCTAGCTTCAGCCTATCAGGAGAATGATGATGAAGTGCAAGCTTCAACCCATCGGGAGAATGATGATGGAGTCTTAGCTTCAACCCATCAGGAGAATGATGATGAAGTCTTAGCTTCAACCCATCGGAAGAATGATGATGAAGTGCAAGCTCCAACCCATCGGAAGAATAATGATGAAGTGCAAGCTTCAGCCCATCAGGAGAATGATGATGAAGTCTTAGCTTCAATCCGTCGGGAGAATGATGATGAAGTCTAAGCTTCAACCCATTGGGAAAATGATGATGAAGTCTTAGCTTCAACCCATCAGGAGAAGGATGATGAAGTCTAAGCTTCAACCCATCGGAAGAATGATGATGAAGTCTTAGCTTCTACCCATCAGGAGAATGATGATGAAGTGCAAGCTTCAACCCATCGGGAGAATGATGATGGAGTCTAAGCTTCAACCCATTGGGAAAATGATGATGAAGTCTTAGCTTCAACCCATCAGGAGAAGGATGATGAAGTCTAAGCTCCAACCCATCGGGAGAATGATGATGAAGTCTTAGCTTCAACCCATCAGGGGAATGATGATGAAATCTTATCTTCAACACATCAGGAGAAAGATTAGACAAAATCAGCATTCTTCAATAATTGTGTTGTTATGAATTGTTGCCATTTTGGGACATCAACAGTGTTTTTAACCAGGTTTTTGTAGAAAACCAGTTTACGAAAACCAGTTATTAGATTGGGGTATGTCGTCGGACGGGCAGGCGTCAAACTTGGTTTCCGCACAATAACTTTAGTTTGGAACAAGCTACAGACACACTTGGCCTGTAGATAGATGATAAGGAGACGAATGTTCGGATTGCATTTGGGGTCATTTGGGTCAAGGTCAAGGTCAAGGTCGCTTTTGCTAAAAATAGAAACATTGGTTTCCGCACTATAACTTTAGTTTGCATTGATGTATTGAAATTAAACTTGGCCTATAGGTAGCTTATAAAAAAAAACAAGGTTGGGATTCTATATGGGGTCATTGGGGTCAAGTTCAAGGTCAGAATACTTATTTAATTTTCAAACTTAGAAAATTCCATGCTGGCGCAGCGGTCTAGAGCGTTAGGCCAAAAATCAGTGGGACGGAAGGGCGTCAGTTCAAATCCTACTGAGATCCATTTTTTCTTTTTTCCTTTTCTTTGGTCAAGGTCAAGGTCACAGTTACTAAAAATATATTTTTCTATAGAAATAGATTTTTCTCTAAAAATAGATTTTTTTTCTCAGTGTGTTTCCGTTTTATAATTGTAGTTTGGACTCGCTTACTGCCACGAAACTTTGTGTACAGCAGGCTTATCTGAAAAATTAGCTTTGAATGATATTTGGGGTCACTGTTACTAAAAATAGAATAATGGTTCCCACACAGTATCTTTAGTTTGGGATTCACTTATTGTCAGTATACTTGGTGTGTAGATAGCTTTTATCAAATACAAAAGGTTGGGAATGTATTTGAGGTCACTCGGATCAGGGTCAAGGTCAGTGTAGCTAAAAATAGAAAAAATGGGGTCATACTTGAAATAAAAATAGATTTTATGCTGTGGAATGGAAGGGTGTCGGTTCAAATCTCACTGGGATCCAGAAATATTTTTTTCTTTTTTCGTTTTTTTTTTGGTGACAAAAAGGTCATTTTAATGCAATTGGATAACTAAAAATAAAAAAAATATGGTCATAGTTATAATAAAAAATATATGTATAATAGAATATGACCATTTTTCAAAGAACCTGTTGGCATGATGCAATTGAAAACATGGTTTTCGTGGAATTTCCACGTTTCTTGTTAGGTGTAAATTTGAAGTTGAACTGGCACATAAACAGTGTTTTATCTTCTTTTTTTCATTTCAGTGACCTCTGTGAGAGAAAATACATCTTGTTTTTTGTTTACCATTTAGTAAGTTGTGTCATTGCAATTTGATCAGAAAATAGCTTTTTTGATATTGTTTGTATATGACTTTGTTTCAAACAAATTTAATTTCAGGTGGAAAAAATGCCAGTCTTAAAAAAGGGCACATGAACAGCGTTTTATTTTTGACATAACAGTATTTTTATGATATATTAGTGACATCTGTGACAGGAAATAAATCTTGTTATGTATTGAAGAAATAATAAATCTGTGCCAGTATTTTATCAGTATTGGCAGGAGTTAGAGTGCGTAATAACTAAATCACAAGTGCGTTGCAAGTGATTTAATTATTCGCATCCGAACGACTGCCCATATTGTATTTACTGATAAAATTCTTGGAACATGGTTATTATTTCGATTCTAAGAAGGCAAATAATTCCCATTTTGCAGCACTAAATTTTCAGCGTATTACGTAATTCGGGTCATATGCTGTTTACCCACATTGCTAGAAAGTGTTGCATAGCCAACGGAAATTTTAGGATTATGTCTTGTACAGTTTTGTTACTATTATTATAGCAAGATATTTAAAACACTTCAGATTATTTGTTCTAGGCCAAGGATAAACTTTTTAAAATATATTGTTTAATATCCATTCATGAAACAATGAATAATTTGCCATGATTTTAATACAATATTGATTTTAGATTATTCTATTTTTTGTTGACACACAATAGTGCATGTGGTACATTACTTTCGCGGGAAGCTACAATGAGTGTTTTGAAGTAAAATAATTTGCGGTAGCGATAACAGCTTGTTTCATCCGTGGAAAATATTCTATTAATACTAGATAACCTAAAACGTCAGGGAAATTAATGTGCTCAAATATACAGTCATTTTCATAGTAGTTAAAATAAGTTGGTTTATAAAGTAATATACGTTAAGAATGATTTATTCAGTTTTATATTTTAATATATAAGATTAATAAATGTATCCGGGTATTTAACAAGGAAACTTCCTTTGATTAGTTAATTCAATGTCGGCTTTAAACATTTCCTCTCTAGCTTTTGCTTGATAAACGCAGAAGCTTGTGGTCTGTATGAAACAGCACCTCAACATATATATCAAATTATGAATATATATATTGGCTAATAATTGTTGACTATCACCAGAGAATTATTTTTATCGGCGAGACGTACATCTCACCTGTACAGTCTCGTTTTTAAAACGAAGATGAATATTCTGATTTTGTAAACGATGTACATCATTTGCATGAAATTATTGAGAAATACAAGTATCTACCTACAAACTGACAGTGACACATATAAGGCCGAGACAATGTGTTCAATGTCTAAACATGTCAATGAATGAATGTGGCATTACGCACAGTATTTGATGTATTAATTTCAGTTTAGACCGCACTTTATATTTGCATGGTAAGATGGTTATTTATCTATGGTTTTTAAACTGTTCTGAAAAGATACTGCTTGAATAACTTTGCAGATAAAGTTGTAAAGACACAATAGTTCAGGAGGTGGGCGTGTGTGTGTGTGGGGGGGGGGGGGGGGGGGGGGGGGGGGGGAGAGGTAATAGGTACAATCAAACAAATGTTCAAAAACAAAGATTCCCTTACAGGTGCAGCTAACTATATACCAATAACTATATCAACATCTATTTTGAATGATCGGATAAATGTATTTTTATATAAAAATAACTGCTATAAGGGAATCCAGGTCGGTTTTAGGGCAAATTATTCTACTACTGATCATATTTTCAGCTTACATTTTTTATTTGAGAAAATGAGAATTAAAAAAAAAAAGGTTTTGCTCGTTTATTGATTTTTTTCTGCATTTGATTCAATATGGCGGGCATGTCTTTGGAGCAAATTTTTTGACATAGGAATTCAAGGCGAAATTATGAGTGTTACTAGAAACATGTATGCTGATATTAAGTCATGTGTTTCTCTGCGGTGTTAGACAAGGAGAAAACCTATCACTCATTTTATTTTCCATGTACTTAAATGACTTAGAACAGTTCCTTCTGATGAACAGTAATGGTATAAGTTAAATATAAGTAGTCAAGACACCTTACTTTATCTAAAATCGTTAGTATTACTATATGCTGATGAATATCTTTATTTTTGCCGACAGTGAGGTCAATTTCCAGAATTGCCTTGATGATTTTTATTCTTTGAAAATCATTTACTCCGAAACAAAGGTTATAGATGTTTTTTTGGAAAAAATCGACCAGATAAATATTCGTTGGAGTGTATTTCTCATCTCATAGCTTTCTTTCATGTAGAAAGCACTTGGTTACTAGTACTCAAACCAGAAATGCATTGCACCAGCTCAAGCAGTGTGCGCTGCTATGGTTTACGTTGTACGGAGACTGCGTTTTAGGAACGTGGCTATCCTTGTTGAATAATCATCCTTGCTTTTTTCCACTCCCCCAACAACACCCTACCCTTTTGTCTACCCCTTACCTTCTTTTTTGTATTTTGCTCATAATGAAAATGTACTTGTTGTTAGATTTTTGAAGCAAACCGTCTACTATATTTTTCCATCATAGTTTCTTTTTGCCTACTTTGCGATGCATGGCTCTATGGCTGTGTTTGGGGTGCTCAAATCTCCCCTTACCATTTATCTTTCAAGCCAATCAGAGGTCTCCATTACAAGAACACAACCATTGTAAACGGTCACCAAACTAAACTGTTTTGCCTTTTCATGATCTAAAACCAATAACGTATCATAAAAGAATAACACAGACATGTTGGTTTGCTTCTAATGTAACTATCTGTTTAATCGCAAATACTTTTTGGATAAGAATATTTGGATGAACGTCATATTTAAAAGATGAAAATGTGTTTTAGCAGCAAAAGCAATTTGCTTCACAAGCTTAGTCAGTAAGCAATCCATTCGTCTATCACACGTTTGAAGTCATGAGAATGAAATAACACCATGTGATATATTTGATATCATACTGGTATCATATCATTTTAATGTTGCTTTTAGTAGATAAGGAAAGAAGAAAGTGCGATATTTTGTCAGAAAAAGCTAACATGTGATAAAAGAGAGCCTAGCATTTCAGTTATCTTATAAAAAACTTCGTTAACGATTATAGTTTAAAAGGCATTCATGTAAGGGCCTCAGCGGTCAAGTGGAAAAGATTGCTTACTTCAAATCAGTTTTCCCTAACCGATGTGGGTTCGCGTTGAATTCTCTCATGTGAGGAAGCCACCCAGCTGGCTTACAGAAATTCGGTGCTAATACACGTATACCCGCCCATGATTAAATAATGCCCGGAGGGGCACATGGGGTTTTGAAAAGTAGAAAGTCTCCAGATGTCCTACATTCTGTCGTTAAGATGATTAATGTAGCGGGTAAAAGTCCTGACAACTGTTAAAAAAGTTTGCTATGTCATCCAATCTGATTTCTTATAATATGTCTTTCGTGATTTTGATATTGTTTTTAAAGACGTACGTCCTTTGTCGACTCCTATGGAGTAATTTTTGCGTTCAGCACACCCGTTGCTCGTCGATAATGCATTTATGAAGACGTGGCTGCTTTCAGTAAACAAAATACCATATGCCGCAGTAATCGACAAGACCTAGGTGCGAACACGAACGCATAGATAGTGGATCATAGGATATTTGTCAAGTTGCATAGAGACTGAAATTTTGAAATGTTTCGAATAAAACTTCTTAAACAAGTTCTTGGATTTTGTCTGTGTATGGCGTTCTGTATGGCGGTCACCTCTCTTATACGGCCAGAGAAAGGTATACATAATCACTACATGTACTAATATCTAATATTAAAATATATCTTCAGATTTTCTTTTCCGTAGCATAATTGTGTATTAAGGTCTTCCAAATTTTAAAATAATTTTGTGATATTGTTTAAAGAACAGTAATTTATCGTTGAATAAAGTCATTGTTTGGAGTTCACATGCGAAGGAAGTGTTACACGAGGGCGCAGCCCGAGTGATATAATCATACGCGTTGTTACGACAAACATTGATTTTAGCTTAAGAGTGTTTCACTATCTTTAAAAACATCATTTTGTTATAAAATATAGTCAGAGTTCGAAAAAACACACACTACGAGTGATGTTTTGTTCCTATTATACAACGAAATTTAGATTTGCTATAATATATCTTCATGTACTTAAAACATACATTTCAGAAAATGTCATAATTTTGTCTGACCTCGAGATTTCTTATCTTTAAAGAAAAGATCATGGAATATGTCCTAAGATTTTAAGAGTAAGGGAATTGGAAAGTAATTATAAGCTCTTCAAATTATCCAAAAATATTTAACATATATCTATTATTTGAATGTTCAGTTTATATTAATAAATGATCCATTTTTGTGTTTTTGTGTCTTTTGTTTGAATTTGCCTGGCGGGAATTAAATTTATTTACTTTGTCCGTTAACTCTGGAATATGTTAGGGATATAGAGTGAGATTTTTTTTTGAACGATGAACATTTTAAACTTCCCAGTAAGCGAATAACTTGTCTTTTCCACTGACCATTCCAAGGCGGTGCCAGACTGTGTGTTCGTTTCGGCCTCGCTGCCTATATGTTTTGATTTGTCTTTATGTATCCTGTGTTTATGTAAATCATGTATACATTTATCCATGCACTGCTGTAGGGTTACAGATTGAGGGGCTGCGTCCTTAGAACGTGATTTTATCTATTATATATTTCTCCTTTTATTTTGACAAGTAATCTATTTGAATAAATTACTTGACAATGAGCTATAGAACTATTTATCTAAATAGTTGTGTAACTGTTCAAGACATTGCAATGCAAATATATGAATGCCGTCATCTCAAATAAAGGCTAATATAGTTTTAATCTTCATGCACTGTAAATTACAAGTAATATGTTCTAAAAGGTGCTAGCTTACCTTTCCAAAAAGTAATATTTCGAATAAGTGAATGCAGGTATACGTTGACACATTAAAAAACTAAGAAATATATTTGTGCCTGATAAATAAAAATCAGCGGGCCCTATGTTTACAGTTTGGTTTCCTTTCAGTATTGCCTTTCAGGAGCATGTAAAACAATAACCGTTTTTCTTTGCCGTGCCAATCCTGTTTTCAGTCTATTTAGTGCTTGGAACGCAATCATTCACTATTATTAGTAAGCAAAACATTCTCAATATCTGGACAGGCTCGTATTTATTATGTTTAATGTGTATATTTACAGTTGGATGTTATTTCTGTACATAACTTCAAAGTCGGTTTTGGTTTAATAATTTAAAGGGCCCTGGGCGAGGCGTATGTTCTCCGTGACGATTTGATAAAAGACATTGTGTCTGAAATCATTCAACCTCCACCTCTGATTCATGTGGGGAAGTTGGCAGTTACTTGCGGAAAACAGGTTTGTACTGGTACAGAATTCATGGAACACTGGTTAGGTTAACTGCCTGAAATACTATTGAAAAACGGCGTTAAGCCCAAAACAAACAAACAAAATAATTTAAAATGTTGGGCGAGTGATAGGTAACAGTCCTTCTTCCAGTACGTTTTGTATGTTCGAAATGGATTCAGGACTTATCAAACATGGAATGACAATGACATTTCCTGTATAGACAAGAAAAGAAATATGACTGTTTTAGGCAAATGGTGTCTAACCGTCTAGATAGCGGGAATTTAAAAAATTGTAAAAGCCCAGTTCTAACTCTCCTGTTGCCCCGAGGGTTGGATAATTTTTTTTTGCACAGACAGACAAGGGTAGGATAAATTTGTTTTGCACAGACAGACATATAAAGCCAGTATTATCTCACATTTGAGTACCTTTATATGAAATACACAGTTTTACCAATGTCAGTTCACGTAAAGCATAATGTCTCCATCAATATCTGTTTAGTCTATCCTACAGTTTACACTTGATTACTAGTTGTAACTCCATCATAACAATCAATGGTAAAATAAAGTGTCCGCATTACTAATAATTTACCGCCTGACAGGTTCCCGTTGTACTATGAACAAATACTGCTTTGCCTGTATTGATGAGAGGTCCAGCTGTTGCCTGCGGTTTATAACGAAAGCATTTCCATGTTGGTTTTTAGACAACGCCGATCAGTTTTTATACATATGCCAAACACGACATCAAATCATTGAAAGAAATTTGTTCTCTATATTAATTTGTATACTGTATTACAAATTTTCGTAGACCGTTTACCTTGTATCAAGTTCACCACTTTAAATACTTTAATGTACATACATGTTAGAAGGAATGGTTATAAGTCAAGATTTTACTAATAATGCCTATTTTGGTTCCTTGACACTCAAAAGTAACACATTGGAAATAAGCTGCAAAACTTTTATAGGTCATCCTGTGATGTACTGTCACTATATGTTACAAAATTTGCAAAACATATATAATCAATGTCATAATATTTACAGTATAGCAGTATTGTTTGTAGTCTGTGATATCTCTTGTTATTATTAAATAATCATGAGAGATTGTAATGAACTGTAATATCAAATTTGTGTAATCATTAACTATGTTTTATTTGTGTAAAAATGATACTACGTTTTATTTTTAACTTATTGTGTGACATATATTATCACGAATAAATCAAATCAAAATCTTCCCACAACAACAAAATCCCTGTGACAGGACGAAGAGCTATAGACCTTTCCATGATTTGGTAATCATATATAAAAACCATAAAGGTCTGAAGACAATATCATCGCTAGCCTAAGTGTTATTCTAAATTGTTTTAAATTTCATTGATACAGATGTCACACAGCAGAGAGCATATCGTTCCGATGATACGATCTGGGATACGCTACCAAGAAGGCCTGTGGTGCAATTCAAAGTATGTATTCATTCGCCTGAAATTAAGACTTAAAATTGTAGCAAGCCAAAATGCTTGCTAAATGCTTTTATTATTATTCCTTTGTTCAGCCTACTTTTTATCTTGATAAGAAGCACAAAAGACACCTTAAGTTTTAATTATCACTTCAACAGTCTTAAGTGTCTTGTGACGGCTGTAAAAAGTGTCCCCGTACTTTGACTCAGTTGTTGTATTTTCTGGTCCTTTGGGATCATGGAGTACATAATGTTTGCTATAATTACAGTATTAATTACGTTAGTGCACGTGTAGACTTAAATACTAGTATTCTTTTTTAGTCATTTTCAACTTAACATACCTACATTTACCGTTGGACATATTTTAGCTTAGCATTACTTGAAAACATGTCTTGGATTGTTATTTTCATCTCTGTATACAACCCAAACCAGGAGCTACAGTGTGTCATATGTCATACAGTAACAATTGAATAATAAATGAACAGCCAGTTTTAGGGGGTTATTATACACTTGTACTGTGCACTATTTCAAAACTAAAACATAGTACTGTTAATACACATAAACTTGTTAATTTTATGTTTGCATACACTATATGAAGTAATTGTTCAAGCTTTTTAATAGAAAATTTGGGATCTAACACACCTTTAAAATCACTCTAACACCTGCCAGCCTTGTCTGTTTGGATTTTAGATGATCATGTTAATGTCTATTAGTATGTAACAACAAAATTAACAATTTATTATATTTATTATATACCTATATAAATTCTGACAAAATTACGGCTTGTATTTCACAAGTTAATACGAACAAGCAAAACAAAATCCGTATTGTACCTTTTATATCGTATGTTGCCGGACTACTTTCATACAATATGCATACCCTGACACAGTCCTATAAATAGAAGACAAGAACTACACTCAGTTCCATTTTAACATCAAATATTTCGTTCGATAATAAAACAACTAACAAAAAGGTGGAGGTATATAAAAAGGGCCATTATCTAGATCTGGTATTTTATATTCGGTTCGCGTGGATTTTGCCAAGTCGGACCACACGAGGCGCTTGTGATCTTACCTACCAAAATTCTCTCGAGTCGAAGAGAGCATTCCAGATCAAGCTATTATTATAATAACCCTATTTTATGCTAGAAACTAATCGTTATCAGTTCATTATTTTTAGTATTATATTGAATATAATTTTGTTTTTATTTCACAGCAGTCACAAGAATCCATGAGGCGAGGTAAGATAAATGTTCGAGAACTGTGCAAGGGAGAAAGTTTAGAGGAAGAGAATACATTTGAGTATGGTCGACTAATGGCAAACCGTTCAGTTTACTATTGTTATGTTCCTAAATGTGGGACTACTTTTATGGAACTGTTTTTACAGAAAGTGTTTCAAAGCGGCAGCCCTGTCTATTCTAGAGATTACTACGAAGAAATAAAAGAGAGACATGTCTTAGAGGATGCGTTTTCTTTTACTTTCGTGCGAGAACCCTACAGCAGATTGTTTTCAGCATATGAAAATAAATTCTTTCATCCTAATGAAATGTGGAAAAAATTAGGAACAGATGTCATTCGTGAAGTTAGACCCGATCCGTCTCCATTGAGTAAAACCATTGGCCATGATGTCACATTTGTCGAGCTTGTTCAATATGTGGTCACTTTATGGGAACAAGGACGGCCATTAAATCCACATCTTGCACCCATGAAATCAATATGTGATCCATGTAGAAAACGTTTTGACTTCATAGGAAAGTTGGAAACAATGTCAACTGATCTTGAGGAACTTGTAGAGGAATGGAAATACAGGGAGATAGTTTCCAAAGATATCGACCCAACGGCAAAGATAGAATACGAGACTAAATATTCGCGAAGTTTTGGGCGGATTTATCATATGTTTGGATCTCTAAACAAGTATAAAAACCTCTTATCAAGATACAAGCTCTTCCAAAGAACATGGTCGAGTTACCAGATGAGAGGAGTAATCCTCAAAGAATACGAGATGCCTTTCCTTGAGATGGATGTTAATGAAGTTGACGAACCAATGTATCGAACGGCAATCAAAGATGCAATTGACTCTAGCGAAAAGTACGAAGCTGAACTAAAAGCACAACGTACAGAAGCGCTCGTTCAGGCATACAGGACAGTGCCACTAGACCTAATGTATAGGCTACAGGAATTTGTGAAAACCGATTGTTTACTTTTTGGTTATGATGACAAGCCAAGGCAACTTTTTGACAGATCTTTCTCGATAAATACACAAGGTCATGATTACTTTAAAGGGCTTTAAAAACAATTCAAATAAGCATAGAAGCAGTAGGACGATCGAACGAAAAAGTATTTAAAAACAATCATGCCTTCCGGTTTTGATATCGATGGAGCACGTGTTTTTTTTTACAACAATCTATTCATGATCGTTTGTTATACCACATGTTTTCCTCTGAATGCATAACACTTAAAGGCTCATAATGCCTTTGTTCATAATGTGGATGCCACATTTTTTTTATTATGAACATAAATTGTAATAATTCCTTGTTAAATCATATTTTCAACAATTGTTTTCTTTACTTTTTGCCAAGAGCTTGAGTATTGATTAACATAGTACAGTTTTATTGAATGCACTATTTATGATTACCTCCCTTTCCAACTCTAACTGTACAAGTTCATGTGCAGAATTTCAAGAAGTGCATTTCTAATCACATAATTATGCGTAACATCTATTTGGACATAAGGCTTTTTTTTTAGTACATCATGTGAATACTTTAACTTCTAATGTAAATACTTTTGAGAAACCTTAAACTAGTATGAAAAATTGAGGAATGAATGCAAAATAAATAATCAGAGGCACCATTCATGTGTATTTAAATGTTTTTTGTGTGTTTTATAGGTGTGTTTTTGAGTTTAAACGAAATATATATTTTATTAAACAGAACAAGGTCGTGTACTTAACAATATGATAAGCTGAATTTAGGATTTAATAATTTCTAGTAATATATGTGATTACTCATTTTATCTAAACAAACATCGAAATAAACGAAAACGTTATACGATGATTAAAAACTATCGTGTTTTTGGTCCACTTGCTTTTAATTTATGCATGTTTTTAAGATTTTAACATTTTACTACACGTTTATTTGATTTTAAAGGGCATGCCAAATTACTTCTTTGAAATGCTTTGAAATATAGGAAGTACTTCCTTTTGTTTTAAGTAAAAATATAAAAGGGAGAGTTTCTACTTATCCACTTATTAACCTTACAATATAATTTTGTGAAATATATATAATGAATTTCAGCAAAAATACATATTCATACATACACAAACATCAAGATCTTAGTCTACTTAATAGGTTAAAAAATGTGGGGAATTTCTCACACGATAGGTTTCTTTTTCAAAAATGGACCTCAAACATGTTTTCAGAAAAAAATAAGAACATGAAAAAGGGTACCATTCCCTGCCATCGCCAAATATAAACATTTTGATTCTTTATCAGATGTGGATATATTGAGTTATAACAAATGTAAATATTTTGATTACATTATTTTTGGGAATCGACGTATTGGAGTTTGGACATATATTCAGTTTTTGGACTAGGTTTGGCCAGGTTTGGCTAAATTTAGACTGATCATTATTTATCTTAGCTGTATGATATGATTTTTGTTTTAAACATAAATTAAACAACGGAATATAAAGACACTGGATGCAGGTCTTTGTTTTGTACACAATTGACGGATATTTGTGTAAATTTTATGGTGTCAATGTATGAATGACAGTTAATGCGATTACATATTTCACTTTATCAACAAAGTTTCTCGTCATTTTCAGGAAATATGGAATGCCATATCCCCTTTAATATTAGATAAAACGTGTGAAAATAAACGAAAAAAATAAAATAAAGTTTTACTGCATATAGTTAAATTTAGTAATTAAGGGATAAGAAATAAAAACAATTGATATAATAGTTTATTAGTCAAATGAATAACATTGTAATAATGAAAGAAAAAAAATACAAATGTCGAAAGAAATTTGCATTTTAGTTTTAAAAACATAAACATACTTGAAATGACACACCATGGTACATAAATTCTCCTTAATCTTGTTAAAAGTAGATAGTTCAAACATTTATGTAAATATAGCAAACTCATGTATATTGCAAAGTTTTGGATTTTTTATTCCCAATTCTGCAAGAACTCTAATATTTAATTTAGAATGTCATTATTATCTCTCCAAAAATCTCTGATAGCTTGTTCGATTTTTCTCTTCTCTATTTCTTTTTCCACATTTTCATCGTCACGGTAAGAAACGGTGACCTCAATAAGCTCCGGAAGTGTGCCAACGGCGATAATGAAAATCACGTGCATCACTTCCGATATCTCGGACGTAGGGCCCTGTACGTAATCAGACGTGATACTTAAAGTAACTGTGATCAAAGCTGCCATTGCTGCAACTTTAAAGACCAAAGATAGCACTTTATGATGAATTGGTCTAAACTTTTTGATGAGATGTTCAAAGAGTTTTCTTGGAATACCTAAAATATTATTTTTCTCTCTGATTTTCAAATTTTCATGCAGAAACACCGTCCTCAACATATTTTGAGATACATCTAACAATTTGCCATTTATTCGAATGTCCTTTAGGTTTTCATATCGGACATTCGAAAGGCTTAGTCTGCCGTTCGAAAATGAAACGTTGTTAGCATATCCTTCAATACTGTCAGAAATTTCAACTGCAGTTGACAAAAGATTAGTGTATACCTCACCAAACTGCCTTATTTGACGAAAGCAAAAATATAAAGACGCAGTAAAAAAAAATATGTATCCGAAGGAGTAAGACGGATACATTATTACAGAGATAAAACAAAGAACAAAGATTTGCGACAAAATTCCAAAGCTTTTCAGAAAAATGAGAGCGACTATATACGCGTATACAGACGATAAGACAAACACAAAGCTTACACAAAGCAACGTAAAAATACGGTACTCGAATATGAAAGATAAACATTTAATCTGCTCTTTCAAGTAGACAAGCCCTGTTGAAGCCCCTTTTACAACGACAACAACATAAAAACAGAACGGAATACCATAATATATGATACAACAAATTGTTTCGAACACACAGAGAACGACATACATGGGTAATATAAAAAGTGCAAATACTTTCTTGTAGATGGGAGCATGAGCAATAAGATGAGAAATGCGGCTACTTTGGATTCCTACAACTTGAGACCAGAACAATTTTGTGAAAAGCATGTAAATGCTGCATCTCATAAGGGTCGCTGCTTTTGTATAGCCCGGTTGGAGTTGATCCGGTCTGATGTTTACCATTGATGCTTTTACAATATCACCATTTCCGAAGAATAATGGTGACTTAATTCTCATATGTGAATGTATTAACTGACTGGTAACAATACCGTCTTCAAGGGAATGATTATGATCTGGTGGACCCATCCGGGCTTCTGGTTGTTCTCCAGCGGAAATGCCTATTTCATTTGTAAACCTGCCGGACGGCAAACCGTCTTCAATGATTTGTTTCAAGCTCCTTGGGAAAACAACGAACAAAATACCTAAGATATAGTATATAACAATAATGCCAACGGGTCCTCCTAGGTAGGGGACAAACACTTTGTTTCTATATTCCGGGCTACCGAGTACAGATAAGAAACCCATAGGTGTCCCAACATCAACTAGATCTTTGACGGTTATTCGGTTCTCTTTACCTGGCCCTATCCCATTTTTGTATAGAAGTATTTGAAAATAAATTACCGATGGTATCAAAAGATGGCATATAAATCTTCGTAGTCTTGAAACAAGAATAGGGTGCGACTTTTCTAGTCCAAAAACACTAAAACCTAGTAGTTCACAAAATGTTAATGGCGACTCTCCATTCTCAAAAACCCAGTCATCTTCGTTTTCAAGCGACGTGTATCTATTTGTAAAATGTCCGTTACCATTTTCATTATCAGTACTGACATGTTCTCGTTTTGACATCCAGGCAAGCACGTCACATAAGTATATTGGAAAGTAAACCAGGATCAAAAGTCCGACAAGAAATGGCAAGAGTGTCGTTTGTTCCCAAAAATGAAGGCCAGGAGTTTTTTCCGTACAATTATACTTTCTAGTTTCGTTATTCCAGTCGTATATTGCAGTACAGCAATCATATGAAATGTATCCAATTGGAAAAATGATATATAGTGAAGCATAATACGTCGCTGTATTTAAAAGTTCTTCTCTCACTCTCAGAAAACAGAAGTAACTATAGGCATAAAAGACGGAATGATTAATAACTGGCGTAGTTAGCATCTGTCCAAGAGCCTTAGTGATCCGGAACGATGTATCGGGAGTACCAAAAGTCAAATTGCAGTCACCTTCAATATCTAAAATTATGTATGGTATATATTTCGTGCAGGGTTCTAGAAGACCGAACGATAGAAGGCCATAATCGATGTTCCAGGACAAGAAAGGATATGGTCCAGCAGTTGTGTTTGGTGTCCAGCTCCAACGAAAAGGTTTGAAAACGGAGCTTGTATTTCTATAGGTCGAATTTCCTACGAGTGTTAAATTGAGCTGAACAAATTGAGGTCCAGTCTTCAAGATGTTTTGAAAGTACCTAATGCTTGTTTTTGCAACGTTGATGCTACATGATTTTGTATGAAATCCATGAGTAGTCTCAATTTCTTTACGGTCCTTCAATGATACGACACTGATTTCCCTCTTTGCTAATACGATATGATTAAATTTATGGTTATTTTCTACTTGCTTGCTTATTGTATGATCATTTTCAGCGTAGTCTGTTTCTTTGGGATCGTGAAGTCTAGGTCTGGTTTCCGTATATGCCTTGCTAGATCTATAGTCATTGTTTGTGATATCATGACTAGACCGGTTATAGGCATAGTTCAAGAAGTGTTCTTGTAGACCTGTGTCAGACTGTCTCCAGTGCCCATCTATTCCTTTGATGCCATCGTGTATGAATAAAATACTCAGGAAAAAATAATGTTTATTCCAGTTAGCCATTCTCTTTTGAACTTTCCTTGTAATATCTCACTGAAATAACATACACACACATTAAGTGACGGTATACTAATTCCCGATAACATTAAATTAAAAACAGAAATATTTTCAGTTTGCAACATTAAAGTATTTTATTCAATATTTAGTAACGACGTAATTAGTTCGTATTCAGATAACCTATTTAAGCTGCTAAACGGTGGAACTACTTCAAGTATTACTACATTCTGTGACAGATTTCAATCTAAGACGTTTTATAAGTTGAAATCTCATTTAAGTTTTAATTAAAATTAACCACATGAAATGTTACAAAAAGCTACCTTACTGGTCAATTTAAAATGATATGTTATGCTGAATGTTGCATATTGAAAAAGAAAGAAGAAAAAAAAAATAGCCATTAATATTGAAAACGAGAAAAATACCTGTGTTTGTTTAGTTCATCAGCTGAAAATTGCCTGCTTATCCATCCTTTAAAGAATTTGAAATTGCGACCATTTTTAAATATTTTCTTCCTTATTGATTCAGTACAAATATATCGTAAATCACGTAGTCAATTTAACAAAAGAAGTTTTAAAATGAAATATTTTCCGTGTTCCAGTTTCGGTATTTCGTCTTGTTTGCTGAAATAGAATACACTTTACAACTTTACAATTAGATTTGAAACGTTAACCTATTGAATTTATCGCATAGAAATCAAAGTCAGTTTAGCGTAACATGGTGGAAGAATAATGCCCTCCAAAGTATTTTAAGCATACAATCGCCCTTAAAAGTCAGTTTGGAATAATGTCTGTACTATAAATGAAATCAAAATTATAATTTATTAAATTTGAACGTGTTCGTGACCCTTATAAGTTTATTTGTTACAGTGCACCGTTTTTATATGCCAAACATGATAAGGATCAACCTCTGTAAGTAATAAACAGACACGTAAGGGGTAACACATTTATTGCGTTGAACAATAATTGCTTACCTACTCCCAAGTACTGTCGCGAACCATAGACGATCATATAACTGTCGCGAACCATAGACGATCATATAACATTTAGCCATTTAAGTTGATTTATGCTACTTTTAAATCACCCTGAATAAAATATACAAGAAGTTGCTTCCGTAGCACAGAAAGCAACAAATAAAAAAGAAACAGATTTGGTTCATTTTAGTTTGTTAACTTTTACCCACCTAAATTTCTAAAATGGACTGGTCTATTACTGAATTTGGGCAGTATCATTTATTATTCAAAGGAGTGTTCACTAAAAATTTACTGAATAGCGAACAGTGCAGACCACGGCTAGCCTGATCTTGGTCTGCACTGCTCGCAAAGGCAGAATCACTTGCCGCCAGCGGGCTAAAGATTAAAAAAGATAATATATGCGTAACAACACTTACGTCCACTAGGAGCAAACTATATTCCTGTGGGAAAAAGAATTTGAAAATTGAACATTCAATTTATTTCTGGAAATGTATTCAGACAGAAACTTTCCATTTTTACGTCGAACCAAAATAAGTTTTAGAAACCGGAAGTGGACCTCAACACTTAATAACATTTACTGTATAGCTGGTTTACAATCGTTTCCATTTAACAAGAGATATGTTATGTAGTTTATTTTCCTTGTGTGTTTCTGAAACGCCTTGTATTTTTTGTCCATTTCTGAAAATCAAAACTTTCACTTTTTAACGAGAATGTAGTTATGTGCCTTGATTACTGGTTTTGTTTTAATTTTTTTCTCATGTGTGCAATTATTACAATACAAATGATAACCAGAGTTAGATATGTATTCATTATTTATACACGCCATAGGACACTAGAAATATCACGGGAAACATTGCAAAATCTCCTTTTAATGGAGATTTGAATTTCGTTTTTTTTTCAGCTTCAGTCTGCAGGTATACATTTGGCCTTTAATATGGGACAGAGCCATTTTGATATCAAACTATATCATCACTTGGATCATCCTACTGAATGACAAATTAAAGAAATCAGCATGGGTAGAAATTTTACAAATTTATGTAATAAAACAAAAACGCCATCATTGCGCTTAAATGTAAAGTTAAGAAACAGTCTTGCAGAAGGAAAAGTCATTTTGAACACTTTTAAAAACAATTTTATCATGACTTAAACCGACTTTAGTACAAATGTAAAAATGCATCAAAACAAGGCCAATAAAAGTTAAAGTATCAAAAGCAATAGTATGCGAATAATAAAGTACTTACAAATAAAGAAATAGTACCAAGTCTTATGAAACGAACACAGAATAGGTGGGAAAAGAAAGCTGTTTTTTCTCTCAGATAGGGTATCATTTTCACTGCTCCACTAACCATTACAACCACGAAAAAGATGAACGGAATCCCAAAACATATCATGCAGAGCAGCCTTTCAAATGAACAGGACGACATATACAGGCATGTAAAACTCTCTAAGCATGATAATAAATTATGTTTTCTATGAAGAAACTCACTCTGCCAGTTTGAATATGACATACCTGGCACCAGAACTGTATATTGAATAACATATAGAAATTACAGTTATTACATCTCATTATTGTTACACCTTTAGAATATCCAGGTTCCAAATCAGCGTGATTTACCTTAATTTTTGATAATTTCGTGATATCTTTTGCTCAAAAAAAAAAAAAAGATCGGCGATTGTATGACACGGAAGTTGGACAGTCTACACTCTCCGCTCAGTACATCAGAATTAGGCAAACCATTCTCTACATTTGGGAAGAACAAGGTAAGTGAAACCAAGGACAAAATACAGGACTGAAAGTCCAATGGGCCCAACGAATGCCGGAACGAAGACTTCATTCCTGTTGCTGGCGTCACCCATAAATGAAATGAAACCAACTGGTGTACCAACATCCATAAAATCTTTGATAGTTACTTATCAACATATTTCCATACGCCAATGATGCGGATATACATTATCACTACATACCTAAAATTTTTTTCCATTGAGTTTCAATGGACCGCGATCGTGCAATATTTTTCCATATTGACATGGAACGTTTTCATATCGGACGTGGAATGTTTTCTTAACGTTGTAATGGAAAGAATAGCGTGACGTCCATGGCGTCCACACGCATGTTGCGACAACAAGTTGACGTAATTTTTCGCGGAAAATATCAATGGTCGTCAGTTTGATTTGTTTATTACATTGTCGGAGAAATTCTTTTCGTTTTTTTCCTGTCTTTCTTTACAAAACGATAATTAGACTAAATCAATTTTTTTAATTTTATTGGGGGGGTGCGGGGTATTTATAATTTATATATATTATATACAGTAAAACCCGGCTGCAGAATCCCCCTTGGGGACTAAAAAATGCCGGGGTTTTTAAAAAACATATATTTTTCGGGAAAGGTGAGTGTGCCCCAAGTAAGCAGGTTAATTTTTTGGAGGCTGTCTCCCCAGGAGGGGGTCTGACTGTAAGGGAGCTCGGTTAAAACAAAGGTAATGTCCCAAGTAAATAGCAAAACAAAAAAAAAATTATTGGAAAGGCCGTGACTTTTTTGAAAAATTTCAAATGAAATGATGGCATTTTTGTAAATTTAGCAAAATATATGAAAATGATGAAAAAATATAAAAGACAAAGCTCCAGCTGAAATGCCGAACAACAAGCAGCGCGAAGGTGCAGAAAATATGAAAAAAGCGCAGAACATACCAGACTTTAGGAAATTGTGGTTCTAGTACTTCGCACTAATGAGAAACGAGCAAAGATGCTCCAAGACCAAAGACATGAGATAAATCAAAAAAATATTTTTCAGATTAAGTAAAGCAATTGAAAATAACACCAAGTTCAAAATAAAATCTGATGAAGTCAAAAAGTTTTAGCAAACAAACGCACAAAAATTTAAAAATTAAAAAAAATTGTTTAAATTTTGTAATAAATAAACAAACCCGGTGCGGGGAATGGTTTATAGCAAACATGCTAAAATAATAATATAATCCATCCAAGCGATTGCGAGAAACCCAGCAGCTGGAAACGTAAGAAAACAGGGGTTTACATGTCTGTTTCAACATAACCCTGTGTTAAGGTTTGTAGAAAAGTGATCCCAAATTAAAAAAATAGTACACCTCACGTACAATAACAAATAACTTTCGACTAAACACTAATAATCGTATGGCCGAAAGTTGAACAACCCCTTTTTATATAAACAAGTCAATCCAGGCCAGGTGAAGGGCCGACCACATTTTTAAAGGCCCCCCTTCTAAGGGTTAAAAAGCGCCCCCCCCAAAACAAATAATAGAGATGACCAACCGAGCGCGAGGTTGCAGATACGAGAAGGTCACCTAGACAAGTGAGCTTTTTTTTGATACGCCTAGTAACAAGAATAAAATATTTTGGGACACTAAATATGCTCAACACGGACAAAAATTAAAGAAATTAAATTGCTTGACCAAACATTTTAATAAAAAAAAGACTTTTTTACTGTACCCGATAAGATTAAAATTTTTGTAAGCCCCCCTTTAAGTCACACAATAAAATAACCAAAAATTGATAAATCAATCAATGCAATAAATGTATTTTTTACTAATAACACAATTTTATAACCAAACACCCCTTTTTTTTCCCTTTAATATAACAAAACCCAAACAAACAACTTAAACGGGTTTTCAAAAGGGGTTAACTACTTTCATCAAACAATCAAATCCCAAAACAAATGCATCAATAGAACCCCTTCGAAATATATATAGACAGAAAAAATCATAATTTCTTTCCAAATATGCAGTACAAAGCAATCAATACCCGGAAAAAAAAACAAAAATAACCGGACATTTATGAACATATGCAGTAAACAGTTTTAAAATAAATTTATTGTAATTAAAAAAATTTTCCAGAAACTTAATCTTTACGCATTATATTATTTAATTAATTTTTTTTTTAATTTATTAAAAATCCAAAAAAAGGTTCTGGGGGGGGGGGGGGGGGGGGGGGGGGGGGGGGGGGGGGGGGGCGCCCACAAAAAGGGCTTCTCCACCCCCGTTTTCCGAGTTTTTACACATCAATGTTTCTAGTGATAAAATAAATGTGCCAAACAGAACAAAAACAACACAAAAAAAGGGGTTTAATTTTTCTGAGCTGTCACAAATTAAAACGAGTACAAAACATGTCTACAAAAAATATTTCAATAATGTTTGTTTTTTTTTTTTACAGAATAAAGACTTTAAGACCACTAAATTTTTCGGGCAAATACTATGCCAAAATTTTGGGCAACCTGCATGCATCGTTTTGTGTAGTAAACCCGCAAAATTCATGATTTTTCGTGCTAAATCAAACTAAATTAACAAAAAACAACAAACAAAGTACCAAAAAGAAAAAATAGTAAACATTCGGAATGTTTTAAATGAATACAGGCATTTTAAAATCAAGCCGGTTTCATCAAACCGTATTGTTCCATATGATTAAATGTACCAACAAAGCATAC
Source organism: Mercenaria mercenaria (assembly GCF_021730395.1). Taxonomy (NCBI): domain Eukaryota; kingdom Metazoa; phylum Mollusca; class Bivalvia; order Venerida; family Veneridae; genus Mercenaria; species Mercenaria mercenaria. The sequence continues at coordinate 55,025,432 of NC_069366.1, forward strand.
TTAGCCCAAAATTGAGTTTATAACACACACACTGTAAAGAGTTTTGTTTCTCTCAATATCCCAATAATTACAGAAGCGGCGTGAAACATGTTGGTGCAGCGTACATTTTAAGCGGGGTTTCAGCAGTATGATTCACCATTGGACCTGAAACAGATAAACTTGACGGCAGAAATATGTAAAAAAAAACAACAAAGATTACTTTTAAGGGGAAGGGGGGAGGGAATTTTGTAAACGATCTGCCCTTTCTACGGATTTCCAATAAAGAATGTACTTGTCACTGCACTAATTTTTGCCCTTTGAACATCCCGTGGGATTAAAACCCTTGTCAGACTAGTAATTTGAAAGATACGACTATAAATTACAAATACAGGTCGGATTAGCAGTGAGGCGTTATTTTAAGCAAGACATACCCACCAAATTAAAACAATTATTTCATAAGAGAACATAAATTTATTTAAAATTTATTGGTGGGTGCTAGGGTTTTTATTATATATATATTTTATTAATATACAGTCAACCCGGCTGCAGAACCCTCCTTGGGGACTAAAAAATCCGGGTATTTGTGAAAACATATATTTTCTCAAGACAGGTGACGTGTGACCATAGTAAGCAGGTTATATTTTTTGGGGGACTGTCTACAGTACGGGTCTGACTGCATAAGGATTTTCATCGTTCTAAGACAAAGGTGAATGTACCAAGTAATATAGCAAAAACAAACAAAATTATGGGGAAAGGCCGTGACTTTATTGTAAATTTTCAATGAAAATATGGCAATATTTTAAATATAAGCATGGTATATAGAAAAAAGAATGAGAAAATATGAAGACAAAGCTCCAGCTAAAATGCCTGGAAACAAATAAGCACGCGAAGGTGCAGAAAATATGAAAATAAGCGCGAACATACCAGACTTAAAGGAAATTGTAGGTTCTAGTACTTCGCATAATGAGAAACGAGGCAAAAGATGCTCTCGAGATTCTAGATTAAAGATAAACATAATTTCAACGAATGTAATGCATTTAGATTTAGTACTAATAAATTTACAATAGCCATACCGAAATGACATACGTTATTGAGGCCACTCAACATTTATGAAAATAAAATTGCCAAACGAGTATGCAGTGAATACACGTTTACCATAGGTACAGCAGGTATTGAAAACAGTTAAAGTCTAGGGGTAGAAATTACCTTTTCTATTTCCTTTATTTTTTAAAATGTATCAAAATCTATGAAACTCGCTGCATATTTAATATTGTATACTTTTAAATGTTTCAATGAATTCAGGTACATGTACATATTAAACCAACGTTCGATTACTATAAGCCAGGGTCATCATGAAACCTTTTTCTGAGGTTCAGTCAAAATGTATTATTTATTTTGAACGAACAATCAGACGACGGACGGACGGGCGGACGAATAGGAAACCAATACCATAAACTTTCAATTAGAAAGTCTTACTGCCACTGACTTGTTTCGTCATAAACAAATATGCTTTAAAAATTTTTCCTGTGACGTCTTTTGCATTCATATATTGAAATTATTATTCATATCATTTTGTTATTTAAATTATTAAATTAGTTATAACATTATTTCATAATTGGATTCAATCTGTTTTACCCTATTTCGATATTTCTTTATTATTCGTTTTCCATAAACAATTTGGGGTTTTTATAACTTATTCTTTTACATGCAGCAGGGTTTAAGTAATGCATGCAACGACCGTAGGAAAATCGTCTTAATAAAAATTAATCAGGTACAGCAGTTAACTTTTAACAATGCCCCAATCAATTTCCATCCCGGGCCTTTCCACCGCCCATAGCTAAACTGATTAAAGACATTTAGAATAGCCGTTGACGACATTGTTTTCTGCAGCCCTCTTATCAGAGATTGACCGTGTTAATCTGGTGTTACAGTTGCTGACGTAATGGATTATCCGTCAAAGCGTACAGGGTAGAACTGCGTCTAAAATTAATGTGTATGCGTTTCAAATTTGCGTTTTTTTTAACAAAATGATAACCCAAAACCTAATTTTAGTCATTAAAGAAAAACTTTCTTTAAAGCTGAAAATTTTTCCCAAAAAATAACATAATCGTATTAATTATATAAGTCCTTGTATATGATAACTTTTGCAGAACGGAACCATGCAAAGTATTAGCAGATCGGGTTTTATCAACTTGGTTCATGAATCCCGGGCACTCCCAAGTATAGGTTTGGCTTATTCCATTAGCTCAAGAATGTTTGTGTTTTATTTATAGCACCGTTCCCATAATTTTGTGTTTTGCTGATTTTATTCTTAGTAAATACTCTCAGAAACAGTAACACTAAGTATGAAAAACACATCTTCCTACTTCGAACAATGTCCGCATATATTTTTAACATCTGAAAAGAGCTTTTTAATTTCATTACAATGAATTAATATATACTATAAACCCTGAATTATTTGATTAAACATTGAATTTTCGTGCTTTAAGAAAAATTTCTACGAATCTAGAATTGTGACAGTAGTTATTAATTTTCAAAGCATCACTTACCATTTTACTGTTATACATTAAAACAACAGTTTAATCTAGGTACCCTCCTGATGTATAAAATAAAATATATCCTTACATTTCTTTCATATCTAACAAACAGAATCTAACCATATTTACATTATGAAAACATTTCCCAAATAACGTATCTTTTTTCAGTGTTAATGTTTCATGCCAGTACGAACCCAAATAGAACGCTCTCTGCCAGTATAGCAATCAAGTTAATATAGCCAAATTTCGTTCCTGGACAGTAAAAGCGTAAGCTACATTACCTTATTAAAATACCAATTTCCTAATTTTGCAGTCCTCTACGAACACTTCAACCATCTGACTGAAATACTGTTGAAAAAGCATGGAACCAATTAAGTGTATTCGCCCTTTTCACGAATTGTTTTAAACGTAACTAGCTATCAGCATGCTTTTATCATTTGAAAGCAAGATTTAAAGTAATTTGACAATTTGGGAAGAAACAACCAAATGTATATTTCTATTTGATTTAATGACATAATAGTTTGTAATTTTTTTTTTTTTTTTTTTGAAATTATTATTAGGCACAAGCAAAAATTTTTGAAATTTAAACCCGGAATACTAAATCATGTTACAAAAATTTCCGCAACAATTACGTTTGAAATGCATAACCTCAATACACTCGGTGAAACCATACAGCATATTTTACATATGATTAAAGTCCATAATAATTTAAAGACCGAAATAATGTACGGAACTAACTACTGATATTTTCCATTCAGCAAACAAAAAAAAAACGCTCGACAAAACCCATGTTTTATGTATGTTTGTCGCTCATATGAGTTAATTTATTATTTTATTTTTTTTTATATAACTAAATTCACTTCAGACTGATTCGTCATGATTTAATAAACCAAAAAACCGTACTTGCTGATTGTACGATGAAACACTGTCTCCCGTTACTTTCCAGAGGACATATTCAAATGCCGTATAAACAAAAGTTTAGAATCAAAATTAAACGCAGACATCAAAGAAAATAAATTATACTCATCTCAATTTTGGATTCTCAAAACAGTAGCGCTGCTGTTTCCCCTCGAATCTTCTTTAAATTTTTGTAAACGATTCTTTCCTCTACGGATTTCCCGATAAAGAATGTAATGGGCATGCACTAAATTTGCCCATAAAATCCCGTGGATTAAAACTTGTCAACTATATTTGAACTGATACGACTATAAATACAAATTTTTAACAGGTGCGTTAGCGTGAGGCGTTATTTTGACAAGACGATACCACCAAAATAAAACAATTATTTCAAAGAGAACATAAATTTACTTATGTGGGTAGAATAAAAGGTTTTCAACTTTGGAGATCACTCTTTTTTTCGCGGAAATATTGCGTCCTAAAGTCCGCAATATTACCGCAGCAAACTCGTGCATATATCCCCATACCAAGTTAATTTTAACTATAATCATAATACTTGTTTTCTATTCCCGCGAGTTAAAAAGGTACCGGAAACGTCAATAATTTTTATACACTGCGCGAATTTCAATACGGTGTGCGACGTAACTTTAAGTTAGCGCAATAATTCTCTTTATTAGTTCAGTTGTCAATATTATCCGGAATATTGAATAAATCATAATATTTACATTTTAAAATTTTTACATGTAGATATGAAAATGAAAAGGTTACTATAATTGCATCGGGAAATATGCACTCGTTCTTTAGCGGAAAAATATTGCGCTCCTAAAGTCGCGTAATATTTCCGCACAGAACTCGGACATATTTCCTGATACAAAGCTAATAACCTATGAATATTTCTATGACAACGTATATTACAGACGGGGCAAAGAGAAGACACATGAACAGTATGTTAGAGGACCATATGTTAGACTGGCTATATCCTCTTTATATAAAGTTATTATTATTATTATTATTATTATTATTGTTATTATTATTATTATTATAACCTCCGTTATCTTGACATAATATAGGCAACCGCTGTCCAACCCCATTTCCTTTAAAACATATAAATCAAAGAAGGTTTATGATACCTTCCGTTAGAAAAATACTACGGAATACCATTAGGGCCATCGCATTTGAATGTGTTGATCTGAAACGCGAGACTCGATAGTACGATAACGAAAACGCGAAATCACGAAACTACGATAACGAACTAGCAATAACACGATGATGATAACGCAATACTACGATAACGAAAACGCGATAATACGATAGTACGATGATGATAATGCGATATACTATTGCGTTTTCACCTTCGTACTGTCGCGTTTTCACCATCCTACTATCGTATCATCGTGTTTTCGTAATCGTAGTATCGTGATTTCGTAGTATCGTGATTTCGCAATATCATTATCGTACTATCGCATTATCACCATTGTGCTGTTGCATTATCACCATCGTACTGTCGCATTATCACCATCGTATTGTCGCGTTATCATCATCGCACTGTCGCGTTATCACCATCGTACTGTCGCGTTATCATTATCGCACCATCGCCTTCCGGTGCACATGTGCATTCTAGAATGAGAAAATTAGAAGTTATGCTTTTAGAACTACAGCTCCTGCTCTAGCGATATGGCGATATGCAGATTCGAACGCGGGTGCTCCTGTGTGAAAATCATAGTTTTTATTAATGATCCTGCTATAGCTGCTCCTGCTAGTTAGTCAAAAGCAAAACATAATTAACCATTCATTTTACATGCTTTTTCGGCTTTCCTCAATTTAAGAGCCATTTACAGAAAATAAATTTAAGGAAACAAAGCGTTTGGGATGTTAAACAGGTTCATTTTACTGCATTTCTCATTCCTGTAAAATCATAAATAAAATGTCTGAGCAAAGGAGCGCTAAGACTGTTACTTTTGTTGTAAACCGCTTTACTCTTAATTTGAAAACTGCAAACAATACTCTTCGAATATTTGCGATGCTCCGATTTCAGTGTTGTTGTGCGTCTTACGGAATTCAACAACGATAACTTGAGCTTTACGAGACATTCATTTGCTTTTCAGTGTAGAAGTAAAAATCTGTGAAAATATTCATGTCGGACCAAAAAACAACAACAAAAAACAAACAAAAAAAAAACACAAAAAATAACAATCAAAAAGAAAAAAAAAGGAAAAAAAAACAACAACAAACAACTGTCGCGTTATCACCATCGTACTGTCGCGTTATCATCATCGTACTGTCGCATAATCACAATCGTACTGTCGCGTTATTACCATCGTACTATCGCGTTATCATCATCGTATTATCGCCTTTCGGTGCCCATGCGCATGGAAGAGTTTCCCCTCCAGTGTTCTGGTTTCTATGTATCTTGCTTTTTAAGCACTGTTAAAATTCAAAATGATTTCTATTGCTTGCTAATGGGTTGTAAAACGTTTATCAGCTAAAACCAAATATGTCCTTTGGCAAAAACTCTGCAGGTCAATCGCTTTGAGTTTTCTATATAGTATAAGATTAATAACAACAAAAATGAATGTTAAATTTTACTATGACCAGGGCGTTTTTTTTTTGTCTGACATGAATATTTTCACAAATATGATGATGAATATTTTCACAAGTATGATGGCTTTTATTTCTACACTGAAAAGAAAATACATGTCTTGTAAAGCTTAAGTTAGCGATGTTGAATTCCGTAAGACGCGTAACAACACTGAAATCGGAGCATCGCAAATATTCGAAGAATATTGTTTGCAGTTTTCCTGGGACATATTTTCATTTCAATGCATCAAAGTCAGGCAATTGTCTGCAAAAATAAAATAAAAAGTAAAGTGGTTTACAACCAAAAGTGACAGATATAACGTCCTTTTACTCAGACATTATATTTACGATTTAACAGGAATGAGAAATGCAGTAAAATTGTATCTGCACAGCATTCTGAGCCTGTTCAACATCCCACATGCTCTGTCTCCTTAATTTCATTTTCTGTAAATGTCTCTTAAATTGACGCAAACTGAAAAAGCATGCAAAATGAATGGTTAATTTTGTTTTGCTTTTGACTAACTAGCAGGTGTAGCTATAGGAGGATCATCAATAAAAATCATGATTTTCACACAGGAGCATCCGCGTTCGAATCTGCATATCGCCCTATTGCTAGAACAGGAGCTGTAGTTCTAAAAGCATAACTTCTAATCTTCTCATTTTTGGCATGCACATGCGAACCGGAAGGCGATGGTGCGATAATGATAACGCGACAGTACGATGATGATAACGCGACAGTACGATAATGATAACGCGACAGTACGATGGTGATAACGCGACAGTACGATGATGATAATGCGACAGAACGATGGTGATAATGCGACAGAACGATGGCGATAACGCGACAGTACGAAGGTGAAAACGCGATAGTACGATAATGATATTGCGAATTCACGATACTACGATAACGAAAACGCGATAATACGAGAGTAGAATGGTGAAAACGCGACAGTACGATGGTGAAAACGCTATAGTTAATCGCATTATCATCATCGTACTATCGTATAATTGCGTTTTCGCTATCGTAGTATCGCTTTATCATTATCGTGTTGTCGCGTTTTCGTTATCGTAGTTTCGTGATTTCGCGTTTTCATCATCGTACTATCGAGTATCGCGTTCAGATCAACACATTCAAAGGCGATGGCCCTAACGGAATTCTGTAGAATTCCGTAAAATCCAGATTTTTTCATCGCGTCTAGGTGTAACCTGTATTAATTATATACTATGTTCGAAAGACATTAGTGTCAATTTTTCGCTTTTTCCTAGCCAGGCGAATGACTGAAAGTCTAATACGGGGGATTATGCAATTATCAAAAGTCCAAGAATTATGTTGAATGTGATGACATGGGTCCATTTTATCATTAGGGAAACGTCTGGTGAACATATGTTTTCAAATATTTCGTCCGTAAAAGCATACATTAGAAGGCTACACTTACAGTTAACAAATATAGTAGGGTAGAGTCTTCTCTAACTGCAAGGTAACAGAAGTAGCACTCATTATATTTGTGTGGCAGCTCTGATGCGCTGCTGAAGTTTACAACGAGAATCGATGTGTTTGTGATGAGCTTTATCGTGTCCTCCGTTGCCAGTGTAGAATTACAGTGACCTTTGAAATGGAACACGAGAGGTTTTATGATCTGACAGTCCAACTGTGTATATACCTAAGTAGAGATTCGAGGACAGAAATCGGTATGGTCTTTACAGTGTAGGTCCAGAACCATCTACCCGGCTTGAATACGTCTTTAGTACTTCTGACTGGTTTTGAAAGTTTTTGTATGATGACGAGACTATATAATAGGTTCGAGTGAAGAGTGGTGTTTGAATTCTGCGAGTTCAAGCGAACGATGTTTGGCTATATTGTGACGGTAAGATCACTGATTCTTGTCGAACTTCTCATATTAGTAATTGTTAAGCTTATACTAAATGAAAGAAGAAAGAAATGCCTAAATTGCATCAAATATTTATTAAAATAATATAAAAATTTCATCTTTAAGAAGTGTATAAATAAATAAAGAAAAACACAACAACAACAACAACAAAACATCTTAGATATAGGAAATCGGATACATGTTTGGTGATTTTAATAACCGCTATCTGTTGGTTTTAATTGTTAAGACTGTCAAACTCATGAAAATAATACAACAAATTCATAATTCTAAAGGGAAACACGTCGGTGTTCAACAATGGTCAAGTAAGAAAAATCATGTAACCGTATGATTTTACGGTTAGACATTCCTTTCCCTTTAAGTTAATGCAGAATTGTATAAGATGAGTCGGACTGACATGAAACGGCTATCATTGCTATAATACGACTTTTGCAAAATATTAGCCAGTAAGAAAAATATCGGTTATGTTTAAGCACATTAAAGAAACCCGTTCACAGTTTAAGTCATTCAAAATTATATTTGGCAATGATATGTAATAAGCGAAATTAAAACTGGCAAGAAAGAGTTCAATCATCTCTTTATTTTAACTTATTTTATTAAGTCGACAGCAGAAAACAAAAATTGGATATGAAAGCGCTGACAATGGTGCATGTCCGCCACATGTTGGTAATATAAACCAAATTTGAGCAACACCATGAGAAAACCAGCATATATATAGTGGCTTTGCGGCCAGTATGGATCCAGACCAGCCTGCGCATATTGCAATTAGAGAAACCGTTAGCGAAAAGCATGGATCCTGAGCAGACTGCGCGGAAGCGCAGGCTGGTCTGGATCCATGCTAGTCGCAAACGCCCTATGTTGGTTTTCTCATGGTGCGGCTCATTTCATTTCAGCTGGAAAGAAACTTTAGGAGAAGTTGATTATACAATGTGCTGATATAGTTGTGATATTTCAAACTAGAAAAAAAAAGAAATGAAAATCGGAAAATCCCAAAATTATGTGTATGCCAATTTAATGCTGATAATGTATACCAAGTTTCATTCAATTGGATGGAAACTGTAGGTATCAACGTTGTTGTTTGAAGTTCCATACAAGTATTTGAACGTTATATACATGTATTAGATTTTGCTAAATATACCAGTTAAATAAAAAGCCAGTGTTTAGAACTGAGTCAAACAATTAAGACGCTTTTGAAATAATAAACATGCTTCCCAGATGTTGTTTTTTTTTCGTTGTTTTTTTCTACGAAAACAACAACAACAACAACAACAAAAAAAAAAAACACACACACACACAACAAAACACAAAAGCAGTGATCTGAATAAAACATCCAAAACGCGTTCTATAGAATAAACGCAATCGAGAGTCTATAATCGAAATGGTTTTACCGTACATGTCAAAGAAACGTTTTATATAAAATTTCGTTTCACAATTTTTAACTATTTTAGTTAATTTGCAAATAAAAAAAGATACGTGTAAATACCTCACGTACGTTAGAATGCTCTTGAAATAAAAAGAGATTAGTCGGATCTAAAGTACTTCACCTGATTTAACAACGTTTTTCTACGTAATTAGATTATAATGAATGTAGAGCAAACCTTTCTCATTACAACATATCAATTCAACATATAAATTCAAGTTACGAGACTGCCCATCAGCTAAATATGGTACAGCGCAGATCTACGGATCATGGGGTCGTGAGTTCGGTCCTCGGGCGAGACGTATTTTTTCCGTGAGAATGAGTTTGAATTCATTTCGTCCTTCGTCTTGGAAACATATTCTCTTATACAACAAATAATGCATAAGTCACAAACACGAATTATCAAATTGTGCAAAACCATGAATTATGACCACCTTTATGCTTCAAAATATCTATAATAAATCTATAAAAGATCCTTTGGAAGCATAGAATGCAGCCAAGCAAAATTATAGTAGACTCAGTTTGAATGAGTCTGTTCATGGGATGTAATGAAATGCGCAACACCTCTCACGCCCCCTAGCACCGGCTTTAAGCGAAATTCTATTAAATAGATATTGAATGGACTCTATGATCCCAACGGAACACAAAATATAACAACACTGAATCCAAGTACGGGGAGACTTTGATTCGAGTACATTAACTAGATCAAACGTACAGCTTATTTATCATATGGAAAACAACACGTCAAAGTCTATGTTCTTTCCACTACTTTCTTCAATTTTTAAGGTCAGTTTATTATCGATCTGTCTCTTTGAGTCCAGTACTCAACGATGGACTGCTCTAAATACCGTTTCTCTATCTTTTCTATCGGGGCATTATTATGACCTATAAAGTTAGTCTCTATAAGCTTTGGAAGAGCACCAACAACAATTATAAAGACGACATGCATTACTTCCGAAATCTGGCCTTCAGGAACTATTATACAAGAGTGCGTTATACTTAGAAAGAAGAGAACACAACCTATCAAAATGAATACTCGAAAAAGCAGCGAAAGAACATGGATGTGAACAGGTCGGTATTTCTGAATGAGCGAGTCAAATAGATCTTTTGGTATACCATAGCAATTGTCTTTCATTTTCGTCTTTACAGTATCATTAGTTCTACTCATGACAATAATTTGAGAAGAATCCAACAGCCGACCATTGATTTCAATTTCTCTTAGACTGTGAAACCCCACATTTGATAAAAGAAAATGACCTTCGTAACATGTCACGTGGTTTGGTGTTTTATTGATATGCTTAGTTATTTCCACGGCTGTGTTAAGTAGCATTGTGTATTTGTAACTGAAGAATTTGAGTTGGCGTATGATGTAATACGCGATAACGAGAACAAGGAAAAGACTCCCAAACGAAACTGAAGGATAGATTATCACAGCAACAAAACAATATGTTATGACATGACTGATGAACTTTAAACTGCTAACAACTATCAAGAAAACACAGTATGTAAATAATACAATAGTTGCAAATATAGCTGCAGCTCCAAGTCCCCTTGTGAAACGAACACTGAATAAGTAGGAAAATAAGGCATTTGTTTCTTTCAGATAGGGTATCATTTTCATGGCTCCTCTGACCATTACAGCCATGAAAAAGATTAAAGGAATTCCAAAATAAAGGATGCAAAGCAAAACTTCAAAAGAACAAAACACGACATATACTGGTAAATAAAACACGCTCAGTAAATACTTTAAAAGAGACATGTTCTCTGTGAAACAACTAACTCTGCCAGTTTGAATATGACAGACCTGACGCCAGAACTGCATGGTAAATAGCATGTAGAAATTACATTTCATTAACGTTACACCTTTTGAATAACCAGGTTCCAAGTCAGCGTGATTTACATTAATCTGCGATAATTTGATAACATCTTTTGTTCCGAAAAAGAGGGGAGACTTTATGACAGTGAGGTTAGACAATATTCCCCCGCTATTCAGTAAATCAGAATAAGGCAAACCATTCTCTACAATTTTCTTAAGACATTTGGGAAGAACAAGGTAAGTGAAACCCAGGATAAAATACAGGACTGAAATTCCAATGGGCCCGCCAAAAGCAGGAGCGAATACTTTATTCCTGTTGCTCGAGTCACCAAAAAATGAAAGAAAACCAACAGGTGTACCAACTTCCACAAAATCTTTGATAGCTATCTTATCCCCTTGTTTCCATACACCAATTCCGCGACTAGACATCAACATTTCTATGTATATTACAGAAGGTGCCAAGAGAAGACATATGAACCTACGCAATCTTGACACTAATACAGGCCATCTTTTATCAATGCCTATTCCCTTAAAACTTAAAACATCGGAGAATGTTAGTGGTGACTGTCCATTAGCAAAGATCCAGTCTTCATTATCATTATCTTCATCGGGTCCAGATATGTCCTGTATTAATTCTATACCATGTTCATCATTGTCAGTTTCGTCGCTTTCTCCAAGCCATGCGAATATTCGAAAAAGTAATACCGGGCAATATGCTATTATTACAACTCCAAGAATGATGTTGAAATTGATAACATTAGTCCATTTCCTCGTTTGAAGAACATTTTGTGAGCAGTTGTTTCTAAATGTTTGGTCCGTGAAATTATACTTTAAAAGGCAACACTTGTAGTTAATGAATATTATAGGATATAACAAGTAAATAGATACGTAGTAACTTAGGGAGCTTCGCACATCATCCCTTACTGCAAGGTAACAGAAATAGTTCTCTGTGTATTTGTGTGGCATATATACAGCGCTTGTAAAGTTGACAACTGGAACTAATGCATCTGTAATGAGCTCTGATGTGTCCTCCGTTCCCAATGTTAAATTACAGTACCCGTGTAGTTTTAACTTGACAAATGGAACGAGAGAAGTTTTATGATCTAAAAGCCCAAATGTATATATACCATAGTGGAGATGCCAGGACAGAAATTGGTATGGCCTCGAAACGGTCCCATACGTCCAGTACCATCTTCCAGGCTGGAACACGTCCTTCTTACTACCAATAGGTTTCGAAAGTTTAATATGAAACTGAACAAAGCGGGGGTCGTGATGTTTCAATATCTTTTGAAACACTGCTTTACTTTTGTTATCGATTATTATTTCACATTCATCTTTAACATTAGGAGATGATGCTACGACTGCATTAGTGTTATGAAAATCCAGTTTCTGCTTGTCATCACTCTTTATTTGGGTTTCATATCTTATGGATCGACTAACGTGGTAAGTATCTGATCTAATGATGTCTTTCTTTAATGACTTTTCGTAACTTGAAGATTTCATTCCTTGGACATTTACAAAAATTGAAGATGATACTATTATTGTGAAGGAAAGAACACTAATCCTTGTCGAACTCCTCATTTTAGAATTGGTTAGCACACAACTGAAAAGGGAAGTGAATGTCAAAATTGTGCAAAACCTTCAGATAATATAACAATTATCCTCAATGAACGTATAAGGAAATAGAATTTCAAATAAATCAAATTATCCACGATACCTATATACCCGTTTGGCAATTTTATTAACATTTCTGAGCGTTTTTATTGTTAAAACTATCGACCCCCTGAAGTTAATGCAAAGCATCATTAATTTGTAATTTTCGATCTTAATTGGAAATGCAACTTCAACAATTCAACTGTGTCTGAATGACGTCATAATCATTAAAATGGCTGCCTCCAATGTTAGCTATTTTCGTAAATTTCAAACAACTATATCTTTTTCAATATTGGTCCAATAAGAAAACTCGTTTAGCTATATTGTCTTTTGATAGGCATGCCTTATGGTATGGTCAGTATCAAAAGAAATGAAACCCGTCATAAAGTACAATTATAATCCATTGTTTTAAGGCTAGTGTCAAACATACATTTTATATCAAATTCCATTGAAATGAAAACATTTACAGGTTTTAACATTCTTTTTAATTCTCAGAGAAACAATATGAATAAAGAGATAACAATATGAATAAAGAGATACCTCGCAATGCCTCATTTGAATCCGTAGATTAGATCGTTATTTTATTTTAAATAAGATCTAAAGCGCTTTATCTAATTTGACAATACTTTTTCTGTATCAGCCCATATTTAACAATGAAGTGTTCGGTTGAAACTTCATAAATAAAAAATCTTCCGTTTTCCTGTAACTGAAGGACTTGATACCACATCGAGTTTCGTTGTCATAAATCGATTTGTGTTTATATTGTCAGGAGTATGTAATATGTTTTGAACATCAAATATGGGCATTAAGATAAAACGCCAGACATTGTGGTCACTGTGACGTCATCGTTCTTTCCTTATATGGTCATTACCAAATACTGCACGTATAATGTAAAATATTAATTTAAGGTACACTTAAAGATGCTATGATAGATTGAGTGCCCCGGCTGTTAGACAACGAGTATATTCTTTATCTGGTCTATGGCTTGATTGATTAAGCGCAGTCGTTAAAGCAACAACACATTTAAAGTCTTTTTCTTTGTAAATATATTTGAAACAGGCCATCATACTTTTCAAAAGATAAAATAATTACGGTTTGTAGGAAGAAAATATGAAAGTTCATGTACGAAGTAAGTAAAGAAAACTCCGTGAAATGTTATTGTTTTTTTCTTTTCATTTTCATTTATTGCTATAATGACATATTTATCAATTTAATCCTTTGTATTTGTTTTGTTAATAGAAATAAGAAGATCCTTTGGAAGCATATACCGTTAATGCAACCGAGAAAAATAATAGCAGACTCGGTTTGACTGTATCTATCAATGAGAGGTAATGGAATGTGAAACCCTCATCGCGTCTCCCGCCCTAACACAGTCGTTAGCGGAATTCTATTACACCGACATTGAATTGACTCCATGACTCCAAATGAAAAGAAAATATAACAACACTGAATGTAAGTACGGGAAAACTTTTCACGGCCGCCGCAAGGTGCTTAAATATTCAGTGCTATTGTGATAGTTAATAAAGTCTATAAGAAGATCGCCACTGAAACAGTGTAGGTCGTATGACACCTTTCCAGGTTTTAGGGACCACAGAACAACCCCCTGGTGCCTTTGGCATAACATGTGTTTTAAACACGAGCGGGAATCTCGATAGAACAACCGGATAGATCCATACCGGATGGCTCGCTCAAATGAGAGAATTCAACGTCCGTTACGTCATTTCGAACCAACGGCTTGAGGAGCAGGTGATTGAAAATCAGTTTCATTTAAAAATTCAGAAAATAAAGTTAAACGCACGCAAAAGTAAGTCAAAAGTAAGTAAAACTAGATTATACATTTTTTTTTAAATAATATGAATTATTGAGTTAAGGAGGTAGGTTACCTTGTTACCAGGATACATTTAAATTATCTAAATAGTAGCAATTTATTGAATTTCGTGTAAGTTAATATTTTGGCTACTACAATCTCAACTTCGTTTATCTCTGTCTATATATGTGCAAATGTTATCCAGGTTCGAAGTACCTGACCCTTTAAAGGTATTTTATATTGAAAGAAGACGGAAAATACGGATATTTAACACTTTTGAGTATTTTTCAGTTTCACTGTTATCCGTAGAAGTTTACGTAGTTGATAATATTAGTATATTAGTATGCGCGCTAGCTTTCTTAAATAAGCCTAAAGTGTATATGTCACGGGGCTCGTGTTTCCATAGTAACAAAGTTTCTCTCATTTTCAAACAACTATGTAGGATAACGGGGTTTTCGACGACTTCAATTCGGATGTTAGGGTTGTAGATCCTCTTGCTTCTGGTTGGGCATGTGCACATACAAATATTAAGGCCACCTATCTCCGTAACTAATAACACCAGACGTAAGTTAGTTCTAATGTATTTTAGCATTTTATGGAATAGTATCATTAAAACAAGAAAACATAAGATAAACAAAGCAGGTAGAAGGTTTATTATTTCACAGTATAATAATGTCTTTAAAACAAGATGTGTTAAGTTTTGATTTCCCTTGCAGATTGTTGTTATTTCGTTTCGTGTTGGGTTAGAGGCACACAATGTAGGACTTATGGCGACTTTCCCAGATTCTGACTGTCGAAGAAGACTCAAGCTAGCTGGATGACTTCCTCATATGAAGAATGTTACATTCCACAAATTATTGTTACACTTAGGGATTTACAAAAAAAAATGCACATATGAAAGTGTAAAATCTCTTTTCAATTATTTTTTTTGTTTAAAGTACGTAAAGAAGAAGCCTGAACGCAATAAATACCACAAACTACAGTTTTTACCTCGATTTAAACCTTATATGAACAACATTTACTCTTGGAAATATTTTTTCTACAACAACAAAATCAGGTAAAATATAAATGATAAACTTGATTCAAACACGAAACGTAATCAAAGGTCTATCTTTTATCATATGAAGAACAACACGTTAAAGTCTAATTAAGAAATAATTTATATCAAAAGAGTGTTTTAACAATTTATGCACGATGAACGGTTATACGTCGTGCGAAATAATTTCACGAGGGCGCAGTAACTTACACGTAACGTCATGACGTATCGATTCTAATATGCCCAGTCTAAAACAGAAGATAAAACACAGTAGCGCTCTTTCTTGGTCGCAACAAAAACATTGACGTCACCACACATTAACGTGACGTCATTGTAGCGGAAGAGAATTGTAATAGAAAAAAGCATATAAGAATGTCCTTTTCATTACATTTTTAACTGATTAATTTGATCTGTTTGTTACTGACCCGTCTCCTTGAGTCCAGTACTCAACAATTGACTGCTCTATATACTTTTTCTCTATCTTTTCTATCGGGGCATTATTCTGACTTATAAAGTTGGTTTCTAAAAGCTTAGGAAGAGCACCAACAGCTATTATAAAGACGACATGCATCACTTCCGAAATCTGGCCTTCAGGGACTTCGAGGTATTTATTTGTTATACTTAGAAAGAGGAGAATACAACCTATCAAAATGAATACGCGAAGAAGCAGTGAAAGAACATGGATGTGAACAGGTCGATATTTCTGAATGAGCGAGTCAAATAGATCTTTTGGTATACCATAGCAGTCGTCTTTCATTCTCATTTTTAGACCAGTCTCAGTATTTATGTTAGAGAGGATATTTTGAGAAACATTTAACATTCGGCCATTAATTTCAATTTCTCTGAGGTTTTGAGACACTACATTTGATATAAGCAAATGACCGTTGGAACACGTCACGTGGTTTAGCGATACATTGATACGTTCTGATATTTCTACGGCGGTGTTAAGTAGCTTCGTATAATTATAACGGAAGTGTTTGAGTTGGCGTATTATGTAATATACAATAACGAGAACAAGAAAAAGACTCCCAAACGAAACTGAGGGATAGATTATCACAGCAACAAAACAATATGTCATAACATGACTGATGAACGTTAAACTGTCAACAGTCAGCAAGTAAACACAGTAGGTGAATAACAAAATAGTTAAAAATACAACAACAGCACCGAGTCCCCTTATGAAACGAACACTGAATAGATAGGAGAATAATGTATTATTTTCTCTCAGAGAGGATATCATTGTCATTGCTCCTCTAATCATTACAACCATGAAAAAGATCAAAGGAATTCCAAAATAAAGAATGCAAAGCACAATTTCAAATGAACAGATTACTACGTACACAGGTAAACAAAACCCTCTTAATAAACACATTGAGAACGACTTGTGTTCTGTGTAGCAACGCACTCTGTAAGTTTGAATATGAAAGACCTGACGCCAGAACTGTATTGTGAATAAAATGTAGAAGTTATTCCTCATCAACAGTACACCTTTTGAATATCCAGGCTCCAAATCAGCGTTATTTACATGAATCTGCGACAATTTTATAATATCTTTTGTCCCCAAAAATAGGGGTGATTTTATTACACTTTGACTGGGCATTCTTCCCTCGGCTGTCAGTACATCCGAATTAGGCAAACCATTCTCTACAATCTGTTTCAGACATTTTGGAAGAACAATGTAAATGAAGCCGAGTACGAAGTAAAGAATTGAAATGCCAATAGGCCCGCCGAAAGCAGGAGCGAATACGTCACTTCTGTTACTCGAATCACCCAAAAATGACCGGAAACCAACAGGATCACCAACGTCTACAAAATCTTTGACAGTTATCTTATCCCCTTGGTTCCATACACCAATTCCGCGGCTAAACATGAACATTTCTATGTATATTACAGAAGGTGCCAAGAGAAGACATATAAACCTCCGCAATCTCGACACCAACACAGGCCACCGTTTGTCAACTCCAATGCCCTTAAAACTTACAACATCAAAGAAGGTCAGTGGAGACTTTCCGTTAGCAAAGATCCAATCTTTATTATCATTATCTTCATCGTGACCAGATACATCCTGAATTAATTCCACACTATATTCGTCATTGTCAATTTTGTCGTTTACTCCTAGCCAAGCAAATAATTGAAAAAGTAGTATCGGGCAATATGCAATTATCAAAAGTCCAAGAGTTATGTTGAATTTGATCACACTTGTCCATTTAATCATATGAGAAACCTTTTGTGAGCAGTCGTTACTAAATTGCTCGTCAGTGAAATTATACTTTAAGAGGCAACATTTATAGTTAATAAATATAATAGGATAACGGAAGTAAACAGCTGCGAGGTAATTGATGGTATCTCGGAGATCTTCTCTTACTGCAAGGTAACAAAAGTAGTTCTCCGTGTACTTGGGTCGCGTTAGTTCATCGCTTGTAAAGTTGACAGCTTGAACCAATGCATTTGTGATGAGCTCTGACGTGTCCTCCATTCCTAGAGTTAAATTACAGTCTCCGTATAAATTTAATTTGACAAATGGAACAAGAGACGTTTTATAATCTAACAATCCAAACGAAGCTAAACCATAGTGGAGATTCCAGGACAGAAACTGGTACTTAGACATTTTTCTGTAGGCCCAGTACCATCTACTAGGCTGGAATACGTATTTAGTCTTGGCAACTGGTTTTGAAAATCTTATATGAAACTGTACAAAGTCAGGATCATGATGTTTAAGTATCTGTTGAAATATGTCTTTACTTGTATCATTGATTACCACTTCACATTTATCTCTAACATCAGTAGATGGTGTTACGGTAGTACTCGCATTATCAAAATCCACTTTTGGATTTGCATCGCTACTTATTTTGGTTTCATATCTTGAAGAAGGAGCAACGTTGTAAATATCTGCTGTAGTATCATCTTTCTCTTCTATATGTCTGGAACTGATAGATTTCATTCCATGTCCATTTGAAAAGAGACAAGGTATTACTGATATTATGAAAGTAATACCAAAAATCCTTGTTGAACTTCTCATATCGATTATTGGTAAGGTACACACTCTGAAAAGGAAAGGAATGTCAAACTAGCAGCGAAGTAGTAGATAAAATCAAATTTGTTCTCTCACGAAATGTCAATAAAAAACAAAACCAAAGAAATCTTTAAGGATGTAAAATTGCGACATGAAATCGGATACCTGTTTGACAATATTGAAAACACATATTTGAGGGTTGGATTGTTTATAGTATTTCATCACACAAATTTCCAAATTCATATTATACAGAAAAGAACACAACAGAACATATATTGTACTTTATTTTCAAAGGCACAGATTAGAAAATACAAGTATCCTGCAATAACATGTGAACAAATAAGTATAAAAAAAAGCATATGGGTATGAACAGTTGGCTGCGATAATATTTAAATACTACGTGATATAAACATTTTACTTTATTGTTTAACATAAGGGTATTGTTGTAAAAACGTTTAACCCTTTAACAATAGAGAAGAAATTCATACTATCTACTTAAATGAATGAGTTACAGTGGCGTTGGGATCTGACTGGTTAAAAAATACGGTTAGTAAAGCGGAGTTATTTTATTCATAGAACAATAAAAGTGTGATACATGCGTTTGCTATGAAGAACGAATATATTATTAGTTACACTGCTTGTTGGTGACAGGATACGGGATATACGCTGTCGAGGAAATCCATATCAGGCGAGAGCGAAGCTCGAGCCTGATATGGATTTTCGAGACAGCGTATATCCCGTATCCTGTCACCAACAAGCTGTGTAACGATTTTATCTTGCCGACTACCCTTTACTTACATGCTATAATCTAATATTTTGTAAATTAACAAAGCGGCAGCCAATTTTTAAAATCAAAATTCATATCTGAAATGTACTAGCAGGATATGGAATATATCCTGTCTCCACGTGACGTCTATTGACCAATAGAAATGCAAGAAACTTGTAGGAGGCAAGATAAATTTATATTTCTGTAGTTTTGGTTTGGTTGTCATATATCTATCTAAGAAGCCATGAAAAGAAAAGAGATGACAATTTCCAGTCTTTTTAACTCATCTGATTTTTTTTGAGAAAAAAGAAAAAGTGTTGAGTTATTGTCATCACTTGATCGGCGTCGGCGTCGGCGTCGGCGTTGCCTGGTTAAGTTTTATGTTTAGGTCAGCTTTTCTCCTAAACTATCAAAGCTATTGCTTCAAAACTTGCAACACTTGTTCACCATCAATATCTGACTCTTTACAGCAAGAAATATAGCTCCATCCTACTTTTTGCAACAATTATGCCCCCTTTTGGACTTAGAAAATCAGATTTCTTGGTTAAGTTTTGTGTTTATGTCAGCTTTTCTCCTAAACTATCAAAGCTATTCCTTTAAGTTTAAATCTTGCAACACTTGTTCACCATCAATAGCTGACTCTATACAGCGAGAAACATAACTCCATCCTGCTTTTTGCAAGAATTATGGCCCCTTTTGGACTATGAAAATATCAGATTTCTTGGTTTAGTGTTGCGTTTAGGTCGACTTTTCTCCATAACGGTCAAAGCTATTTCTTTAAAACTTGGAGCAGTTATTCGCCATTAAAAGCTGACCCTGCACATCAAGTACCGTAACTCTACATTGCTTTTTGCAAGCATTATGGCCTCTTTTGGACTTAGAAAATCATGGGTAGGACAATATTTCTATTATACAGAGACAAAAAAATATCAGATGATCGGTGCTTTTGTTTTGTTTTTAATTTTCACTGCATCTGATCTACAAATAATCGAAAAATCCATGACTGCGCTAGCGGTTCATGGTGAATTTGCTAATCATTTATGTCGTTCATTTCGCATGAACTCGGAAAAAGTTTAATTTAATTTCTTAGCTGGTTTAGCCCGGCGCTTGCCAGCGGATGAGTTAAGTTAAGTAGTAAAATGGCATTTTTGTGTCTCTTAAACATGTTTTCCTTAATGAATACTTCTAAACATATGTTAAAAACGTTTTACTTGAAAATAGAACTTGATATTAAATATTGCTCTATGATTTTACCCTTAGTGCAAAGTACAAAAACAACGATTTGGATTGGTTCGAACGTCTTAATGCTTCTGAGAGGATGAGCAGAATCAGCATTCTAATATGGGATTCTATAAATTATCAATATAGATTCATACTTATAAACTGTTTATCTTCTTCGTGTCAAGTATACATTATATATATCAAATTCAATAAATAAAGAATTTTAGTAAGAAAACAAGTCATTACAACTTAAACCATATATAAAGTAAAAAAAAATAAATAAAAAATTAATATACCTGCAACTTCCTTGTTCAAAATCTTATGTCAAAATTCTCTTTGGAAATAAAAACAAGAAGCAAAAATCTTTTATAAATATCAAAGTATCCTGTTGCAGCTAACAAAAACCTATTGAATTTGTTGTCAACTTTACCGTCATATCGACACAAACAAATTATCTTCCGCCTTCCTACTATTGAAAGACATAATACAAAATCATTTATCATTGACTGAATCTACCCTGGTTTCTCATCGGCGTTATGTTAACTTAAACATAGTTTGTAATTTTTGTTAGGTTTAAACCATTAGCCTGCTAGCGGCAAATGATTATGCCTTTGCGACCAGTCCAGACCATGATCATAGTCTGCACTATTTGTTATCCAGTCAGCAAATTTTAATTGAACAACCCTTCGAATATTAAATGGTACCGTCCAAATTAAATGATGGACACTTCCATTTCAGAAACTTAGCAGGATAAGGGTTAAGTCACACCGACACAATTTCTAGCCTTTATAGCTTTTGATGGTGGAGAAAGACCCTAGGTGCCCATCCAGGCATTCAGTCACTAGCGGACGTCTGGGTAGAATCACCGACCTTCCGCAAGCCAGTTTGATGGTTTTATCACACAAAAGACATCTACACCCAAATCGAGTTTTGGATACCACAGTGGCGAGGGGCACTTGGTTGAAAGTCGGCGATTTTAAATACTCGGTCACTGAGGCCCTTTTTATTTTATTTTTTTGATATTCCTATTTAGATAGAGCGTAGTGTAAAATCATTACGAAAATTTGACAACAAATAATAAAAGACATCCATTTGAATAATATCCATATATATTGAAACGGCAGTCATTTTGTCAATGTGATGTTATCGTTATATCCTTATACAGGCATCACCAGTTACATGTATTGCCATTTTAAATACAATTACATGTAACGTTTTAATGCAGTGCTTATTTGTTTTTAATATTTGAATTTAGATTCAGATTGTATTCTTGTTTGGTATTCATCAATTAATCTTATATGGTAATGTTCATATATCAAGGGTCACTTGGTCCAAATTGGCCATTGCTTAAGGAAAATGCAGTCTCTAAACAAGCTCAGTAACACAAGTTCTCTTTTTGATGGAATTTTGTTAAGTGGCTCTCACTGAAAATGAGCAAGGTAATACCGTTGAGAGCACTCGTATTGGCGTAGTCACACTCGCGAGAGTCTCATTAAGTTTCGAGTCGTCTGCTATTACGCCCAAAATCAAAGACCCGGACTCACGTGAGATTTGGATTTTACATTTAAAGCAAATTCTTGCTTTTCATATTTCAAAAGACGTTTGCTCATTTTATAATTTCCTACTAGTAACGACAACGAGTTAAAACAATTCAGCACATGCAATTAAATATCAACGGATTTGTACTTATGTTAGTAGCCAACAGCAAAAAAGAAGGCCTAAAAGACTTGTGTGGTTTTAGAAAAAGAATTACACACGCTTCTTGCCAAATATGCGGCCGGCAGTCGGTAACCTGAAGTTTCATCTTGATATATCTTCACATAGGGATTTTGAAAGATTCAAGGAATTTATTAAATGTTGCTATCATCATTGTATCAGATGTTGATGTCATTGATGCTGATACTTGCGCTTATAATTGCAACACGTCACGTGACCATTTTGCATGTTGTGCAACGGAACGATCTTCAATACGGAATTCAGTGTCCTTTAAAAATAGCCTTTGTTGATGTAGCATTTGTTCAGACACGACTCTTTTCGCAGATTGGTAAACAAACTTCAAAGGCACTAAAAGAATTGCACTTCGACCCAGCTATCCCTGTATTACGGGCAAACTTCATGAGGTCAAAAGCTTATGCACACCTCAATCAATCATCTTTACAAAGATAAGTTTCTCGTGCAGGCTCAACCTAACTATTGTTCTGGTAAGGTAAAGTCAGTTGGTTTTCACCATAAACACTTATCAAGACTAAACAAACATCTGCTAGGAGAGGGTGACCACCTTAATATCCTGCAAGGACCCAAAATTTCGTTTGCGGTTTTCATCAGAAAAAAGAGATGTCTGGATGACTTAGAAGAACTAAAGTTCTGTGGGTATCTCATTTCCATTTCTAGCGACTGGTTAACACTTTTAAGGCGACTTTTTTCTCCGAGAATTATTATTGGGAGATTGCAGATCAATATATTGATCGCGGGCTTGTGCGTTAGATCATATTCGTGTTGACACTTATTGGACAATCGGAATATTTTTGACATATTCGCTTTTAACAAAATCAGCAACAAGAATCATATCTAGTTAAGAGTTCGAAGATGTCCGAGTATTCCGATTGTCCCATAACTTGACAATTGGATCTCATTAGAAATAAGTTTTGCAGACTTGCATTGGCTTTCCTGACATAACATATATTACAGTCTAACAGATAAATTACTCCAGAGATCTAAATATACTCGTATAAGTACTTACTGGTATGGTAAAAAGTACCTTTTAGACTTTTGTCATGGGTACTCGCTTTTTTTAAATTGTCTATGAAAATATCTCATTCTAAATGTATGAAATTATTGGGTTCTGTGATATTTATGTATGTACTCTTATTGTAATGTTTTATCCTGTTTGTGTTTGTCATACATAATGTATACTTAATCTATCGATCTATTGATCTACCTACATACCTACCTACCTACCTACCTTTGTGGTAACTCGAATCGCGTTCGCGTTAATCACTTAAGGTATTAGACCCGTAATAGACTACCTCCTTTTTGAAGAGTATTCAATTCCTACAATAAACCTACTTTGACTGAAATTTTTCAGGGGGCGTAGGTTCAAGCCCCACTGGGACCATTCCCCTCCCCCCCCCTTTATTTTCCTAGTTAGTTTTTACTTTTTCCAAGACATATTATTGATTTATTGTACAAAAGTGGATTTTTGTTCATTTTATAAGCAATTTCTTGCTGTTCAAAGTGAATTTATCTCTGAAATAGAAGGGGGCAGAGTTAGACATCTTTAAAAGTACTGAGTTACATGCGGTAAAAGTTCTCTATTTTGCCTTTACTCTTTAGATTACATATTATGGAAGAAATGTAAGTAGGTTTTACTTCTGCCCTAAGACTATTTTTGAATGAAGTGAGCAAAATTCAAAACAGACCCGCAGGATTAGACCTTAAATTTTCAATGTTGGAGTTAGAATTCTGTCTCATTAAATCCGTTTACTTGAGGTACCCTAGAAAAAAATGATATTGACCGTTTTATTTTTTTGTGTTTTGTTATTGTTTACCAATAGTTAAGTGTTTCTTTTATTAAAATTAAGGTAAAATGAATTCTCTGCAAACGGTTTAGACAGTGGCCATCACTTTACACTTTGTCTCTGCATGTGCTTGCGGAAATACCATAAATTAGAAAATTATAAAAAACGGCGCGATCAAAGTTGTTTAAAATTTGCAACAAAATGCAAAACACAGTCAACTTTAAGAATATACGTAGCAAATACCGTATTTAAAACATTGCTATTAGGGGTCCAATACCTTAATTATGTGTTAACGCGAAACTTAACTGCTAGTTATCTTGGAGACGAATATGTCCAGAGTATTCCAATTTTTCAGTAACTGCTAACACGAATCTTTTCTTAACTATATATCCAATTTTATTTGAAGGAAAAAATTACTAACTGGTGGCAACTCTGGGCACAGTAGCTTCGCCTTAACCAGAAATATGCCACCATAGGTTGTAACTACAAATAAACTTTTATTACCTATTTTTCAATTGTTCAACTCTTTCTCTCTCAGTTATGAGAAGTATGAATAATGTAATACAGAGTTACTTCCCTTGTTTTTATCACATACAGGAGAATAAGTTGCGCAGTCTCTAGGTCGGCGATACAGGGCCAGTTTGACCCTCTGGTTATTCTTATGCATAACATGTCGGTCCGGCGGGTCAAAGCTTGAGATCATTAGAGCGTATGCTGTACCGTTATTCATTCGATCTTGTCGTTTTAAAATAATATTTACTTGAATTAACTCGATGTGTTTGTTTAACGAGATTCCTTTTTAAAATATAGATTGCACATATATCTGGTATATAGAGTTTTGTATTTGAAGAAGTGGAGGCAAATCAATATGTCAAAAGATTTAACAATGTTCTATTGACAGTGCTTTTAATACAAGTGGGAACTATATTCATCATTTACAATTTACAATATAATACAAACGGATAGCGATCGGGCCGTTTAATTATGAATTTCACTGCTATCGGCAGCGGCGGTTAATTGTAATATAATGGCTTGTATATAAATAAAACAATGACATTCTTAACTGTCTGACAACAATTACGTAACATTCCTAATTGATCAGAATCGGGGAAAGCAAATCGATAGGAATAACTGCAGGATAGATCGTTTTCCAAGTTTTCTTAAGTAAATTGGCGTATGTATGTTGTTTATATGGAACGTTTGAACCGTAATTTAAAAAAAAAACTAAACTATATTTCGCTTTAAAATCAGCCTTTTCCTATCTGAAATATAAGTGTTGACATTATTTAAGCCGTGAATTAACACACTAATGGAAATATTTCCTACTTTGGAGGGACAATGACTTAATCTGGAGAATTTTCTACCAAGAAGAATGGATACAGTTACAAATTATTTTCAATTACTTTACACTAATATTTTATAAAAGGCTCAAAATTGTTTGTTTAAGGCATAGATTAAACATATAATTTCCGCACAGTCGAACTCGGCTTTGCTCTTATCGGTTCAAAAGTTCGAAAATGTTAAAACTATTGCTTTTTCATTATCCTGACACTGGACATAACAAGAAAGGCTTAATGCTGGCGACGACGGAAAACGTGAAATCGGCGGCAATTGTTCTGTCGTAGTTTTCTGACGTCACGTTATAAGGAAAAAGCGTATCATCAAAATACAGGAATACGTTTGGCTATGTAGTCAGTCGTTCGGTCGTTTCGTTAACCTGGAGAAATGAAAAACATTACGGGATGAAGACGTCATAAACAAAAATGGAGGGAAGAATAGAAACAGGTAAATATTTTCTTTTTATTTGAATATTGCATTTTGATCTGCCTTTTTTGTAACATAACACTATTTACAATATACAGTATTCTGAAGATCTCTAATGCCATGGTGATATTTTTCAATTTTCAAAATATCTTAATTCATTTTGAATTTATTGTTAGAAAACGATTTCAATAGGATATTTTTCTACTTTTCAAATGTGAAGTCTGGAGACCACAAAATGTGGAAAACATGTGTCTTTGATTTAATGGGTAATACTCATACATCATGTTTCCATATATACGCAGGCTATTAAACAAATGAATTTCTTTTACTATCTAATTCAACTGCTCTGTCAATTAATATCATCGATGGTATGAACAATTTTATATATGTTTCAAAGTGTAATATCGACTTGAGCAATTATATGCATTTGACTTCTGTTTAGATAAGTATTTTATCTATTTCCCGCTATATATTATAGCAATGTATATAGACAAATGTTGTTCACAGAAAAAATTTCAATTTGTTATTTTTTTCTGTTTAAAACTTTCAGAATCTTTTCTTTATCATGAATAAATATGCATTTTGAAAGAGAAGTTTTAAATTCTGAAAAAAAAAAAAATCTAGATATTAATTGGCTAACACGGAAACTATTTTTCTATAGAGTTTCAAGTTTTCTTCAATAAAAATAAATGTTACTAACGTTTCTGCAGGTACTCTTTATCTTAAAAATATCAACTGTATTCTTATGAATAGTAGGCCTATATTATAACTAAAAGGATTGTCGGTAAATTGTGAAGACTATTACCCGGCACTCAAAGCCATTCAATAAGTTATTTATCGTATGGTATCAGAAGTAAATTCTCATATGGTTTATTTCTACTCTTGTCTTAACCCACCAAATATTTAGCGTTGAAATATCGACCGGCCATTATTACAAAATATGGATCGAAGATGTATAAAATGAGTCAAGTAATAGTAATAATTGATTGGATATTTACAAAATATGGATCGAAGATGTATAAAATGAGTCAAGTAACAGTAATAATTGATTGGATATTTTCCAATAAAATTCAGTCATCTTATTGACAATTTTAAATGAGTACTGGCGTGTTTTAGTGATCATTAGAAGAGTATAGTTATATGAGCCCCACCATGAGAAAACCAACATAGTGGCTTTGCGACCAGCATGGATCCAGACCAGCCTGCGCATCCGCGCAGTTTGGTCAGGATCTATGCTATTCGCTTTCAAAGCCTACTGTATAGCATTTAGAGAAACCGTTAGCGAACAGCATGGATCCTGACCAGACTGCGCGGATGCATAGCCACTATGTTGGTTTTCTCATGGCGCGGCTCATATACACTTACTGACCCGCAAGCCATTCTGTTATTGTTTTATTACATGATACATGTCGGAGATGAGTTTTCAAAGATTTCTTTTTCAAGTTTTGACTTTGGTCAAGAAAACATGTTCTGAATATAGCCCTGTCATATATCACGTACAAGCGAGCGGCGAAGTCTAGTAATTACATCAAATATTGAAGAAAAAAAACCTGGAAAAGCACTGGTTACTTTGTAAATTTTTAAGTTGTCTTGTTTTCGTTTCAGATATCCGGGCAAAGGCTGTTGAACAGTACAAAGTTCTAAGTGCAGTACATTTTGGTATGGGGTTTCTACTGCTGTTTTTCGCCTCATATACAGCAATGAATATACATGGCGAGGGAAATGGAACCTTTCCGTACTACCTTGCCTCTATTATCTCTAGTATAGGGGTAAGTCAACAGAATCGTGCTTGATTTATTTCTTCCGACTGTCGCTTTAACAGGAAATATCCTCTATGCGAATAGTGCTTAATTGCGACTTTTGATATTAAAGATACCTTGCACAGTAAACAAGGATTTTGTACTCAAAAGGCGATTGGGGAATATTTTATAAGTTTTCAAGGTTTGGGGTGGGGTCAGGCTAGGTGTAAATTTCCTGTTGTGCCGGATATCTGGAACAAACTTTCGGAGACAGTTCTATAGTCAGAACTGTTTATAATAATAAAGTTGTTTATGTTGAGAACAAATGTCTACGAAATTAGTATCGAATCTGTAAATTACGGAAACGAATCTGATTGATTCGTGACGCTATTAGCGCACGCATTAGTTTTGCTGTTATGGTGTTCTTTGAATTCTTATTTCGGTTTAATTGGTTGAGGAAATGGGAGCAATTAAAAAGTGAAGTACTCTTCCATACTCTCCTAAAAGCTCTGTAATATACATTATTTTTCCATTAGCGACAGTTCATGCTTTACAAAGAATACATATTACCGGTATCTTCTGGATTATTGTACTGGGAATACTCTTTAAAAGAAATGCCGGCATAGACCAAACAGGGTGAAACAAAAAAGTGCATGCAGCTATACCGTAGCCCGAATCTTGAGTACCGTATTCACTTACAAACATACGGGTCACATACACAAAGTGTCATTTTGGTTTTAATTTTGGTTTCAATCATAATTTGTCTAAAGCAAACCTTTTACAGATAGATTTTGTCATTCCCTTGACTTGTTGCTTAACCTTAACCTGTGATTCTGCCTTTGCGACCAGTGCAGGCTGATCATGATCTGCATTGTTCGCAATCCAGTCAGTAAATTTTCAGTGAACACCCCATCTAATAATAAATGGTAGTCTATTTTAGAAATTTAGCAGGCTAAGGGCTCAACTGTATATTCCTGTACGAAATTTTACAACTGTAAAAGACCTGTATTTTTGATCAAAATAACAGTCATGCTTATTCCAAATTTACACCTGTAGATTTTATATAACAACATTGATTTTACAGCTGTAGATTTCAATTTACAGCTGTCAAACGACTGTAAAACAGTTCGAAATATGCAAATGAGCTACACCTGTAAAAAAAGTTACTGCTGTAAAAATGAAAAAAGTTACAGCTGTAGAAATATTATAGGTGTTGAAAAAGAGAGCATTATTTTAAGGGACGAAAGTAGAGGTGCAAAAAGTTTTAGGATGAATTGCAATTATCTAGATAAGGTAGGAATTACTATGAAAATGGCAAAATAAATGACCTAGTACGTAAAGTATATGTGGTATGATTACGTTATAGCAACTGCAAAATTCAAGAGTAGGATACAAAGTAGGACATATGCAGATCTTGTTTATAAAACTTTATTTGTCAGTCATGAAAACATATGACATATGATAAGTTGTTTTGCTCATTATCCGTCGGTCGGCCAGTAGACCGTTTGGTTTCCGGTCAATAAATGGAGAACACTGTGCTTACAGTGATCAAACTCATTGCAGGCCCGTAGCCAGAGGTAAAAAAATAGGGAGGCATTTGGTAGGGGGCCCGGGGGCATGCTCCCCTGGATTTTTTTTTCGAGGGTGCCATTTCGTACGTTTTTCTGCATTTCAAACATGTTTTTGTTACTTTTAAGATACCGATTTCGGAAAAAATAAATGACGTTAAAAAGATTCGCGTACATTTTAGTTAATATAGATCTACAGAAAAATAAGAGTTTTGAAATAGTCAACGTATTTGCGATTATTGTCACTCTAAAACGCTAATTTAAAGGCATATGGTCATGTTTGCTTGGTTCTTACATCTTCAGTTGAGTAAATGTATATATGTTCATGTATAAACTTTTTAGCATGGCTGACGTGAAACGAAAATTTAAAAGAAGCAACACAGTTTATGCACATACGAATACAATACAGAAACGTAATACAAAATTTCTATACTTACGAACAATTAATAAGTGTTTCTGATATAAGTTCTTAACTTTTAAGTGACCATATATTTTTGACAGAATTCTTATAACAAAGTTTTGAAATGCTGTACGTAGATCTATAATCGTGACTTTTTAGAAATGATATGTTCAAAGGCGTGTTAAGAACAAAACCTCATGATTGCAAGACTTCAATCTGTTGTAGTTGTAATGTCAAAATGAATCAATTTAGAAAATATATCAACATTCAATCAGATAAGCGCCACGTTTTATTTAGGTATGCATAACATAAAACTTCTTTCGCAAGAACATGAACCAACTGACAGCGACAGTGTAAGCTGGAATATAAACTAACGGGCGCATAGGTTGAGCGAAAACTATGCTATATAGCATGGCCGTAGCGACTATTGAGGCAACCGAGGCACTTGCACTTGCCTCGGTCATTTTTCTGCCTCATTTGCCTCGGTAGTTTTTTTTATTATCTTTAGTCTGCCTCAGCTGTATGAATTACCAGGTTTTCCGGTAGTGTCTAATCTAGGTTTAGTAATATGTGTCACATCCGATATAGCTCCCTTAGGATATAGCTCCTCGGGGAGCTATATTCGGGGCACCTTTTCGTATATATCTCCGTATATAGCTCCCTTGCTTAAACTGGAGCTATAAACGGAACACCTGTAGCTTTGTTCCGTATAATTATAGCTCCTCGGGGTTTTTATGCAACATAGACCACGTGGCTTATTTAGGACATTTCGTTATGTCGCATTTTTAAAGACCAGATAGTGTCAAGGGGGTCTCCGTGGCCAAGTGGTTAAGGTCGCTGTCTTCAAATCACTTGCCCCTCATCGATGTGTGTTCGAGCCTCACTCGAGGCGTTGAATTCTTTATGTGAGGAAGCCATCCAGCTGGCTTACGGAAGGTCATTGGTTCTACCCAGGTGCCTGCTCGTGATGAAATAATGAACGGAGGGGCACCTGGGGTCTTCCTCCACCATTAAAGCTGGAAAAACGCCATATGACTTATCATGTGTCGGTGCGACGTTAAATCCAACAAAAGATAGTGTCAAATATTTCAAACATAATGCCTTAATTCTGATGCAAGAGTCATAACTAGTACAACCACTATTTGCCTGTCAACATTTCTGGACAGTCTTGGAAATAACTTTGGGGCAACTACCTTATTTCGTCAAGTCCGACAAAATAAACTAAAACCTTCAGGTATACCTAATTAACATTTGTTCCAAATTTGATAACTCTGTCACATACTACAGAAGATGAGTGTCTGTCACAGTATGATCAAGTATGTATTTGGACTCCAGGTTATATTTGCTAGACCAGATACAAAATTCTAACTTAAATGGCCAGTTATTATTTTCTTGTACAGGTTGGCGATTCTTGGTCTAACTATATCCGTTTTCGGGACTGTGTACCTACGCGCTCTCGCTCTCTAGCTCATACGTATTAATGCCACGAGAAATAAAATTTATAAATCCCCACCTGTCTCCCAAGTGGTGTGGAAAATCGTATATCAAAATGACACTCTGCCAAATATTCATGTTTTTTATTACTCGAACAGTACTGTTATAGTATTTTAATTTTTCCATGTATAAGGAGTCATATTCGGGTTTGTCGTATACAGCTATATACGAAAACGTGTGCCGAATACAGCTCCCCGGGAAGCTATATCCGAAGGGAGGTATATGGGGTGTGACAAATATGTCTTCAATTTTCATTTTCGAATAGGTATGTTATATGACAACAGCGTAAAAACACGATACGACGTTATAATTATGTGGTATTTGTGAGATATTTCAGTATCATACTTCAGTTGGTGCGCGCATTTCAGATATCTTAATGCAAGTGGTCTCATATTATAGACATAGTACCCAAATTTAAAATTATGAAAAGCAATTAAAAATTCATGTTTGTTGCTTATATATAATATGCAAGACCAAAAAATCTTGAACTGATAATTTTGAGCATGTTGTTTAATGTTTTTTAATTTCCATGTAGCCGCTCCTGCAGATAGTCCTACCTATCAACCAATGATAATTATTGCGGGAATAACTTCTCTCAATGATGGAATATTGTAAGATACATGCATATTGTATAATATCAGAAAATGTTGTTGTAAGTCTAACAAAATAAATTCAGATCGACTATTTATCTGAAATTTAGATATAATGTTATTCGAACCATATCATATATCATATATAAAAATAAGAAAAACTATTCAATATTTACCACGAAAATTAACATTACATTGAGATGACTTTTCACTAAGCTGTGACATACAGATGTATGGATGAATGCAAGGTAGGATTATTATCTGAGTCATTGAGTGTTGTGGTCTCTCAAGCAAGTTTGACTGTACTTAAAATTAAAAATCTAAGTATAGCACTGAAGGCTATGTCAGGCTGACATATTAAGATATCATTTCATGATTCAGACACGCAAGTAAAGAAAGGAAATTTTAACAATCTTCAAACGATTTACCAAATATAATACTAAATCAAGTTTTGCAGTCAAAAATGTTACTCATTAAGTTACACTTGCATCGTAATCTAAACACGCTAAATGAAACAATATATACAATACTGTGGAAAAAATGATTTTTAAATGTATAAAGTGTAGTGAATGCCGCAAAGTAAGTTTTTATGCCTTTTTAGTTGTTTGGATCTCATTACATGGTAATATGGGCATAAGTTGCAGTGTCATTGAATTTGTGAAATAAAATAGGAATAAAAAGCACCTGATAACTTTGTTCGAATAATGGAAACAGATGTCAGCCTCATACTGTAAATGAAATGGTTTAATGGAAGATGTGAAATTCAAAAGATTGCCTGAAGACAGCGTCTTGTAGAAATGGGAAATGCATTTAGCTACTTTTATACCACGAAGAGTAGCGAAACAATTTTCCGATTTAAAATTTAAACCTCTTTTCGGTCAGCAGTTTGGAGTCTAATTACACGCTTATACACTTACCATTGCTACATTACATACAATGTATTGTTCAAGATTGTAAGATACTACACTATGTCTACCTCTCACATGTACATGTAATTACAGTGTTAAAACCAAGATGTTGTAAAAGTTGCCAATCGTTAGTTAAAAACTGATATAACTTAAGACCTAATATTACATTAAAGCTCAATCTCGACCTTTCTCAGCTAGAACTGGGCACTGGCGCCAGATCAGAAAGAAAATGTCTCTGTTCATGTTATACCCTACCCCTAGGTATTCTATAAAAACCATGGTCATGAAGGGGAAAATTTACTAACCCGTTTCAATCGCGCATTTCATACTTAAAACACGCAGTTCGGTGACCCTTCCTCATCTTCAAACATCACCTGACCTCAGTTTAACCTTGACCTTGACCTCATTTGGACTTAGGTTGCTTTATATGGGCCATCTCTTGGTTAACCAAATGGGACCGTTTCGTCTAGCATCAATACCCCTTACAAGAATGAATTGATACTAATACAGATGTAAACTGTGACCATTCCTCATCTTCAGACATCACCTGACCTCAGTTTGACCTTGACCTTGACCTCGTTTTGGACTTAAGTGCAAAATCTATCGACAAGGATGCCACTGGGGGCATCAAGCGTTTATTGAACGCAGCTCCTTGTTTCTCATAATCTTGGCAGAAAAACAGGGAGGCACCGGCCTCCCTGTGTCTCAGTGTAGCTACGGGCCTGCATTATCTATGGCCGGTTAATGACCCCTATTTTATTTTATGCTTTTCGGTGAAATACTGAAATCAAACAGTGAAAATATTATATTTTTCACTGGTACGGAACTACACTTGAATGCGAAAGAATATGAGTTATAAATAATAGAAAATTCCTTGCAAAATATACTTCAGTAAAGATATAAATGTATAGAAATAATAACAGGATCATAAATTTATACATTTTATCATAGTAAAATGTAATTTTAAGAAATCAGGAAACGTAACAGAACTACTAGTATTTACAGTTTCTCTACAAAGATATCCTGACGTCACAACATTATGACATCGTGGTGCGATGCACGTGACGTTGCGCGGACAAACTGGGTATAATTTTGTTAAAACCGTTAAAATACATCAAATAAATAGAAAATTTGTTTGTTTCAGTGTAAGATCGAAATATATTTCACTCGTGAACACCATAATTTATATTTTCACTCGTGGCTGCGCCACTCGTGAAACTATTGCATTATAGTGTTCACTCGGTGAAATATATTTCGATCTTATACTAAAACAAACAAATATCCTCTATGTTTTGGGTGTCTATAGATCAAAGGCCAAGATCACATGGAGCTTGAGAATGAAAAAATAGTTTTGGCCCAATAACTAAAGAACACTTTGACCTGCAGTCGTCAATTCAAAGGATGATTTTCTGTGGTCCGTAAATTACCCCTTTTGTTTTGGGGATAAGTAAGTTAAGGTTAAGGTTAAGGCTAAATAGACGTCAAGATTGAAAACGGTTTCTATGCAATGACTAAAAGCTATTCGACCTATTGCTTTCAAACTTTGTTGGATAAAATTGCCTGCGGTCAGTAGCAGTAGTTCAAAGGTCAGTCTCACATTGACCTCGTGACTGAAAATAGTTCCCGCTTAATAAATAAAGAACACGTGTACTTTTTAACTTCGAAGAATCATGTGTGTAGTCAACAAATGTCTGCTTATGTCTGCATTTGGAGACAATAATTCAAAGGCCAAAAGTAACAGAGCCACTGTAACTGAACCTTATCAACCTGGCTACTTTACCGCTAACACAAAAATATGTACCGCCTTAATAGTGTTTACGTCTGTAAAGATATTTTGTTGATGTTAATTACTTCATGTAATTTCTTTTTTTCAGATTATCATAGTGTCAATAATAGGTGTGGCAATTTACGACAGAGGACAACACGAATGTGGAGCGGAATTGGTTCCCCTAGTCAAGCCTCTGGTTTGTTAGCATTTCTCTACATGTACTCTCATTTATTTATCTGGGATTCTTACGATTTATCAAATAATTAAGGCTTCATTTGGTTTATGTAACAAATAATCAAGGCCTTCGAGAGGTTTGTCGTCTACTTTATCACGGTGCTGATTTCAGTTGCGCAGAAACTGAACACCCGAGTGGTTTAATATCTAAGCATCTCAACGAAGAACCGTGGTAAATTGGACGACAAACCGCAAGAAAGCTTTGATTGTTTTATTTATTGTTCATTGAAATATTTTGATAAAGATTAGACCGGGCTTCATTTATCCGAGTAGTTTAAAAAAGAACCGGACGTCATGCGGCAATCTGTCGTCATAATTGACGTCATAATGCTCTCCCATCGGTCCGCGCGTCACCCGTTGTTTATTGCAGACCTTCTTCATTATTTAACTGGCAATCAATCCAGCCATGTTAGAATGTATGGCGTACCGTTAATTTTATATCCTGTCTCCATGTGACGTCTGTTGACCAATAGAAATGCAAGAATCTTGTAGGAGGCGAGATAAAATTTTATACCTGCGGGTATAAAGTCATACCTGCAGGTACAAAATTATAATTGCAGGAATGCAGAAAACTAAGGCAAATCTCAATAACTAAGGAATATTTTTCCCTAGGAGCTTTATGAATACGGCCCCTGAACGATAAACCGTGGCAAATCAGACGAAAACCCGTAAGAAGTATTCGTTTAAATTTTCATTCTAACATTCCCATTGAAATATTATGTTAAATTCATGCTGGACTGCTTTCATCCAAGCCTTCTTGCGACAATTCGACGTCATGGATTCACGTGATAATGTTCTCTCACTCGTCCCGCTTAACTCTGCCATCATCAAGGGAGTGTGATATTTCCCATTTATGAGACGAAGTGCAGTGC
Source organism: Mercenaria mercenaria (assembly GCF_021730395.1). Lineage (NCBI taxonomy): Eukaryota > Metazoa > Mollusca > Bivalvia > Venerida > Veneridae > Mercenaria > Mercenaria mercenaria. Next base: position 55,060,895 of record NC_069366.1, read on the forward strand.
AGAGTTCATACTTGGATGTCAAACGTCAATATGACTTTTTCCTGTCCGATCTATTACTTAAGAAATAATATATCTCATCGGTGATTTGTCGCTGAATAAATCACTGTTTGGAGTTCAGATGCGAAGGAATAATATCACGAGGGCGTAGCCCGAGTGATATAATGCTACGCATCTGAACGACAAACAGTGATTTATTCAAGAGCAAATCACTAAATGAGATATATTATTTCGATTCTAACACGTTATTAAAGATTTTAAAGTATATCCTTGATGACATGCGATTCTAACACGTTATCAAGAACTTTAAAGTACACCCTTGTCGGCATGCATTAAATATTTGCCCGTTTTCAGTCGGGTTCTTTTCCAGCGCGCCGCTACGCCGCTTGACGCAATGACGTAATAGTTGTGACGTCAGAACAGTGAATTGTTGTTTAATAATTCACTGTTTCCAGCCTTCTTTGTTTAATAGGAAAATGAATCGGATCGTGTTAGAATTAAGAAATAATATATCTCATCCAGTGATTTGTCGTTGAATAAATCATTGCTTGGAGTTCAGATGCGAAGGAATTATATCACGAGGGCGTAGCCCGAGTGATATAATAAATACGCATCTGAACGACAAGCAATGATTTATTCAAGAGCAAATCACTAAATGAGATATATTATTTCGATTCTAACACGTTATTAAAGATTTTAAAGTATATCCTTGATGACATGCATTAAATATTTGCCCGTTTTCAGTCGGTTTCTTTTCCAGCGCGCCTATATGCCGCTTGACGCCATGACGTAATAACTGTGATGTCAGAACAGTGATTTGTTGTATGATAATTCACTGCTTTCCTTCTTCTTTGTTTAATAGGAAAATCAATCGGATCGTGTTAGAATAAGTCTTCATCAATGGATTTTAATATTACATTGCACACATTTTCCACATAATATAATTTTGTTTCATGTACAGTTTCAGACCCCTAGCTTTATAGTCAAGATCACACTTCGAAGTCAAAGGTCACATGGCATTAATAGGGTCTGTTTTATGCTCATTGCAATCCATTTTACTTGGCATAAATGTTCTCGATAATAAGACGACATGTCATGCACAAAACCCAGACGCCTAGATTGAAGGTCTAGGTCACACTTGGAGCTCAAATGTCAGTAGTTTTTTTTCCCTGTCAGGTTCATACCCCTGTAATCCTTCAAGGGATTTTGATATTATTTGGTAAAAATATTCCCCGTTACAAGTTGAGCAGAATTCCCAAAACCCTTGCTTAAAGGACAATGTCACACTTAAGAGGTAAAATGTCAACAGTTTTTTTCATATTATAGTCTAATTCGTAAAGGGAAGTCAAGGGAAAATACTATGTTACGAAGAAGGTGAATAAAACTGTAATTACCACGACTTCATCCCAATATAATTGACATTTTGAATCCTTAAGTCTTACTTACAAGGGGAATGATTTTCAAGTAAAAAGGTAGATTGACATCTTTAATTTTGACTTTAGTTTTTTTAAATTGTTGTTTAACAGGAAACTTCATATTTTTGTTTTCAGTTGAAGGTACACTTCGTCATATCACTCCTGGTTACTGTTACATTTGTTGCGGGGTGTATACTCACAATAGTGTATGGACTTTGTCCGTCTAACACGTGCTCTTATTCTACGAACTATACATTCAATTACGGAATGGCGGCGTTCCTGTTGGGCTTACAAGTACTTAGCATGAGCACATCGATATTAAGTATTATAATGTTTCGTCATTACCGAAAACATTTTGTAGTGCATCCAAAATTTTCTTCTCATGTTGAATTTGAAAACGATATGTGATAGCAGATAGACGGGGCTTTTAAACAGTCGGTATTCAACTCTTAGAATGCAGTCTTGCCACTGGTCATTTTCAAGATTTTATACCAATGAGCTGCTGAAGTTGTAGACTGGTCTCCGAGCATATTATTTCAAGGACACACTACAAGGCATGCAACCCAAGATTCAACACAGACACTGTTTGCTATTCTTGTTTTTATCACAAGACTGCATATTTTCATGTATTGTAGTTCTCACGCGGCTCCGCATTGTCATGTATTGCAGTTCTCACGCGACTACACGTTGTAATGTATTGTAGTTCTCGCGCGACTACACGTTGTAATGTATTGTAGTTCTCGCGCGACTGAATGTTGTCATATATCGTTGTTTTCAGTGCTATATAGTATCATTTGTGTTGTTTACTTAAAACATAACATATAGCTAGTGTATACTAGTACTTTGTACGAAACAAAGGGTAAGCAAATGGAGAACTTAATAATAAAGTGACCCTATGTTCAAATGCTGGTTTAATTAGGAGACAATACTATTTGTTTTTTTTTGCAGCCGATTACTTGTTTGACTCTGGCCATTTGCACATTTGGTTCTGTGTAACAATAAAGAGATAGTGTTGCCTGTATAATGGTGTTTTGTATAATTTGCAACTATTCATGATATAAATGAATTTATACTCAGCCTGTCCCTTAGTATCGGAAGTAAAATTTCGCGCATGCGCAATCTACATAGGGCAGAAGTAGTAAATAAATTTGCTGTATGTTCTATACAAAATTAACAATCTTCTGAGAGCTGTAACACATAGCCAGGCCCATATTAAAAAGAAGTACATAAAAAAAAAAAAAAAAAAAAAAAAAACAGCAAGAAAAGTAGGGGTCATGTATCTAAGATAAGAGATATTTTTGTCTGGCTCGTCAACACTATGGAATAACTTCCAAACTGACAGCTAAAATGTGAGTATTATTATTATTATACCAGATTTATATAGCGCCCTTTTCATGATCAAATTCACGTTCAAAGGCGCTTTACATAGTTCAAATGCAGCCACACAGGGCGCATAATTCATCCTCTACTAGTACAGACACAGCGATCTGACCAGAGGGACAGAGTGAGACAAAGTCCCCACGACAGAGAGATCAGAAATCAAATACAGGCTTGTCCGGTTAACTTAGCCTAGCTCGTTGCGAATAGACAGCCTGGTTCTTTAAAGGTCCATTACTAAGGGAAAGTGAGTTGGCAATTTTTTTCACAGCCAGTGCATAGACTTCTGCAAGACACTAAATAATGAAGATTGGCAGGTCAAAATTTACAGAAGGTCTTTGGAACTCAAAGAAATGTATGTGTATTATGTTGAAATTTTAATGAATCGACAGAATGACCCCCCAGGTCTTTTTAACTTTCTTCATACTTCATAGAAAAATAATTGTACATATACTGCAATTTATTTCGAATTTCTACATACCAACTTTCATTTTCCAATAAAATGAAATAGTTTCTGTGCTTTTAAAAGAAATTAAAATGTTCACTTTCCTTAGTATTGGACCTTTAACGTGCCCAGTGTATAGCACTGATACACGCAAGGATTGCCTGGGTTCCTGACGAGTACACCTCTAGTTGGGTGGGAAACACTGAAAAGCGTTTCTGAAAATTCCCGAGTTAGCTGCCGGGGATCGAACCCCCGACCTCAGGAATGGAAGGCCACTGAGCTATCCGTCCACCTATGAACACATGCGTAGTAAGGGTTGTTTACATTTCTATATATGAAAAAAAATCTCCTTGAAAATGCTACCAAAATGTCAAGTAAATGTCCACAATGAAGTAAAAATAGGATCGGGCTTACATAAAACATGAAAATGCCAATTTAAGGTGGAATAGCACTTTGTAATTTTTTTACAACCCGCATATGATTTTGATATCAGATTAAAGTAGAAGTTATCCCCGGCGTTAATGTGTAACTGTTTTCTTGGTTACTAGTGAAACGTTTTAGCTATGACGTCGCAAACATTACCATGCACGTCTGTTTTGGCGCCACGTTAAAAAGCGATAAAAATCGGTTTATTTTCTCTCATTTATTTATTTTTCTATTTACAGCAATGAAATTTACATCTTTATATGTGATATACAAAGGTCTACGGCGCTAGACAGTATGTGTCACTTTTATTTTCAAAATTATGAAATGAATGAAGAAAAACGACAATCTCAATTTTTTTAGATTTTTAGAAAAAATGGCACACTTGTCTAATTAATGGATAAACGGCTCGAAATTTTTTTGCCAAATTTTTATATTTTCAAGATAAATTTATGTTTGATAGAATATTAAAAAATTAAGTACTTTTACCATCCAGTTATTTTTTAATTAATGGTTTATTAAACATATCCGTCAGTAAAATTTGACGTCAAAATATAAACTCTATCTAATTAATGTTGCGTCAATAGAATAATGTGGATGAACAGATACAATACGTTTTCACTCACGCTTTGTTTATATGTGCATATGACAGAAATAGCAAAGTATCAAGCTTCAAGAATTTTTGCATTATGTATTGTTCTTTAAAAAATTACTTTATGTTATGTGTATTTATGCATGTATAATGTGACATATTACGTACTCTTCCTGTGTAGAGGTAATAATAAAATTCTATTCTGTTTTCTATTCAGAAATTTTTTTACTGGAAAAAAATCATCTTATAGGAGAAATAAACCACTGAACATAAGTGAAAAATGTCTTGCATATCACAACTTTGTTTTTAGAATAAATCAAAAATGGCTATTGAATGAAAAGAACTCAAGCAGTATCTGCATTAACTCATTTTCATAACAGTTGGGAAACATATTTTATTCCCAGTAATACATATACAAATTAAATACATACATCATAGTTTGAACAAGATAATTAGGAAAGGATAAGAATGAAAGACATATAGTCTTATAGAATTATTGCATTTGATTATAAACATTCGATATAGGTTGTTCCACGCAATGCATCGATCCCAAACTGTTACACGTACGTGCAGTTAACTTCTTTGGATGTTAAAAAAAATTTGCACAATTTTTACAAATAAATTCCATCTTTTGCCCGCTACACATAGTTAAAAGTATAACTTATCTATGGAAGCCCACAGAGGGACAATTGATTTCCGTACTTCCCACTTCTGACTTCTAACTTTTGCACTTCTCACTTTTGCCCTCCAGGGCTTCCATACTTATCAGATTTATGTTTAACAAAAGCATTTTAAGCGTGTACAAATACAAGCTGTCCTATTCTGAATTTCAGTAACTGGGAGTTTAAAAAAGTACGAAATTTGGAAATGAAATGCTACTCTATATGTGCACTTACAATAGCGCTGAAACGTACATTAAAATTGCACATTACATTTTCATTTCCTATCAAAATATAATGACAATGAGTTCATTATTTATGACCTGTTAGTTACACTAGCACTTTTTCCGACCTTCTCAGTTAATATTATGCGTATTCCCTGCTCACGCATGACATCTTATCTTGTGTGTCGTGCGCGCATATAATCTTCTGCGCATGACAATTTATCTCTTCCCTTGAATAATGCACAAACGGGAACATCGGGTCTCCTCCATCATCAAAAGCTGGAAAGCCGCTATATGACTAAAATTGTGTCAGTGTGACGTAATTCTCAACATCTGTCTGTTTAATTTTTGTTGCTCCACATTGGGAAAATGCTACATGCTTGCCTCATGATGAATTTTGTGAGCACAACCTTTGTCTAACCCCCTCAGTTAAGTGTTACGTTTACCTTAGAGATAGAGGTCCTATGTTTGCTCCCGAGAATCGATCTCACTGAGTAAAGCATAAAGTATTTTCAAAATATACGACGATGTTATGATCTGGACAAAAATTAGCCAGACAGATGGACGGACGGACGGACGTACGCACGCTTGCATGCACTCACGCACTGAATATTTCCTTGTATCTATATGACATGAAAAATTTTGCTATTTAAAAGTCACACGTCGTGCCATTGTTGGACTCACCGATGGACTGAAGGATGTGGGGTGGGGGTCAGGTAAGTGGGAATATAGTAGTAATATTTCGTCGGCGACAGACAAATATATCATAACTATTCATTAATTTCATTACTTTTTACCTCAGGTTTGATTAATACAATCGTATTTTGTTATTCCGGAAGGCCAAACTTGAAACAATGTTTTTATCTTTGTTTTTTTTTTTTTTTGTTTTTTTTTTTTTCTTTTTTTTTTTGGGGGGGGGGGGGGGGGTGGACGGGGGGGTTGGGTAGGAGGGTTGGTGATGATAGGCGAAATCACTAAATGGCACAGCGGCTAATATTTTATATATCAGGCTATAATTTATTATTTAGCAATTCCATTTTAATCATTTTGGAAGCGGGTTTCGTTTTTAGTAATGAGACTGCGGAAGGCCGGTGCGCCATGGTAATTTTAAAATTCCAAAATGTCGTGCTCTCCAGATAATATTTCTTGCACACGAGATAAGTTGTCGAGAGCACGAGATAAGATGTCGTGCGCGCGAAATAATTTAATCTTTAAAAAAAATAGATGCATGTCCTAAACATACTACCGTAGTATCCGTAGTACATCCGCTTGAAAAAGTTTTTAATCACAAATGTATGCCTACGTCTGAATTTTATTTATCAATGTAATAATAAGCGTGAACTGAAACTCAAATGATCAAAACTGCTACAACTCTGGCGCTCAACAAAATAAAGCACGAACTGTTACTTAAGTTACTAGCAAAGGTAAAAGTACATGTATAAAATCTAAACATGTATATATCTATCACTGCAAAGTACTATAATTTAAAGGAAAACAAGGTATTGTCAAACACTACTACATTTAAGAAAAAAAAGATATTTTACCTGCGGAAAAGGCTTCCTGTAAGACATTGTTTTTATCACTAAACTTGATTGAATCTGTTATGTCATATGTTCATGTGACCTCACTGTTGTCATGAGATTCTTCTTTTGTTTGTTTGTCTTGGGTTTTTCAACAGTATTTCAGTCATGTAACGGTGGACAGTTGACCAAACAGTCTTCCTGGATTCTGTACCAGTACAAACATGTTCTCCGCTAAGTAACTGCCAACTTCCCCCCATGAATCGGAGGTGGAGGACGAATGATTTCAGACACTGTCTTTTATCATATCGTCACGGAGAACGTACGCCTCGCTCAGGGCCCGAACTCACGAACCCGCGATCCGCAGGTCTGCGCTATCACTACTGAGCGAAGCGGGTGGGCGGGCCCGAGATCCTTCTTTAACGTTCTTCAGCTTTTACATTCTTCAGCTATTAAAATTTTCAAACAATTTTCTTTTCGTAAAAAATTAAAAATTGGTATATTTATAGATGACTTTGATTGCCTACATGACGGCACATTTTTGCCAGATTTAATAAGATCTGGAAACAGAATTTTTATGAAATTCATACACGAAATATTTTTATTATAAAACAATTAAGAATTGAGAAAAATGAAGTACATTTATAGGGGAATATTCAGTGAATACATGCCTTTTTAAGTATATAGATTATTCTTAAGAAACCATACCCGCGTTGTATCTAAGAACGCATTTTGACGTCACTTTTGTTCGTCGGATAGGGGACAAAATCAGTGATTAAAAAGAATACTAGATGGTAAAAGTTCTCAATTTTTTGAAATTTTATTTAAGGAGGTAGGTTACCTTGTTACAAGGGTAAATTCAAATTAGTTGAACCGCAGCATCTTTTTGTATTTCGTGTAATATGAAGTTTTAACAGTTAAAATCTCAGTTTCTTTGTCTCTGTCCCTTCAAGTTCAATTTTTATCCAGGTTTGAAGAACATGACCCTCCGAAGGTATTTCATATTGAAAGAAGAAGGAAAATACGGATATTTAACACTTTTCAGAGTATTTTAGTTTCATTGATATCCGTAGAGGTCAGCATAATCTATAATTTCACTAGTATGCACGTTAGCTTTCTAATATAAGCTTAAAATGTATATGTCGCGGGGCTCGTGTTTCCATGGTAACGCATTTTCTCTCAGTTTCAAACAACTATGTATAAAAATGTGGGTTTTCGACGGCTTCAGTGCCGTTCTGTTAATGACTAACATGGAATATTTGGGTAATATTATTAGCAAAATGCCAAGCACTATACATGGTACCCTATTTTTCTTAAAGTTTAAAGTAACCATGGCAACAGAGATGTTTAAAATGGTTTATATCTTGCTTTTTGTCGTAATTTCTTATAAAATAATATTGAATAAGATTATCTTTCTAGTTGATGTAGCTTTAAAAACATATTATTTCTAACGTAAGTTATATTTTCGTGTTGTCTGCATTTATTCAAACAAATTTCTAAGCTTAGAATACTTACAGCAGTACCCCTCGTCTGGCATTTTTCATGGAAAAATCGTTCAGCATGCTACTTTTATTTTCATGGATATTGTTGAAATGAAAATAAAAAGCCGAAGCTGTGTTTCTTAAATAGACTAGTGTCAACGCTTTTGAATTTTACATTTAGATACATAGGTCACGGGCTTCGTTTCCATGGTAACATCAATTCAATTCAAGAAACCACAATTTTCTACTGAAATTTGAACAATTTTAGATCTTAGTTTTAGTATATAAGTAACAAATTATCAACGGAACCTGTAAAATAGGTATTACAAATCAAACTGCTAGATTTTTTATTTGAAAATGGCCGTAACAAGTAACCTTTCACCCAACTATATTCCAAATAACATTGGTTACCATCATCCATTTTCTTACATTCCGCATAAACGTTTCAATATAACTACATAAAAGAAGCAAAATATTGATTATTATTCAGAGCAAAAGACTCGTAAAAAATATTTCAGCAAATAATGGTTATTTGAAAATAGTTTGAATAAAGAAAATGCACAGAATTACTTACTTTCAAGATAAAAGCTATTAATTTTGCGCGGTAACTGACACGTAACGTCATGACGTCAATGACGTCATTTTAAGGCAACATTGTTTTGAAGCGTTTCTGCGGCAATTTATTCATTATTTCTGCATTATTAAACCATAAAGCGTCAGATCGAAGACAGGTCTATGATTTGTTTTCAGAAGAATGAATATACAAACACATTTAGTTTGTCGTAAACGTCGTCGTAAATCGTCACGCTAGCTTCCGGTTGGACATGCGCACATACAAATATAAAGGTAACCTACCTCCTTAACATAATTTTATCTTAAATATATAAAATTTTGGCAAAAAAATTTCGAGCCGTTTTCCCGTTAATTTAACGAGTTTGCGATTTTTTCAATAAAACTAAAATTTTGAGAATATCGTTTTTCTTCATTTTTTCCATCGTTTTGAAAACAAAAGTGACAAATACTATCCAGCCCGTAGACCTTTGTATAACGCACATAAAGATGTAAATTTCATTGCCGTAAATTGAAAAATAAACAAATGAGAGGAAATAAACCGATTTTTTATCGCTTTTTAGCGTGGCGCCAAAATAGACGTGCATGGTAATGTTTGCGACGTCATAGCTAAAAAGTTTCACTAGTAACCAAGAAAACAGTTACACATTCACGCCGGGGATAACTTCTACTTTAATATGATATCAAAATCATATGCGGGTTGTAAAAAAATACAAAGTGCTATTCCACCTTAACTGGGGAAAAATGAGGATCTTTTCTTTGCACCATTATCCGACTAACCCGTAAGTGCTGTTTGATTACCTATTAAGTACTATTATACCAAAGAGACATGACCGCAGTGTCAGAATAATTTGTATATTTGATATATTGATAACGTAACACATAAGCACAGATGGTGCTTGACTCCCTTTTAAAGCTAGCACTGCTATGATTATTGCTGTAAAAAAATAGGATTTCATCATTTATGGACGTTTTGGGTGTGTTAGCTGGATCCAGCATCACACATTATGTTATATACGATAATTAAAGGGAACCAACTATTTGTTAAAGCAAGTACCCGTTGTATAATACTATGTACTAATATGGACCAGTCAGAAACAAGTTCTATAAATAGCACCAATCAAAGCTCACTTCTGCTAAGGTATAAATAAGATGACAGAGAGATCATTTTGTATCCAGCGATAGAAGAAGACACATCGAGGATTCAACTAATAATTTATCCCATTACATTGATAAGGAAGTTATTGCAACTACCCATTCTCCGAGCAAAGTTGTCGTTCGTGATCCTCACTATAACAATGAAATATCACCGGAAGTGCAAGAGATCAGCAACTACCCTGTCAGGGCGGATAAATTATTTAAAAGAAGACGTTTGGAGTTTATAGACTAAAGAAGAGTTGCAGAATTTTAATAAGGTTTCGAGCTATAGGGCCAGCGCATAGGAGTTTTACCTTAACGGTAGTTGAATGCTATAGACGATAGCAAGTATAGGCTGAGCATCGGAAAGTTGAGACAGACACCCAGAGTTTGGTAATCTACTGAGATAATAGGAGAGTTCCAGCTTATAAACGGTTCAGCGTTATTGGCGAAGTACAGCCAAGGCATCGGGGTTATACCTATATGGTAGTTGAATGCTACATGTGATAGCATATAGGCGCTGAGCATCCAGGAGTCAGGGCAATCATATAGAGTTGCAACTTCAATAAAGAGGACAAGGGCCGAGCATCTATGCGATAGGAATCGTATGTTGTTGATTCAAAGACATTGTCTGAAGGGAATTTCAACAAAAAGACAAGTCAAGTATGGTCTCCAGCCTATAGGAGCTTGAGCTAATTATTATTAATTGAAGATTGTTAGTTTGAAACATTTAGTGATTTGCCTGATCCCAGAAATTATCGAGCTCATAATTGAAATCATTTACGAATCATTGGTAAACAAATCATTTAGGCAAGGTAGCCAGAGAAAAATTTATGCATGAGATATTTGGTCTCACCAGCTATACGTTTTAACATAGGACATTCTATATCGTTTGTCAGCTAGTCTAAGACATAGTCACCTTAGCGACTGGACCCATTTCATTGTCCAAGATACTAAAAGCGTAGGCTCTTCCCTGGGTCATATAACTGGTATCCTAACACGCAGAATGTATAACATTTCAATCAATTTGGTCAATATGAGTTTGTACAATAATATAATTATGTAATCCCTCGCAGAACCACAACTGCCTTGCTTTGACCAATGCGCATTATAGCTGATAATAAGGGAGTATTCTTCAGCCATATTGATCTTTCATTTTGACAAAAGGTTAAAAGAAAAAGGGTAAATGAAAAAAAAAAAATCAATCAATTAAAAACTTATGTTTTTATTGACATTTCATAACATCACCATCTGACAGAAATTACAACCTGTAGCATTTAGCCTACATGATAATATCACTAAAAGTCGTACATTTACCTAAAAATGAAAAGTCAATTATTTTATAAATTGAAGGTTGTTGATTTCTGCGCACGCCATATTATCGATTACATTAAGTGTTCCAGATGTAGATATATAAGTTAACAAAAATATAAATACCAGTAGTAATTTAAATCCTTGATACAAACCAGACCTTATGAATTTAGATAATTTTTCAATATGAACATCATTTAAAAAGAAAATCTCCATCAAAATTCCAATGGATCTTACAGGTTCTATTTATGATTTTAGATATCATGTGATATGTTTATTTTTTGTATTTTACAGTTACCCTCGAGTCATATATTTCTGTTTTGCATGCCAGACTGGGATTTCTGGTGATTTCTCCGGTGCTGGAAATCTCCATCTTACACCCCAGAGTGTAAGTTGACTCTCATGCTGTAAGTGACGTATAACGAACTACATATGTACAGAAGATGTGTGTAGTAATAATAATGTTTTACGTAAAACGGGATAAAAATCAAATACCTTGATAGTTCCTCTTTGTTCCTTATAACATATTTCTCGATTCAAAAAACGCCATTTTACGGAAATAACGTAAAGTTTCACTGCAGATGATAAAACAAAACCGGAACTAATACGTTGTTTTCGTCTCTGTAACGTCATGACGTACTTCCTGTTTACGGACGTAAAGTTCCCGCGCTTTGTTAATACGCTACTATAAAAATAAGTGCTATAAGAAAATCATTTGTTTGAATTTATTTTTTACTCTTATTTATTGAATATGGTATGCAAGAAAAAGCTTCTATCACTGGCTGTAGGTGCAGATGGGAATATCCGGCTCTTGGGTAACTGTTTACGCGGTTACTCGGCAGGAGGCTCGTTACCGCCTAAACAGTTACTCTCGAGACCGAAAATTTCCATTTGCACCTACAACCAGTGAAAAAATCTTATAATCTGCATGTTCAACCAGCGAAAGATTCTTATATTCTTGCCTACCTTGCGGAGGAAGTATACATTTGTCCGAGCACGCGCCAAGGATAGATTTTCCTGTCTTTCCCTAGGAAAAATAATAATCAAAATAAAAAAAGAGAATGTCTTCAATTCAAATATTGTAAATAATGTGCTAGTGTTGTCGGAGGGATAGTTCACCGAGATTTTTTAAAGCACGAAACTGTTGAATTTTGTAAAACGAAGTATAAATGTTAGGATGACACGTGGGTCCTCCGCCTATATATTTTTTAAAACATCCCACATAAACATAAATGGTGAATTCTGTGCGTGGTTTAGGGGTCTTAGATAAATATTTCATGCCAAAAAAATTCTCTTTAAAGGTGAGGGGTTTCGAGAGGCCACCACAGATATCTTTAAAACACAACGCAAACGAATGGAAAAATATAGGTGGGGGCTTACTCGAATAATTTTCCAAAATCTAAATTCTCCGTCATGTGAAGCCATCTCATGTTGCAGACTTGTGTCGAGTTTGAAAACATTTGGTCCAGTAGTTTCTGATAAAACTGTTCACATGTAAATCTATAAACGGACGCCAACTTGGACGCTGGCACCGACGCCACCGAAAGGGTGACAACAGCTCTTCTCTTTGGAAAAAAATGAAATAGTTGAGCTAAAAAGTCTTTGGAGGCCCTAATGTGATATATGGTTCCAAGTCGCATAAAGCATTTATCCTGAATATTCAGTGATACTAATAAGGCTCATGTTTCCAAGTTACCAACATTTAGTTGAGTAATGGACAGACTCTTAACAAAATATGCCACTGAATGTCAACTTTAAAACAGATGAAACAATTTAGGAGCGTACATTTGTGCATTCAGCCCAACGGCCATCCTACACCCCAGGGTGTAAGGAAAGTTTTTCCAGCTCTAGGTGAAAATACGAGAAAGTTATGACCGGTGTAATGAAGTATTTCGACCCCCATAGAATAATGACCCCCCGGTCATTATTCTATAGAAAAAGTGACTCCCCGGTCATAGTACTATGACCTCCAGATCATAGTACTATGACTCCCCCACGTGAAGTAAACTGAACCTCCTGAAGAATATTGACTCCCATAAAAAAACGACCCCCGGTCATTTGGTCAAATTTAGTGATAACTAATGTATCTAAGGCCTAATTGCTGCATTTTATGCCCCCACTCGAGGGAGGGCATATAGATTTGCCCTTGTCCGTCCGTCCGTCCTTCCGTTTGACCATTAGCCCCAGATACCATCACTTGACACAGAAATCAGAGCATTCCGCAACGGGAAAAGGGGTTCTATTTCTAGACGGTGTATCTTGATGTATACATTTTTTTTCCAGGAAAATAACAATTCACAATACGTTCACTAAACACACCAGTGTCAATAATCCCTGCAAACTTCGGTATGAAGTAATTCTTCAGAAGAAAACTGCACCAGAAACTGCTAGCATAGAACTTAGTATTAATAGAAGTTGCAATACTTAGCAGTGGCAGTGAAGTACGGTAGCGGCAACAATAGAAAGTAGTAGTAGTAGTAGTAGTAGTAGTAGTAGTGGCAGTGGTAGTGGCAGTTGCAGCAGAGGAATAAGTGACAGCAACAACAGCAGCAGGAGAAGAAGAGGTAGATGTACAAGACGTATTATTGGAAGCAGGTATAGTAGTATCAGTAGTAGCAGTTGTAGTAGTAGTAGTAGAAGTAGTAGTAGTAGTAGTAGAAGAAGAAGAAGTACATGTAGTAATAGCAATAGAAGTAGCGGCACCAGTAGTAGTAGTACAATCAAAATGTTAACTATTGGCAATGGAGGGTATTAGAGTTGTAGATCTAGTAAAATTGTCCGTTAGGTTTGGTGGGGATCACTTTTTAATAGATATTATCGTCGAAAGTCTTTTTAGGAGCCGGTGTTTTTACACGGAAAGAGTAACTTTTTTAAATAGAATAATGTCCGGGAATCGATATTGTATGAGAGTTCGAATGTAGTAATTTCGGCAGTGAGTATTTTACATGGAAGGAGTCACTTTTTCTATAGAATAATAACCGGGGTCGTTATTCTATGAGATTCGAAGGGAGTCATCTTTAGGGAGTCAGTATTTTACTTGGAGAGGTCAGTTTTTCTATAGAATAATGACCGGGGGGTCGTTATTCTATAGAGTTTTCAAAGGGAGTCAGTTTTTTATAAGGGGAGTCAATATTTTACAGGAAAGGAGTCACATTTTCTATAGAATAATGGCCGGGGGGTCGTTATTCTATGGGAGCCGAAATACTTCATTACACCTGCATACAAAATACGAGTACCAACCTCGGTAACTCTCGGTGAATAAATCAATCGGTAACTTTTGGAATTAAATTCACTACCGGGTTGTATTATTTAATTGTATTTCACTATATTAAATAACATTGAAATATTCTAAAGATTTTTTTGTGGATAAAGGTTGCATGTCTACCTTGCATTATACTTTTAAAGGTATCATACAACCCGTCTTATGTGATCTTTTCTCGTGAATCTCCTGAATTTTATGTGGAGCAGATAGAATTTTAACAAATATATGAACGAACCCTTCACGTTTCGTTACCAATAGTTAATTCACTGACTGTTTTTAAGTGTTTTATATATCAAAAATGATTTCCGGTACAACTTTCATACATTCGTATTACAATTATTGCTCAAATAAACCATCGCGTGACCATTTAACAGCAACTAGGTGATACAAACCGTCTTATGTGATCTTTTTTCGTGAATCTCAAACAGTCTATACTTACTTATGGGCGTTTGTAAAACCTGTCACAGGGTCATGCGAGCGACTCATCAAATAATTGTGGTGAACAGCTGTCCCTAGTTCAATATCTCTCGATGTATGTCAAAGTTAGAGTTGCATTGACCTCTCTCACGTGTGTTCCAATGGTCCTGTTTGACTGTATCTAGGGCCGTTATATTTTCAAGGTCAAATGGTCAAGGTCGAATGAGCAACGAAGTTCCATCATGACTCTCCTTGAAATAATATTGTTCTTATATATTATGAGTTCAACTTGAGATGAGATGACATAACTTTTATAGCTATGAACTAAATCATGATTCAAACACTACATTTAAGACTCTATAGCTGCATTTCAGTTGCTGTAAAATAATAACATTACACGACCTTCTTACGCTAAATTACGTCCTTTTAAAGGTGTTTACTTTTTTGTTTTGTATTTTGTTGGGTTTAACATCACACGTCATATGGCGACTCTCCAGCTTTTGATTGTTGAGGAAGACCCCAGGTGCCCCGTGAATTATTTAATTACTGGCGGGCATCTGGGTAATCATCGACCTGGATTGCGTCCTCACATGTAGAATTCAACGCTTTTATATGTAGAATTCCACGTCCAGAGCGAGGCTCAGACCCGCATCGGCGAGGATCAAGTCAGCGACCTTAACCACTTGGCCACGGGGGCCCCTGCTATCAGTGCTTGCAGGTTTGACACAAATCACCAAGCAACTAATCCCCAATGATAACCTGATTCCCACCCAAACGCGAGGACGCGTTCATTTTATGATAACCGTAAAAATAAGAATTCATAATGCTTGCACATTACTTGAGAAGTAAATATTAGTAATTGTTTCATTTTAACTATCCAGTTAGTATATACTGCAACATAGCTCAGTCGGGTAAAATGCAGATAACATTTGGATAGAAGCAAATCATATTTTCGTTTCTTTCTTTGATGGTTTGTATTTGCATATATGTCTTTATATAACAAAATATTATGATGATTATCCGCTTAAGTGCATACATTTAATTAATATCATCTTTGTTATGATGCTTAACATATCGGGTTAGATATTTCTCTGTCGTGTTGTCACAGAGCATTTCGTTTAAACGAAATAAAAAAAGTCTCACATTACCTAAGTGGAAAAAAAGTGTGTAACATGTCACTTTAGGGGCACCGTACCATTTTAATATACAGTCCGTAAAATAAACAAACGTGTTTTGTTAACATTGATGGATCTAAACGGAAGGGGAAGAAGCCTTTAATAGAAATATTTCGATGGCAGAATACAATACATATCCGTAGCCCTGACCAACCTATAAACCGGGCCAGTCTATTTGTAAGTACAACAACACGGTTTACCATTTAAACGAGTTGTATTTACAGACATGTTTGTAAACATCTAGTTATTGTTGTGCAAAATAATACGAGGAGAAACACATTTTAAATCACGCACTCTATTCTGAACAACGTATCTTATTAAAGATGGTCAATCACATTTAAGCAAAATTTAGTGACATTTTTTACTTTTTGTATATTCTGTTAGAGATTTATTTAAGAAACAAAAATACCCATTACTTAGAGTTAGATTCCTGTTAGAAATGTATACTTTATTGATTTTCATAAAAATTTGTAATTACTCCCCTTTAATATGAAAATATTTAAAATGCTTGGTATTTCTTTTTATTTCCATATAATTCCGAGTTTTACATTCGCATTGGATAGATATACCAAATATTTAACAATCTGAATCAAAAGGTGGGTTTTAAAATGCATGTAGCTTCTGAATTTCATTTTTTTCCATTCTATCGCAACCAAGATAGGCAAAGGGAGGTAATAATAATTTTTCAAACTTGCATTTCTAATGAATTCAATCTATATATGTAATTGTTAATGCAATTATTTTACGAATATAATACAATATATCGGTTAGTTATACATTTTCTTAGGTAAAGTATGTTTATCACATTTATACTTATGATAAAATAACTCGATCTTGGTTGGGCAACTGCAATAGGAAAACCAATTATTAAAAATATCTCCAGTGAAAACCTAACTTGTATTAAGCGCTAACAACTGAACATAAATGAGTGTAAATGATCAGATGTTAAAGTTTAAAACAAATCCGTTACTTAGCCAAAATCTGATTATCCACCTTTAATGAGAACCGGAACCGCTTGAACCTTTTATTCAGAATATAGCCCATTTCATGTTGCAGTCGCACGAACATTCTCTTTACAAACGTGATTTTGTTTGAATAGCTGCACTTATAAGGTGTAAATGAAGTAAACAGATAATTTACTGATAAAGCCGACATAAGTGGCATAACTACAACGGTGTGTCTCATATTTATAGACCTACGTTATATGGATAAAGATCTGTCCTACCCATTACAATGTTCGCTTGGTATATTATTTCGCTTCCTCATGAGGATCTAATGTAAATGCTCTATCAAAGATAAAAAAATCAACATTACTTTCATTCTAAAACTGCACAGAACCAGTTAAAATTGATGGAAAAATATCCAGATATGTCTAGTGTCAAATCTGGAGCTTTTTTGTTTATTTTCACTTCTTTTTTTGTGCATGGACTTGCGGAAGCATTTTAAGCACAATTATATAAAGGTTAACAAATTCATACGTGTCATTATCAGCTAGTCGAATTTCACCGTGATCGTCTACACTGCATGTCCTTTACACAAAACCAACTGCTTCACGAATTTCATAAAATGTTGGAGCGTATCGACTCTAAATAGACAGTAACGGTTGCTGACTAGCTTTTTTAAAAATAGATAACCAGAAAACCTTGCGTTCTACTAACCCTGTCTCTTCATTAAATGTTTACTTCCGCGTTGGCTTTCGTGGAGCACTTATAATAATAAATTAATGAGCCGCACCATGCGAAAACCAACATAGTGCATTTGCGATCAGCATGGATCCAGACCAGCTTGCGCATCCGCGAAGTCTGGTCAGGATCCATGCAGTTCGCTTTCAAAGCCTATTGCAATTAGAGAAACCGTTAGCGAACAGTATGGACTAGACTGCGCGGATGCGCAGGCTGGTCTGGATCCATGCTGATCGCAAATGCACTACGTTGGTTGCTTAATTAATATATTTCTAGAAGATGAATACGTCGTTTCGTTTATGCGTCGCCAGTTAATCCTTGAAAACAATAAAAAAAACTTGTTAAGAAATGAATTTTGAATGGAGAGTTCTATCATAGCGAATCTAAATCTTATATTAGATAATTACATGTTAATATGCCCGCTTTAGTGATGATGTCCACCTTTTCATAGTTGACGTATATACGTGCAGTTAAGGATTTAATGAGCCGCGCCATGAGAAAACCAACATAGTGGCTTTGCGACCAGCATGGATCCAGACCAGCCTGCACATCCGCGCAGTCTGGTCAGACAGGATCCATACTGTTCGCTTTTATACCTTATTGCAATTAGAGACACCGGTAACGAACAGCATGGATCCTGACCAGACTGCGTGAATGCGCAGGCTGGTCTGGAGCCATGCTGGTCGCAAAGCCACTATATTGGTTTTCTCATGGTGCGGCTCAAATGTTAATTTCATGCGCTTAGGCTGAAAAGAAAAACAACAACAATACTTTGGGATGTCTGTTATATCACGTCAATCTGACTAAGTTCTCGATCTCCCTAAGACAGCCTATTCAAATTCATTTTCTGTATAATCAGATTTCATATATTGCTATGCTTATTTCAACCAAACTCGTTTCAATTAGCGTTTGGCTAAAAGGGACTGGACTCAGATTTTGATTAAAATAATTTTTTCTTTAGAATAAAAGTTTCGACATATTATGAACATAAGAAAATGAGATTTTGTTTCTAAAAGTATTTTTTAAAAAGTGAAATCAGGAGAAACTCACGTCCTAGTCTGGAATCGAACCCAGGCCGCTGCGACAATAAATATTTTCCTGCGTACTTGACCAGTACACCACAGAAGAACACGTAGTTATCGATGGTTGAATATAAAGCTTCCCTTACAAACACGTTTCAATTATAAATGGAAAAAATATGAAAACAACTAATTCTCGTGCGTTTATATAAGCTTACTTATTAGAATTATAAACACATATATCAAAAAACTGGATTCTAAGGTTAACTATAGATTTTTCTAAACTTCTACTTTCACTTTCAAAATGTTGAAAGCAAGGCTCTGATTGGTAAAGGTGTGCCTCAGATCCAAGGTGCATAGCATTAATTGGAGATGATTTTAATCAGATTGACATCACTTTAACTATTAAGCGTCTTTACATAAAGTAGTAGGACTTTTTAAAAATGTGTTTTGAATTTGAATAAACAAGTCTCGACAAAATATGACCATATCAAAACATTTTTAGTGATAAGGTGCCATATATGTGTGAAACGCCTCATAGCACTTGGATTATATTTCCTTATTTTAGCTCAGGGTCATTTAAACAGGTAATTCGTTTTTTTCTTGAAATAAATAAATAAATAAATAAATAATAATATAAAATGGATTGATTGTAATATTTTCATTCAATTAATTCTGATGAATTACTCTGTCTTGCTTCACTGTTATGAAAAATGGGAAATATATAATATACAAATAGAATAAAAAAAAAGGCTTTATCTCAATATTTTATTATAGAAAGTAATAAAATTGAACTACAAACACAGGTACATTAACATTAGCATTAGGTAAGAGTTAAAAACAAGAAGGCCATCATGACCCTCACTACATGGTATAATAAGAAACGTTCTACCAAATTACTTAGAATGTTGGGGAAAAACTCGACCCTTCTAACAGCATTGTCATATTTGGCTTTAATAACTTTAGTAGAGGGCCACCCAGAAAACATTTTTGTGAAACCATTTGTAAAATTGGAACAGTTCTTTTGAAAATGTTGTTTGAATATTTGCTATTCTTAGCACTGGCGATAATGACATTTTTTTTACAAATTAGAATATCTGAACATTTTCGTAGTTGGTGGCTAAAGAACTGTTCTATAAAACTACAACAAAATCGATCCAACGGTTTAGGACGAAATGTTATTTGGATTTCTTTAACTATGGCGGCTATGTTTCTGACGAATCAGAATAAATGGCACAGAAAGAAACCTTTGTGATTAGTTATCTTAACCCTTACCTTGCTAAATTTCTATAATGAACTAGTCCATCTTTCAATTTGGACAGTACACTGTTTAAAGGGGTGCTTACCTAAAAGATACTCATTGAATAGCGAACAGTGCAGATCATGAGAGTTGGTCGTATCCAGCATGAAAAGGGCTAATATCTGGAAGACAGGTTCTTAGAGGAGATTTTGAACATTTCCACTTTAAAGTAGCGATATATATTGGAAATGAGTTTTTGACATACAAATGTACATGTGTCTGATAAAATTGAAGTTATTTCTAAAGGGTCACTCACGGAACATTTCTTGTGAAATAATTTTAAAATAAGGCCAACAGTTTCTGGCAAGATTTGCTAAAAGTTCCCATTAAACACATACATACATAGAAACTGGTGGCCATGTTTTGGAGAATATGAGTAATTTAAATAATCTTGTAGAAGGTCACAAAAGGATCATTTATGTATAATTATTCAAAATCAAGACAGCAGTTTCTAACAAAAAAAATCAAAAACTTTTGTTATATACATACAGGGAAAAGTAACCATACCATCTTTTGAACAATTTGTTAGATGATTACCAAAAGAACATTTCCATAAACTAATTAATTTTTAATCGGACCAGTCGTTAAGGGGGAGATGACGGTGGTATGTGCAAACAAAGCTGAAGTTTGGAAGAGCACCTCCCAAAGAACATCAAGATCAAGCTTCATTAATTTCCAACTGATGGCTGTAGATGAGAATACGTTTGAAGGAAATGCTAATGGACAAAACAGACGACTGACGGACGATATACAGTGAGTGGCAAAAATAGTTCACCTTGATAGCTCCTGTAAGCTTATATGAACCGGAAGATAATTACTAACTCGAAACACTTCCGGCTTTAAACGTTTGAAAAAAAGACTAGGTATTATTATCCATTATGACATAATTGTCATAACAATGAAAAGCGAAAGAAATGCAATCCGAGATTTTCCATTACTTGATTTAGCATCTCTCTCCGCATCAAAACAAGTTTTTAGAATTCAAACTGAAGCGCATCACATTTCAGAATTCAAACTGAAGGCATGAAGTCTCCAATTATGACCTTAACACGCAATATAATGAAATAACAAAAAAAACCAGGACAAAAGATCCTGAACAGAGTCACGTTCCAAATATACGTCCCTTTAAAGCAAACCCTACCACAATGTATGTATGTATGGATGAATGGATGGATAGCTGGATGGCTGTATTTGCGAAGATACGTGTAGGTAGGTAGGAAGGTGTAAATAACATATTTTCCGGATATATACACAAACACTTATAAAGTTAAACGAATACACAGGCAATTCAAAACAAACAAACGAATCAAAAGGCATAGCAACGTTTCAATGAAGCAGTCTCCTAAAGCGGGTCATTTTTTGTAAACAATTCATTTTGTAGACCAGTACTCTATTATAGAGTGTTCAATTTTTCTCTCTTCGATTTCTCTCACCAAAACTGAATTTGAATTAGCAAATGCAACTCCAATAAGTTGTGGGATAACACCGACTACAACAATAAAGATCACGTGCATTACTTCTGATATTTCAGTTGTTGGACCAGTCACGTAATTAGAAGAAATGCTCAAAGTAAGAAAAATAAACGCAACCATAATAGACACCTTGAATACTAATGTTAAGAACTGCTGGTGTATAGGGCGGTGTTTTTTCACTAGAAAATTAAACAATCCTCTAGGAATACCATAGACGTCATCTTTCTCCCTGATCGTCAAAGGTCCTTTGATGTCTTGATCCACAAAACTATCTTCCGTGTTATTGATAATGTTTCCGTTAATCCGAATTCCTTTAAGACTCTCACAATTGACATTTGAAATAGTTAAGTAGCCTTCGAGCAAAGTGACATTGTATGGTTCCTGTGCCATAGCTTTCGATTTATCAACTGCTATAGTTAAGAGCTCAGTGTAAACGTCGCTAAAATTTCTGATTTGTTTGATGAAGTAGTAAAGGACGATTACGAAAAAGAACAGGTATCCAAATGATACGGAAGGATAGATTATAACCGCAATGAAGCACAATGTTATAACCTGAGTAACTATTCCAAAGCTGTTGATGAACAACACGCCAACGATGTAAGCCAACAAAGAAAACATTGCAAATACGACGGTTACTCCAACTGCAATAAATATCTTAAAACTAAACATCCAAGAAAGAAACCTGCTTTGATATTTTAAGTATCCAAGAGCCCTTGTTGCCCCCTTTACCATAACAACCACGAAAAAACAAAATGGTAATCCGTAATATAGAAGGCAGAGGATAATTTCAATAATGCAGAACACTATATATAAAGGCAAAACAAAAATGGCTAACGCTGCACAAAAACATCTAATTGTACTTTTACCAAACCAAGGAACTCGTCGTGTCTGAATTCGCCATACCCTGATCCAGAATTTCGTTGTAAAAAGTAAATAAAAACTACATTTCATCAGAGTTGATCCTTTTGTGTATCCAGGCTCAAGCTGGTCCGGTTCTACTTTTATCTGTGACATTTTCACAATTTCTTTATACCCAAAGAACAAAGGAGATGGAATATAAAGGTTTGAATTTGGCAAACCATCTTCAACTATCTGTTTTAAGCAACGTGGAAGTACCATAAATAAGAAACCAAAGGTAAAATACATAATTGTAATTGCTACCGGACCTCCAAGACCAGGGACAAAGGTTTTATGTTTGTTTCCTGGATCCGCCAATATCGAAAGGAATCCCATTGGTGTTCCAACTTCGACTAAAGCGTTCACAGTTATCTTATCATCGTCATCCCACACACCCAATCCTCTACTATACCATGCAATCTGAATGTAAATTATCAATGGTGCAAACATAAGACAAAGCAGTCGACGTAGTCTTGACGTAAGAATAGGATATTCATTATAAAGTCCTAAAACGTCAAAGCTGAACAGGTCATAAAATGTTAAAGGTGACTTAATTCCATCAGCGTAAATCCAATTTTCTTCCTCTTCAATTAATTCGAAACCCTCGACGGAATTTTCAGGATCTTGTTCAAAATCATTCCCAACGACTCTGTCGCGTTTTGCAGTCCAGGCGAAAAACTTAAACATGGTTATCGGGCAAAACGCTACTAGTAAAATTCCCAAAATAAAAGGCACATGAGAAGTTTGAGTCCATGTATGAATTCCTGGAATTTTTCCCTCTGGACAGGAATGATAAAGTTCCTGACTCGTGTAATTATAATTCACTGTGCAACATTTATAACGTATGTATGAACATGGATATATAAGATACTGAGCTGCATAGTATCTAAGCGTTCCCAGTATATTTTTGTTGATAACGAGGTAACAGAAGTAGCTTTCACGATATTTGATATAATCGTGCTTTACTTCTTTAAAACTGACCAAAGAGACAAGTGCCTTTGTTATTTGGGAAGATGTAAGATCTGTTCCGTATTTAATGCTACAACCGGAAGTCACATTGAGATAAACGTACGGAATGTGAATAGTTTTTACATCCAGAAGTCCGTACGTGAGTAAACCATAATCTAAATTCCACGATAAGAAAGGGAACGGTCCAGCGGATGTATTGTAGGTCCAATACCATCGTCCACCTTGAAACACATCTTCTGAGGATGTATGGTTTGTGTCTCTGGGTAAGCGAATACGAAATTGAACAAAATGCGGATCATTTGTCAGAAGTTTACTCTGAAAATACTGAATACTTCTTTTTGCAATCGATATATTGCACTCATTTACTTCGCCTGAATTAAAATTTTTTTCACGTTCCACTTTTCTTTCTTTTCCTGAAAGGCTGCTAGGTGACACCTTTGCAGTGTTATTTGTATTGTGACTGTTTCTAGAATCGCCAGTTTCAAATCTGTCAGCAACGTTAATCCTCTTGGTTTCTGTTGAAAAGCGATCCTCTTTTGTTTCATCTTGACTGTAATCTATACTGTTTTCACTGGATGTTGCATTTCTTTGAAACTTTTGCATCTCTTTTCGTTTCAAAATGCTTGTTAAGTAGGCATCTGTGATTTTTATATCTTTTCCTGAGTGTGCTGCAACATCTGTACCGAGTGTTAATATTAGCAAAAGCAAGAAATGCATTTTGAGGGTTTCTCTGAAAAGAAATAATACAAAATTCAGTATGTTAGCGTCACAGACAAAGACCTTTATTTCTGTTTTAAAGATGCTATGCTAATGTTAAAAGCTAAACGTTTGTGATCTTATATTCAACATGTTTGCATTGTTGTAATTTTTGCAATTGAAACGAGATTGGAACGTCGTCAGTTCTAGGTATGTTCTTCAATTTCTTATGAAAACATAGGAATTATTCAGTTGCCTTCGCGTCCAGTCCTACACCACGCGGAGTAGGCTTTTAATTGGCATATCCGCCACTTGCATAAGTATACAATGTCCACATTGTTTTTACTAATACAAATATCAATGTGAGGACCGTCTATTTCTCACTAAACGGTTGTATTTAGATACTGTGTTTTGAAGCGGACACAACAGTATTCGTCCTGTTTGCAAATTAGGTTTGTTAGGTTATTTTTAAATTGAGAATGAATAGTTTTACAGGGTCTGAGTTAATTAAGTCGAATAATCACTATATCACTAACCTCTTATTTATGACACAGTATCCCAATCCGTTGTTTAATTGAAAATACTTCCTGCGTCGCTGCAAGTTAACATCCAAATACCCATCAAATCATTTTCGGCCAATGAAAGCATTATTTACATACTGAACTCTATATACCGGAAGAAAAGATAGGATACAAATAAAGGATACGCTGATAAGAGGTTAAACATTGATCATAAAACACTCGTATAGACATTTACGATGTGCTTAATTTAAATAATCAGACGTTTTGGTTTAGCTTTACAAAAAATTTCCCACAAGTTTATTTGTACATTATTTCAATGTATCTCAATTTATCCTTTATTATATAATCAACCCAATGCTTAGTTCTACTACAGCTTACATATAGTATAATATGTTTTCGTTTATTTGTTTGCTTTCGGTTAAACGCCGTTTTTCAAGACTGTATAATGGGTAAATCATTTTCATTCCATTTTGGTGACCTACATCTATTTGTAAAAATACTAGGACAATAACTTTTTTGTTTTATCTCATTAGAAATTTAAAAGACCCTTAGAAAATATATAGCTTTGTTTATATTTCTAAATAGAATAAAACTTCCTAGTATCCTAAATGTTCATTCCGATGAAGCGGTGTATAAATTCTACCTTCTGCTGAAAAATATTGAAATCAAGGTCATTGCAAAATTTGTATAGTTAAAAAAGTAAATATTTAAGCCTATGCAATATCTTATAAAACTGGTTAAATCTGGTCTACTTGTAGCATAAATAGAATAAGCATTCCTGCATACCTAACCTTTCGGTTCAGCGGGTAAATTATCGCGTTTGTTCAATATCTGATTACATTTACTCCACTAAACCACGAACCACATGATATCGCATTATATGTACTTTTGCATATCACTTTTTGGTCGATGGATCGGTAAGTCTGATAAGTATCTGAAAATGCGAAAAAAAAAAAAAAAAAAAAAAATACGGAAACGCCAAAGTGAGATACATGTATTAATATTTCGTCTTCGCATCCTGTTTTTGCATTTTTGCATAGCATTACGCGCAATTTCCGGCAATAAAACACTTTATTACATATGTTACTAAATAAAGTAACAAACACTCTGAATTTAAACGTATAAGAGCAGCATGAGACCGATATTAGTGTTCATGTAAGCTGGTGTGTCTGATGTCGATATCACACTTCCGGGTGCGCAAAACATCGAACTTTTATGCGTAAACAGAGGAGACGACAAGTAAACATTGATATTGCAAAAGAAAATATGAAAAATTAATATTATTTCACTAGTTTCCTGTTTTAGCGTGGTTAAATAAGGCAAACAGAAGGAACTACGGCCAAAGAATGCATAAATTTAAACAAATATTTGGAAGGAAATTACGTCAACGTCATCAGACAACTTTGGCGTTTCCGCGTAGTACATGAACATTCAATGACGCTTGTCCAACATAAAAAATAATATTGTTTTCAATTTAACAGTTTAGTGGAACATATGCAATAAAAAGGTTATAAAACAGGGCTTGTGTGTCATATAGCGATATTTGCAAACTAGAGCTGTATTGGCCCTCGGGTAAAGCCCTCGGGCGAATGCCTCTCCTGGTATGCCAATATCGCCTTAAGGCATACCTGTATGCCCGAAAAGCCCGAAACGCGTGAAAATGTTCCGAATGTAAATCGGATGAAGTAGGCGCTCTATGTACAGAGTTTGATTATCATCTTGAAATCAGGATTTAATTGTCGTTTGTTTGTTTACAACACACAAAAACGATTCAAGTGATGGCAATGCTATCTGATTAAGAACAAGTTTCAGAAGAAGAAGAACAGGTATTCCCAAATAGAAATTATATAGATCTAGATCTATACAGATATAATTGGAAGAAAATCTTATTGATTGGAAAAATCTATTATTTTGTCACAGGTTGAGAATATTTTGAATGGCAGTAGCTAGGGGTCTGGTAACCGGACCTCTGGACAACCCGTACAGGAAAACTGCAAATTTAGCTTTGTCAGCTCTCTAAATCCAACAGTTTTCATCTGATCTTCACCAAACTTGCTGACAATGTTTGTAGGCATAATATCTCGGCGTAATATGTGAACACCCGTGGCAGCGGGCGGGCGGTCGGCATCCAAAGCATGTCCATTCTAATTCAGTTTTCATCGGATCTTCACCAAACTTGCTGACAATGTTTGTGGGCGTAATATCTCAAGTATTATAACCACCCAAATCGCCAAATGGCTGTTGTAGGGAGGTTTCACCATATAATTGATTTAATACTGATATGCAGAAAAACAACATTCAATGATTTACGTATATTACGTATGAAGTGAAATAAATATAGAATAAAAAGGTTATTTAGGAGCTAACATTGTGCTGTATAATATATATTTGCACTCATACCAAGCTGGGAAAATACAGAATAGGCAGGAATACAATATTCAGTGAAACATTTTTAATTTAAACTAAAATAAAATAGATATAGAATAAAAAAGGTTATGTAACATTGTACTGTACAATACGAGATATATTTGGACTCGTGCCCAGCTGAGAAAACCATATTGGACTCACCTAGCGACTCGTCCAATATGGTTTTCTCAGCTGGGTACTCGTCCAAATATATCTCCGTATTGTACAGAACAATGTTAAATAACCTAATAGTATAAGAAACCAATGTCCTCATATACGAATACCGGAAAACTCGTAACTTTTAATTTACATAAACACAAGAGGAACCTAAACAATGACCCTTTGTATTTACACTGTCTTGTCCATTTAAGTTTGTGTATATGCCGTACTGTAATATGCTTTTTTTCCGGTGATTGTTTTTTTTCTTCAAAACTATGTTTTTGAAGGACTTTTAGGGCACATAGTCTGCTGTACCTTTCAGTAAGTAAAATGCAAATTCTAATTCAGGTTGTACCACCCATGCTGCTGCGTCAGAATGCAGATAACATCGTATCATTTTGTAAAGCATCCAATAAGACAATATTACAGTTTTATTATCTACACTTGCCTTCTTATGTTACAAGAGGAAACAAAATGGTATGTAGTATCACATTTACGTGAAGCATTATGATAACACGATGAATCTTATAAATCCTATAGTTGATTTTATTTACAGGGATATAACTTTAGAGATAAAGTCCGGGTATTAATTATGCGGATCCCATATGCAATATATAAATAAGTAATGTTGTTTTTCAAACACTTCTGTTTCTATCTTTTTTCGTCTTGTTACTAGATAAGAGAAACTTCACATCTATTTTAATTAAATGATCTGCACCATTAGAAACCAAGATAGTGCATTTGCGAACAGCATGGATCCAGACCAGCCTGCGCATCTAGATCCAAATTGGTTTTCTCATGGTGCGGCTCAAATTATGTATCATTGCTTTAGTTCATAAGCTTTTCTTTAATTTACATTTCACTTTTAAACAACACACAGTAACATTTAAATACTGTTATGTTTCAGAAACATTGAAAACCAAGGACAACGAGAAAAACACAAGTCAATGGGAATGGAATACGGGAGTGAATTGAATTATTTATTTAAACAATATTCATTTATATAGAAACTTCAAATATACGATAAGTTTCATCTTGGAATTAGATTTATATAGCATTTGTTGCTTTAATAAACTTAGATCTAAAGTCTTATTATCATTATAAGCCATAGTCAATAGCAACTAAACATCGGTAATTTCGTATGGCATTATCAGTTTAACATCATTTGAATTTTAAACTCGCAGAAAGTATCAATAGAAAATTTGTCACGAATTTTAGCGATGTTAGCAAAGAAGGACCGGCTGATATTGCATATAAAAAGTAATGCGATAGGTATTTCAACAACAACACTTATTATGTATAGTTTTTTTTATCTCATCAACGTTTCGGCTAACGCCTTCATCAGGATAATACACATACAAATATAAACAACGGACGTGACGTAAAACTGATAACGTAACGTCAAATGGCGGGAAAACGTTAATCAAAATATCAAAATGCAAATACATATAATTATATACATATAATTAGTACAAGGTACTATCCCGGATATGAAAATACCAAAAATTTCCTATGGTAAGATTACATAAAAAAGCGGCGATAGGAAAAAACGGAATAGTACCCAGAGTATATGTGTAAATGCACAACTGCACATGCATAATATTCATGAATTTAATCTATTGTAAATAGCAGTTTTGAATTTAATCCTTCCGGACTTTTTGTTTTTAGTTTATGGATCCAGAAAGTTTCTTTACAGAGACGGTCAATATTATTTTTCACAATATCAGTCGGCATAAATGAGAAGTCATTCATACAATGATTATTTGCATTAAAGTGTGTAGCAACATTGGAAGAGAATGCAGAGTCAATGAAATTACATATATCAAATTTGTGGCTGTTCATACGTTTGGAAACAGGTTGCATAGTTTGTCCAACATACTGCATGTTGCACTTTTTGCATGTTATTAAGTACACTACGTTTTTAGTTTGACAGTTCATGTTGTGACGTAAATTGAATGTCTCCTTTGTAACGTGACTCGTAAATGATGTCCCAGTATTAATACGCGGGCAATGTGAACAACGGTTTCTTTTACAACTTTCAGATGCGCAAATGTTCGTACTGTTAGTCGTAAACTCTGAGCTTATCAAAAAGTCTTGCAGATTCTTAGGCCGATTATACGCTACAGTAGGTTTGTACGTATTATGCACAAAATTAACACCTTCGTTATTTGATAACTTCAAAAGATCCCAGTATTTATTAATTGAACGGCCAATATTTGGTAACGACGGATTATATACCACTGTGAATGGGAGTAAATTTTTCTTGTCTCTGGTTGAGGAATTTAGTGCGTCACTTTGTGTCATATGTGATACTTTTTCAAAAGCTGCATCTGTCACAGATTTAAGATAATTTCTGTCTAAAAAGAAGTCACGTAATTCATGAAGTGACGAATTAAATGAATCGTCGTCCGATATAATTCTCCTATAACGTTTGGCCTGGCTGTAAGGAATTCCGTCCTTGCACATTTTCGGATGACATGAAGTGTAGTCGAGATACTGATGGTTGCTTGTTTCTTTCACATAAATATCCGTTTCAGTTTGAAGCGAATCGCTTTTCGATACTTGAACATCCAAGAAGGAAACGGATTTATTCGATATGGTGTGAGTAAACTTAATATTCGGATGGAAACTATTTATTTCATTGATGAATGAATGCAGCTCGTCAAGCGAATGATCCCATATCATAAACACATCATCAAGAAACCTTAACCACAGTGTTGGTTTAATGTCCCGAGTTTGGAAGAAGTCATGTTCAAACTTGCCCATGAACAGGGAAGCATAGGTTGGTGCCATAGAACTACCCATGGCCGTGCCCATCCTTTGGAGGTAATAATTGTCGCCAAATTTAAAGTAGTTATTTTCGAGTACAAGTTTCAGCAAATGGGAAATTTCTTCTGTCGATAATTTGCTGTTATGGTTGTCCTGTTGTAGAAAATACTTGCAGGCGTCAATTCCGTCATTATGTGGAATGTTAGTATAAAGAGATGATACATCTAGTGTTACCAAATATGTGTTTTTACTTTTAATTTTCATATTTTTCACTTTATTAATAAAGTCAGTAGTGTCTTTCACGTATGACGGCAAGTTAATCATATGCGGTTTAAGTACAAAGTCCATATACTTAGAAATGTTCTCAGTTGGCGAATTACACGCTGAGACGATAGGTCTGCCAGGGTACTGTATAGGTAAATTGATGTCTGGACGTTTATGAATTTTTGGCAGGACATAGAAACAAGGGGTACGAATGTCCGCTGGAAATGTATCGAATTCATTATGAATATGGCTATTTGTCTTTTCCAAGTCCTCCAAACAGTCGGAAATATTATGCTGTACTGCATCTGTAGGATCATCCGTGCATTTCTCGTAATATGTGTCGTTATTTAATTGTCTCAACACCTCATTTCGGTAGTCTTCTGTGTTCATAATTACGACAGTATTTGATTTATCTGCCTTTTTTTATAATAATATCTTTATCTCGTGAAAGATTTCGCAGGGAATCCAATTCAGCCTTTGATATGTTACTATAACGTTTGGTATTTTTCTGAGACTGTAATATTTCTTCAGTTACTGCAGTTATGTAAAAATCTAAATATGTATCCCGCCCGGCGGGTGGGGTAAATGTTGATTCAGTTTTAATGAAGAAAGGGAAATCGCGATAGTTGTCACCATTATTTTCCCCAATATCATTGCTATTTTCATCATTTTCATACTTATTACTAAAATACTCCTTAAGTCTAAGTCTACGATTAAATCTAAAAATATCCTCTGCAAGTTTAATAGTGTCATGTGACTTAGTTTTTGGACAAAATTTAAGTCCCTTACCAAGAAGTATGTAGTCATCATCGCTTAGCTGCTTTGATGATAAGTTCAATACCGTGTTTTTCCCTTTCTGTATCTTCCGAATCCTCCTTTTTGTTTTCCGCCAAGTTTTCTTGTCGGGAACCCGGATGAAACGTCGCTGTCGCTTTTTTCTACAGTTGCTGTTGCTGTTAAAAGGTTCTTGACAACTGTTGCAAGCGTTTGTAACGTTTGTTGGAGATTTTGGGTGTTCACTGGTATTTGTGCCCCGCTTTTTACGGCCTCTGCATAAGATTTCCTGGTGCCCGGGGCTTTCTCGTTTTTTGGTTTGTCCGATGGTGATGAATTTGACGGTATATGTCTTTCACCGGAAGTATTAGTCTTGGGTGGATTTTGAACGATTCTGTCGATCTTAGACTGAGTTTTAAACGGCTTGGATCGGTTTTGCATTTTTTGTTTCTTTTGCGTATTCTCTCATTTTTTATTGGATGGATGCCTTCGTCGATCATTGTTGACAGTGGTATCTTTTACGCCTGTATCTTTATCATCAACAATGATGATTGTTTCTTCTGGTTTCTTCACTGAAGATTTGAGAAACTTGAGTTTTTTCTCGTGTTTAACTAAAAGATTTTCTTTCTTCTTTTCTGTTTTTGACAGATTTCAGCGTCCACTTTGAATAGTTCATCATTACTCATAAGTTTCTTTATCTCAGTTCTTGTTTCTTCCATGATACGACCATATTCACGAGACCGGCGTAGATGATCATCACGGATTCGGTCGCAAATATCACCGCTGACTTTAAACAACAGGTCATCTGTTTTTCCGCTAATTGTTCTAGTTGTCTTATACGTGGATCATTAGATGCCATGTTGTTGCTTTCTGGTAGATAATGCGATAGGTATTTCAACAACAACACGTATTATGTATAGTTTTTTTTATCTCATCAACGTTTCGGCTAACGCCTTCATCAGGATAATACAAATACAAATATAAACAACGGACGTGACGTAAAACTGATAACGTAACGTCAAATGGCGGGAAAACGTTAATCAAAATATAAAAATGCAAATACATATAATTATATACATATAATTAGTACAAGGTACTATCCCGGATATGAAAATACCAAAAATTTCTTATAGTAAGATTACATAAAAGTAAGAAAGAAGACGTCTATGATAAACTCACAGTGTCGGTCACAGGTAAAAAAGTGTCTTTTGTAGTAATATGAAAGAGTTTGATAAAATAAATTCATAAAAATACTTGATAATAGCAGGCATTTTAATATCATGAAAATAGTTAAATTGATATTTCACAATTTTGTAGACAAAGTTCTGGTTCCTAATTATTTTTAAAAGAATAATCTGATAGGAGTCACCTTAACGGATAATGATATATTTGTAGACCCATTTCATAATACTTGTAAACATTTTGTTTCTTGTATTTCAGATGTGAGTGTGAGTCACGAAAATGCCTCCGTACAGTAAAACTGTTTACATGTAAATCTATAAGCGGACGCCAATTTGGACGCTGACAACGATGCCATCGAAAGGGTGACAACAGCTCTTCTCTTTGGAAAAAAATGAAATAGTTGAGCTAAAATGTCTTTGGAGGTCCTAATATGATATACGGTTCCAAGTCGCATAAAGTATTTATCCTGAATATTCAGTTACAAAAATAAGGCTCATGTTTCCAAGTTACCAACATTTAGTTGAGTAATGGACAGACTCTTAACAAAATATGCCACTGAACCTGGACTTTAAAACAGATGTAACAATCTAGGAGCGTACATTTGTACATTCAGCCCAACGGCAATCCTACACCCCTGAGTGTAAGAAAAGTTTTTCCAGCACTAGGTGAAAATACGAGAAAGTTATGTCCGATATACAAAAGTACGAGTGCCTGATATCTACTCGACCAACCTCGATAACTCTTGGTGAATAAATCAATCGGCAACCCTCAGAATTAGATTCACTACCGGGTTGGATAATTTAATTGTATTTCACTATATTAAACAACATTGAAATATTCTAAAGATTTTTTTGCGGATAAAGGTTGTATATCTATCTTGCATATACTTTTAAAGGTATTATACAACCCGTCTTACGTGATCTTTTCTCGTGAATCTTCTGAATTTTATGTAGAGCAGATAGAATTTAACAAATGTATGAACGAACCCTTCACATTTCGTAACCAACCATTAATTCACTGACTGTTTTATATATTAAAAATGATTTCGGGTATAACGTTCATTCATTCGTATTACAATTATTGTTCTTAAATGATTATCTCTGACATGTTTTACAAATAAACCAGGTCGCCCCATGACCATTTAACAACAACTAGGTGATACAACCCCTCTTATGTGATCTTTCTCGTGAATCTCGTGAATTTTATTCTCAAAGAGTCTATACTTAATTATGGGCGTTTATAAAACGTGTCCCATGGTCATGCGAGCGTCTCGTCAGATAATTGTGGTGAACAGTTGTAAAAGGTTCCTTCAGTATTACTCGATGTCAAATGGTCAAGGTCGAATGAGGAAGGAAGTTCCATCATGACTCTCCTTGAAATTATTTTGTACTTCTATTCTGAGTTCAACTTCAGATGAGATGATTCAAACACTACATTTGAGACACAATAATTGCATTTCAGTTGCTGTAAAATAATATTATTACACGACTTTTACGCTAAATTACGTCCTTTTAAAGGTGTTTACTTTTTTGTTTTGTATTTTGTCGGGTTTAACGTCGCACGTCATATGGCGACTCTCCAGCTTTTGATTGTCGAAGAAGACCCCAGGTGTCCAGTGAATTATTTCATTACTTGTGGGCATCTGGGTAATCACCGACCCGGATTGTGTCCTCACATGTAGAATTCAACGCTTTTATATGTGTAATTCTACGTCCAGAGCGAGGCTCAGACCCGTATCGGCCAGGATCAAGTCAACGACCTTAGCCTCAGCCACTTGGCCACGGGGGGCCCTGCTATCAGTGTTTGCAGTTCGGACACAAATCACCAACCTTTTTATCCCAAATGATAATGTGATTCCCGCCCAAACGCAAGGACGCGTTCATTTTATGATAACCGTAAAA
The DNA here is from genome assembly GCF_021730395.1 of Mercenaria mercenaria. Taxonomy (NCBI): domain Eukaryota; kingdom Metazoa; phylum Mollusca; class Bivalvia; order Venerida; family Veneridae; genus Mercenaria; species Mercenaria mercenaria. The sequence continues at coordinate 55,094,911 of NC_069366.1, forward strand.
ATAAGAATTCATAATGCTTGCACATTACTTGACAAGTAAATATTAGTAATTGTTTCATTTTAAATACCCAGTTAGTATATACTGCAACATAGCTCAGTCGGGTAAAATGCAGATAACATTTGGATAGAAGCAAATCATATTTTCTTTTCTTTCTTTAATGGTTTGTATTTGCATATATGTCTTTATATAACATAACATTATGGTCATTATTCGCTTAAGTGCATTGAATTAATATCATCTTTGATATGATGCTTAACCTTTCTCATCTGCCATATCGGCTTTAGATGTTTCTCTGTCGTGTTGTCACAGAGCACACGAATATAATTGCTTTTTTTGCAAGAATGAAATAAAATTTCAATGCCGATGCTGAGTAATCTGTTTACCATGGCTAGTATGCTTCACCTCCGAGCTAATTTGTATTTGGTACTAAAACTTGAAATATTTATATTTAAGTATGTTAGAAAAATGTTGAATTCCCTTTCTTCCATTTTAATCTACAATCCATAAAGAAAACAAACGTGTTTGTTATCATTGATGGATCTAAACGGAAGGGAAAGAAGCATTTTCTAGAAATATTTCGATGGCAGAATACAATACATATCCGTAGCACTGACCAATCTATAAACCGGGCCAGCCAGTCTATTTTGTAAGTACAACAACACGGTTTACCATTTAAACAAGTTGTATTTACAGACATGTTTGTAAACATCATGTTATCGTTGTGCAAATTAATACAAGGAGAAACACGTTTTAAATCACGCACTCTATTCTGAACAATGTACTATATTAATGAGAACCGGAACCGCTTGAACGTTTAATTCAGAATAAAGCCAATTCCATGCTGCAGTCGCACGAACATTCTCTTTACAAACCTGATTTTGTTTGAATAGATGCACTTATAAGATGTAAATAAAGTAAACAGTATACTGATATAGCCCACATAAGTGGCATAACTACAACCGGTAATAGAGCTACGGTATAAGATAAAGGTCTGTCCTGCCCATTACAATGTTCGCTTGGAAATTATTTCGCTTCCTCATGAGAATCTAATGTAAATGCTCTATCAAAGCTAGAAAACATTACCTTCATTCAAAATTTCCAGTTCGAAGACGCCAGCTCTAAAATTGCACAAAACCAGTTAAATGTTTTTGAAAAATATCCAAATATTTCTAGGGTCACATCTAGAGGTTTATGTTTATTTTCACTTCTTTTTTGTGCATGGGCTTGCGAAAACATTTTAGGCACACTTTTATAAAGGTCTTTTATTATCAGCTAGTCAAATTTCCCCGTGATCGACTACTCTGCATGTCCCTAATACGCCAGTCACACATACGGCGCGGATAGCTACGTCTAGCCACGGAAGAAACGTAGTAATCCGTATCGATCCGTACCTGAGCCGTACCTCAAAGTAGTAATCCATATCAATCCGCACCAACACTTGGTCAAAACGTACTCAAGACTTGTTCCAAACTTGCAAGTCTCTCCAATTTTTGAACATGCACAAAAGTTTGAGCGATACGAAGCCATTTGAGCGTGACTTTAGTCCAACTTGGTTGAAACTTATTCATTCGTAGTTAAACGTACTAAACGAAGTTATACATACTGAAACGTACCTTGCCGTAGTTTGACATGATGTCAAAGAAAATCGCTATGAAAACGCTACACGTGGCCTATCGATATGAAACTTACCGACCCGTTACTAAACTTTAATGCAAACGTAGTCATGCGTATTGATCCGTAGCTGAACGTAGTTATCGAGGCTGCCCGTACTTAAGCATAGTTCAAGGTAGTTCGCCGCAGACCCGGCAAGTATTGGGCATTTGCCAGGCGCAGTAAAATGTAGTTCAATATAGTATGCCTAACCTTTCCGTACTTATTCGCGTCAATGTACATTTTTGTTCCCCGTTTCTCACCATTTTTCCCGTGCTAAGATGTACTGCTCCGTACATATCCGTGTCCGTCCCCACACAGACCAGTCCAATCCGCACCGTACCTCAACGCACGGACACGTCCGTATGTGTGACTGTAGCTTTACACAAAACCGACTGCTTCAGTAATTTCATGAAATGACGGAGCGTATCCAGAAATAAGTGACTCTAAATAGACGATTGCTTAAGAAATGTATCTATATTAAAATAAAGATCCCTGTAACAAATGATAAAAGTGTTATTGTTCTTATTAATTTGGCCCTAGAATTTAATTAATATGATTGTCTTTATTTGCCATTTTCCTCGATTCTGATAACTGTTCAAAATCTCAGACCAGTGTCGGTACATGTTGAACAGTAGCGATAATCAAAAACGGGTTGCTGACTAGCTTCTTTTTAAAAATAGATAACCTTGTTTTCTACTAACCCTCTACCTTCATTAAATGGCATATGAGAATAATGTTTACTTCCGCGATGGCTTTCCTGGAGCAGTTATAATAATAAATTAATGGGCCGCACCATAAGGAAACCAACATAGTGCATATGCGACCAGCATGGAACCAGACCAGCCTGCGCATCCACGCAATCTGGTCAAAATCCATACTGTTCACTTTCAAAGCCTATTGCAATTAGAGAAACCGTAAGCGAACAGCATAGATCCTGACCAGACTGCGCGGATGCGCAGGCTGGTCTGGATCCATGCTGGTCGCAAATGCACTATGTTGGTTTTAAATGGCATTTGCGAATAACGTTTACTTCCGCGATGGCTTTCGTGGAGCAGTTATAATAATAAATTCATGAGCCGCACCATGAGAAAACCAACATAGTGCATTTGCGACCAGCATGGAACCAGACCAGCCTGCGCATTCACGCAGTCTGGTAAAAATCCATGCTGTTCGCTTTCAAAGCCTATTGTATAAGAGAAACCGATAGCGAACAGCATAGATCCTGATCAAACTGCACAGATGCGCAGGCTGGTCTGGATCCATGCTGGTCGCAAATGCACTATGTTGGTTTTCTCATGGAGCAGTTATATCATATTTCAGGAAACTGAATACGTCATTTCGTTTATGCGTCGCCAGTAAATCCTGGAAAACAATAGAAAGCTCATTCAGAAATGAATTTTGAATGCTGCCATAGCGAATCCAAATCTTACATTAGATATTTACGTGTGAATATGTCCGTCCACCTTTTCACAGTAGACGTATACACGTGCAGTTAAATATTAAATGTTAATTTCATGCACTTAGGCTGAAAAAACAACACTTTGGGATGTCTGTTATACCACTTAAATCTGACTAAAGTTCTCGATCTTCCTAAGACAGCCTATTCAAATAATCTTCTGTGTAATCGGATTTCCAATGCTACGTTTATTTCCATCAATCAGACTACTCGTTTCAACTAGCGTTTGGCTAAAAGGGACTGGACTCAGATTTTGATTAAAATAATTTTTCTTTGAAATAAAAGTTTCGACATATTATGAACATAAAACATAAGATTTTGTTTCTAAAATTATCTTTAAAAAAGTGAAATCAGGAGAAAATCACGCCCCAGTCGGGAATTGAACCCAGGCCGTTGCGGCAATAAATATTTTCCTGTGTACTTGACCAGTACACCACATATTATCAATGGTTGAATATAAAGCTTCCCTTACAATTTTTTTTTCGATCATGAATGGAAAAAAATACGAAAAACAACTAATTCTCGTGCGTCTATAAAAGCTTACTTAATAGAATTATAAACCCATATATCGAAAACTGGAATCCCAGGTTAAATATAGATTTTTCTAAACTTCTGCTTTCACTTTCAATATGTTGAAAGCAAGGCTCTGATTGGTAAAAGAGTGCCTCAGATCTAAGGTGCGTAGCACTTATTGGAGATGATTTCAATCAGATTGATATTACTTTAACTATGAAGCGTCTTTACATAAAGTAGTAGGCCTTTTTCAAATGTGTTTTGAATTTGAATAAACAATTTTCAACTAAATATGACCATAATAAAACATTTTTAGTGATAAGGTGCCATAAATGTGTGAAACGCCTCATACCATTTAGATTGGTTTAAACTGTATTTATTTCCACAAATTGTATATACAAACATGAGTACTATATTGAAATTAACAAAGTTTGATAAAAAGACATACATCAATCAAAATAGTACAAACAAACAAACAAAGAAATTTTCAATCGAATGGATTGGAAAACAAGCTACTTAAAACTTATATGAATTCCGCTCCATAAGAAAAACAGAGGTTAGATGAAGAATAGTAACTAGGCTGTGTAAGTATGTGTATCATGTTGTGTTAATCGGAATATGAATGTGAAAAATAAATGCATAATGCAAAGTTTTTGTGTGTGTGTGTTTTTTTGGGTTGGGGTTTTTTTATGTTTTTTTGTTTGTGTGTGTGTGTGTGTGTGTGTGTGTGTGTGTGTGTGTGTGTGTTTTAATGATGATTGAAGAATTAACGAGCATTTTTATGCTATTGTCTCTCGTCGTCGTTTGGGGGTGGGAGAGGGGAGATGTTGATTGTCGCAGCTTATGTACTGAATCTATTTGTTGAGATGATAAATCGTTGAACGTCAGTGAATAGGGAAATATTATGTTGATAAGATAGATGTTCATCACCATACAGTAGATTGTTAAGAGTTAAAGCGCATTGGAGATTGGAAAATATGTCAGTTCGAAGATTTTGGTATTTTCGACAATGGAGCAGATAATGGTCGACAGTTTCTATCTCACCACAATCACATCTAGCGGTGTTTGTGATTCCTCGGCGGTTGAGGTCATAGTTAAGGGAGCTACAACCTAGACGTAATCGAGCATGAAGAATTTGGCCTTTTCTGGATCCAGCATTAAATAAAGGATTTGATTTCGGTAGGTTTTTATTCAGATTTGATTTGAAGGCATTGACTGAAGGAGATGATTTGATATGTTGAGGAAGTAAGTTCCAGTCGTTTATTGTCTTAGGAAGAAAGGAAGATTTGTATGAATGTGACTGGCAGAGGATATTTCTGATGTTTCTTTGATTAAATCTAGTATTGATATTATGTTGGTTTTCAGGAATTAGTGAAGACAGGTAGGCGGGTGATAGACCATTGACCATTTTATAGAACAAAACAAGGCGATGTTTTTTTCGTCGTTCTGTCAGAGGTTTCCAACCGAGATCGAATAAGAGTTTCTGGATGTTACAGAGTTTAGTGGCACCGGTGACTATACGTGCAGCCTCGTTCTGGACGGCCTCGATTTCATTCTTAAGAGCTTCTGTACTGTTGTCCCAAACAACATCAGAATATTCCAGGATTGGACGAATAAATGAAAAGTACATTCGTTCGAGACTTTGTCGATTTAATAGAAATTTAAGGGATCTCATTATTCCAATTCGTTGCCAAGCTTTTTTCAAAGTAATAGATATATGTGAGGACCATTTTAGATCCGAGGAAAAGGTGAGACCGAGATTTTTTGTGTTCAGTCACTTCAGTGATTGGTATATTGTTCATATATAATTGAGGATGATGGGTTTGTAGAGTTTTCTTGAAAAGATCATGGATTCTGTTTTTGATGGGTTGAATGTCACAAGCCATGCTTTGGACCAAGAGTGTATAGTTTCAAGATCAGTGTTCAGAGTGGTACTGGCTAAAGCTGGATCATCTACGATGATAAAAGACTAGTATCATCTGCAAAAAGACGAATTTTAGAACCGATGTTTGAAACAATGTCGTTAATGTATGTTAGGAATAACAAAGGTCCTAGAATAGATCCTTGCGGGACACCAGCGTTGATTGTCGACCAAGAGGAACATGCATTTGCGTACACAACTCGCTGCTTACGCGTGGAAAGGTATGAGGTTATCCAGTCAAGAAGTAAGCCCTTAATACCTAGAGAGGATAGCTTATGAAGAAGTCCGCGATGCCACACCCTGTCGAAGGCCTTTGAAACGTCACAGAACACGGCTCGAACTTCTTTGCCGTTATCGAGAGCATTGCAGATGTCGTTATGAAGATATACCAGTTGGTTCACTGTAGAGTCACCTTTGATAAAGCCTGATTGAAGAGAAGTAAGAAGATTGTTTTGAGTGAGATAGTTGTAGAGATATTTGTGAATACACCGTTCCATAAGTTTGCCTATGCAGCTTAGAAGGGAGATTGGTCGATAGTTCGAAGGTTTTGAGGGATCTGATTTTTTAAAAACTGGAGTAACGTTTGCTAGTTTCCAGGACGAGGGGAAGAAGGAATGCGACAATAACTTATTGAAAAACTTGGAAAGAGGTTCAGAAAGTTCTGCCTTACCTTCTCGAAGAAGTTTAGGGCTGATGAGATCAGGACCACATGCTTTAGATGGATCAATGAGGGATATAGCATCAGAGACGTCTGTTGGTGTAATAAGAATATTCGTTAGGGTAGCTGTAGTAGAGGATGGGCATGGTGGCAAAATTTCATTAGTGTCATCTATGGTGGATTGTGAGCAAAGAAATGGTTAAGGAGTTCTGTCTTTTCTTGGTCTGTAGATGCTTGTGTATTTTGGTCTTGTAGCGTTGGAATTGTCTGAGCTGTTGTTTTATTTGTTAGTTTTTTAGCAGTTTTGAACCAAAGTTTCGCTGTTATTGTGTTTGAATTTACTTGTTCAATGAGTTTATTTTGGTAGTTTTGTTTTGATATTCGTATTAGTTTTGTAACCTCGTTACGTATTGTTTTAAACATTGTCCACGCTTGTTCAGTGTTAAGTCGTTTTGCTGTTTTGTGTAACTTCTTGCGCTTCCTAATAGCCTTTCTTATCGTGTTATTTAGCCAAGGAATGTCGTTTGGTCTTATTGTGACTGTTTTATTTGGAATTGATTGTTGTGCTGCAGTTAATATTGCGTGTGTGATGTCTTCAGTGGCTTTGTTAAGGTCAGTGTTTTCTATTATGGTGTCCCAGGTAGTATTATGCAGTATTGTTTTGTATTGATCATAGTTACCTTTGTCGTACAACCATACTTTTCTTTTGAATGTAGTATTTATAGGTTTGTCTAGTTTAAGAACAGCAACAATAGGGCAGTGAAATCGAATCATGTCAGGAATGAATGGATCGGCAACAAAGCTTGTTAGTACATGATTATTATTTTTAACAAAAATGAGATCAATAAGAGAGGATGAGTTTTCTGTGAAATGTGTTGGTGATGAAATTAATTGTTCTGCCTGGTAAGAGGAAATTAGATTTGATATCTTGTTTGTCTGAGTGTTTAGGATGTTGATGTTAAAGTCACCAGCAACTAGGATATTATCACAAGGTTGGTTAAAAGCTTGGTCTATGGACTGTTCAAGAAGAAGCCATTGCTGATTATTTGAATCCGGAGGACGATAGATGCCTCCTACAAGAATGACACGATGTCTGAAATTTATTTCAAGCCAGAGAGCCTCTATTCCAGCAACAGAAAGGTCGTCACGATGTTTGGCGAGAAGGCCATCTCGAATGTAGATAGTGACTCCTCCACCTATGCGATCATTACGATCACAGCGAAACGTTGTTTGAAAGTTAGGTATAAGAAGATCGTCATTTGATATTGCAGGAGATAGCCAGGATTTTGTGAAGATAAGAATATCGTAAGGCTGAGCTTCTATTTCTAAAATGTCAATTTTAGGCTTGAGACTTTGAATATTTAGATGCATAACAGAAAGACCACTTTGCAATATTTCACTGTATGCGGATAAAGATGAGTTTTCTGATGAAATTGTACTATTGGGTCCTGGATGTGGGTGTACATTTCCAGAGATTATGAGAAGTAGAGGCAACAGTTGAGAAGATATGTATGTTCGAATGAAAGTACTGACCGTAACAGAATGTACATGTATGTTTAAGTGATTGCATAAGAAAAGTGTGACTGGATGGCGCTTTTTGTTTGAGTCATGAATTTCCATGATCAAGGAGGCTGATATGTGATTAATATCTGTAGTTTAGCCACCAGTCTTAGATAGAGGTATTTTGCTGCAATAGGGCGGATCCGCCCCTCCGACGACGAGAGAATGGAACGTGCATAAATTACAAGTTTTAAACTAATTAGTGAAAGACGTGTAAAAATGAATATGTACAATCGAGAGTTCATGTTAATTTCCGAAACATTTTGGTCATCGCCATTGAAACTTAACTGCTTAATGTATGAAATAAGATTCTGATCTTTACAGTTGCGAATATGTGATACGTTTGTCTCACATGAAGTGTTGGTACCTATGGTTCATTGGCTAGTTATAGACTGTAAATACTTTATAGACCTTAGAGATGTTTAAAAAAAAAGGAAAAAAAGACAACAATAATTTATATACGAGTATAAAATGGGAGATTACTCCAGCAAGCATAATGAGACGGTGTTACGAGTATTCTCCCTTATATTGTACACTTGCTTACAACGAGAAATTTTCGTTTGATTAAAGCTACGTAGCCGTTCAGTATTGATAACTTTTTAATTTGAGATCGTAGTGATACATGTAAAGGCATAATGCAAGTTATTCCAACGAAATCAATGTTCCAAACACTGCAGTTCTTGCACGAAAAGAAATTGCAAGACTGCCGTTGGAAATATTAACGTACTTCGAGTAGATGTTTGTATAGATTAGATTAACATTTTCAGTTCAAAGTATGTAGTGAATCGCGCTATTTTAATTTCGGGCTAATTTTAAGAGACCCTTGCTTGAAATAGGCAAGAGATGTTTAAAAATAAAGGTGGTTTTTTTTTAAGAAACTTGAATTATTAGCTCGCTAGCATTACGGCTATTTAATGTATACATACTACATGTGTATTAGAAGATAAATGTTGAAAAGTTTTTTGCGCATGATAATCATGCATGGTTTTGTAGGAAGTCAGTATTGGTGTAGTAATGACATAAAGTTTGACAATTAGTTTAATACAGACGTCGTCCACATGTTTTCCGTGATATATTGTAGGTAAATTTACAGAGTTTGTATAGAAAAATAGGTTTTCAACGTGTGATCGAGACTATATTTTGTGTATTTCAGTTGTTTGCAGTTGGGTTGTTGCCTTTTAAATGGAATTTTTGTTTTCAGTGAAAAATTTTCGTTTTACATTGTGTATTATATAGTGTTCGTTATATTGGATTTTAGATAGTGGAAAAAATGGAGTTTAGAGTGAACTTTGATGTTGTTTATTGTATGTTTGCTAATTTATGTACATTTTGGTTTAGGCTACTGGTAATCATTCAGGATGAGTTACATTGGATTTTAATTGATGGTAAAAAAGAAGAATTTGTCAAAAAGTATTATGACAATTAGCTGAGTAAAATAAATAAATAGTAATAATAATAATAAAATACACATTGATAAATTATATGTTTGTAGTACCTGACACGTTATATAAACGATAAATAGAACAGACAGATCAACAGACATTTTCATTAACAATAGGTCCAAATGAGTTTGTGTATGAACAAATTGTACAAAGGTCAAATTAGCTCATGTATTTAAAATAAATGAATTCGGTAATGAAATATATACAATTTGATTTTTCATGTATGAAGTACACAATATGTTAAGCCAATTAAATAGATCGTTTCATTAACAACAAATTCAAATAAGTTTAGGTATCAAACAAATTGTATGGTGGCAGAAAGGTAAATAAATTTGATAAATAAATTGATAGTTAATGTATGTAGTGCCTCAAATAATAAATCAATAAAACAGACTAATTCATTAACAATTTGGCCGACTGATTCATGTATAAAACAAATAGTATGGTGAATAAAGATAAATGACTTTAAATATATTCGTAGTCAAATGAGTACATATATCAAGCAAATAGTATAATGATAACAACATAGTCAGATGAGTACATGTATCGAGCAAATTCTATAATGATGACAACATAGTCAGGTGAGTACATATATCAAGCAAATTCTATAATGATGACAACATAGTCAGGTGAGTATATGTATCAAGCAAATAGTATAGTAATAATAACGTAGTCAGGTGAGTATATGAATCAAGCAAATTGTATAATAGTACCAGCATAGTCAGATGGGTTCTTGTATCAATCAAATTGTATAATAATAACATCATAGTCAGGTGAGTGCATGTATCAAGCAAAATGTATAATAATAATAACATAGTCAGATGAGTACATGTATCAAGCAGATTGTATAATTATAACAACATAGTCAGATGGGTTCTTGTATCATGCATATAGTATAATAATAACAGCAAAGTCAGATTAGTACATGTATCAAGCAGATTGTAAAATAATAATAACATAGTCAGATAGGTTTGTGTATCAAGCAAACTGTATTATAATAACATCATAGTCAGATGAGTTCTTGAATCATGCATATTGTACAATAATAAAGCATAGTCAGGTGAGTACATGTATCAAGCAGATTGTATAATAAAAACAACATAATCAGATGGGTTATTTTGTCAAGCAAATTGTATAATAATAACATCATAGTCAGGTGAGTACATGTATCAAGCAGCTTGTATAATAATAACAACATAGTCAAATAGGTCCTTTTTCAAGCAAATTGTATAATGATAACAACATAGTCAGATGAGTATATGTATCAAGCAAATTGTGTAATTTAATAACAACATTGTCAGATGAGTATATGTATCAAGCAAATTGTGTAATAATAACAGCATTGTCAGATAATTATATGTAACCATTTAGATTATATTTCTCTTATTTAAGCTAAGGGTAATTCAATCAGGTAATTCAATCAGGTAATTCATTTTTTCCTGAAATAAATAACTAAATAATACTATTTATTTATTTGTTTATTTCGGTGCACCAACACAGTATAGGTTATATGGCGCCAAACAGGACTACAAATTTTGATTTCAAATCCCATTTACATCGAAATAAAAACATGAGGTATGGAATCAAAATTTGCATACCTACTGGAATCACAGAGTTACAGCAAAACCAAGTGTTAAGACCTTATTAGTCGCCTCTTACGATCATGCAAGGGTAAGGCAGTGGTTCCAATTCTTTTCATACACAGATCGTCCCAGAACCACATGGGGCCTAAATACTACTACTACTACTACTACTACTACTACTAATAATAATAATAATAATAATACTGATAATAATAATAATAGAATATCAAAGAAAATAGAATTTATTTTAATAAATTCTGATGAATTTCTCTGTCTTGCTTCACTGTTACAAAAAATGGGAAATATACAAGATACAAATAGAATAAAAAAAAGCTTTATCTCAATATTTTATTTTAAAAAGTAATAAAATTGAAATACAAACACACGTATATTAACATTAGCATTAGGTAACAGTTAAAAACAAGAAGGCCATGATGGCCCTCACTAAATGGTATAATAAGAAACATTCTACCAAATTACTCAGAATGTTTGGAAAAACTCGACCCGTCTAGCAGCATTGTCATATTAAGCTTTAAACATTTTAGTAGAGGGCCATTAATTTCTGTGAAATAAATTGTATAATTTGAACAGTTCTTTTGAAAATGTCATTTGAATATTTGCTATATTTAGCACTGGCGATAATGACATTTTTTACAAATTAGAATATCTGAACACTTTCTGTAGATGGTGGCTCAAGAAACTGTTCTATAAAATTATTACAAAATCCAACAGTTAAGGACAAAATGCTATTTGGATTTCTTTAACTCTGGCGGCCCATGTGTCCGAAGAACCAGAATAAATGGCACAATCTCTGTTAAGAGTCACCAAAGAAACTTTTGCGATTAGTTAGCTTACTATCAGGAAGACAGTTTCTTAGAGGAGATTTTGAATATTTTCATTTTAAAGTAGCGATATAGATTTTCTAAAAGTTCCCATTATACACTTACATACAAAGAAACTGGTGGCCATGTTTGGAAGAGTATGAGTAATTTAAATAATCTTGTAGGAGGGTAACCAAATAAACATGTATGTATAATTATTTAAAATCAAGACAGCAGTTTCTGACAAATAGAATTTTCAAAATCTTTTTACTATATACATACAGGGAAAAGTAACCATGCCACCTTTTGAACAATTTGTTAGATGATTACCAAACAATCATTTCCATTAAATTATTTTTAAATCGGACCAGTCGTTAAGGGGGAGGAAATTTTCTATTTTTAAGTCTGGCGGCCGCTATGTACAACCAAAGCTGAAGTTTGGAAGAGCACCATTCAAAGAACATCAAGGTCAAGCTTCATCAATTTCCAACTGATGGCTTCAGATGAGAATTCGTTCGAAGGAAATGCTGATGGACAAAATAGACGACTGACGGACGATATTCAGTGAGTGATAAAAATAGCTCACATTGATTACTTACATGAACCGGAAGATTATTACTAACTCGAAACACTTTCGGGTTTAGACGTTAAAAAACGACTATGTATTATTTTTCCTTATGACATATTTGTCATAAAAATGAAAAGCGAAAGCAATGTAATCCGAGAATTTCGATGACTTGATATAGGTTCATTTTCCGCATCAGAAAAGAAAACGTGAACACTCAACAGGTCGCTCAACACGACAAAAACGAAAATGTTGAAGGCTCGGTTTGATTGAGTCTGTTCATGGACGGTAGTGGAAATGCATGCTACCGTCCACGCCCTCTAGCCCCGGGTTCAGCAGAACTCAACATTTACACATGCTACAAAAATATTTTAGGGACATCCACAGATGTGTTCATACGGCGGTGCACATGGACCTTCAATGATACACATGCATGTAATTCCATGAAAAGCAGCGTATGGTCCCAATTTAAAATAATTTGTTTGCCCTAAACGAGAAAACAATAAGCAGAACTAAACAAACTGGAGTTTAGAAAGGGGGTCTGAGGTTATGGAGCCTGCATATCACAGGAACTGCCAAAAGACAAAATTAAAAAGCAGGCACAATATCCAAGGGGTGATTATACAATACTCAAAGCTATGACAGTGGGAGTATTGGAACCACCCAGGCCGAAATGTTCAAGCTGATGTTTTATAAAATATGGTATATCTAGATCAAATAATTCTAAAGAGTAAATAAATGATGAAGCCAGTTTACAATTTAGTTGACTTCTTAAAAGTAATTAAATACTTCATTATATCTTCTAAAACGTGTTAGTATAATTACAGAACACAGCAAGCGCCAGCACATTTCAGAATTCAAACCATAAATTCATTCTCCATTTAGGACCTTAACATGCAATATAATGAAACAAAACAAACCAACACAAAAGAAACTGAACATAGAGACGTTACAAATATACGTCCCCTTTAAAGCAAACCCTATTACAATGTTTGTGTGTATGCGTGTATGTATGTATATATGTATATATGTATGTATTTATGTATGGATGGATGGATAGATGAACCCAAAAATGCAGATGGATGGATGGATGGATGGATGGATGGAAAGATAGATGGCTGGATGGCTGTATTTACGAAGGTAGGAAGGTGCAAATAATGAATTTTCCGGATATATACACAAACACTTAAAAAGTTAAACGAACTGACAATCAATACAAAACAAATGAACAAAGAAAAGGGACAGCAACGTTCCAGCGAAGCAGTCTCCTAAAGCTGGTCCATTTTGGTAAACAATTCATTTTGTAGACCAGTACTCTATTATAGAGTGTTCAATTTTTCTATCTTCGATTTCTCTCACCAAAACTGAATTTGAATTAGCAAATGCAACTCCTATAAGTTGTGGTATAACACCGACTACAACAATAAAGATCACGTGCATTACTTCTGATATTTCAGTTGTTGGACCTGTCACGTAATTAGAAGAAATGCTCAAAGTAAGAAAAATAAACGCAACCATAATAGACACCTTGAATACTAATGTCAAGAATTGCTGGTGTATAGGGCGGTGTTTTTTCACTAGAAAATCAAACAATCCTCTAGGAATACCATAGACGTCATCTTTCTCTCTGATCGTCAAAGGTCCTTTGATGTCTTGAACCACAAAACAATCTTCCGTGTTATTGATAATGTTTCCGTTAATCCGAATTCCTTTCAGGCTCCCACAATTGACATTTGAAATAGTTAAGTAGCCTTCGAGCAAAGTGACATTGTAAGGTTCCTGTGCCATAGCTTTCGATTTATCAACTGCTATAGTTAACAACTCAGTATAAACGTCGCTAAAATTTCTGATTTGTTTGATGAAGTAGTAAAGGACGATTACGAAAAAGAACAGGTATCCGAATGATACGGAGGGATAGATTATAACCGCAATGAAGCACAATGTTAGAACTTGAGTGACTATTCCAAAGCTTTTGATGAACACCAAGCCAACGATGTAAGCCAACAAAGAAAATATTATAAATACGGCGGTTACACCGACTACAATAAATATCTTAAAACTAAATACCCAAGATAGAAACCTGCTTTGATATTTTAAGTATCCAAGAGCCCTTGTTGCTCCTTTTACCATAACAACCACGAAAAAACAAAATGGTAATCCGTAGTATAGAAGGCACATGATAACTTCAATAATGCAGAACACTATATAAAAAGGCAAAACAAAAATAGCGAACGCTGCATAAAAACTTGTATTTGTACCTTCACCAAAACAAGAAACTCGTCGTGTCTGAATTCGCCATACCCTAATCCAGAATTTCGTTGTAAAAAGTAAATAAAAACTACATTTCATCAGAGTTGATCCTTTTGTGTATCCAGGTTTAAGATGATCTGGTTCTACTTTTATCTGTGACATTTTCACAATTTCCTTATACCCAAAGAACAAAGGAGATGGAATATAAAGGTTTGAATTTGGCAAACCATCTTCAACTATTTGTTTTAAGCAACGTGGAAGTACCATAAATAAGAAACCAAATGTAAAATACATAACTGAAATAGCCAATGGACCTCCAAGGCCAGGGACAAAGGTTTTATGTTTGTTTCCTGGATCCACCAATAACGAAAGGAATCCTATCGGCGATCCAACTTCTACTAAATCTTTCACAGTTATCTTATCATCGTCATCCCACACACCCAATCCTCTACTATACCATGCAATCTGAATGTAAATTATCAATGGTGCAAACATAAGACAAAGCAATCGACGTAGTCTTGACGTAAGAATAGGATATTCATTATAAAGTCCTAAAACGTCAAAGCTGAACAGGTCATAAAATGTTAAAGGTGATTTTATTCCATCAGCGTAAATCCAATTTTCTTCCTCTTCAATTAATTCAAAACCCTCGACGGAAGTTTCGGCATTTTGTTCAAAGTCATTCCCAACGATTCTGTCGCGTTTAGCAGTCCAGGCAAAAATCTTAAACATGGTTATTGGGCAAAACGCTAGTAATAGAATTTCCAAAATGAAAGGCACATGAGAAGTTTGAGTCCATGTACGAACTCCTGGTATGTTTCCCTCTGGACAGGAATGATAAAGTTTCTGACTCGTGTAATTATAATTCACTGTGCAACATTTATAATGTATGTATAAACATGGATATATAAGATACTGAGCTGCATAGTATCTAAGCGTTCCCAGTAGATTTGTGTTGATAACTAGGTAACAAAAGTAGCTTTCACGATATTTGATATAATCGTGCTCTTCTTCTGCAAAATTGACTAAAGAGACAAGTGCCTTTGTTATTTGGAAAGATGTAAGATTTGATCCGTATTCAATGCTACAACCGGAAGTCACAGTGAGATAAACGTATGGAATGTGAATAGTTTTTGCATCTAGAAGTCCGAACGTGAGTAAACCATAGTCTAAATTCCAAGATAGGAAAGGGAAAGGTCCAGTGGATGTGTTGTAGGTCCAATACCATCTTCCACCTTGAAACACATCTTTTAAGGATGTATGCTTTGTGTCTCCGGTAAGGCGAATTCGAAACTGAACAAAATGCGGTTCATTTTTCAGAAGCTGGCTCTGAAAATACTGAATACTTCTATTTGGAATCGATATATTGCACTCATTTTCTTCCTCTGAAGTCAAAAAGTTTGCATGTTCCATTTCTTCATCTTTTTCTGAAAGGTTGTTTGTTGGCACGATTGCGGTGTTATTTGTATTGTGTTTGTTACTAGAATCGCCAGTTTTAAAACTATCAGCAATGCTAATCTTCTTGTTTTCATCTTCTTTTGTGTCATTGTGACTGTAATCTGTACCGTTTTTACTGAATGTTGCCTTTCTTGAAAACTGCTGCTTTTGCATCTCTTTTCGTTTGAAATTGCGTGTTAAGAAGGCATCTTTGCTCGATTGTGCTGCAACATCTACACCAAGTGTTAATATTAGCAAAAACCAGAAATGCATTTTTAGGGTTTCTCTGAAAAGAAATAATACAGTATGTTAGCGTCTCTGACACAGGTATATCATAGCTGTTTTAAAGATGTATTGCTTATGTTAAAAGCTAAACGTTTTTGATCTGATATTCAACATTTTTGCATTGTTGTAATCTTTTCAATAGAAACGAGATCGGAATGCCGTCAATGCTAGGTATGTTCTGCAATTTCGTATTAAATCAGGGATTATTCAGTTACCACCGCGTCTAGTCCTACACCACGCAGAGTATACTTTAAATTGGCATAAGGTTCAATTGAGATTGTATTTACTAAAAGACATTAATGTGAATGTCACATTGTTTCTCACTTAACGTTTATATTTAGATACTTCGTTTTGAAGCGGACAATATGTGTCTGTTTTAACAGTATTTGTCTTGTTTTCAAATTAGTTTTGTGCAGTTATTTTTGAATTGATAATGCATAGTTATACAGATTCGGAGTAAGATCGAATAAATCAGTCAGATTTGAAAAATAACACTACATCACTTACCTCTAATTGATGACACTGTATCCCAATCCACTGTTTAATTGAAAATACTCCCTGCGTCTTTGTTTATCCATGAAATCCTTGTCGGCAAATGAAATCATTATTTGCATATCGAAACTCTACATACCGGAAGAAAAAACGCTCATAATACGAATATAGGAATAGCATACGCTGATAAGTGTTTAAACATTCATCATAAAACATTTGTATAGACACTGACACTATACTTAAATGTTAATAGTCAGACGTTTTGGTTTAACTTTGCAAACAAAATATTTGAAAGCTTTTAAGTTTACAAGTACTTTGTTCAATGCCCCTCAAGTTATTCTTTATTACATTATCAACCCAATGCTAAGTTGTACAATAGCTTACATAGTATAATACGTTTATTTGTTGGGGGGTGGGGGGGGGAGTGGGGTGTGTGTGTGTGGGGGGGGGGGGGGAATGTGGAGGGGGACGGTTTAACGCCGTTTTTCAAAATTGTATAATGGGTAAATCAATTTCATTCCATTTTGGTGACCTACATTTTCTTGTAAATATAAGGACAATAACTTTTTTTTTATCTCATTAGAAATTAAAAAAACCTTTGAAAATATGTAGCTTTATGTATATTTTTAAATATAATAAAAATTAACTTTTTGAAAATTTCAGCGAATTAAATTTCATGAAGTGTTAAACTCTATCCTAGATGTTCATTCTGATGAAGCGATGTACAAATTCTACCTTCTTTTGAAAAAGATTAAAATTAAAGTCATTGCAAAATTTGTACTGTAAGATAAGCAAATAGTAGTCTGTGCAATATCTTATAAAACTGATAAA
The DNA here is from genome assembly GCF_021730395.1 of Mercenaria mercenaria. Classification (NCBI taxonomy): domain Eukaryota; kingdom Metazoa; phylum Mollusca; class Bivalvia; order Venerida; family Veneridae; genus Mercenaria; species Mercenaria mercenaria. The sequence continues at coordinate 55,112,378 of NC_069366.1, forward strand.
ACCTGGTCTTCTTGTAGCATAAACCTGTATACATAACCTTCCGATTCAGTTTGATTTAGGTCACGGTCAAAACCAAAAGGGTAAATTGTCGCATTTAATATATATCATTTACTCCCTGCAACCACGAACCACATGATATATCGCACTATCTGTACTTTCGCAATATCAATCTTCGGTTGAAGGAGCGGTACTGCCATGATAAAAATGTGAAAATGCAAAAAACAGAAATGCGAAATTGAGATACTGTTTTTGCATTTTTGCATCGTATTACGCGCAATCTACGGCAATATAACACTTTATTGCATATGTTACTAGACATAGAAACAAACTTGAACTAAATTTAAACGTATATGAGCAGAATTAAGCCGATATTAGTGTTCGTGCGAGCTGGTGTGCCTGATATCGCTATCAGGTACAGTTCAGGCGATATCAGGCACACTTCCGGGTGCGCAAAACATCGAAGTTTTATGCGTACACAGAGAGGATGAAAAATACCTACAAATCAACAGTAAATATGGTAAATTAACATTATTTCACTATTTTCCTGTTTTAGCGTTGTTTAATAAGACTGACAGAACAAACTACGGCCCAAGAATGCATAAATACTCTGGGATTATATATATACTCTGGGATTTTCCCTGATAAACTTAAAGAGGCTCGTGTCTTGCCTATTTTTAAATCAGGAAGTAAAGAACTTGCAGAAAATTATCGCCCAATTTCAATTCTACCTACCATTTCCAAATATATATGAGCGTCATATAGCCTCTCATCTTTAATTATTTTTTTTCGAAATACAAGTATAATACACGACAAACAGTCTGGGTTCAGGAAAATTCATTCTTGCAATACAGCATTAATTAGATTAATTGATGCTTGGATTAAAGATATTGATAGTGGAAAAATAACTGGAACAATTTTTCTTGATTTAAGAAAGGCGCTTGATCTTGTCGACCATGAAATATTACTTTACAAATTGAAATTATACCATTTTTCTGGAAATACACTAAGTCTTTTCAAGTCTTATCTATCAAATAGGAAACAGTTAGTCCAGGTGGGTAACTTACAATCAGACATACTTACCGTCAAATCGGGCGTTCCTCAAGGGTCTATTCTAGGACCTTTATTGTTTTTGATATATATCAATGACATATCAATGATACATCATGACTTTGATATAGACTTATATGCTGATGACTCTACACTGCATAACTCCGGTTATCAGTTAGCTGAAATTCAAAACACTTTACAACAAAACCTCGACTACGTCAATGAATGGTGTATTCTAAACAACATGTCTTTACACCCAAAGAAAACGAAATGTATGATAATCGGTTCTTCGATGAAAGTAAAGAAATGTAATGCTCTAAAATTAAAAGTAAATGACACGGAGCTAGAAAATGTTACAGTGCAAAAAATGTTAGGTATTTATCTGGATAATACACTAAACTGGCATGCTCAGATAGACAATGTATGTAAAAAATTGAATGCAAAAATTGCACTTCTGAAAAATATCATCTTTTATCTTAGCGAAGAAGCAAAATTGATGTACTATAATGCATATATCCTTCCCATTCTCGATTATTGTAGTACTATTTTGGGAAAAGATACAAAATGTTATATAAATAAAGTGCAAGTAATACAAAAAAAAAAGCGGCCAAGATTATACTTAACAGACCGATAAGGTCACCTACATTAGAACTTTTTAATCATCTAAAATGGCTTAAATTGAGCAACAGGGTAAAATATCACACAGCTGTGATGGTTTACAAATCTATGCATAACATGGTACCGATCTACATGTCTGAAATATTAAGTGTCTCAAATAATAAATTGGATACTCTACGATCAACAGCTCACAAAGATCTTGTTTTGCGTATAACACCTCGTACAAATTATCTTAAAGATTCATTCTCGTACTTTAGCGTTAATATTTGGAATAAATTACCTGCTGAAACTAAGGAATCAAGTACATTACAAACATTCAAAAATAATATCAAACGACATTTGTTCATGTTACAGTCCAGTGCTTAAAATAATTATATTATTACAGTTTTTACATATCGTGATGTCAGTTATTTTATTATTATATTATTATTTTGTTTTGCTGTTGTTTGTTTATTCTCTTTAATAGTCTTATAATTATGTGAGTGTCTGTCGGATGGATGTATGGGAAGCTTTTAATCGTATTTAATACATTGATCATTGATACATTTTTTTTTAAATATGATTTTGTGAAATTTATCCTGAATGTTTGTATACATGTGTATTGTTGTTGTTGTTAACTGAAGGCCATACTGAAAATAACGTTTCATTTTCATGTTATGTACACTTTGTTACCTTCATTAAATAAAGATTTTATTATTATTATTATAAATTTTTAACAAATGTTTGGAAGGAAATGACGTCAACGTCATTAGACAAGGTTAGACCTGTACTGGCCATCGGGCGAATACCTCTCCTAGTATGTCAGTATCGCCTTGAGGCACACCAGCCCTGTATAATAACCTCTAAAAATTAACACTCGGAAAAAGATATCTTGTGACTGGAGCTGTAATAATCTGCCTTGATATGGAATATGTCCTATCTGCAGGTAACGTCTTCTGACGAGTAGAACGGCAAGAAACTTGTAGAAGGCGAATTAAAATTTATTGCAACTGCCAAGTATGATATCCCAATTTGGCTTTACTTAGATCAAGATAACAATTACGCATGCATTTCACCAATCAAGGCATATCAAGTCGAGCAATCAGTTTGAGCAAAACATTAAAATTACGTGCGTATTTCATGAAACATACCTAAAACAAAGACAAAATACACAGGGAGAGCCACGTTCCTAGAATGCCGTCTTTACACATTGTACTTTGTATCAGTACATTAATATATAACTCGTAATTTTTAATTTACATAACACAACAGGAACCTAAACAATGACCCTTTGTATTTACACTGTCTTGTCCATCTAAATTTTTGTACATGCCCTACGGTAATGTGCTTTCTTTTCCCGTTGACTGTTTTTCAAAACTATGCTTTGAAAGACCTTTAGGGCACATAGTCTGCTGTACCTTTCAGTTAGTAAAATTCTAATTCAGGTTGTACCACACATACTGCTTCGTCAGAATGCAGTTGACATCGTATCCTTTTTGTAAAGCATCCAATAAGACAATATTAAAATTTTATTATCTAACGATTCCGACATTGCATTTCAAGTCTGCATTTCAACACGAGAGCTCATATAAAAGTAAACTAGTCCTTCATGCTTGTCAGCATAATATAACTGAATGTTTTTGTCCTTGCCAGATACTAGTAATTGGTGTTGTTGTAGGAATGGTAATTTTATTAGGACTTATTGCAACACTTGCATTCTTATGTTACGGAAGAGGAAACAAAATGGTATGTAGTATTACATTTACGTGAAGCATTATGATAGCACGATGAATTTTATAATTCCTTCTATAGTTTAGTTTATTTACAGGGATATAACTTTAGAGATAAAGTCCGGGTATTAATTATGCGAATCCCATATATTATATATAAATATCTAAAGTCTGTTCCACCTATTACGTTTACCTCGTTTCTGAATTACCAGTATCGGTAAAATCGTCCAAAAATCATATTTATATACCATACAGCAATATCTCTAGACCTTTGTTTTTCATTTTTTCAATAAAGTGTATTTAAAAGATGTAATCTTGGATTTCCCCATAGACCGTAATGCTATATGACGTTAGGTCGACTTTCCAATATGGCGGCGCCCGTAGCGCAATAAACTGGGGGTCAACTCAAAATTGAAACGCCCGAGTTAATATTTGAAAAGACTGTGTTTGTTATCGTATTATGTTAATTTTGGGGGGAATTCATGTCAGGCCACCTCAACATGAATAAATAAATAAGAAAATAGAAAGAAACAAACACAAAAAACAAGGACATCCTAAAAAGAAAAACAAATGTGCGTGCGAACGTCTCGGTATTTTAGTAACACATGGGCATTCTTCTTATATCATGTTTTCTGTCGTTGAAAGAAAATTATATATAACTTGACTTCAGTTAATGTGACCTAAATAGATATTACCTCTCGGAAGTATTTTTATGGATTTAAATAATAAAAGTGGAAACTAAACTTCGCAATCCGTCAGGGTATTCTCTTTCAATCACATCACATTAATCTGAACGGACAGGGCAAGGAAAAAGCTATTTTAAACATAAAAAGGTTAGATGTTTACAACTCGAAATATTTGCGTTAAAATTAGTTCATACTAACAAAAACCATCGCGACCGTTTAGAAATAGAAATATTGGGTTTCCTTAAATAATCTTGTTAATATTTCTGTATTTTTAAGTTATATTTAGGACCCAGATCTAACAAAGAAATATCATTTTATGTAAATGTTCCACTGAAACACCAAATTTTAAATTCTGACCAGTGAGTATTCGGAAAACATACAGAAAAATAATAACTTAAACAGATTTTCTTTAAGACTCCATAATAATGTTGCATGTAAAATTCTTTAGTCAGCACTGTGGAGAAAAAAATGTAGAACGGACCATGGCCTCTTTTTCAAAGGTAACAATTGGTTAATCATATCCATTTCGATCCGCATCTTGTACATGTTTGTCCTTGAAGACGGAGAGTATATGAGCTTGTAAAATTACGAGATGTACAGGGATATATTAAACATTGCTCAGCTGGCAATTAATTTTTTTTGTCCGCCAGAATAGGTGAAAGATCATTTTTTGATTCAACTTGACGTCCTTTTTGAAGTTTAACGCATAATCAAAATATTATATATTTCCGAAAGAAAATGTTCATAAAACATCAAGACACCGTCGTACCAGAACGAAAAATTCATGCACCTCAAATCGGCGTTTCACTTGGGTTTCATTACAATTCAGACCTCGTTCTATAATAGAATCAGATCGTTAACCATGACGCAACATAAACATTATGGTAATGAAACCGTGGAGCTCAATAAAAAAACACTGCCAGTTTTCCCGCCAAAATAAGGAACGGATAGCATATAACACCTAACAAAATGCATATACATGAGATATTAATTCCCGCGAACTGCACAGCAAGAAGCTGAATGATTAGTATGACACACATTTTGCACGAGAAGGATAAACGTCGCTTTTTAATCATCTTCAAGTCCGATTAGGCCCCCCAACGTGTCAATGTTTTTGTGTCGGTTTCCTTTTATTATATACCTATATAATTCTGTAAAAAAAATAGCTTGTATCAACAATTAAATTGAACAGACAGACAAAATTCCGTATTCTACTTTAAATGCCGTATGTACCTCCGTATTGTATACTGCCTACATGCTGTACACCCAACTCTCATATGGGTGTCCGGAACGCCACTCTACGCCTATGTTATTCACTTTCTGCTTAAAAGTTGAACCATTCTAATCCGCGCGCCTCGGCACGACCATAACGATATACTGTGAGCCGAAACCAGAATTATCAATCTGTCTCCGTGGACTTTAATCACAAGACTTTGTGCAAGACAATAACCGTTCTGTGCTCGTTTAATCCAGAAGAAAACTGAAGTTACGTATCACTTGCGACGATTACGCCATACCTTTTTGGAATTTAAAAGCATACCCAGCCTACAAATTCACAGAATGTACGATACAGTATATAAAAAATAATGAACAGAAACAAAAAGAAAATATCAACCCTTTGTTAAAAACCCTGACTGGCAATTTCAAGTGTAATGTAAGACTAATGCAAAAACTTAAATAACGGAAAAAAGTGTCAGCTCTGGGACAGCGTAGCTCGGATGGACACGTTATAAAGGTTATAAAATGGATAGTTCAGGACATAATCGGCGTTATAAATACATTCTAACATGGATTGAGTGGATTTCCCATTAAACAAAAAAGAAAATCAAGCTCGATATATTCTCGATAAACAACGGGTTTGAAAGCGCGACCGTAAGAAGCATAGACGTAAACTGACGCTTATTGCCGCAACGTTCGATACATTACTCCTCGCGTAAAGAAGTCCATATAATATCTATAAAATATATCAACAATGAACATTCAGAATGAAAACAATCAAGGCGGTCTGGATAGTTATCGGCTTATTTACCACGTTAATCGTTTCAATGCTTCAGTATTTAACCACTCGGCTACGCCGCTCGTGGTTTCAATTCCTACGCACTGAACACTGACCGATGGTAAATCAGACGATAAACAACTCGAAAAGCCTTGATTATTTCTTAAATATTCTTCGCTCTATGACTGCGCCTGGACTCCGTACCAGTTAATTAAGTCAAATATAAATCTGGCATAATAATAATATAATTTAATAACAAGAGAGTGGGTTCGCGATCCATTTCGCTGTTTTAAAGAAATCTAAAATAGCAAGACCTTACGGATCAAGAGTAAGTCAACGGTTTTAAGAGATGCTTCCATAATAAACAGCAAAATTATATATACATGTATATGATAAAACAACAACAAAAAACAAAAACAGATAGTTTTGAAATGGAATAAACAATTAAGCATTTGTAAATAATATTCGAAAAAGTAAAATATAATTCTAGCCATACGTCAAGATTTCTATATCTATCGGCTGATTGTGATTTGTGTATTTAGATAAAACCTATTGTATTCTTTTCCTTGTGCGCCGCGTAAAAATATGCATATATGCCAGCAACTACGTTCATTAATTATCTCATACGTCAAAAGTGCGGGGTGGGGTTCGGAAAAAGAATTTAAATTCTCTTGCATACACAACCGACTCGATAGGGATTTGTTTTTTGTTTGAAAACTGAGCAATGTGGACAGAAATTGATATGCGGCGGACTATAAATACTTCATAAGGAGGCCTAAAATACAGGTTTACTTTGAACCATAGGGCGTTTGAATGATGTCAAATTGAAAAAGTCATCGGATCAAGGCAATGTTGCGAGTGATGGCTGAATTTCAGCGAGTGTAAAAAGCTTGTTTTGTTTACAACGATTCACGAGAGTGGATAGAGCAACCGATGACTTGAAAATTTTGGAGTGTTACAATTGATAGGTTAAAGTAGTCAATTACATTTTGTTAGATCTAATAACAGGTTTTGAAAACACAAAATTTTTAATTCACTCAATGCATCTCATGTAGGAATTGTAACGAAATGAGTTTTGAGTCGCTCCGATAAAAGACACGTGAATTTTCCAGTATTACTTCAAATTTAGAGAGCAAACGCCAATGGCGACAAGAAATTAACATGGAGGACTGCCGTTGAAAATATGAAATTTGTCATTTATTTTGGATAATTGCAAAGGCAGGAAAAAATCGTTTATATTTCTCGAGGGTACTTTTTCTTTAGTTTTATCAAACCATGTTTACTTTGCCGTAAGGGTCGTTGTTTTGTCATATGACACCAAAGTTGGGGTAAACCTTGGAATGAACAGACTTTAATTTTTTTTTTTCAAACACTTCAATTTCTATCTTGTTCGTCTTACACTGCACATCATTTTAAAGAGCCACACCATGAGAAAGCAACAATAGTTGCGTTTTCGACCAGCATGGATCCAGGAACTAGTCTGTCAGGATCATGCTGTTCACTACAGAACGTTTCTCTAATATTGCATTAGGATTTGAAAAGCGAACAGCATGGATCCTGCGCAGCTGTCCTGATCCATGCTAGTCGCAAACGCCTATGTTGGTTTTATCATGGCGCGGGCTCATATCATTATAAGCAATATCATACAACTACACAATGGTAATTCAATGGCATTTTCAGTTTAAAAACATCAGGAGAGTTTTTTAAACGCCAGAAAGTATCAATAGAAAATATGTCCTCGAATTACGATGTTAGCAAAGAAGAAAAAGGACCGACTGATATTGGCATATAAAAAGTATAAAAAAGACGGTCCTATGAGGAACAGTGTCGTCACAGGTAATAAAAAGTGTCGTTGTAGTAATATCAAAGACAGTGAGAATATAAATCATATAAAATATTTAATAAAAAAAATTAATAATCACTATTAAATAAAACTGAGGAGCAGGCATTTCATTTTCCATGAAAAATAGATATAATGATATTACACAATTTGTAGACAAAGATCGGTTTCCTAATAGTTTAAAAGAATAAATCTGATAGGAGCTACCTTAACGATAATGAATATTTCATATATATAATATTCATAATACTTGTAAAACATTTTGTTTCTTGTATTTCAATGTGAGTGTGATTCTCGAAAATGCTCTGTACATTGGATATAGATAATTATTAATGCAAGCTTTTGAGACAAGGAAAGTTTAGTATTGCGTGAGGAAATTTTGAATCGCGTGCATAGTTTGTTAAAAATACTAAACAGATATGTTCGTATGGAAAACAAGAAAACAGCAATTGATTGATAGGAAAATCAGGTACAAACTTTATACAAATGTATTATATATAGGTGCTTTATCAAATCTGAATGTTTCTCCATAACGGAATGTACATGAAATAATTATTTTAGTTTATTCCCCATCCGGACCTCATGGTGACCAATAACTATCAGATGAAGTATCGAGAATAAATTAATGTTTAATGTATGTTGTAACGAGACAATCTGTCACCTTAAATAATTGGATATTGTATTAACTGTATATGGACACTCAAAACAAATGAGGGTTCCTTTCTTTAACATGACTTTTTTTCGCGATTCCATTTTGCAAACCAAAATTAAAAGAAGCAAGTATGGTATTAACCTAATACTATTCTATCGTTAAATGAATCTATTAAAGATGCTTTTTTTTCTTTTTGTTGTGATAGAACGCTTCCGGCATTTACTAAAAACTGCGATACCATTTGTTGTATTTACTCGTGCCACTTTCAAAATTCCGCCTTTGTGACTGTCAATAATACAACACGATTAAGGCATTTAATTGGTTTTTCCGTAATATTCGTCCTATAAGTTGTATTGAAATTACGTTGCACAATAAAAAAGTGGTCGCGTATCATAGTTGCATGCAACATTCGGAAAACTATCGTCATTCGTGTAAATGCACCCACTTATTTTACATCATGAGATTACATCAAACGAGCATGCTTTATGGCTCTATTTGGCATAGAACACCAACCAAGCAACATAATATCAGACTCGGTTTGATCGCGTCCTTGTTGATAAAAAGATGAAATGTACAACATCCCTCACCCCCTTAGCACGCTTTTAGTGGAATTCTATATTGGTACATAATAATATTACTCCATGATCCAAATGACCAGAAAATTTAATCAGCATTGAGTTCAAATACGAGTGACTTTTTTAACCGTCGCAGGAAGATTATTTTACAAGTCGCCAAAAAACGTCACTAAAAGAGGTTGCCCCCGCTTCCACCTGATATCCTCTGATCAGTGCAGTCTATGGTTACCGAATAATCTTGGAAAACCCTGTTTGGAATTGGAGAATGCATCACAGGAGTCTGCAAACGCTTTTTTCCCATTTGAAACCAAAATTAATGTAGGGCTTTTAAAATAAAAGAGAGTAATTTCTTGCTGCGGGATCAACTGGTGTTTGGTACTTTTAGGGTAGAACATAAAATTTTTACTGGGGGCAGTGTGATAACCTTTGTTGCAATCTGGTTTTAACAAATGCTACTGCGTTTTTTATAAGTTGCAAATTTGATATTTCAACAAAAATGAATCTTAATCAAGTTTTCCGTATAATAAAATTTAAATTGTTTTTTTTTTTCAAGTTCCATTGTCGACTTTCAAACAGATTCAGCAACACTCTCACGTTTTGTTTCAAGTATGAAATTCATATATTTTCATAAATTATCAGAAAAAGAGAAACATACAAATCATATTCTTTTTAGTATCATTTCCTTCTTGCTGAATTTACAGAGTACTAATTCTTAATACACATAGACACAATTTAAATGAACAGGTTTGCCAAATATTAAAAAATTTCCTTCGTGAATAAAGATTGAATCAATCAGATATCTGTAAATATCTTCAATAACGGTTTTATCATAAATAGATTCAAGGTTAACTGTTATCCTGAAAACGTATTATATAAATATTAATAGATTACAGTTCAGTTATTAGAACTGTCTCCATGACGAACATCTGTCAAGTTATTATCTGTACACCAACAAGTCTGTTATTATTTTCAATAAACTATTGAGTTTTTACCGTGCATTTTATTTAAATGTCCTTTGTATGTATATTACATACGGATGCAATATGATCGATGAGAATATGGATTTTAAATATAGTGTATATTTCTTGTTTTTCCTAACAAGTCGCACCGAGAACTAAACGTTTATCTGAGCCGCGCATAAGAAAACCACAAGTCGGCTTTGCGACCACATGTCCAGACCACCGCGCATCCCGCGGCAGTCTGGTCAGGATCCAGCTGTTCCAACAGTTTCCTCCTATGGCAATAGAACTTTGAAACGAACTGCAAGGATCCTGACCAGACGCGCGGATGCGCAGGCTGGTCTGGGTCAATGGCTGTCGCAAAGCCACTATGTTGATTTTCTCATGGCGCCGCTGCATATAGTTAAAAGTTGGCAGTAAATTTCCGTGAAAGCGGTGTACAGCTCTGTTCCTGGCAATTTGAAAGTAAAAATGGTAATCGTGTAACATAAACAGCCAATGTAAGCAGACCATCTCGAATGTTTTATCTTACACTCACCTGCCTTTTAAGTACGCAACCAAGCAAAATAACAGTAGGCCATTACCTGTTCAAATACCTAAATACCTTAGGACAACCTCCTTTGGCGTAAAAAGAACAAAACAACAACTAAATTCTTATTTATTTTATTTTGTTTTAGAAACATCACTGGATAATCCCATATAGGGCATACATTTAACATATATACTACATTATGTTAGCTAGAAACGCTTTTGATTTACTTTTTGTAGATTTTCAGACGAACATCCACACCATTGAGACCAAGTACAATGTGCCACAGCGTTTATAACGGCAGTATGCATCTCCACAAGAAGTAAACGAAAAAAGCTGAAATCCGCCAACAGGAATCTTAATTTGCTGTTTGGTAACTCGGGTCAACGAACTAAATAAAAAAAATAATGAGGCACGTTGCTCTATAATACCCAAGCAAAATTAGCGAAATGCACTGACTTATGTTTTCATAGAACAGTCTAGATTAAATTACAAAACACTAACAATAGTATTATGCAAATACTACCACTACATTCCGTAACAATTACAAAAAAATGCAAAAGAATATTAAGATTATAACAACGCTACAGAAATATATGTAATAGAATGCAATGAATATCAAACATCAAAAAGTCATGCATTTGCTTTATGTAACATTAAAAATGACGCGAAGGTACTCTGACTCGAAACACTTCCGAATTAACACTATTTGAAATTAAAATGAATCTGACACATCAACTTTCTACAACCGATCCGTGAAATTAATGACAGATTTAAACAGTATGAAAGTTTAGTGCATTTATTTCTTCTAGAATTACCAACACATTGAACCAAAAAAAAAAAAAAAAAAAAAAGAAAGGAAGGAAAAAAAAAAGGAGCGAGAAGAATTATTTTATCGAATTTACCTTTAAGAGTGATGTACAGCTATATCTTGGTTTTTAATTTATTGTTGTTCATTCAGCAGGTAATAATGGCAAGCTTAATTTATTGACATCCTTGATAAAACCACGTAGGGGTGGTTTACATACTTAAAACTTGATTAATCCGAACTTAATACGATAAAAACATGCGAAAAAAATAAAAAACTACCAAACAAGAGCAAAATAAAAAGTTTAAAACCACATAATTCGATATGTAATAAATAATCAAAATGACATTACACTTAATACTAAGGTAAGCAGAACACTACTCGCATAATAAACAAAATGAATCACAGATATTTGACGCTGAGTACATGTCGACCGACTGTGTGTAGCGCACGTTGTTGGCTAATCAAACCATAGTTTTACGCCAGATGGATCTCGATAAGATATCGAGACTGGCTCAAGAATCTACTCCCGGCTATCTGTCAGGATTGATCTCCGTATTCTGAAAGCACCCTCGAATGTCAGATATAAGAGCAGAAGTTGGGATTCGCACACTAGTTCTTTTATGATAACATACCTAGAGGCCATAGGACGATATTGCGATATTCAATGGAAAACTCGAGAGATATCAACATCGCTTTCTGTACTTTCGTTACGTCTCCATTTAAGTCAAGGGTTTTCTGTGATAATTCGATATTCAAATGCGAAAACATGGTGCGAAATAGCTGTGTGCAAACGTGTATCGCGTTTTCCAGTAGCTTAATCACGCACGTTTTCACGCGAAGTTACGCCATTACAAATCTACAGTGCAAAGAGACGAAATAGTGATGGCACAAATGGAACATCTTAGTTTAGTGCTGAAGTTTTTTTTTGTTGGGATTAACGTCGCATAATTTAGAGCATACATAACTACGCATGGTTTGGTTATTTATATATTTGTTTTTGTAATTATTAATATATTAGCGTTTAAAATGTCAACACTGAAGTTATAAATACGTAAATGTGTCACTTAATCCTTCGCGACAAATTAAAGATACTGAATTTGCAGTTTTTGCTATGAATCGTTTTTGTATTAATTAGAGAAGACAAGAAAGCTCCGACAATTTCCATACAATTTTGTAATCTTCTCCTTTACTTCGGGATTCTTCAACCGTACATATACTTTATAAAATGTTGTCGGTGACAACCGGAAAATGCAGAAATAACCTAGGGAGAAAACGATGTCGGACAGAAATTATCGATTGTCATAGACTACATAATTTGATTGAAATATCGTGCAATAAACCATAAATGTTATTTAAAATTAAACCATAAAAGAAAGAAATTCGGAAACGAGAAAAAAAATCATTTTCTCAAAATAAAAAAAAAAGACCAAGAAAGCTCGGCTGCGTGAAGTTAAATTCAGTACCATGGTGCGACATTGATTATAGATCGACTAAGTTTCTATTCAGTATAGAAATACTTTCAACAAATGAATACAAGTGTAACAATATAAAAATCCAAAGCGGAAGAAATTATAGTTTCACATATTCGCTAAAGAACAGTGCAAACGTCTAAAATTAAACTAGATTATGACATTCGTCTGTATATGAATATGGCATGCCAATTGTCCAATAATTACATGAACCCAGATTCACGGTTGGAAAACTAGGATTAATGACCGACAAACTAGGTTTTCGTAATAACAAAACAGGTTTTTCGAATACTAACCTATATTTTCGAGCGAAAACATAAGATAACGGGCGTAAACCATAGTTTTTTTAATTTCAGTCATTATCCTAAGTTCACGAGCATAAGCCTATGTTAACGGGCGTAAACACCAGGGTTTACGAGCGCAAACCATAGTTTTGCGAACGCGAAACAGATGGTTGACGACTTATACTTGGTTTACAAACCGATGTGAACCACCTAACGTTTTACGAGCGTAGACCAGGGGAGGGTCCAGTATAATGTAGTTTAATCAGAGAATTTAATGGACTAGGTTGAGACTCATTGAAAATAAGATACTTAACACAAACTAATTAAAGAATGAAAATTAATTACTTCTGATTTAGTTTGGGTTGTAATGTCCCAATAAATCGTAGTACGTTCAAGTACTTTGGCTGTTTTGTCGTGCAATGGCGTGTGAATTTCACAGTGAAACAATGTTGTTGTATCAACAATCCAGTTTAGAGGTGTAATCCCTATACAGTTTCTGTAAATGTGATACTTTTTAGTCACTATACCTAATAAATTAAATGTACAGAAAACGGAATATTATCTTGGCATTCGTGCCGGTAGTACATATGCCACATCATGAATTCATCAGCGTCAGCATACATTTTATCCTTCAAGGAAATAAAATAATTAATTATAATTTAAGTACTTTTTGGCAAAATAATTGAAGTAATTAATACTTTTTGATAATGGCTAGTAATTAATTTAATTTAATAATTTAGCAATTTTTCTCACTGTAATTGAAGTAATTAATTATTTTTGAAATAATTAGGCAAACCATGGCCTATACTATGTTACACGTTATCCTAGGTTTGTCCCCTCGAAAAGGGTAAGTCGAAAGACATGTTGTACATCGAAAAACCTGGTTTATCTATGTTAATCCTAGTTTATTGACCGTGAACTTGGTTGACATAATTATTACTATGTGGTGTGCCAAAATTAGCAAATATTACAATAAACGGGGAAAGAGATTAATGATCCAAAAGGCTTCCTTTGAACTAAATATGCATTATATTAAAATAATGTTGCAATTCAGTGAAATTAATACTAGGTACACAGAACACCAATAAACCGAACGAAATCAAAAAGAAAAAATACTTTAATGTACGAAGTGTGAGTAACCAAAAGGGTATTTTATATCACTGTTCTCTGGATTCAGGTGAGCTAGAAAGGTGTTAGTATTAGAGTCAAATCACAAATAAAAGCGGAACCCAGAGTCACTTCAAAGAGAGGAGAAAAAAAAACACGCCTATTTCAAATACAGCCCATACTTTTTGATAAGTTTGCTTCAGCTAATCATGGGCTTGTTAAATCTCAAAGTTTAACTTGACTTCTTTTGCTTTATTGAAAAACATCATTAAGTGAACCAAAGTCTACGAAATTCACAAATTACAATTTTTCTGCTTTGTATTTCAGAAAGGAACAACAGATAAAGTACTTCAGATAACGGTGATATAAAATCAATAAAAACAACCCACACCAAAATAAACACACGGCCATATACTGCACGTGCAAGCAGACAGGCTGAAAAATTTCGCTCTGTGATCTTGAAATTGAAATGATTTAGGTTAATTTTTTGCAGCATATTGATTTTGAAAACCCGCATTACTTTTGCCAGACAGATTAAAATCGAGAACTTTATGTAAAGCAGATCATACTGTAGACCAGTATTCTACGATTGATTGTTCAATTTTCCTCTCTTCTATTTCTCTAACAAAAACTGAATTTGAATTAGCAAACGCAACTCCAATAAGTTCCGGGATAACACCGACTGCAACAATGAAGATCAAATGCATTAGAAGAATACGAAACTGAATAAAATGTGGTGTATTTGCAAGAAGCTGGTTCTGAAAATACTGAATACGTGATTCCGCAACCGATATTTTGCAATCATTCACTTTGTCAATAGTTAAATATTGTGCACGCTCAGTTGGTTTCTTTTCTGAAAGAGTATATGGCAGAACCTTTGCATCAATGTCTGTATTTCGTGTGGCATTAGAACTGTTCAATTTAAATTTTGTTGCAGCGGTTGCATTTTTGAAGAAATAAGTATTTGCCTCTTTGTCGCTAATTGTGTAACTACCATCCCCCTTTGTTTCCTCTCGGCTATATTTAATATCTTCATCACTGGAGGATGCATTTCTTGTAAATCGTTGCTTTTGTGCCTCTATTCGTCTGGAAAAGCTTCCGAAATAGTCATTCCTGCGTTTTATATATCTTTACCAGAGTCTGCCACATCAGCAGCGAGTGTTAAAAACAGTAAAATCAAGACATACATCTTGGACTACAGTTCTACAGTATGTGCTTTGGATTGTCATGACTGTCAATCCAGATTGTACAAGGAAACTGGATGATGTGAAATCCATCTTGTTTTTCATTTAACATTTTAATAGATAATCTTTGTTAGACGGGTTTTCAAGCCTACCATGAGCATATATGTTCTTACTTCTTTTGTACATTTCCCAAGTCGGTTAACTTTGTTGTTTATATTTGTCCTATACTGAGTCGCAAAGTTAAAAAGATAAACGCAAATGTGAATTTCAAATCGTGACAAGAAGACAGGATTCCTGTTTGCATCAAAGTTGGAAAAGATATAACTAAAGTTTCCTACCTCAACTTGATCAAGAAGTACCCAAAATCGTCGCATAAATGATAGTGTTAAACCTCAGTTTTGTCTTTAATACTATAAGGTTGAAATCCGATCTGCTCATAAAATCTGTATCGGCGTATAGAGAAGGTTGAATAAAATTCCTGAGCATATGATACAACTTTAAAAAGGAACAGAAAGGTATTTTTTGTTTATATGCCTTAATTTAGTGATACAATGGTAAACCTGTGTTTTATGAACTGATAGATTCGAACCGAATTTGCATATATTTTTGTTTGTATGCTCTCTATGCTTCAAAAATGATCTTCTTACAGATTTATTTAAGCAAACAATAAAACACTGCAGTTATAACTTTTAGCGTATGTTAAAAAACCGCTTTGCAAATCTATTTTTATACATAATATATTCGATGGCGCTGTACACAATAATAATGATAATTATTATTATAAAACTATTAATAATGGCAAACCTTATTGTAACAAACAGCCATGACTGCACCCCTCCTATTGAGGTCATTTTACCCCTATCGCGAGTACCGGCGCTTAAAGCATTACATGGTATGCACAGGCGGGCGAACTGCATATAGAGGTTCAAACCCTCAGGTTAATGGTGCCATCATATACTATTTAAGAAAGAAATACTAAACACTACCATACCCATAAAGCCTTACCAACAAGTTCGTTTAATTAAACAAACTTTGGAAATATAAATGTTGAAATGTTAAACCTTTTACAAAAATTTCAGAACTATCACCTGCTGTTTTCGCATAATAAACTGTTATCAAAAAATTAAAACAATGCCACGAAATCCCTGAAATACAGTGTCTTAAGATTATTTTAATGTGTCAAGTGATTTACATTTGCATAGTTCTAACGGCAGTTCATTCCAAAGTTTTAGACCAATAGTAAAGAAACTTCTATCATTGAATTTTTTTGTACTTGTTGTATGGAACAAAATAACGACATTCAGAATTTTCAAATGATCTCAAACCTTGTCTACTAGGTATATACTAAAGAATATCTAGAAATAAAGAATATCTGTTGTTGTCTAAAACGGATGCTTTGTAGGATAGTAATTGCCTGAGAAGTATATATTGTTGACAAAAAAATAAAATAAATGTAATTTTTCCACAATAAGATTGTATTCAGAAAAGTGATTTATTTGCACGCTTCAGCAGAATCAGTCTTACAATGTACATAGTACCAATTTGTCGAATGCGGCGATTAACATGAGATATGGGCGTTCGAAATGGGGTAGTATTCTCGTACTTGTAAACCTTGTAAAACCGTATTTTACATAGGTTTGGTTACGACATGTACACAATACCAGTGAAACACTCATTAAAACTAGAGGTGGATATAAACCTCATGTACACAAACATCATCATATAGAGGTACATGATTTCAAGAGAATTCGCATTGAAGCATTCATTAAAGCTACAGGTGAATATAAACCTCATGCACACAAACATCACCATACAGAGGTAAATGATTTCAAGAGAATGTGCATTGAAGCATTCATTAAAGCTACAGGTGAATATAAACCTCATGCACACAAACATCACCATATAGAGGTACATGATTTCAAGAGAATGTGGATTGAAGCATTCATTAAAGCTACAGGTGAATATAATCCTCTTGCACACAAACATTTACATATACATGTAGAGGAACATGAATTCAAGAGAAGGTACCATGAAGTTCAAATTATTTCTAGAGATCGATATAATCCTTATTTACAAAAACATCTTCTGCTGTAATAAACACAATAGAAATCAGAATAACAAAAAATGAACTTTTTAGCAAAACACTTGAGTTATTTCTGGTACACACTTATTTCTGACACAAAGAACTAAAAGACAACATCACAGATCCGCGTTGGTTGTGGAAAGAACACATGTCAATATTTAGTTCAACATTCGAAAAAAGTCAAAGAATAAGTTTCTGTTGATCAGTGTACAAAGAAGTATGTTTACGCTGAATTTTACGACTTAATCAGCCCTTTGATTAAGTTATTCATTAAATGCGCGAAATAGCCATCTAAATATTCGACCAAGGTGCCGACATTTTAAACTGCAATTAAATCTGTAAGTCATAGAACGTAATTTGCAAAACTAAAGTAGACTTTTATAAGGCCATTTCAGAATATAAAAGGTAAATAAAATATGCAGTACCACTCAGATATGATGCCATTAGCTGCAACGGATGTATCGACATTGGGTTGATTCCATGATTCCAAAGGACAAGGCCCCGTGTTGACGAACATTTTTCCGCCCCTTGCCGGCGGGGGGATAGAAAATGCCGGCTGTATCTCCATGCAGAGGGGTACGACTCCCCCGAAAATGGAGCCACCTGTTTGCCGTGGGTGGCGGCCCGTAAGCCGGAGAAGAGGGTCCTGGATGTTGAGGTGCCCCATGGCATCTCGGGGAGATGATGTGTACTTGTTTACATGTATACATTCTCTTTCGGGATGTGGGATGCCAATACACATCTTTGGCCTCTGATTCGGTGTAGACGTTTTTGGCGGTCGTATTGGCCCGTACGATCAATCGGCTAGTCATGCCAAGCCGTAGGAAATCTCTTTAATTACGTTTGCATCTTCTTGTTCTTCACTTTAAATTACATCTATGTGTTTTCATTTCTAGATTGTACAATTTTCTGAACTTTTGCAAATTTATATTATACAAAATCAAATGTCTCTCTCTATTGTCATATTTTACTGCGCTCAGCAAATTTCATTGTACGTTCAACACAGTTATAGAACACTTCACTGTATATGTATTTCCATCTTATTTCCTAGAAGGCGGTGGCTTAGGGTCAATTGGTTGGGTAGAGTAGCAATCCCTTCCATCCCTTATTGTTTTCTGCAATACAGCTGGTGATATAACAAGATTGCAAAATATCTGGCCGAGTATATCACTACAGTATCCCTAACATGTATAAGCTGGATATCCGCTTTTTTTACATGTTCCCTTTTTTCACCGAGATTTTTTAAAGCACGAAAATGTTGAATTGTAAAACGAAGTATAAATGTTAGGATGACATGTGGGTCCTCCGCCTATATATTTTTTAAAACATCCCACATAACGCAAAAGAATGGAAAAATGTAGGTGGGGGCTTACTCGAATAAATTTCCAAAAACTAAATTCTCCGTGAAGATATCTCATGTTGCAGACTTGTGTCGAGTTTGAAAGCATTTGGTCCAGTAGTTTATGATAAAACTGTTTACATGTAAATCTATAAACGGACGCCAACTTGGACGCTGGCACCGACGCCACCGAAAGGGTGATAATAGCTCTTCTCTTTGGAAAAATATGAAATAGTTGAGCTAAAACGTCTTTGGTGGTCCTAATATGATATATGGTTCCAAGTCGCATAAAGCATTTATCTTGAATATTCAGTTACAAGAATAAGGCTCATGTTTCCAAGTTACCAATATTTAGTTGAGTAATGGACAGACTCTTAACAAAATATGCCACTGCACCTCAACTTTAAAACAGATTGAACAATTTAGGAGCGTACATTTGTGCATTCAGTCCAACGACAGTCCTACACCCCGGGGTGTAAGAAAAGTTTTTCCAGCACTAGGTGAAATACGAGAAAGTTATGACCGGCAAACAAAATACGAGTGCCTGATATTTACTCGACCAACCTCGGTAACTCTCGGTGAATAAATCATTCGGTTACCCTCGGATTTAAATTAACTACCGTCTTGGATTATTTTATTGTATTTCACTATATCAAACAACATTGAAATATTCTTAAGATTTTTTGTGGATAGAGGTTGCATGTCTACCTTGCATATACTTTTAAAGGTATTATACAACCCGTCTTATGTGATCTTTTCTAGTGAATCTCCTGAATTTTATGTGGAGCAGATAGAACTTTAACAAATATATGAACGAACCCTTCACATTTCGTTACCATCGTCAATTCACTGACTGTTTTATATATTAAAAATGATTTCCGGTACAACGTTCATACATTCGTATTACAATTATTGCTCAAATAAACCACCGCATGACCATTTAACAACAACTAGGTGATACAACCCCACTTATGTGATCTTTTCTCGTGAATCTCAATCAGTCTATACTTACTTATGGGCGCTTGTAAAACCTGTCACAGGGTCATGCGAGCGACTCATCAAATAATTGTGGTGAACAGCTGTGCCAAGTTCAATATCTCTCGATGTATGTCAAAGTTTGAGTTGCATTGACCTCTCTCACGCGTGTTCCAATGGTCCTGCTTGACTGTATCTAGGGCCGTTATATTTTCAAGGTCAAATGGTCACGGTCGAATGAGCAACGAAGTTCCATCATGGCTCTCCTTGAAATAATATTGTTCTTATATATTCTGAGTTCAACTTCAGATGAGACGACCTAACTTTTATAGCTATTAACTAAATCATGATTCAAACACTACAATTAAGACTCTATAGCTGCATTTCAGTTGCTGTAAAATAATAACATTACACGATCTTTTTACGCTAAATTACGTCCTTTTAAAGGTGTTTACTTTTTTGTTTTGTATTTTGTTGGGTTTAACGTCACACGCCATATGGCGACTCTCCAGCTTTTGATTGTTGAGGAAGACCCCAGGTGCCCCGTGAATTATTTAATTACTGGCGGACATCTGGGTAATCACCGACCTGGATTGCGTCCTCAAATGTAGAATTCAACGCTTTTATATGTAGAATTCCACGTCCAGAGCGAGGCTCAGACCCGCATCGGCGAGGATCAAGTCAGCGACCATAACCACTTGGCCACGGGGGACCCTGCTATCAGTGCTTGCAGGTCTGACACAAATCACCAAGCAATTAATCCCCAATGATAACGTGATTCCCGCCCAAACGCGAGGACGCGTTTATTTTATGATAACCGTAAAAATAAGAATTCATAATGCTTGCACATTACTTGACAAGTAAATATTAGTAATTGTTTCATTTTAACTATCCAGTTAGTATATACTGCAACATAGCTCAGTCGGGTAAAGTGCAGATAACATTTGGATAGAAGCAAATCATATTTTCGTTTCTTTCTTTGATGGTTTGTATTTGCATATATGTCTTTATATAACATAATATTATGATCATTATTCGCTTAAGTGCATGCATTTAATTAATATCATCTTTGATATGATGCTTAACCTTTCTCATCTTCCATATCGGCTTTAGATATTTCTCTGTCGAGTTGTCACAGAGCACACGAAGGAATATATATATATATATTTTGCAAGAATGAAATAAAAATTAAATGCCGATGCTGAGTTTCGAACCCACACGGCAAAAGATCTGTTTACCATGGCTAGTATGCTTCACCTCCGAGCTAATTTGTATTTGGTACTAAAACTTGAAATATTTATATTTAAATATGTTAGAAAAATGTTGAATTCCCTTTGATCCATTTTAATCTACAATCCGTAAAATAAACAAATGTGTTTGTAAACATGGACAGATCTAAACCGAAGGGGAAAAGCATTTAATAGAAATATTTCGATCCGTAGCCCTGACCAACCTATAAACCGGGCCAGCCAGTCTATTTTGTAAGTACAACAACACGGTTTACCATTTAAACGAGTCGTATTTACAGACATGTTTGTAAACATCTAGTTATCGTTGTGCAAAATAATACAAGGAGAAACACATTTTAAATCACGCACTCTATTCTGAACAAAGTACCATATTAATGAGAACAGGAACCGCTTGAACCTTTTATTCAGAATAAAATCAATTTCATGCTGTAGTCGCACGAACATTCTTTTTACAAACGTGATTTTGTTTGAATAGTGTAAATGAAGTAAACAGATAATTTACTGATAAAGCCGACATAAGTGGCATAACTACAACCGGGGTGTCTCTTATTTATAGACCTACGTTATATGGATAAAGATCTGTCCTACCCATTACCATGTTCGCTTGGTAAATTATTTCGCTTCCTCATGAGGATCTAATGTAAATGCTCTATCAAAGATAAAAAAATCAACATTACTTTCATTCTAAAAATGCACAGAACCAGTTAAAATTGATGGAAACATATCCAAATATTTCTAGTGTCAAATCTGGAGCTTTTTGTTTATTTTCACTTCTTTTTTTGTGCATGGACTTGCGAAAGCATTTTAAGCACAATTTTATAAAGGTTTACAAATTCATAGGTGTCATTATCAGTCAAATTTCACCGTGATCGTCTACACTGCATGTCCTTTACACAAAATCAACTGCTTCACGAATTTCATTAAATGTTTGAGCGTATCAACTCTAAATAGACAGTAACGGTTACTGACTAGCGTTTTTAAAAATAGATAACCAGATAACCTTGCGTTCTACTAATCCTGTCTCTTCATTAAATGTTTACTTCCGCGATGGCTTTCGTGGAGCAGTTATAATAATAAATTAATGAGCCGCACCATGTGAAAACCAACATAGTGCATTTGCGACCAGCATGGATCCAGACCAGCTTGCGCATCCGCGAAGTCTGGTCAGGATCAATGCTGTTCGCTTTCAAAGCCTATTGCAATTAGAGAAACCGTTAGCGAACAGTATGGACTAGACTGCCCGGATGCGCAGGCTGGTCTGGATCCACGCTGGTCGCAAATGCACTAGGATGGTTGCTTAATTAATATAATTCTGGAAGATGAATACGTCGTTTCGTTTATGCGTCGCCAGTTAATCCTTGAAAACAAAAAACCCCTTAAGAAATGAATTTTGAATGGAGAGTTTTATCATAGTGAATCTAAATCTTACATTAGATAATTACATGTTAATATGCCCGCTTTACTGATGATGTCCACCTTTTCATAGTTGACGTATATACTTGCAGTTAAGGATTTAATGAGCCGCGCCATGAGAAAACCAACATAGTGGCTTTGCGACCAGCATGGATCCAGACCAGCATCCGCGCAGTCTGGTCAGGCAGGATCCATACTGTTCGCTTTCAAACCTTATTGAGACACCGGTAGCGAACCGCATGGATCCTGACCAGACTGCGTGAATGCGAAGGCTGGTCTGGAGCCATGCTGGTCGCAAAGCCACTATATTGGTTTTCTCATGATGCGGCTCAAATGTTAATTTCATGCGTTTAGGCTGAAAAAACAAAACAAAACAACAACACTTTGGGATGTCTGTTATATCACTTCAATCTGACTAAAGTTCTCGACCTTCCTAAGACAGCCTATTCAAATTCATTTTCTGTATAATCAGATTTCCTATATTGCTATGTTTATTTCAACCAATCAGACGACTCGTTTCAATTAGCGTTTGGCTAAAAGGGACTGGACTCAGATTTTGATTAAAATAATTTTTTCTTTAGAATAAAAGTTTCGACATATTATGAACATAAGAAAATGAGATTTTGTTTCTAAAATTATTTTTAAAAAAGTGAAATCAGGAGAAACTCACATCCTAGTCTGGAATCGAACCCAGGCCGCTGCGACAATAAATATTTTCCTGCGTACTTGACCAATACACCACAGAAGAACACGTAGTTATCGATGGTTGAATATAAAGCTTCCCTTACAAACACGTTTCAATTATGAATGGAAAAAATACGAAAACAACTAATTCTCGTGCGTTTATATAAGCTTACTTATTTGAATTATGAACACATATATCAAAAAAAACTGGATTCTAAGGTTAACTATAGATTTTTCTAAACTTCTACTTTCACTTTCAAAATGTTGAAAGCAAGGCTCTGATTGGTAAAGGTGTGCCTCAGATCCAAGGTGCGTAGCATTAATTGGAGATGATTTTAATCAGATTGACATCACTTTAACTATGAAGCGTCTTTACATAAAGTAGTAGGACTTTTTAAAAATGTGTTTTGAATTTGAATAAACAAGTCTCGACAAAATATGACCATATCAAAACATTTTTAGTGATAAGGTGCCATATATATGTGAAACGCCTCATAGCACTTGGATTATATTTCCTTATTTTAGCTCAGGGTCATTTAAACAGGTAATTCGTTTTTTTCTTGAAATAAATAAATAAATAAATAAATAATAATATAAAATGGATTGATTGTAATATTTTCATTCAATTAATTCTGATGAATTACTCTGTCTTGCTTCACTGTTATGAAAAATGGGAAATATATAATATACAAATAGAATAAAAAAAAAAAGGCTTTATCTCAATATTTTATTATAAAAAGTAATAAAATTGAACTACAAACACAGGTACATTAACATTAGCATTAGGTAAGAGTTTTTGAACTACAAACACAGGTACATTAACATTAGCATTAGGTAAGAGTTAAAAACAAGAAGGCCATCATGACCCTCACTACATGGTATAATAAGAAACGTTCTACCAAATTACTTAGAATGTTGGGGAAAAACTCGACCCTTCTAACAGCATTGTCATATTTGGCTTTAATAACTTTAGTAGAGGGCCACCCAGAAAACATTTTTGTGAAACCATTTGTAAAATTGGAACAGTTCTTTTGAAAATGTTGTTTGAATATTTGCTATTCTTAGCACTGGCGATAATGACATTTTTTTTTACAAATTAGAATATCTGAACATTTTCGTAGTTGGTGGCTCAAGAACTGTTCTATAAAACTACAACAAAATCGATCCAACGCTTTAGGACGAAATGTTATTTGGATTTCTTTAACTATGGCGGCTATGTTTCTGACGAATCAGAATAAATGGCACAGAAAGAAACCTTTGTGATTAGTTATCTTAACCCTTACCTTGCTAAATTTCTATAATGAACTAGTCCATCTTTCAATTTGGACAGTACACTGTTTAAAGGGGTGCTTACCTAAAAGATACTCATTGAATAGCGAACAGTGCAGATCATGAGAGTTGGTCGTATCCAGCATGAAAAGGGCTAATATCTGGAAGACAGGTTCTTAGAGGAGATTTTGAACATTTCCACTTTAAAGTAGCGATATATATTGGAAATGAGTTTTTGACATACAAATGTACATGTGTCTGATAAAACTGAAGTTATTTCTAAAGGGTCACTCACAGAACATTTCTTGTGAAATAATTTTAAAATAAGGCCAACAGTTTCTGGCAAGATTTGCTAAAAGTTCCCATTAGACACATACATACATAGAAACTGGTTGCCATGTTTTGGAGAATATGAGTAATTTAAATAATCTTGTAGAGGGTCACAAAAGGATCATTTATGTATAATTATTCAAAATCAAGACAGCAGTTTCTTACAAAAAAAAACCAACAAACTTTTGTTATATACATACAGGGAAAAGTAACCATACCATCTTTTGAACAATTTGTTAGATGATTACCAAAAGAACATTTCCATAAACTAATTAATTTTTAATCGGACCAGTCGTTAAGGGGGAGATGACGGTGGTATGTGCAAACAAAGCTGAAGTTTGGAAGAGCACCTCCCAAAGAACATCAAGATCAAGCTTCATTAATTTCCAACTGATGGCTGTAGATGAGAATACGTTTGAAGGAAATGCTAATGGACAAAACAGACGACTGACGGACGATATACAGTGAGTGGCAAAAATAGTTCACCTTGATAGCTCCTGTAAGCTTATATGAACCGGAAGATAATTACTAACTCGAAACACTTCCGGCTTTAAACGTTTGAAAAAAAGACTAGGTATTATTATCCATTATGACATAATTGTCATAACAATGAAAAGCGAAAGAAATGCAATCCGAGATTTTCCATTACTTGATTTAGCATCTCTCTCCGCATCAAAACAAGTTTTCAGAATTCAAACTGAAGCGCATCACATTTCAGAATTCAAACTGAAGGTATGAAGTCTCCAATTACGACCTTAACACGCAATATAATGAAACAACAAAAAAACCAGGACAAAAGATCCTGAACAGAGTCACGTTCCAAATATACGTCCCTTTAAAGCAAACCCTACCACAATGTATGTATGTATGTATGTATGGATGGATGGATGGATAGCTGGATGGCTGTATTTGCGAAGGTACGTGTAGGTAGGTAGGAAGGTGTAAATAACGTATTTTCCGGATATATACACAAACACTTATAAAGTTAAACGAATACACTAGCAATTCAAAACAAACAAACGAATCAAAGGCATAGCAACGTTTCAACGAAGCAGTCTCCTAAAGCGGGTCATTTTTTGTAAACAATTCATTTTGTAGACCAGTACTCTATTATAGAGTGTTCAATTTTTCTCTCTTCGATTTCTCTCACCAAAACTGAATTTGAATTAGCAAATGCAACTCCAATAAGTTGTGGGATAACACCGACTACAACAATAAAGATCACGTGCATTACTTCTGATATTTCAGTTGTTGGACCAGTCACGTAATTAGAAGAAATGCTCAAAGTAAGAAAAATAAACGCAACCATAATAGACACTTTGAATACTAATGTTAAGAACTGCTGGTGTATAGGGCGGTGTTTTTTCACTAGAAAATTAAACAATCCTCTCGGAATACCATAGACGTCATCTTTCTCCCTGATCGTCAAAGGTCCTTTGATGTCTTGAACCACAAAACTATCTTCCGTGTTATTGATAATGTTTCCGTTAATCCGAATTCCTTTAAGACTCTCACAATTGACATTTGAAATAGTTAAGTAGCCTTCGAGCAAAGTGACATTGTATGGTTCCTGTGCCATAGCTTTCGATTTATCAACTGCTATAGTTAACAGCTCAGTGTAAACGTCGCTAAAATTTCTGATTTGTTTGATGAAGTAGTAAAGGACGATTACGAAAAAGAACAGGTATCCAAATGATACGGAAGGATAGATTATAACCGCAATGAAGCACAATGTTATAACCTGAGTAACTATTCCAAAGCTGTTGATGAACAACACGCCAACGATGTAAGCCAACAAAGAAAACATTGCAAATACGACGGTTACTCCAACTGCATAAATATCTTAAAACTAAACATCCAAGAAAGAAACCTGCTTTGATATTTTAAGTATCCAAGAGCCCTTGTTGCCCCCTTTACCATAACAACCACGAAAAAACAAAATGGTAATCCGTAATATAGAAGGCAGAGGATAATTTCAATAATGCAGAACACTATATATAAAGGCAAAACAAAAATGGCTAACGCTGCACAAAAACATCTAATTGTACTTTTACCAAACCAAGGAACTCGTCGTGTCTGAATTCGCCATACCCTGATCCAGAATTTCGTTGTAAAAAGTAAATAAAAACTACATTTCATCAGAGTTGATCCTTTTGTGTATCCAGGCTCAAGCTGGTCCGGTTCTACTTTTATCTGTGACATTTCACAATTTCTTTATACCCAAAGAACAAAGGAGATGGAATATAAAGGTTTGAATTTGGCAAACCATCTTCAACTATCTGTTTTAAGCAACGTGGAAGTACCATAAATAAGAAACCAAAGGTAAAATACATAATTGTAATTGCTACCGGACCTCCAAGACCAGGGACAAAGGTTTTATGTTTGTTTCCTGGATCCGCCATATCAAAAGGAATCCCATTGGTGTTCCAACTTCGACTAAAGCGTTCACAGTTATCTTATCATCGTCATCCCACACACCCAATCCTCTACTATACCATGCAATCTGAATGTAAATTATCAATGGTGCAAACATAAGACAAAGCAGTCGACGTAGTCTTGACGTAAGAATAGGATATTCATTATAAAGTCCTAAAACGTCAAAGCTGAAGAGGTCATAAAATGTTAAAGGTGACTTAATTCCATCAGCGTAAATCCAATTTTCTTCCTCTTCAATTAATTCGAAACCCTCGACGGAATTTTCAGGATCTTGTTCAAAATCATTCCCAACGACTCTGTCGCGTTTTGCAGTCCAGGCGAAAAACTTAAACATGGTTATCGGGCAAAACGCTACTAGTAAAATTCCCAAAATAAAAGGCACATGAGAAGTTTGAGTCCATGTATGAATTCCTGGAATTTTTCCCTCTGGACAGGAATGATAAAGTTCCTGACTCGTGTAATTATAATTCACTGTGCAACATTTATAACGTATGTATGAACATGGATATATAAGATACTGAGCTGCATAGTATCTAAGCGTTCCCAGTAGATTTTTGTTGATAACGAGGTAACAGAAGTAGCTTTCACGATATTTGATATAATCGTGCTTTACTTCTTTAAAACTGACCAAAGAGACAAGTGCCTTTGTTATTTGGAAAGATGTAAGATCTGTTCCGTATTTAATGCTACAACCGGAAGTCACATTGAGATCAACGTACGGAATGTGAATAGTTTTTACATCCAGAAGTCCGTACGTGAGTAAACCATAATCTAAATTCCACGATAAGAAAGGGAACGGTCCAGCGGATGTATTGTAGGTCCAATACCATCGTCCACCTTGAAACACATCTTCTGAGGATGTATGCTTTGTGTCTCTGGGTAAGCGAATACGAAATTGAACAAAATGCGGTTCATTTGTCAGAAGTTTACTCTGAAAATACTCAATACTTCTTTTTGCAATCGATATATTGCACTCATTTTCTTCGCCTGATTTAAAAAAAAATTCACGTTCCACTTTTCTTTCTTTTCCTGAAAGGCTGTTAGGTGACACCTTTGCGGTGTTATTTGTATTGTGATTGTTACTAGAATCGCCAGTTTCAAATCTGTCAACAACGTTAATCCTCTTGGTTTCTGTTGAAAAGCGATCCTCTTTTGTTTCATCTTGACTGTAATCTATACTGTCTTCACTGGATGTTGCATTTCTTTGAAACTTTTGCATCTTATTTCCTTTCAGAATGCTTGTTAAGTAGGCATCTGTGATTTTTATATCTTTTCCTGAGTGTGCTGCAACATCTGTACCGAGTGTTAATATTAGCAAAAGCAAGAAATGCATTTTGAGGTTTTCTCTGAAAAGAAATAATACAAAATTCAGTATGTTAGCGTCAAAGACAATCCCTTTATTTCACAGCTGTTTTAAAGATGCTATGCTTATGTTAAAAGCTAAACGTTTGTGATCTTATATTCAACATGTTTGCATTGTTGTAATATTTTCAATGGAAACGAGATCGGAATGTCGTCAGTTCTAGGTATGTTCTTCAATTTCTTATGAAAACATAGGAATTATTCAGTTGCCTTCGCGTCCAGTCCTAGACCACGCGGAGTATGCTTTTAATTGGCATATCCGCCACTTGCATAAGTATACAATGTCCACATTGGTTTTACTAATACAAATCGAGGGCTGAGCGCGAAACTATTGTATCTTGTTCTTTATCTATAATCAGTTACAATAGTTTCGCGCTCAGCCCACGAAATATCAATGTGAGGACCGTCTTGTTTCTCACTAAACGTTTGTATTTAGATACTGTGTTTTGAAGCAGACACAACAGTATTCGTCCTGTTTGCAAATTAGCTTTGTTAGGTTATTTTTAAATTGAGAATGAATAGTTTTACAGAGTCTGAGTTAAATCGAACAATCACTATATCACTAACCTCTTATTTATAACACAGTATCCCAATCCGTTGTTTAATTGAAAATACTTCCTGCGTCGCTGCAAGTTATCATCCAAAATACCCATCAAATCATTTTCGGCCTATGAAAGCATTATTTACATACTGAAACTCTATATACCGGAAGAAAAGATAGGACAGTTTACGCCCAGAATACAGATAAAGGATACGCTGATAAGAGGTTAAACATTGATCATAAAACACTCGTATAGACACTTACGATGTGCTTAATTTAAATAATCAGACGTTTTGGTTTAGCTTTACAAAAAATATGCTTTCAAGTTTATTTGTACTTTATTTCAGTGTATCTCAATTTATCCTTTATTACATAATCAACCCAATGCTTAGTTCTACTACAGCTTACATATAGTATAATATGTTTTCGTTTATTTGTTTGCTTTCGCTTAAACGCCGTTTTTCAAGATTGCATAATGGGTAAATCATTTTCATTCCATTTTGGTGACCTACATCTATTTGTAAAAATACTAGGACAATAACTTTTTTGTTTTATCTCATTAGAAATTTAAAAGACCCTTAGAAAATATATAGCTTTGTTTATATTTCTAAATAGAATAAAACTTCCTAGTATCCTAAATGTTCATTCCGATGAAGCGGTGTATAAATTCTACCTTCTGCTGAAAAAGATTGAAATCAAGGTCATTGCAAAATTTGTATAGTTAAAAAAGCAAATATTTAAGCCTATTCAATATCTTATAAAACTGGTTAAATCTGGTCTACTTGTAGCATAAATAGAATAAGCATTCTTTCGGTTCAGCGGGTAAATTATCGCGTTTGTTCAATATCTGATTACATTTACTCTACTAAACCACGAACCACATGATATCGCATTATATGCACTTTTGCAATATCACTTTTTGGTCGATGGATCGGTACTGCCATGATAAGTATCTGAAAATGCGAAAAAAAAAAAAAAAAAAAAAAAAAAAAAAAAAGCAGAAACGCGAAAGTGATATACATGTATTAATATTTCGTCTTCGCATCCTGTTTTTGCATTTTTGCATAGCATTACGCGCAATTTACGGCAATGAAACACTTTATTACATATGTTACTAAATATAGTAACAAACACTCTGAATTTAAACGTATAAGAGCAGCATGAGACCGATATTAGTGTTCATGTAAGCTGGTGTGTCTGATGTCGATATCACACTTCTGGGTGCGCAAAACATCGAAATTTTATGCGTAAACAGAGGAGACGACAAGTAAACATTGATATTGCAAAAGAAAATATGGTCAATTAACATTATTTCACTAGTTTCCTGTTTCAGTGTGGTTAAATAAGGCAAACAGAAGGAACTACGGCCAAAGAATGCATAAATTTAAACAAATATTTGGAAGGAAATTACGTCACCGTCATCAGACAACGTTGGCGTTTCCGCGTAGTACATGAACATTCAATGACGCTGTCCATCATACAAAATAATATTGTTTTCAATTTAACAGTTTAGTGGAACATATGCAATAAAAAGGTTATAAAACAGGGCTTGTGTGTCATATAGCGATATTTGCAAACTAGAGCTGTATTGGCCCTCGGGTAAAGCCCTCGGGCGAATGCCTCTCCTGGTATGCCAATATCGCCTTAAGGCATACCTGTATGCCCGAAAAGCCCGAAACGCGTGAAAATGTTCCGAATGTAAATCGGATGAAGTAGGCGCTCTATGTACAGAGTTTGATTATCATCTTGAAATCAGGATTTAATTGTCGTTTGTTTGTTTACAACACACAAAAACGATTCAAGTGATGGCAATGCTATCTGATTAAGAACAAGTTTTAGAAGAAGAAGAACAGGTATTGCCAAATAGAAATTATATAGATCTAGATCTATACAGATATAATTGGAAGAAAATTTTATTGATTGGAAAAATCTATTATTTTGTCACAGGTTGAGAATATTTTGAATGGCAGTAGCTAGGGGTCTGTTAACCGGACCTCTGGACAACCCGTACAGGAAAACTGCAAATTTAGCCTTGTCCGCTCTCTTAATCCAACAGTTTTCATCCGATCTTCACCAAACTTGCTGACAGTGTTTGTAGGCATAATATCTCGGCGTAATATGTGAACACCCGTGGCAGCGGGCGGGCGGTCGGCATCCAAAGCATGTCCGCTCTAATTCAGTTTTCATCGGATCTTCACCAAACTTGCTGACAATGTTTGTGGGCGGAATATCTCAAGTATTATAACCACCCAAATCGCCAAATGGCTGTTGTAGGGAGGTTGCACCATATAATTTATCTAATACTGATACGCAGAAAAACAACATTCAATGATTTACGTATATTACGTATGAAGTGAAATAAATATAGAATAAAAAGGTTATTTAGGACCTAACATTGTACTGTATAATATATATTTGCACTCATACCAAGCTGGGAAAATACAGAAAAGGCAGGAATACAATATTCAGTGAAACATTTTTAATTTAAACTAAAATAAAATGGATATAGAATAAAAAAGGTTATCTAACATTGTACTGTACAATGCGAGATATATTTGGACTCGTGCCCAGCTGAGAAAACCATATTGGACTCACCTAGCGGCTCGTCCAATATGGTTTTCTCAGCTGGGTACTCGTCCAAATATATCTCCGTATTGTACAGAACAATGTTAAATAACCTAATAGTATAAGAAACCAATGTCCTCATATACGAATACCGGAAAACTCGTAACTTTTAATTTACATAAACACAAGAGGAACCTAAACAATGACCCTTTGTATTTACACTGTCTTGTCCATCTAAGTTTGTGTATATGCCAGTAGTATAAGAATTGTTTGTTTTGAGACATCTGACCCCCCTGACCTATAACCCCTCTGTCCGAACTGACCAATGCCGGACAATTTAAAATACTTTAAAATCCACAGGTTTTAAACCCAGTAATTAACCCAACCCTAAACTTATAATACTAACTCGCGAAGCTGAAACCTTCGAGGTCTTTTGGCCCCCCAGTAGACTACAGCTTCGGTTCACTAAATACACTTTACCCCAAAATCTAACGACACCTTTGTCATTTTCTTTAAAAAAGTTATCAAAAATATCGTTTGTAAGTCAATGTAAAGCGAACCGGTGCTGCTTTATTGGTTTTATTTCTTTAAAACCGATATTTTTAATTTTGTAGTACAATTTTTTTTAAAAATTCCCTTGTGATCGATTTACGTTTTAAGTGATTTAATATAAATGTAAAAAGGTAAATCAAGTGCATTTTTAAAAATGATTTTTGGGAAAACCCAAAAATTTAACCAATAAAAACCCCCATTTTTCTGCCAAGTTGGGCAAACTGTCATTTCTTTTATTTTGGCCAAATCTTTCCGAATTTTGGCAGAAATTTGGCAGATTATATTATTTTATATTTATTAAAAAAAATGAAAGGGTGGGGTTATGGTTTTTGATTTATTTTCATTAGTAAGTTTTATCGGGTCAAAGTATAAAATTTAATTAAATTTTTTTAAAACTTTTAAATTTAAAGCTTTTAATTAAGTTTTAACCCAAAAGGCTTTTTCTCATGGTACAGGTTCATTGATTGTAGAATTTGAGTAAATGCCCATAAAAAGCAAAATGTTAAATTTTCTTAATGCGAACCCTCTGGGGTGAAATCAAACATTGTTCCTTGTTTTGAAAAATTTTAAATTTTTTTTTTCTTATACATAGAATTAAACTTATCAGGTCAAAGTCCCAGCTCCCTCAGTTTATATTTACATTATAAAATATACCAAAAAAGAAAACTCCCCCTGAGGCCCTATTTTTCCCCACCAAAATTAAAATGTATTTTGGACTTTTAGTCGGTTTATAGGTTCATTTAAAAAGAGCTCACACCCTTTAATAAAAATTTAAATATCTTTTTATATAATTTCCCGGTTTTTTCTGACTTAACCACCCTAAAAAAGATATTAGTACATTATTTTATATTTTTGGTTTGGTTTTAAAATTTTCAAAATCTCGAAAATTCCAGGCCCTTACTTAAAATTCATTTAAATGTTCAGATGGGCCATTTTTTTTATATGTTGAAGTATAGGACCGACTTTTCAAAAATTTTTTATGATGTAAAAAAGGATGTTAAATAGTATTAAAAGAAAAACCCTTATGTTCACTCCTCTCCCCTTTTTTTCTATTTTCCTTCTTTCTTTTTAAGTTTAAGAATTTTTTCACAAATATCAAGTCTTTTTTGTTGTAGAATTCAAAAAGCGATAAATTTCAACAAGCCTTTTGTTCAGCTAATTGTGTTTTGTTTTAAAAAAAATTTTTACTTTTGTAATTTCTTGGTATAGTGGAAATTTTCTTCGACTTTAGGGTTTAAATGCTTTATATTAGCAGAAATTTACTTGGTATAGCAGTGATTTGATTCTCTTTTTTATCTAAATTTTTCAATACAGAGTCCAAATCTTTTGTTATTTTTTTAAATTTTACATTAAATTTTTCATTAATTATTTAAATTTGCTTCGTTTAGCGTAATTAACTCCCCTTTTTTGTGATATTTCAATAAAGTCCGACTTTATTATTTTTTTAATTTTGCATTAAATTCATTAAAATCTTCTTGAAATTTTTTTTGAAATATTATTAAATTCTGCTATTTTAAATTGTGGGTTGTCAACAAACTAATCAATTCGAATTTTTTTTTTTTAAATTTTAATTTTTTTAGAATTAATTTTTTTTTTGGTTATTAAGTGTATTGTATACCCTTTGGGAAGCTCCCTTTTCCAATTAGATTTATATTCTGCAAATTTTTTAAAAATGATGAGTAAATTTGATTCCTTTTTGCCATTTCATATTTAGTTTATTTATTTCTTTTTTGTTTCAAATGATAAATTTTAAAATTTTTCTCAGCTTCAATAATTTATCTTTTAGTTTCATGTTTAATTTTCATCTTTAATTCTTGAATTTGGGTTTAATAAAATGTTTAAATTTAAAAATCAAAAATACTTCTTTTATGTTGCACTTCAAATCAGATTTTCTTAAAGTTTTTAATAAAATAACCATAGCTTCATTTCTTCTTTTTTTAAACCTTTGTTTTGATTAAAAAATAATGAATTCTTTTTAAAATTTTTTTAATTCTTCAATATTTTTTACTTCTACTTTGGGGTTTTTTTTAACTTTTAAATGCTTCCAGTTTTAGTATCTTTACATTTTGTTTTTTTTTTATACACAAACCGTTTTGAAACTGCTTCGTTTGGGTTTTTTCTGGATTCCTAGGTTGATTTTTCATTCCCTCCCATATCTAATCCCTTATTCTTTGTGTTATAAATTTCCCTTTATTTCGTGAAGATACGATTCCTTTTCCCCTTTTTAAATTTTTTAAATTTGTTTTTTAGTAGCATAATACTTAAATCAATATAAAATTTTAATTTACTTTAGCGGTTCACTTATTTGTTTTCTCTTAAAAAACCCCCTTTATAAATTTAAAAATTATTACCAGTAATTTTTTTTCTAAAAAACTTCCTTGGTTTGTCAATAATAAAAAATCATTTTTTGATTTTTTGAAATTAGCAAAAGTATCACGATCTATATTTTGTTCATCAAAATCTTTTATTTTCCTTTTTCCCTGGACTTTAATAAAATATAATGTAAAAGTTAAATTTCAATTCTTTCGGTGTTTTTTAGTAAGACTGCTTAAATAAATAAACAACAGTTTTTGGGGTCCTTTAAAAAAAGTATTTTTTATTTCATTTTTAACTTTTTTATTTCAATCAAATCATCAAAAAATTATATTTTGTTTTTTTGTTCGATTTCACAAGGTTAATTTGGCGGGGTCAGCTGAAAAATTCGTATTTCATTTGGATTAAAATTTTAAACTTTTTTGCAATTGGGCTTAAGTTTTTAATTAAAACTTTATATTAATTTTTTCTAGGTTTTAGCATTTAAGTATATTTTCATAATATTAAGATTTTCGAAGTATATGCATTAAAGTATTGTTTTTCCAGTCCGACGTCCCCTATTAACTTCAAAACATGAATCTGGCATAAAAGAATAAAATTGTTTAAAGTTAAAGGGGTTTATCATTTTTTGTATCTAATTTTGGGTTTCCCTTTAAAATTTTTTACATTTTTTACAAATTTCCCTTTCTTAATTTTTTACATTTTTTCTTATCTTACATTATTATATAAATGAATCAAACTTAATGAAAGATAATAAGAAAAAAATTGTCGGGAAAAAAGGGGGATTTAGAGAAGAAAAAGAAGAAAAAAAAAGGGGAAAAACTACAAATGGGTATGTATACTAAATTTATAAACCCAAATTTCTGAAAAAATAGAAAGTCAAAAAGAAAAAATTTCAAGTCGTTTTAAAAAATTTCCCGGAATTAAGGAGCAATTAGGTTTTCTTCCAAAAAAATTTTGTTGATAAAATAAAAGAAGTAGAACAACAACAAAAAAAAGGCAGAGATAAAGGGAAAACAACCCCCTCCGGGGTACAAAAACCATACAACCCTTTTCCGCCGGAAAGAATAAGGTTTGGGAAAAGCATTCCGGAACAAGGGGATTAAAACCACCGAAATATATGGGTTTGGATGATGAAATGATGATTTGAAGAATCAGAAGAAGAAACTGGGGCAAGACCGAAAAAAAAAAAAAAACTCAGTAGTTTGGTTTTTTGTGGTTTAAAGATGTTTTAAAAGAATATAATATTCCAAACCCTTGAATTTTTGGCTTTTTAATGCAATTTACTTGATCCCAAAAAAATACTAAAACAAAAATTTTAAAACCAATAAATGATGTTTGAAGTATTAAAAAATTAAAAGGTCCAAAAACAAGCAAATCAAGATCAAAGATCCAAAAAGAAGAAGAAGCAAAAAAAATTAAAACGTAGCAAGGCGAAATTTTTAAAATACAAAGACGGTTTTAAAATTAATTTTTGGTACGGAGTATAAAAAAAAGGAAAAGGAAAAAAAAATCTAACCCCTATAAAGTTTTACCAAAAGGCAATACGGTAATTTAAATTATTTAAATTAAAAAATTGATGGCAAAAAAATTAATTGCTAAAGGAAGAAAACTGAAAAGAAGTTTTTACACAAAAAATTGATGATGATTTAATTTATTTGAAAAAAAAGATATAAAATATAAAAAACATTCAATTCTTTTAGAAAAATATTCAATGAATTAAAAGAAAGTCAGGGTTAAATTTAAAAAATTTAAATTTAAAAAGTAAATTGGGGAAAGGTTATGAGTTTGCAGTAAAACTGGAAATTGGTTATTTATTGGAGTTAATTTGTGGTTCGATTGTGTGGAAAAAAAAATGAAAAAACTAAAAAATGAAGGGATTGCATAATTGATAAACTATTAAAAATGAAATTTCCCCTTTTCCAAAAGAACATGAAATGTTATATAAAAAATATTTTTCTTTAATTTAAAATTTTAGTTAATTAAATGGAACAAAAAATAGTATTAAGTTTGAAAAAGTTAAAAATAAAAAAAAATACTCCGATGATTTTTTAAAGATTTAGGTTTTTTAATTTTAGATAAAAATAAAAAATTTGTTGTTGGGTTGATAGTATTAAAAACTATGACCTACTCTTGGCATAAAAATTTGTGATGAATATGAAATAAAAAAATTCGTTTTTCATAATGGAAAAGGGTTGGAAAGTTTTAAAATTTTCAAATGGTTCTTACAGTTACATGATATTAAAAAATTTCTAAGGGGAAAAATTAAAAAGTAATGTATTATGAATTGATAAATCAGAAATTGCTCCAATAAAATTTGGAATTTGATTTTAAATGTTTTAAAAATTTTTTTTTAAATTCAGATAATTTTAAGTTGGATTTGGGGAAAAATCAAATTTTCAAAAATTGCTTGGATTTGAGAAAAAAAAAAAATTTGACAAAACTGAATGGGGAACTAAAAACCAATTAACAACTCTGTGGATAAATTTTCATTTATTTTCGATTTTTGATAATTCACTTTTTGATGGTAATTTCAGTGATTTATTTATGCTTTAAGTACTGCAGATTTAACAAGGCTTATCCATTTTCAAAAAAAACCACAAAGAGTTGGATATTCGAAATTAAAAAATATATTTTAAAACAATTAGAAAATATATTACAGATGTATTTGGTAGAATAATTAATTTTAATGAGGTTGAAACAAGTTTTACACTAATTTAAAAAGAAATTTGAAATTATAAATTTTAGTTTTATATAATGTACAAGAAAGTTTATGACAAAAATAAAGGAATATTTATTTATGTTGATGCTCACACAGGAGAAGAAATCATACATGGTACAGGTATCTTTGACACTTTAACGAAATTGCTTTCAAGCGGAGTTGCATCTTCAATTAGCACAGCTGGAAAAAAAGCTTTGGAAACAGCAGGAAAAGCAGCACTTGAAAGTGGAACAAAAAAGGTTGGCACAGAAGTTGGAAATTTAGCTGCAGCTAAAATTGTTGAAAAACTTAAAAAGAAACCTGCTCCAGCAGTTGGTAATTTAATTGCTAAGGAATTACAAGAAAAGAATAATAGTAAAAATAATAATGATAATGAGGAGGATATTCATATGAGAATAAATAGAATATTGTCAGGATCTGGGACTTTAGCTCGTGCTGGAACTTCAGCTCAACAAAAACGTATTAACAGATTAATTTATAAAAAATAAAGTTTTAACTTTAATAAAAAATAAAGTTTTAACTTTAATAAAAAATAAAATAATATATAATATATACATGTTTAGAACAAAACAATATTGTGAAAGATATGAATTAACTCCTATTCAATTAGATACAGCTTTAATATCTGTCTTGGGAAATAATGTTAAGCAACAAAAAAACGGATATCACTTTACAATTAATGACAGAAGTTCATATTTTGATTGGTTTAATAGTTATTTTGAAGTAAGTTTTAAAGTAAATAAGCTTGCTAATGGTAATAATTATGGTGCTGGTGGAGATGATAATCAAATTGCTTTAATTAATAATGCAGCTTCATTAATTGATCAGTTAGTGGTTAAACAAAATGGAAAAATTGTTTATGATTGTAATAATTTATATAAGGTAGTAAATGTAAAGAGTTTGGTTGAACTATCTGAAGATTATGCAAAATCAACTGGAACAAATGAATTTATCTCTTTAGATACTACTGCTACTGCTGAAAGCAGGAATGATCAAGTTGGATATAATAGTGGTTTTGCTATTAGAAAGGTATTAATCGAAGGTGGTAAAGAGGTAAATGCTAAAATTCCATTAAATAATTATTCATTTTTTCAGGGTTTAGAAACTAATATTTTACCTCCAAGTCAAATTCAAATAACACTACAGCTGACAGATGATGATGAATTAATTTTTAGAGCTAATGCTGCTGATGCTGGTAGAGTAATTGTAACAAAATTAATTCTATGGGTTCCACGTTTGGTTTTTAATGAATTTGGGTTTGATCTAATTGCTACTGAAAGATTTACAAAAGCAAGATGGTCATACCTTAGGGAAATGGTGACACAATCAACTGATACACAACAAAATAATATAACCTTTAGAATAACGGCTGGTGTAACAAAACCACAACATGTATTTGTTTATCTACAACGACCTGACAAAAGTAATTCACAAAGACAGAATCCACATTTATTAGATACATTTAAAGTTAATGCAGCAAATGAAAATTGCACTTTGACTCCTGTCGTCTTGAATTTGGGTAATGGTGTTTTTTATCCAGAAACAGAATACACAAGTATATCAAGAATATATGATGATGTAATTAATTATTATTATAAACAAAATAATAAGACTACTGGAAGTCTGCTAAAAAAGATCAAATTTTTCTAATTTATTTGGATTGTTCATTTTAACTTGGAATATAAAAAGGAAGTAATAACAGAAGATCCTAAGCATATTACATTAACGCTAAATTAAATTTTCCCACCAGCAGCTAAATTTCGTGTTTACGCAATTGTATTATATGAGGAAACAGTTGAAATAAATACAATTGGAAATGAACTTGTTATTGTTTAAATGAACTTGTTATTGTTTAAATAAAATAAATATAAATTAAAATAAATATAAATATAAATTATATATAATGTCATCAAATTATATTGAATATAAAATTAACCTTACAGATGGACAAAAGAAAAATTTAGCCCGGGGCCCTACAACAACAAAATTTCACTACTTTTAGATTAAAACATGAACAATTACATGGAAACTTTCCTTTACTTTTAACAAAAACACAAATTAATCAATTAAAAAAGCTGTTGCAAATAAGAAGGGATTAAAATTACAATTTCAAAAAAAAAATGTCCAGTCAAGGTCAATGGTGGATTTTTAGGAGCTTTAGCTGGTTGTTAGGAAAAACAATTCTTCCAATGGCAGCAAAAATAGCCCAAAAATATTACCCCTCTGGGCATTGGAGCCCTTTCTGGACGGGCCAGTATGGTGTTAGTAAAATATTTGGGAAAATGGTATTATTTCAGTAGCTAATGATAAGAGAAATAAATATCACCATATCTTTACACCCTAAATCAAGAAGAGTTAGTAGACCGGAGTGATTAAATTAACACAAAAACAAAAACAAGGGGTGGGTTTTAGGTTGTTGGCTGCTAGTCTAGAAATACCTTTGATTACATCTTTGTTAAGTGGGAAAGGATTACAAAAATTGATTCACAACGAAGACCTTACAGACAAATTTCCCTATAGTAAAAAAAAAATAAAATTTATAAACCCAACTATTTCTAACTTTAAAAATTGAACAATGGGTAAAAAACAATTAAAAATTAAAAACTTTAGGGGTGGGGTTTAGTAGAAATAATTTACTAAAATTAAAAGAAAAGGACGAGTGTGGAATTATAAATTTGGACGACTCTGTTGTCCTGGAACACATGGGTTTGTTACTTTAATACTTTGTACTTTGATCCTTTGGACTTCCTCCACCAAAAGAAGTAATTAAGTATATACAAATGTAAAATACAACAATGTTCAATATCAAGACAAAACAAGTACACTCTGCGGATATTATGTTTATTTTTCATTAAAATGTTCAAGATAAAGTACCGTTATATGATTTATTGTATAAAATACAAAAGTTAACAATCAAAGAGTAAATGAACAAACAATTATAAATTATTTTTAATAAATAAGGACATTTATTTAACTGAAATTTAACTGGAATAATTAATAATAATGGGAATATTCAAAAATATAAAATGAAAAAGTAAATAAAATAGAAAAACAAATAGAAAGACAATTAATAAAAAACCTCCATTGTTTTTAAAAAGTTATACCCAAGATACCGATGGTGGATTATTTCAATGGAAAACTGTAAATGCTAGTTCTGGTTTGTTCAAAATGGTAATAATGTAAGAATTAATTTAATTGCATTTTAAATTTTATTCTTGTTGATGCAATTAAATTATAAAGAGAAGCTAAATTACAATTAAAAAAAAGAAAATGTAATTTTCCCAAAGTTATAATGTAAAAAATAACAGAAAAAATGAATCTATTTCTTTTAATTATGCAAATGAATTTAAAATAAATGATTTTTATTTATATTAATTCTTTAAACGTTATGAATATTCAGTTAACAATTTAATGGTTCTATAATTTAATAAAAACTTTAATAAAAATTTTAAATAAAAAATTTTAATTAATTTAAGAATAAGCTAATGTATCAATCCCATTGTCAAGAATATATCTTTTATCGTCAAAAACATGAAAAAGATTTTTTAAATTTATAACATACTGGAAAGATTATGCTTATCAGAACGAATAATTTTAAAAGGGTGTGATTACTTTGGGTTGATTAACAAAGTATTTTTATAATTTTTTATGAACTATTGTTTTCTTAACAACAATTTTTTTAAATTCCTTTACATTTTTTAATGTTAACTTCATTTTCTAATAAATATGAATACATTTTACTTCTTAATCCAACAAATTCAACAATTACTACACCAGCAGCTTCATCTTTAAATTTTCCAATTACTTTTTTGTTGTAATCAAAATAAAACTTTGAATTACTATCGTAATCACTATTATCAAATAAATCTTTGTCCTTATAAAAGTCTTTATTGCATCTTTGGTTTTAATTTCATAACATAAAATTGAATCAGTGTCAGTAAAAATAATTACAATTACCCTCGTACTTTTCCTTTAATATAATTATAATGAAAATCATACATTAAATATTTTGATAAATCTAGAAGCACATTCCAACAAACAGGTCTGTTTAATAACAAACTTTCTTTTATTCTATGAATACCAAAAAGGTTAGAGTTAAACATCGTTGAACTAACAAATAAAGGGTTTGGCTATGTATTTTAATAAAATATTTCATCATGTGTTAATTTAAATTTTAAAACCCTCTTACGTAAATTCTCCATCGTCTTACCGAATACAGAGTTGTTCATTAACTTAAAAAGTCCTTTTCAAATGAATTTTTTGCTTTAGATCTTTTTTGAGTATTAAAATCAATATACTTTTTAACCAAGGACTTTCGTCAAAAGTTATATTTTATGTATTTTTGTTACTTTTACCCTAATTGTGTAAAATTGTTCAAGATTTTTATAATGAACTACATAATTTTGTTTTTTCATTAAAGTTGGAACCAACTTCTTTAATTACTTTTTCCTATTTCAAATTCTGTTTAATATTTTTACTTAATCAGAAAGCCATTGATCTGGTTTTTTTAATTTTTTCAGGAGCTAAAGGATAACCATTATTTTACAGTAGTAATTCTTTTGGATATTCAAGATCACATTCAACTATAAAGTTAGTTTTACCTTTTTGCAATTAATTTCTTATTTTGGGTTTTTTCGGATATAAATTTAAAGTTTCCAGAGGGCAAAGGTTGACACATAGCCCAACCGAAAAGGGTTATTGGCGTCGAGGTACATAAAGTATTTGCTTCTTCTTTTGAATTATAACCCTTTCATATATTTATTGTTTGCTTTACTGTATCTGTTTGAAATTAATTTAATTCCTCCTCTCAGTCCCTTTTCAATAAAAGAACATATCAATACAGTTATTAAATCAAAACCTTAATTCCAGTCATTTTAACTTTGGGCATCCCAAGCTAACCCAGGATACTAAAATAATGAACAAGGATCTAATTTGTAGTACTCCAAACATAGTTTTCTAAAATTTTCAAATACATCAGCTAAAAGTAATACGTCAGTTTTTAAATATAAAATCATGAATTCTCCCATTGTTTTAATTTTAAATTTTTCCAGATATTTTTAGCATGTTCGTATTCATTATCAGAAATATTAGTTTCATTTAAAATTGAATAAAAATCTTCTTTAGAAGGTAATTCTGTTTCTTTAAATTTTTTTTAAATGAATCCAGGTAATCATATGGATAAACACCTTTTGTTTTTAATAAATTAATGTAATCAAATTCTTGAGTTTAAGTATT
Organism: Mercenaria mercenaria; assembly: GCF_021730395.1. NCBI lineage: Eukaryota > Metazoa > Mollusca > Bivalvia > Venerida > Veneridae > Mercenaria > Mercenaria mercenaria. The sequence continues at coordinate 55,154,913 of NC_069366.1, forward strand.
TAAATTCTGGAATATTTTTTACTAGGTTATCCAATGATTGAGACATAAATTGAAATGAATCAAAAAGACCAAGTCAGAAATCATAAATGCCATTATATCTTTCCATTTTGTTAGGAATAACATTAATTTCTTTTTTAAATTTCCCTATTTGTTGCATAATTAAAATGACCGTCATAACCTTAAATTATGAAAAATAACGGGAATTTTATGTGTTAGTTAAAAATTTAAAATATTACATTCTGAGTGAGCACTTCCTCTAAATTTTCCCTGTAAAATGACAGTGATCTCGAACAGGATTTTCATTTTCCTTATATTCTTTTCACAGATATGACAAAACTTTGTTTTTTAAATTGGGTTGAATCATTTTTAGACATTTTAGTTCTTTTGTTAAAATGTTCTTTAAATATTTCTTTACAATATTCCTCTTCCTCAAGCATTTTTTCAATAAACTTATAAACTGCATTAGGGCCTCTTAAATCTGGGTTGGTTTAGATATTTATCGTCATAACAACAAACAACTTTATAGCCCGTAACCACAATCTATATGATTTTGATATGCTTCAGTAAATGAAGATTCAGTTTATGGTAAAGCAGTTAAAACTTTTTTAGTTATTGATTCAAAATCAGCATAAATTACAAAAGGTACTGCTAAACCTTTATGATAATTTTTAAATTGTTTCTTACTTCCCTCTTTTGGCATTTTTACGCCTTGGATACCATTAATAGCTAAACAATTTTTGGGATGTGTTCATTTAATATTTTTTCTTGAGAAAATGTTGTAAGCAACTTTTACAGAAGTGTTTTTTATTTGTATTTTTGTTTTGTTATTCATTAATCTATTAAAGTCTTTTAAACCAAACATAATGTTGGATTACAGTTCTATGGGGTTTACAATCATCATCAGTTATTTATCATTTATTTTATCATTTATTTTATCATTAGTAAATTAGCAACATGTCACAGTGTTCTTCGTATTGATATTTTGATATGTACAATGGAAAATACTATTTTCTTCTAACCAAATATTATTAAATGATATTTCATTTAAACTTCAATTTTAGGTATTTGATTTAATGTAACAGGAAATTTAATTCCAGTATAATCAAGATCGTTATATGTTTTTTATAATTTGAAACTCTTTCAGAATGTTTTGTTACAGGAAATTTGTAAGCTAAATGACACCCTCTAAAACATTCGTTATCATCATTCTTTATATTTATTAATCCTTTCATTGGATGTTGTAATGGTTTTGGTAATTCTAAAAAAACTTGAAGCAGCCAATGGATTATACTTATATCTATTTATATAATGAGCATCAACTGACTCTATTCTCCAGCCACTTCCTTTAGAAATCCAATTACCAATTTTATTTATTATTTCATCAAAAGCTTGATGTAAAGTTTTTTTTATTTCGTTGTGTTTAATATTTCTAAAGCCTTTGATTAAAATAAGCTGATTTATTTATTGTATCCGTTTTATCCATTTTTGCAAAAGTTATTTTTAAAACAACATTTATTTTTATACCTTTTAAAGTTTTAAGTTCAGATTTAAGTATTTCATAAGAGTCGTTTATAGTTAAATATAATGATTCTTTGGATCTTGTCTATATGTAATTTTAATTTCAAATTTTTTATAATATTGTTTTGAAGATCTCTCAATTTCCATCTATATTTTTATATTTAGAAAATAAAATTCGTTAAGCAAAAACGGGTTAAAAAAATAATTAAAAAAATAAAAATAAATAAAGTTTTAAATTATCTTTAAGAAGAATTAAAATATTTAAAATTTCTTTTTCCATTAGTTTTTGATATTCCCAATTTTCTCGGTTTTTCTCCTTTGCAGCACATTGTTAAATTTAAACCCCGAATTAATACCCAAAGGGCTTAGACGCTGCATAATTGCTTTTATATGTTTTTTCTTCATTAGATCACAGTCGTTACAATAACTTTTTTAGGATTGTTTCGAAATTATTTTGGGCTGGGACAATCACATAATCTTTCATCATTTTTTTCTTCAGTTAATGACAACCACAGTCCCATTCAAATAAAGTTCTTTTTCGAAGATAAGGATCTATAACATTTTGTAATTTAACAATAACGTGATTTTTATTTCATCGCTAACTATTTGATTAACCGAAAATTTTAAAAACATTTCTTCTTTTAAGAACTTTCTTATTTTGAATTTTTATCTGGATTATTATTTCTCCTAAGTGCTAGATAAATTTGGCATAATCATTCTATCTACCTTTCTATTAACCCTCTATATATAATATACTTATAGAAAAAAATCTTAAAAACACACCTAATGAAATTATATTGATTTGAGAAATTTGTTTATATTATCTATATCTTTTGAATAAGATTTTAAAGTCATTTTTCTAAATTGTTATCAACTGTTAAAATTTAATACCTTCTTGAAACATTCTGTTTAACCATTCTTCGTGTAATTTGTGAGTTTTTTAAAAAATCTAAACCAACTTGTTTTCTTCCGTTCTGTTTCTTTTTTGGAGTCTTTTTTAAAACATATTTCTGGGTCGGTTTTAAAATAAACAAATCCATCAATAGGGTTTTTTTCCCTATGGTTTTATAATATGATCAGTAAGAAAAGATTGTATACTGCCCACTCGGGGTCATTTATAACACCATTGTCGTGATGTTGTTTTGTAAAACGTTACTGTTAGTTAAATAACAACGTTCAAGGACAGAAACACCATCAAACTGTTTAGCAGAAGATAACATTTTTTATGACTGTTTAAAGTTGTTAGCTGAAAGGAAATAAATATTTGGAAGGTTTTTGAGCAGCAAGTTCAAAAAAATTATATGAATTATAACTTGGACCATAACATTTTGCCATTCGTGAATTGGTTCTGGAATTATATTAAAATTAGGATTATTTCTTTAATAATATCTAAAACGTACTTTTTCCTGATGCAATATTACCCTTTAACTGATATAATTTTCTCATTTATAAAATACTTATAGAAAAAATCTTTAATAATCTTTAATACAACTCTTCTTCTTTTTTACTTTTATATCCGTTAAGTTTAATTCCTTCATATGCATTTTAAGAGGTGTTGAATATTTTTTTCTTTCTGCATTTCTAATGTATTGTAAAAATATCCTGAATAACTTTTTTCTCTTCTTCTTTAATTTACTTTTCCAATCCGTGCTTTTGTTATAAGTTGTTTTATTTTGTGGTGATGTGATTTTAAAAAAAATTTCTTGTCGTCAAATTTTAGTCTGTTAGTAAATATGGTAATTCTGATGGAACAGCGCCAGCAACTGCTACAATATAGGAATGTTGGAACAAGTGCTATGCAGCCCGAGCAACCAAAAAACACCTGCTGTAATATATAATCCAGTACTTACTCTCCCACAAAATTTTTTAACTTTTTCTGTAAGCAGCAGCTAGTTTAGTTAGTGAATAATTAATTGATCTATTGTTTTTTATTCCATTATTATTAGAAATTAAATTTTTATTGCTCATTTATATAATTAAATTTTTATTTCTAAATTAAATTTGTTCAAGATCGCTAAATGGTACCCAACTATTAAATTTTTCACTTATAACCTTTCCATTTTACTAAAGTTGTTTTTTCTTATAATTTCGTCTAATAACTTTTTCTATTCTAAAAACTTCTTGGGGTAGTAGTAAAAGTTCTTGTTCTATAAAATGAAACCCTTTAATTATTTCATCATTTAAATCTTTAATAGTGTATTTTTCTTGGATTTGATTATTAATTTTATAAATTATAAAATATTTCCTCTGTCCAATTTGGTGTATATCCTTTTTTAAAATGTCTTTAAGTTTGCTTAAACGAACTCGATCACCAATTTTAAATTTTGCTTTACTCTTTAGTATCTTTAAATTTACCATATAAATTAAAGTAAACAGTACCTTTATTTAAGTTTTTACTAGCTTCGGGTTTGGGGTCATTTTTATATGAATGTTTTTTTTTGTTATATTTATCAACCAATCCTCAAATTATCTAAATAAGTATAAGTATTATTTGCTGTAAAATATTTCCCATATTCTTTTAAACTTCTATTAAATCTTTCTATTACTACAGCCTTTCCTTCATTAAATGTATGGTTTCATATTAATCTTATTTTTATTCAAAAATGATTCAAAAATTTTATTATAAAATTCTTTTCCTTCATCTACCCATAAATTTTTTGGAATCCCTTTCAGTCTTCGGGGGCTTTTGTCCCTGAATTCTATCTTCTAAAAATTATTTTTTTCAAATGCTTCAGTAACAGATTCTCCCGTTTTATTCTTTATTGGAATACCCAAGGGATATTTACTAAAAAATATCAATAACGGGTTACAAGTACTTTACTCCTTTATTATATTTTGAAAAGCTTGCATGTCAAATAAATCAGCTGACCAAGTATCAATCAATATCATTAACTATCACTCTTCGTTCTAAATTTCCCTTAAATTGGTTTGTGTAATTCTTCTGCTAATTCACACTCCAATTTATTTCGGGGTATACACTACCCCCTTTTCCCGTTTTTTGACTTTTGTCCCAGACCAGTTTGTATTTCGTTTTAATATAGGTTTCACAACTAAATGTTTTGCAATCTTTTCTCCAAATGTTTTTTGATTTAGTTTTTTTTTTAAATTGGAAAGCATTTTTTTGTCCATTCACTTTTACTTAGTCTTGAGTCATAGCAAAAATCATGGTTCATACATACTGCATCCAGTTCATTGACAGGGGGCCCATTATCTAGGGGATTTTTCCGGCCCCCAAAAATTATATCCTGGAAGTGTTTTAAAACCCTTTTTTAGGTAATAAAGGTAACATTGCTTTGTGAATATCTAAATTACCTCCTGTACTTTTAACAAACTTTGATTTCATCTTTCCACAAGATGAACAGGTAGCTTTTATCATTTTTCTCCCATTTTTTGTTATAACATAATGGGGGTTTATATTATCCGTAAATCTTCTTTCTTTCAAACAATATATTTTATTTTGTAAACTCATCTATATCATATGTATTTAAATTTAACTTTAAAACTTTTAGTCTGTTTAAAACCTGTGGATTTTAAATTGGCCGGCATTGGTCAGTTCGGACCGAGGGGTTATAGGTCAGGGGGGTCAGATGTCTCAAAACAAACAATTCTTATACTACTTATGCCGTACTGTAATATGCTTTTTTTCCGGTGATTGTTTTTTTTTTCAAAACTATGTTTTTGAAGGACTTTTAGGGCACATAGTCTCCTTTCAGTTAGTAAAATGCAAATTCTAATTCAGGTTGTACCACCCATACTGCTGCGTCAGAATGCAGATAACATCGTATCATTTTGTAAAGCATCCAGTAAGACAACATTACAGTTTTATTATCAACACTTGCATTCTTATGTTACAAGAGGAAACAAAATGGTATGTAGTATCATATTTACGTGAAGCATTATGATAACACGATGAATCTTATAAATCCTATAGTTGATTTTATTTACAGGGATATAACTTTAGAGATAAAGTCCGGGTATTAATTATGCGGATCCCATATACAATATATAAATAAGTAATGTTGTTTTTCAAACACTTCTGTTTCTATCTTTTTTCGTCTTGTTACTAGATAAGAGAAACTTCACATCTATTTTAATTAAATGATCTGCACCATTAGAAACCAACATAGTGCATTTGCGAACAGCATGGATCCAGACCAGCCTGCGCATCTAGATCCAAATTGGTTTTCTCATGGTGCGGCTCAAATTATGTATCATTGCTTTAGTTCATAAGCTTTTCTTCAGTTTACATTTCACTTTTAAACAACACACAGTAACATTTAAATACTGTTATGTTTCAGAAACATTGAAAACCAAGGACAACGAGAAAAACACAAGTCAATGGGAATGGAATACGGGAATGAATTGAATTATTTATTTAAAAAATATTCATTTATATAGAAACTTCAAATATACGATAAGTTTCATTTTGGAATTAGATTTATATAGCATTTGTTGCTTTAATAAACTTAGATCTAAAGTCTTATTATCATTATAAGCCATAGTCAATAGCAACTATACATCGGTAATTTCGTATGGCATTATCAGTTTAACATCATTTGAATTTTAAACTCGCAGAAAGTATCAATAGAAAATTTGTCACGAATTTTAGCGATGTTAGCAAAGAAGAAAAAGGACCGGCTGATATTGCATATAAAAAAGTAAGAAAGAAGACGTCTATGATAAACTCACAGTGTCGGTCACAAGTAAAAAGGTGTCTTTTATAGTAATATGAAAGAGTTTGATAAAATAAATTCATAAAAATACTTGATAATAGCAGGCATTTCAATTTCATGAAAATAGTTAAACTGATATTTCACAATTTTGTAGACAAAGTTCTGGTTCCTAATTATTTTTAAAAGAATAATCTGATAGGAGTCACCTTAACGGATAATGATATATTTGTAGACCCATTTCATAATACTTGTAAACATTTTGTTTCTTGTATTTCAGATGTGAGTGCGAGTCACGAAAATGCCTCCGTACAGTAAAACTGTTTACATGTAAATCTATAAGCGGACGCCAATTTGGACGCTGACAACGATGCCATCGAAAGGGTGACAACAGCTCTTCTCTTTGGAAAAAAATGGAATAGTTGAGCTAAAATGTCATTGGAGGTCCTAATATGATATACGGTTCCAAGTCGCATAAAGTATTTATCCTGAGTATTCAGTTACAAAAATAAGGCTCATGTTTCCAAGTTACCAACATTTAGTTGAGTAATGGACAGACTCTTAACAAAATATGCCACTGAACCTGGACTTTAAAACAGATGTAACAATGTAGGAGCGTACATTTGTACATTCAGCCCAACGGCAATCCTACACCCCTGAGTGTAAGAAAAGTTTTTCCAGCACTAGGTGAAAATACGAGAAAGTTATGTCCGATATACAAAAGTACGAGTGCCTGATATCTACTCGACCAACCTCGATAACTCTTGGTGAATAAATCAATCGGTAACCCTCAGAATTAGATTCACTACCGGGTTGGATAATTTAATTGTATTTCACTATATTAAACAACATTAGTAGTATAGTAAATAGGCTATCTAGGCCACTTTTTAAATTTAATTAAAAAAAATAATTTATAAAAATCAACAATTTTCATAAATTATTGTTTTTAATTAAATTTAAAAAGTATACCAAACAGCCTATTTACTATACTACTATTAAAACGTATATTTTTTTAAAACAACTTTTTAATTTAAAATCAACAATTTTTATAAGTTATATTTTTTTTTAAAAACAACTTTTTAACTTAAAATCAACAATTTTTATAAATTATATTTTTTTTAAAAACAACTTTTTAATTTAAATTTCTATGTATTACGTCACTTCCGTGTACAATGTTAACGTTTATTTTTAGATTTAGTTACTACATCACTTCCGTGTACAATGTTCACGTTTATTTTTAGATTTAGTTACTACGCACTTCCATGTACAATGTTCACGTCTATTTTTAGAATTAATAGAATTCCCATGTATTATTACCACTTCCGTGTACAATGTTCACGTTTATTTTTAGATATTACCACTTCCGTGTACAATGTTCACGTTTATTTTTAGATTTAGTTACTACACACTTCCGTGTACAATGTTCACGTCTATTTTTAGAATTAATAGAATTCCCATGTATTATTACGTCACTTCCGTGTACAATGTTCACGTTTATTTTTAGATTTAGTTACTACATCACTTCCGTGTACAATGTTCACGTCTATTTTTAGAATTAATAGAATTCCCATGTATTATTACGTCACTTCCGTGTACAATGTTCACGTTTATTTTTAGATTTAGTTACTACATCACTTCCGTGTACAATGTTCACGTCTATTTTTAGAATTAATAGAATTCCCATGTATTATTACCACTTCCGTGTACAATGTTCACGTTTATTTTTAGATATTACCACTTCCGTGTACAATGTTCACGTTTATTTTTAGATATTACCACTTCCGTGTACAATGTTCACGTCTATTTTTAGAATTAATAGAATTCCCATGTATTATTACCACTTCCGTGTACGATGTTCACGTTTATTTTTAGATTTAGTTACTACGCTACTTCCACACATTTTGAAAGTAGTATAGGAGTCGTTTTAGGTACATTTTCATGTTATTTATTAAAATAGTTCGTAATTGTTTGTTCGTTTTGATTTACATTCTTAATATTTAAAACCTTATACAATATGTCGTACAGCGATACTTTGTTTTGTAACATCTTTATGAAAAAGAAACAATAGTAACCACAGAGCGCACTTGATTTGTCTTGATATTGTATGGTTTAAATTAAAATACATATAATATAGATGAGTTTACAAAATAAAATATATCGTTTGAAAGAAAGAAGATTTACTGATAATATAAACCCCCATTATGTTATAACAAAAAACGGGAGAAAAATGATAAAAGCTACTTGTTCGTCTTGTGGGAAAATGAAAGCAAAATTTGTTAAAAGTACCATCAAAGCAGGTAATTTAGATATACATAAAGCAATGTTACCTTTACTACCTAAGAAAGGGTTAACACTTCCAGGATATAACTATTGTGGACCAGGAAATTCTTTAGATAATGGACCTCCTGTCAACGAACTGGACGCAGTATGTAAGACCCACGACTTTTGCTATGACAGCGGTGTAAAAAAGGGTATATGTGACAAACAAATGCTTTCCAACTTAAATAACACTAAATCAAAAACATTTGGAGAAAAGATTGCAAAACATTTAGTTGTGAAACCAGCAATTAATATGAAATATAAACTTGGTCTTGGACAAAAACGAAAGTCAAAAAACGGGAAAAGGGGGTATACTCTGCCCCCGAAATAAATTGGAGTGATGAATTAGCAGAAGAATTACACAAACCAATTAAAAGAAAATTTAGGAAACGAAGAGTGATTGTCAATGATATTGATGATACTTGGTCTGCCGATTTAGTTGATATGCAAGCTTTTTCAAAATATAATAAAGGAGTAAAGTACTTGTTAACCGTTATTGATATATTCAGTAAATATGCTTGGGTTATTCCATTAAAGAATAAAACTGGAGAATCTGTTACTGAAGCATTTGGAAAAATAATTTTAGAAGGACGATTACCAGTAAATTTATGGGTAGATGAAGGAAAAGAATTTTATAATAAAAAGTTTGAATCATTTTTGAATAAAAATAAGATTAATATGTATCATACATTTAATGAAGGAAAGGCTGTAGTAATAGAAAGATTTAATAGAAGTTTAAAAAGAATAATGTGGAAATATTTTACAGCAAATAATACTTATACTTATTTAGATAATTTACAGGAAATGGTTGATAAATATAACAAAACAAAACACTCTAGTATAAAAATGACACCAACCAAAGCCAGTAAAAACTTAAATAAAGGTACTGTTTACTTTAACTTATATGGTAATTTAAAGATACCAAAGAGCAAAGCAAAATTTAAAATTGGTGATCGAGTTCGTTTAAGCAAACTTAAAAGACATTTTGAAAAAGGATATACACCAAACTGGACAGAGGAAATATTTATAATTTATAAAATTAATAATACAAATCCAAGAACATACTCTATTAAAGATTTAAATAATGAAATTGTTCAAGGTTCATTTTACGAACAAGAACTTTTACCTACTACACAAGAAGTTTTTAGAACAGAAAAAGTTATCAGACGAGATTATAAGAAAAAACAAGCTTTAGTAAAATGGAAAGGTTACAATGAAAAATTTAATAGCTGGGTTCCATTTAGTGAATTGGAAGAAATTTAAATTGAAAAATATATGATATAAATGAGCAATAAAAATTTAATTTCTAATAATGAGGGACTCGGTAGCCCCCGCGCTGCCGCTGGAATAGAAACAATAGATCAATTAATTATTCACCTAACTGAACTAGCTGCTGCTTACAGACAAAGTTATAAATTTTGTGGGAGAGTAAGTACTGGGTTATATATTACAACAAATATCTTTAGTTGTTCAGCTGCATTAGCACTTGTTCCAGCTATTCCTATATTTGTAGCAGCTATTGGTGTTGTTCCATCAGTAATTACCATATTTATTAATAGACTAAAACTTAACGACAAGAAAGCTATTTTAAAATTACATCACCACAAAATAAAACAACTAATAACAAAAGCACGGATTGCGGCTTTAGCTGTTCATAATCCTAATGATCCTAAAAAAGAAGAAGAGAAAAACGTTATTCAAGATATTTTTTCAATACTGTTAGAAATGCAGAAAGAAAACAATTATTTAATGCCCTTCGAAAGATATATGAAAGAATTTAAACTTAACGGATATAAAAGTAAAAAAGAAGAAGAGTAGTATTAAATTTTACGTGTGTATTTTAAAGATTTTTTTTTTCTATAAGTATATTATATATAGATGGTTAATAGAAAAGTAGACAGAATGATTATGCCAAAATTATCTAGCACTTTAGGAGAAATAATGAATCCAGATAAAAACTCATATAAGAAAGTTCTTAAAAGAAGAAATGTTATTAAATCAAAACTTAATCAAATAGTTAGCGATGAATATAAAAATCATGTCATTGATAAATTACAAAATGTTATAGATCCTTATCTTTTAAAAAATAAATTATTTAAATGGGAATGTGGTTGTCTATTAACTGAAGAAGAAAATACTGTACCCTCGGGTACTAAAACCTCTGGTTTTAAAAAGTTATGTGATTGTCCCAGACCAAATAATTATCGAAACAATCCTAAAAAAGTTATTGTAACCGATTGTGATACTAATGAAGAAAAAACATATAAAAGCAATTATGCAGCGTCTAAAGACCTTGGTATTAATTCTGGGTTAATAACAATGTGCTGCAAAGGAAAAAACGGAGTAAAATGCGGAATATCAAAAAATAATGGAAAAAGATATAAGTTTAAATATTTTATTTCTTATTAAATTTTATTTCTTCTTAAATTTTATTTTTTAAATTTTTTTATGTGCGTTTTTTCTTAGAGAATTTTTTCTAAATATAATATATAGATGGAAATTGAGAGATCAAAAAAACAATATTATAAGAAATTTGAAATTAAAATTGAATATAAACAAGATCCAAAGAATCAATTATATTTAACTATAAACGACTCTTATGGAATACTTAAAAATGAACTTAAAACTTTAAAAGGTATAAAAATAAACGTTGTTTTAAAAATAACTTTTGCAAAAATGGATAAAAATGAAGAAATATATAAATCAGCCTATTTCCAATCAAAGGCTTTGGAAATTATTAATATAAACGAAATAAAAAAAACTTTGCGTACAGCCTTTGACGAAATAATAAATAGAATTGGTAACTGGATATCTGAAGGAAGCGGCTGGTGAATAGAGTAAGTCGACGCTCATTATTTAAATAGATATAAATATGAGCCTTTAGCAGCTTCTAGTTATCTAGAGTTACCAAAATCACTACAAAATCCAAAGAAAGGATTAATTAACATAAAAAGCAATGATAATGAGTGTTTCAGGTGGTGCCATTTGGCATCTAAATTTCCTGTTAAAAAACATTCTGAAAGAGTTTCTAATTATAAGAAACATATTGAAAAAGTTGATTACACAGGAATAAAGTTTCCTGTTACATTAAATGAAATACCTAGAATTGAGACTCAAAATAGTATTTCATTTAATGTATTTGGGTATGAAGAACCTTCTGGTGTCTACCCATTATATATATCAAAGAGTGGTTTTGAAGATCACTGTGATTTATTATTAATTTCTGAAAGCCTAAATGATGATTGTAAGTTACCAGTTAATCATTATGTCTGGATCAAAGACTTTGACAGACTAATGTTTACAAAAACTAAATATCATGGTAAAAAACATTTCTGCAAAAGTTGCTTGCAAAATTTTACAAATGAAAGAATTTTAAACAACCATAAAGAAAATAATCTTGTTATCAACGGGACACAGGCTATTAAGATGCCTCCTGTTGGTAGCAAAATACAATTTGAGAATTTTAAAAAACAGCTAGCGGCACCTTTTGTGATATACGCTGATTTTGAAGCATTGACAGAAAAGGTGTCAAGTAGTCAACCAAATCCAGATTCTTCCTTTACCGAGGAATATCAGAAACATACAGATTGTGGCTACGGGTATAAAGTCGTCTGTTGCTATGACGACAAATATACCAAGCCAACTCAGGTCTATAGAGGACCTGATGCTGTTTATAAATTTATAGAAAAAATGCTCGAGGAAGAAGAGCATTGTAAAAAATTATTAAAAAAAAGTTTTAACAAAGAATTAAGAATGTCCAAAAAAGACGAAATTGTATTTAAAAAGCAGAAATCTTGCCACATCTGTGGAAAAGAATACAAAAAAGATGATTTACCAGTAAGAGACCATTGTCATATTACTGGTAAATTCAGAGGAAGCGCTCACTCGGAGTGTAATATTAATTTTAGATTAACACATAAAATCCCTGTTGTATTCCATAATTTGAGAGGTTATGACTCTCATTTTATTATGCAGCAAATAGGAAAATTTAATAAAAATATAAACGTCATTCCAAACAATATGGAAAAATACATGGCGTTCATGATTAGCGACTTAGTATTTATTGATTCATTTCAATTTATGTCGCAATCATTGGATAACTTAGTAAAAAATATCCCTAATTCTAAATATTTATCCCAAGAATTTAATAGAAATAAAATAGAATTATTAAAAACAAAAGGTGTTTATCCGTATGATTATATGGATTCCTTTAATAAATTCAAAGAAAAAAGTTGCCTCTAAAAAAGGAGTTTTATTCTGCGTTAAATGAAAATAATATTTCTGATGAAGAATATAAACATGCCAAAAATATTTGGAAAAAAATTAAAATTAAGACGATGGGTGAATACCATGATTTATATTTAAAAACAGATGTTTTACTTTTGACTGATGTTTTTGAAAACTTTAGAAAAATTTGTATGAGTTACTACAAGTTAGACCCCTGTCATTACTTTAGCAGTCCTGGGTTATCCTGGGATGCAATGTTAAAAATGACTAAAATCAAATTAGATTTAATAACTGACATGGATATGCAGTTATTCGTAGAAAAAGGCCTTAGAGGTGGAATTAGCTATATAGCTAACCGCTACAGTAAGGCGAATAATAAATATATAAAAAAATTATAATAAAAAAGAAAAAAGTAAATACATAACATATTTAGATGCAAATAATTTATATGGTTGGGCCATGTCTCAGTCTTTACCCACAGGTAACTTTAAATGGACAACCGAAAAACAATTTAAGAAATTAATAGCAAAGGGTAAAAGTAATTTTATAGTTGAGTGTGATTTAGAATATCCAGAGGAATTATGGGATTCTCATAATGATTACCCATTAGCCCCAGAGAAAATTATTATACCAGACGAATGGTTATCTAATTATAGTAAAAATATTAAAGAAAAATTTGAAATAGGAAAAAGCAATGTAAAGAAGTTGGTTCCTACTTTAAGGAATAAAGAAAAATACATATTACATTATAAAAATCTTGAACTGTATAATCAGTTAGGATTGAAAATAAAAAAAATACACAGAATTCTGACCTTTGATGAAAGTCCTTGGTTAGAAAAATATATTAATTTTAATACTCAGAAAAGATCTGAGTCGAAGAATTCCTTTGAAAAGGATTTCTTTAAATTAATGAACAACTCCGTCTTTGGAAAAACGATGGAGAATTTAAGAAAAAGGGTTAACATTAAATTAACCCATGATGAAAATATTTTATTAAAATATGTTGCCAAACCATCATTTGTTAGTGCAACAAAATTTAATGATAATCTATTTGGAATAAATAGAATAAAAGAAAGTTTATTATTGAATAGACCTTCTTATGTTGGAATGTGCATTCTAGATTTGTCAAAGTATTTAATGTACGATTTCCACTACAATTATATAAAAGAAAAATATGGAGATTCGGCGAAGTTATTATTTACTGACACTGATTCTCTTTGTTATGAAATAAAAACAAAAGATGTCTATAAAGACTTCTATAAAGATAAAGAATTATTCGATAATAGCGATTATAAAAATAATTCAAAATTTTATTTCGATGACAACAAAAAAGTCATTGGAAAATTTAAAGATGAAGCTGCCGGCATTCCAATAACTGAATTTGTTGGATTACGGAGCAAAATGCATTCATACCTATTAGAGGATGATAAAAATATAAAAAAATGTAAGGGTATGAAAAAGAGTGTTGTGAAAAACACACTTACCCACAAAAATTATAAAGATACTTTGTTTAACTCAACACAAAGTATACATAAATTTAAAGTTATAAGATCAAAAAAACATAATGTTTCTAGTTATGTTATAAATAAAACGTCGTTATCATGTTATGACGATAAAAGATTTATTCTTAAGGATGGGATTACTACCCAAGCCTACAAATAAAAAAAAAGATTTATACATCATTACGATGTAATTTTTTTAAAACATCTTTATGATGTGATTTTAGAAAGAACATAGTTTCTTATTTTTTAAGCATCTTTTTGATGTGATTTTAGAAAGAACATAGTTTCTTATTTTTTAAGCATCTTTTTGATGTGATTTTTGATTTTTTAAGCATCTTTTTGATGTGATTTTTTGATTTTTTTAAACATCTTTATGGTGTGATTTTAGAAAGAACATAGTTTCTTATTTTTTAAAACATCTTTATGATGTGATTTTTGATTTTTTAAGCATCTTTATGATTTAATTTTAATTTTAGAAAGAACACAGTTTCTTATTTTTTAAAACATCTTTATGATGTGATATTTTATAATTGTTTTAGGAGAAACATAAGTTTCTACTTAAATAATAGAACCATAAATTGTTAATTGAATATTTTTAACGTTTAAAGAATTAATATAAATAACATCATTCGTGTTAAATTTATTAGCATAATTAATAGAAATAGACTCATTTTTTCTGTTATTTTTTACATCGTAACTTTGAAGAATTACATTTTCTTTATTTTTTAGTTGTAATTTAGCTTCTCCTTTATCTAATTTAATTGCATCAACAAGAATAATTAAAATAGAATCATGCTTGATTCTTACATTATTACCATTTTGAACTAAACCAGGACTAGCATTTACAGTTTTCCACTGAAATAATCCACTATCAGTATCTTCAGTATAACATGTTAAGAACAATGGAGGTTTTCTTATTATTTGTCTTTTTATTTTACTTACTTTTTCATTTATATTATTGAATATTCCCATTATATTAATTATTCTAGTTAAATAAAAATACAGTAATTAATTAAAGTTTTTAATTTAAAAGTTTACTTTCTTTATAATTTATATATTCCTCCAATATGTAGAATTTGACATAACTCTCCGTCATAAGATTAAATGATACTTCTGTAGATGATGAATCGTCATAAGGATGAATGTCAAACATTGTCCTTTCTGTTAAATAAATTTTATTTTTTTTTTTGATATCTACATGTAATGCTTATGGGGGGTCTTCTTTCAACTATCTCGGGTGTTATATTTACACTCCCGCCGGGAAATTTACCTGTAAAACCATCTTGCCACCACCTAAAAAGAAAATGTGATATTTGACATTTTTCCAACTGAACCAAAAACTTCATTAAATATAACCTAATATCTATTATATAAATTCCAGCCTTTTTGGTTGAAAACACATTTTTTAATAACACATCCGGTAAAGCTAGTTTATATTCTTGGTCTGTGTTTATAACATCTTTATAATCTACGTCATTACCACGATTCAAATTAAATGCACCAAAAAAGCCCGCATCATTATTAATTACATTTTCATATAATGAATATATCCAGACACTGTGGCGATCAAAATACTTTTTCATTTTTATATATGAATGTATTGGATCTCCAAAATTAAGACCACTGTTATATTCAAAAAGAAACACTTCACGTTTTTTTACTTTTTCCAGTTGAGATTTATATTCTGTAAATTTATTTTCATGTTCGAGAATTACTTCAGCTAAATCATCAACTCGTTTTGTTGTAGCTTCACCAGAAGCAGACAAATTGTCAACAACACCTTTTGTTCTAGCTAATTGTGTTTCTTGTTTTAAGAAAACATTTTTTACTTTTGTAATTTCTTGGGTATTAGTAGAAATTACTTGGGTATTAATAGTAATTGATTCTCCTTGTTTAGCTGATATTTCAACTACAGAGTCCAGATCATTTATTATTTTTTTAATTTTATCATTAAATTCGTTGATATCTTCTTGTAATAAACCTGTAAGTTTACTTAATTCCGCATACTTTAAATTGTGACGTGTGTCGACATTACTAATCAAGATCCGAAGTTGTTTCTTAAAGTTTTCTATTTTAGAATTAAGCTCTTTTTTAAGGTTATCTAATGCTGTGTCGTGATCATCACCTCTTTGTGAAGCTGCCTTTTCCAATTCAGATTTATATTCTGCAAATTTATTTGAAAATGTATCGAGTAAATCTTGGTGTTTTTTTGTAAAGCCAGTATTTAGTTTATTTATTTATGTTCTGATTTCTAACTGATACATATTTTGTAACTTTTTCTCGGCTTCAATAATCTTGTCTTTTAGTTCTTCATGTTTAATCATACTATCTTTTAATTCTTGAATTTGAGTGAATAAAATGTTTAAATTGACTCGAAATACTTCTTTTATGTTTTCGTCTGTCAAATCAGATAAGTTTTTTGATTCTTTTTTAAGTTTTTTGAATTGTTTTTTAGTAGCATAATCACTTAAATCAATATCAAATTTAACTTTACTTACGCTGTCAGGTTTACTTATTTCTTTTGTGTTATTAAAAGCTCCCATCTATATTACTGGTAAAGTTTTTTTTTTAAATTTTTTCTTGGTTTATCAATATACAAAAAATTATATTTTTGATTTGTTGCATTAGAGAGTAATTTAGAGTTAATATTTTGTTCATTACAGATCATATCGTTTTCTCTTTTACTAGGACTTTCAAATAAAATATAATGTGAACAATTAATTCTAATATCTTTTGGTGTTTTATAATAAGACTGACTTAAATAAATAGCACAACAGTTTTTGTGACGTCCTTGAATGAAGTATTTTGTTATTTCATTCTGAACCTTTTTATCTTCACATATAAAATCATCAAATATTACTACTTTTTGTTTTTCTGATTCAAGATTCTCACAAGGTTCAATTTGGCTGGGATCAGCTGAATATTCAAGTATTTCATTTGGATCTATTTTATTTTTTTCTGCAATTCCATTTAAAAGTTTAATTAAATCCTGATATTTAGATTGTTCTAGGTTTTTAGCATACAAGTATAATTTATCATAATATATAAGAGGTTTTCGAAGTATATGCATTAGTGTATTTGTTTTTCCAGATCCAGAAGATCCACATATTAACATTCTAAAACATGAATCCGGCATAAAAGGATAATGTTGTTTAAAGTTATTGGATTTATTACTTTTTGTATCATAATTTGGAATTTCCATTTGTATATTATATAATATAATAATATTACATTATTTTACATTATCTAACATTATCTAACATTATCTTATATTATCTTACATTATTTTACATTATCTTACATTATTTTACATTATCTTACATTATTATATAAATGCAATCAAAACTGAATGAAATGAGAATAAGAAAAAACTTAGTTGGGCAAAAGATGAGGGCTCTTAGAGAAGAAATAATGAAAGAAAAAATTAGAAAAGCTACAAATCGGGATATGTACGCTGAAATTTATAAACCAATTACTGAAGGAATAGAAAGTCAAAAAGAAAAATTATCAAGTCAGTTAAAAGCATTACCTCGAATTAAGGAGCAATTAGCGTTATTAGGTGATGAAATGAAAGACATACAAACATATCAAGGTTTACCACAGCTATTCCAAGAGCCACTACAAATTACAGAGTCTCCTAAAGATCATATGGGTTTGGATGATGAAGATGATGAGTTTGAAGACACTGGAGAATTTCCGTCAGATATAGATATAAATATCGATAAAGATGTATTATCAGATTGGAACTTACCTGTATTATCAGAGTTAAAAAAAAAAGATAAAGATGATTGGATAAAAACAAGAAAAGAGGTTACTAAAAGTTTAAATAAATGTACTCGTAAAATAAATAAACACAAAAAAGAAAATTCGGATGAAATAATTGAATTTACAGATGCAGAACCTATGACTGCAGGTGAGTATGTTTCGGAGTTAGAAATAGACAGAAAAAATCTTAATAAATACGGTAAACGTTTATCAAAAATGATTAATGACTCAGAAGTATTTGGAAAGGGAATAAGATATCATAATCAAAAACAAAGTTTTCTTAAAGAACCGAAGGTTCTAAATCCATATAAAGTTTCACCAAATGGGCAATATGGTAATTTAATTATTAACTTAAATAAACTTTATGGTCAAAATAAATTAATTGCTAAAGATAGAATAACTGGAAAAGAAGTAATAAACACTAAAGTAGATAATGATTTGATTGATTTGATTAATAAAAGATATAACAATAATAAAAAACATTCAATTCATTCTAGAAAAATATTTAAAGAATTAACAGAAAAATCAGGATTACCTATCAATAAAAGATCTTTAAAATTTAAAAAAGTAATTAGGGGACAGGGTTATGACGTTTGTCCATGTAATCCAGAAGAATTGGTTAATGACTTGGAGTTAATTTGTGGTTCAATTGACGCTGGAAATAATAATGAAGAACTAAAAAATGAAGGTATTAGTATAATTGATGAATTATTAAAAATAGATAAATTATTACCAAAACAACATGAAATGTTATATAAAAAATATTTTTCTTGAATATATAAATGGAACAAAAAATAGTATTAAGTTCTGAAACAGTTAAAAACAATAATAAAAATACTCAGAGTGATTTTACAATCAGATTTGGTCGTTCTTTAATTTTAGATAAAAATAAAACTTACGGTGTCGGTTTGTGTAGTATTAACACTATGACCTATTCTTGGCATAATATTAGTGATGAATATGACAATAAAAGAATTCGTTATAATAATGGTAAAGAATGGAAAGATATCATATTTACAAATGGTTCTTACAGTTACACTGATATTAATAATTATATAATGGAAACATTAATAAGTAATGATGATTATGAATTTGATAAATCAGACATTGCTCCAATAAGTTTAGAATTTGATTTAAGTAGTTTTAAGATTTTGATTTCAATTAAAGATAATTTTATGTTGGATTTAAGAATGTCAAATTTTCATACATTGCTTGGATTTGAGAAAAAAGCATTGAGAAATACTGAATGGGGAACTAAATTACCAAATATAACTAATTCTGTAGATACAATTTATATCCATTGTGATCTTATTGATAATTCGCTTGTTGATGGTAATTTCAGTGATATTATCTATGCTTTAAGTACTGCAGATCTTACAAGAGGTTATCCATTTACAAAAGAACCTCGGATAATTGGATATTCTGAAGTTAATAAAACTATGATAAATTCAATAAGAATATATATTACAGACATATTTGGTAGAATAATTAATTTTAATGGGGTTGAAACAAGTTTTACATTAATATTAAAAGAAATTAATTAAAATTTAGTTTTATATAATGGAGAAAAAAGTTTATGACGAGAAAAAAGGAGTATTTGTTTATGTTAATGCTCTTACAGGAGAAGAAATTATACGTGGAATACCTGTGGTCTCCGAGGACGCAGTCCTTGGAACAGGTATCTTTGACACTTTAACAAAATTGTTTTCAAGTGCTGGAAAAAAAGCATTAGAAACAGCAGGAAAAGCTGCGTTAGAAAGTGGAACAAAAAAGGTTGGAACAGAAGTTGGAAATTTAGCTGCTAATAAAATTGTTGAAAAATTTAAAAAGAAACCTGCTCCGGCAGTTGGTGATTTAATTGTTAAGGAATTACAAGAAAAGAATAACAGTAAAAATAATGAGGCGGATATTCATACGAGAATAAATAGAATATTGTCAGGATCGGGGGCTTTAGCTCCCTATGGGCTTAATGCCCGTTCGGGGACGCGTAAACGTATTAATAGATTAATTTATAAAAAATAAAATAATATATAATATATACATGTTTAGAACAAAACAATATTGTGAAAGATATGAATTAACTCCTATTCAATTAGATACAGCTTTAATCTCTGTCTTGGGAAATAATGTTAAGCAACAAAAAAAAAACGGATATCACTTTACAATTAATGATAGAAGCTCACATTTTGATTGGTTTAATGCTTATTTTGAATTAAGTTTTGAAGTAAATAAGCTTGCTGATAGTGCTCCTTATGGTGCCGGTGGAAATGATAATCAAATTGCTTTAATTAATAATGCAGCTTCATTAATTTATCAGTTAACGGTTAAACAAAATAAGAAAATTGTATATGATTGTGATAATTTATACAAAGTAATAAATGTAAAGAGTTTGATTGAATTGTCTGAAGACTATGCAAAAACAACTGGAACAAACGAATATATTTATTTAGATACTACTGCTACTGCTGAGAGCAGGAATGATCAACCTGGATATAATAGTGGTTTTGCTTCTAGAAAGTTATCAATCCAGGGTGGTAATGAGGTAAATGCTAAAATTCCACTAAATAATTATTCATTTTTTCAGGGTTTAGAAACTAATATTTTACCTCCAAGTCAAATTCAAATAACACTGCAACTGACGAATGATGATGAATTAATTTTTAGAAGTAATGACACTGGTGTTGGCAGAGTAATTGTAACAAAATTAATTCTATGGGTTCCACGTTTAATTTTCAATGAATTTGGACTGAATCTAATTGCTGAAAGATTTACAAAAGCAAGATGGTCATACCTTCGGGAAATGATAACACAATCATCTGATACACAACAAAATAATATAACCTTTAGAATAACAGCTGGTGTAACAAAACCACAACATGTGTTTGTTTATTTACAACGACCTGATAAAAATAATTCACAACAACATAATCCGTATTTATTAGATACATTTAAAGTTAATGCAGCAAATAATAATTGCACTCTGAGCTCCTGTCGTCTTGAAGTTGGTAATGGTGTTTTTTATCCAGAAACAGAATACACAAGTATATCAAGAATATATGATGATGTAATTAATTATTATTATAAACAAAACAATAAGACTACTGGAAGTCTGCTAAATAGATCAAATTTTTTTAATTTATTTGGATTTGTTCATTTTAACTTGGAATATAAAAAGGAAGTAACAACAGAAGATCCTAAGCATATTACATTAACAGTTAAGTTAAATATTCCACCAGCAGCTAATATTCGTGTTTACGCAATTGTATTGTATGAAGAAACAGTTGAAATAAATACTATTGGAAATGAACTTGTTACTGTTTAAATAAAATAAAATTAAAATAAAATAAAATTAAAATAAATATAAAGTATATAATGTCATCAAATTATATTGAATATAAAGTTAACCTTACAGATGGACAAAAGAAAAATTTAGCAAAAGCTTATAGTAATAAAACTCCATATAATTTTAGATTAAAATATGAACAACTGTATGGAAACTTTCCTTTACTTTTAACAAAGACACAGATTAATCAAATTAAAAAAGCTGTTGTAAATAAGAAGGGATTAGAAATTACGATTTCAAAAAAACAAATGTCCAGTCAAGGTCAAAATGGTGGATTTTTAGGAGCTTTAGCTGGTTTGTTAGGAAAAACAATTCTTCCAATGGCAGCAAAAATAGCTCCAAAAATATTAGCCCCTCTAGGTATCGGTGCTTTATCAGGACTTGCCAGTACTGGTGTTAGTAAGTTACTTGGGAATGGCATGATTTCAGTAGCTAATGATAAGAGAAATATGATAATACCATATGTTACACCTAATCAAAAAAGACAATTAATGGGTTATGGTATAATTAAATTAACACAAAAACAGAAACAAGACGGTGGGTTTTTAGGCATGTTGCAATTGGCTGCTAGTCTAGGAATACCATTAATTACATCTTTATTAACTGGTAAAGGTAAAGGCCGTGGTATACAGATTGATTCTCAACGTAGACCATATAGACGAATTCCAATATTAAAAAAAAAATAAAATTTTTAAACAAACCAATTTCTAACTTTGAAATAGAACAATGGGTTAAACAATTAAAAATTAAAAACTTTAAAGGTATATTTAGTAGAAATAATTTATTAGGTAATATAAAAATAAAAAACGAATGTGGAATAATCAATTTAGACGACTCTGTTGGACCTGGAACACATTGGGTTTGTTATTTAAAAAATATGTATTTCGACCCATTTGGACTTCCTCCACCAAAAGAGGTAATTGAATATATAAAAAATATAAAATATAATAATGCTCAATATCAAGACAAATTAAGTGTCGTTTGTGGTTATTATTGTTTATTTTTTATTAAAATGTTACAAGATAAAATACCACTGTATGATTTATTGTATAAAATACTAAAAGTTAACAATCAAAGAGCAAACGAACAAACAATTATAAATTATTTTAATTAATAAGGACATTTTCTTCCGGTTTTTTTCTGTTTAATTAATGTGTTTTTTTTGATTTGAGTGGACCTTGGTTTTCATTTTATCCCTTCAACCTTACGTCCATCAAAGATTTTCAGGGTATAAATACGCCGAGTTAGTATTTTAAGATAGAAACTCTGTTTCTCTTAAAGACTGGCTGGTTTTGGATTTTTTAAATTTGAATTGGCCGGTGTTGAATTTTTAAAAAGATATAATTTATAAAAATTGTTGATTTAAATTAAAAAGTTGTTTTTAAAAAAAATATAATTTATAAAAATTGTTGATTTTAAATTAAAAAGTTGTTTTAAAAAAAATATACGTTTTAATAGTAGTATAGTAAATAGGCTGTTTGGTATACTTTTTAAATTTAATTAAAAAAAATAATTTATGAAAATTGTTGATTTTTATAAATTATTTTTTTTTAATTAAATTTAAAAAGTGGCCTAGATAGCCTATTTACTATGCTACTAACATTGAAATATTCTAAAGATATTTTGCTGATAAAGGTTGTATATCTATCTTGCATATACTTTTAAAGGTATTATACAACCCGTCTTACGTGATCTTTTCTCGTGAATCTTCTGAATTTTATGTAGAGCAGATAGAATTTAACAAATGTATGAACGAACCCTTCACATTTCGTAACCAACCGTTAATTCACTGACTGTTTTATATATTAAAAATGATTTCGGGTATAACGTTCATTCATTCGTATTACAATTATTGTTCTTAAATGATTATCTCTGACATGTTTTACAAATAAACCAGGTCGCCCAATGACCATTTAAAAACAACTAGGTGATACAACCCCTCTTATGTGATCTTTTCTCGTGAATCTCGTGAATTTTATTCTCAAAGAGTCTATACTTAATTATGGGCGTTTATAAAACGTGTCACAGGGTCATGCGAGCGTCTCGTCAGATAATTGTTGTGAACAGTTGTAAAAGGTTCCTTCAATATCTCTCGATGTCAAATGGTCAAGGTCGAATGAGGAAAGAAGTTCCATCATGACTCTCCTTGAAATTATTTTGTACTTCTATTCTGAGTTCAACTTCAGATGAGATGATTCATACACTACATTTGAGACACAATAGTTGCATTTCAGTTGCTGTAAAATAATATTATTACACGACTTTTACGCTAAATTACGTCCTTTTAAAGGTGTTTACTTTTTTGTTTTGTATTTTGTCGGGTTTAACGTCGTACGTCATATGGCGACTCTCCAGCTTTTGATTGTCGAAGAAGACCCCAGGTGTCCAGTGAATTATTTCATTACTTGTGGGCATCTGGGTAATCACCGACCTGGATTGTGTCCTCACATGTAGAATTCAACGCTTTTATATGTGTAATTCCACGTCCAGAGCGAGCCTCAGACCCGTATCGGCCAGGATCAAGTCAGAGACCTTAGCCTCAGCCACTTGGCCACGGGGGGCTCTGCTATCAGTGTTTGCAGTTCGGACACAAATCATCAACCTTTTTATCCCAAATGATAACGTGATTCCCGCCCAAACGCAAGGACGCGTTCATTTTATGATATCCGTAAAAATAAGAATTCATAATGCTTGCACATTACTTGACAAGTAAAGATTAGTAATTGTTTCATTTTAAATACGTATCCAGTTAGTATATACTGCAACATAGCTCAGTCGAGTAAAATGCAGATAACATTTGGATAGAAGCAAATCATATTTTCTTTTCTTTCTTTAATGGTTTGTATTTGCATATATGTCTTAATATAACATAACATTATGGTCATTATTCGCTTAAGTGCGTTGAATTAATATCATCTTTGGTATGATGCTTAACCTTTCTCATCTGCCATATCGGCTTTAGATATTTCTCTGTCGTGTTGTCACAGAGCACACGAGTATAATTGCTTTTTTTTTGCAAGAATGAAATAAAATTTCAATGCCGATGCTGAGTAATCTGTTTACCATGGCTAGTATGCTTCACCTCCGAGCTAATTTGTATTTGGTACTAAAACTTGAAATATTTATATTTAAGTATGTTAGAAAAATGTTGAATTCCCTTTCTTCCATTTTAATCTACAATCCATAAAGAAAACAAACGTGTTTGTTATCATTGGTGGATCTAAACGGAAGGGAAAGAAGCATATTCTAGAAATATTTCGATGGCAGAATACAATACATATCCGTAGCACTGACCAATCTATAAACCGGGCCAGCCAGTCTATTTTGTAAGTACAACAACACGGTTTACCACTTAAACGAGTTGTATTTACAGACATGTTTGTAAACATCATGTTATCGTTGTGCAAATTAATACAAGGAGAAACACGTTTTAAATCACGCACTCTATTCTGAACAATGTAATATATTAATGAGAACCGGAACCGCTTGAACGTTTAATTCAGAATAAAGCCAATTCCATGCTGCAGTCGCACGAACATTCTCTTTACAAACGTGATTTTGTTTGAATAGATGCACTTATAAGATGTAAATGAAGTAAACAGTATACTGATATAGCCAACATAAGTGGCATAACTACAACCGGTAATAGAGCTACGGTATAAGATAAAGGTATGTCCTGCCCATTACAATGTTCGCTTGGAAATTATTTCGCTTCCTCATGAGGATCTAATGTAAATGCTCTATCAAAGCTAAAAAACATTACCTTCATTCAAAATTTCCAGTTCGAAGACGCCAACTCTAAAATTGCACAGAACCAGTTAAATGTTTTTGAAAAATATCCAAATATTTCTAGGGTCACATCTAGAGGTTTATGTTTATTTTCACTTCTTTTTGTGCATGGACCTGCAAAAACATTTTAGGCACACTTTTATAAAGGTCTTTTATTATCAGCTAGTCAAATTTCCCCGTGATCAACTACTCTGCATGTCCCTAATACCCCAGTCACACATACGGCGCGGATAGCTACGTCTAGCCACGGAAGAAACGTAGTAATCTGTATCGATCCGTACCTGAGCCGTACCTCAAAGTAGTAATCCATATCAATCCGCACCAACACTTGGTCAAAATGTATTCAAGACTTGTTCCAGACTTGCAAGTCTCTCCAACTTTTGAACATGCACAAAAGTTTGAGCGATACGAAGCCATTTGAGCGTGACTTTAGTCCAACTTGGTTGAAACTTATTCTTTCGTAGTTAAACGTACTAAACGAAGTTATACGTACTGAAACGTACCTTGCCGTAGTTTGACATGATGTCAAGGAAAATCGCTATGAAAACGCTACACGTGGCCTATCGATATGAAACTTACCGACCCGTTACTAAACTTTAATGCAAACGTAGTCATGCGTATTGATCCGTAGCTGAACGTAATTATCGAGGCTGCCCGTACTTAAGCATAGTTCAAGGTAGTTCGCCGCAGACCCGGCAAGTATTGGGCATTTGCCAGGCGCAATATAGTATGCCTAACCTTTCCGTACTTATTCGTGTCATTGTACATTTTTGTTCCCCGTTTCTCACCATTTTTCCCGTGCTAAGACGTACTGCTCCGTACATATCCGTGTCCGTCCCCACACAGACCAGTCCAATCCGCACCGTACCTCAACGCACGGACACGTCCGTATGTGTGACTGAAGCTTTACACAAAACCGACTGCTTCAGTAATTTCATGAAATGACGGAGCGTATCCAGAAATAAGTGACTCTAAATAGACGACTGCTTAAGAAATGTATTTATATTAAAATAAAGATCCCTGTAACAAATGGTAAAAGTGTTATTGTCCTTATTAATTTGGCCCTAGAATTTAATTAATAAGATTGTCTTTATTTGCCATTTTCCTCGATTCTGATAACTGTTCAAAATCTCAGACCAGTGTCGGTACATGTTGAACAGTAGCGATAATCAAAAACGGGTTGCTGACTAGCTTCTTTTTAAAAATAGATAACCTTGTTTTCTACTAACCCTCTACCTTCATTAAATGGCATATGAAAATAATGTTTACTTCCGCGATGGCTTTCCTGGAGCAGTTATAATAATAGATTAATGGGCCGCACCATAAGGAAACCAACATAGTGCATATGCGACCAGCATGGAACCAGATCAGCCTGCGCATCCACGCAGTCTGGTCAAAATCCATACTGTTCACTTTCAAAGCCTATTGCAATAAGAGAAACCGTTAGCGAACAGCATAGATCCTGACCAGACTTCGCGGATGCGCAGGCTGGTCTGGATCCATGCTGGTCGCAAATGCACTATGTTGGTTTTAAATGGCATTTGCGAATAACGTTTACTTCCGCGATGGCTTTCGTGGAGCAGTTATAATAATAAATTCATGAGCCGCACCATCAGAAAACCAACATAGTGCATTTGCGACCAGCATGGAACCAGACCAGCCTGCGCATTCACGCAGTCTGGTAAAAATCCATGCTGTTCGCTTTCAAAGCCTATTGTATAAGAGAAACCGATAGCAAACAGCATAGATCCTGATCAAACTGCACAGATGCGTAGGCTGGTCTGGATCCATGCTGGTCGCAAATGCACTATGTTGGTTTTCTCATGGATCAGTTATATCATATTTCAGGAAACTGAATACGTCATTTCGTTTATGCGTCGCCAGTAAATCCAGGAAAACAATAGAAAGCTCATTCAGAAATGAATTTTGAATGCTGCCATAGCGAATCTAAATCTTACATTAGATATTTACGTGTGAATATGTCCGTCCACCTTTTCACAGTTGACGTATACACGTGCAGTTAAAGAATAAATGTTAATTTCATGCACTTAGGCTGAAAAAAACAACACTTTGGGATGTCTGTTATACGACTTCAATCTGACTAAAGTTCTCGATCTTCCTAAGACAGCCTATTCAAATAATCTTCTGTATAATCGGATTTCCAATGCTACGTTTATTTCCATCAATCAGACGACTCGTTTCAACTAGCGTTTGGCTAAAAGGGACTGGACTCAGATTTTGAATAAAATAATTTTTCTTTGAAATAAAAGTTTCGACATATTATGAACATAAAACATAAGATTTTGTTTCTAAAATTATCTTTAAAAAAGTAAAATCAGGAGAACATCACGCCCTAGTCGGGAATCGAACCCAGGCCGTTGCGGCAATAAATATTTTCCTGCGTACTTGACGGTACACCACCTATTATCAATGGTTGAATATTAAGCTTCCCTTACATTTATTTTTTCAATCATGAATGGAAAAAAATACGGAAAACAACTAATTCTCGTGCGTCTATAAAAGCTTACTTAATAGAATTATAAACCCATATATCGAAAACTGGAATCCCAGGTTAAATATAGATTTTTCTAAACTTCTACTTTCACTTTCAAAATGTTGAAAGCAAGGCTCTGATTGGTAAAGGAGTGCCTCAGATCTAAGGTGCGTAGCACTTATTGGAAATGATTTCAATCAGATTGATATTACTTTAACTATGAAGCGTCTTTACATAAAGTAGTAGGCCTTTTTTCAAATTTGTTTTGAATTTGAATAAACAATTTTCAACTAAATATGACCATAATAAAACATTTTTAGTGATAAGGTGCCATAAATGTGTGAAACGCCTCATACCATTTAGATTATATTTCTCTTATTTAAGCTAAGGGTAATTCAATCAGGTACTTCATTTTTTCCTGAAATAAATAACTAAATAATACTATTTATTTATTTGTTTATTTGGGTTTTACGGCGCACCAACACAATACAGGTTATATGGCGCCAAACAGGACTACAAATTTTGGTTTCATATCCCATTTACATCGAAATAAAAACATGAGGTATGGAATCAAAATTTGCATACCTACTGGAATTACAGAGTTACAGCAAAACCAGGTGTTAAGACCTTATTAGTCGCCTCTTACGATCATGCAAGGGTAAGGCAGTGGTTCCAATTCTTTTCATACACAGATCGTCCCAGAACCACATGGGGCCTAAATACTACTACTACTACTACTACTAATAATAATAATAATAATACTAATAATAATAAAAGAATATCAAAAAAAAAAAAAAAAAAAAAAAAAAAAAAATAGAATTTATTTTAATATTTTCATTCAATCAATTCTGATGAATTTCTCTGTCTTGCTTCACTGTTACAAAAAATGGGAAATATACAATATACAAATAGAATAAAAAAGCTTTATCTCAATATTTTATTTTAAAAAGTAATAAAATTGAATTACAAACACACGTACATTAACATTAGCATTAGGTAACAGTTAAAAACAAGAAGGCCATGATGGACCTCACAAAATGGTATAATAAGAAACATCCTACCAAATTACTCAGAATGATGGGAAAACTCGACCCGTCTAGCAGCACTGTCGTATTTAGCTTTAAAAATTTTAGTAGAGGGCCACTAATGTCAGTGAAATAAATTGTAAAATTGTAAAATTTCGTTTGAAATTTTGCCATATTTAGCACTGGCGATAATGACATTTTTTACAAATTAGAATATCTGAACACTTTCTGTAGATGGTGGCTCAAGAAACTGTTCTATAAAATTATTACAAAATCCAACGGTTTAGGACGAAATGCTATTTGGATTTCTTTAACTCTGGCGGCCATGTGTCCGAAGAACCAGAATAAATGGCACAATCTCTGTTAAGGAAGTAGGTTACCTTTATATTTGTATGTGCGCATGTCCAACCGGAAGCTAACGTGACGATTTACAACGACGTTTACGACAAACTATATGTGTTTGTATATCCATTCTTTTGAAAACAAATCATGAACCTGTCTCCGATCTGATGCTTTATGGTTTAATAATGCAGAAATAATGAATAAAGTGCCGTAGAAACGCTTCAAAACAAAGTTGCCTTAAAATGACGTCATTGACGTCATGACATTACGTGTCAGTTACCGCGCAAAATTTATAGCTTTTATTTTGAAAGTACGTAATTCTGTGCATTTTCTTTATTTGAACTATTTTCAAACAGCCATTATTTGCTGAAATATTTTTACGAGTCTTTTGCTGTAAATAATGATCAATATTTTGCTTCTTTTATGTAGTTATATTGAAATGTTATGCGGAATGTAAGAAAATGGATGATGGTAACCAATGTTATTTGGAATAAATTGGGTGAAAGGTCCTTGTTACGGCCATTTTCAAATTAAACGACTGGCAGTTTGACTTTTAATGCCTATTTTTCAGTTTCCGTTGATAATTTGTTACTTATATATTAAAACTAAGCTCTAAAACTGTTCAAATTTCAATAGAAAATTGCGGTTTTTTGAACTGAATTGGTGTTACCATGGAAACGAACCCCGTGACCTATATATCTAAATGTAAAATACAAAAGCGTTGACACTGGTCTATTCAAGAAACACAGCTTCGGCTTTTTATTTTCATTTCAACAATATCCATGAGAATAATAGCAGTGTACTGAACGATTTTTCCATGAAAAATGTCAAACGAAGGGTACTGCTGTAAGTATTTTAAGCTGTGAAATTTGTTTGAAATAATGCAGATAACACGAAAATATAACTTACGTTAAAAATGATATGTTTTAAAGCTACAATAACAAAAATGGTAATTTTATTCAATATTATTTATAAGAAATTACGACAAAAAGCAGGCTATACGCTATTTTAAACACCTCTGTTGCCATGGTTACTTTAAATTTTAAGAAAAATAGGGTACCGTGTAAACTGCTTGGTATTTTGCTAATAATATTACCCAACTATTTCATGTTGGTCATTAAAAGAATGGCACTGAAGCCGTCGAAAACCCCGTTTTTATACAAAGTTGTTTAAAAATGAGAGAAAAAATGCGTTACCATGGAAACACGAGCCCCGCGACATATACATTTTAAGCTTTTATTAGAAAGCTTACGCGCATACTAGTAAAATTATCAACTATGCAGACTTCTATGGATATCAATGAAACTAAAATACACTGAAAAGTGTTAAATATCCGTATTTTCCTTCTTCTTTCAATATAAAATACCTTTGGAGGGTCATGTTCTTCAAACCTGGATAAAAGTTGAACTTGAAGGGACAGAGATAAACGAAACTGAGCTTGTAGCAGTTAAAACATCATATTACACGAAACACAGAAAATTTCTGCGGTTCAACTAATTTGAATTTACCCCGGTAACAAGGTCACCTACCTCCTTAAGAGTCACCAAAGAAACTTTTGCGATTAGTTAGTTAGCTTACTATCAGGAAGACAGTTTCTTAAAGGAGATTTTGAACATTTTCATTTTAAAGTAGCGATATAGATTTTCTAAAAGTTCCCATTACACATTTACATACAAAGAAACTGGTGGCCATGTTTGGAAGAGTATGAGTAATTTAAATAATCTTGTAGAAGGTCACCAAATAAACATGTATGTATAATTATTTAAAATCAAGACAGCAGTTTCTGACGAATAGAATTTTCAAAATCTTTTTACTATATACATACAGGGAAAAGTAACCATGCCACCTTTTCAACATTTTGTTAGATGATTACCAAACGATCATTTCCATTAAATTATTTTTAAATCGGACCAGTCGTTAAGGGGGAGGAAATTTTCTATTTTTAAGTCTGGCGGCCGCTACGTACAACCAAAGCTGAAGTTTGGAAGAGCACCATTCAAAGAACATCAAGGTCAAGCTTCATCAATTTCCAACTGATGGCTTCAGATGAGAATTCGTTCGAAGGAAATGCTGATGGACAAAATAGACGACTGACGGACGATATTCAGTGAGTGATAAAAGTAGCTCACATTGATTACTTACATGAACCGGAAGATTATTACTAACTCGAAACACTTCCGGGTTTAGACGTTAAAAACGACTATGTATTATTTTTCCTTATGACATATTTGTCATAAAAATGAAAAGCGAAAGCAATGTAATCCGAGAATTTCGATGACTTGATATAGGTTCATTTTCCGCATCAGAAAAGAAAACGTGAACACTCCACAGGTCGCTCAACACGACAGAAACGAAAATGTTGAAGGCTCGGTTTGATTGAGTCTGTTCATGGACGGTAGTGGAAATGCATGCTACCGTCCACGCCCTCTAGCCCCGGGTTGAGCAGAACTCAACATTTACACATGCTACAAAAATATTTTAGGGACATTCACAGATGTCTTCATACGGCGGTGCACATGGAACCTGCATGTAAGTCCATGAAAAGCAACGTATGGTCCCAATCTAAAATAATTTGTTTGCCCTAAACGAGAAAACAATAAGCAGAACTAAACAAACTGGAGTTTAGAAAGGGGGTCTGAGGTTATGGAGCCTGCATATCACAGGAACTGCCAAAAGACAAAATTAAAAAGCAGGCACAATATCCAAGGGCTGATTATACAATACTCAAAGCTATGACAGTGGGAGTATTGGAACCACCCAGGCCGAAATGTTCAAGCTGATGTTTTATAAAATATGGTATATCTAGATCCAATAATTCTAAGGAGTAAATAAATGATGAAGCCTGTTTACAATTTAGTTGACTTCTTAAAAGTAATTAAGTACTTCATTATATCTTCTAAAACGTGTTAGTATAATTACAGAACACAACAAGCGCCAGCACATTTCAGAATTCAAACCATAAATTATCCATTTAGGACCTTAACATGCAATATAATGAAACAAAACAAACCAACACAAAAGAAACTGAACATAGAGACGTTACAAATATACGTCGCCTTTAAAGCAAACCCTGTTACAATGTTTGTGTGTATGCGTGTATGTATGTATATATGTATGGATGTATGGATGGATGGATGGATGAACCCAAAAATGCAGATGGATGGATGGATGGATGGAAAGATAGATGGCTGGATGGCTGTATTTACGAAGGTAGGAAGGTGCAAATAATGAATTTTCCGGATATATACACAAACACTTAAAAAGTTAAACGAACTGACAATCAATACAAAACAAATGAACAAAGAAAAGGGATAGCAACGTTCCAGCAAAGCAGTCTCCTAAAGCTGGTCCATTTTGGTAAACAATTCATTTTGTAGACCAGTACTCTATTATAGAGTGTTCAATTTTTCTATCTTCGATTTCTCTCACCAAAACTGAATTTGAATTAGCAAATGCAACTCCTATAAGTTGTGGGATAACACCGACTACAACAATAAAGATCACGTGCATTACTTCTGATATTTCAGTTGTTGGACCTGTCACGTAATTAGAAGAAACGCTCAGAGTAAGAAAAATAAACGCAACCATAATAGACACCTTGAATACTAATGTCAAGAATTGCTGGTGTATAGGGCGGTGTTTTTTCACTAGAAATTCAAACAATCCTCTAGGAATACCATAGACGTCATCTTTCTCTCTGATGGTCAAAGGTCCTTTGCTGTCTTGAACCACAAAACAATCTTCCGTGTTATTGATAATGTTTCCGTTAATCCGAATTCCTTTCAGGCTCCCACAATTGACATTTGAAATAGTTAAGTAGCCTTCGAGCAAAGTGACATTGTAAGGTTCCTGTGCCATAGCTTTCGATTTATCAACTGCTATAGTTAACAACTCAGTATAAACGTCGCTAAAATTTCTGATTTGTTTGATGAAGTAGTAAAGGACGATTACAAAAAAGAACAGGTATCCGAATGATACGGAGGGATAGATTAATAACCGCAATGAAGCACAATGTTAGAACTTGAGTGACTATTCCAAAGCTTTTGATGAACACCAACCCAACGATGTAAGCCAACAAAGAAAATATATAAATACGGCGGTTACACCGCATACAATAAATATCTTAAAACTAAATACCCAAGATAGAAACCTGCTTTGATATTTTAAGTATCCAAGAGCCCTTGTTGCTCCTTTTACCATAACACCACGAAAAAACAAATGGTAATCCGTAGTATAGAAGGCACATGATAACTTCAATAATGCAGAACACTATATAAAAAGGCAAAGCAAAAATAGCGAACGCTGCATAAAAACATGTATTTGTACCTTCACCAAAACAAGAAACTCGTCGTGTCTGAATTCGCCATACCCTAATCCAGAATTTCGTTGTAAAAAGTAAATAAAAACTACATTTCATCAGAGTTGATCCTTTTGTGTATCCAGGTTTAAGATGATCTGGTTCTACTTTTATCTGTGACATTTTCACAATTTCCTTATACCCAAAGAACAAAGGAGATGGAATATAAAGGTTTGAATTTGCCAAACCATCTTCAACTATTTGTTTTAAGCAACGTGGAAGTACTATAAATAAGAAACCAAATGTAAAATACATAACTGAAATAGCCAATGGACCTCCAAGGCCAGGGACAAAGGTTTTATGTTTGTTTCCTGGATCCACCAATAACGAAAGGAATCCCATCGGCGACCCAACTTCTACTAAATCTTTCACAGTTATCTTATCATCGTCATCCCACACACCCAATCCTCTACTATACCATGCAATCTGAATGTAAATTAGCAATGGTGCAAACATAAGACAAAGCAGTCGACGTAGTCTTGACGTAAGAATAGGATATTCATTATAAAGTCCTAAAACGTCAAAGCTGAACAGGTCATAAAATGTTAAAGGTGAATTTATTCCATCAGCGTAAATCCAATTTTCTTCCTCTTCAATTATTTCGAAACCCTCGACGGAAGTTTCAGCATGTTGTTCAAAGTCATTCCCAACGATTCTGTCGCGTTTAGCAGTCCAAGCAAAAAACTTAAACATGGTTATTGGCCAAAACGCTAGTAATAAAATTTCCAAAATAAAAGGCACATGAGAAGTTTGAGTCCATGTACGAACTCCTGGTATGTTTCCCTCTGGACAGGAATGATAAAGTTTCTGACTCGTGTAATTATAATTCACTGTGCAACATTTATAATGTATGTATGAACATGGATATATAAGATACTGAGCTGCATAGTATCTAAGCGTTCCCAGTAGATTTGTGTTGATAACTAGGTAACAAAAGTAGCTTTCACGATATTCGATATAATCGTGCTTTAATTCTGTAAAATTGACTAAAGAGACAAGTGCCTTTGTTATTTGGGAAGATGTAAGATTCGATCCGTATTCAATGCTACAACCGGAAGTCACAGTGAGATAAACGTATGGAATGTGAATAGTTTTTGCATCTAGAAGTCCGAACGTGAGTAAACCATAGTCTAAATTCCAAGATAGGAAAGGGAAAGGTCCAGTGGATGTGTTGTAGGTCCAATACCATCTTCCACCTTGAAACACATCTTTTAAGGATGTATGCTTTGTGTCTCCGGTAAGGCGAATTCGAAACTGAACAAAATGCGGTTCATTTGTCAGAAGCTGGCTCTGAAAATACTGAATACTTCTTTTTGCAATCGATATATTGCACTCATTTTCTTCCTCTGAAGTCAAAAAGTTTGCATGTTCCATTTCTTCATCTCTTTCTGAAAGGTTGTTAGTTGGCACGATTGCGGTGTTATTTGTATTGTGTTTGTTACTAGAATCGCCAGTTTCAAAACTATGAGCAATGCTAATCTTCTTGTTTTCATCTTCTTTTGTGTCATTTTGACTGTAATCTGTTTTACTGAATGTTGCCTTTCTTGAAAACTGCTGCTTTAGCATCTCTTTTCTTTTGAAATTGCGTGTTAAGAAGGCATCTTTGCTCGATTGTGCTGCAACATCTACACCGAGTGTTAATATTAGCAAAAACCAGAAATGCATTTTTAGGGTTTCTCTGAAAAGAAATAATACAGTATGTTAGCGTCTCTGACACAGGTATATCATAGCTGTTTTAAAGATGTATTGCTTATGTTAAAAGCTAAACGTTTTTGATCTGATATTCAACATTTTTGCATTGTTGTAATCTTTTCAATAGAAAAGAGATCGGAATGCCGTCAATGCTAGGTATGTTCTGCAATTTCGTATTAAATCAGGGATTATTCAGTTACCACCGCGTCTAGTCCTACACCACGCAGAGTATACTTTAAATTGGCATAAGGTTCAATTGAGATTGTATTTACTAAAAGATATTAATGTGAGTGTCACATTGTTTCTCTCTTAACGTTTATATTTAGATACTTCGTTTTGAAGCGGACAATAGGCGTCTGTTTTAACAGTATTTGTCTTGTTTTCAAATTAGTTTTGTGCAGTTATTTTTGAATTGATAATGCATAGTTATACAGATTCGGAGTAAGATCGAATAAATCAGTCAGATTTGAAAAATAACACTACATCACTTACCTCTAATTGATGACACTGTATCACAATCCATTGTTTAATTGAAAATACTCCCTGCGTTATTGTTTATCCATGAAATCCTTGTCGGCAAATGAAATCATTATTTGTATATCGAAACTCTACATACCGGAAGAAAAAACGCTCATAATACGAATATAAGAATAGCATACGCTGATAAGTGTTTAAACATTCATCATAAAACATTTGTATAGACACTGACACTATGCTTAAATGTTAATAGTCAGACGTTTTGGTTTAACTTTGCAAACAAAATATTTGAAAGCTTTTAAGTTTACAAGTACTTTGTTCAATGCCCCTCAAGTTATTCTTTATTACATTATCAACCCAATGCTAAGTTGTACAACAGCTTACATAGTATAATACGTTTATTTGTTGAGTGGGTGGGAAGGGGTGTGTGTGTGTGTGGGGAGGTGGGGCGGGGGGGTGTGGAGGGGACGGTTTAACGCCGTTTTTCAAAATTGTGTGATGGGTAAATCAATTTCATTCCATTTTGGTGACCTACATTTTCTTGTAAATATAAGGACAATAACTTTTTTTTTTATCTCATTAGAAATTAAAAAAACCTTTGAAAATATATAGCTTTAGATCTATGTATATTTCTAAATATAATAAAAATTAACTTTTTGAAGATTTCAGCGAATTAAATTTCATGAAGTGTTAAACTCTATCCTAGATGTTCATTCTGATGAAGCGATGTACAAATTCTACCTTCTTTTGAAAAAGATTAAAATTAACGTCATTGCAAAATTTGTACTGTAAGATAAGCAAATAGTAGTCTGTGCAATATCCTATAAAACTGATAAAACCTGATCTTCTTGTAGCATAAACCTGTATACATAACCTTCCGATTCAGTTTGATTTAGGTCACGGTCAAAACCAAAAGGGTAAATTGTCGCATTTAATATATGAGCCGTGCCATGAGAAAATCAACATAGTGGGTTTACGACCAGCATGGATCCAGACCAGCCTGCACATCCGCGCAGTCTGGTCAGGATCCATGCTGTTCGCTAACAGTTTCTCCAATTCCAATAGGCTTTAAAAGCGAACAGCATGGAGCCTGACCAGACTGCGCAGATGCGCAGGCTGGTCTGGATCCATGCTGGTCGCAAACCCACTATGTTGGTTTTCTCATGGCACGGCTCATATATCATTTACTCCCTGCAACCACGAACCACATGATATATCGCACTATCTGTACTTTCGCAATATCAATCTTCGGTTGAAGGAGCGGTACTGCCATGATAAAAATATGAAAATGCAAAAAACAGAAATGCGAAATTGAGATACTGTTTCTGCATTTTTGCATCGTATTACGCGCAATCTACGGCAATATAACATTTTATTGCATATGTTACTAGAAACTTGAACTAAATTTAAACGTATATGAGCAGAATTAAGCCGATATTAGTGTTCGTGCGAGCTGGTGTGCCTGATATCGCTATTAGGTACAGTTCAGGCGGTATCAGGCACACTTCCGGGTGCGCAAAACATCGAAGTTTTATGCGTACACAGAGAGGATGACAAATATCTACAAATCAACAGTAAATATGGTAAATTAACATTATTTCACTATTTTCCTGTTTTAGCGTTGTTTAATAAGACTGACAGAACAAACTACGGCCCAAGAATGCATAAATACTCTGGGATTTTATATATACTCTGGGATTTTCCCTGATAAACTTAAAGAGGCTCGTGTCTTGCCTATTTTTAAGTCAGGAAGTAAAGAACTTGCAGAAAATTATCGCCCAATTTCAATTCTACCTTCCATTTCCAAAATATTTGAGCGTCATATAGCCTCTCATCTTTAATTATTTTCTCAAAATACAAGTATAATACACGACAAACAGTCTGGGTTCAGGAAAAATCACTCTTGCAATACAGCATTAATTAGATTAATTGATGCTTGGATTAAAGATATTGATAGTGGAAAAATAATTGGAACAATTTTTCTTGATTTAAGAAAGGCGCTTGATCTTGTCGACCATGAAATATTACTTTACAAATTGAAATTATACCATTTTTTTCTGGAAATACACTAAGTCTTTTAAAGTCTTATCTATCAAATAGGAAACAGTTAGTCCAGGAGGGTAACTTACAATCAGACATGCTTACCGTCAAATCGGGCGTTCCTCAAGGGTCAATTCTAGGACCTTTATTGTTTTTGATATATATCAATGACAAATCAATGATACATCATGACTTTGATATAGACTTATATGCTGATGACTCTACACTGCATAACTCCGGTTATCAGTTAGCTGAAATTCAAAACACTTTACAACAAAACCTCATGAATGGTGTATTCTAAACAACATGTCTTTACACCCAAAGAAAACGAAATGTATGATAATCGGTTCTTCGATGAAAGTAAAGAAATGTAATGCTCTAAAATTAAAAGTAAATGGCACGGAGCTAGAAAATGTTACAGTGCAAAAAATGTTAGGTATTTATCTAGATAATACACTAAATTGGCATGCTCAGATAGACAATGTATGTAAAAAATTGAATGCAAAAATTGCACTTCTGAAAAATATCATCTTTTATCTTAGCGAAGAAGCAAAATTGATGTACTATAATGCATATATCCTTCCCATTCTCGATTATTGTAGTAATCAAAATATTAATATTTCCGAAAGAAAATTTTCATAAACATCTAGACACCGTCGTACAGAAACGAAATTCATTCACGCTCAGAATCGCGCATTTTCATTTGGTTCACTTACACAACAATTCAAGACTACGTTCTATAATAGAATCAGAATCGTTACCATGACGGCAACATGAAACTTTATGCTAATGAACCGGTGGAGCTCAATAAAAACACGTGCAGTTTTCCCGCCAAAATAAGGAACGGATAGCATATAACACATAACAAATGCATATACATAGAGATATTAATTCCCGCGGAACTGCACAGCAAGAAGCCTGTATGATTAGTTGACATACATTTTGCATGAGCAAGGAAAACTGTCCTTTTTAATCATCTTCAGTCCGATTTAGGCCCCCAACGTGCATGTTTTTGTGTCGGTTTCCTTTTTATTATATACCTATATAAATTCTGTAAAAAATAGGCTTGTATTCAACAATTAAATATGAACAGACAGACAAAAATTCCGTATTCTACCTTTTAAATTCCGTATTGTACCTTCCGTATTGTATACTGCCGGACTATTTTTATAAATATGCATGACCCGACACATTTCTGTTAGTTCTGGGGAAAAACCTCTTGTTTTAATTAAAAGTGCGGGGAACGACGGGGAGGGGTGTGGGATGGCAAAATACATGCTGTACACCAACTCTCATAGTTGTGGGTGTCCTTCACGTCCAGCTCCTACGCCTATGTTACACTTTCTGCTTATCATTTTGAACATTCTATCCGCGCGCCTCGTCACGTGCCAATTACGATACACGTGTGAGCACCGGCCGTAAACAGAATTATCAATCTGTCTCCGTGGACTTTATCAACAAGACTTTGTGCCAGAGACAATAACCGTTCTGTGCTCGTTTAATCCAGAAGAAAACTGAAGTTACGTAACACTTGCGACGATTACGCACATACCTTGTGGAATTTAAAAGCATACCCCAGCCTACAAATTCAACAGGAATGTACGATACAGTATATAAAAATAATGAACAGAAACAAAAAGAAAATATCAAACCTTTGTTAAAAACCTTGACTGGCAATTTCAAGTGTAATGTAAGACTAAAGCAAAACTTAAATAACGGGAAAAAAGTTTCAGCACGCATTACCGTTAATTATTCATTAATGATTTGAAAATAGTATTTAAATGTTTAAATCTGTTTCTGGGACATCGTAGCTCTGATGGACAATAAAAGTTATAAAATGATAGTTCAGGGACATAATCGGCGGTTATAAATAACAATAATCTACGCTCTATGACTGCTCTCTGGACTTCGTACCAGTTATTTAAGTAAAATATAAATCTGGCATAATAATAATAATAATTTAATAAACAGAGAGAGTGGGTTCGCGATCCGATTTCGCTTTTAAAGAAATCTAAATTAGCAGCCTTCGGATCAAGAGTAAGTCACGGGTTTTAAGAGATGCTTCCATATAAACAGCAAAATTATATATACATGTATATATATATAAAAAAAAAACAAAAAAAAAAAACAAAACAGATAGGTTGATGAAATGATAAACAATTAAGCATTTTTAAATATATATTTCAAAAAGTAAAATATAATTCTAGCCATACGTCAAGATTTCTATCTTCTATCGGCTGATTGTGTATTTGTGTATTTAGATCTACACCTATGTACTTCTT
Source organism: Mercenaria mercenaria (assembly GCF_021730395.1). Lineage (NCBI taxonomy): Eukaryota > Metazoa > Mollusca > Bivalvia > Venerida > Veneridae > Mercenaria > Mercenaria mercenaria. The sequence continues at coordinate 55,194,755 of NC_069366.1, forward strand.
CCCTTGTGCGCCTCGTATAAATCTGCATATTGCCAGCAATACTACGTCATTTATCTCATACGTCATAAGTTTCTTTCGGAGAAAAAGAATTTAAATTCTCTTGCATACACAACCGGGACTCGATATGGTGAATTGTTTTTGTTTGAAAACTGAGCATTGTGACAGAAATTGGATATGCGGCGGACTGTAAATACTTCAGTAAGGATGCTAAAATACAGGTTATCTTTGAACCATGCGTTTGGAATTAATGTCAAATTGAAAAAGTCATCGTTTCAAGGGCATGGTGCGATTGATGCCTGAATTTCATCGATGTGTAAAAGAGCTTGTTTGTTTACAACTGATTCACTGAGGATTGGATAGAGCTACCGAAGACTTGGAAGAATTTTGGAGTGTTTACAACTTTGATAGGTTAAAAGTGAGTCAATTTACATTTTTGTTAGATCTAAATAACAGGTTTTTAAACACAAAATTTTAATTCACTCAATGCAGTCTCATGTAGGGAATTGTAAACGAAATGAGTTTTGAGTCGCTCCCGATAAAATTCACGTGAATTTTCCCGTAATACTTCAAATTTAGAGAGCAAACTCCAATGGCGACAAGAAATTACAATGGGAGACTGCCGTTGAAAATATGAATTTGTCATTTATTTGGATATTTGGCAAAGCAGGAAAAAATCGTTAAATTTCTCGAGGGTGACTTTTTTTTAGTTTATCAAACCATGTTTACTTTGCCGGTAAGTGTCGTAGTTTTGTCATATGACACCAAAGTTGGGGTAAACCTTTGGAATGGAACAGACTTTAATGTTTTTTTTTCCAAACACTTCAATTTCTATCTTGTTCGTCTTACTGCACATCAATTTTAAATGAGCCACACCATGAGAAATGCAACATAGTGCGTTTGCGACCAGCATGGATCCAGACTAGTCTGGTCAGGATCCATGCTGTTCTCTACAGTAACGGTTTCTCTAATTGCATTAGGATTTGAAAGCGAACAGCATGGATCCTGACTAGTCTGGTCAGGATCCGTGTTGTTCGCTAACGGTTTTCTAATTGCATTAGGATTTGAAAGCGAACAGCATGGATCCTGCGCAGGCTGGTCTGGATCCATGCTAGTCGCAAACGCACTATGTTGGTTTTCTCATGGCGCGGCTCATTATCATTATAAGCAATAGTCAATAGCAACTACACAATGGTAATTTCATATGGCATTTTCAGTTTAACATCATTAGAGTTTTAAACTCTCAGAAAGTATCAATAGAAAATTTGTCACGAATTTAGCGATGTTAGCAAAGAAGAAAAAGGACCGACTGATATTGCATATAAAAAGTACAAAAAATACGTTTATGATGAACAGTGTCGGTCACAGGTTAAAAAAAAGTGTCTTTTGTAGTAATATCAAAGACATTGATAAAATAAATTCATATAAAATATTTAATAGAAAAAAAATGTAATAATCACTATTAAATAAAACTGAGGTAGCAGGCATTTCAGTTTCATGAAAATAGATAAAATGATATTTCACAATTTTGTAGACATAGTTCTGGTTCCTAATTATGTTTAAAAGAATAAACTGATAGGAGCTACCTTAACGGATAATGATATATTTCATATATATATATTCATAATACTTGTAAACATTTTGTTTCTTGTATTTCAGATGTGAGTGTGATTCACGAAAATGCTTCTGTACATTGATATAGATAATTGATTAATGCATCTTTTGACAAGGAAGTTGAGTATTGCGTAGGAAATTTTGAATCGCGTGCATAGTTTGTTAAAAATATCTAAACAGATATGTTCGTAGTGGAAAACAGAGAAAACAGCGATTGGTTGATAGGAAAATCATGTACAAACTTTATACAAATGTATTATATATAGGTGCTTTATCAAATCTGAATGTTCTCCATTAACTGAATTTACCTGGAATAAATTATTTTAGTTTATTCCCCCATCCGTAACCTCATGGTGACCAGTACTATCAGGAATGAAGTATTGAGAATAATTAATGTTTAATGTATGTTGTAAACTTGCTCCACTGTCAGCCTAAAATAATTGGATATTGTATTAACTGTATTAAGGACACTCAAAACAAATGAAGGGTGCCTTTCTTTAACATGACTTTTCGCTCTCCATTTTGCAAGCCAAAATAAAGAAGCAAGTATGGGTATTAACCTTAAACTATTCTACGTTAATGAATCTATTAAAGATGCTTTTTTTTCTTTTTGTTGGGTGATAGAACTCTTCCGGCATTTACTAAAAACTGCGACACCATTTGTTGTATTTATCTCGTGCCACTTTTCAATATTCCGCTGTTGTGACTGTCAATAATACAACACTATTTAAGGGCAATTTATAATTGGTTTTCCGTAAATATTCTTCCTAAATTTGTATTGAAATTATCGTTGTAAAATAAGAAAAGTGTCGGCGTATCAAGAGATTTGCATGCAAGCAGGTTTCGTAAAACAACTCGGTCAATTGCTTGTAAATCGCACACACATATTTGGCATCATGAGATAACATCAAAGAGCAAGCTTTATGGCTCTATTTTTGGCATAGAACGCAACCAAGCAACATAATAGCAGACTCGGTTTGATCGCGTCTGTTGATAAGAAATAATGAAATGTACAACATCCCTCACGCCCCTTAGCATCGGCTTTAGTGGAATTCTATTATATGTAGCATAATGAATATTCTCCATGATCCAAAATGACCAGAAAATTTAATAGCATTGAGTTCAAATACGGAGTGACTTTTTACAGTCGCAGGAAGATTATTTTACAGTCGCCAAACGTCACTAAAAGAGGTTTCCTCTTCCACCTGGATAACCTCTGGATCAATGCAGTCTATGGTCAACGGAATATTCTTTGAAAACCCTGTTGTGGATTTGGAGAATGTATCAGCAGGAGTCTGAAAACGCTTTTTCCATTTGAAACCAAAATTTAATGTTAGTGGGCTTTAAATAAAAGAGAGAATTTCTTTGCTTCTGGATCAACTTGTGTTTTGTTACTTTATTGTATAACATAAAAATTTTACTTGTTTTCATGTTGATACATTTGTTCAATTCTGGTTTTAACAAATGCTACTGCGTTTATTTATAAGTTGCAAATTTGATATTTTCAACAAAATGATATCTTTAATCAAGTTTCTCGTATGATAAAATATGTCAAACTCCATTGTCGACTTCAAACAGATTCAACACTCTCACGTTTTGTTTCAAGTATGGAAGTTCATATATTTTCATAAATTATCAGAAAAAGAGAAACATACAAATCAATTCTTTTTTAGTATCAGTTTCCTTTCTTGCTGAAAATTCTGTAATACACATAGACCACAATTTAAATGAACAGGTTGCCAAATATTATAAAATTTCCTTCGTGAATAAAGGATTGAATCAATTCAGATATCTGTAAATATCTTCAATACGGTTTTATCATAAATATGAATCAAAGGTTAACTGTTTATCCTGAAAACGTATTATATAAATATTAATAGTATTACAGTTCAGTTATTAGACTGTCTCCAAGACGGAACATCTGTCGAAGTTATTAATCTTTCACCAACAAGTCTGTTATTATTCAATAAACTATTGATTTTTACCGTGCTGTTATTTAAATGTCTTTGTATGTATATTACATACTGATGCAATATGAACGGATGAGAATATGATTTTAATATAGTTTATATTTCTTGGTTTTCTTAACAAGTTGGCACGAGGAACTAAACGTTATCTGAGCCGCGCCATGAGAAAACCAACATAGTGGCTTTGCGACCAGCATGGATCCTGACCAGACTGCGCGGATGCGCAGGCTGGTCTGGGTCAATGCTGGTCGCAAAGCCACTATGTTGGTTTTCTCATGGCGCGGCTCATATATGTTAAAAGTGTGGCAGTAAATTTCCTTGAAAGCGGTGTACAGCTCTTTTCTGGCAATTTGAAAGTAAAAATGGGAAATCGTTAACATAAACAGCCAATGAAGCAGACCATCTCGGAATGTTTTATCTTACACGCTTTTGCTTTGTAAAAACGAATCTACAAAAAGATCCGTTAGGAAGCATAGAAAGCAACGAGACAAAAACTAGCTGATTCGATTTAAGTAGTTCTGGTCAAAAGAGGTGTTGACATCTGTTTGAAAAGCATATTACGCAACCAAGCAAAATAACAGTAGGCCATTACCTGGTTCAAATACCTAAATACCTTAGGACAACCTCCATTTGGCGATCAAAGAACAAAACAACAACTAAAATCTTATTTATTTTATTTTGTTTTAGAAACATTCACTGGATAATCCCATATAGGTCCATACTTAACATATTTACTACATTACGTTAGCTAGAAACGCTTTGATTTACTTTTTGTTGAGTTTTCAGCGACATCCACACCATTGAGACCAAGGTACAACTTTCAAAGGAAGGACCAATGTGCCACAGGCGTTATAACAGGCACGTATGGGCATCTCCAGCAAGAAGGAAAACGAAAAATGCTGAAATCGCCAACAGGGAATGCTTAATTTGCTGTTTGTAATTGCGGGTCAACTAACTTAAATTAAAATAAATAATGAGCACGTTGCTCTATTATTACCCAAGCACAAAGTTAGCGAAATGCACTGAATTATGTTTTCATAGAACAGTCTAGATTAAATTACAAAACACTAAACAATAGTATTATGCAATACAAACACATACATTCCGTAACAATTACAAAAAAAAGTGCAAAAGAATATTTATGATTATACACGCTACAGAAATATATGTAATAGAATGCAATTAAAATCAAACAACAAAAAGTCATGCATTTGCTTTATGTAACAATGAAAAATGACGCGGAAGGTAATGTCTGACTCGAAACACTTCCGAATTAACACAATTTGAAACTAAATGAATATGACTCTTCTACACGATCCTTGAAGATTAATGACAGATTTAGAACAGTATGAGAAGTTTAGTGAATTTTATTTCCTTCTTAGGAATTACAAACACATTGAACCAAAAAAAAAAAAAAAAGGAAAAAGAAAGAAAGAAAAAAAAGGAGCGAGAAGGAAATTATTTTATCGAATTTACATTTTAAGAGTGATGTACATCTATATCTTGGTTTTTAAGTTATTGTTGTTCATTCAGGCATTTAATAATGGCAAGCGTTAATTTATTGACATCTTGATAAAACAGCGTATTGTGATTACATACTTAAAACTTCATAATCAGAACTTAATACTGATAAAAACATGCGAATAGAAATATAAAACTACCAAACAAGAGCAAAATAAAAAGTGTAAAACCACATAATTCGATTTGTAAGAAATAATCAAAATAGACATTAACACTTAATACTAGGGTAAGCAGAACACTACTCGCATAATAAACAAAATGAATCACAGATACATGTATTTACTTTTCATTTAAACTACTGTAAACATGTAGCCAACAAAATGACGCATAATACACAAACGTTCATATCTCAAATAACTTCATTAATTGGGACAAAATCACCCTCGACTGTTAGATATTAAGATGCAGAAGTGTGATACGCACACTAGTTCTTTTATGATAACATCCTTAAGCCAAAGGGACGATATTGCGATATACAATGTGAAAACTCGAGAGATATCAACATCGCTTTCTGGTACTTTCGTTACTTCTCCTTTAAGTCGAAGTGGTGTTTCTGTGATAATTCGATATTCAAATGCGAAAACATGGTGCGAAGTAGCTGTGTGCAAACGTGTATCGCGTTTTCCAGTGACTTAATCACGCGCGTTTTCACGCGAAGTTACGCCATTACAAATCTACAGTGCAAAGAGACGAAATAGTGATGGCACAAATGGAACATCTTAGTTTTGTGCTGAAGTTTTTTTAACGTCGCATAATTTAGAGCATACATAACTACGCATGGTTTGATTATTTAAGTATTTGGTTTTGTAATTATTAATATATTAGCGTTTAAAATGTCAACACTGAAGTTATAAATACGTAAATGTGTCACTAAATCCTTCGCGACAAAATAAAGATACTGAATTTGCAGTTTTTGCTATGAATCGTTTTTGTATTAATTAGAGAAGACAAGAAAGCTCCGACAATTTCCATGCAATTTTGTTATCTTCTCTTTTACTTCGGGATTCTTCAACCGTACATATACTTTATAAAATGTTGTCGTGACAACCGGAAAAGCAAATAAATAGGGAGAACGATGTGGACAGAATATGATTGTCATAAGGGTACATATAATTTGATTGAAATATATGCAATAAAACCATAAATTGTTATTTAAGTTAACCATAGAAGAAAATAAATATCGGTAATGGAAAAAAACATTTCAAATATAAAAAGACAAAACGGATCGGCTTGCTTTAATAAGCTCGCTGCCCTGATAGTAAATTCAGTAAATGGTGCGACAATGATTATATTTCGACAAAGTTTCTATTCAGTATAGAAATACTTTCAACAAATGAATACAAGTGTAACAATATAAAAATCCAATGCGGAAGAAATTATAGTTTCACATATTCGCTAAAGAACAGTGCAAACGTCTAAAATTAAACTAGATTATGACATTCGTCTGTATAATGAATATGGCATGCCAATTGAACAATAATTACATGAACCTAGATTCACGGTTGGAAAACTAGGATTAATGACCGATAAACTAGGTTTTCGTCTAACAAACAGGTTTTTGAATATACCTATTTTTCGAGCGAAACATAAATACGGCGTAAACCATAGTTTTTTTTTAATTTTGGTCATTATCCTAAGTTCACGGCTAGCTATGTTAACGGGCGTAAACACAGGGTTCGAGCGCAAACATAGTTTTCGAACGCGAACATGTTTCGACAGTAACTTGGGTTTACAACGACGTGAACCAGCCTCGTTCGAGCGTTACAGGATGTGCTATTATAATTGTGATTTATTAATATAAAAATTACAAATTTGATCTTAATTGAAATAAGAGTACCTAAGCATAACTAAATTAAAGTAATTGAAAATTAATAATTATGATTTGATGGTTGTAATTGTCAATTAAATCTAGAATTTCATTACTTTGGCATTATTATGTCAATGGGACCGTTTGTGAAACATTTTCACAGTGACAGTTCGAATGACTTGCGTTTGTTGTATCAACAAGCAGGTATAGAGGTTGTTACATCTATTCAGTTTCTGGTAAGTGTGATACTTTTAGTCAATAAACCTAATCATCAAGGATTAGGACAGAAACGATTTGGAACTTGTCTTACTTGTAGTAATTAGTGCCACATCATGAATAAATGCACTCTCAAACCATTTTTATCTTCCAAGGGAGAGATAAACTAATTAATTATAATACATTACTTCTGGCAAAATAATTGCTCATTATCAATACTTTTGAAAATGTGCTTGTAATTTAATTTAATTCACACATTTTCTCACTGTAATTGGGAATTATTAATTATTTTAGAAAAATAATTAGGCAAATCCCTGGCCGTATCTATGGTTTACAGCGTTGTCCTATGTTTCGCTAAAGGTTAGTAGTCGAAGAGACAGTTTTACATTCAAAAAAGCCTGGTTTTCTACAAAAATTTCAATCCTAAATTTAAAGGAAAGTAACCTGGGCTACTTATTGACATTATGTTACATATTACCAAAAGAAATTTCAAATACCGGAAGAGGAATGTCCCAAATCTTCTTTTTTCTAAACTCTGGCTTTATGTGAAAAAATGTTTGGAATCAGCAACTAAAGAACTAAGGTCAACATAAAAATTCAAACGGGGAAACGCAAATAAAGATGGAAAAATTAAAGATGACGACGAATTTCAGCGAGTGCAAAAAGCTATTTATATCCGTACCTTTCCCCGGGATTATTACTAGCTAAACACTTCTAGTTAGAGTTGAAAAAAACGAAAATAACCCTACGAAATCATTTTCAAAAATAACAGAAAAAAAAAACGTAATCAAATTTCACCATACTTTTGATGTTTTTGAAATGTTTTATAAAATTTGTATTCAGATGAAAATCAGAAGCTTAAAAAATGATAAGTCCAAGGTTTAACTTTGTGACTTTTTAAAATAATTTGCTTTAAATTTAAAACTTATAATCAGTAAACCAAGTCGTACACAATTTCAAAATTCAAACTGTGCCCTAAGTTCCAATTTCAGAAGTAACAACAAAAATAAAACAATACACCAGACAAAAGTTGAATAAAGTTCAATAAAAACTAACCTTCCACCAATATAAACACGGGAATACTGCCGTTTCAAGTAAAACAAGGGTAAATAAATACTATTTTTGCGGATATTATTTGAAAATGATACTTACAAACCAAAAACAGAAAATAAAATCCCAAGGAACTTTATGGGAAAGCAATCATTTTGTAGACCAGTACTTTTACATTGAGTTGTTCAATTTTCCCCTCTTCGATTTCTCTTACCAAAACTGAATTTGAATTAGCAAACGCAACTCCTAATAAGTTCGGGATAACACCGACTACAACAATAAAGATCAAGTGCATTACTTCTGATATTTCAGTTGTTGGACTAGTCACGTAATTGAAGAAATGCTCAAAGTAAAAAGAATAAACGCAACCCTAATAGACACCTTGAAGACCAATTTCAAGAATTGCTGGTGTATGGGCGTGTTTTTTCACCAAGAAATCAAACAATTCCTCGGAATACCAAGACGTCATCTTTTCTTCTAAGTTGCAAAGGTCCTTGAATCTTGAACCAAAAACAATCTCCGTGTTATTATAATTTTTCCGTTAATCCGAATTCCTCTCAGTTCCCACATTTGACATTTGTAATAGTTAAGTAGCCTTCGAGCAAAGTGAATTTGTAAGGTTCCTGTGCCATAGCTTTCGATTATCAACGCTGTAGATAAAACTCAGTAACATCGCTAAAATTTCTGTTTGTTTGATAAAGTAGTAAGGACAATTACGAAAAAGAACAAAGTACCAAAGATACGGACGGATAGATTATAACCGCATGAAGCACAATGTATAACCTTTTTGTGATAGTCCAAAGCTTATGACACAACCAACGATGTAACCAACAAAGAAAAATTATAAATAGCTTACTCCCACAATAAATATTTTGAAGCTAAACACCCACGATAGAAACCTGCCTTTTATATTTAAAGTATCCAAGGCCCTTTTGCTCCCTTTACCATAACAACCACGAAAAAAAAAATGGTAATCCATAGTATAGAAGGCAAGCTGATAATTTCATAATGCAAAACAAATAAAAAGGCAAAACAAAAATATCGAACACTGCACAAAAACTGTATTTGTCCTACCAAACAAGAAATTCGTCGAGTCTGAATTCGCCAAACCTATCCAGAATTTGTTGTAAAAAGTAAATAAAAACTACATTCATCAGAGTAGAAACCTTTGTGTATCCAGGTTTAAGATGGTTTTGGTTCTATTTATCTGTGACATTTTACAATTTCTTTATACCCAAAACACAATGGAGATGGCATATAAAGGTTTGATTTGGCAAACCATCTTCAACTATTGTTTTAAGCAACGCGGAAGTACAAAAACAAAACCAAAGGCAAAATACATAATCGAAATTCCAACGGACCTCCAAGGCCGGGAAAAAAGTTTTATGTTTGTTTCCGGATCCCTAATATGAAAGAAACCCATAGGTGCTCCAGCTTCAACTAAATCTTCAACAGTTATCCTTTTCATGTCTTCCAACCCCAATCCCTCTACTATACCATGCAATCTGAATGTAAATCATCGATGGTACAAAATTTAAAGACAAACACGACGTAGTCTTGACGGGAAGAATAGGATACGTATCATAAAATCCTAAACGTCAAAGCTGAATAGGTCACAAAATGTTAAAGGAGTTAATCCATCAGCATAAATCCAATTTTTCTCTCAAATTTTCAAACCTCAACGGAATTCGCATTGTTCAAGTCATTCCCTACGATTCTGTCGCGTTTGGCAGCCCAGGCAAAACCTTAAACATTGGTTATTGGCAAAAACCAAAATGAATTTCCAAAATAAAGGCACATGAGAAGTTTGAGTCCATGTATGAACTCCGGAATTTTTCCCTCAGGACAGGAAGTGGTAATTTTTGTAGTAATTATAATTCACTGTACACATTTATAACGTATGAATGAACATGGATATAAGATACTGAGCTGCATAATTTGGAGCGTCCCAGTTTGATTTGTTGATAACTAGGTAACAAAAGTAGCTTTCAGATATTTATATAAACGTCTTTGTTGAAAATTAAAGGCAGCCTTTGTTATTTGGAAAGATGTAAGATTTGATCCGTATTAATGCTACAACCGGAACTTACATTGAAGATAACGAATGGAATGTGAATAGTTTTGGCGTCCAGAAGTCCAAACGTGAGTAAAGCATAGTCTAAATTCCACGATAAGAAAGGAAAAAGGTCCAGAGGATGTGTTGTAGTCCATACCATCGTCCACCTTGAAACACATCTTTGAGAGTTTTAGCTTGTGTGTCCAAGGTGAATACGAAACTGAATAAAATGTGGTTCATTAGTCAAAAAGCTTTGCTCTGATAATACTGAATACTTGATTCCACGACGATATTTTGCATCATTCACTTCGTCCATAGTAAAATATTGTGCACGCTTCATGTTTTTCTTTTCTGAAAGAGCTATTGGCAGACTTGTCAACTGTTTGTGGAAAGTTATTTAAATTTTGTTGAGTTGTTTTTGAAGAATGAATTTCATCTTGCAACGCTAATCTTTTTTTCATCCCTTTGTTTTCTCTTGGTAATTTAACCATCTTCATCTGGATGATGCATTTCTTGAAATCGTGCTTTTTGCCTCTTTCGTTTGGAAAAATTCGTGTTAAGGGGCGCGCATTCTGCGTTTTATATCTTTGCCGAGCTGCAACATCTACACCGAGTGTTAAAAAGTCAAAATCCAGAAATACATTTTTAAAGTTTCTCTGAAAAGAAAAATACAGTAATTGCGTATGAAAGGTATGTCATAGCTTTTTAAAGTTATATGAAATGGTTTAATTCTAAACATTTTTTGATCTGGTATTCAACATATTCCTACTGTTTACCAGTAACGAGAAAAAATGTAGTCAGAACCATAAATGCCTCTGCAATTTTTATGAAATAAAGCGTATTATTCACTACCACCGTTAGTTTACCCCGCAATATGCTTTGCATTGTTTATGCTGTAATTCCCGATTGTACAATGAAAACTATTGATGTGAAACCATTTGTTTTTCACTTAACGTTTTAATAGATCAACTTTGTTTGGTTTTCAGTACCATTTAGCATATATGTTTTGTTCTTTTGTAAATTTAATCAAGTTTAACAGATGTTTGAGTAATGTCAATAACGATCCAAGTTAAAAAAAAAATTGAACAAATTCCCTGACCCAATAAGAAAAGGATTCCTCGTTGCTTAATTTGAAAAATATCCTGCGTCCTATAAGTTTTTATTTAAATACCATGAAATCGTCGCAAAAGAAATCATAGTGTTACCATTTTGAACTTTAATATATCAGGATGAAAATGCGATCTTGCTCAAAATCGTATCGGCTACTAGAGATGGTTAAAATTCCAAAAGCAAGACACTAAATGTAAAAATCAGAAAGGTTATTTTTTGTTAATTTCCTTATTTGTGATTTTAAATGGCTAAACCTTTTTTTATGAACTGATAGATTTGAACTAATTACTAGTTAATATTTTTGTTTTTGTTGCTTTCTTTGTTCAAGAAATGATATTTTAAGACTTTTTTGTAAATATAAACACAATAAACTTTTATCTATTGAAATTAAAAACCGCTTTTGCAAATATTCTTTATAATAATTTAATTAATGAAACTGTAAACAATTAAATTTGGATTAATTTATTATTTAAAATCTATTATCAATGGCGAAACCTTTTATTGAAAAAGCATGAATCAGTCATCAAAATTGAAGGTAATTCTAAAATTTACCCTATCGCGAACCGGCGCTTTAAAATTAATGTATGCAAATCGACTTATACTGATTATGATAAATATAGGTTCAATTCCATCCTATCTATTGAAGAACATACTAAAACCACTATCCATGCCCATTTAAAGCCTTACCAACAAGTTCGTTTTAATTAACAAACTTGGAATTTAAATGTTGAAATGTTAAACCTTTTTACAAAAATTTCAGATATACCTGCTGTTTTCGCATAATAAACTGTTATGAAAAAAAAAAAAAAATAAAACAATGCCACGAAATCTCTGAAAAACAGTGTCTTAAGATTATTCTAATGTGTCAAGTGATTTACATTTGCATAGTCCTAACGGCAGTTCATTCCAAAGTTTTAGACCAATAGTACAGAAACTTCTATCATTGAATGTTTTTGTACTTGTTGTATGGAACAAAATAACGACATTCAGAATTTTCAAATGATCTCAAACCTTGTCTACTAGGAATATACTATAGAATATCTAGAAATAAAGAATATCTGTTGTTGTCTAAAACGGAAGCTTTGTAGGATAGTAATTGCCTGAGAAGTATATATTGTTGACAAAAAAATAAAATAAATGGAATTTTTCCACGATAAGATTGTATTCAGAAAAGTGATTTATGTGCACGCTTCAGCAGAATCAGTCTTACAATGTATATAGTACCAATTTGTCGAATGCGGCGACTAACATGAGATATGGGCGTTCGAAATGGGGTAGTATTCTCGTACTTGTAAACCTTGTAAAAACATATTTTACATAGGTTTGGTTACGACATGTACACAATACCACTGAAACGCACATTAAAACTAGAGGTGGATATAAACCTCATGTACATAAACATCATCATATAGAGGTACATGATTTCAGGAGAATGCTCATCGAAGCATTCGTTAAAGCTACAGGTGAATATAATCCTCTTGCACACAAACATTTACATATAGAAGTACATGATTTCAGGAGAATGCGCATTGAAGCATTCATTAAAGCTACAGGTGAATATAATCCTCTTGACACAAACATTTCTATAATGTAAGGAACATGAATTCAAGAGAAGGTTTCCATGAAGTTAGAATTATTTCTGAGATCGATATAATCCTTATTTACAAAAACATCTTCTGCTGTAACAAACACAATAGAAATCAGAATAACAAAACAATACACTTTTTAGCAAAACACTTGTGTTATTTCTGGTACACACTTATTTCTGAAACAAAGAACTAAAAGACAACAATCACAGGTTCGCGGTTGTGGAAAGAACAGTGTCAATATTAAGTTCCACATTCGAAAAAAGTCAAAGAATAAGGTTTCTGTTGATGAGTATACAAAGAAGTATTGTATATGTTGAATTTTACGAACATATTATCCCCTTTGATTAAGTTGTTCATTAAATGCGCAAAATATTCATTTAAATATTCGACCGGTTTAACGACACCTTAAACTGCAATTAAATCTATAAAAGACCATCTAGGATCATGGAACGTAATTTGCAAAAGTAAAGTAGACTATTTCTTATAAGGCCATTTCAGAATGTAAAAAGTAAATGAAACATGCAGTACCACTCAGATTTGCTGCCATTAGCTGCATGGATTTATCGACATCTGGTTATTTCATGATTCTAAAGGACAAGGCCCCGTGTTGACAAACATTTTTCGGTCTCAGTTTGAGTTTGAAAGTTTTGTACCAATTTACGAAAACTTCAAGGTTAAATTCAACTTAGACTGATCATCAGTACTAAATAACAACTTGAAAATAGTTATTTATTTGAAATTTAGTTTTAAACATGCTATTTAGATACAAATCACAAATAAAGTTTCGATCATTCTCGCATACCAAAGGTCTACCTGGTTTCCCGGATGTTCGTCTAGGGATTTTGACGAACTTCTGATGGATGAGAATTTCTCAGCTGAGACTGAAAATGTTTTGTGAATACGTGGCCAGAATATTGACAACGCTGGGTACATATTTATAATTGCAAGATTTATAACAACTGTATCCAGCCTTTCCTTCCTGGTAATCATTTTAAGATGTATCTTGTTGATTGATTTTTGAAATGCTTAATCTGATGTAACTTTTAAAAATAACGATAACAACACTTTAACAACAATAGCAACAGCTACAAACAATAAACATCAATTTTGGATCAGTTTAGATAGTGTAATTACGTTCACGATAAGGAGCTTGGTTGGTGAATGTGCTCTGTTGTGTATGATTATAACGCTTTTTTGTTTGTAGTGCGTAGTTTTATACAGAAGGAATATTTGATATTTTATAATTGCGGCAAGGGAAAGTTTCAAGATTCAGTGCATTTCATCCATTGGTGTAAAACAGTATGTCCGTTGCCAACGGTAAGGAAATATAATATTTCAGTCATTTAAATTAATACTCTTGATGCAAGAGCATGTGAGATCTAAATCTTCCTTGTTCCAGTTTTACTGCTGTGTCACTGTATATGTAATTAAATGCTGATGACAAGGCTTCTATTTATGAAGCATTCGCATCTGTTCAAGTCCTGAATGGCTAATTCGTTTGCTAGTTCAAGTTCATGTACTTTCCCGGGTGTTGAGAAGTATATATTGTAGATGAACGACATAGAATAAGTTGAATTTCTCCACGATAAGTTAGTACAAAGAAAAGTGACTTGTGTGTCGAATGAAAAATGGTCGACCGAAATGGGACAGTATTCTCATTCTTGTAAACCTTGTGTCTGTATTTTACACAGGATAAGTTATGACATGTATACAATACCACTGAGGCTCTCATTAAAGGTAGAGTTTGATACAAATCTCATGTACATACACATCATCATATAGAGGTACATGATTTCAAGAGAATGCTCATTGAAGCATTCATTAAAGCTACAGGAGAATATAATCCTCATGTACACAAACATTTACATATACATGTAGAGGAACATGAATTCAAGAGAAGGAATAATGAAGTTCTCATTATTTCTAGAGATCAATATAATCCTTACTTACTAAAACATCGTCTGCTGTTACAAACACAATAGAAATCAGAATAACAAAAAATGAACTTTTTAGCAAAACTCTTGAATTATTTCTGATACAAGGTTATATTCATTTAAATATTCAACCAGTGTGCTGACATCTTAAACTGCAATTAAATCTATAAGAGGGCCATTTAGGATCATGGAACGCAATTTGCAAAACTACAGTAGACTCGTTTTTATAAGGCCATTTCAAAATATAAAAGGTAAATGAAATATGCAGTACCATTCAGATCAGCTGTCATTGCTCAGCTGTTTTTATATTACAAACCGACATGGATTGAAATTTCCCAAATGAGCATTAATGTTGACAAGCTGGCTACATAATTCACATTGCAAAGACTTACCACTGTACCATCCTTTTTTTTCCTGGTGACCGTTTTGAGATGTATCTTGTTGATTGATTTTTGAAATGCTAAATCTGATGTACCTTTTACAAATAACAACAACAACAACTACAAAAAATAAACGGCAACTTTTGATCAGTTTGGACAGTGTTATAACGTTCATGGAGATTGGTTGGTGAAGGTGCTCTATTGTATAAGATTATAACGCTTTATTGTTTGTAGTAGGACATTTTAAAATGTATTTTGAACTTGAATAAACAAGTCTCGACAAATTATGACCATAATAAAACACTTTTAGTGATAAGGTGCCATAAATGTGTGAAACGCCTCATACTACTTCGATTATATTTCCCTTATTTAAGCTCAGGGTCATTTAAACAGGTAATTCATTTTTTCCTGAAATACAATAAAATAATAATAATAACAATTGTAATAATAATAATAATAATATCAAAGAAAAAAGGATTTATTTTAATATTTTCATTTAATTAATTCTGATGAATTACTCTGTCTTGCTTCACTGTAATGAAAAATGGGAAATATACAAATACAATGAAAAAAGGCTTTATCTCAATATTTTATTGTACAGATTGTAAATTGTAAAACTGAACTACAAACACACGTACATTAACATTAGCATTAGGTAACAGTTAAAAGCAAGAAGACCATGATGGTCCTCACTACATGGTATAATAAGAAACATCCTACCAAATTAATTACTTTGAATGTCGGAAAAAAGCTCAATCCGTCTAGCAGCATTGTCATATTTGGCTTTAATACTTTTAATAGAGGACAATCCAAAGAACATTTCTGTGAAATCATTTGTAAAATTGGAACAGTTCTCTTGAAAATGTCGTTTGCATATTTGCTATTCTTAGCACTGGCGGTAATGACATTTTGTTTTACAAATTAGAATATCTGAACATTTTCGGTAGATGGTGGCTCAAGGAACTGTTCTATAAAATTATAACAAAATCGATCCAACGGTTTAGGACGAAATGTTATTTGGATTTCTTTAACTCTGGTAGCTATGTTTCCGACGAATCAGAATAAATGAAACAATCTCTGTACAGAGTAACCAAAGAAATCTTTGTGGTTAGTTATCTTAATAGTAGGAAGAGATTTTGAACGTTTCCACTTTAAAGTAGCGATATATATTGGAAAAATGACCAAGGCCTCCAGCAGCAATGAAGTTTTGACATACATGTATCTGATACATTTGAAGTTATTTCTAAAGGGTCACTCACGGAACATTTCTTGTGAAAAAGATCTGGCCAACAATTTTTGGCAAGATTTTATAAAACTTACCATTGTAAACACACATATATAGAAACTGGTGGCCGTGTTTTGAAGAGTACGAGTAACTTAAATAATCTTGTAGAAGGTCACCAAAGAATCATTTACGTATAATTATTCAAAATCAAGCCAGCAGTTTCTGACAAAAAGAATTTTCAAAAACTTTTACTATATACATACAGGGAAAAGTAACCATGCTACCTTTTGAACATTATGTTACATGATTACCAAAAGAACATTTCTAAATCGGACCAGTCGTTAAGAGGGAATGTCGAAGATTTTTCTATTTCTAACTCTGGCGTCCGCTATGTGCAAACAAAGCTGAAATTTGGAAGAGCAGCACTCAAAGAACATCAAGGTCAAGCATAATAAATTTCCAACTGATGGCTTTTGATGAGAATTCGTTCGAAATAAATCCTGATGGACAAAATAACGACTGACGGACGATATTCAGCGAGTGCTTAAATAGCTCGATTTGATAGCTCCTGTAACCTTATACGAACCGGAAGATTATTACTAGCTCGAAACACTTCTGGGTTTAGACGTTTGAAAAAAAAACGAATATATATTACTTTTCCTTACGAAATATTTGTCATAAAAATAACATTGAAAAGTGAAAGAAATGTAATCCGAGGATTTCCATGACTTGATATAGGTTCTCTTTCCGCATCAGAAGATGTTTTATAAAATATTGTATATCTAGATCTAATAATTCTAAGAAGTAAATAAATGATGAAGCCGGTTTACAGTTTAGCTGACTTTTTAAAAGTAATTTAGTACTTCGTTATAATTTCTAAAACGTGTTAGTATAATTACAGAATAAAACAAGCGCTAGCACATTTCAAAATTCAAACTGATGCCATAAAGTCTCCAATTAGAACCTGTAACACGCAATATAATAAAACAAAACAAACCAGCACAAAAGATCCTGAACATAGACGCGTTCAAAATATACGTCAACCCTTCCACCATGTATATATGTATGCATGTATGGATGGATCCGTATGTACAGATGGATGGATAAATTTACGAAGGTAGGTAGGAAGGTGTAAATAACTAATTTTGCGGATATATACACAAACACTTACAAAGATAAATGAATAGACAATCAATACAAACCAAATAAACGAAGAAAAGAAATAGCAGCGTTCCAAGGAAGCAGTCTCCTAAAGCTGGTCCATTTTGGTAAACAATTCATTTTGTAGACCAGTACTCTATAATAGAGTGTTCAATTTTTCTCTCTTCGATTTCTCTTACCAAAACTGAATTTGAATTAGCAAATGCAACTCCTATAAGTTGTGGGATAACACCGACTACAACAATAAAGACACGTGCATTATTCTGATATTTCAGTTGTTGGACCCGTCACGTAATTAGAAGAAATGCTCAAAGTAAGAAAAATAAACGCAAAACCCTAATAGACACCTTGAATACTAATGTCAAGAATTGCTGGTGTATGGGCGGTGTTTTTTCACTAGAAAATCAAACAATCCCCTAGGAATCCATAGACGTCATCTTTTCCCTGATCGTCAAAGGTCCTTTGATATCTTGAAAACCCCAAAAATCTGCCGTGTTTTTGATAATTTTTCCGTTAAATCCAATTCCTTTCGGTTCCCACAATTGGACATTTGAAATAGTTAAGTAGCCTTCGAGCAAAGTGACATTGTAAGGTTCCTGTGCCATAGCTTTCGATTTATCAACTGTATAGTTAACAACTCAGTATAAACGTCGCTAAAATTTCTGATTTGTTTGATGAAATAGTAAAGGACGATTACGAAAAAGAACAGGTAATCCGAAAGATACGGAGGGATAGATTATAACCGCAAATGAAGCACAATGTTAGAACTTTAGTAACTATTCCAAAACTTTGATGAACACCAAGCCAACGATGTAAGCCAACAAAGAAAAAATTATAATATGGCGGTTACTCCGACGACAATAAATATCTTAAAACTAAACACCCAAGATAGAAACCTGCTTTGATATTTTAAGTATCCAAGGGCCCTTGTTGCTCCTTTTACCATAACAACCACGAAAAAACAAAATGGTAATCCGTAGTATAGAAGGCACATGATAACTTCAATTATGCAGAACACAATATAAAAAGGCAAAACAAAAATATCGAACACTGCACAAAAACATGTATTTGTACCTGCACCAAAACAAGAAACGCGTCGTGTCTGAATTCGCCATACCCTAATCCAGAATTTCTTTGTAAAAAGTAAATAAAAACTACATTTCATCAGAGTTGATCCCTTTGTGTATCCAGGTTTAAGATGTTCCGGTCCTATTTTTATCTGTGACATTTTCACAATTTCTTTATACCCAAAGAACAAAGGAGATGGAATATAAAGGTTTGAATTTGGCAAACCATCTTCAACTATCTGTTTTAAGCAACGCGGAAGTACAAAAAATAAGAAACCAAAGGTAAAATACATAATCGAAATTGCCAACGGACCTCCAAGGCCAGGGACAAAGTTTTTATGTTTGTTTTCTGGATCCACCAATATCGAAAGAAATCCCATAGGTGCCCCAACTTCTACTAAATCTTTCACCGTTATCCTATCATGGTCATCCCACACACCCAATCCTCTACTATACCATGCAATCTGAATGTAAATTATCAATGGTGCAAACATAAGACAAAGCAGTCGGACGTAGTCTTGACGTAAGAATAGGATATGTATCATAAAATCCTAAGACGTCAAAGCTGAATAGGTCACAAAATGTTAAAGGTGATTTTATTCCATCAGCGTAAATCCAATTTTCTTCCTCTTCAATTAATTCAAAACCCTCGACGGAAGTTTCGGCATTTTGTTCAAAGTCATTCCCAACGATTCTGTCGCGTTTAGCAGTCCAGGCAAAAATCTTAAACATGGTTATTGGGCAAAACGCTAATAATAGAATTTCCAAAATGAAAGGCACATGAGAAGTTTGAGTCCATGTATGAACTCCTGGAATTTTTCCCTCTGGACAGGAATGGTAAAGTTTCTGACTGGAGTAATTATAATTCACTGTGCAGCATTTATAACGTATGAATGAACATGGATATATAAGATACTGAGCTGCATAGTATTTAAGCGTTCCCAGTAGATTTGTGTTGATAACTAGGTAACAAAAGTAGCTTTCACGATATTTGATATAATCGTGCTCTTCTTCTGTAAAACTGACTAAAGAGACAAGTGCCTTTGTTATTTGGAAAGATGTAAGATTTGATCCGTATTCAATGCTACAACCGGAACTTACATTAAGATAAACGTATGGAATGTGAATAGTCTTTGCATCCAGAAGTCCGAACGTGAGTAAACCATAATCTAAATTCCACGATAAGAAAGGGAAAGGTCCAGCGGATGTGTTGTAGGTCCAATACCATCGTCCACCTTGAAACACATCTTTTGAAGATGTATGCTTTGTGTGTCCGGTAAGGTGAATACGAAACTGAACAAAATGTGGTTCATTAGTCAGAAGTTCGCTCTGAAAATACTGAATACTTCTTTCTGCAATTGATATTTTGCACTCATTTACTTCGCCAGAAGTAAAATATTTTGCACGTTTCATTTCTTCTTCTTTTTCTGAAAGGCTATTAGGTGACACGTTTGCGGCGTTATTTGTATTGTGTTTGTTACTAGAATCGCCAGTTTCAAATCTATCAGCAACGCTAATCTTCTTGTTATCATCTTCTTTTGTGTCATCTTGAATGTAATCTATACCGTCTTCACTGAATGTTGCATTTCTTGAAAACTGCTGCTTTTGCATCTCTTTTCGTTTGTAATTGCGTGTTAAGTAGGCATCTGTGCTTTTTATATCTTTGCCCGATTGTGCTGCAACATCTACACCGAGTGTTAATATAAGCAAAATCCAGAAATGCATTTTAAAGTTTTCTCTGAAAAGAAATAATACAGTATGTTAGCGTCACTGACACAGGTATGTCATAGCTGTTTTAAAGGTATATTGCTAATGTTAAATGCTAAACATTTTTGATCTGGTATTCAACATGATTCCTTTGTTGTAATCTTTTCAGTGGAAACGAGATAGGAATGTCGTCAATGCTAAGTATTTTCTGCAATTTCTTATGAAAACAGCTATTATTCAGCTACCACTGCGTCTAGTCCTACACCACGCAGAGTATGCTTAAAATTTGCATATCGTTCACTTGCATAAGTAATTTTCAGATTGTATTTACTAATAAAAATATTTATGTGAGAACCACTTGTTTCTCACTGAACGTTTATACTCAGATTTGAAGCAGACAATATGTGTCTGTTTTAACAGTATTCGTCTTGTTTTCGAATTAGTTTTGTGCAGTTATTTTTAAATTGATAATGCATAGTTATACAGAGTTTGAGTAATGTCGAATAAATCAGTCAGATTTGAAAAAAAAATAACACTACATTACCTACCTCTAATATATGACACAGTATTCCAATCCCTTGTTTAACTGAAAAAAAACTTCCTGCGTCGCTATAAGTTTTCATTCAAATATCCATGAAATCTTTGTCGGCAAATGAAATCATTAGTTACATGTTGAAACTCTATATACCGGAAGAAAAGCGTGGGATAGTTTACGCTCAAAATACGAATATAGGAATAGCATACGCCTATAATAGTTTAAACATTCAAGACAAAACACCCGCAAGGACACTTAAATGTAAATAATCAGACGTATAGGTTTAGCTTTGCAAAAAATATTTTAAAGCTTTCAAGTTTATTTGTACTTTAAATGTACCTCAAATTATCCTTTATTACATTATCAAGCAATGCTAAGTTCTACTACAGCTTACATAGTTTAATATTTTTTTTTATTTGTTTGTTTGTTTTTGGTTTAACGCCATTTTTTAATATTGTATATTGGGTAAATCATGGTGACCTGCGTCTTTTTGTAAATATAAAGACAATAACATTTTTGTTTTATCTCATTAGAAATTTAAAAGACTCTTAGAAAATATATAGCTTTATGAATATTTCTAAATATAATAAAACTTAAACAATTGAAGATTTTAGCGAATTAAATTTCATTAAGTGTTAAACTTTATCCTAAATGTTCATTCAGATGAAGCGATGTACAAATTCTACTTTCTATTGAAAAAGATTGAAATCAAAGTCATTGCAAAATTTGTAAGGTTAATGTTACTAGAAATGTTACTCTAACACGAACCGCAGCAGTTGCTATATATAATATATAATATATAGCGAAATCACTTATACATGAATCTATGATAAAATATAGCTGTTCCATTCCGTCCTCTTCTGTTATATGCATACTAAATACTCTACTTTTTCAGTGCCAGTTAAGTAGTAGTAATAAAAAGTACATCAAATTTCTGAAACAAACAATTTCTAAATGATTAATTTATTTGTTTATATTTTTACCGTAAGAAAATGTTTCAGCTCGGTAAGTTCCAACTTCAACATCGGTGCATCTAGTCTCTAGATCTATATCTGGTCGTGCGCGTAGTTTACAATTTCTGCGTTGTAGGCACCATAAATGCCAACTAGATTCTGCTTTGACAGTAAATGAATTATAATTCATGTTCTAATCTTCCAGACTCAAGTGTTTGTACGTTTTTATATGTTCTATCCTGTATGTTTCAGTACCATCATGTAGGTGACGTGTACTATTTTTAGAAGCTGCATATATAAATTTTGAATGAAGTATTTACTTCTGTTCTGATTTCTATATCCGATCTTAAAAGTTATTGAAAATAACATTTTCACAGCAGTAACTACATAATATTTTAATTAAAATTTACTGAATATCGGAAAATTCCGTTTTATGCAATGCTTTCCATTCGTGGGAGGGTGGGAGTGGGGGAGGTTTTTATAATAGCATATGACCAGTCGAGTGACGTATCGAGCTAAAATGTAGTGCTGTAAAATGCGAAGAATTTGCGTGGTTATAATCGAAATAATAAATATGTTCCAACAATTTTATCAGTTAATAAAATATGGGCAGTCGTTCAGATGCGAATATTATTATTTCTGAAACAAACTTACACTGAATTTAAACGTATATGAGCAGCATGAAGCCGATATATTTTATTTTTCGTGTGAGCTGGTGTGTCTGATATCGATATAAGGCTCAGTTCAGGCAATATCAGGTACACTTCTGTGTGCGTAAAACATCGTAGTTTGAAGTGTACACAGAGAGGATGAAAAGTGTCTAAAAATTAACATTGATATTACAAAAGAAAATATGGCAAATTAACATTATTTCACTAGCTTCCAGCTTCCTGTTTTAGCGTAGTTAAATAAGGCTAACAGCAGGAACTACGACCCAAGAATGCATAATTTTATATTATTAAGGCTGAAAACTGTGTGTTATTTAAGAATAATATATCTCATTTATTGATTTGTCGCTGAATAAATCATTGTTTGGAGTTCAGATGTGAAGGAATTATATCAAGAGGGCGCAGCCCGAGTGATATAATAACACGCATCTGAACGACAAACGACGATTTTATTCAAGAGCAAATCACTAAATGAGATATATCATTGTTTTGTCGTTCATATGCGTATTTTATCACTCTGGCTGCGCCCTCGTAATATAATGCCTTTCGCATCTAAACTACAAACAATGATTATATTCAATGACATAACACTTTTTGGGATATATTATTTCTTAAACAAATGTTTGGAAGGAAATGACGTCAACTTCATCAGACAACGTTGGCGTTCCCGTATATTACATGAACAGTCAATGACGCTGTCCAACATAGAAATAATTATGTTTTCAATTTAACAGTTTAGTGGAGCATAATGCAATTAAAGGTATAAAACAGGGCTGGTGTGTCTTAAGGCGATACTGACATACCACCTGATGGAAAATAGGAACTGCTTTACAGCTGTAAAACGTCTGTAAAAGACCTGTAGTTGAGTACAAGTGTAAAACATGCAGTTCTCAAAAATACATCTGTTAAAAATATTTACAGCTGTAAAATGGTCATGTCTTAAAATTACAGCTGTAACTCTTTTAGAGGAAAACATGATTATTACCAGCCATCTTTGATTCATTTTGGCAGCATATAACTGAAGCTCACAGAGACACCGCATCTTCTCCGGTATGGCGTTAGTGCAACTGTTTTATTGCGTGATATAAATGCATGCATTAACTATCTACACTATATTTGAAGCTGATAAGTTTAAAAGAAATAGTTACAAATTATCATATATTTTCATGATAAAGAAAGTTAATTATAAACAAGATCTGATGCATAGTTTTTACTTTGTAGCCTACTCTCTTGAATTTTGGAAATGCTATAAAGATACTGTAAACATAGTTCATATTGTTTTTTAATGTCTACTTACAAGATCATTTATTTTGCCATTTTTGGGAAGCGTAGCCGACATTGGTGAAATTTTGCCATTTTTGGGAAGCGTAGCCGACTTTGGTGAAATTGTAGTTACAAATGCCGTTACTACCTTTCTCCATACATACGCTATAAAAGTGGTTCAGTACTTCTATGAAATTCAAGGGTCTGAGAGTAAGATCGATACCATTTATTTAGCATATACAATAAATGTGAACACTTATGATTTGTAAATGAAAAATATATATATACAAGGTATTGAAAGATATGAGAGTAAAACAGATCGATGCAATTTATTATGGATATGCAATAAATGTGAACACTAATTAATTTTGAAATAAAAAATATGGTTTTGATCGGATACACTTGTAGATTTTATAAATGTATTGATTTTGTCTACGCGTTGATCTACTTTGATTACGCGGTAAATCTGTGACCGAGGCGAATGACACACGGAAAACTATATTAATCCGCTAGAAAATAAAAGTCGGTAGCACCAATCTGAAAATCACGGATATAGAATTTTTATGAAGTATTGAAAAAAAAATAGTAGTCACTCATAATTAAAAATGCCATTAGGGCCCTTCTCTTATATATTACTGATATGATGCTAGTCTTGCCAACCCTCTTGTGGTATTTTGTTGATAGCTGCTAGTCTGGCCCAATTATTTTCAAGTGCGCACACTGTACTATTAAGTGAATCAGTTGGACTTCTTGACATGTAGAAAATATTGGGCCTTCAACATACAGAATTTTTAATCTCACTTTGTTGTTGTTACACAGTTTTGTAAGATCTTTAAAAATTTGTTACACAGGTTTGTAAGATTTTTAAAAATTTATTACACAGTTTAGAAAATAAATATTTTAACATTTTCTCTGTTTGTTCTCTTGGTTTTATGCACTGGTATCTTTGGAAGATCCTGCCATGATTGTCTGTCGAACCTGCTTTCAGTCTAGTCCGCCGAACCTTGACAAAAACGTAAACAACCCCTATTGTTTTTTTTTGTGTCGGTGTCAAAGCGACATTTAAAGCCTTCGTCTGCTTTTACTGATGATCAGACTTCACATTGGTTCCCTATTAGATCTAGAGTCAAGTCAAATATTATGATTTGAGTAACCCGACTTTGGTCTGGATGTGGGTTATTTTTTGGGTTCAATGAGTTAAAAAACTGGAAGCATTTAGTGAAATATTGCAAAATGATGGAATCTTTTCTTGCCTGGCTTCTCGATAAAAATGTATACCGGTTCAGCTACGCTTCCCTACAGTCCTCTCAGGGCTTTGATTACAGAAATTGCTACCTAGAGAATTACCATTCATCCTAAAACTTTTGTCCCTTGAATGTCCTCTTTTTCAACACCTGTAATATTTCTACAGCTGTAATTTTGAAGCATTTTTACAGCAGTAAGAAATTTTACAGCTGTATTTCATTTGCCTAATTCGAACTGATTTACAGTAGTTTTACAGCTGTAAATTGAAACCTACAGCTGTAAATTCAATGTCGTTATATAAACTCTGTTGGTAAATATTTGAAATAATCATGACTGTAATTTTGATAAAAAAACAGGTCTTTTACAGCTGTAAACGTTCATACAGGAAGACCTGTATTGGCCCTCGGGCGAATACCTTTCATCTGTGTGTGTGTGTGTGTGTGTGTTGGATTTAACGTCGCACCGACTCATGATAGGTCATATGGCGACTTCCAGCTTTAATGGTGGAGGAAGACCCCAGGAGTTTACGATTTGGTAAAATCATAACAATTACGCATGCATTTCACCATTAAGGCATATCAAGACGAGCAATCAATTTGAGCAAAAAACATGAAAACTACGTACGCATTTCATGACACAGACCTAAAACGAGGACAAAAAGTACACGGGAAGGGTCACGTTAACGTTTCCAGAACGCCGTCCGCACACATTGTACTTTGTTCTTTAAAACGTTTAGGTGAGTACATGTGAGTATTGCCTCAAATAAAGTTATATCAGTACAGTATAAGAAATCAATGTCCTCTTAAAGATAAACGAATACCGGAAAACTCGTTACCTTTAATTTACATAAACACAACAAGAACGTAAACGATGACCCTTTGTATTTACACTGTCTTGTCCATCTAAATTTGTGTACATCCTGTACTATAATGTGTTTTCTTTTCCTTCAAAAATTGGTTGTTGAATAAAACATTTTCAGGCACATAGTCTGCTGTAACTTTCTATTTTTAATTCAGGTTGTACCACCCCTACTGCTGAGTCATAAATGTATAAATGAATGCAGGTAACATCGTATCTTTTTGCAAAGCATCCATATTTTCATCAATTGTAACTTTGATGCATCATTTTAATAAGTGTCATCTCTAAATTAAAATTTTGTTGTGCTCTTCTCAGCGTGTCAGAAATAAATTGGCATATATTTTCATCCTTTGTAGAAAAATGCCTAGCATTTTTTCTAAATTGCACACAATCCCACCTTCCCAGTAATTGCACCGAAGAAAGGTACTATAGAGAGTTCCCAATTAAATTAGGAGTAAAATGCTCAACTACAATATACTCTTGTTAATTTAAAATCGAGATCTTGTTAACAGCTTGATTGTTGAAGTTTTACACATGTCATTTTATGAAAATATATCGTATTGCCATATATAGTCAACAAAAGCTACTTGTACTTTGAAATATAAACCGGGAAGAATAAGTATTCGTATACTCCCAACTTGGCCATTAAAATGTGTCAACCAAGTTGGATCTTGATTTTTCTGTTTTGGAATAGATATTTCAGTTCGTTAGGCAAGTGTTAAATAACTACATCATTATCAGTGGCAACCATTTAGAAATGGTAAAAGTTTGCAAAAACCAAAAAGTAATTAAACTTAAGGTTTACAGGGGCATTCTTCTTTCTAATGAATTATATTTGAAAATAACAATGTATATTGCTATTGCAAAGAATTCCAACATTACGAGGACATAATCTTTAATTTTGAACTGTGATGGTATCTAATTTTTTAAAACAATGTATACATTTGGTAAACTACACATGACAGATTCTCTCCAATATCTTTATTCAAATTAGTCTTGGATTTCGAATTTGCTTCAGTAGATATTGCTGTCCCTCTTGCTGAAAAATGCGGTGACGATACTGTTCTTACATTATCGTCATGGGTGGATCCATCACGTTTACGGGCTGGTTTAGTCTAGGGAGAGATTTAATGACCGATGGACAGACAATTCGTCCAGAGGAATCTGAAAAATATACACAAGTACAAAATTTAAACAATAAAATATATTGACATTCATGATCAAGGACAATACAGGTGCAAAGTTGGATTTTCAGAGACTCCATTTAAAACATTAATTGTAGAATGTAGGTAGACTATAACAGTTTACAAAAGTTCTTTTAGATATTTTGTTTCTGTTTCGTTATTTCATGTGTATTACATTGTATGTGCTACCTTTTAGCGTTTTATGAATATTTTGTTGAGCTCACAATAGAGTATGCTTAGCGTAATGCAATGTGATCGGTGAAATAGCAACTACATTAATACTTTTTCAAGAATATCTGGCATGTAAAACAGCACATTTTTGTGCTGTCTGAAACATGAATAATTATAAAACAAAGTGACGAATCAATAAAGAAAACTCCGGTATCAAATTTAAAAAAGAAAAGTCACTTTCTCGAAATATGTTTATGATATATCTTTACACTATAACGTGGTTTCTTCTAAACTTAAATGATTGAAAAATTCGCTTTAAACTAATATATATTTGGAGTGTTGACTATACTTCTGTGTTTAGACCATTTGTTCCGCTTATCGTACAACATCTTAGTTGTTCTGTAAGCTATATTATGCAAGAATTACTTGTGTTCACTTCAAGTTAGTTTTGTCCTTTGAACTTTAGGTGACTAAAGACAGAAGCCTAATGGTGACCTTGATTGGTGAACATTTCTAAAGATGTAAGTTAAAGAAACGCTTTTTGATTTAGATTCAGAACAAAAAAACCGCCTGTTCTCTATGGACTATATTAGTGGTAAATCTATTGTCTTTTCCCCCCATTAATAACTAAAGAGCAAGTTAAAAATCTATTCCTTTTCATTTTCGTTTGGTTAATAAATAAATTCTTGATTACCTATTGCACTATTATTCAACTCAATGAATAGATAAACCGTGCAGCTAACTAGATGAACCTTACTTCTAATGTTTATATCCCTTTCCAGGGCATCAAAACAGTCTGAATCTCGATTACAAAATAACATCCACTCATAAAATTATATTTTTTTACCGTTAAGGATGGTGTAGAAACAGCGGTAGAAGGGCTATTAAGTAAGGAATGTTCTTCTTCAAGCTGGTTATCGGCCTGCAATTGGACGTCAAATAACATAATTCTGAACGGAAACTATAGCTACAGCGCTGCCATCATAAATGTAACAACGTCAATATACACAGGATATTTCAAAATAAGTAATGAAAACACATTTCATTTTTTATATATTACTTTCCGCATGTGTTTCCGTAAAAATCAGCTAACGGTAGAACTACTGGTAAATGATAACATTATTTCATAGATGAAGATGTAGTCACTAAGCAACTCAGATTTGCTCATATGGTAACAAGGTACAGTTACCTGCCCTTCGTTACCCAACTAAAGGAAGTGTATCCGAGTGAAAAGAGGTCCCTCATTTCATGATGGATTTGATTGTAAATAGATATTCTGAGCTTCTGAAAGTAGCCAAATTTTATAGATCTGATGTAAATGAAGAGACAGGGGTAAAAAATTTCAGGAAAATCATGGTTTCTTGTGCAAATGACTGTCTGCGGATTTGTACAAAAAGTAGGCTGGACCGCTTCACTTTGTAAAAATGCAATACACTATTCATTCTGACAGATGTGAGGAGAAAAGTAGCAGGTCAACAGGTCACTTCAAAGTGATTTTTGTGTTTCTCTCGGATAGATTTCTAAAGAGAAGGTATTTGCATTTGTCTTCAGAACATTGTGTCAAAGCCTTGCATTGATATATTTGTATGTAACCCTATGGGAAATTAATTGTACTTTGGGGCCATATACTGTGATATACATGTATTTTCCTGTTATATCTGTTATTTAGAGGTTAATACACGGCAGAGCCGGGCCTGGAGGCGATAATCCGCCGTACTCCATCAGAAGAGAACATGAGTATAAAATCTAGAAACGAACTTCTGGTAAATGATAAAACCATTTTATAGATGAATATGTAGTCACTAAGCAAATGTACTCCATTAGAAGAGAACATGTGTATAAAATCCAATCTGACTAAAGTACTTGTCTTCTAAACAAAGATCTGAGGATGACGTGTTCACGTTCATCTTTCTGTATATTTGGATTTCCAATATTGCTATTTTTATTTTCTCAAATCTATTTTTATTTGAACCAGTCAGACGACTCGTTTCAACAAGTATTTTGCTGAACCATCAAAATAGCGCCGAATGTCACAGGGTGAGAAAAATGTGCAGTCAGTCTGGGACTTGAACCCGGGACCCATCGCTAACAGGGCGAGTGCTTTACCGACCGAGCGAACCGGCTGCCTGACATATTCTCCCCTCATGTAACCAAGTCCGTACCGTGACATATGATACCTCTCAAAACACGAGGGCGCAGTCATGATGTAGTAGAAATAAGGATTATTAATTTAAAGTTGAAAAAAACCAGGCTAAATATAGATTTTTTAAACATCTACTTTCACTTTCAAAATGTTGAAAGCAAGGCTCTAGTTGGCTAGCGGAAGGGTCGTCAGAACGAGTCTATCAATAGCACGTCCTCAGATCCATTGGAGATGTACTTTAGCCAGATTGTATAAAATTTAAAGACGTTCGTTAGTTCAAAGTAAGTATTTTAGAGTTGATTAATTGGAATTAAGTCTTGTTTAAGAAACTTCTGTGTACTTGTGGAAATACTTGAAGTCACTTAACAACATTTCTTTAAAATCCTTCCAGCAGTTCAAGAGTTACAGAGCGGACACAAATCATTTAGGTTAAGAAGAAACCACACAAAAGTCATATGACCTTTGACCCCTAAGTGTGATCTTGACCTTGAAGCAAGCTGACAGACGGACGGACGGACTGTCAGAATAATTTGTATATTTGATGTATTGAGAACGTAACTCATAAGCACAAATAGTGCTAGACTCCCTTTTCATGCTATCATTGCTCTAAGTATCGTTGAATTACTATTAATAAGAGGATTTGGGTCATTTGTGGCTGATTTGGGTTCATTATGTCAATAGCTGGATCCCAGCATCACACATTTTGTCATACACAACAGTTTCAGGGAACCAGATATTTGAATAAGCAAGTATTCGTTGTAAAATACTTCGTATAAATTTAGACCAATCAGAAACAAGTTCTAAAAATAGCACGTTTGCTAAGGTATAAATAGGTAGATGGATGACAGAGAGATCATTCGGTATCCAGCGATCGAAGAAGACACATCGAGGATTCAACTAATAATTTATCCCAGTACCTTGATAAGGAGGTTATTGCAACTACTCTGTCAGGGCGGATAAATTATTAAAAAGAAGACGTTTGAAGTTCATAGACTAAAGAAGAGTTGCAGAATTTCAACAAGGTTTCGAGCTATAGGGCCAGCGCATAGGAATTTTACCTTTATGGTAGTTGAATGCTAAAGACTATAGGCTGAGCATCGGAAAGCTGAGACAGAGACCCAAAGTTTGGTAATCTACTGAGAGTAGGCGAGTTCCAGCTTATAGACGGTTCAGCGTTATTGGCGAAGTACAGCCAAGGCATCGGGGATATACCTATATGGTTATTGAATGCTACATGTGATAGCATATAGGCGCTGAGCAGCATCCAGGAGTCAAGGCAATTATATAGAGTTGCAACTTCAATTAAGAGGATAGAGGCTGAGCATCTATACGGTAGGACTCGTATGTTGTTTACGAATCATTGGTACACGAACCATTTAGGCAATGTAGCCTGAGGAAAATTTATGTATGAGATATTTGGTCTCACCAGCTATACGTTTTAACAAAGGACATTCTATTTCGTTTGTCAACTAGTCTAAGACATAGTCACCTTAGCGACTGGGCCCAATTCATTGTTCAAGATACTAAAGGCGTAGGCACTTCCCTGGGTTATGTAACTCGTATCCGGACGGACACCGGCGTCATAACATAAAACGTCCCTTCGGGCGTATAATTAAACTGAGGTAGTAGACATTTTAAGATAACCTGATATTTTTTTATAATTTTGTAGACATAGTTTCTAATTATATTTCAATCAGTTTACTGATAGGAGCCACCAAAACCAATAAGGATTTATTTGAGCCATTTCATAATACCTATAACCATTGTGTTTCTTGTATTCCAGAGGTGAGTGTTAGTTACGAAAATGCTTCTGTACATTTATATTGATAATTGATAACTGCATCTTTTGACAAGGAAGTTGGGCATTGCTTACAAATTAAATGCAAAAAACATACTACAAAGCAAGTGGTGACTTTGAAAGTCGTGTACAAACTTTATACAAATGTATACTGTATAATTATGGTTGCTATGTCTCATCTGGAATTTCTACATAAACTGAATTCATCTGGAATAAATAATTATTCCCATACTCGTAACCTCGTGGTGATAGTTTCAATCTGGAATGAGGTGTCGAGAGTGGTCAATGTGTGTTTTAATTTTGTTTTACTGTCGGTCTAAATAAATATACAGCTTTGCTGTAACGTGTGTCTGGGAAGGACTTTTCCCAATTTCTGATGTGTAGACACGTTGTAAACCAAAATAAAGAAGTATTTTGTCACGAGAAAACTTTAAAATAAATGATTATATTCCGACTGTTTAAAAACTTTCAATTAGTAGAGCTTTTGTTTCCACCCCTCCGTCGACGTTTGTATCAATTAAAAAAGTTTTCCATGAAAGCAGTTTTCTTGTCAATTACTCAGCGAAATCATTTCAGACATCACACAAATATTTGCCAAAATAAATTGACCTCGCATAGCAAGTAACATGACTCTAGCTTTGATTGTGTCAAAACTATATCCCTTTTTAAAAAAGATATTAGTATAAAAAAGGTTTGCCAAATGCTTCATGTCTTCAACAAAATGTAATGACCTCTTGTTAACTTAGAAATTTTAGTTAAAGTTTTGCGTATAAGACTACTTGTCACATGCTGTCAAGCTTCACATCCAGATAAAACTTCACGTGACAAGTTTCAATAAAATACTAGAAGTTTTATTTCATGAAACATATGTCGCTTTTACATTAGAAATTTACTAAAAGTTTTTAATGTTAGCACGTTTCTCGGGAACAACTTGACAAAAAATACTTCAATTTCTCCACTCATCAAGGCTTCACATTGCAAGTTTAATAACTATGCTAACACTATGGTAAAATTATGCTCTTTAGTAAATTTTGCTAAAGCTTCTAAATGGAAACTAATATTTATCGGAAGAGCTTCAAACCAGTAGAGCGCACTGTCATTAGACAGCTCTTGTTTATATAGATCTTTGATGGTAACAAGATACTTCTGTACATAAAGATACACCAATATATAACCAAAATATGGAAAGACGTCTTAAATCTACCCTATCCTAGAGACTAAATTATACCTAATAAATGTGAGTTAGATAATCTTTATTTAAGTTTCGAATAAGATTTTACTTTGCTTGCACTTTTCCGTATACTGATGATCATCTAATTACCATCCTACAAATCTTACTATAATATACGGAGTTATCCACCACTGATTATACATAAGGATATTCAATTTTTGTTACGGAAATAAGAGGTTTTGGATGATGGTGTCCTTTTAATATCTGTGTATTAGAAATCCGCTTCAGCATGTGGTAGGGGGCATGTAAAGTTTTGTACTTTTCACTACTTCTCAGGAACACATCCATAAAGTCATATCTGCTATTATTTTGTATTCAGTATTTCCAAAGGATATTCTAGGTTTTATTAGTTGTCAGCCGTTTTTGTTAATAGATTGCATAATACTAATTTATTTCATTCTTTATATCATATAAAGTACTACATCTGTAGACATCATTTTCAGCAGCTTAGAGCATTTTATCCTGTTTTTAGAGACATTCACTAGATAATCTGTTCTTACTTAACATGTTGTCTGTCTAACATTAGCTAAGACCTCTTCCTTTTTTTTTTACTTTTTGTTGGGTTTCAGTCACATCCGTATAATTTAGGTCAAAGTAAGAGTTTCAATCTTTTAACAGACTAAGTGAAAGAATGTCCAATTTTTGCTAGACATTATTAAAGGCACGGGCTGGTGAGAAGGATGACTTCCTCACATGAAAGCCCGCCCGCTTAGCTCAGTAGGGAGAGCGTTGGTCTACGGATCACGGGGTCGCGAGTTCGATCCTCGGGCGGGGCGTATGTTCTCTGTGACGATTTGATAAAAGACATTGTGTCTGAAATCATTCGTCCTCCACCTCTGATAATTCATGTGGGGAAGTTGGCAGTTACTTGCGGAGAACAGGTTTGTACTGGTACAGAATCCAGGAACACTGGTTAGGTTAACTGCCCGCCGTTACATGACTGAAATACTGTTGAAAAACGGCGTTAAACCCAAAACAAACAAATCCTCACATGAAATAATTCCCAATCATTTGCAATATTTCGAATCAACAGTAGTGAGGAGCAAATGATTTGAATTCAGAGACTTTAACCATTTAATCACATTGAATTCAGAGACTTTAACCATTTAATCACATTGAATTCAGAGACTTTAACCATTTAATCACAAAGTCCAAACTTTTTATAGTATCTAAACATTATTAGAAACAATATATTTAAGCACACTAATTTTATTTTCTTATTATTTTGTAAAATTTAGAGAAATACCAGATAAACATATGATTAAAAAAATTGAATTGAATTGTTGTTAATCAAAAACAAAGCATATTGGTTAAGGTATTAAACCCGTAATAGAGTACTCCTTTTTGGAGGGTATTCAATTAATAAACTTACTTTGACTGAAATTTTCCAGGGGGCGTAGGTTCAAGCCCCACTGGGACCAAATTTTCTTTTTTCCTATTAAGTGTTGAATGTGGCTTTCCCTGTTGGATATTCTTCCTTGTTGTTTTTTTACTATTTTCAAGACTTATTATTGATTTATTGAACAAAAGTGGAAATTTTTTCATTTGATAAGCAATTTGATAAGCAATTTCTTGCTGAGTGAATTTACCTCTGAAATAGAAGGGGCAGAGTTAGACATCTTTAAAAATACTGTGTTACATGCGGTAAAGGTTCTCTATTTTGCCTTTACCCTTTAGATTACATATTGCGGAAGAAATATAGGTATGTTTTACTTCTGCCCAAAGATTATTTTTGAATGAAGTGACGAAAATTTAAAACAGTCCCACAGGACTCGACCACAATTTTTCAATGTTGGAGTTAGAATTCTGTCTCAGTAAATCCGTTTACTTGAGGCATCCTAGAAAAATGATATTGTCAGTTTTATTTTGTGTTTTATTATTGTTTACCAATAGTTTGATGTTTCTTTTATTAAAATTAATGGTATAATGAATTATCTGCAAACGTTTTGGACAGTGACCATCACTTTGCAACTTGTCTCTACTTCAGCTTGAGGAAATACCATAAATTATTCAAAAATTATAAAAAACGGCACGGTAAAAGTTCTTTAAAATTTGCATGCAACACAATGCAATACACACTCAACTTTAAGAATATACCTAGCAAATACCATTTTTAAACATCACTATAAGGGGTCCAATACCTTAACTAGATAATCGCGTTATTCTTGGAAACTTAAGGTAGTGGACCTGTAATGGCAATCGGTAATTTCCGCCTTATTACGGGTTAGGCAATTCGGCTTTCTTTGGCTGTAAAGAATCTCAACGCATACGTAACTTTCTGAAAAAAAAACGAAAAATGCCTAAATCACTAACAAAAGTAACTTAATTTGCCTTTTGTAATGACGGGTCTACGACCTTAGCCTGTACCTTGCTAAATTCTATAGTGAACTTATCCAATTTCAATTTGGACAGTTCCATTAGCTGTGCATCCTAAAAGATACTGACTGGATGGCGAACAGTGCGGATCTTGATCAGATTTAACGAGTGGACAGACTGATCATGATCTACACTGGTTGCAAAGGCAGAATCAATCGTTAAATAATTAACACGAATCATTATCGGAATGCTTTTACTATACACCATGTTAGTGAAATGCACTGACACATACATACCTTAGCAATAATATCAAATAAAGTGCAAAGGAAAATACATAGGATTATACAAGCTACAAAAAAAGCCATGTAAAAGAATGTAGTAAAAATTAAACATCAAAAGCTCGTGTATTTGCTTTATGTAAACAATGAAAAATAGCATAGAAATTAATGGATGACTCGAAACACTTCCGAATTTACAATATTTGAAATAAATCGAAAATCGAGGGTTGAACGGAAAACTGTCGTAACTCATATTTTCAAAATTGTTCAGGAGAGGGCAAAAACATTTTATCTAACAGACTTTAGCATATTTTTAAAGTGTTTCAATGCAAATTAATGGCAAACTATATTATTTATATAAAATTTAAAAAGAGTTACTAAAATTATGGTTAAAAAAGATGTTATTAATAAAAATTTGAGTTACGACAGTTTTGCAACTGAAATTAGTATAAATGACAGAATCATTTCATGGAAAACTGTTGTAACTTGAGTTAAGACAGTTTTGTATAACTTAGTTTCTGTTGAAAGTGAGTTACAACATAAACACTAAGAAATATAAATACATATAATAGATTTATTTGTAACGTTCCAGTTATTTATTCACCACAAAACTTAAATATTTCGTTAATTTTAATTAAATTGTCATTTCCTGCAGAAATCAGATTATGTATTGTAAAGATAGAAACCCAAATTTTTTAATGTATTTTTACAGAGGATATGCTAGGTAGATGCAGAATGAAGTACTGGATTGATGTTGATAAATGTCTTGTGCTTAATACTTTTTAGCTCCACTATTCGGAGAATAGGGGTGCTATTCTACTCGCCCCGGCATCGGCCTGTCTCTTTCTTGGTTAAAAGTTTTTCGGCAACCTTTGTTTTTTTGTCGTATCTTTGTTACTATTGCTTATATCTTACTGTATCTTTATCATCATCATCTGTATGTGTGGTAACAATCCCCATAACTCTGATTTGTATTTTTTACCAAATTATGACCCTTTCTTACTTTTTTAAACTGAGACATAAATCCATTTTACTGTCTTGTTGTAATGGCTGTGACAACTGCAGATTGGTCTATAAGTTTGTCAGTTTATGTATTTTGTTGGAAGGAATTAAAAAGGTCATAGATACAAACTTCTTAAACATTTTGGTACAGTGTTTTTAGAAAAAACACCCTGATTTTATTACCTATAAAATACGCACATTCATAAATAATGCAAAGTAACTTTCATTTTCATATATTTTTGAAGACGTCTGGGAAAATATTTACCTAATTAGATACCTCAGTCACTGCATCAGTGCACAAGAATGAAGTCTGATTTCTTTAAGAAACACCTTTTTCATGGAATTTCATTTTGTCTCGGTCAAGTTCACAATTGTTGGCCGCAAGAGTACCACTTTCGGATGGAAAACGTTTGGTGGTTCTACCTTAGTGTCTGTCTGTGTGCAACTTATTTTGAATACTATTCATGAATGTTTAGTAAATCATCCAATAACTTTTCAATTTTATAACACAGCAAAACATTTAAGAACCTGATTAGAGTAACAACTGACAATCTTTACAATAATTATAAAAAAAAGTTTGTTTTGCTAAATAATGTTTTGTTTTTTTGTAGTTTAGTGTATTAAAATATCAATGTTTAGCATGGAAAGATTTTGTAATTTAAATTTTTACATTAAAACAATAAAAATTATGTCTTCATACTTGCTCTAAAATCTCGAAATCACACGCTGTAAAATTATGTGTACTATACACAATCCAAAAAAGACATCAAGAAAATGCCATTTGTAAGTGACAACCTTGCTGGTTTCTATTGTTCTAAAATATTTTGTTAAAATGATGAAGTATTCATATGAAACTGTCTTTGGCTTGCAGTTTCTAGTAAACATGGAGGGCAAGTTACTTAAAGATCTTGCAATTAGGTGTGAGGACCATTGTCATATTTGTGCTGAAAGTTCTGTCAGATATTTTAAACAAATTGACTGTGATATGGTCTGCAATTTCTAATCAGATATTCACCTAATTAATGGCATTGAAGTTGTGAACCTCATTTCCATTTCAAAGGTATTCACTGCAAGATTACCTAGAGCCAAAACATATTGAAGGAAAGAACCAGGACTCAAATATGATATCAGCAAAACCTGATAAACACTTGTCATCCATTCATCTTTTTAATATATATCTTCAAGTAATGCTTTAACATGAAAAAATAGTTATTAATAAAATATTGCAACTTTGATGGAAAATAAGGTAAAAGTAATGTTACTTGAACTTTGGAAATTTAGTATCACAAGAAAATGTTTCTGCATGAATAAAGCTGAATATAGCAACAATTATCAAGATATCAACAGTAATCTTCCTCAGAAATGATACAAATTAAACTTAGTTAACTAAAATGAACCATTTTCAGTGCTCAGGAAAACCTTCGTTCCAGTCATTACAAAAAGTACAAAACCAATACATTTTTCAGCATCAAACTAGTACTCATATGTCAGTTAATTCCAATTCAGGTCACTTTCACAGCACCCACAATTTACTGATTTTCGAGAAAAAAAAAGTTCACCTAAAAAGTGTGAATGAGTTCCTTTCATAGACAGAAAACAGAAGAGATTGCATGGACAAATAGTCCGTTCGTGTTTATCCACCTTTAAAACACCAGGAGTGACCTTTTTGCTAATATATGAACATTATGAAACAAGAATGGAAAAAAATATTGTTATCAATAACAGCATCACTTTATGACATGACAATTTGACCTAAGTCATGTACACTATATGGAGTTACTACAGTTTTGTGTAACAATCTGATAGCATGGAGTAGTCATTTGTTACGGAAAACTGTATGTAACTCAAGATACAACAGTTTTCCATATCAAAAAATATCAGTGCGAGATATGACTTTTTTGCAACTACACTTTTACAGTAATTTTCAAATGGAATTCAAACTCAATATTTTGTGCTCTTATAAACATTTGAAAAAGATCAAAAATGAAAAAAGGTCATTTCAGAAAAAAAGTGAAAAAAAAAGTTTTCCGTTCAACCCTCGATATGTATCATCGAAGAATTATTTATTTTGTAATTCTAAAGATAAAGAAAAAATCAATTAATTCGGAGACCAAAACTTCTACACGATCCCGGAAGATAATGGCATACTTAAAACACAGTTTAAAACATTATCGGAACATTATTTTCTTATTAGAAATTACCAACACATTGAAGGTAAAAAAGCAAAGGAAATTATTTAAAAAATTTACATTGCAAATGTGATGTGCATGAATATCATAGTTCTCGAGTTACTGGTGTTCGTTCTTGAAACTCTATATTTTATAATGGCGAGCGTTACCTTAAAGACATCTTGATTATACAGTGAATTGTGTTTGCTTACTTAAAACTTAATCACCAGAACCTAAAATCTGATAAAAACCTGCAAATTGCAAAGCGGAACAGAAAACAGCAAATAACAATTCAAAAATGCAAAACAAGAGCAAAACATAGTTCGGTTTGTATGAACTAATCAAAACAGACATTTGTGCAAACTGAACAAGACTAGCATAAAACAAAATATTATACAGACCTTCAAAGTAAACTACTGCAAATCTATGGGATACAAAATGGCTAATAACACACACATACATTCATATCTTAAGAAACTTCACTAATTGGGATAAAATCACCCATCGACCAAGGGCGATGTTAAGATATTACGATGCAAAAGTGTGATAGGAAATTGTGTGCTGAAAACAATGGACAAAAAAAAAAATGAAATGGATCACCAAGCTTGTTTTTGTGAAAAATTGATTTGAACAGACCCACTGTTCTTGAAACTGCTAGCGATTTTTCAACATTTACATAATTTTCTGCTTTTTTATAAATACCAACAAAATCCTGAATCAAGACAGCACAATAAGGTTTTTATATTTATTTCACATCATAGTCATATTTGTAATTATACAATATCATTACAATGATGGGTACAACTCTTGTTTCATATTCACTTTTGTGAACTTTTTTAATGAAAAATATTCACAGTAAAGATTTATTTTTTAATTTTGAAAAAAATGTTTCATAGATTTTTTTCTGTTTTCCTTGTGTACTGATAATTGTATTGTGAACATAAAAATGGCCAAAAAAGTATAGGTCACCAGGCTAAATTGTATGTTAAGATCGCTTGAATACAACACCTGTTCAGACAAAAAATGGCCTGAATTTGACCAAATTTGATTATATCTGCTAGAAGTTAAAAAGTTCTTAATCCTTTCTATAATTGAATACTAAATGATTTGAAAGGAGATATTGTCTTATCAATACAAAGTTAATCGTCTAACATTATATGAACAATACTGTCTTTGTACTAAAATGCCCTGTCAAAACACAGTCACAAATGGCAAGTGGCTTGATACATGTCAGGCATGATACATGTCAATGCAACATAGACCAGTATCAACATTTGATTACTGATAAAACTTATTGGAAAAATATTATTTTATACATGATTACTCATATTTAAGATTGTCTATCACATGTTTCAACAAATGATGATTTCACTTCACTTTTCCATAGATAGTTGTGGCTGCGCAGAAAGTTGCGCATAAAAAACAATAGGAATCTCCTTTAAGAAGATGGCGAAATTGAAATATTAACATATCAGTATTGTACTTTTGTAACTTCCCCTTTAAGTCGAAGGGATAATAATGTGATAATCGATATGCAAAATGCGAATTTGCGATGTTGATATTGCGTTTTTCCGTGTAGCATCACATTACCGCAATTACGCCCCTACAAATCTATACGACGAAGGGGCGAAACAAGATTTTTGCTGGTTTAACAGCATATTACTATGCATGGCTTGATTATTCATACATTTAGTTTTGTAATTATAAATGGAACAGGGTACAAAATGTCAACAATGAAGATATATATTATGCCAATGTGTCACTAAAGCCTTCACGACAAATCAAAGAAACTGAATTTACAGTTTTTGGTTATGAATTATATTCATATCAGATAGAAAAGACAACAGAGCTTCGACAATCTTCGTCCATTTTCGTATTCTCCTCTTTTATTTCGGCATTCTTCTACCGTAAATATACTTCATACAATGGTTTCGGTGACAACCGGAAAATGCCGAAATTACATACGGAGAAAACGATGTCGAACGGAAATTATCCATTGTCTTAACGGGTTCACTACATCATTAGGTTGAGAGTATCATACAATAAAATCATAAATAGTTATTAAGAAATTAAGCCATATAAAGAAGATAAATATGCGGTAAACAAGAAAAAAATATTATTTCTTCAATAATAGACAAAATAGCATGACCGGTTTGCCTTAATTACGCTCGCCGTGAAGTAAATTCTGCACATTGTTCGACC
Source organism: Mercenaria mercenaria (assembly GCF_021730395.1). Classification (NCBI taxonomy): domain Eukaryota; kingdom Metazoa; phylum Mollusca; class Bivalvia; order Venerida; family Veneridae; genus Mercenaria; species Mercenaria mercenaria. The sequence goes on from NC_069366.1 coordinate 55,235,171, forward strand.
TTGATTATATTTCGACAAATTTGCAATTCAGTATAGAGGTACTTTTAACAAATAAACACAAATGTAACAATATAAAAATCGAATGCGGAAGAAAATATATTTTCACATGTTCGCTAAAGAAAAGTGCAAACTTCTAAAATTAAACAAGATCAAGACATTCGTCTGTATAATGTGTTAAATTATGTAACGATAACCGGAAGAGATAATAACCCAAAAGTCTGCCTGGTTTAACAGAAGTATACATAGTAATGAAATAATATAGAAATACAGTGAACTGCATGAAAAGCGAAAGAAATCAAAGATGGAAAATATAAGGTACCAAAAGGGTATTTTTATATCTTTGCTTCTCTGGGATCCAAAATGATTCAGACGAGAGACAATTTAGTTGACTTCATGATAATTTTGTGAACAAATTTTGTTTCTTTAAAGGTGTTCAAATCACAAAAATAAAAGAGGAACACAGGAGTCGTAGAAAAGGACAAACACCAATTTCAAATACACCATACTCCTTGATAAGTTCGGCTTCAAATGAAATCATAAGCTTGTGAAGATTTGTCTGAAAGTTTGAACTTGTGATTTCTTTTCTTTTAGAACCAAAGTCTAAGAAAATCACTGATTATAATTTTTCAGATTTACATTTCAGAAAGGCACAACAGATGAAACAGTTATATAAAAGAAATACGTCATAAAAACACACCATACCACAATAAACACCCTGCTTTTTGGTGTAGCTAACTTGAACGACTCAGAATATCAAACCATATTTAATGAAGTTCAAACATATATAAAGAATACAGGCCGATTTAAATCAACCTAATATTTATTTATTTCATTTGTTCCCTGTAATGTCCTCCTATTAAAGAGAAAACGCATTTGAGGTCGGGTGGTTGACTGAGGTCGGTCGGTGGAACTTTGTTTGGAACAGAGCAGCACATAACATTTTTTGTCCTTTCATCTATTACTCAATCATTATTTTCCTTTTTGTTTCTTTTTATCTATCTTTCACTTGAAGATATACTCCGTCATCGGTTTAATCTACGTAATAATGACGAAGTCGGGAGGACAGTTTATAATGTTGGCATAACTTTAAGCCCAACCCATTTGCTGTTCTTTTCATTTTAATATATGATTATTTATTATGTTTGTTATGTATATACGTAGAAGTGAAAATTATTTGCAATAAAATATGATTAAACTAATAAACACCCGGTTACATACTGCACGAGCAGAAAGACAAGCTGAAAAACGTCGCTCTGCGAGTTTGCAATTGAAAAGGTTTGCAGCAAATTGATTATGTAAAAAACCCATTACTTTTGCCAAAAAGATTAGAATCGAGAACTTTATGTAAAGCAGATCATCTTGTAGACCAGTATTCTCTGATTGATTGTTCAATTTTTCTCTCTTCTATTTCTCTTACTAAAACTGAATTTGAATTAGCAAATGCAACTCCAATAAGTTGCGGGATAACACCGACTACAACAATAAAGATCACGTGCATTACTTCTGATACTTCTGTTGTAGGACCAGTCACGTAATTCGAAGAAATACTCCAAGTTAAAAGAATAAATGCAATCATAATAGACACTTTGAAGACCAGTTTCAAGACTTGCTGGTGCACTGGGCGATGTTTTTTTTACCAGGATATCAAACAATTCCCTCGGAATACCAAAGACGTTATTTTTCTTTCTGATTTTCAAAGGCTTATCTTGAACCATAAATTCTTCAGTGTTATTAAGAATCCTTCCATTAATCCGAATTTCTCTCAGATTCTCACAATTGACATTTAAGTAGCCTTCGAACAAACTGATGTTGAACGATTCATGTGCAATAGCATTTGATATATCCACTGCTGTAGATAAAAGGTCTGTGTAGACATCGCTAAAACTTCTGATCTGTTTGATGAAGTAGTAAAGGACATTGACGAAAAAGAAAATATAGCCAAATGATACAGATGGATAGACTATAACCGCGATATATAAACCAACAAAGAAAACACTATAAACACACAACATACTCCCAGTACAATAATTATTTTGAAGCTAAACACCCACGATAGAAACCTGCCTTGATATATTAAGTATCGAAGAGCCTTTGAGGCTCCCTTTACCATAACAACCACGAGAAAAACAAATGGCAATCCATAGTATAGAACACAAGCGATAATTTCGATTATACAAAGTGTAAAGTAGGGTGGCATCATTAAGAAAGCTAGTATACAGAAACAGGGACCGTTACTGTTACTATAACAAGAAATTCGTCGTGTCTGAATTCGCCAAACACGTATCCAGAATTTTGTTGTAAAAAGTAAATAAAAACTACACTTCATTATATTAGATCCTTTGGTGTATCCTGGCTCAAGTTGTTCAGGTTCTATGCTAATCTTTGACATTTTTACAATTTCTTTATATCCAAAACGCAATGGAGATGGTATATAAAGGTTCGTACTCGGTAGGCCATCTTCAACTATTTGTTTTAGGCAACGTGGAAGTACAAGAAACAAAACTCCAAAGGCAAAATACATAATTGAAACTACCAACGGACCTCCAAGGCCGGGAACAAAGGTTTTATGTTTGTTTCCAGTGTCCGCTAATATTGAAAGGAACCCCATAGGTGTTCCAGCTTCAACTAAATTTTCAACTTTTATTTTATCGTCTTCATTCCACACACCCAATCCTTTCGTGTACCATGCAATTTGAATGTAAATCAACGATGGTGCAAGAATCACACAGAGGAAACGACGTAGTCTTGAGGTAAGAATAGGATACGTACCATGAAGTCCAAATACATCAAAGCTGAACAGGTCAATAAAGTTAAAGGAGACTTAACTCCGTCGGCATAAATCCAGTTTTCTTCATTTTCGATCAACTGAAAGCCATGACAGGAAGTTTCAAGACTTTGTGCTAAGTCATTTCCGACGATCCTGTCACGTTTGGCAGCCCATGTGAAAACATTAAACATAGGTATTGGACAAAAAGCCAGCAGTAAAATACCAAAAATAAAAGGCACAAGAGATGTTTGAGTCCATGTATGAATTCCAGGAATTTTTCCCTCAGGACATGAATGTGTTTGATTTTTATTGTAGTAATTATAGTTTACTGTACAACATTTATAACGTATGAATGAACATGGATACATAAGATACTGAGCAGCGTAATGCCGGAGTGTACCACTTCGTTTGTCATCTATAACTAGGTAACAAAAGTAGCTTTCAGGATATCTTATATAGCCGTCCTCTGTGAAATTTACCAAAGATTTCAGCGCATTTGTTATCTTGAAAGATGTGCGATTGGTTCCGTACATAACGCTATATCCGGAACTCACACTGAGGTTAGTTTATACTAATTTGTTTTAGCTCGATTGTGATGAAAGCTTCAAGCTTATTGGAACCACTCTCGAGTCCGCTTCCTGGAAAAACCAGTACTGGTGTCATATGAGAAGTCATGGTCGTGACCCCAATGGGGCTCGAACCCACGACCCCTGGATTGAGCGGCCGACACCTTATCCACTAGACCACCGCTCCCCTTTACTCACACTGAGGTTAACGTATGGAATATGAATAGTTCTGGCGTCAAGAAGTCCAAACGTGAGTAAACCGTAGTCTAAATTCCACGATAAGAAAGGATAAGGTCCAGAGGATGTGTTGTATGTCCAGTACCATCTTCCAGCTTGAAAAACATCTTTCGTTGAGTTATAGATAGTGTTTCCAGATTGGAGAATACGAAACTGAATAAAATGTGGTTTATTTGCAAGAAGCTGGTTCTGAAAATACTGAATACTTGATTCTGCAACCGATATTTTACAATCATTCACTTTGCCAATAGTTAAATATTGTGCACGTTCAATTGGTTCTTTTTCTGAAAAAGTATATGGCAGAACATTTGCATTATTATCTGTATTTCATGTGGCATTAGAACTGTTCAATTCAAATCTTGTTACAGCGGTTGCATTTTTGGAGAAATAAGTTTTTGCCCCCTTGTCGCTAATTGTGTAACTACCATCCCCCTGTGTTCGCTCTCGGCTATATCTAATACCTTCATTATTGGATGATGCATTTCTTGTAAATTGTTGCTTTTGAGTCCCTATTCGTCTGAAAAAGCTTCCGAAATAGTCATTCCTGCGTTTTATATCTTTACCAGATTGTGTTGCTACATCAGCAGCGAGTGTTAAAACAGCAAAATCAAGACAGACATTTTTGACTTCTCTGAAAAGAAATAATACAACTTTCAGTATGAAAGTGTAACTAAAGAATTCATTTTCAGTTATAAAAAGTAATTAATGTTATTATTTATATCACATGTTTGTAATTATATTCAACATTTTCACATTGCTGTGATCAGTAACGAGAAACAAATGTAGCAAGTACTATACAAGCCTCTAAAACTTTGTATAGAAATAAAGCATGGTAATAGTTTAATAACCACCACTTCCAGTTCTACAATATGTGCTTTGGATTGTCATGACTGTCACTTCAGATTGTATAAGGAAAATGGTTGATGTGAAAACCATCTTGTTTCTCATTTAACATTTTAATAGATAATCTTTTGTCAGACGGGTTTTCAAGTCGACCATCAGCATGTATGTTCTTACTTCTTTTGTACATTTAACTTTGTTGTTTATATTTGTCTTATACTGAGTAGCAAAGTTAAAAAAAATAAACGTAAATTAGAATTTCAAATCGCGTCTATAAGACAGGATTCCTGTTTGCAGCAAAGTTTGAAAATATATAAAAAAAGTTTCCTACCTCCACTTGATCAAGAAGTATCCAAAATCGTCGTATAAATGAAAATGTTAAACTTCACTTTTGTCATTACATATATAAGTTTGAAAGCCAATCTGCTTATGAAATCTATATCGGCGTATAGAGAAGGTTGAATAAAATCCCCGAACATATGATGCCATCTTCCCCACATGAATCGGCGGAGGACGAATTATTTAAGACACAATGTCTTTCATCAAATCGTCACGGAGAACGTACGCCCTGCCCGGGAATCAAACGCACGACTCCGCGATCCGTAGACCAACGCTCTCCCTACTGAGCTAAGCAGGCGGGCTGCCTTAATTTAGTGATACAATGGTAAACCTGTGTTTTATGAACTGATTCAATCGAACAGTATTTGCAAATGGTTTTGTTCGGATACTTTCTATGCTTCCAAATGATCTTCTTACAGATTTTATTGTTTATTTAAGCAAACAATCTTACACTGCATTTACAACTTTTAGCGCATACGTTTATTTGAAAAGAAAAAACGAAAACAAAACAACAACACATAAAAACGCTTTGCAAATCTTTTCAGCCAATAATTGATAAAGAATATCTGTTGTTGTTGTCGAAGACGGATGCTTTGTAGGGTAGTTAGTGCTTGAGAAGTATACATTGTTGATGAACAACACAAAATAAGTGGAATTTCTCCATGATAAGTAAGTATTAAGAAAAGTGATTTGTGTGCAGGTACCCATCAGTCGAATGCGGCGATTAAAATGAGAAATGGGCGGTCGAAATGGAATAGTATTCTCATACTTCTAAACCTTGTCTCTGTATTTTACATAGGGTTGGTTATGACATATACACAATACCACTGAAGCACTCGTTAAAGGTAGAGGTGGATATAAACCTCAAGTAAATAAACATCATCATATAGAGGTACATGATTTCAAGAGAAAGCGCATTGAAGCATTCATTAAAGCTACAGGTGAATATAATCCTCATGTACACAAACATTCAACATATACATGTAGAGGTACATGAATTCAAGAGAAGGTACAATGGAGTTCTAATTATTTTTAGAGATCGATATTATCCTTATAATTTTTTTTACAAAAACATCGTCTGCTGTAGAAATCAGAATATCAAAATGTTTTAGCAAAACACTTGAGTTATTTCTGGTACACACTTATTTCCGATACAAAGAACTAAAAACAAAACAATCACAGATCCGCGTTGGTTTTGGAAAGAACACATGTCAATATTTAGTTCCACATTCGAAAAAAGTCAAAGAATAAGTTTCTGTTGATGAGTGTACAAGAAGTATTGTTTACGCTGAATTTTACGAATTTATCAGCCCCTTTGATTAAGTTATTCATTAAATGCGCGAAATAGCCATCTAAATATTCGACCAGGGTGCCGACATTTTAAACTGCAATTAAATCTGTAAGTCATAGAACGTAATTTGCAAAACTAAAGTAGACTAGATTTTTATAAGGCCATTTCAGAATGTAAAAGGTAAATGAAATATGCAGTACTACTCAGATATGCTGCCATTAGCTGCAACGGATTTATCGGCATTAGGTTGATTCCATGATTCCAAAGGACAAGGCCCCGTGTTGACAAATATTTTTCGGTCTCAGCTGAGATTGAGTTTGAAAGTTTAGTACCAATTTTACGAAAACTTCAAGGTTAAATTCCAACTGAGACTGACCATCAATACTGAATAGCAACTTGAAAATAGTTATTTATTTGAAATTTAGTTTTAAACATGCTATTTAGATACAAATGACAAATAAAGTTTCGATATTAGACTCAGTTGCATTCTCGCATACCAGAGGTCTACAATGGTTCATGGTTCCTCGGATGTTCGTCTCGGGATTTTGACATACTTTTGAGGGATGAGAATGACTCAGCTGAGCCAGAAAATGTTTTGTGAAAATGGGGCCAGAATATTGACAACGCTGGCTACATATTTATAATTGCAAGACTTATAACAGCTGTATCCAGCCTTTCCTTCCTGGTGACCATTTTGAGATGTATCTTGTTGATTGATTTTTGAAATGCTAAATCTGATGTAACTTTTAAAAATAACGATAACAACAACAACAACAATAGCAACAACTGCAAACAATAAACAACAACTTTTGATCAGTTTGGATAGTGTAATAACGTTCACGATATGGAGCTTGGTTGGTGAAGGTGCTCTGTTGTATATGATTATAACGCTTTATTGTTTGTAGTACGTAGTTTTCCATAGAAGGAATATTTGATATTTTATACTTGCGGCAAGGGAAAGTTTCAAGATACAATGCATTTCATCCATTGGTGTAAAAAGTATGTCCGTTGTCGACAGTGAAGAAATATAATATTTCAGATATTTAAATTAATACGTGAGATTTAAATCTTCCTTGTTCCAGTTTTACAGCTGAGTCACTGTATATATAATTAAATGCTGATGCCAAGGTCGCTCTTAATGAAGCATCCGCATCACTGCGTACCTTCTCATCAACACCTATCTCGCTGTGGCTTGCATCACCGCATGCTTCCTTAATGACCCTCTTACTCTTACAAGCTGTCTCGCTATCATCATCAATGAATACCGTCTCAGCTGTCCCTTCACTCCTTGTGTTGGTGAACGTACAAATGCATGTTTTTGTGCAGCGTTAGCCATTTTTGTTTTGCCTTTATATTTAGTGTTCTGCACTATTGAAGTTATCCTTTGCCTGCTATACTACGGGTTACCAGTTTGTTTTTTCGTGGTTGTTATTGTAATAGGGGCATCAAAGGCTCTTGGATACTTAAAATATCAAAGCAGGTTTCTTTCTTGGATGTTCAGTTTTAAGATATTTATTGTAGCCGGAGTAACCGTCGTATTTACAATGTTTTCTTTGTTGGCTTACATCATAGGCTTGTTGTTCATCAAAAGATTTGGATTAGTCGCTCAGGTTATAACACTGTGCTTCATTGCGGTTATAATCTATCCTTCTGTATCATTCGGATACCTGTTCTTTTTCGTAATCGTCCTTTACTACTTTATCAAACAAATCAGAAATTTTAGCGACGTTTATACAGAGCTGTTAACTACAGCAGTTGATAAATCAAAAGCCATGGCACAGGAACCTTACCATGTCACTTTGCTTGAATGCTACTTAACTATTTCAAATGTAAATTGTGAAAGTCTTAAAGGAATTCGGATTATCGGAAACATTATCAATAACACGGAACAATGTTTTACGGTTCAAGAACCTTTGACGATCAGGAAGAAAGATGACGTCTATGGTATTCCTAGAGGGTTGTTTGATTTTCTAGTGAAAAAACACTGCCCTATACATCAGCAGTTCTTGACATTAGTATTCAAGGTGTCTATTATGGTTGCGTTTATTTTTCTAACTTTGGGCATTTCTTCAAATTACGTGACTGGTCCAACAACTGAAATATCAGAAGTAATGCACGTGATCTTTATTGTTGTAGTCGGTGTTATCCCACAACTTATTGGAGTTGCATTTGCTAATTCAAATTCAGTTTTGGTGAGAGAAGTAGTATAGTAATTGTTTGTGCGGAAACAATCTGACCTCACTTAACCTTTTGACCACTTCTAAAAAAACCCAAAGTCAAGCAATTAAAAACCAAAAAATAAACAAGTTTTCATAGTACTATATGAGAACCTGTAGTAAAATATGATTAAACACTTCCACCAAATATTTGTCAAAATCCTACCACGAAAACATGGTCAGTTTAACCTCACTTAACCTCTTATCCCTATTATTGGAAAACAAAAGATTAAATTTTAACGACACCGGTGTCGTTTTCTTTAACAAGTTTATCAATCAATATCGTTTGTGAAGCGACGAGTTTAAACAAATATTGGCTCAATGTAAAGCGACACCGGTGTCATTTTATTGGTATTTACTTTCATTCATAAAGTTAACCGATATGTTTACTTTGTTGTACAATCCCGTTTAAACTTCCCTGTTTTGTTTGATTTTAAATTTGATACGTTTGCACTTTACGTTTTACAGCTGATTTAATATAAGTGTTCTATTAAATTTAAATATATATATAATATAAATGAGTTTACAGAATAAAATATATTGTTTGAAAGAAAGAAGATTTACTGATAATATAAATCCCCATTATGTTACAACAAAAAACGGGAGAAAAATGATAATGGCTACCTGTTCGTCTTGTGGAAGAATGAAATCAAAGTTTGTTAAAAGTACAGGGGGTAATTTAGATATTCACAAAGCAATGTTACCTTTATTACCTAAAAAGGGGTTAACACTCCCAGGATATAATTATTGTGGGCCGGGAAACCCTATAGATAATGGGCCCCCCGTCAATGAACTAGATGCGACATGTAAGACCCATGACCTTTGCTATGACAACGACATTGATAAAGCCAAATGTGACAAACAGATGCTTTCCGACTTAAATAAAACTAAATCAAAAACATTTGGGGAAAAGATTGCAAAACATTTAGTTGTGAAACCTATAATTAAAACGAAATACAAACTTGGGCTGGGACAAAAGTCAAAAAACGGGAAAAGGGGGTAGAGTATACCCCCGGAATCACATGGAGCGATGAATTAGCAGAAGAATTACACAAATCAATTAAAAGAACATTTAGGAAACGAAGAGTGATAGTTAATGATATTGATGATACTTGGTCAGCTGATTTAGTTGACATGCAAGCTTTTTCAAAATATGTGTCGCGCCATGAGATTTTTGGCCCAAATGCGGCGTTACGTCATTCGAGAAAAACCCGATTAAAGTTACGTCACAAAAATGTGTGGAGTTCAACACGCCTTCGCTTCAATTAATGCATTTTATCGATTAACACTATATTATTGGGACAATAAACGAATGAAGAGACAAACGTCATTTATCAAGCATGTATTGTAACATTTCCGTGTTTTGCCATTTCGTTTCATTATCAAATAACTGACAATTTATCGCCCTTTTGTATCAACACGCCATTTGTAAACATGAAAGGTCGTGAGAAAGGAAACTTTTAAATTGTAATTTGACGATTAATCTAAAAGGGATAATGAATGGTATTGCGCGATTTACAGGTAAGTAGTAATATTAACACAATATGTAGAGTTTTATAATATTAATTAAATCCATATCGACCGTTTTGTCCGTGATTTTTTTTTCTTCAGAAATATCCCAGAATTGTCAATTAATTGGGCTTTAATTTTACTTTTAGCTAAAAATATTCCGCTCAGAGATTTTATATGCTGTTACGGACCTCTGATGGTAATGTGAAATAATCAGAAAATAAAAAAAAGCGTCGGCCAGAACACCCGCAGTTTTACAAAAAAGAAAATTATCCCCCCCTCCCGGAAACATTTTACCCCCCTTCTCCAACTTCCACCAAATACTTTTCGTCTCTTTCCCTCTCATTGTCATATGAAATACACCCGTCCCCAACTTGGGAACTGCTTCCACACTACATGAAGTAAATAACCCCCCTTCCCCCTTCCCCCTCCCCTCCCACTTTTTTATCAGTAAATTACCCCCCCCCCCCGCCTCTGATATGCTCCAAATAAGGGGGTGGGGGCAATGGGGAGCGTGGCTTTTTCCACAACTGTTTTCACTCTTATTTCTGATCATTGTATCAGTATGAAAGACCAGTATGCAAGAAGTCAGAGCCTTATCCATATTTATGTAGTGACTTACAAGAAGAATTGTATCATATCTTTTGTCAGTTTAAATAAATTATTTCTTATTCATGTCAAACTCACTTTAATTATCAAAGTACAAAGAATGGTGGTATGTTTTTATTTGTATAAAACAGATGCTCAATAGCTTTTCATGTAAAGTTGCATTAAGTTCCTTTGACCATGATTGTTGGATTCCTCACCAGCTACATAATGTTCTTTACAAGTTACAAACAACTTGTACAAATTAAATAAATATATTATAAACTTTAAAGACATTTTGTTAAGAAAGTCATGCTTCTGGTTGAAACATATACACTCTTAATGTTAATCTTTGTGTTCTGTGTATGTGACATCCTAGACCATCTTTATCTCACATTTCAGCTTTTTTTTTAAAATATTTTTAATTTTACAGATCAACTATTGATCAACTACAGAGGAGCATCTGGCATATTGGCATGATGTTGCTAGGACCTTAAACAAAAAAAAAAGGAATTCTCAAGGCATGTCTACATACCACATGTTGGAAGAGTTTGTAGGTTTGTAATTTTCTTCATTGTTGAAGTTTTTCTATTGTGTAAAAGATAAATATATCTTAAAAATATAATTATACAAAATATAAATTCCTCTTAAAATAAGTACAAGTAAGTTAAGTACATCTAAAATATCATACACATAAATGACCTGATTGTATTAATAACATTTTGAAAGAAATCATTACTAATAGATTTATTCAACAAACATATAGCATATTAAGAGAGTGGAGAACTATGCATAATGATTGAATATTATCATACATGTATTTTCCCAAGAAACTGTTGTAGTATTTGAGTATTCATTTAGTTATACTAAATGAATTAATTCTTGTATGTTTAGTATGTCAGAAGCTTAAGCTAGCTTTTGTATTCTTGAAAATAATAAGATTGATTGGTGGATGGATACTTATTAATGATTTTATGTAGACTACACAAAAATACACTTTTATCTTTAAAAATGCTTCACAGTATTCTATTCTGTAACTTTCTACTTAAAGTTACTAATACTAATGTATTTTTGTTTTTCAGAATGGCTGAAGGATAAAAGAATTTCCAGAAAAATAAAATTGAAATGAAACCCAAGGACCTAACATATTTGCTGAGCATCCAGTTGAAAGTATGTCAATGGAATAAAGTGCAACTGTCACAGAAGTGCACAAAATAAGGCCATGTTTTCTGCAATAGTTCATCAAGCTGATTCAAACTACAAATGGGAGTCAAGAAAAAAGTAAAACTAACTGAACTGTCGCAGTTCAACTGTGAGAAATGTTTGGTAAAAGTATGGGGTGTTGCCAGAACAGCAGTGAAGTGGTTAGAGTAAAACTATCTTAATTGTTTAAGCAAGACAGAATATTTTTTTTTAACTTCTCCATGCATAGAATATCTTGAGTGCTCTTTTTTATTTAAATGATCATACATTTTCAAGAAATTTGACAATAAATGTTATTGTTATTTTTATAAGAAAATAGTGCACTATTGCCATGGTATTAAACATTAATCTGACAATAGATTACTGTATAACATCTTTCATGTTTATATGTTTTATTTGTCAAAAAGCAAATGAAAGGTCATATTCTTTTCTAAGTAATAACTGCATCAACAACTCATTATGTTATCATATCAATCTGCCTTGAACTAGCAAGAGATGTAACTGTGTTGTGTGTATCAGAAAATTATGTATATCCCAAACAGTGTCACATCAGTTTACATGAAATGAGGTTTTCTTACTTTTGAATATATAATTGACAGGTTTCGATGTAAATAGTATTTTGAAAAACACTTAAACATATTCAATTATTTCAAGAACTTGATAGAAATGGTATTTTTGCTAAGAAAATACATCATTGTTGCCATGGTAACGAGTAACTGGTCAGTATTTGAGCAAAATCAGTATATAATATTTCTAATCATTATAACTTTTTGCATGATTTTCTGTCTAACAATAACAAAAATATGCCAATGAGTTAAGTGTTCTAACAACAAAGTTAATGTCCTAGTTTTGTCCTGTTATCTAACTCATATACAGTAAATCTATTTTTCTACAGAAGAAAGCCATAAGATTTTTGAAAAAAAAAACTGTTATCTTTAAACACTGTACACTAGAAAATGTTGACGGTATATTAACTACACTTTCTAGATGTTAATTTTGGCTGGATTTATCAAGGAACTGTCAAAATTGGATTTAACAACTCTGTTGCCATGGAAACATTTTTAGGGGAAAATAATTTGTGCTGATATGAAAGAAAGAAACAGAAAAAAAATCTAATAAACTGCATGTTGTGTTTGATATTTTGTTATGTATTTTCTTTTCATATTATTTTAAGAAGGAGTTTGCATTAAGATATTCTGCCTCTATTTTGATTCAGTTGGACGAAAATATGGTGTCCGAAAAGCGGTTATTTCTCCATAACAATGGTTGATTTTTATTGTGAAATTGCAAATTTTTACTTTGAACATAACAATCTGTCAGATTAACTGAAAACCCCATTTGCGACCAAAATCGCATTTGGGCCAAAAATCTCATGTCCTGACACATAATAAAGGAGTAAAGTACTTCTTAACCGTTATTGATATATTTAGTAAATATGCTTGGGTTATTCCATTAAAGAATAAAACTGGAGAATCTGTTACTGAAGCATTTGAAAAAATAGTTTCAGAAGGTAGAACACCAACAAATTTATGGGCAGATGAAGGAAAAGAATTTTATAATAAAAAGTTTGAATCATTTTTGAATAAAAATAAGATTAATATATACCATACATTTAATGAAGGAAAGGCTGTAGTAATAGAAAAATTTAATAGAAGTTTAAAAAGAATAATGTGGAAATATTTTACAGCAAATAATACTTATACTTATTTAGATAAGTTGCAGGGTATGGTTGATAAATATAACAAAACAAAACATTCTAGTATAAAAATGACACCAACCGAAGCTAGTAAAAACATAAATAAAGGTACTGTTTACTTTAATTTATATGGTAATTTAAAGATACCAAAAAGTAAAACAAAATTTAAAATTGGTGATCGAGTTCGCTTAAGCAAACTTAAAAAGACATTTTGAAAAAGGATATACACCAAACTGGACAGGGGAAAAATATTTATAATTTATAAAATTAATAATACAAATCCCAGAACATACACTATTAAAGATTTAAATGATGAAATAATTCAAGGTTCATTTTATGAACAAGAACTTTTACCTACTACACAAGAAGTTTTTAGAATAGAAAAAAGTTATTAGACGAGACTATAAGAAAAAACAAGCTTTAGTAAAATGGAAAGGTTATAGTGAAAAATTTAATAGTTGGGTCCCATTTAGTGAATTGGAAGAAATTTAATTTAAAAAATATATTATATAAATGAGTCATAAAAATCTAATTTCTAATAATGGAATAGAAACAATAGATCAGTTAATCATTCACTTAACTAAACTAGCTGCTGCTTACAGAAAAAGTTATAAATTTTGTGGGAGAGTAAGAACCGGATTATATATTACAGCAGGTATCTTTGGTTGTTCAGCTGCATTAGCACTTGTTCCAGCTATTCCTATATTTGTAGCAGTTGCTGGCGCTGTTCCATCAGTAATTACCATATTTACTAACAGACTAAAACTTGACGACAAGAAATTTATTTTAAAAGCAACATCATCACAAAATAAAACAACTAATAACAAAAGCACGGATTGGAAAAGTAAATAAAGAAGAAGAGAAACAAGTTATTCAGGATATTTTTACAATACTATTAGAAATGCAGAAAGAAAAAAAATATTCAATGCCTTTTGAAACGTATATGAAGGAATTTAAACTTAACGGATATAAAAGTAAAAAAGAAGAAGAGCTGTATTAAATTTTACGTGTGTTTTTAGAGATTTTTTTTCTATAAGTATATTATATATAGATGGTTAATAGAAAGGTAGATAGAATGATTATGCCAAAATTATCTAGCACTTTAGGAGAAATAATGAATTCAGACAAAAATTCATATAAGAAAGTTCTTAAAAGAAGAAATGTTATTAAATCAAAACTTGATCAAATAGTTAGCGATAAATATAAAAATCATGTCATTGATAAATTACAAAATGTTATAGATCCTTATCTTTTAAAAAATAATTTATTTGAATGGAACTGTGGTTGTCTATAACTGAAGAAGAAAATGCTGAAGATTATGTGATTGTCCCAGACCAAATAATATTCGAAACAATCCTAAAAAAGTTATTGCAACCAATTATGATACTAATGAAGAAAAAACATATAAAAGCACTTATGCAGCATCCAAAGACCTTAATATTAATTCAGGGTTAATAACAATGTGCTGCAAAGGAAAAACCAAGTTAAAGTGGAATATCAAAAACCAGCGGAAAAAGATATAAATTTAAATATTTTTAGTTCTTCTTAAACTTTATTTATTTTATTATTTTTAATCCTTTTTCCTTAGTGATTTTTTTTCTAAATATAATATATAGATGGAAATTGAGAGATCTACAAAACAATATTATAAGAAATTTGAAATTAAAATTACATATAGACAAGATCCAAAATCAATTATATTTAACTATAAACGACTCTTATGAAATACTTAAATATGAACTTAAAACTTTAAAAGGTATAAAAATAAACGTTGTTTTAAAAATAACTTTTGCAAAAATGGATAAAACTGATACAATTATAAATCAGCTTATTTTCAATCAAAGGCTTTAGAAATTATTAACACAAACGAAATAAAAAAAACTTTACATCAAGCTTTTGATGAAATAATAAATAGAATTGGTAATTGGATTTCTGAAGGAAGTGGCTGGAGAATAGAGTCAGTTGATGCTCATTATATAAATAGATATAAGTATAGTCCATTGGCTGCTTCAAGTTATTTAGAATTACCAAAACCATTACAAAATTCAATGAAAGGATTAATAAATATAAAGAATGATGATAACGAATGTTTTAGATGGTGTCATTTAGCTTACAAATTTCCTGTTAAAGAAAACCCTCATAGAGTTTCAAAATATAAAAAACATATAAACGATCTTGATTATACTGGAATTAAATTTCCTGTTACATTAAATCAAATACCTAAAATTGAATTTTTTAAATGAAATATCATTTAATATATTTGGTTATGAAGAAAATAGTATTTATCCATTGTACATATCAAAATATCAATACGAAGAACACTGTGACATGTTGCTAATTACTATAATAAAATAACTGATGATGACTGTAAGCCCTCAAGGACTGTAGTCCAACATTATGTTTGGATAAAAGACTTTAATAGATTAATGAATAACAAAACAAAAAATACAAACAAGAAACATTTTTGTAGATCTTGCCTGCAACACTTTACCCAAGAAAGAATATTAAATGAACACATACCAAACTGTTTAGCTATTAATGGTACCCAAGGTGTAAAAATGCCAAAAGAGGGAAGTAAAGTACAATTTAAAAATTATCATAAAGGTTTAGCAGTACCTTTTGTAATTTATGCTGATTTTGAATCAATAACTAAAAAAGTTTTAACTGCTTTACCATCACCTGAATCTTCATTTACTGAACCATATCAAAATCATATAGATTGTGGTTTCGGCTATAAAGTTATTTATTGTTATGACGATAAATATACTAAACCAACCCAGATTTATAGAGGCCCTAATGCAGTTTATAAATTTATTGAAAAAATGCTTGAGGAAGAGGAATATTGTAAAGAAATATTTAAAGAGCACTTTAACAAAGAACTAAGAATGTCTAAAAAAGATGAAAGTGAATTTAAAAAACAAAAGTTTTGTCATATCTGTGAAAAAGAATATATAGAAGATTCAATCAAAGTAAGAGACCATTGTCATATAACAGGAAAATTCAGAGGAAGTGCTCACTCAGAATGTAATATTAATTTTAAACTAACACACAAAATTCCTGTTATTTTTCATAATTTAAGAGGTTATGACGGTCATTTTATTATGCAACAAATAGGAAAATTTAAAAAAGAAATTAATGTTATTCCTAACAATATGGAAAGATATATGGCATTTATGATTTCCGACTTGGTCTTTATTGATTCATTTCAATTTATGTCTCAATCATTGGATAACCTAGTAAAAAGTATTCCAGAATTTAAATACTTATCTCAAGAATTTGATAAAAATATAGAATTATTAAAAACAAAAGGTGTTTATCCATATGATTACATGGATTTATTTAAAAAATTCAAAGAAACAGAATTACCTTCTAAAGAAGAGTTTTATTCAATTTTAAATGAAACACACATATCTGACAACGAATATGAACATGCTAAAAATGTTTGGAATAAATTTAAAATTAAAACAATGGGAGAATATCATGATCTATATTTAAAAACTGACGTATTACTTTTAGCTGATGTATTCGAAAATTTTAGAAAACTATGTTTAGAGTACTACAAATTAGATCCTTGTCATTATTTTAGTAGTCCTGGTTTAGCTTGGGATGCAATGTTAAAAATGACTGGAATTAAGTTAGATTTAATAACTGATATTGATATGTATCTTTTTATTGAAAAGGGACTGAGAGGAGGAATAAGTTATATTTCAAACAGATACAATAAAGCAAACAATAAATATATGAAGGATTATGATCCTAAACTTGACAGCATAATCATATGTACCTCGACGCCAATAACCTTTACGGTTGGGGCCCTGTGTCAACCTTTACCCTCTGGAAACTTTAAATTTATATCTGAAAAACAATTCAAGAAATTAATTGCAAAAAGGTAAAACTAACTTTATAGTTGAATGTGATCTTGAATATCCAAAAGAATTACATACTGTACATAATGATTATCCTTTAGCTCCTGAAAAAATTAAAATACCAGACGAATGGCTTTCCAGTTATAGTAAAAATATTAAAACAGAATTTGAAATAGGAAAAAGTAATGTAAAAAAATTAGTTCCAACTTTAATGAAAAAACAAAATTATGTAGTTCATTTTAAAAATCTTGAACTATATACACAATTTGGGTTAAAAGTAACAAAAATACATAAAATATTAACTTTTGATGAAAGTCCTTGGTTAAAAAAGTATATTGATTTTAATACTCAAAAAAGATCTAAAGCAAAAAATTCATTTGAAAATGACTTTTTTAAGTTAATGAACAATTCAGTATTCGGTAAGACGATGGAGAATTTACGCAAGAGGGTTAATATTAAATTAACACATGATGAAAATATTTTATTAAAATACATAGCCAAACCTTCATTTGTTAGTTCAACGATGTTTAACAAGAATTTGTTTGGTATTCATAGAATAAAAAAAAGTTTGTTATTAAACAGACCTTGTTATGTTGGAATGTGCATTCTAGATTTATCAAAATATTTAATGTATGATTTTCATTATAATTACATTAAGGAAAAGTACGAGGGTAATTGTAAATTACTATTCACTGACACTGATTCATTATGTTATGAAATAAAAACCAAAGATGCATATGAGGATTTTTATAAGGACAAAGATTTATTTGATAATAGTGATTACGATAGTAATTCAAAATTTTATTTTGATAATAATAAAAAAGTAATTGGAAAATTTAAAGATGAAGCTGCTGGCATTCCCATTGTTGAATTTGTTGGATTAAGAAGTAAAATGTATTCTTATTTATTAGAAAATGAAGTTAATGTTAAAAAATGTAAAGGAATTAAAAAACTTGTTGTTAAGAAAACAATAGTTCATAAAAATTACAAAGATACTTTGTTTAATTCAACCCAAAGTAATCACACCTTTAAAGTTATTCGTTCTGATAAACACAATCTTTCCAGTTATGTTATAAATAAAACATCTTTATCATGTTATGACGATAAAAGATATATTCTTGATAATGGTATTGATACATTAGCTTATTCTTAAATTATAGAACCATAAATTGTTAATTGAATATTCATAACGTTTAAAGAATTAATATAAATAACATCATTTATTTTAAATTCATTAGCATAATTAATAGAAATAGATTCATTTTTTCTGTTATTTTTTACATTATAACTTGAAGAATTACATTTTCTTTATTTTTTAGTTGTAATTTAGCTTCTCCTTTATCTAATTTAATTGCATCAACAAAAATAATTAAGATGCAATTAAAATTAATTCTTACATTATTACCATTTTGAACTAAACCAGGACTAGCATTTACAGTTTTCCATTGAAATAATCCACTATCGGTATCTTGGGTATAACATGTTAAAAACAATGGAGGTTTTCTTATTAATTGTCTTTCTATTTTATTTACTTTTTCATTTATATTATTGAATATTCCCATTATATTAATTATTCCAGTTAAATAAAAACACAGTAATTAATAAAAACTAAAGATTAACTCAAAAGTTTGTTTCTATCATGGAATGCATGTTCATCCGATACAGATCCATCCGGTATAGGTTCATCCGATATGTAGAATCTGATGTAACTATTCTTCATAAGCGAAAATGTTACTTCTGTAGATGTTGAATCGTCATAAGGATGAATGTCAAACATTGTTCCTTGTGTTAGATGAACTTTGATTTTTTTCTTATACATAGATATTAACTGATCAGTGTCAAAGTCCTCAGCTGCCTCAGCTGCTATATTTACAATATTGATAAATGTACCAAGAATTAGATCATCAACATCATTCCACCACCTAAATATAAAATGTGATATTGGGCTTTTAGTCGGTTTATACGCTTCACCTATAGGGCTCGAACCCGTTAATAAAATCTTAATATCTATTATATAAGTTCCGGTTTTTTCGACTATAAACACACCCCTCAAAAGCAAATTTAGTACAGCTATTTTATATTCTTGGTTTATGTGTATAAAATCTCTATAATCTACGATAATTCCAGGTCTTAATTGAAATGTATTTAAATAGTTCAGGCCGCCCATAACTTCATATGTTGAATATATCCAGACATCCTGACGGTTAAAATACTTTTTCATTTTTACGTAATCATAAAAAATGTTATTATAGTATTCAAAGAGAAACACTTCATGTTTTACTTTTTCTAGTTTTTCTTCTATTTTTCTGTCTTTCTTTTTAAGTTTAAGAATTATTTCAGCTAAATCATCAATTCGTTTTGTTGTAGCAACTTCAGAGGCAGACAAATTGTCAGCAACAACCTTTGTTTTAGCTAATTGTGTTTCTTGTTTTAAGAAAGCATCTTTTACTTCTATAATTTTTTTTCCAATTATTAGAAATTTTTTCATCATTAGTAGAAATTTCTTCGACATTATTGGTTATTGCTTTAGTATTAGCAGTAATTACTTGGGTATTAGCAGTGATTGATTCTCCTTGTTTAGCTGATATTTCAACTACAGAGTCCAAATCATTTATTATTTTTTTAATTTTATCATTAATTATGTTAATTGCTTCAGTATTAGTAGTGATTGATTCTCCTTGTTTAACTGATTTTTCAACTACAAAGTCCAGTTCATTTTTATGTTCTTCAACTTTAGCATTAAGCTGCGTCGTATCTTCTTGTAATTTTTTTGTAATATTACTTAAGTCTGCATACTTTAAATTATGACGGTTGTCAACAGTACTAATCCAAACTCGAAGTTGTTTTTTAAAGTCATCTATTTTAGAATTGAGCTCTTTTTTAAGGTTATCTAATGCTGTGTCATGGTCATCACCTCTTTGTGAAGCTGCCTTTTCCAATTCAGCTTTATATTCTGCAAGTTTATTTGAAATTAATTCTAATAAATCTTTATGTGTTTTTTTCAGTTTCAGTATTTAGTTTATTTATTTCTGTTCTGATTTCTAACTGATACATATTTTGTAACTTTTTCTCAGCTTCATTAATCTTGTCTTTTAGTTCTTCATGTTTAATCATAGTATCATTTATTTCCTGAACTTGAGTGTATAACTTTTCAAAATTGGCTTTAAATACTTTTTTTATGTTGTCATCTGTCAAATCAGATTTCTCTTCAAGTTCTTTAATAGAATCAACCATAGCTTTCATTTCTTCTCCAAGTTTACCTTGTAATTCAACTATTAATAATGAATTCTTTTTAAAATCTTTTGTTAATTCTTCAATATTCTTTACTTGTGCTTCTAGTGTTTGTTTTATACTTTTGACATCTTCAAGATTATAGTCATCTATTACACTTTGAATTTTTTTATACATAAACCGTCTTGGAACTGCATCAGCGGGTTTATCTGGATTTCCTAGGTTGATTATTTCATTACTTCCCATATCTAATGCTCTGTTCATTGTGTTATCAAGTTCCTTATTTCTGTGAAGATATGATTCCATGTCCTTTTTAAGCTTCTTGTATTGTTTTTAGTAGCATAATCACTTAAATCAATATCAAATTTAACTTTACTTATACTGTCAGGTTCACTTATTTGTTCTATATTATTAAAAACTCCCATTATATATTACCAGTAAAGTTTTTTCTAAAAAACTTCCTTGGTTTGTCAATATATAAGAAATCAAATTTTTGATTTGTTGCATTAGCAAATGAATCACGATCTATATTTTGTTCATTACAAATCATATTATTTTCTCGGTTACCTGGACTTTCAAATAAAATATAATGTGAACAGTTAATTCGAATATCTTTTGGTGTTTTATAGTAAGACTGACTTAAATAAATAACACAACAGTTTTTGTGACGTCCTTGAATAAAGTATTTTGTTATTTCATTTTGAACTTTTTTATCTTCACATACAAAATCATCAAATATTACTACTTTTTGTTTTTCTGATTCAAGATTCTCACAAGGTTCAATTTGGTTGGGATCAGCTGAATATTCAAGTATTTCATTTGGATCTACTTTAATTTTTTTTGCAATCTGGCTTAAGCAATTTATTAAATCTTAATATTTAGATTGTTCTAGGTTTTTAGCATACAAGTATAATTTATCATAATATATAAGAGGTTTTCGAAGTATATGCATTAATGTATTTGTTTTTCCAGATCCAGAAGATCCACATATTAACATTCTAAAACATGAATCCGGCATAAAAGGATAATGTTGTGTAAAGTTATTGGATTTATCACATTTTGTATCATAATTTGGAATTTCCATTTATATAATATTACATTATTTTACATTATCTTACATTATCTTACATTATCTTACATTATTATATAAATGCAATCAAAACTTAATGAAATGATAATAAGAAAAAAATTAGTCGGGCAAAAGATGAGAGCTCTTAGAGAAGAAATAATGAGAGAAACAATTAAGAAAGCTACAAATCGGGATATGTACACTGAAATTTATAAGCCAATTACTGAAGGAATAGAAAGTCAAAAAGAACAATTATCAAGTCAGTTAAAAGCATTACCTGGAATTAAGGAGCAATTAGCGTTACTTCCAAAAAGTATATCAGAAGATCTGACACAAGGTATTACTGAATTAACTAAAGGAATGCAAGAAGAATCTAAAAAACAACAAGCTTTAAAACCGGCTCCCTATACACCAATAGATTGGGGAGATGAACCTGTCGGATGGGTTCCTCAAGATGAACTTAAAAGATTAGAAGATTATGGAAGAGAAAAGATGGGAATAAC
Organism: Mercenaria mercenaria; assembly: GCF_021730395.1. Lineage (NCBI taxonomy): Eukaryota > Metazoa > Mollusca > Bivalvia > Venerida > Veneridae > Mercenaria > Mercenaria mercenaria. The sequence continues at coordinate 55,257,089 of NC_069366.1, forward strand.
TGAAACATCTGATGAATCAGAAAAAGAATTTGTGGTAAATTTAGATGCAAATATCGATAAAGATGTATTATCAGAATGGGAATTACCTGTATTATCAGAGTTAGTAATAAACAAAGATAAAGATGATTGGATAATAACAAGAAAAGAGGTTACCGAAAGTTTAAAGAAATGTACTCGTAAAATAAATAAACATAGTAAAACAAATCCAGATGAAATAATTGAATTTACAGATGCAGAACCTATGGCTGCAGGTGAGTATGTTTCGGAGTTAGAATTAGACAGAGAAAATCTTAAAAGATATGGTGAACGCTTATCAAAAATGATTAATGACTCAGAGGTATTTGGAAAAGGAATAAGATATCATAACCAATATAAAGTTTCACCAAATGGACAATATGGTAATTTAATTATTAACTTAAATAAACTTTATGGTCAAAACAAATTAATTGCTAAGGATAGAATAACTGGAAAAGAAGTAATTAACACTAAAGTAGATAATGATTTAATTGATTTGATTAATAAAAGATATAACAATAATAAAAAGCATTCAATTCATTCAAGAAAAATATTTAAAGAATTAACAGAAAAGTCAGGATTACCTATCAATAAAAGATCTATGAAATTTAAAAAAGTAATTAGGGGACAAGGTTATGACGTTTGTCCATGTAATCCAAAAGAATTGGTTAATGACTTGGAGTTAATTTGTGGTTCAATTGATGCTGGAAATAATAATGAAGAACTAAAAAATGAAGGTATTAACATAATTGATGAACTATTAAAAATGAATTCACTCTTACCAGAACAACATGAAATATTATATAAAAATTATTTTTCTTGAATATATAAATGGAACAAAAAATAGTATTAAGTTCTGAAACAGTTAAAGATAATAACAAAAATACTCCGAGTGATTTTACAATCAGATTTAGTCGTTCTTTAATTTTAGATCAAAATAAAACTTATGTTGTTGGTTTGGATAGTATTAACACTATGACCTATTCTTGGCATAATATTAGTGATGAATATGACAATAAAATAATTCGTTATCATAATGGTAAGGATTGGAAAAATATTATATTTACAAATGGTTCTTACAGTTACACAGATATTAATAATTATATTAGGGAAACATTAATAAGTAATGATGATTTTGAATTTAATAAATCAGAAATTGCTCCAATAAGTTTGGAATTTGATTTAAGTAGTTTTAAGATTTTGATTTCAATTACAGATAATTTTATGTTGGATTTAAGAATGTCAGATTTTCATACATTGCTTGGATTTGAGAAAAAAGCATTGAGAAATACTGAATGGGGAACTACAACACCAAATATAACTAACTCTGTGGATACAATTTACATTCATTGTGATCTTATTGATAATTCACTTGTTGGTGGTAATTTCAGTGATATTATCTATGCTTTAAGTACTGCAGATTTAACAAGAGCTTATCCATTTACAAAAGAACCACAGAGAGTTGGATATTCTGAAATTAATAAATATATTATAAATTCAATTAGAATATATATTACAGATGTATTTGGTAGAATAATTAATTTTAATGAGGTTGAAACAAGTTTTACACTAATTTTAAAAGAAATATAAAATTATAAATTTTAGTTTTATATAATGTACAAAAAAGTTTATGACAAAAATAAAGGAATATTTATTTATGTTGATGCTCACACGGGAAAAGAAATCATACACGGTACAGGTATCTTTGACACTTTAACAAAATTGCTTTCAAGTTCAGCCGCATCTTCAATTAGCACAGCTGGAAAAAAAGCTTTGGAAACAGCAGGAAAAGCAGCACTAGAAAGTGGAACAAAAAAGGTTGGAACGGAAGTTGGAAATTTAGCTGCTGATAAAATTGTTGAAAAATTTAAAAAGAAACCTGCTCCGGCAGTTGGTAATTTAATTGCTAAGGAATTACAAGAAAAGAATAACAGTAAAAATAATAATGATAATGAGGAGGATATTAATATAAGATTAAATAGATTATTGTCAGGATCTGGGACTTTAGCTCGACAAAAACGTATTAACAGATTAATTTATAAAAAATAAAATAATATATAATATATACATGTTTAGAACAAAACAATATTGCGAAAGATACGAACTAACTCCTATTCCATTAGATACAGCTTTAATATCTGTCTTGGGAAATAATGTTAAGCAACAAAAAAACGGATATCACTTTACAATTAATGATAGAAGCTCATATTTTGATTGGTTTAATGGTTATTTTGAAGTAAGTTTTAAAGTAAATAAGCTTGCTAATGGTAATAATTATGCTGATGGAGACCAAATTGCTCTAATTAATAATGCAGCTTTATTAATTGATCAGTTAGTGGTTAAACAAAATGGAAAAATTGTTTATGATTGTAACAATTTATATAAGGTAATAAATGTAAAGAATCTGGTTGAATTGTCTGAAGATTATGCAGAATCAACTGGAACAAATGAATTTATTTATTTAGATGAAACTAATGTTGCTGAAAGTAGGAAAGATCAAGATAAATATAATAAAGGTTTTGGTCTTAGAAAGGTATTAATCCAAGGTGGTAAAGAGGTAAATACTAAGATTCCGTTAATAATTATTCATTTTTTCAGGGTTTAGAAACTAATATTTTACCTCCAAGTCAAATTCAAATAACACTGCAGCTGACAGATGATGATGAATTAATTTTTAGAGCTAATGCTTCTGATGCTGGTAGAGTAATTGTAACAAAATTAATTCTATGGGTTCCACGTTTAATTTTCAATGAATTTGGGTTTGATCTAATTACTACTGAAAGATTTAAAAAAGCAAGATGGTCATACCTTCGGGAAATGATAACACAATCAACTGATACACAACAAAATAATATAACTTTTAGAATAACGGCTGGTGTAACAAAACCACAACATGTATTTGTTTATTTACAACGACCTGATAAAAGTAATTCACAAGAACATAATCCACATTTATTAGATACATTTAAAATTAATGCAGCAAATTATAATTGTACATTGGAATCTTGTCGTCTTGAAGTTGGTAATGGTGTTTTTTATCCAGAAACAGAATACACAAGTATATCAAGAATATATGACGATGTAATTAATTATTATTATAAACAAAATAATAAGACTACTGGAAGTCTCTTAAATAGATTTAATTTTCAAAGTTTGTTTGGATTTATTCATTTTAACTTGGAATATAAAAAGGAAGTAACTACAGAAGATCCTAAACACATTACATTAACAGCTAAATTAAATATTCCACCAGCAGCTAATATTCGTGTTTACGCAATTGTATTGTATGAGGAAACAGTTGAAATAAATACTATTGGAAATGAACTTGTTATTGTTTAAATAAAATAAATTTTAAATATATAATGTCATCAAATTATATTGAATATAAAGTTAACCTTACAGATGGACAAAAGAAAAATTTAGCACAAGCTTATAATAATAAAATTCCACATACTTTTAGATTAAAACATGAACAATTACGTGGAAACTTTCCTTTACTTTTAACAAAAACACAAATTAATCAAATTAAAAAAGCTGTTGCAAATAATAAGGGATTAGAAATTACAATTTCAAAAAAACAAATGTCCAGTCAAGGTCAAAATGGTGGATTTTTAGGAGCTTTGGCTGGTTTGTTAGGAAAAACAATTCTTCCAATGGCAGCAAAAATAGCTCCAAAAATATTAGCCCCTCTAGGCATCGGCGCTTTGTCTGGGCTGGCCAGTACTGGGGTTAGTAAAATACTTGGAAATGGTATGATTTCGGTAGCTAATGATAAGAGAAATATGATATCACCATATCTTACACCTAATCAAAGAAAGCAACTAGTAGGATCTGGAGTGATTAAATTACCACAAAAACAGAAACAAAATGGCGGCTTTTTAGGTATGTTGGCTGCTAGTCTAGGAATACCTTTAATTACATCTTTGTTAAGTGGTAAGGGACATGGTCAGGGTATACAGATTGATTCACAACGGAGACCTTACAGACGAATTCCTATAGTAAAAAAAAATAAAATTTATAAACAAACCAATATCTAACTTTGAAATTGAACAATGGGTAAAACAATTAAAAATTAAAAACATTAGGGGTGTGTTTAGTAGAAATCATTTACCAAAAACGAAAGAAAAGGTTGAATGTGGAATTATAAATTTAGACGACTCTGTTGGTCCTGGAACACATTGGGTTTGTTACTTTAATAATATGTATTTTGACCCATTTGGACTTCCTCCACCAAAAGAAGTAATTAAGTATATACCAAATGTAAAATACAACAATGTTCAATATCAAGACAAAACAAGTACACTCTGTGGATATTATTGTTTATTTTTCATTAAAATGTTACAAGATAAAGTACCGTTGTATGATTTATTGTATAAAATACTAAAAATTAATAATGTAAAACAAAATGAACAAACTGTTATAAATTATTTTAACCAATAAGGACATGTAAATTTTTCTTCCGGGTTTTAAACTTTGTGCACTTATAAAATAGAACCAAAAGGTTAAGTGAGGTTAAACTGACCATGTTTTCGTGGTAGGATTTTGACAAATATTTGGTGGAAGTGTTTAATCATATTTTACTACAGGTTTTCATATAGTACTATGAAAACTTGTTTATTTTTTGGTTTTTAATTGCTTGACTTTGGGTTTTTTTAGAAGTGGTCAAAAGGTTAAGTGAGGTCAGATTGTTTCCGCACAAACAATTACTATACTACTGAGAGAAATCGAAGAGAGAAAAATTGAACACTCTATAATAGAGTACTGGTCTACAAAATGAATTGTTTAACATGATGGAACACATTAGGAGACTGCTTCCTTGGAACGTTGCTATTCCTTTGCTTCGTTTATTTGTTTTGCATTTATTGTCTATTGTTTTTCTTTGTATGATTTTGAGCAAAACTTCGGAAACTTTTGTTATTTGCACCTTCCTACCTATCTACTTAGCTACCTACATACATACATTGTGGTAGGATTTGCTTTAAAGCGGACATGAACTTGGAACGTGTCTAGGTTCTGGATCTTTTGTGCTTGTTTATTTTCTTTCATTATAATTATTGCGTGTTACGGGTCCTAATTGGAGACTTTCTTGTATCAGTTTGAATTCTGAAATATACTGGCACTCGTTTTGTTCTGTAATTTGAAAAAAAATATAATGTAAAGTTCTTAATTATTTTTAAGAAGTCAATTTAATTGTAAACCGGTTTTATCAGTTATTTACTTCTTAGAATTATTGGATCTAGATACACAATATTTTATAAAGCATCTGTTAATGCGGAAGCAGAACCTATATCAAGTTGTGGAGATTCTCGGATTACTTTTTCGCTTTTCACTGTAATGCTTAATCTTTATGGCAAATATATCATAAGAAATAGTAATACAAAGTCTGTTTTTTTAACGTTTAAACGTGGAAGTGTTTCGAGTTAACAATAACCTTCCGGTTTAGAAAGAAAGTACCTTTATTCATGCAGATCTGAAAAAAATAGTAGGATTCACTGTGGTATTTTCATTTACAATAATTCTGATAATTTCTATTGTCTTGAAAACACAGGCAATACGTTTTACTGAAATGAAACTACTGACCATTTATTACTTGCTTTTCTGTGAATTACTGAAATATTAAAGTGAAATATATCTGGAATTTCCACTGGAAGAAAATATCAAATATACTTTTCATTGGTTAGAAACTATAAAATGGGAAATTTTAGTGTAAACATGAAATTTAAGATCCAAATATTATTCACTCATGGTCATCATATCTTACTTTTTCACTCGTAACTATGACACTTATGAAAATATAGCATTTGGTGTTCACTCGTGAAAGACTTTTTAATCTTACACTAAAACAAACACTTTTACTGCAGTGGAAAATAAATACAATAAATCTCAATATTTTATCACAAAGTGTTTGATAGATCTTAACATTCACGCTATATTATAATATTATGTAATACAATTGAACTACACAAACATGTACATTAGCAATTAGGTAACAATTTAAAACAAGAAGACCATGACGGCCCTTTGTTGTTGACCAGGGTTTCACAAATAAGAAACACTTTGGTAAAACATTCCTATCAAATTACTTTGAATGTTGGACTACAGACTTTAGGAAAAACTAGACCCACCTGACAGCATCATTATTTCTGGCTTTAACAATTTTAATAGAGGGTCACCAAAAAACATTTCTTTGAAATCATTTGTAAAATCTGAACAGATCTTTAGATGTCGTTTGAATATTTGCTATTTTTAGCACTATGTATATTTTCTTTTATACAAATTAGGGTGTCAGGAACAATATTGATAGATGGTGGTTTGAGGAATATTTCCGTGAAACTATTATAAAATCAAACCAACGATTTAGAACGAATTATTATTTGGAATTCTTTATTTTTGGTGGCAATGTTTCTGACGAATCAGAAAAAATGAACAATCTCTGTAAACAGTCAACCAAGAAACCTTTGCGAATCGTTATCTTAATATCGAGAAGACAGTGTCTTACAAGAGATTTTGAACGTTTTCACTTTTAAGTATACATATTGGGATAAGTGACCACGCCCGGCAATGTATATATTTGACATATAGTGATTTCTAAAGGGTCACTCACGGAACATTTCTTGTGAGAAAAAATCAGAATCTGACCAACAGTTTCTGGCAAGAGTTCCCATTAAATACACACCGTCAAAATAAGTTTAGTTGTGAAAAAAATACATACATATTTTTAATATCTTATATAATACAATGTGTGTGATAATTTTGAAGATAAAATCAATTCTATTAATAACCATGGCTTCAAATATAATAATGCTACTTTGTCAGTGGTTGGTAAAAATAATAAAAGAGGTAGCAATTACCAGGTATGATTCCCCAATTTGGCATTACCTGGATCGTGTTCACGACTTAAGCAACATCAAAACAATTAGACTAGCATTTCATTAATCAAGGCATACTAGGTCTATTTATCTATTTATGTACTTTCAGGAATCTTCGGTGAGTATTACCGCAAATAAGGTTATATTTGTATGTTAATATCTCACAAATATAACGAAACACTGTACTTTATAGATATCTTTTCCGCGCATGTAACGTAATAAAACGTATTAGCGTCTGCCGTTTCATGCCTCGTAGAATCAACATTTATTACACGAAATTTATTTTGAAATTATTTCTGAAATGTCTAGGTCTGCAGCTCACAAATACGGAAATAAACTTACATTCAAGAATCAAGGCATAAACTGACACTGACACTTTTAGACAACATCAAAAAATACCCTTTGAACGATTTGACGCAGTTCCAAAAATCTCCATATACCCTTGCTCCTTTACGGACTCCTGTGGGATTTGTGTTTATTCCGAGTTCAAATATCTTTTCGTAGATGAAAAGTTGACATGTTTTGCTAAATCCCATGTATTTTCAAATCATTAGAAAATAATAATTTAAGTTTAGCGTGTTTATTTTCAACTTCATTTTCTTAACTTCCGGAAGAAAACTGAAAGTCGTCTGACGTCACTTTCTGTGTTGTAAAAACACTTGTATTCTTGGCAAGATTGTATAAAATGCCCATAGTCCAAAGGATATACAAATACTAAATCTCGTACCCTTAAAAGTACATAAATAAGCTATAACAGAAAATTTCGCTACATACATCCAAGCCAACTTTCTACATTTATACTGTGTTTATCCATAACATTCAATTTGCATGCATACCGTACATCAATGTGTTTTCATTTTCTTGTGTCATATTTAAAAATTATTTCTATAAGAAAAGTGCAAATTTAATGCAGGTTGTTGTAAGGTTTACGGTGCTAAGTTTTGCGTATCAGTGGTTTTTCGTTGTCTTTGTTCTATGAAATCTGAGATATTACGTTAACCTCTTTTTGATAGTAATCTTTTTATTTTTTTATACCCGCACTATCAAACCTATAAAAAGATACTCGGCGGCATTAGTCGATGCACCCTTTGAGCTACGAAACGTGCATGCGCTCTGCATTTTTAAATACGATCGAGTATTTATAAAGCAAAACAAAATGTAGTTTTTAATTTCTTAAATCGTTAAGGGGTAAGAAATGACCAAAATGGGCACGACTTGACCGGGAGATTTTTGACTAGAAGACTCGTTTACATGAGATCACTCCGGAGTATACTGTCTAACAATACAGCTCCATGCACATGTACACCCCTTAAGAAAATATTATCTATTGCATTCGAAAACCTGTAAAATTGTCCATCCACCAAGCAAAATGTACAGTTTTAACCAACTGTTAAATGACCTTCATCCCAGATATTTACAGGAAGTAAAGGTGAAATCAATACCGGTCTGAAACCGGAAAAAGATACACGACCGCTATTGTCAATGCACACTCTAGGCTAAGAAACGTGCATGTACTCTGCACTTTTACATTTGATCGGATATTTATAAAGCAAAACAAAATGTAGTTTTCAAAGTAAAATTTTCATGTTTTTATGCGGAACAAATTTTACAGAACATATGTTTAACATCAAAATTATATTAATCATAATCCAGGAAACTTTAACAAAATTTAGACTAAAAAGAATTGGCCTTTATACGAAATGACCAAAACAGAGACGAGTTGACTGGGGGACGAGTTGACTAGGGGATGAGTTGACTGTAAATCGTTTACGGGAGATCACTCTATATCAGAGTGACAGAGTCGAACTCTGCCGCAGAGCATTCAGCTATATGACGCTTTTAAATGGAATTTGAACCAGCAACCCGTGATAAATGAGTCAGATTTTCAAACAACTGTTCACCAATGGGCCTACTTAATTGCGATCTATCTTCAAGGACACTGAAAAGAAGAAATTACACTTACAGTCATATTTGCATGTAAATGTAAAAACGAAATCTTGTTAAACATCTTAAAATCTAGCCGACAGGTTAAGTAGGTTTAATACGTTTTAAAGTTTTACCCATGCCTTTTTTACGAAAAATGTATGATGTTGACATATATAGTAAAGATATATTTGCACAGATATTTACAACCTGTTTTAAAGTATAAACCCGGAAGAATATATAAATATCCGTGTATTTAAAGATTTACCTTCAGAATGTGTCACACAAATTGGATTTTGATTTTTCTGTCTTGGAATGAATATTTTCATTTAGGTAAGTGTTTAAATTGCTATTCACAGCATTATCAGTGTCAACCGTTTATATTAACGCATGCAAAACCAAGGAAGTAATTAAACAAGTAATAGGACATTTTCCTTGAATATTGCAATAAATATCCCAATTTGTAAAGCTACTGTAACCCACTTTACTCAGAAGGTTTACTTCATTTTAGTAAGAATTCTGCTTTAGGGAATTATGCCAAAAAGTAAAAAAACGTATACATTGTATTTCATTTTAAAATTAGTTTGAAGATATATAAATTCTGTGGCGGCACGGTTTCTTTAAGTTGATTATACTGTACATAAATTGAAAATTTTAGCAAGCAAACTTTCATAAAGCATTATACTCTACCTGAAAGTTTTTGTACAGGATTTGCGTCAGTAGAAATTGTCGTACCTCCTGCTGGAAACTGTGGTGATGATACTGTTCTTACATGTGTCGTCGAAGATGCATCGAGCAAGTTTACGGGATGGTTTGGTCTAGGGAGAGATTTAATGAACAATGGGGCAGCAGTCCATCCGGAGGATTCTAAAAAATATACTCAAGCAGTTAATGGATCATCCTTTTCTTTGATCATAAAAGATACTGACATACATGACCAGGGAAAATACAAATGCAGAGTTGGATTTTCAGAGAGTCAACTTAAAATGTTAATTATAGAATGTAAGTTAATTCGTTTGAACAGTTTACAACAGTTTTTAATATATTTCATTTTATTTCGTTATTCGAAATTTATAACATTCCTTAAACCACACCACTCATCACGTTATCATGTTATCCTTTTATCAAAGCATTTTATGCATATTTCGTTAAATATGGGAATTATAATTTGTGTTCCTAAATGGATGTGAAATAGCAATTTGTAAAACATGTAAATACTATGCAAAATAAAAACACTTTTGAAACATATATATATATATATATATTAAACAAAGAGACAAGGAAAAACACAAGCCATGTGTTTTTTTGTATTTTTCCAGTCCGCCGCTATAACGTAAGCCATCGTGACATCATAATTGTGACGTACAGCAATGATTTGTTGCATAATAACACACTATTATTTTAGTTTTCTTTGTTAATAGAAAAATATGTCTGGTCGTTTTGTGTGCCTTCGCTGATATGATCTGTATAGCATCATATGTAATGTAGTGTCTACGAATGGAATTGTTAACGCACCGATTTTGCATGCTCATCCATCAGAAGTTCAACATGGTAGCAGGGACGAATAAGGAAATATGGTAAACATCCGCTTTGCGAAATTACATTTCCCTATTTCATCACTGAATTTAGCATTGTTTCCTTTAAAATTCAGGTAAAGCTAAATACGTGAATCTCATACTGACCAGGGACAGACACCTTATCGTGATCTTGAAAAGTGTATATCCCAGACCACAAATAAAGTTAAACATTTTCGAAGAAGTAAGTAATTGACAAACTTTTAAGAAACAGTTATGATATTTATCGGGACAAGATAAACTTTATAGACAACGTAGAGAAGAGACGTTTTAAGTGATTGAGTGATGAATCATTGCACAGTTATTTGGTTAACTCCTTGAATAGATAGACCATGCAGCTAATTTTTGTGCCTCTTACTTGAGCCACGCCTACGATCTTAAATTTGACTTTAACAATAATAATCTAAATGACATAAAGCAGAACTATGTTTAGATATGTTCATATACGACGAAGAGATTATACGACTGCGGAATAACTTTTATAAGGGCGTAGTCCGAGTGAATTATAGTTCCGATTCGGAGTGTTTAGATATATCTAAACATTGTTCTGCTATATATTATTCCGATTCTAATAAGTATTTTATGTTCAAAGATGGATTAGATATGGAAGCATTATTTCCTGCCATATATATGCTCTAAATATAGTTGGTCTAGGTGACCGTGTTTTAATAATATTAAACACCTTGAAAGCGGAATAGTTAAAAGAGTGTATTGACATCTTTTGATTGCGTTCATAATAATCGATTCAGAGTATGGGAATTAAGTGTAACAACCGTTTTATATCATTTCGATTTTTTGGACGGTTGTCGGAGTCCGATTTCAATGTGGATCAACTTCATACATACAGTAGTCTGAATAGAATCTTCATCAAACTATAAAAATAGGGGTTCCAAATTATAAGGCGTGAAATGTTTGAAAAACACTTGTTGCTACGCTGTCCATTCACATATACTGCATCCACAACTTATTAGAAATCACTGACCAGTGTTTTAGATCTACATTTAGGGAAAAAATGTTGCTGTACAAACGAGAACTTATATTCCACCCCTGCTCTAAAGAGAAGTATAAACCTTTAAAAAGCCCTAGACCTAGACTGTTAGCAGTTTGGAAAATTAAACATAGGGTTTCGAGAATTTCTATGTTCAGTGTTTGTCTCTGTGTAAATCTCTGATTAATATCTTTTTAAAAAGGTCTTATTTTGAATTTCTTTTCAGACAGAATTTTATTTTCTTCACAGGAGTATCTAGCTCTAGTTAGCAAAATTGGTCAGGCGTTATTTCTACTGTTTGGTGGTCGCATCTGATAACTTTAGCGAGATCCGTATCCGTACATAAACTCTCTAAAGCTGAAATCGTATTGTTCTTGCACTGTATTTCTAAAAAAGATCGATGATGGATCTATCATGTTCACCAGATTAATCAACGATAGCCTGCAACATATTTTCTAGTTTTATTATGTTCTTTTGGATTACTTTTAGATTTCAACAATATTTCGGCTATTTTCACAGAAAGGCGGTTTACTGAAACATCATACATGGGAAAGACCAGTGCTAATCTCCAATCCTCCGTCTATCAGAGATGTTAATGTATAGTTTAAAATCAGTGGCCTTAAAAATGCAAAATGTAGGTTTTACTCGTTGTCCGGCCCTTTTATGAAAAATATATGTTACGCTGTAGATATGCGCGGATCCAGTCTATTTTGTCAGAGGGGTCCTACTGCCCCCCCTTATTATGAGCAGGAAGGTCTAATACGTATCTGTCGTTACAGCTATAGTGAACTTAGAATAATGACCTAATTTCATATGTCAATCGAATTAAGTTCATCGAAGTTAACCTGGGTTCACGGGCATAAACTATGCTTTACGCCCTTTATCTTATGTTTTCGTTCGAAAATATACGTTAGTAATCGGAAAACCAGGTTTTATGTTCGAAAAACCTAGTTAACCGATTGTTAATCCTAGTTTTTCGACCGTGAACCTGGTTCACCTTATTATTGGACAATTGGCGTGTCATGTACGTATTTCTCACTGGCGTTTCGGTGATTTTACCCATGCTGGCAAAACCCATCTGGTACCCCCATGCCAGATGACTCTTGTGCTGTTAATGACAACTAGTGGTTCATGCACTGATAATATATCCCCGGGAGCCCATGAGCCGTCCCTTTAATGATTTCCAGCAAAAATGCATTTAAAATCTATAACGCTTTAGGAAAATTTTACTCTTACCTTAATAAATGTTCCTATTCCTTTCAATCCATGCAATATTTTCAGAATAGTTTTCCAAGTTATAAAAAGAAACTAACAGAAAAACAGCACATGTCAGTTAGATATCGGCCATTTTGGAATGCCCTTGTGCCGTCACACCAAGTTATTTGTCACATCACGTGACTTTCATTGAGGAAATGTAAACAAAGCAGACGTAAATTTTATCCTGAAAAATAAGCTTTTATTACAAAGAATCTTCGATGAATCTTTGGAGGATGGGAGTAAAAAGTAAGTTTTAGTTGATTCAAAATGAAATTATGCTCATAATTCATGTTTTCTCTGCATAATTCATCATCTTCTTCCAAGAAAAAACATTAAAATGGAAGTAAAAAGTTTTTCCACAGTTTGCACAAGTGCGGTGATAGATTTCGCGAGATATAAGTCAAAACTAAACATGGTAACGGGTCAAGGAAAGGGACGGCTCAAGGGCTTCCAACGATATTGTTTATGTAAAAATACGAAAAAAGCAGGTAGGTACCTTAATAGTTTTTGCATGGGCCGGTTGCCTTAGAGCAAAAATAAACTTCTGTTCTGTTCTGTTCTCTCCGTTCCTTATAGTATATTTCCCGATTCAAAATACGTTAGTTTACCATAAGAACATAACGTTACGCTACAAACGATAAAACTTAAGTGAAACTTTGTTATTGTGCGTAACGCAAAACATCATGACGTCACTTCTGCTTACGGACGTTAATTTCCCGCGCTCTACTATAAGAAAGACTGCTACAAAGAAAATATTTCTACCTGTTTTTTGTAAAATACGGTATGCAAGAAAAATAATCTGCCAGAATAAAATGCTAACATGTAGAAGAAAAAATAATCAGTCATGTGTTTACGAATTGGATAGAAATATCCGTCCCGAGGGCACCTGCGCATTGGGCGGTAATGAGGCTTAGCCTTGCGAGATTGCATAAAAATCTGCTCGGTGTCCTAAGGATATACAATTAAATGTATTAGCTTTCCGTTTTGAGAGAAAAAAAATCAAACAACACCAAAAAAATCATAAAAAGAAAGAGTTGTTTCAACTAAAAATTGAATTGCATGTAAAACATGTATATTACTCTACTAAACAGGTGTCAAGTGATTAAAGTTTCTCTCAATTGAAAGGAAACAAAGTTAGGAAAACAATTAATTAAAAAACAAAGATGCTTTAAGAATGTTAGCCCAGATATGTAGTGCATAAAACTATTTTTTGTAAATGATTTTATACTGAAAATCCTATTTTATTTTAGAACACTTTAAACTAGTCTAACATTGTTTTATTACTAAATTAAAGTTTATAGAATGTACAATGTCCTTTCTTTTCTCTTATAACCACGTTTGAAACGAGTTTGCTATAGAAGTGGTTAATTTAGCCTATATAAAGAATAACTATACAAGCCTCCTAGTGAAAGCTTTATTACAGAGAACAACTTTACAGTCTTTCCCTTAACCTTCTTTGTGGCAATGGTGTCTGTATATAGTGATGAAGTCTGTATCTGTCACTTTTGCTCCACTAGGAACAACAGAAACCTAGGCCACCTACTGTTATTTATCTAATTGTTAAAGTGAGTTCTAGTGTGATTTTTGAGCATTTACATGTATAACGCAAATGTTCATTTTTGCTCGGTTTGGTTTGCCACTTTCCAGGACAACCGTCCTTTAGTGCTTTCAGCGCTTTGATTACATAAAGTAGTGGATCAAATATGTTAGCATTCATTCTCGATGCCTGCATAACGCAAACTATTATGTCGACGTGATATTAATATTGCCGTGTTTTAAACAAAAAAATCAGCATTACAATCCTCAGCAGCAGAAAAAATAAAATAACGTTTTCATATTTTAAGGATGGTACAAAAACAGTGTTAAAGGGATCATTTAGAAAGCAATGTTCCTCTTTACAAGACTGGCTATTGACTTGCGAGTGGACGTCCAGTAATGCAGTGCAAGATGGAAACTATAGCTACAGTGCTACCGTGACAACTGTAACAACGTCAATATACAATGGATATTTCAAAATAAGTAATGGACTTAAAATTACATTTTGTATCTGACTTTCTCTGTGCATTTTCTTGAATAACCAGCGCTTTGGAGCATAAAAAATCAAATAATTTTAGAGTAATTTTAATTCTTGTCACGCTATTACAATGAACAAATAAGCATGCTAAAAATAAGGCGTTCTTGGTTAGAACCTGAATGGTTCAATTCCTGCACACCTGAACTGTGAACCATGATAATTTAAAAGATATATATTTTACATTAGATGGCGGATTAGTACATTGACCTCATTGGTAACTGTGCCATCAACAGAAGTAATGACAACAATTTTAAAGATACTTTTAAGAATTAAGAATTAAGCTTCCCTTCAGGAGACAATTATGTTATTACCATGTAATAAGTTATTAGTTTGGTAATTACATCTCCTTAAGAATGTACGAAATTAACAAAATGTGTAACAATTCAATTTAATACCTAGGTATTCCAAACACAATTAGATTAGACCCAAGTACAGAATCATACCACGTAGAAGAGTATAGCGAGATTAATAATGTAACATGTACAGTATATTGTAATCCTGAGTGTCAGTATGTTTGGAGAGATGGTCATGGCAACAACATAAGTACTTCCAGTGTGCTCGCTTTGGGAAAGGTTGACAGATCATTACAAGGAGAGTACGTATGCAATGCATGGAACTGGTTTGGAAAAGTCAACGACACAGTATTTGTGACAGTTCTGTGTAAGTCTTAACTACTTAACATACACGTACAAAGTTATGGAAAAGTTCAAAGAGATATAAATACATCCATATAAGCTTTTATATATCAGTATGTGTCATCTTTGATAAATTTATTTGTATTAAAGTGTTTTTTTTTCATAATCAGAAAGTGTGAACATCAGTAAAATTACTTCATTTAAAATCAGTCTAAAATATTTTACAGATGGCCCGGAGTCCATCGTGTTTACTCCAAGTAGTACAACGTACGTCAAAAATGAGGGTGAAATGATTGAAAACATTCAATGTTCTGTAGTATGTAATCCAAATTGTACAGTAGAATGGTTTCAAGCTGAAAGAATCGAAGAAACTGTTGTAAGCAACAGTGGCTATTTGGGATTTGGGAGCGTAAAAAGACAAGATGCTGGAGTGTACAAATGTGTTGCAACGAATACCGACATTCAAGGAGATCCTTCCATTCAAAAATCCCTGGAATTAGAAGTCAGATGTAAGATTTTTACTATAGTTTTACCATACCATTTTCAGGTCAACTTATGCGAGATTATGATGTGAAATTTAAGCAGTGCTTTCTGGGCGTCTACTTATACAATTTTTCTTCAAATTTGATTCCTGACAAAAATCCCTAAACATCATCCTTATTATCTTCTCACTACATTTTGACCATTTAAATGAACAACTCTGTTGTTATGCACGTTTAACTGGTTTCTTTCTCACTTATCCTGGTCGTATCATTAAAGCGCAATTACCTATCTAAAATCTATACTTCAATTCTGTTTCAGCGTCAATACGTAAATAGCTTGTTTATACGGTGGTATATAGTTTCTTTGATGTGTTAATGCCTCATACATAATATTTTTAATTTTGTCTTCAAAACGTTCAAAAGACTTTTAAAATTATTCGTTCCGATTGGAAAATTTCACCAGTGTGACAAACAGTTGAAATTTAAATATATAGAGATATACTCGGCAAAACAAGTTCTGCAACAAAACATGTTTTATGCTGTAACTTATGTATTACTTAACGTACAAGTATAATTCATATATCAAATAAAAGTACAAGTCAATCTTAACAAAATACTGAAAACAGAATGAAAATTGAATTACCGGTTTCGGCATATTTCATGTTCAAAATCACATAGGGTACCTGATCAAAAGTTGCAAAATTGCTGCGTGAATTTCAGTAGTGCGTGTATCCGCCATTTTGCGCATTGCATTCAAGCAGACGACAACACAAGCCGGCGGATTTTCCGTTGTGGAATGAGAGCCAACTCCTATTGCAGAATGTTGGGTAGGTCGGCAAGTCTTGTCTATCTTGTAATTCTTTTATTTACAGCATTGCTTTGACCAATACCGTTTATCTCGCATAATGTTTCATTAAAGCGCTAGGAAAGGGTAGACTTATGAAGAAAATAACAACGACTTAGCTTGTTTCCTCAAATAAGATTGACGGATTAGTTTATTGTCTTCTTCAAACGATAAATGTCAAACAATGTAAACAACTACCGCCCACTACAATTTCAGTGCAAACACGATTTACCGTTTTACACAAAATGGTGGATACACGCACTATTGAAATTCACTCAGCAATTTTGCAACATTTGATCCGGTACCCTATGTGACTTTGAACATGAAATTTGCCGAAACCGGTAAATCAATTTTCATTCTGTTTTCAGTATTTTGTTAAGACTGACTTGTACTTTTATTTGATTTAAGTAATAAATAAGTTACAGCATAAAACATGTTTTGTTGCAGAACTTTTTTGTCATATATATATATATATAAAATTACTTCGCTGATAAATATGGTGGCCGGTTGCGACCATTTTAAACCCGCGAGAATTTTATCGTCTGTGTATAAAATGTCGCGGACAACTTACATACTAGGAAGTAGAAATCTCGAAAGCACCGAGAGCAAGGCAAACTGTAAAAATTGCAGACTCGGTTTGATTGAGTCTGTTCATGAGCAATAGTGGAAAAAGCAACACTTCCCACGCACCCAAGCAGTATTCAATCTTCAAATCTAAATGAGTTAAAATCAATGATCCCGAAGGACCAAAAAATATAACAACACTGAGATGTCGAAATCGTACAAAATGTCGCGAGGAACATATAAACCGCGATATTTTACATTAGTTGTTGGAAACAGCATGGAGCAGTTTGGCCGGTAGCGTCTATGGTTTGATTCATTGTATCCCTCGTCAGTCTATAAAATGCCTAAGAACAGAAAAATATCAGCGGCAAATAGTCGAAGGCAAAATTAAGACACGATGTTTTGTTAAAGTTTTTAACCGCGATGATTTATGAGAGACGCATAAAAACTCGAGGCTAAAATGTTTCAACTCGACTTTTTGTAAAGTACGTATCAAAAACAATATCGCGGATTAAAATGGCCGCAATCGAAAACCTAAAATGAGAAAGTAAGAATATGGTTGCGTGGCTTATTCTACTATGTAGACAGAAACTGCCGCGGTTTTGTCTGTAATTCGCGACTTGTGACAGGAAAACTCGAGAGTTTCTCTTGGTCGGGATATTTTATATAATTTAAACACAAAATATCGTGGATTTGACAGTTGACCGTGACATTTTATATTACGATAAAATTGCTCACGGCTTTAAAATGGACGCTATCAGCCACCATAGATATAGACATTTAGATATTTTAGAACACTTACATGTAGTAGAGAAACTAATGTAACAGTTCTTTTTACAAAAAACTTAATTCCAGACCAGTTAACTTTTGAAAATGAACATAACTCGTTCATTGATCATAACCCCAAGAATTTGCCAGATACATAATAAATGTATTTTAATAATATCCTCAACTTATATTAGGGACAAGTTAATTTCTAAAAATGTTACAACATACCTTTGCTGTAGAATTTTCATGTGACCTACTCCTGCTGAATTAAATTTATATGATCATTCTGTATTTTAAAAGAAAAGAGCAAACTTTGTCCATTTTTATATTTTCATCTCATTTTCGCAGTATAAAAATACGGTCAGAGATACAATATAAATAGCCACGACCGTAAAACCAATACAACGAACATTTGTAGTATTTTGGCAAACTTCATTTACCGTTTCCATGATTTCTTTTGTCTCAGTCTGAGTACATGTACGTAGATGTTTATTAAATACATATATTACCTTAATATATTTTCTTATTCAGATGGACCCGATACTGTGAAACTAAGCAGCGGATCCGACGTTACATTAATACTTGGAGAAATCTCTCAAGATATTACATGCTCGTCGGAATGCAATCCACCATGCTTCTTCACTTGGTCACATGTTAACAGTACCATTTTGAGCAATGACTCCATTTTGTCTTTGGGTAAGGTCGAATTTACTGTCCAGGGAGAGTACAGATGCACTGTTTCTAACGATGCAACCGGGAAAACTATATACACCACTCTCACTGTTGTTGTGGAAAGTAAGTTATTGCTGCATATATATTTTCTACACAGACTGTGTTATAAAGTATGTGTTATAACATAGCGTATGTAAGATGTACTGAGTAATCGTATTTTTTTAAAGAAAATACTTTGGAGTTAAGATATTTCAGAACAGCACTTTCAGTAGATAAAGAACTGAACACGGATTAGAAGTAAAATTTTCTTTACTCCGGTTCATACATAGAACAACGATACAATTATACGTGTATGCTTAATGCGACATATTTGAAGACAATCAATAAGACAATATTAATTTTTATTATCTACCGATTCCGTGCATTTCAGCGCAAGAGCTCATTCATACTTGTAAGCAACATATAACTCTTATGTTTTTGCCATTGCCAGATCCTGAACAAACACAAGAAGGAACTACTTCTGGTGCTATAATTGGTGGTGTTGTAGGAATGGTAGTTTTATTAGGACTTATTGCAACACTTGCATTCTTGTGTTACAAGAGGAAACAACATGGTATGTTGTTATAAAGTAACGTGAAGCATTATGTTAACGTGTCCTTTTTATAATTTAGTTTATGTACAGGTAGATCATTTCAGAGATAATATCTGGGTATTTATTATGTGTTTCCTGTATATTATATATAAATATTTATTCTTGTCTTTCAAACACTTCTGTTTCTATCTTCTTCGTCTTGTTATTACTCGTAGATAAGAGAAAATCCACATCAATTATAAACTGAATTTACTTCTGTTAGTTTCATAAGCAATTCTACGATTTGTATTTCAAATGTAAACAATACACAATTACATTTTACAAATTACCATGTTTCAGAAACTTTGAAAACCAAGGACACAGGGAAAAACACAAGTCAATGGTATGGTTACATGAATGAATCAAAATCATTTATCTAAAACAGATTCGGTTTATGTAAAAATTCAAACTAACGTGCTCTTGTTAGTTTCTTTTTTCTTGTTTTGAATGTATATATCATTTATGGCTATAATTTTAGATCTAAAATTTTATCATTATAAGCATTAGTCAACAGTGATTACACATCGATAATTTCATATAAACAGCTTAACCTCATTAGACTTTGAAATTCCTAGAAATATTAATAGAAAGTCTGTCATGAATTTCAGCGATGTTAGTCAACAAGAAAACAGAACGACTGATACTGCATATGTAGACCTTAAAGAACGTGGAGAAAGTAAGAAAGAAGACGTTTATGATGAACTTACTGTGTCGGTGACAGGTAATCAAAGCTTTTTTTGTGGTAATATGAATCACATTGATAAAGTAGTTTTCTATAAAATGTTTGATAAGAAAAATGAAAAATCAACATTAAACAAGAGCACCACAATGTGGACCAATAAACGCCCAAAGGTTTGACCTTTGACCCATAAGTGTGACCTTGACATTGAAGCGAGTCATTCGAAACATGCACTTTGCACGTCGTCTCAATGTGGTAAACATTTGTGCCACGTTTCTTTGAAATCGTTCAAGCAGTTCAAGAGTTACAGAGCGGACACGAAAAAAAGTCATATGACTTTGACCCTTAAATATGACTTTGACCTTAAAGCGAGACATTCAAAACATGCGTCTTGATGTGTTGAACATTTGTGTCAAATTTCTCTGAGATCCTTTAAGGGGTTCAAGAGTTTCAGAGCGAACACGAAATTACTAACTTTCCTACATATTGGTATTTCAGTGGCTAATCTTTTGTTCTCCCTATTGTTCTATTAGTCACGTAAAAGAAAAATAGCCACATAAAAGCTTTACTGAATAAACGAAATCAAAGAAAAAGTACAATTACATATTGTTCCTATAGCCACCTAAGTATGCACATGTGGGCTCGGACAGACGTACGGACGTCATAACATAATACGTCCCTTTGGACGTATAATAAAGCTGAGGTTGTAGACATTTTAATTTCATGTAAAATGATAACGTGATATTTTATTATTTTGTAGACATAGTTTTGGTTTCTAATTATATTTTAATCAATTTACTGATAGGAACCACCGAAACCACTAATAATTTTTGATTCATTTTATAATACCTATAATCCTTCTTGTGTTTCTTGTATTTCAGATGTGAGTGCGAGTTACGAAAATGCTTCCGTACATGGATATTGATAATTGACAACTGCATCTTTTGACCAGGAAAGTGGCAATTGCATACAAATCAATAATGTAATACAAACATACTACAAAGCAAGTGGTGACTTTGAAAGTCGTGTACAAACTTTATACAAATGTATACTACATATATTTGGTTCTTTTGTCTAATCTGGAATTTCTACATCTAATTAAGTGAATTCATCTGGAACAAATACTTATTTCCATACTCGTAACCTCGCGGCGATAGATAAATCAGTTTTTTCCCCATTTCTGAAGTGTAGGCACGTTGTAAACCAAAATAAAGAAGTAATTTGTCAAGAGAAAAAAAAACGTTTACAATATATGATTATAGATCGACTCTTTAAAAACTTTCATTTAGTAGAGCTTTTGTTTTCACCCCTTCGTCGACGTTGGTATCGATTAACAAAAGTTTTGCATGAAAGCAGTTTTCTTTACAACTCCTCAGCCAAATCATTTCAGACATCACATATATATTTATTTTGCATAGCAAGAAACATGACTCTAACTTTGATTGTGTCAAAACTATTAAGTTTGCAATATGCTTTCATACTTCTCTTATGTCTTCGACAAAATGTAATGACCTCACAGTTATGCCCCTTTAAACAATTTAGTTAAAGTTTTGCCAGTTCTCAAAAACTACTTTGTCTCATGCTTTCAAGCTTCACACATATCAATTGCATCTAGAAATAACTTCAAGTGCCACGTTTCGTAAAAATACTAGTAGCTTTTATTTCGTGAAAATATGCCCCTTTTACATTATAAATTTAGTAAAAGTTTCTCGGGAACAACTTAACAAAAATATTTCAATTTCTCCATTCATCAAGGCTTCAAAATTGCTTTTAGTTTAATAACTATGCTAACACTATGGTAAAATTATGACCTTTCGTAAATTTTGCTAAAGCTTCTAAATTGAAACTAGTATTAATCGAGAGAGCTGCAAACCAGTAGAACGTACTGCCATTTATAGGTTACATTCTACCAATTCAATTCCTTATTTATTTCATATTAATAACAAAACATTCAGACCTCATTTTCAGCACTTTAGAGCATTTCAATAATATGAAAACAATATATGGTCATTTAGTATAACATGTCTTCTTATCAAAAATAGAAAAATATTGACATGTTATGTTGTATATAAGAAAAATAATCTGTTCTGAGAAACATCACCCTCTAAAAATGCCCCCATGAAAACAGCCGTTTAGCAGTTACGCGTAGGTAGACATTTTTCGCAAAGAATAAAACTTATTCCAAGAAATTTACAATGAAAATGGTCTAGATCTATTCTCAATAATATAAGCAATAAACATAAGCCAAAAATTTAACTGTCACCTCCTCATGTCACTCATTATACCAGATTTCATCCATAGCATGGAACTACATTGTGGACTACTTCACATGTAACACTGAGTAGTCACTTCCGGTTTGGTGTAATCCGTCCATAAGACAGCTTTTATTGTATAGATATTTGATGGTAACTTGACACTTCAGTACATAACAAAACAAAATATGGAAGGATGTTTTACATTTACCCAAATCGAGACTAAATTATACCTAATAAATGAGACTTAGATGATCTTTATTTAATTTTCGAATAAGATTTTTCTTTGTACATTTTCATGCACCGACGATCATCTAATTACTATCCTACAAATATAGCTTCTTACTACTATATACGGTGTTATCCACCACTGATTACGCAAATACTCAAGTGACCAAGTATCTAATGGACTACCATAATCAAAAAGGATATTCAACTATTGTTACGGAAATAAGAGGGTTTTGGATGATGGTGTCATTTTAATAACTGTGTGTTAGAAATTCGCCTTAGCATGTAATAGGGGCATATGAAGTGTTGTACTTTCCACTGCCTTTGAGGAACGCATCCGTTAAGCGATATCTGCTACTATTTTGTATTCAGTGCTTCAAAAGAATATTCTAGGTTTTATTAGTTGTCAGCTGTTTTGTTAATAGCTTGCATGATATTATTTCACTTCATTCTTTATATCATATAAAGTACTACATCTACGGACATCATTTTCAGCACTTTAGAAGCTTTTATCTTGTTTTTAGAGACATTTACTAGATAATCTGTTCATTTTTAACATGTTGTTCGTCTAACATAAGCTACGTCCTCTTCTTTTCTACTTTTTGTGTGGTTTCGGTCACATCCCTACAATTTAGGCCAAAGTGAAAGAAGGTCCAATTTATCCTAGCCATTATTACAGGCCCGGGTGGGTACCACAGCGAGAAGGATGACTTCCTCACATGAAATAATTCCCAATCATTGCAATATTTCGAATTAATAGTAGTGAGTAGCAAGTGATTTGAATTAAGATACTTAAACCATTTAATCGTAATGTCCAAACTTATTATAGTTTCTAAACAGTATTAGAAACAATATAGTTAAGCACACTAATTCTATTATCTTATTATTTTGTAAAATTTACAGAAATACCAAAAGAATATGTGATTAAAAAGACCCTTTCGTGAATTGTTGTTAATCAAAAACAATGCATAGTGGTTAACTAGATAATCGTATAACTCTTGGAAACTTAAGGTAATGGACCTGTAATGACAGTCGGTAATTCCCGTGTTTTTACGTATTCGGGTAACGCAATGCGTTATTTTTGGATATAAAGAATCTCAACGCACACTTTAAGAATCTTTCACTGGTTGCGAGTAAAGATGGGAATATCCGACACGAGGGTAACTGTTTAGGCGGTAACGAGGCTCTTTACGCCTAAACAGTTACCCTAGTGCCAGATATTCCTATCTTTTTCCGCTGCCAGTCATTTATTCTTTTTTCTTGCATGCCTTATTCTTCAATTTGGAGAAGATTTAAAGAAACACGAAGGGTTTTCTTTTAGGCGCTTTTTTTGTTATAGTAGCGTATAAATTACGCATTCATTCATAAATTATAGCACATGAGTCATCTTACACCTCTGGGTGTAAGATGAGTTTTACTGGCTCCGGAAAAGCACGGAAAATCCTGTCCGGCATGCAAGAAATAACTCTGTAAAACACCCCGGAAAATGTCGAAATCACTTACAAAAATTCTTAATTTACCGTTTGTAATGACGGGTCTACTACCTTAATTTGTACCCTGCTAAATTCATAATGAACTTATCCAACTTTCAGTTTGGACAGTACTATTAACTGTAATAAGGGGCGCATCCTAAAAGATACTGACTGAATGCCGAACAGTGCGAATCTTGACCAGACTGTACATGTGTGTAGTGTGATCATGATCTACACTGGTCGCAAAGGCCGAATCAGTCGTATCCTGCATGATAAGGGTTAAATAATTAACACGAATTATTGTCGGAATGCTTTTACTATACAACATGTAAATGGAATGCACTGACACATATCTTAACAATACTATCAAAAATTAAGTGCAAAGGAAAATACATTGGATTATACACGCTACAGAAAGAAGCATGTAAAAGAATGTAGTAAAAATTAAACAACAAAAGCTCTTGTATTTGCTTTAATAATGTAACAATGAAAAATGACACGGAAGATAATGGCTGACCCGAAACACTTCCGACTCTACAAAGTTTGAAACTAATTGAATATGTATCATCGGAGAATGATTTGTTTTGTAACACTAAAGATAATGATATTATACATTGATTCAGAAAACGAAACTAACTTCTACACGATCCCGGAAGATAATGACACACATAAAACAGTTTAAAACATTATCAGAACTTTATTTTTTTTTATTTGAGATTACCAACACATTGAATCTAAAATAGCAAAGGAAATTACTTTAGAAAAACGTTTAAAATGTGATGAGCAAGAATATCTTAGTTCTCGAGGTATATGTGTTCGTTCCTGAAATTCTATATTTTAAAAAGGCGATTTGTGTTTGCTTACTTAAAACTTAATCACCAGAACGTTAAACTGATATAAACTTGCAAATTGCAAAGCGAAACAGATGACAGCGAATAACAATTCAAAAAAGCAAAACAAGTGCAATATATAATTCAATTTGTAAGATGTAATCTAAACAGACATTTGCGCAAACTGAGCAAGACTCGCATAAAACAAAATGTAACACAGACCTTCAAGGTAAACTACTTCAAATCTAAGGGATACAAAATGACTAATAAGACACACACACATACATTCATATCTTAAGTAATTTCATTACTTTGGACAAGATCACACCTCGACCGAAGAGCGATGTTAGATATTACGATGCGAAAGTGTGACTGTAAACCCTGAACAAATGCAAAAATAAAAAGAGTCACCAAGCTTGTTTTTTTTTTATGAAAAATTGTTTTGAACACACCCACTTTTGTTGAAACTGCTAGCGAATTTTCGCCATTTACATAATTTTCTGCTTTTTTTTCTCTAAATACCAACAAAAGCATGAATCAAGACAGCACAATAAGGTTTATATATTTATTTCATATCATAGTCATATTTGTAATACTATATCATTACAATGATGGGTACAATTGAAACAAAATCTTATTTCATATTCAATTTTGTGAACATTTTAAATGAAAAATAGTCATAGTAAAGAATATTTTGTAAATTTTGAAAAAAAAATGTTTCATAGATTTTTTTTCTGTTTTCCTTGTGTATAGATAATTGTATTGTGAACATAAAACGGCCAAAAAAGTAAGGCCGCCAGGCTAAATTGTATGTTGAGACTGCTTATAAATACAACACATGTTTAGACAAAAAATGCCTGAACTTGACCAAATTGATTATAATTATATGCTAGAAGTTAAAAAATCTTAATCCTTTCTATAATTGAAAACTAAATGATTTGAAAGGAGATATTGTCTTATCAATACAAAGTTAATCGTTTAACATTATAAAATTATAACTTCCTCTTTAAGTCGAAGGGATAATTATGTGATAATTCGATATGCAAAATGCGAATTTGCGATGTTGATATTGCGTTTACCGTGACGGTGGTGTAATCATGTTTTCGCATCATATTACCACATTTACGCACCTAAAAATCTATACGGCGAAGGGGCGAAACAAGTTTTTTGCTGGGTTTAACGTCGCATAATTGAGAGCATATAACTTTACATGGTTGGATTATTCATACATTTAGTTTTATAATTATCAATGAAATAGCGTAAAAATGTCAACAATAAAGATATTATTATGTAAATGTGTCACTAAATCCTTTACGACAAATTAAAGAAACTGAATTTACAGTTTGTATTGTATTGTATTCATATCAGATAGAAAAAAACACAATTATAGACCATCTTGGTCCAATTTCGTTTTCTCCTCTCTTATTTCGGCATTTTTCGACCGTAAATATACTTCATACAATGGTGTCGGTGACAACCGGAAAATGCCGAAATTACATACGGAAAAAAACGATGTCGAACGGAATTTATCGATTGTCATAACGGGTCCACAATATCATTAGGTTGAGAGTATCATACAATAAAATCATAAATAGTAATTAAGTAATTAAGCCATATAAAGAAGATAAATATGCTGTAAACTAGAATTTTTTTTTTCAATAATAGACAAAAAAACATGACCGGTTTGCCTTGATTACGCTCGCCGTGAAGTGAATTCTGTACATGGTTCGGCCATGATTATAATTCGACAAATTTGCAAATTAGTATAGAGGTACTTTTAACAAACAGACGCAAGTGTAACAGTATAAAAAAAATCAAATGCGGAAGAGATGATTTTTTTCATATGTTCGCTAAAGAAAAGTTCAATCTTCTAAATTTAAACAAGATCAAGACATTCGTCTGAATAATTATGTAACAATAACCGAAAGAGATAATGACCCAAATGTCTTCCTGGTTTAACAGAAATATACATAGTAATGAAATAATATAGCAATACAGTGAACTTCATGAAAAGCGAAAGAAATCAAAGTAGGAAATATGTCTTAAATGTACGAAGTATAAGGTACCAGAAGGGTATTTTTATATCTTTGCTTCTATGCGATTTAAAATCGTTTAGACGAGAGACAATTAAGTTGACTTCATGCTAATTTTGTAAGCAAATTTTGTTTCTATAAAGGTGTTCAAATCGCAAAAATAAAAGCGGCACCCAGGAGTCGTAGAAAAGGATAAACATACTTCATACTCCTTGATAAGTTCGGCTTCAACTGAAATCATAGGTCTAAAAGTTTGTACTTGTGACTTCTTTTGATATATTTCAAAACATCATTAAGTCAACCAAAGTGTAAGAAATCCACTGATTATAATTGTTCTGATTTACATTTCAGAAAGGCACAACAGATGAAACAATTATATACAAGAAATACGTCATAAAAACACACCACACCACAATAAACACCCGGTCACATACTGCACGAGCAGAAAGACAAGCTGAAAAACGTCGCTCTGCGAGTTTGCAACTGAAAAGATTTGCGATAACCTTTTTCAGCAAATTCATTATGAAAAATCCCATTACTTTGCCAAAAAGATTAGAATCGAGAACTTTACTTAAAGCAGATCATCTTGTAGACCAGTATTCTCTGATTGATTGTTCAAATTTTCTCTCTTCTATTTCTCTTACCAAAACTGAATTTGAATTAGCAAATGCAACTCCAATAAGTTGCGGGATAACACCGACTACAACAATAAAGATCACGTGCATTACTTCTGATATTTCAGTTGTTGGACCACTCACGTAATTCGAAGAAATGCTCCAAGTTAAAAGAATAAATGCAATCATAATAGACACCTTGAAGACCAATTTCAAGTCTTGCTTGTGCACTGGACAATGTTTTTTTACCAAGAAATCAAACAATTCCCTCTGAATACCAAAGACGTTAATTTTCTTTCTGATTTTCAAAGGTCTTATGCTCTCCTGAACCATAAATTCTTCAGTGTTATTAAGAATCCTTCCATTAATCCGAATTCCTCTCAGATTCTCACAATTGACATTTAAGTAGCCTTCGAGCAAACTGATGTTGTACGATTCATGTGCAATAGCATTTGATATATCCACTGCTGTAGATAAAAGGTCTGTGTAGACATCGCTAAAACTTCTGATCTGTTTGATGAAGTAGTAAAGGACATTGACGAAAAAGAACAAATAGCCAAATGATACAGATGGATAGATTATAACCGCGATAAAACACAATGTTATAACCTGAGTGATGAGTCCAAAGCTTATGAAAAACAATAAGGTATAAATATAAACCAATAAAGAAAATAGTATAAACACGCAACATACTCCAAGTGCAATAAATGTCTTGAAGCTGAACACCCACGATAGAAACCTGCCTTGATCTAGTAAGTATCGAAGAGCCTTTGAGGCTCCCTTTACCACAACAACCACGAGAAAAACAAATGGCAATCCGTAATATAGGAAGCAAGCGATAATTTCGATAATACAAAATGTCAAATAGAGTGGCGTCATTAAAAAAGTAAGTATACAGAAAAAGGAACCGCTACAGTCACTATAACAAAATATTCGCAGTGTTTGAATTCGCCAAACACGTATCCAGAATTTTGCTGTGAAAAGTAAATAAAAATTACACTTCATTATGTTAGATCCTTTAGTGTATCCTGGCTCAAGTTGGTCAGATTCTATGACAATCTTTGACATTTTTACAATTTCTTTATATCCAAAACACAATGGAGATGGTATATAAAGGTTGGTACTTGGTAACCCATCTTCAACTATTTGTTTAAGGCAACGTGGAAGTACCAACAACAAAACTCCAAAGGCAAAATACATAATTGAAACTACCAACGGACCTCCAAGGCCGGGAACAAAGGTTTTATGTTTGTTTCTAGTGTCCGCTAATATTGAAAGGAACCCCATAGGTGTTCCAGCTTCAACTAAATCATCAACTTTTATTTTATCGTCTTCATTCCACACACCCAATCCTTTAGTGTACCATGCAATCTGAATGTAAATCATCAATGGTGCAAGAATTACACAGAGAAAACGACGTAGTCTTGAGGTAAGAATAGGATACGTATCATGAAGTCCAAATACGTCAAAGCTGAACAGGTCAAAAAATGTTAAAGGAGACTTAATTCCGTCAGCATAAATCCAGTTTTCTTCATTTTCGATCAGCTGAAAACCATGAAAGGAAGGTTCAAAACTTTGTTCCAAGTCATTTTCAACGATCCTGTCACGTTTGGCAGCCCATGCGAAAGCCTTAAACATTGGTATTGGACAAAAAGTTAGCAATAAAATACCAAAAATAAAAGGCACAAGAGATGTTTGAGTCCATGTATGAATTCCAGGAATTTTTCCCTCAGGACATGAATGTGTTTGATTTTATTGTAGTAATTATAGATTACTGTACAACATTTATAACGTATAAATGAACATGGATACATAAGATACTGAGCAGCGTAATGCCGGAGTGTACCACTTCGTTTGTCATCTATAACTAGGTAACAAAAGTAGCTTTCAGGATATCTTATATAGCCGTCCTCTGTGAAATTTACCAAAGATTTCAGCGCATTTGTTATCTGGAAAGATGTACGATTGGTTCCGTACATAACGCTACAACCGGAAGTCACACTGAGGTTAGTTTATACTAATTTGTTTTAGCTCGATTGTGATGAAAGCTTCAAGCTTATTGGAACCACTCTCGAGTCCGCTTCCTGGAAAAACCAGTACTGGTGTCATATGAGAAGTCATGGTCGTGACCCCAATGGGGCTCGAACCCACGACCCCTGGATTGAGCGGCCGACACCTTATCCACTAGACCACCGCTCCCCTTTACTCACACTGAGGTTAACGTATGGAATATGAATAGTTTTGGCGTCAAGAAGTCCAAACGTGAGTAAACCATAGTCTAAATTCCACGATAAGAAAGGATAAGGTCCAGAGGATGTGTTGTATGTCCAGTACCATCTTCCAGCTTGAAAAACATCTTTCGTTGAGTTAAAGATAGTGTTTCCAAATTGGAGAATACGAAACTGAATAAAATGAGGTTTATTTGCAAGAAGCTGGTTCTGGAAATACTGAATACTTGATTTCGCAACCGATATTTTACAATAATTCACTTTGCCTTTTGTTAAATATTGTGTACGTTTAATTGGTTCTTTTTCTGAAAAAGTATATGACAGAACGTTTGCATTATTGTCTGTATTTCGTGTGGCATTAGAATTGTTCAATTTAAATCTTGTTGCACCGGTTGTATTTTCGAAGAAATGAGTATTTGCTCCTTTGTCGCTAATTGTGTAACTACCATCCCCATTTGTTCGCTCTCGGCTATATTTAATACCCTCATCATTGGATGATGCATTTCTTGTAAATTGTTGCTTTTGTGTCTCTATTCGTTTGGAAAAGCTTCCAAAATAGTCATTCCTGCGTTTTATATCTTTTCCAGATTGAGTTGCTACATCAGCAGCGAGTGTTAAAATCAGCAAAATCAAGACATGCATTTTTGAACTTTCTGAAAAGAAATAATACAACTTTCAGGATGAAGTGTAACTAAAGAATTCATTTTAAGTTATAAAAAGTAATTAATGTTATTATTTATATCAAATGTTTGCAATTATATTCAACATTTTCACATTGCTGTGATCAGTAACGAGAAACAAATGTAGTAAGTACTATACAAGCCTCTAAAACTTTGTATAGAAATAAAGCATGGTAATAGTTTAATAACCACCGCTTCCAGTTCTACAATATGTAATTTGGATTGTCATGACTGTCACATCTTGTTTCACATTTAACATTTTAATAGATAATCTTTTGAAAGCCGACCATCAGCATTTATGTTCTTACTTCTTTTGTACATTTAACTTTGTTGTTTATATTTGTCTTATACTGAGTAGCAAAGTTAAAAAGATAAACGTAAATTAGAATTTCAAATCGCGTCTAGAAGACAGGATTCCTGTTTGCACCAAAGTTTGAAAATATATAACGAAAGTTTCCTACCTCCACTTGATCAAGAAGTATCCAAAATCGTCGTATAAATGAAAATGTTAAACTTCACTTTTATCATTACATATATAAGTTTGAAAGCCGATCTGCTTATGAAGTCTATATATAGAGAAGGTTGAATAAAATCACCGAACATATGATACAACTTTAAAAAGGAAAAGAACAGTTTTTTTTGCTTATATGTGTTTGTATGTTTTGGGTTTAACGCCGTTTTTCAACAGTATTTCAGCCATGTAACGGCGGGCAGTTAACCTAACAAGTATTCCTGGATTCTGTACCAGTACAAACCTGTTCTCCGCAAGTAACTGCAAACTTCCCCACATGAATCGGCGGAGGACGAATGTTTTTAGACACAATGTCTTTCATCAAATTTTCACGGAGAACGTACGTCGTGCCCGGGAATCAAACTCACGACTCCGCGATCCGTAGACCAACGGTCTCCTTACTAAGCTAAGCCGGCGGGCTGCCTTAATTTAGTGATAAAATGGTAAACCTGTGTTTTATGAATTGATTCAATCGAACAGAATTTGCAAATGGTTTTGTTCGGATACTTTCTATGCTTTACAGATTTTATTATTTATTTAAGCAAACAATCTTACACTGCATTTACCACTTTTAGCGTATACGTTTATTTGAAAAAACAAACACCAAAAAAACGCTTTGCAAATCTTTTTAGCCAATAATTTATAAAGAATATCTGTTGTTGTTGTTGTCGAAGACGGATGCTTTGTAGGGTAGTGAGTGCTTGAGAAGTATATATTGTTGATGATCAACATAAAATAAGTGGAATTCCTCCACGATTAGTTAGTGGATGTATTAAGAAAAGTGATTTGTGTGCAGGTACCCATCTGTCGAATGCGGTGATTAAAATGAGAAATGGGCGATCGAAATGGAATAGTATTCTCATACTTGTAAACAATGTCTCTGTATTTTACATAGGGTAGGTTATGACATATACACAATACCACTGAAGCACTCGTTAAAGCTAGAGGAGGATATAAACCTCAAGTAAATACACATCATCATGTAGAAGTACATGATTTCAAGAGAATGCGCAATGAAGCATTCATTAAAGCTACAGGTGAATATAATCCTCATGTGCACAAACATCATCATATATACAGGAACATGGATTCAAGAGAAGGTACAATGAAGTTCTCATTATTTCTAGAGATCAATATAATCCTTATTTATCTGCTGCAACAAACACAATAGCAATCAGAATAACTTGAGTTATTTCTAATATAAAGTTATTTCTGATACAAAGAACTATAAAAACAACAATCACAGGTCCGCGTTCGTTGTGAAAAGAACACATGTCACTATTCAGTTCGACATTCGAAAAAGGTCGAAGAATTAGGTATTTAGTTGATAAGTATACAAAGATTTATTGTTTACGCTGAATTTTACGAATATATCACCCGCCCCCATCCCCACCCCCACCCTTTGATGAAGTTAGTCATTAAATCCGTGAAATATTCATTTAACTATTCATCCAGTGTGCCGACATCGACATCTTAAACTGTAATCAAATCTATAAGCAGACCATTTAGGATCATTGCAGGCAATTTGCAAAACTAAAGTACACACAGTTTTATGGGGCCATTTCAGAATATAAAAAAGGTAAATGAAATATGCAGTACCACTCAGATATGCCGCCATTAGCTGCAGCGAATTTATATTACAAATCGACATTGGATTGAAGGACCAGCATATTGACAACGCTGGCTACGTGTTTATAATTGCAATGTTTATATAACAACTGTATCCAGCCTTTCCTTCTTTGTGACCGTTTTGAGATTGGATCTTGTTGATTGATTTTTGAAATGCTAAATCTGATGTAACTTTTACAAATAACAACAACAAAAGCAAGAACTACAAAATATAAACAGCATCTTTTGATCAGTTTGGATAGTGTAATAACGTTCATGGAGGTTAGTTGGTGAAGATGCTTTGTTGTATAGGATTATAACGCTTTATTTTTGTAACTTACGTAATTTTATATAGTATGAACATTTGATATTTTATAATTCTGGAAACGGAAAGGTTCAAGATTCAAAGGTACGTGTAAAAAAGTAGTCCCTTGTCGACAATGAAGAAATATAATATTTCAGTCATTTAAATTAATACTTTTGATGCAAGAGCGCATGAGATTTAATACTTCCTCGTTTCCAGTTTTACTGCTGAGTCACTGTATATATAATTGAATGTTGAGGACAAAGTCTCTATTTATGAAGCCTCCGCATCTTTTCAAGTCCTGAATTCGTTTGCTAGTCCAAATCCATGACTAAAAATTACATTCCCTGGTGTTTCACATTACCGTTGCCGAAAAAGGACACGTTTCAATTTTAATTATACTTCATTCTGTGAATGATTGTCGATATAATTTATCAAGCATATAAAGAATACGAGAGTTTGAACTCACGCCCTCAATAGAACTACCGTAACATATTTAAGCGTACATGTAAAAATAATAAAAGCTACTCTTCATTTTAAATGAATTCGATGAAGTTATATAAAGTCAAGAAATTTGGAAAACGCCTCATATAATCATTGAACGTGTTTGTTCCAGAAAGAGTTTCTTAAAGTGTATAATTATCATGCAGTGATCACTCAAGTATCGATGACTTGAGTACCAGGACTAACTGGAGAAATTCACCTAGTTCCATGCCATTTACCTGTTACTTTCTATGTCTGAATCGCTCGAAACCTTAAATAACTCCAGTGTTTCGTTCAGCCCCTTGCGAATGTGAGCGACTGGGTTTTTGAAGTATATTTGCATAATAGATACGGATATATATTCTATTTTTCTGAGGTTCTTGAAGCAAGACTTGCGCCCGTGATACTCATATTTGGATAACTTTTATTCGGATAACAGGTTTATTATAATAGTAGCTTGATCTGAGATGCTGTATTCGGCTCAAGTTGATTATGCCCGGTCGGATCACACGAGGCGCCCAAGCGCCAAGTGTGATATGTCATTGTAAAATCCACGAGAGCCGAATACAAAATCCCAGATCTAGTTACTGTTATAATGACCCTTTTATTTCATACCTCCACTTTTTTGTTTGTTGTTTTGTTATCGAACGAAATATTTGCCGATGTAAAAATAGGCCTGAAGTAGTTTTATGTGCGCTATTTAATGAACTATGTGAGATAATGCATATTTAATGAATACAATACAAAAAGTACAATACGGATTTTTTCAGCCTGATATTATTTACTTGTGAAATATAAGCCGTATTTTTGACAGACCTTTTATAGGTATATAATAAATAAAGATCTTTGATCCTCGGTAAGAAATAAAGAATATCCGTTAAATCGTGACACATTTAAGTAAATTGACAAGGTTTTAAACTTTCAATTATCAAAAGTTTCAACTGACCGGTGTTCTGCAAAATGCATTGACGAAAACGCACTTGTTCAATATGCATTACCCATTTACCGAACTGCGCGTTTAATATGAGAAATGCACTATTGAATGAGTTAGTACAGTTTCCCGTTCATGACCATGGTGATTATAGTAAACCTAGGGGGTAGTGTATAACATATACAGTGGCATTTTCTTTCTGGTCTGGTGCCAGTGATCTGGGCCATTCTTATATTTCTAATATATTCCAGGTAAGAAGTCCAATCATACAGATCTGCAAGGGACTTTGTAAAAAAACCTAAACATCTACTTAGTATAAGTGCTTCACAAACACACGCTATTAGAAAATGAATGAGTGTGATGAGTGTGATGAGTTACGTCGCCTTTCGCTTTGTGTTAGTATTACACAAAACATATAGGTATCTTATACTGTGCGATTTTTTAGCAAGAAAACTCGAATTTGAATTACGAAAGTACCGCTTTAAAAGAATCACAAGCGGAATAATCCAAACTGGAATGTCAACATACGTTTTGTTTTAAATTTAACTTATGAATTGACGAAAACTATCAAATCTGAACATGATCCAGACATGTTTATTTTCAACTTTTGGTCGTTTTCCGAGGAAAGAAATGATTAATGCTACAACATTTCTACGATTACACTGTGTCATTAAATTGACCAGCATTGACCAAAGATTCATAAGGAACTCCATAAATTGTGAGTGGAAAAGTTGCTTCAAGATGTTATGTTGTCATATCCACTATTAGATATTTATGGATAATCCATCTATTACTTTTGACGTTTGGGTCTTGTATGACTAATTTTACCATTGTTAAGTTTGTTGAGATTAACAGTTTGTATTAACACATGTATGAATGATTAATTGAATTACTATCAAATAAATATTCAGGTATCTTCTTTGACCTAGATGGTGTTAACTCATAATAATGTAAGGCGTACACAAATGTATACCATCTTAATTTGTTATCTGTATATGTAAAACTATGTTTTGAAAGATAAAAAGATAATTTTATTCCAGTTCGTATAATAACTAAACAAGGATAAGACACTATGTCGACTAAAACCATTACAGATTTAGTATTTTGCTGCGTTTATCATTCATACATGTACGTATAGACACTGTTACTGATTTTATATAAAAGCAACTCAATATTTTTTCTCGGAGCAACTTCACGTTTCCTTTTCTAAGCAGTGTCCATATTTAAACCACAGGAATATTCAGTTAAATCTACACTTTATTGAACAGCGATTTTAGAGTAACTATCACATCAGAGATATTCTTGACCTGGATAGGAAGTAAAAATCATTGGCATATATACATATCAAAACGAGTACCTGAATTCAATTAAATATAATAACCAATCTCGTCCCAGAAATCACAAAACTCTTTTCTATATTCAGTTACTAGTTCGTTCTGTGGCGTTTGAAAGTGCATGATAGTATTTTGTTTGGAATTGTAGTTCGGCCATTCTAAATTAATAGTATGAGGCCCTGCATTTGGATTTGAAGTGTATGCAAAGTTCGACCAGTATGATATTAATTCCGTGGATAGCTGTTCCTCATCTGGACTAAGGTGATAACCTGCTAAGTGCGGAGTATGAAATAAAAACGGTAACTCTGAGCCATGACAGACATGGCCCTCGCAAAAGGTGAAATTACTCCAGGCTCCTTTACAGGAAAAAGCATGATTAAAAATGTATAAATACAATGACGAGTGTGAATGTCTGTAATGATTGTGTCACATTTCTAGCTGTGCACGTGAATATCAAATCTGTTGCTAATTCTTGTAACGTATCACGACAATCAGTGGATTTATTTGGAGGGTATTTGTCCAATATTTGGAGAGATTTTTTTGGATCGGCGAGTAATACAATTCCAAGATAAGTCTGTAATCTCAATGGCTTCTTCCATGCTTCATACACGAATATTCTTGTTTCTTCACTTAATGTCCCCATTAGGATTGGAATGTTTTGAAATTGTCCCTTGTGTGCGGAATCAATCGGCTCCATTTTGACTTCATCTCCATCAATCCAAGGACCAATCGGCTCAAATAGTTCCAACAGAAATGGTGAAGTAATAACAGACCTGACCTCATGCTCCGCTAGTGCTATATCTGCTGCTGACCTAGTTCGCAGACATGTGATATCAGCACCTGGATTAAACAATGAAAAGTTTGCAAAGAAACAATTATTATATTATTATAATGCCTTTACCTAACTAACTTCATTTTGAAATTTTTTCTAACGGTAATCAACATTTCTTTATTTGTATGTGTTTATATTTTTTGTTTTGATTAACATCACATCAACACAATTATAAGTCATACGGCGACTTTCTAGCTTTTGATGGTGGATGAAGACACTATGTGCCCCTCAAAGCATTATTTCATCGGGTACCTAAATAGAAGCACCGACCTTCCTCATGCGGCTTACTCACATGAACATCATCAACATCTTGAGCGGGGCTCGAACTCATATCGGTGAGGGGCAAGTCATTCGACCTTAACCACTCGGCCACTGAAGCCCCTATTTTTTTGCTATCTTACCAGCATTCTGGTACAGCTTCCTTTTGCTTCACTTGACGTTTTCTAATATAAAATAGAATCAAGTTTTGTTGAAACTGCTTTATTGAGAAATCTGAACAAACTTGTACCACATATTCAAGTATACTCAGAGTTCCAAAAGCAACGCTACACAAGATAATAGACTCAACAGAGATAAGATGTATTACCTGTACAGTTAACAAATTCTGCAATGAAGTCTCCTAACAACAGCACTTCCTCTTTCGTTTTATAACGGATATCAAAAGGTGCACTTTCAACTATAGCATTGCGGAATAAGCCATTGGCTTTGCCGTTGCTAAGGTGTATAGCTGTTGACTGGGCCCCTGCCGACTGGCCAAACAGCGTAACCTGGAAAAGTACAGTCAGTGAACGCAATAGATAATCTTATATCAAAATAATTATTCATTTTCAAGTGTGATGATAGACAAGGATTGGAATTACAATTATTAATGTAAATTAAAGGTGATAGCAAATACAAATTTACTATATAAATATAATATTTTCACTTGCGAGTGTTATTACTAAGTAAACGTGGCACTGGCTGTAGTACTTTAAATATATTTTATATATGTATAAAATGTTCTATGTACTTGTTTCTTATTCTGTTCTGCATATATGTTTTAACCATGACTCATGGATCAACGAAGGGGTTTATGTTAATCGTATCATAAATAGGAGCCATGAGAACCATTCCTTTATGTCACATGGTTAGATGAACCAATCGCTAACTGAGTAGTCAGTCTTTATTTAGTTGCGGAAACTGTTAGATGTGATTCAATTTCGTTTAGACCTCCACCTCCCCAACTACCTCTTTTTATAATTTTCTTGAACATTTGGATTCGTAAAGACAATCAGTCCAAAATTGTTTTTTTTAAAGAATCTCCTTGTTTAAAGATTATTTTTGTTATTATTATCATTTCTTCCTCAATATTGTCATTGTGTTTTACTTATATCAGTTTATTACAATTATTGTTTTCCTTAGTATTTTCATTGTTTACCTTAATATTATCTTTGTTAACCATACTTTTTCATTGTTTTCTTTCATTTAATCATTGTTTTCTTCATTATTATTAGTGTATGTGTGGGTGTTCGGATGTAGCGTTTTTCAACAAATTATTTAGTCGTATAAATGGCTGTGTCTATAATGCTGCAACACTTGAATATCAAGCCGTAGACAAATGAAATGATAACCCATCCAGTCAAATTATACTGCCACCCGGCTGACCAGTCCTAGTATTATCCTCGTAAAGCTGAAACGTAAAACCCCTCCCCGAACCCCTACCTCCACCCTCGCCCCCGAAGAAAAATCATCATCCATAATTTTCTTTTGGGGGTGGGGAAGATCAAAACAAATCATGTTGCTTATTTAAGTAGAACTCAAGTAAATTAATGACTGCTCTGGATGTTTTACGCTTGAACATAAAAAATAAATTATTAAGTTCTCCTTAAACGTGAATAAAAGTATGGCGTAGTGTGGGATACCCCAAAAATGATGAGTGGATTTTTTTAACCTGAATTCCAATCATTGACACATTCAGGTTTTAACATGGCTTCTTACAATTTAAACCAAAACTTTAACAGAATATAATAGTTATACAACTGTGCTATTTTTATAATGGTGATTTACCTGTAAAACATTAACTTTTGTACCTTTGTAGGGTCTCCGCCAAATGTCTTAATATTTTCTTGAACCCACTGTAACGCCATACGTTGATCCTTTATTCCATAGTTTCCCTTAGCATCTTCAGCCTTGTCCCCGGTTACAAGGAAGCCAAATGCGCCTATACATGAACAATTATACCATTAATGTCTGAATACAAATCACTTGAATTATCTCTTTTGACACAAGTCTTGAAATTCATTTCAAAACTCTGTTTAATTTATACCTTTAATTCATAATATGTTTTTTTTTGAGACAAGGTATTTCATTAAGTACTGTCGTTGTTTTCTATAAAATTCATACGTAATCTAAAAGACCTTAGACCGTTGACAATGGGTCACTTGAAACTCATCAACACGGTCTTAAGCTTTGTCAATCAATTACGGTCAGAAACCATGCAAACATTTGATTGACAGTTGTGAATATATTTAGTTGTCCGTCAGACAGATTTCATGCTTACTCTAAGATATCACAGTTTAAGCCCCACCCCAAGACCCTGACTCTTCCAGTTGTCAATTTTCTTTGGTTAAATTTCGTGCGTGTTTGTATCTTTTTAATCCACAGGTGGTTCACCTGGGCCTACTGACTGGTAGAAATACAAATGAAAGGTTCCATATTATAGCTTATTTTGCATGCAATCAACGCAAGGTTAATCCAAGATGACCAACTTACTTAAGGATTGATTTTGTATCAGTTCTGGTGTCCGTCGGAGTATAATTACAGCAGAAATCTCACCAGGAGACGTTAGATCTTTGAACAAAAACGAAACATACCGAGTCTGTAGTCCACATTAACCAGAATCACTTGTCCTTTACTGACAAAGTCTTCCCCTCTGAAAAGAAGAGATCCTCCACTTAGATGCACGAAGTTCCCTCCATGTATAAAAACCATCACTGGCAGACGACTTTCTGCTGAAGCGTTAACTGGCGTCCATATGTTCAAGTAAAGACAATCCTCAGAGACCTTGAAACAATATGAAATGCAGTCATACATGTGCAGTCACAACTGCGCAAGCGGCCATGTGTTAAGAAGTAACTTGTCTTAAGCAACCACATTTTTAGTTTATCATTTCGCATATTCCATGAAGGACAAGATTGCACTCACATGTGACTTTTCTTGGACAGGAACATGGTTGTTACTACTTTTGGCATCGACTCTGGTAGTATATTCTTGGACAGATTTTTAAAAGGTATGACGCAGATGAAATAAAATATAAGCCATATATAAGGACATACCATTTGTATGTACAAATGTATGCATCTTATAGTTTTAAATCGACGCGGAGTATAGTAACAATCGTTTGTAATCATTAGTGATGAAGATCTGTCAAAATTTTCTTTCTCTTTCCTTCAGATTTTTGTCAGCACCTTGGTAAGAGATTGTAGTGAGTAACAATACAATGATTTTCATGTCATTATTTGAGGTTGAAATCGTTTCATTGTCCAAATTGAAATCACGTAAGAATTTCTCTTGGTTATATTGTTATTAATAAAGGAACCAAACCGTGATTCTAGGAAAAAATGGTTCTTTTCTGATTAGAAAAGAAATGAATTCGGTTTAATCACTACGTTATTTTAAAAAAAAACGCTCTAGTACCTTTTTATTGTTTGTCATTGAACGAAAATTCATATTGTTACACGACTTTGATAAAGATAACACTATAATTATAGGAAAGTGTATCAAAAGTAAAGTTCTAGTAGAGAAATGAAAAAATGACATATCATGTTAAAGCTATTCGCACGACTACCTCTCTCTAAAACAAGTTCAACCTTTTATTTTTTAAAGCATTTTGACAGATGCTCATCATAATAGCATACAAAAATAATTTTACATTTTGGAGAACTACATAATTTAAATTTATGTTGATGTTTTTTTAAATATCATGGACAGTGATATTACAGAAATAGTAATGTGCCTAGAAACCCCTTCCCCCCCCCACCCCTCCACACACACACACACACACACACACACACACGCACGCACGCACACACGCACATACACACCACAAACACAAAAGACATGATTACATAAAATATAGACAATGTAAAACAGATATACACCAATGACAGTTAAAACACTGCATTGCACCGCCTTGAAATGGTTTGTGACAAAACTCCATTTGGGAGCTAGTACCTAAAATTTCAGGTTATAAAAAACGATTAAAATGTGCGCGGGTTGCTGATACATAACATTTAAGATCGAGAATGATAATAAGGCTTGGTTTTATCATTTTGAGGCATGCTATTTAAGATTTTCAGAAACTTTCTGTTTAATTTTCATCTAGCCACTCTTTTAGATAGTCTTATCTATCAAACCATTGATAAATATTTAATCCTCCATTATAACTGGAACTTATCTCAGTGCAAAATAGTTGTCAGATACATGCATATTGTATTACATCAGAAAACATTTTAAGTCTAATAAAAAAAAAATCAAGTTCACTATTTAAGCTGAAATTTAGAAATAATGTATATCACATATCATATATATAAAAACAAGAAAAAAAATAAGTTTTTAACCATACAGTTACTTCAGGGTTATTATTTGTGTAATTGATTGTCTCTATTGCTACATCTACAAGAAGCCTACTCATGGGCATTGGTTACCCTTTAGCCTCCTAGCGGCAAGTGATTCTGCCATTGCGACCAGTGCAGACTATGATCAGCCAGCACGGTTCGCTTTTCAGTCAGTAAGTATTTCCATTGAATACTCATTCTAATAATAAATGGTACTGAATGATGGATCAGACCATTATAGAAATTAAGCAGGATAAAGGTTAAATAAAGTATCTATATTGTGAGATGTTGTAAAATATGAAAGAAATCTCAACATGTTTAGTGTAAGTAGGCATGAGGGATTTCTGATATAAATTTTGCCGTCACAATGCATTTAAGGGAACAGAAGGGAAGTAACATTCTGCTACAACTCTTAAAGATGTTCTTTTGTAAAGTTTTGAGATTAAAGAATTCAATTGTTGAAAAAAAAACTACCTGTTTTGGACAAAGTATAGGTGGATTCATAGAAGCACATGCCAGTTGATAACATCCAGCTTTTACTGCTGTAGCATCAAGAATACCAGACCACGGACTCGGGTGTTCGGGAGGTCGCCACCTTAAAAAAGTAATGACAACAAAAACGTTTTACAAGGAGAGAAGCACTGACTATAACATTTGTCCGTATTTGAAGCTCACAAAGACGCTACGAAACCTTACTGCAGCAAAGACGAATCCGTAAAGTGTGGTTGGTATGCCGATACACAACAAATACACTATTAGAAATCATGTAAAAATATAACATTAATTACCTCATTTCCCCGACCGGTGGTGCAGCGTAGGGTACACCAAGAAATGCGCGACTCTTTGACGTTTGTACACCCTGTATTTTTCCATATTTTGTTTGCACAACAACATCATCGTTCGTGAAAAATGCAGCAAGTGAAATTATCAAGGAGTATAAATAACGAAACATATCTTATACTGAAATGTTACAACGATCTACAAAAGAAGACAAAATTCGGTGAATAGATTTAAATTAACTGATAAATGGTATACGGCGCACTAATATGAACTATCTAAATGATTATAGCTATTAAGATAAAATATTTGATAAATTATAGATACCAATTTCATTTGATATTTGTTTGGATACATAATTCATTTCTTTGTCTTTCTTCATTTTCCTCTGGTTTCAGTATGCATTCAACTATTGAAGAGTTTAAAATTAAGAGAGGTGCCTGACGTCATTATATGTTTATTCCTGTGTTACGGTAACTTCAAGTTGTCAGACGAATTTAAGACTTATGTTGCTG
This sequence comes from Mercenaria mercenaria, assembly GCF_021730395.1. Classification (NCBI taxonomy): domain Eukaryota; kingdom Metazoa; phylum Mollusca; class Bivalvia; order Venerida; family Veneridae; genus Mercenaria; species Mercenaria mercenaria. Next base: position 55,299,291 of record NC_069366.1, read on the forward strand.
TCAATGATTAAAAAAAATAATGTGGGTCTAGACGGATTTGATTTGTAGAATATCGGATCGGAAACATTAGTATCTCATATCGGAAACAATAATTTCTCGGATCCGATTTTTTTCATAAACTTGAGAGTCATTCACCCTACATTTCAACATAGCTTTGTATATTTTCAAAACGTGATACTAAAGTTACTGAACGAATAATAGATATTGCTGGGAGGTTTGAGAAATATTTATGTTGATAAAAAGCTAACAGAATTTTCAAATTTCATGTAGAGTAGCAGCCAAACAGCACTCTGGAGTTGAGCCGCCTTTGGAGATATTCTTTAACATAAAATAGAACATGCAACAGTCTTTGAACTTTATTCACTTATCATGTAAATAGCACTAGTAGTAAGGGGTGATAAGTATGTAAATGAAATGATGCATTTTGTGAGGTTTTCATGAAGAACTACATTAATATATGATGCTTGATTTGTTTTGTAAGCTGTTCAGATGTGTAGAACTGTAAAGAAAGTTCGTTGAAGTTCTGTTGTAGATGCTGAAAACAAGAAAGATCGCTGACGAATTTATTCTTTTCCATTCATTTCCTTTGCAAAGAAGATTGAGTCAAAAAGATTACATTGATATCAAAAATGGAACAAAGATTGTATTTACCCAAAAGGAAAAGGAAAGGACGGACTCTCACTTGTCTGAAATGGCAGCAAGAGGCATTGGTTTACGCGCTGAATAATTTCTGAACCCTGTTCAAAACAAAGTGGAAAAAGAGGAACGTGGAACACCATGTTAAGGTTGTAGACCCGGGTATAAATGGAACACAGTGTTTTATGAAAAAGATCTCCCATACGGTTCAAAAGTGGAAAAAATCTCTGTTGGAGAATTCACGATTTAAAGTAAGTAACTCTGTCGTCTGCTGATGAATGGTTTGATAAAACAGGATGTTCGTTTCTGATTTAGAACTGATGGATAAGCCATGACTCATCCACAATACAGATGAAACAGGTTTATATATGAGATCTAAATCTTGGGATGTAATTTGACATGCTAAATTTGTGTATTATGGTCAATTTGTGAAGGGAAATGTAAGCAAAGGGTGACCGTAATGTACTGCGCAAATGTTGCCGTAATTTCACCATTCTTTGCAAAGCCAGTAGCTTATGATCTTTTTTTTCTAGGGAATGTGGAGCATCTGATGTATGCAGAATATGCTGACAATGGTTAGATGGACATAATCACTTTCATGAAATTCATAAAACATTTGTATAAATTTGGTGAGAAAGAAGAACCAATTGTTTTTAATTAGTAGTTGATAGTGTTGGTTGCCATGTCAATTTCGACTGTTTTACTTTGGCAAAGTAACATGGAACTGAGATATAACAACTTAATGCAACCTCTGAATGTTGGGGTTTATGGATCATTGAAGGGTGCCTGGTACAAGTATTTAAGATTCAATAATAGTCAGCACTCAAGCAATCCAGTAAATAAGGAAAGCTTTGCATATGTACATAGCTTTTATGATTTTTTTAGCTCCTAACAGTTAAAGTTAAGATATCAAGTGGGCAGTTCCAGAGTCCCAGTGCAGATCCTGTAAAATATGTTAGCGTTTTGTGTCCAGAAAGCCCTGATGTTAGGTCAAAAGAACACTATTAGTTAGTAGTAGTGAAGCAAGATATATCACATCAGCTACATCAAGTTTTGACATACTGGCTCAAGCTGTGAAATTGACAAGTTCATGCACTAGTAATAACACAATCCAGAATAGCAAATGAATCTATGACATCCTTTATAGAGGAAGCCCTCAAGTTACTAGTTGTAACTGAGAAGAGAAAAAAAAACCCAGATCGATTCATTAAGGACAGCATTATTGAAGAGTTTCCTAACGAAATTAAATATTTATTCCAAAACAGAAAAATCAAGATGCAACTTAGTTGACATTTAGTTTGATGGTCTAACTGTAAATATACGGATATATCTTCTCCCGGGTTTATACTTATACATACACATGTACATTTTTACTATAATTATATGTCAACACATTTTTCTTAAAACTTTAAACCGTCTTAAACCTACTTGGGCTGTCGGCTAGTTATCAAGATGTTCCATAAGATTTCGTTCTTACATTTACACGCAAATATGACTCTAAGTGTAAATTCTTTTTTCCAATGCTCTTGAAGATAGATGATAGTCAGATAGGCACCTGAAACTGTTTAAACTGAAACTGTTTCATTTGATTAAACGCCTATTTTTACGCAAAACATATTCAATGGCGTTTTACAAATACATAAAAATACGACAAAAATTAAGATTTTTAATGACATATAACATAAATGAGCATAAATACCATTGTGAATAAACTATTTAGTAAGCATTAAAAAAAAAAAAAAAAAAAAAAAAAAAAAAAAGATCAGACATCAGATAAGATTAATAAAATATTAGAATATTAAGATACAGTAAGACAGCTGTTTGTTATTAAGTAAGAATAAGTGGGTTATTGCGACATGTCCAGAAGTTATTACAAACAACTGTATTTTGTATTTGTTATAATATAGTTCATTTTCGAATGTATTTACACAATAAAATCATCCAGTTCACGTTACTTCAGTTTCTTAAAAATTACAGTCACAGTCTCTAAAAGAGTGGTGAATAGGTTGAAATCTTAAGCATTTATCACAGGTTGCTGGTTCAAACTCCATTGAAAGTGGTATTTAACTGAGAACTCCCTACAATACCTTACTTCGGTGCTTTTACTGACTGGAAGTTTACGAAGATGATTGTACGCAGTTTACATATGCTGTAAGACACTTTTCTACAATGGACGGAATTATTTGCTTTAACTAATCATTGACAATTTATTTCACGCACTCTTAACAGAGCACAGCAGAATCTTAATTTAGATATGTCCCTATCTGAAACGATGCATCGATGTTAACCTGTACTGGAAATGTTTATAAATAGATTGGTTGATATCTGCATTGATACAATACCAAAAACAGTAGAATAAAATGTATAGAACACTGAACATTTCTTGATTGTGCGGGTACAGTATCTTTAAAAAAAGACAGAAGGTTATAATAAAATAAGTTAACGTAACATCCAAGGTTATACAGAACAAAGTCGACAAAAACAAAGATATGCACAAACCAGCAACGTAAACCTAAGTTGAACCTGCATTAATCCAGGTTTTACTGATAGAAATACCTTTTAAACATGTCACCAAGAAATGAAAGCACATTGGTGTACGGTATGCATGCAAATTTAATGTTATGAATAAGACAGTATAAATGTAGAAAGTTGGCTTGGTTGTAATATAGGCAAATTGTCTTGTTTATGTACTTTTTAAGATACGAGATTTAGTATTTATATATGTATAAAAGTACAGTGTTTTGCTATATTTGTGAAACATTAACATACAGATATAACCTTATTCCCGGCAATACTCGCCGAAGAACCTTAAAAGTACAAATCGTGTAGACCGCATTCTTCGAGGATGTTCCAATGTAATTTCATCCTTATTTTCAGTATCATAGTTTTGCTTAAACTGATCAGTCGACATAGTATGAATGCGTGTGTAATTGTTTTGATTTTACCCAAATCGTAAACACGATCTAGGTAATTTTAGTTACACTGCTTGTTAGTGACAGCATATGGGATATACGCTGTCGAGGAAATCCATATCAGGCGTGAGCGATGCTCGAGCCTGATATGGATTTTCGAGATTGTGTATATCCCGTATCCTGTTACCAACAAGCTGTGTAACGATTTTATCTTGTCGACTACACTTTACTTACATGCTACAATCAACACATTTTGTAAATTAACAAAGCTACTTACAGTGCAGACTGGAATCCTACAATCATTTGTTTGGTCATCATGTTTTGTTTATAGTTGATTTACACCAGCCATAAAATGCACAATGACCTGTGTTTTGGTTAAATCACAAAACACAAAAGCTCATTTACACAGGTTATGAACTGGTTTAGATTAGAAGCACTAAAAAAATTCTTGTTCCATCCCTTCGAAAGTCACCAGATTTCACGATGTCACAAATGTCTTGATACTTCGGTTTTCATCCCGTTTCCTGTTAAATCATTTATCTTGCACGTAGATTAAATGATCCTACAACAAACTGCTGAGTAACAAAATGTCAATTCCTTTATTTTACGATGATTTAACTTAAAACAAGATTTCAACGTCCGTGTATCCCATACAGAGTTATTCCGCTTTTACGGCTAACTTTTGTCAAACTTCATGAGCCTCAACTTAAGTATAATGAAATCGGCAAGAAAACACTAAATTTACTCTCGGAAACGATACTATCCCTGGAGCTAATAAATAATCTGACTTGATTCAATTACGCCAGCAGTGTGGCAGCCATTTTGTTTTAATCAAAATTCATATCTGAAGGTTAGAGACCACCAATTGTTTTCCCATAGACTTACATTGTAACATTATGGCATGTACGGCCTTCCATACATCGAAACATGTATATCTAATTACAAGTTTTTCAAGAACTATCTTAGTTCTACCAAAATATCGGACGAAAAACATATGAATAGTGATACTTTATTTAAGTAATTTTCGTGTGAATGAGATGACCCCCTGTTTACATCATTGGCATGGCGGGAGAAATTCGTCTATAAAACTTTTTTTCAATACACATAAAATATAGCAAATTTGGTCAAAATGTATAATAAAATACTGTAAATGCAGCGAAAAAATATCAATTTTGAAAAAATAATCACTTCCTGGATTTGTTTACATGACTGACCAATCAGAACGCACAGACGTGACCTTCTTCCCAGGTATACTCTTACCTCATTTCCGGTAAGTTCCCTGTACTTTTTTGAATTGGTGGTCTCTGACCTATACATGAATGTTTCGTATCACATTTTCCAATTTTACAGTGACATTGTGAAACATGATCCAATACCAAATGTCTAACAAAGTTTCATCAAGAAATGTTCCGTTTTAAGAAAGATATAGACAGTTTACCGAGGTCACCCCCTGTCGATTTATATGCCCAGACTCAGTCCCTGTCGTCATCAGATTGCAATTTTTCGGGAAAATTTAAGTTATCTTGCATTGGATTTGACTTGGAAGCTGAAATATGATTCATTCAGTAAATATTGAAATAAAGTCTATTAATTTTGATCATTCTCTAACATTTCAGAGATAAAAATGATCCTTTTTCCAAAATCTCAGATAACAATGGGCACACCTGTTAAAAAAGAGGCCAAAATTTAAAAAGAAAAAAAATCAAATATCACGCTTATTTTAGCTCGGAAACGTCTTTCTACATCATTTACAACAGATTTGTGGCCATTAACATTACCTGTGATGGCTTCCGACGAAAGTCATGTTTTAGCTCTATTATAGGTTAGAGACCACCAATTGTTTTCCCATAGACTTACATTGTAACATTATGGCGTGTACGGCCTTCCATACATCGAAACATGTATATCTAATTACAAGTTTTTCAAGAGCTATCTTAGTTCTACCAAAATATCGGACGAAAAACATATGAATAGTGATACTTTATTTAAGTAATTTTCGTGTGAATGAAATTACCCCCTGTTTACATCATTGGCATGGCGGGAGAAATTCGTTTGATAAAACTTTTTTTCAATACACATAAAATATAGCAAATTTTGTCAAAATGTATAACAAAATACTGTAAATGCAGCGAAAAAATATCAATTTTGAAAAAATAATCACTTCCTGGATTTGTTTACATGACTGACCAATCAGAACGCACAGACGTTACCTTATTCCCAGGTATACACTTACCTCATTCCCAGTAAGTTCCCTGTACTTTTTTGAATTGGTGGTCTCTGAAGAGTAATAACAGATTCGTAGAAAAGATGCTTATATACTTGCAAAGAAAATTTTCAGTTTTCATATACAATATAATTTTCTCAAATGTGAAGTACGTTTCAAAGACATTTTGTTTACTCCCACGTTATCTAATGACGAAGTCAATATATATTATATCTGACAGTTGACACAAGGACACAGGTTTCTCTTAAATCAAATATTGGTTATTTGTTTTATTTATTAGTTTTGTTTCTATCTTTAGTTTGAAGGTAACATACGTATGGTATAACCATAATCTAGCAAGTTTATAAAGATATTTCTATGAAGCATAATCCTCTCATTTTCTGATGTATTGTTATTATCTAGCTACTTACATTGTCTTAACAAACACGCACGTCTCGTCATGCATAAGGTTTTGTTTGTGTTTTATTAGTGTAGTACAGACCATGGAGGTTTAAAATGATTTCAAAGTCATGTTTAATGAGTAAAATTATACGTAATTTTAAAGTTTTTCAGTATTTTTCATCCCCATTTACTGGATAGAACCGGGTTATGATAGTAACTGTGGGGTAAAAGGTGATATAAAAGTCATCTATAATGAATAAAATTATATGTCTAAAATTGGGATTATAGAGAGTTACGTTAGTGTTGCGCTTTTAGAACATTTGACAGACCCGGGATGTGATTATATCAGTGACGTATATTGGGATATAAAAGTCATCTATAATGAATAAAATGAAATACTGTATGTAAGCTGTGAGAGAACTTTTATGTTCCTTGTGCTGATATATGTAAACAGAGATAAGTTAGATGCATAGAAACAAAGTACACAGTAGCTTTCAGATAAAAAAAATATAAAATGGTTCTGTTAAGCTTAGTGTGTTAACAACCGAAAAAAAATGTTTTAAGCAAGGCGTCAGCGTCTATGCAGAAGAAATTTGCTTTCAAAAGTTACAAGACTGAATAACTAATCACCTCCGATCTAGACAAGTATTTATTAAGACCTAGAGTGAGTCGATTGCTTCTTTCCTTTAAAAGATTATTTCTATTTGTGCTATTATTATAAACTGTTACAATATGTAGTATCATTTTTCCTTGTAGAGTTCTGGAGTGCGTGATTTTGTTACCACTCACAAAAGAGATTAAACCAAACTGAGTCGCAAATTATGTTATTTGGTGACGTTCCATTTGTCCAACGACATATTTATATTAAGCTATAAATTTTATGGTTTTATTTGTATTAAGATAATCGCTTAACCCCTTATCTTAACTTATGCTATATTTGTAATCTGGGCATTATTCATCCGGTATTAAGAGTTTCAATACCGAAAATAAGAATTTTATTGGTCGAAATAGATTTGAGGAGTATTTGGATGATAAATGATAGCTCCGTTTGAAGTATTTTCACTTAAACAATTGATCGGGATACTATTTCATTAATTAGAGGTAAGTTATTTAGTGTTATTTTTTTCTAACATGATTGATCTATTTGACCTAACTCGCACTCTGTGTAACTATGCTTTACCAATTTAAAAATAACTGCACAAAGACTATTTGCTAACAAGACGTACACTGTTGAAACAGACGTACACCGTCCGCTTCAAAGTCTTTTTTGCAAAAACAGAATCAAAATGTAAAGAGAATATTAGATTACTGTCTTTCTTATCTAAATTTATGAGGTGAAGTCGAAAAAAATATAAAGGTCGAGGCTTTTTCTATAGAGGAACCTAATAAGTTTAGATTTATAAGACCGTAACACGATGTCCTATTTATCCTATCGTCTGTTTTAAATTGATTTTTACTCAAAATTACCTACAACTATGCAGTCCTAGGTGTCTGATTCAACAACAGTTTAAAAAAAATTAGTACGCCACTAATATGTGTGGACAATTTACACAGCCGCTTTGGTAATTTGATTTAAATGGCTCTCAAAAATCCCTAACGTTATAAAATAAAAGAGGAAAAACTAAGGCTTAACTTACGTTTTACACCCGACTTCTGTATACTGCTTAACATGATGAAATAACATGAATTTGATGCTAAGTGAAGTTTTATCCAAAGTTCAGTTGCTAGTCGGATACCCATTCTCTACAAGCAACCGTTAGACCTGGGTTAAATTGATCGCACTTGAAAGAAAATATAGGTATCCGTTTTCTAGACGAGTGAATCAATAACATCCATTTCCTAATGCAATATTCCGTTATTTAAGTGCAGAAATCAAGATATCCTTCACAAACGCTCTGGCTGACTCCGCTCCCGTTTCCTTGAGCGATTCCGTTATAAAACTGCTTGTGGTATTGCCGGTCCCATGAACCTAATAGTTCGTTTATGAAAATTACTGAGGCTCTATCGTTGCATAAATATGTCTTCAGTAGTAGGACAAAACAAAATGGCGTGGTTTTGAGAAAAAGTGAAACAAGATGTCCGGTAAAAGTTTATTCAGTCACTGACCTAATAAAGCAAAATTTATTATACCCCTAGATACTGCCCTTTATTTTGCATGAAGGTAAGAGAGAAACGTTTAGTGAGAAACATCATACCTAGCATTGATGACATTATTATCTCGTTTCCATTTAAAAGATCTCAACAATGCCAACATGTTGAATATGAAATAACAAACGTTTAGCTTTTAACATTAGCACAACATCTTTAGCTACGAAATACCTGTGTCAGTGACACTAACATACTGAATGTTGTATTATTTCTTTTCAGAGAAAAACCGAAATGTATATCTGGTTTATGCTAACATTAACACTCGGTGTAGATGTTGCAGCACAATCGGGAAAAGATATAAAAACCACAAATGCCTACTTAACAAGCATATTCAAACGAATAGAGATGCAAAAGCAGAAAACTTCAAGAAATGCAACATTCAATAAGGAAGGTATTGACGACAGTCAAGATGAAACAAAAGAGAATCGCTTTTCAATAGAAACCAAGAGGATTAACGTTGCTGATAGATTTGAAACTCGCGATTCTAGTAACAAACACAATACAGATAACACCACAAACGTGTCACCTTACAGTCCTTCAGAAAAAGAGGAGGAAATGGAACGTGTAAAGTATTTGACTTCAGACGAAGTAATTGAGTGTAAAATATCGGTAGCAGAGCAAAGTATTCAGTATTTTCAGAGCCAACTTCTGAAAAATGAGCCGCATTTTGTTCAGTTTCGTATTCGCCTCACTGGAGACACAAAGCATATATCCTCAAAAGATGTGTTTCAAGGTGGACGATGGTATTGGACCTACAACACATCCGCTGGACCTTTTCCTTTCTTATCGTGGAATTTAGACTATGGTTTACTCACGTTTGGACTTCTGGATGCAAAAACTATTCACATTCCATACGTTTATCTCAATGTGACTTCCGGTTGTAGCATTAAATACGGATCAAATCTTACATCTTTCCAAATAACAAAGGCACTTGTCTCTTTAGTCAATTTTAAAGAATTAAAGCACGATTATATCAAATATCGTGAAAGCTACTTCTGTTACCTCGTTACCAACAAACATTTACTAGGAACGCTTAAGTACTACGCAGCTCAGTATCTTATATATCCATGTTCATTCGTAAGTTATAAATGTTGCACAGTGAATTTTAATTACACGAGTCAGAAACTTTACCATTCCTGTCCAGAGGGAAAAATTCCAGGCGTTCGCACATGGACTCAAACTTCTCATGTGCCTTTTATTTTGGAAATTTTATTATTTGCTTTTTGCCCGATAACCATGTTTAAGTTTTTTGCCTGGACTGCAAAACGCGACAAAATCGTTGGGAATGACTTGGAAGAAAATCCTCAAACTTCCGTCGAGGGTTTCGAATTAATTGAAGAGGAAGAAAACTGGATTTATGCTGATGGAATTAAGTCACCTTTAACATTTTATGACCTGTTCAGCTTTGACGTTTTAGGACTTTATAATGAATATCCTATTCTTACGTCAAGACTACGTCGGCTGCTTTGTCTTATGTTTGCACCATTGTTGATTTACATTCAGATTGCATGGTATAGTAGAGGATTGGGTGTGTGGGATGACGGTGATAAGATAACTGTGAAAGATTTAGTTGAAGTTGGAACGCCGATGGGGTTCCTTTCGATATTGGCGGATCCAGAAAACAAACATAAAACCTTTGTCCCTGGTCTTGGAGGTCCGTTGGCTATTTCAGTTATGTATTTTACCTTTGGCATCTTATTTATGGTACTTCCACGTTGCTTGAAACAAATAGTTGAAGATGGTTTGCCAAACTCAAACCTTTATATTCCATCTCCTTTGTTCTTTGGGTATAACGAAATTGTGAAAATGTCACAAATAAAAGTAGAACCGGAACACCTTGAACCTGGGTACACAAAAGGATCAACTCTGATGAAATGCAGCTTTTATTTACTTTTTACAACAAAATTCTGGATCAGAGTATGGCGAATTCAGACACGACGAGTTCCTTGTTTTGGTGAACGTACAAATACATGTTTTTGTGCAGCGTTAGCCATTTTTGTTTTGCCTTTATATATAGTGTTCTGCATTATTGAAGTTATCCTGTGCCTTCTATACTACGGATTACCAGTTTGTTTTTTCGTGGTTGTTATGGTAAAGGGGGCAACAAGGGCTCTTGGATACTTAAAATATCAAAGCAGGTTTCTTTCTTGGGTGTTCAGTTTTAAGATATTTATTGTAGTCGGAGTAACCGTCGTATTTACAATGTTTTCTTTGTTGGCTTACATCGTCGGCTTGTTGTTCATCAAAAGCTTTGGAATAGTCGCTCAGGTTATAACATTGTGCTTCATTGCGGTTATAATCTATCCTTCCGTATCATTCGGATACCTGTTCTTTTTCGTAATCGTTCTTTACTACTTCATCAAACAAATCAGAAATTTTAGCGACGTTTATACAGAGCTGTTAACTACAGCAGTTGATAAATCAAAAGCTATGGCACAGGAACCTTACCATGTCACTTTGCTGGAAGGCTACTTATCTATTTCAAATGTCAATTGTGAGAGTCTTAAAGTAATTCAGATTAACGGAAACATTATCAATAACACGGAAGAAAATATCATGGCTCAAGACATCAAAGGACCGTTGACGATCAGGGAGAAAGATGACGTCTATGGTATTCCTAGAGGATTGTTTGATTTTCTAGTGAAAAAACATCGCCCTATACACCAGCAGTTCTTGACATTAGTATTCAAGGTGTCTATTATGGTTGCGTTTATTTTTCTTACTTTGAGCATTTCTTCAAATTACGTGACTGGTCCAACAACTGAAATATCAGAAGTAATGCACGTGATCTTTATTGTTGTAGTCGGTGTTATCCCACAACTTATTGGAGTCGCATTTGCTAATTCAAATTCAGTTTTGGTGAGAGAAATCGAAGAGAGAAAAATTGAACACTCTATAATGGAGTACTGGTCTACAAAATAAATTCTTTAACAAACTGGACTCGCTTTAGGAGACTGCTTCCTTGGAACGTTGTTATTCCTTTGCTTCGTTTGTTTGTTTTGTATTTGTTGTCTATTGTATGATTGCATGTAAAACTCTGGAAACTTTTGTTATTTGCACCTTCCTACCTATCTACCTACATATACAGATATATATATACATACATTGTGGTAGGGTTTGCTTTAAAGGGGACATATATTTGGAACGTGTCTATGTTCTGGGTCTCTTGTCCTTGTTTTGTTTTATTTCATTATAATTATTGCGTTTTACAGGTCCTAATTGGAGTCTTTCTTGTATCAGTTTGAATTCTGAAATGTGCTGGCGCTTGGTGTGTTCTGTAATTTAGAAGTTATAATGAAGTACTTAATTATCTTAAGAAGTTGACTAAATTGTAAACCAGTTTACTGGACCCAGATATACGATATTTTATAAAGCATCTGTTACTGCGGAAACAGAACCTATATCAAGTTGTGGAGGTTCTCGGATAACATTTCTTTCGCTTTTTACTGTATTGCCTAATCTTTATGGCAAATATATCATAAGGAATAATAATGCTTATTAGGTTATTTTTAAACGTTTAAACGTGAAAGTGTTTCGAGTTAACAATAATCTTCCGGTTCTTAAAAGCTTACAATAGCACAACTTTATCAAGGTGAGCTATTTTTATCACTCACTGTATATCAGCCCGTCCGTTGTCAGTCGTCTGAATTATTCTCTAGCATTTTCTTCAAACAAGTTCTCATCTGAAGCTATCAGTTGGAAATTGATGAAGCTTGACCTTGATATTCTTTGGGTGGTGCCCTTCCAAACTTTGGTTGTACATAGCGGCCACCAAAGTTAAAAATAGAAAAATCTTCGAACGACATCTCCCCTTTAAAAATAGTTTGATGGAAATGATCTGTTGGTAATCATCTAACAAAATGTTTAAAAGGTGGCGTGGTCACTTTTCTACATGTATGTATATAGTGAAAATTTTAATAAGAAATTAAACTAAACTACTGGCTTGACTTTAACATTTTCACAATATGATACTTTTGTAACCTTCTACAAGATTATTAAAATTACTCAAACTCTTCAAACAATAGCCGCCAGTCTCGATATATATATATATATATATATATATATATATATATATATATCTGTATGCATGTTATGGGAACTCTTGCTAGAAACTGTTAGTTTTGATTTTTTTCACAAGAAATATTCCGTGAGTGACCATTTACAAATAACTCTATGTCAAAATATACATTGCCGGTGGAGGGCGTGGTCACTTTTCCCAATATGTATACCTTAAAGTGGAAACGTTCAAAATCTCATGTAAGACACTGTCTTCCCGATATTAAGATAACTAAACACAACGGTTTCTTGGATGACTATTTACAGAGATTGTTCAATTTATTCTGATTCGTCAGAAACGTGGCCGCCAAAGTTAAAGAAATCCACATTGCCTTAAATCGTTGGTTTGATTTTATATTAGTTTCATGGAAATATCCCTCAAGTCACCATCTACCAATGTTGTTCCTGACATCCTGATTTGTTAAAAAGACACAACATTTTCGCCAGTGCTAAAATAGCAAATATTCAAACGTCATCTTCTAAAGATCTGTTTGATTTTACAAATGATTTCAAAGAAACGTTCTTTGGGTGACCCTCTATCAAAACTGTTAAAGGCCAGGTGGGTCTAGTTTTTTCTAAATTTTGTGGCCAACATTCAAAGTAATTTGATAGGAATATTTTACCAAAGTGTTTATTATTATACCAGTCTGAGTTGTGAAAATCTGGTATGCAACAATTAATGGTCTTCTTGTTTTAAATTATTGCCTAATTGCTAATATACGTGTTTATGAAGTACATTTTTATTACATTTTATAATTATAACATAGCGTAAATGTTAAGATCTATCAACCACTTTCTAATAAAATTTTGAGATAATGCGTTTTAATTGTATTTATTTTTCATTGCTGTAAAAGTGTTTGTTTCAGTGTAAGATTGAAATATCTTTCACGAGTAAACACTAGATGCAATATTTTCATGAGTGGCACAGTTAAGATATACATAAGATATGGCGCAACAGCAATATTTAAGTGCTGTTAAAAGGTTCCCCGTACTTGGATTTAGTGTTGTTATGTTTTCTGGTCCTTTGTGAACATGGAGTCCATTCAACATATGTGTAATAGAGTTCCGCTTAAGCTGGTGCTAGGGGGCGTGAGAGGTGTTGCACATTTCATACCCTCTCATGAACAAACGCATTCAAAACGAGACTGCTTTTATACTTCTTGGTTGCATTCTTCTTCCAAAGGATCTTTTTACACAGATTTTATTCATGAGTGAATAATATTTCGTTCTTAAATGTAAAACAAAAAATCTTTTTATTTTCATGTTATATCTAACCAATGAAAAGTATATTTGATATTTTTACAGTCAAAATTCCAGATCTATTTCACTCTAAGACTAATATTTTGATAATTCACAGAAAAAAAGTAATAAATAGTCAGTAATTTGATAACAGTGAAGCATATTGCCTATGTTTTCAAGACAATAGAAATTATCAGAATTACTATAAATCTAAATATTATAGTGAATCCTACTACTTTTGAGATCTGCATGAATATAGATCCTTTCTTTATATGTACCATTTTCTCAGGTATTCGAAATTCAGTTGAAAGCATTTAATTTAATAACAAGCCGTTGTTCAGTTTAGAATATTCCACATGATCTGAGTCAGTTAAGGTCTTCTTTTTCTATGTACATCAATTATAGAATAAAACTGTTTTAACTCAAAGACCGTGCCATATGTATGTCCATAAAAAAACGAAAGTCAAAGTATAATGTTGCATTTCCACTACCGTCCATGAACAGGCTCAATCAAACCGAACCTGCAACATTTTCGTTTTTGTCGTGTTGAGCGACCTGTGAAGTTTCCACTTTTTCTATATTAGTTTAATGTGCATAAAACTGTGCCTTTTATAAAGAAAGTTGTAGGTAGTATTTTGCCCTATACATTCCAAACTTGAATGATATCAAAATGTGTCATTTTAATAATAATGTTTAATGTATTAAGTCTAATGTACATTTTAGATTTAGATCGTCTCCATACAATCTAATTTAACCCAGATTTAATGCAGAAAAACATTCTGAATGTTATGAATATCCAGTGTAAAATACAGCCACATATACAAGGTTTTTCTTTGATTTGACCTAACGAAATATTTTCTGACTCCGGATTACCCATTATCAAACTTGACCTAGATTTCATCAAGGCATCCATTCTATCTAAATTTTATGAATATCCTGTGCAGCCCCTGTTGCGTACATAAGGATTTTCTTTGATTTGACCGGGTGACCTAGGTTTTGACTCTAGTTGACCCATATTTAAATTTGACACCCATGTTTTATCCAGACAAACATTTTGATCAAATTTCATGAAGCAAAATGAACTTCCTATTGCATACACAATGTTTTTTCTTTTATTTGACATAGTGACTAAGTTTTTTGACAACAGATGACCCATTTCCAAACTTGACCATATTTCATCAGGGCAATTATTCTGACCGAATTTCATGAAGATCATTTGACAAATACAGCCCATTTTACTATGACTTCTATTTTCAGGATTCTCATCAGCCTTCGAAACGTGCCTAAATAGAACACATCAAGACCTCAACAAACACTACCATAAATCCGAGTCATAATACAGTTGACAAACTGTATAATGTTGACTGTCGACAGGGAATAAAGAAATAAAACTGTTTTGATGATGTTCATGCTTGTCTATTACAGTAAGCTTAATTGCCATTTAGAACTTCAACAAGTGTCAAGAAAGGTTTTAGATTATAGGACGATAGGGATCTATCAAGTAGGCATAATCGCAGGTAACTTGCTCCTGCTTCAGATGTATTTTACATTGTAACATTTAGGCACTTGTGATCCTATTCCAAGAAAACACCCTGGTCACAATAAACGAACACGGTGGAGGTTTATCAGCCATGATTGAGAAAGATGTCATGTAACTAGTTTAATCTTTATTCCGTAGTCTATACAAATAATATTTTGTTATTCATAAGTAATGATTTCTTTCTCTTTCAAATATAATAGTAAAAGGTAAGTGTATGGCTTTATTCTTTTATATCACTGCGTTAATGTGCAAATGGGTTAGGGAGGGATCGGTCGTTGTCTGTACTTCATCTTGTTATGTCTATATGCTGTATCATGCATTCGACAAAAAAAATCTCTATTCTATTATATTCTATTCAGTTAAGACTCTTGAGGTCATAAACAGCAAATATTTAGAGAGCTTGTTCAGTAACAATATATCAATCAAATAAGATAAAAGCCAAGATTAACAGAAAAACATATCACTTATATGGTATGCCAATTAAATATATGTCTCCTCTACTAGGTGGGCGATGTAAGGCTACCAAGACTCTCTTGTTAAACTAAAACACATTATTATAAATGACTTCAAAGTTTACAGCATTCTCAAGTTGATGTTTCGCTAAACTTGTATCCGATGCAAGATTTCAATAGCACTGGCACAAGTGGTTCGTAATACCCGGGTGTGATTTGCATTGGCCGTGTTAGTGGAAGTCAGGATTACGAAAATATTTGGAAAAATTAAGCAATATTTCATACATTAAATCATGACAATTAATTAGAAATATAGTGGTCTACTTAAAAACAGATAATAAAAAGAAAACAAAAGTTGAATCAATAGCGGAACACGTACAAAGAGGTAAAGATAACATGCAGAGATGTGCATGTTTTCTCGGAATTCTAGGAATATATTCTGTCAGAACATGCTTTGAGAAGGCGGTACTATCTGATGCAGGTGAGGACGGGCGTTTATGAAATTTCAAATCAATATGACAGAAAAAATGTGCTTAACCAAAGAGGACGACCAGAGACACGTAACCTTAACAAGAGACATAAAATTCTGTTGTTCCTTTGTATATATTCTTAAACATATTCAGCCAACAATGACATGTGACACAGACGGTGTTCCGCCTGAAATACAAAAAAAAAAACATATATGTTACAGTTACCTTCACATATACATTTCACACACAAATGTTTAATTGTATCAAAAAAATTCATATCAAACGCATATAGATGATAATTTAAGCTACATATTGATTGAGAAATATTAAATATTAAATTCTATAAAGCTTGTGTTTCAAAATCTTCAGATGTGAAAATTCAGTTACGTAAGGATATTAACTTAACTGTTTACTCCTGAGACAGTTCTTATTGACGTTTAAAGTCTGAAACATAGACATAAGAATGGCAAATATTCCTGTTGTTATAACTTTGTTTGAAGCATATATATACTAATGAAAGTTTGCTGAGCTGTTGCTAAAAATGAATATCTATGCAAAATCTCATGCTTTAAATATCATAGAACACCTGTCCAAGACCATCTGAATGTATTATCTCGAAAGACGGATAGAAATATTGACACCTGTATTTCCATTTAGATGAACTTGAAACTCTTTCCACCATCAGCCAATGTGAATGTTTCCGTCTTCAGTAACTGTCCGTTATGTTTGACCCTCAAGTTGTATTCACCTTTAAACCCACGCACGTGGTATCGCTCATGCCCGTGTATTGTATAGGTAACGTTGGTGCGCCATAGGTCATGGAACAAATGTTGGTAAGCTCTGCCAGCTGCATTTGGCTGAAAATTTAATACACAAACCGTTGATTAACTTGCGAATTTTTACTTCAGGGGACAGTCGTAAGTTGATCACTACTATATAGGCTAAACTTGATCAATATTATATAAACTAAACTCCACCCAACTGAATATAATATTGACATCGCCTTCAGAAAGGTGAGCATGCATTTGAAAAGTTTAAAGTAAGTTGCATCTCGAGATATGTATTTAAAAGTTATTTGATAAGAATTGGATATAATAAAATGACAAAAAACACAGAAAAGTAAATAATGAAATAAAAAACCGTCGTTGCAAATTCCTATATTTTCATAAGCAAATGAAAGAAACTCTTGTAGACGGAATGAACTCTGTCCTGAAGATGCCACTGCAAGAAAATGCGCCAATCATATTTTTGTTTTATTTCTTATTGCCAATGGTTAACTTACATAGTCAGTTGTCAAAAAATCAGTTTTAGAAAGTTATTTTTGTTTACGTTCATGTCAATTACCGTGACATTTGCCCCAGCAAAGAGCGAAGCGTCTTGCTCTGACATCTGTCCGTCCCAGAATCCCCAGAACACCTTTTACAGACGGATGACTGAAGAACAGGGTTAATAGGTTCACAAGTTTTGTTGCCCGGCTGTTCTCGTCTTTGTCCTTCACAGTAAGCTCTTCATAAATACACTGAGATTAATTTTGTTTACATTTTCATCGAATTGTTTGAAAATAAAGCAAGACACTTGCATTACGACTGAATATAATCCTTTTTATACAATGATATAAAACAACAAACAATGGCTGCTATAACAATTTTGATGTAAGGTCGCGGAATGAAAATACTTCTGAAATTATTTTGAAAACTGGGCCAGTGTTTTTTAAAATGATTTTTTTTAAAGATTTCACTTCATACAAATAGGAGATCCTATAAACATATATAATAAAAACTGACAAAACCTCTGGCTACCACGTTTTGTGATAAGCTGGAATTTGAACAAACATGGTATAGAGTTTTCGAAGGAACATTCCTTAGAAATAATTCAAACTAGATTTCATAGAGACGAACATTTTGACCAAATTTTATGTAAACATACAGATTATTGTTCAAATTTCTAAATGATTTGGTTTTGTCAACTAGATTATTTACCCAAGTGACCAAGTTACTTAATTCGAGATTCGACCTTTTGACATAGTTGTCTAACTACATAATTTAGTTTCAAAGTTGATTTAGATATCACAGACTGAGACAAACCATTTAACGAGAAAAACGTGACTTCTTAAGTGTTAACCATAGTTGACATTGATTTAACATATTCACCCAGTTTTGACCTCAGTTCTGCTACTTTTGAAAGTTACTTTAATTTCGAGACAAACATCCTCACAAAGATTCATGATTATCAGATGATAGATGTTACCTTTAGAGTGAATTAGGTTTTAATCTGCGATCTAACTTCGCGACCTAGTTAATGACATTGATGACAGGGTAACAAACTCGTTCAAGTTTATGCCGAGGTTTACATTCTGACAAAATTCAGATTTGGTCGAAATTGCTACATCTAGAGATTTAACAGACAAGTTATTTGATTATAAAGTACAGTTAACGTGAATAGTATTATATTTTTAATTTATAACAACTAAACAATTAATGATTTAAAGTTACAAATACGTCAGCATGGCGATATATGTAAATCTTGTCGCAACAGTGGATGAAGAGCTAATTTCGATATATTTCACACACAATGAGATTGTTTGGATACGATGCAAAACTAAAATGTACATAAGACTTGATTAGAAATCCAATGAAATATTACGTTCTTATAGGATGTCAGATCTTGGTACAAAAATAGCACAGTTGAAATGATGGTACAAAACCTGAGAATCTGAGCAGTACTGAAACTGAAATAGAATTCAAATACGGAACCAGGTCGTGAAAATTAAGGTCAATTATATATTTCATACTTTGCACATTGATTAGTAACAGATCAGCATTTATCATGTGGCAGACCTAGGTCAAAATGTAATTCTACTTACCAGTTATCATTATTGGTAGTCTGGCCTCTGCCAATATATCAAGTTGTGCCTACACGAATTTACATAAGCATAAAGTTAAAACGGCTAAAATATAGACCCTACACATTTAAAGAATGCTTTTTAAACAAAGGAAAGTTTGTAGATAATATGTGACTTTGTAAGTTTTTCATATCAGTTGGGAAATTTTGATTAAGGTTTTCACCATCTTTGTTCTCTAAAAGACTGTAAAATGAGTAGACAAAAGATGAATGTGTAGAGACAATATGTACCTCGATAACGTTTATATCTATGTTATGCATATGTCCCTGAACACCAAGACCGCCGACAGGTACCCCGGCTTTCTTGTAACGTACGGCTGTGTCTTTAAGTGCCTAAAAGTGTATTGACGAGAGCTGTATAAATATAAAAGCAGACCTAAATATTTTCTTATAAGTCACGCTTTCTAGAATTGGCTCTGCAACAAATAGTGTGTGTATTTGTATTGTAAAATCCTTTTCCCTCAAGGTTAATGTTCAGTTCCATTATGACTATTTGCTTTTAATCTATTTTATTGTTGGCATTAGCATTTAACTTGAACATAAAAAGGTATTATGCTGACTTTACAGCTTTTAATGAAGAAGGAATATTCAAGATACCCTCACTGCTTCAAGTAAGGGCGTACACCTAGATACCTTTCGCGAGCCAACTAGATGGCTTCCCCACATTCTACATCAAAAGCAAGACTTCGAAACCACTGTGGTATAAAAGAAATCATCCAAAATCAGCGACTTTGGCTCATCCACAGAGATCCCTAAGATTTTTTAATGCGATTCAAATTGCCGCTATCAGCATGTCAGCCATGTTAAGCAGTATGGTGAAACAAAACCTATATGTAAAATATACATTTTTAGAGAATAACTCCTAGTTTTATTAATACAATGCACAGAGTCTTTGGTGACACAAGCTTGTCCGAGTCTATCGAGGCCAATACATAGTTACAGGACATATTAATAAGAAGTTCAATCCATACATTTACAAAAATATGAAGTAAGCACATATTTTTATTCATCTCTAAAGTAATACTCATATCTTGTAAAGGAATATATACCACTGTAGATTCGCTGTAGTTTATCACACCATAATCATTAAGGAACAACAACGGATGCCCATCTGCTGCATGCATTTGTCTAAACATATCCATAGTGATGTTTGGGTCTTCTGAAAGTCTCTCGTAGATATCTCCATGTAACAGTTCATTGTTTATATCCCACTGTTCACACCTAAGAGCAAACCTTTGTCAAAAGTCACTGAGAAAAATGATAAAACGAGAATGGCAATACTGATTGATCTTGGCAAAACGAGCCTAGAAATATTCTTCTTAGTTATTCTTAGTTTTCGGCCTACTTAGCCAGACATAAACAAAATAATTGCTAGTAGTTTCCACTGCCATGAATAGAAAAGAGTTTTCAAAACTTATATATTTTACTAGCATACGGATGAATTGCATAATGATTCAATGAAATAAAAGACTGAATTTGACTTGTTGTTAAAATCTCCTGTGTAATATGAAAGTTATAATTTGCAATTTTAAGACCAAAAGGGTTTCCGTAAAAGTTAAAATATCATAGATCATTCATCGCCTTTAACAAGTATTGTCGATGCACGTCGTAAAAGAAGTTGACAACATATTGCTCATTTCTTGATCTAAAGACGGCGTAAGATTGTATAGATAGAACAATTTTGTGGAGTAAATTAGGTAGTATTTCAGAACAGAAGTTACTTAATGCCGTTACAAGTCTGTACAACTATGTTAGGTGGTCTGTTAGTGTGAATAGTTTTCTTACAGAGTGATTCACGTGAACACAGATTTAACACAAGGATGTACACTGTCACCTTTGCTATTTAAGTTGTTGAATAATGTATATAAAAATGACTGTTAAGATACATGCACTTAATAAAGGTATTGATATTGATATCATCAGCAAGTCTTGTTTCTTGCAAAACAGCAATATCTACATTCAGTCTTGTAAGCTGAGCGTCAATGCTGTTTTTCTTGTGCCGCTGATCTTCTGCAGGTCATTGGAAAGACCTGGCATCATAGTTCTGATGTTCCGGCTTGCTATGCGAAGTGCACCCCAAGAAGCAGGCAGGCTGTGGCGGATCAACACTTTACTGGCTGGGGGCTGCCCAGCTTAAGGCGGGCGGTAGATGAACACTGGGGCACGAAGGCGCCTTCCATCGTCGAAGACAACCCGTGGCGTCTTTCTCTTCGTCAATCAAGTCTTGACTTATCATCCGTAACTGTTGTCTCTTGTGTTGTGCCTTCATGTGTGGCACAAAGATAGAGTGCCCTCTCGTCCTACCTGATGTAATCTAGAGGAGAGCAGAGCAATACGTCTGGCATCAGTTTGGTTGCAGGTGTTGCCAGAAAGATGACCTATGGCCTTGTCTTCCTGCCTACGAGGCTCCATTCCGAATTTCTGTCAGGGTGGTTTCCCTTAGTCTTATACTATCCCTAGTTACTCACAAGGCAGTGGGGCTATTTACACATAGCTGGAGGTCTGTAAGTGGGTACCAGGGCATATCCACACGCCAGTGGGCCTGTATACCGCACCTTTTGGGGAAGACCACCTCCGAGTTCTCATAGTTCTGCCTGGGGCCGCAAGGTACCCAGTTGCTCGTATGTCGCCACGGGGAGACCTTGTCTATGAGAGGTTTTTCCACACATTGCTGTGTGAGGGCAGGGAAGTCTGACATATTCTGCTTCCTTTTCGGCTTATGCAAGCCTATCCAGTTGCGCTTCAGTAAACCATTTTGACATATAAATATGAATAAATATACACCAAATACCTCGTAAATGGTGATATTGGATGGCAACCAATGACTTGTAGATTTAAGGATGTACGAGCGTTTTTTTTTCAGGATATCCGCCATTTTGAAAAATGTTTCTTCGAATATTGCTTTCTAACAAAAGTTTTGCCAAATATTAATGCTAGATAATTAAAATATGGCTAATAATGTACAATTTAACCAAATATATTGTGCTTTTTGCGAAAAAAAATTTCATCCTTATTTTTGGTTGGCATTTTTGCCTAAAATTGACGTAAGATTTACAATAGGGTAGGGGTAGGTAATTTCAAATATCTACTAAAGTAGATTGGGTTTGGTTTTGATATTTTTCTGACTGATACGTATAATGTTAAGCTATAAACAAATTAAAAGTTTTCAAGATAGCACTTTATATTATCTAGAAAATAAAAATTAAAACAAAAAGAACAAAAAATATCAAAATTCACCAATTTTTAACAGTTTTTCTTAATAAATCTCTTAGATGCACGGTGACCCCCAACTTTTTTTCTTTCCATTTTGAAGCATTTTTGTGTGTCATTAATGCTGCAAAATATTTTGAAAATCTTAATGTCAGAATTTTTTTTGTAGATCTAAATACGTTTTTCCCACTGAAAATAAAGTGGGTGGGGTAATTATGTCAACATGTAAAAATTAAAGAGATTTTTTAGTGAAATTTATGCTTATATAATACTGACATCACCATATATTCATATTAACCTGAAAACCTGAAATCCCTATAAGATTAAGTAGGATATTAAATGTTTTATAAAGTACCAATATTTTTTCAATTTTACAAAATTTCAGAAATGCGTAAACAGTGGGTGAAGAAAATACGCTATAAAATTAAAACGAGTTCAGTGACCTATGTCTTTTCTGCTCTTGTTTGTCTTAGAAACTAATGTTCTTCAAGTTCACAGGGTATGAAAAAATTCTTAACGTTAGAAAAAATTCGCTCGTACATCCATAAGAAAACTGAAGTCAATTATGTTCAAGATTAGTGAATACGTAAATTAAAAGAATGAATAGAAATTCAAACATTTGCTTGGTCGCATAATGCTTGTAATAAAAACTGTAAATATTGGAATTTTAAAATTGTAAAATTGTTTCGAAAATACAATTTGAATGAACATGTTTACTTCTGAACATGCTATATGTGAAAATCTGATGCCTAGTGTGTTTAAAGAGTATATTAATTCTTGATATGCAGAAGTAAACAGGATGTATGCATAAAGAGGAAATGGTAGAAATAAACTCAGATTTCAAAGGTCTTTTGAAGCTAATTTTTAACTTGCAGTAAAGCACCAATTTATGTTGAAATTTGGAGATATGACATGTTGTACTTGGAAATGGAAAGTGTACTTATTGTAACAGTATTGGCATTAATACTATAGAAGATGAGACTCATGGTTTGCTTGTTTTTGTTGACCATTTCACCTGTCTAATGGATGTTTTTTAATTGTTTCAGTCAGCCAAAATATTTTCCTTCCACTTTTGGGTTAGTCAGGTTATCCAATATGTAAATTAAGTATTTGATCTTTCGACTCTTAGTATTGCTGTCAGGAATCAATAAATGTTAAAGTATTATTTGACAGTTCAGACTACCCACAGAAATCATGCGTATTATATATAAAAGAATATTTTAAGTGATTTCTTTTTTAAAAAACTGAATTGATAAAAATACAATGTACATACTCTTAGTAAGAAAGTTTGCTAAAAGTCTTTTGAAGTTAAAACATATATAGTAGTTATAAATAATCTAATATGAAAGTAATGATTATTTGTGAAATTTTCAAACTACATGTATATAACATTTGCCTGTACATGTACTTGTTCGCAACGAATAGTAATCATGCGATGTTTTTTGCTCAAATAATTAAGTAAAATCAAATTGATATTTTATTTAATCAAAATAAAGATAACATTTTGGCAAATATTTTTTGTCATACAAGGGTTAGAATTTAAGTATTTTAAATGCTGCGGTTAGTAAATAGTTTTAGTTTAAGGAGGTAGGTTACCTTAATATATGTATACGCATGCCCAGCCGGAAGCTAATATAACGATTTACGGCGACGTTTACGACAAACTTAAAGAGAATTCCTATAGCTTTTTCCTTTCATATGATAGAAAAATTTGTGGTGAAAACAATAAACAAATAAAAACAATGAGTCACCCGGCTTGATTTTATGAAAAATTGTTTGAACACACCCACTGTTGCTGAAACTGTCATCGATTTTTCAACATTTTCATAATTTTCTGCTTTTTTATAAATACCAAGCAAAATATACATCAAGACAGCACAATAAGGTTTATTCTTTTTACAGATTTTATTAGATACTTATTTGATATCATAGTCATATTTGTAATACTATATCCTTACAATAATGGATACAAATTAAAAAAACATTGTTTCATATTCACTTTTGTGAACTTTTTTCAATGAAAAATACCCATAGTGAAGAATTTTTTTTTTTAATTTTGAAAAAAAATTTCCATAAAAAAAAATTTTTCATAAAATATTTTCCTGTTTTTCTTGTGTATAAGTAATTCTATTGTGAGCATAAAAATGGCTAAAAATGTATGGGTCTCCAGGCTAAATTTTATGTTAAGACCGTTTGAATACAACACCTGTTCGGACGAAAAATGGCGCGAACCTGACCAAATTGTTTACATGTGTATCTGCTAGAAATTAAAAAAAAAAGTTTTAAAAATTCTAAATTCTTTCTATAACTGAATACTAAATAATCTGAAAGGTGATATTGTCTTATCAGTACTAAGTCAATTGTCTTACATTATATGAACAACACTGTCTTTGTACTAAAATGCGATGCGAAAACACAACCACAAAAATGGCAAGATACCTGTCAGGCATGATACTTGTCAATACAACATAAACCAGTATCAACATTTGATTACTGATAAAACTTATCAAAAATGTTATTTCATTCAAGATTTCTCATATTTAAGATCGTCTGTCACATGTTTCAACAAATGTTGACTTCACTTCAGTTTTCCATAGAAAGTGTCGGCTGCGCAGAAAAACTATAGGAATTCCCTTTAATGTGTTTTTTTATCCATTTCTTTGAAAAAAATATCATGAACCTGTCTCCGATCTGATGCTTCATAGTTTAATAATGCAAAAATGATGAATAAATTGCCGCAAAAACTCTTAAAAACATTGTTGCCTTAAGATGACGTCATCGACGTCATTGCGTTACATGTCAGTTACCGCGCAAAATTAATAGCTTTTATTTTGAAAGTACTTAATTCTGTGCATTTTCTTTATTTGAACTATTTTTAAACAGCTGAAATATTTTTCTTTCGCTCTGAATAATGATCAATATTTTGCTTTTTAAGTACTTGTATTGAAATGTTACGCGGAATGTAAGGAAATGGATAATGGTAACTGATGTTATTGGGAATTTATTTTATGTTTTTCGTTGGTTTATCGAAATATAACGGTGAATTATATAGAGGATAATTGTTGGTTTCGGTGTAATATCACGTTATAATTTCACCGAGTGGGCACCAGAAGTGATATTTTCACGAGTGGCGCAGCCACGAGTGAAAATAACAACTTTTGGTGTTCACGAGTGAAATTACCGTGATATTACATCGATACCAACAATTTTTCTGTTTATTTTATGTCTAAAACTCTACTTTTGTTGTGTTTATTTCAATAAAATGTCGAAATTTGCGGGAAATTTTATCAGGAAGCATCGCAAAGATGACGTCATTTTAACGACGTCATCGTCATATTGTTTCCGGCTTTCAGTACGCTCGGTAAACTTTTTGACATTAATCCGGGTATCAGATTTGATAATTTTCACTGAGTGGCCAGTGAGTTTATCAGGATATACTTCACCGTTAAATTTCGATAAACCACCGAAAAACATAAAATATATCCTGATAAACTCACTGGCCACTCAGTGAAAATTATCAAATCTGATACCCGGATTAATGTGAAATTTGTTTACATCAATGCATATGACACGAAAACATTACTTACGTTAGAAATAAGAGGTTTCATATATAATATTCTTTAAAGAAATTACGATAAATAGCAAGACATAAGCTATTTTAAATATCTCTGTTGCCATGGTTACTTTAAACTTTAAGAAAAATTCGGTACCATGTAAAGTCCTTGGTACTTTGCTAATAATGTTACCCAAATATTATATGTTGGTCATTAACAGAATGGCACTATAGCCGTCGTAAAATTCCGTTTTCATACATAGTTGTTTAAAAAATGAGACAAATGCGTTACCACGGAAACACGAGCCCCGCAACATATACATTTTAAGCTTATATTGGAAAGCTTACGCACATACTAGTAAAATTATCAATTATGCAGACCTCTACGGATAACAATGAAACCAAAATACACTGAAAAGTGTTTAATATCCGTGTTTTGTCTTCTTGCAATATGAAATACCTTTGGAGGGTCATGTACTTAAAACCTGGATAAAAATTGTACTTGAAGGGACAGGGGTGAACAAAACTGAGATTTGTAGCAGTTAAAACATTCAATTACCTGAAATACAAAAATTTACTGCGCTTCAACTGATTTGAATTTACCTTAGTAACAAGTTAACCTACCTCCTTAAGCCTCTTATGACCCTCTATTGAATTGCGTTTTGTACATAATATATATTATGCTGATGAGACCATAATAAATAAATAAACAAATAAATAAATAAATATTAAACACGTCAAGTCTCCACATTTTATCGAGACGAAACAAAAAAGGGCTCTACATTCAAGAATGTTGTAGAGCAAATATGTCATACCTACATTAATACTGTATGCAGAACAAATCTTTAATCCTATAACTTAAAATATGCATTAAGGTGAAAAGCCGTTTTTACATACATGCCTTTGGTATGACTAGTAACCCCTTGTACCCGGGCACGTATTGCCGATCTTAAAGCATCACCTTGTAGAGCCTTAACCCAGTCCTGTGTGTACTTGTCTTTATCCCAGAATGCACAATGGCACCGAATTTTGATTCTATATACAGATAAGTAGATCTGAATCAGAATTTGTATGTATTTTGATTGATAGAGAACAAAGTGCAGAAATTTAAAGAATATCATGGAGCCACACCATGAGAAAACCAACATAGTGCATTTGCAACCAGCATAGATCCAGACCAACCTGCGCATCCGCGCAGTCTGGTCAGGACCCATGCTGTTCGCTAACGGGGTCTCTAATTGCTATATGCTTTGAAAGCGAACAACATGGATCCTGACCAGACTGCGTGGATGCGCAGACTTGTCTGGATCCATGTTGGTAGCCATAGCACTATGTTGGTTTCCTCATGGTGCGGCTCATATATATATATATATATATATATATATATATATATATATATATATATATATATATATATATATATATATAAATTGTAACGGCCGGCGGATGTCAGGGAAAACACACAGTTAATAACAAAGTTTAAAGTAAAGTTCCAAAATTTAATGAGGCACGAAATACGCGCTTAAGTTAACTATAGACTCTATGTCTATTCCTTTCAAGTAAGCACAATAAACAAATAAACTGTTCAATTTCACATTGAAATACTTATAACTTAATTAATATAATGTGGACACAGCTCAGGATATACAGTATATCGGAAAGACGGACGGATGATTTCAAAAGACTTACTGCCTAACTTGCAGTTTGAATTTGGCGCTCTTACGCAAGAACTACGTATACGAACAAAGTGCTGACGCCATTGTCCGCCAGCCAATATATAGCCTCCTGGGATGTGACCACGTGATGTAACTGACCAATGGCTGAAGGCCCGGTGAGGAAGGTGTGTCCGGGTAAACCAATCAAATACAGACCGGGCACCGTTCTCCAATGAAATCACAGAACGGTGACCGGCCGGGATTCCAGGTCACCAGTCTCTCTACGGAGCTTCAGCCAGGGTTTCTCGCAAATAATGTATTAAATAAACAAGGTCTTAAGTGAAAGTAAACCTCAAACAATTCCTTGTTTCATAACAAGTATTTTGATATATAACACTCTAAGAAATATGAAGTAGTTTAATCACAATCATGGAAAAACACTTTGAAGCGGGGCTGTTAGCAGACGCTCAGATAGACCGGTAAGAGATTTTACATTGTCACATCAGAAAATCATAAAATGCAACAAATATGGCCTAAATCTAATCAAATCCAAGTGTGGCTGGAATAATAGAATGTATACTGTTGCTGTTTACATAGGTACCTTACACCTTTACCAAGTAAATGTCACATAATCGTAAATATTTCACTACCGGTCTGCAACAACAACAACAAAAATGGCAGCCTCCATGAAAGAAGCTTTTTGCGCAATAGAAAATCGTAAATATAAGAAGTTAAACTGTATATCAAGTGAAGTGACTTGACAATCTAGGCAGATATACTAATACTGTAAGTAAGTGAATAATTTCTGAGAGTTTACATGCGTTATCAGTTGAAATAAACAAGCTGTGAGCTGAAAAATGTACATGTACAAAAATACAGTTTTGGGTTTCCTTACACTCTCCCCAACTTCCAATAACAAAATTCTCCTGAATTTGAATCTGCCATAAAGTTATCAGTCTTATCATGGTTCTTAATGACATATTTCGAAATTACTTAAAGAACAATTCAAGAACTGGATGCTCATGCATAAAATACCTTTAGGCACAAACTGTATCTCATCTGATATAGAAAGTGTAACAACATGGTAAGTATAGTTAACTCATAGTAACATTTTATGTATATACATAAAAGAACAGAACTTTTAGCACAGCCTGTACTTAAGTCTAACAAATTATTTGTGGTAAGAAAAACTTACAGCACACCTGTATCTCCTAGTGACAAGCATCAGTGTAAGTATAATTTTACAGTACACTGTAATTCAAAGTGAAAAGTATATGAGTAAGAATAATTAACAGCACACACTGTACCTCTTAGTCAATTGACAAGTATCAATGTGAGTATAATTTACAGTACACCTGTATCTAAATACCAGTACCTTTGTATGGTTAAAACATCTGCTAGACAAAAATTTTGGTATGTACAACTTACGACACAACCTGTTTTTAATCTGTTAGAATTGATGGTAATAGAGTTAAACGTGAATAGAACATGTATCAGTAATTGTTTAAAAATCAAAAGCACTTTCTTGAAATGGACCAATAGTATGACTTCGACTGAGTACCACAAAATAGGTAAAGTTTTCTTATGTTAGATACCTAGCACTCTAAAACACAAAAACAAGACTAGTACATGTGTCTACAATCTAAATTCTTAATGGAATTTTGTCACACTGTCTTAAAAGTTTATCATTGGTAGTGTCCCTGAGCATACTACTACACTCCAGCATTGCGAGCCATTTTTCAGACTTGATGTTTTTACTGTTGGCTATCATCCTAAGAGTTGCATAGGTATGATACCTTGAGTGTGCAGTCGGATCTTTCCCAGCATCAGTAAACAGTATGCTTTGGTTCCAGGCAAGACGAGAAAATTAAACTGGTCTAGAATGTCAGAACGTTCTAAGTTGCTAGTATTTACCCCACGTTCCTGTAATATTTTGAAAGTTAGTATTTCCAGCTGTAGCAGCCTCTGGTCAGGTGAGAGATTCTTCCAATTTTTTGGTGGCCATTTGCAGGTAAGGTTTCCTTCGGTTAATGTAATGGACTCATCCTCCACCCACTCCCTTCTGGCAGGGGGACACAGTGGCATTGCACCCATTCGGAGTAATTTTGTAGCCCGATAACCTTGGTTGTTAACTTTAGGTTGTTGTGGTGCCAGAAAATTTGAGTTCATGGTACTAATGACTGGTTCCTTGCGTTTTGGCACAATAACTGACCGGGGACGTTGGTTACTATTCAGAGAACTGCTAACATTTAAAATGTTTGAAATTTGAGGAGGCGGTGTTGGACTTGTGGTAATTGTAGCTGTTTCTTTAGGTAGTGTAGGTGAATCTGTGACATCTGATGCTAATTTGATCTCCTTTGAGCCCATTTCAATTTTAATAATGTGTACATCCTTAATTAAACTCCTGTGTATGCCTAATTTAAGCGCAATGCTTGATTTCAGTTCTGGACATGTTTCAGCAAGGCTAGTGTCAAAATGTTCATGTCCGGCAGCATCTTTTAGTACAGCCAGCCTGCGTGCAATGGCTCTCATGGCTAGTTTATCTTCAAATAGGTCATTGGTTAAAGCAACACGTAACTTGTTATATCCTTGATGTAAGTCAATATGAGGGTTACTAGTGTTCAAGGAAATTTGATTAATTACTAAGTCATCAGATGTGTTGGGTAACTGCGGATCAATCAGTTCAAGAGGCATTACATAGCAATCATCACCTACTTCCCATCCTTCCAGCAATTCTTCCCTAGTTTTGCTACATTTACCCTCTAAACGTTTTGCCCACATAATCATCAATGTCCTAAAACGTACAACACTTGGGCTTAAGCGATCAGCTTTTTGAACTAACTTGGAGTATTCTTTTGGAAATACAGATAGGTAGAATCCATTGCTTTTATTAAAGGCATCATCATCCAGTTCTTTGGATTCAGAAGGATGTGATTTCAAGAAATGAACTTTCAAATCTGAAACTCTTTTGAAGTGCACCTCCTTATGGCAGCACATTGGACAAATTACTGACAGTATAGAATGTTCCTTCCCAGCATGCTGCTTTAGTTGTTTCCTGGTTTGGAACACAGCTTTACAAATCCAACAGGATTCCATTACACGCTTTGTAATTCTACTGCAGGGCTGTATTTTATAGTCAAGACTTATCAGTTCACAGTTAATCACAAATAAACACAGGTCAAAAAAACATATCCTTGATGCGCGTCATCATTGCCATCAACAAAGTACCCCCTATTTCATTCGTGAGTTGGTGCGTCCAGAGAACCGCCACCCTTTCAAGAAAATACTTCAGTCTCAGACTACAGTTTCCATTTTATGACTTCACTTAAACTGCATATTCTTGGATATATTATACCCCTCACAGTTATTACCTAGGCGTTAACTTCAAATAATACAAATTTAAACATACCAATTATAATTTCAGTTCAAACATTTTCATTGATAACATTAAACTACTAACATAAGTAACTGTCTAACATTTCTGTCTTTCTTTAGTTTGTATTTTATGCAGATGAACACCATTTCGGAGGATTTTTACCGCGGTATGGTAAAAGTCTGTCAACATGATAAACTTTTGGTTTCATTCGCGGTGAGCTTTTTACTAAATATGTTACGTCATCTAGCTGTCTAACAATAACATATGGACCCTTCCATTTTGATGTTAGTTTAGAACAAACGCCAATTCGTCTAGCAGGGTTATAGAGCCATACCAGTTGACCTTCACGGAAAGATCTCTTCTTTGCTTTAAGATCATAATGACGTTTTTGATAGTTTGCATTCACTTTAAGAGATGTTCTGGCATGTTCGTGAACATTACTGATATTTTGACGTAGGTTAGTAACATAAACTGAACCATCTACGGAAACTTGATCATTATGTTGTGGTATACCAATAACGGCTTCTAATGGCATAACAACGTTTGCGTCCAAAAACCATTTCATTTGGAGTTAAACCCGTACTTGTATGTACTGATGCGCGATAAGCCATGAGTAATTGAGGAAGGTAAACATCCCAGTTACGCTGATCATCATGGCAGAACATCGTCAACATAGATTGTAGTGTTCTTATTAAAGCGCTCACGGTTCCATTTGCTTGCGGCCGTACACTGCTGGTCTGAACCTTATCGATATGTAAGAAGTCACATATCTCTTTAAAAAGACCGGATGTAAAATTAGTACCCTGATCAGTCAAAATTTGAAGTGGAGTACCAAAGCGACAGATAAATTCATTGACAATTACTTCTGCGATTGTTTTAGATTCCTGATTTGGTAAGGCATATGCTTCTGTCCATTTGGTGAAACAGTCTACAATGACCAATATATATTTATTACCATTGTTTGTTAAAGGAAGTGGGCCAAGAATGTCCCATGGCTATTTTTTCCATAGGTTCACCTACTAAGTATTGCTGTAGTGGAGCCTTTGATGCTGCTGTGGATTTACGAGCAACACACTGGTTACATGTATTACAGTATTCAGTAATGTCATCTTTCATTCCGGGCCAGTAGAATGACTGTTTAACCCTGTGAAGTGTTTTCTCAATTCCTAAATGTCCGGCTGATGGAATGTCATGAAAATAATGCATAGTCCATGTCTTTTACTGTTTGGTACTACAAGCAGGTGCTTTTTCACGGTTTAAGTCTGTATCTTCAAATTTACAATGAAATAACCCATCAGTTAAAGTTAAGCGATCCCATTGCCGCCATAATGTTTTCAGTATTGAAGTACCTGATGACACGCGGTCCCAGTGTGGTCGTTCTGCATTATTCTCTTTTGCATTGATAAGAAGAGCCATGTTTGTATCATTAAATTGAGCTTCGCATATTTCAGCCGGGCTCTGACCATCAAGATAAAATCGGGTGGTTGAAGTACTAGGCGTCATTTTCATTACCCTTTCAGAAGAATCAAAAGTTTCGTCTTGTTTCGCAGAAAAAGTGACTCAGTATTAGAAACTTCACAGTCATCGTCATCGGCGTTATCGTTCAATTTTTCTTGTCGTTCACAGACACGACAAGGTCTGCGTGATAAAGCATCTGCATTTGAATGCTTAAGACCTGGGCGATGGACAATAGTCAAATCATAGGTTTCTAATTCTTGAACCCAACGCGCTATTTGACCTGAAGGCCTTTTCAACTGTTTTAACCAGCTAACTGCAGCATTATCTGTGCGTAGTAATGTAGGCTGTCCATAGAGATAAAAGTGAAAGGTTCTTAAAGCGACAACTACAGCGAGAAGTTCTTTTCTTGTCGTACAGTATGACACTTCATGTTTTGTTAAGTGACTTGCTCATATAAGCAATAACCTTTTCATGACCATCTTGCTTTTGTGAAAGTACTGCACCAACACATTTGTCGCTTCCATCAGTGTCAAGTATGAAAGGGGTCTCTGGAAGTGGGTATGCCAAAATTGGTGTCACTTGTTTAAAGCTTTCTTTAACTGTTCAAAAGCATTCTGAGCACTTTCTGTCCATTGGAATCTGACACCCTTTTCACATAATTTATGCAGTGGTCGGGCTATACTTGCAATCCTTGGATAAATTTTCTATAATACGAACATAGGCCTAAAAAGCTTCGGGTTTCCTTAGTTGTCCTTGGTTGAGGCCAGTTTTTCACAGCTGTGATTTTGTCGGGATCAGTTGATACACCCTGTTCTGAGACAACATCCCCAAGAAATTTGGTCTGCTTCTGGAAGAAGGCACATTTGGAAGGTTTAAGTTTTAAATTGGCATCAAGAAGCCTATCAAAGATGTTTCGCAACCTCTGGAGTCCTTCTGAGATGCTGTTGCTTGGAGAAATGATATCGTCCATATAAAGAAGTAGTTCTATCCATTGCAGACCTCGTAAAACATCTTCCATCAGTCGTTGAAAAGTTGATGGACTGTTGGCTAAACCAAAAGGCATAACTGTCCATTGAAATAAACCAAGATTAGTAGCAAATGCTGTTTCTGACGATCTTCTGGAGCCATTCCGACTTGCCAAAATCCAGAGCATAAGTCCATTGAACTGTAAAATTTGGAGTTCGCAAGTGCATCCAAGCACTCATCAACACGGGGGAGTGGGTATGCATCTTTTGTCGTCAAATACTGACGGCTCTATAGTCCACACAGAAACGAATACTGCTATCTTTCTTGGTAACAAGTACTACAGGTGAACTCCAAGGACTGTTCGATGGCTCAATTACACCTTTTTCAAGCATTTTGTAAATTTCTTCTCTTTCAGCTTGTCGTTTTCCCATTGGCTGACGTCTAGCTGGCTGTCGTACAGGTATAGCATTTCCTGTATGTATTCTGTGTTGTACGCGATCACATTTACCAAGATCGTTAGACGACTTCGCGAAGACACATTCATATTGTATTAGCATGTCTTTTAATTGCTTGCTTTCATCTTCTGATAAATGAATAGAACTTCTTTTGAATAGGTCATTTAAATGTTCAGGTAGTTCTTTTTCTTTATTTGTGTTTTCAGGTTTCAAGGTTCTTACTGTTTCCTGTTCAACCTTATTATCAAGGTATGGTTCACAAGACCCTACCGTTTGATTTTCATATAATGTCACGGTTTTGTTTGAGCAGTTTACAAAATTTATACAAATGTCTGATTTTGATGTTTCGATTACACCAGGGACCATACCAATGTCATCAGAAGATAATTTTACAGGTTCAGTTAAACCATACTCTGTTAACTTCTGTGGTTCATTAATTTCAACTGGAAGCCATATTGCTGAATTTGCAGGAATTACAGTTGTTCTTCGTACTAGAACTCTACACGCGACTAACTTTTCACTGCCAACACAACAATTTATTTGATCATGTTTTGTTACAATTTTGCCACTTTTATAGTTTATAGTCTCTACATACTGCAAAAGAAAATCTTGACCAATGATACCATCTTGTCCAATATCACAAATGAGGACTGATTGTTCAAACAAATGACCATTTATTTCAATGTTAATAACAGTTTTACCTAGTGTTTTTATTGTACCACCACTAGCATCATGAACAGGAGTAGGGAATGGTTCAACAGTTGGCTGCTGCTCTTTATCAATTTTATTGAATTTGTCTAATGAAATGATTGTAACTGTGGAGCCATTATCTATTAGAAATTCTATTTGTGGCCAGATATTGTTCAATTTGTGTAAAACCCATTGTCCCATTTCTTGTCTAATATGTGGCCTGTTCTTACAGTGGTCTGATTGAATAGTTACTTCATCAGGCCTTGTTGTTTCAGTTGTCGACTCACGGCCTACTGAGTCGACATGGTCGCGTTTCCCGACAAGTTTTCAGATGAGGTTTTAGCAGGTGTATTGTGATTTACAGTGTTTGAAGAAGGATGGTAGCTCTGGTGTCTGTGTCTAGATGGGCATTCCCTATATAAATGGTCAGTTGCATTGCATGTGTAACAGTGACGCATAGGTTTTGACCTTGAGTCTTGTCTTTTTGTAGTGGTGTGCGGAACAGGAGCGTTTTCAAGTCGTTCAAGTCTAGAATCTAATTTCTGGAGAAGATTTGAAATGTTTGAGTCAATACCAGATGTGTCTATAGCACGCACATTACCCCTAGTTTTTCTGCTGTTTGATTCTCCAATAATAGCTTCATATCTGTCTATTACAGCAGCAGCATCTTGCAATGTAGTACAGTTATTATCAATGCATCTGCATTTCATTTCGACTGGTATTAATTTGTACAGGTGATTGAGTGCAATTGCATCTTGAGCTCTGCTGTCCAGCTGGTAGTACGCTTCTTAGTAAGTTGGCGATGTCATCGCAAAGTGCAGTAATACTTTCCCCTTGTCTGCGCTGCCTTGTTTCCAGCATATTTAACCATTTGCCAGCATGGATACTGCTGCCAAATCTATGCTGCATTTGGTATGCCAGGGCATTGTAGTCTTGTCGCTGATGTGGATCAAGACTCATGTAGAAGGTGCGAGCCTGACCCCTAAGAGATGCCGCTAAGAACAGAACTTTATTTCTATCATCCCAGTTACCAAGCTCTGCACAGTTTTCAAAATGTGAACAGTATTCTTCCCATGATTCTTGTCCAGAATAAGGCTCCGGTTTCAGACTAGGTACAGATGTATGATATTTTGGGTTGTGAGGTCGGGAATAGACTGGATGTGGTTGTGTGGGAGGTCTAACAATGGAATTATTGTCATAGTCATTGTCACTAAGGATCATATACCTATCCCTTTTAATGTTACTGTGATTGACATTTCTCTATGCTCATATCTTTCTCTTGATGCTTCAAGTCGATGACGTCTATCACCATATCTATTTGAACTCCTGTGATGTTGCACTGCTCGCCTCTGGTAACAAGGCGAACGACTAGACTGGTAACGTCTACTAGTATGGGGTCTATGGAAATATGTGGGACTTTGACTCCTATCAGAGGAATCAGAATGATGTCTTTCGGTCCGTCTATGGTATCTAGACGACCTCCTAGATCTAGACTGGTGGCGTCTAGCATGATTAGATATGTGATTACATCCATTGGATATAACTGAATGGTCAGACCCAGGTGATCTGCTGGCCCTTCTATGGTTACTTGAGGACCTACTAGACTGGTGGCATCTAGTATTTGACTTGCTGTTTGTACTACTGGTTGTCTACTATTGACTGGTGTGCCCAGGTTAGATGCTGGTTTTTGGCATATACCAGCCTCACTTTCATGCATAAGCTCATGTTCATTATGTCTTTCATTGTTTATACAACTGTTATTGTCTGTATAATCATTGTCACTATTGCTGTGTGCAACATCATCAGTATTTATTTGTCCATTGTCATTTTGATTATTTACATTGAAGTAAACTTCAGAGTCTGAGTTATCTGCCATTATTTATTGAATTGTGTTTACAGCTAGTTAATAAGTTATATAGAGCATGTCCCTTTAATACAGCTATGTTTGTTGTAAGCACAATAAATTACAATTAATACATAACTGTCTGAGCACTTTACATAGTCTAGCTATTTAACTAAATGTTAGTGTCAGCAACAAAATTTATGTTCTCACGCATGTACCTAACGTAATACACTATACCGTTTTTAGTGTATGTGCGCCGAGTTATTGTAAAATCATATACTACAGTTAATATTTAATTATACTGTAGATCTGTTCAGTAACGTTAATCTAGCCTTAATTTTTTTTGCGCAGTTCGAGATGTATTCGGCAATAAAACATCTGCACTTCTGACACCAAATTGTAACGGCCGGCGGATGTCAGGGAAAACACACAGTTAATAACAAAGTTTAAAGTAAAGTTCCAAAATTTAATGAGGCACGAAATACGCGCTTAAGTTAACTATAGACTCTATGTCTATTCCTTTCAAGTAAGCACAATAAACAAATAAACTGTTCAATTTCACATTGAAATACGTATAACTTAATTAATATAATGTGGACACAGCTCAGGATATACAGTATATCGGAAAGACGGACGGATGATTTCAAAAGACTTACTGCCTAACTTGCAGTTTGAATTTGGCGCTCTTACGCAAGAACTACGTATACGAACAAAGTGCTGACGCCATTGTCCGCCAGCCAATATATAGCCTCCTGGGATGTGACCACGTGATGTAACTGACCAATGGCTGAAGGCCCGGTGAGGAAGGTGTGTCCGGGTAAACCAATCAAATACAGACCGGGCACCGTTCTCCAATGAAATCACAAAACGGTGACCGGCCGGGATTCCAGGTCACCAGTCTCTCTACGGAGCTTCAGCCAGGGCTTCTCGCAAATAATGTATTAAATAAACAAGGTCTTAAGTGAAAGTAAACCTCAAACAATTCCTTGTTTCATAACAAGTATTTTGATATATAACACTCTAAGAAATATGAAGTAGTTTAATCACAATCATGGAAAAACACTTTGAAGCGGGGCTGTTAGCAGACGCTCAGATAGTCCGGTAAGAGATTTTACATCGTCACAACAGAAATCATAAAATGCAACAAATATGGACTAAATCTAATCAAATATGAGTGTGGCTGGAATAATAGAATGTATACTGTTGCTGTTTACATAGGTACCTTACACCTTTACCAAGTAAATGTCACATAATCGTAAATATTTCACTACCGGTCTGCAACAACAACAACAAAAATGGCAGCCTCCATG
Source organism: Mercenaria mercenaria (assembly GCF_021730395.1). Classification (NCBI taxonomy): domain Eukaryota; kingdom Metazoa; phylum Mollusca; class Bivalvia; order Venerida; family Veneridae; genus Mercenaria; species Mercenaria mercenaria. Next base: position 55,336,766 of record NC_069366.1, read on the forward strand.
AAAGAAGCTTTTTGCGCAATAGAAAATCGTAAATATAAGAAGTTAAACTGTATATCAAGTGAAGTGACTTGACAATCTAGGCAGATATACTAATACTGTAAGTAAGTGAATAATTTCTGAGAGTTTACATGCGTTATCAGTTGAAATAAACAAGCTGGGAGCTGAAAATGTACATGTACAAAAATACAGTTTTGGGTTTCCTTACAATATATATATACATAATTAACTATCTAACTGAATCAGTATAATCTTAAAATGCGATTTGTAAATCAAAATTTTTAAACAATTATGCAGAACATATATAACCATCTTATTCTAGGTAGTATTATTCTAGAGTAAACTCATGTTCTTTATTTCATATAAACAATTCATTTTGAGACATAGTTTTCCGTACTTCGAGCATTTCAATGATCCGAAAATCAATTAAACTCCTCTGTAATTATGACATGTCTTCTTATCAAAAAAAAAAGAATAGTATTAAGATACGGTTACAAATAAGAAAATAATCTTTTCTTAAAAACACCAGTACCCTTTGAAAATGCTCCCTTGAAAATTGTTTGAGCAATGACTCGTATTTATTTTATGCTCTTCAGTGAAATACTGATATTTATCAGTGAAATAAAATTGATATTTTCACTGTTTCAAACAGTGAAAATATCATTTTTATTTTTCACTGGTACGGAACTACACTTGAATGCGAAAGAATATGAATTATAAATAATAGAAAATTCCATGCAAAATATACTTCAGTAAAGATATAGATGTATAACAATACTACCAGTATCATAAATATATACATTCTATCATAACAAAGTGTAACGGTAATCAGGAAACTTAATATAACTATTTACAGTTTTTCTACAAAGACATTCTGACGTCACAACATTTTGACGTCATGATGCGATGCACGTGACGTTACGCGGACAAACTGGATATAATTTGGTTAAATTCATTAAAAATACATAAAATAAATAGAAAATTTGTTTGTTTCAGTGTAAGATCGAAATATATTTCACTCGTGAACACCATAATTTACATTTTCACTCGTGGCTGCGCCACTCGTGAAAATATTGCATTATAGTGTTCACTCGGTGAAATATATTTCGATCTTACACTAAAACAAACAAATATCCTCTATTTATTTTATGTTTTCCAGTGAATTATAGAGTTTTTTCTGTGAAATAAAAGTGATAATCCACAGTTTTGAAAGAGTAGATTATCATTTTTATTTTTCACTGTTTTTGCCGATCTAGTTCCGGTCCTCCGTCCCGACAAAAGTCAAATTGTATACCGAGCGTTATGAATACCGGGGACCATAATGACGATGACGTCGTTAAAATGACGTCATTTGTGTTATGCGTTCTGTTGATCTTTCCCGCGATTTTCGACATTTATAAATTACGCAACAAAAGTAGAGTTTTACACATGAAATAAAAAGAAAATTTGTTTGTGTCAGTGAAATATCAATTTTATTTCACTCGTGAACACCAAAAAAGTCATTTTCACTCGTGGCTACGCCACTCGTGAAAATATCAGTTTTTGATGCTCACTTGTGAAATAAAATTGATATTTCACTGAAACAAACAAATATCCTATATATATATATATTTATACATCGACTCAGTGAATATAACAAAACCCTAGAAAATAAAAAAAAAACTGTAAGAAAATAGTCTAGATTATTTCCCAGTACAATACACTGATGAGATATGAAAACTCTACAGACATATGCCTGAATATATTTTTACTACAAAAAGCATTACCTTGAAATGTTCAACACATGCACATCTCGATTCTCTATAGCCATTGTGTTAATTTTACGGTCTGTTGAGCTGATTTAATTTGAACACATTGGAAATAGAGTATCGATTTCTAGATGATGTTTTTTATAGTAAAATATATTCAGGCATATGTCTGTTGCGTTTTCATATCTCGTCAGTGTACAACCAATCAAAGAATAGAACGGCCACTTCCTGATATGACTCAGTATACGATATATCACAAGCAACACGGAACTATCATTTGGACTCCAAATGAGCCGTGCCATGGGAAAACCAACATAGTGGCATTGCGACCAGCATGGATCCAGACCAGCCTGCGCATCCGCGCAGTCTGGTCAGGATCCATGCTGTTCGCTTTCAAAGCCTATTGCAATTAAAGAAACCGTTAGCGAACAGCATGGATCCTGACCAGACTGCGCGGATGCGCAGGCTGGTCTGGATCCATGCTGGTCGCAAAGCCACTATGTTGGTTTTCCCATGGCACGGCTCAAATGTCAAACCTGAGCCTCCGTGGTCGACAGGTTAAGGTCACTGACTTCGAATCATTTGCCCCTCACCAAGGTGGGTTCGAGCCTTACTCAAGGCGTTAATTCTTCGGGCGAGGAAGCTATCTAGCTACTTTACGTAAGGTCAGTAGTTCTACCCAGGTTCCCGCTCGTGATAATATAATGCACGGTCATGCACCTGGGGTTTTCTTCCATCATCAAAGCGCGAAATTTAAAGACGCCATTTGACCTAGAATTGTGCCGGTACGACATTAAACCCAACAAAGCTATCAAACAAGAGTCATTACACCAAAGGTCTGTTGTATCAGCTCGAGGCCGTTTTCCGTAGGGCAGATACGACAAACAAAAAATACATAACCGAAATGACACAGCACATCTTAATTAAAATTATAATAGTGCTCTGGAAATACATTATATGATCTGATGGAATTTTTTTCAATTTAAAAAATACAGAAAATTTACGTCATGAGAAATAAAAAAAGAGCGTATTACCTTGCTTGCAAGGGAATATGATTGTTTTGTAATCATTATTAAAATGATAATGCAAAATACCTAAATCTAGAATAAACATACCCGTGTGAGCGCATGGCCTTGATGCCATTCAATGGTCTGTCGTAGTTAATGTGCCCCTGTGTAAAAGGGCAGAAAATTTACATTTATGTAAAGAGAGAGAAAGCGACAATATTTGGTTTCTGCAATTTGTAAGATCAGATTAATCTGTAAAGTGTTTTTCAATTTTTCATATACATGTAGGTCTATTACACTGAAATTAAGCAATAATTCTCGAAATATAACAAATAATTACCAACTACCTTACTCTGCTCCATGTATTGCCATTTCAGTGTACTTTCTAGAACTCCACATTCAAAATTGTCATAAAATGCCTTCTGATACGCTGCATAATTAGTGTCTACTATTTTGGTCGAATGAACTGCTGATCCAAAGGCAAATTCCATCTTTGTCTGTTGAAGCTACAATAAATAAATCCCATGTCTTTAAAAAAATGTATCTATTTGAACTAAATCGAGTTCCCTGTAACCTAAGCTTGGCTTACATCGTGCAGTTCACGTGTAGCGAAAGCCTTTTGAAAATTGGCAGGGGAGTCATAAGCTGGCTCACAAACATGCTTAAGAGAACAAATGGTCTGTCAGACAACTAAATCTGCAGGTGAAGGACTCAGTAAAGGGCGAAAATTTCAAATTATTGAGTAAAAGTCTACGTGAAAGTACAACTCTACTGGCACGCGAATAGCTCCCGGACAGCAGTAGTACCCGGACACGCTCCCGCAATGCTCTATTTTCGCGATTCGTCTACATATTTTTGCCTAATCATACAGACGCTTGTTTTGGAGAAGTTTATCCAGTTCATTTTTTCACAGGTAATATATGAGTACAATAATCGTGGAAATCTTACCGCATGGTTACTTGTTTACATTTTCACTGTTGGGCTTCCGTTTTTATTGCGCATGCGCAAGAGAGGCCCGTCTGGAGGGTTTTTAAATTAAGGCTACATGTCTTTACTTTACGACTAGCAGACGATGCATATACTTCCAACAAGAAAACTTATTTTCTTTGTGACAACAACACTAATTTGCCAAAATATTTCATAATTTGTTCGATAAGCCAGTTATTGTAAAATTAACTTGTTGAAAAGCTTTGATACCCTCTCCAGATAAGGGAAGTAAATGCTGCCGGTCTGTCTTATACTGTTATATATGCCTTGTGTCCCTTTGTAAGCTGTGTTGAAGATTGATCATTTGTCTTTTTCATAATACCAGCTCATATGGGCAGTTCCCGATAAATATATTCATGAAAAATGGTGTCCGGGCATTACTTTCGAGCATCTTAAAATTTGACGTTTTACAGACCCCTTTTCGGGCCTCGCTAATTCCCCGCGAACTTGACGTCATTTCACAGGAAAAACCCTAAACTGGTAATACCGGAGCTAAGGTATGTATCTAGGTTAATCGTTTTTATTCTTGATATTGTTTAAGATTTAGAGGACGAAATAAATGCGATTTCCTTCCAGGGAATACTCGCGTGCCAGTAAATATAGTTTGATATGATGCCGAACTTTTTCAAAGTTTAAATCTACCTCAATATCCAAAGAGCTAGTGTCAACACCATTTCCAGTCAACCTGAAATATGATCCTGTCCAGAATTTTAAAGCGAAATTTGTTTTAGAACGCTAACAGGGAGATGTTAGAAGAGAATGAAACTACTCCTGACATTGCATGTTATATTTGTTTACTTCCGAACATTATTGTATACCAAGACTTCACGAATTTCCTGTATATTAACAATATTAGTGCAAAACTAATTATTTTATATTTTGTATTCGGATAAAGCATAAATCTATTAGCATATTATGGCAAACCTCCTATTCTTTCTACAACAAATAAGCTTGAAATTTAACATCACATTCTAATTCTACAGTACTTAATTTATTTGAAAACTGAAATCCACGCCACCATACTTGATTTACTTTTTAGAGTTTTCTTCTCTTACATCCGATAGCAATTTATTTATTTTCTCTTTTTTTTTGTTGTCCGTAAAAACTATTGATAAAAGCAAAAAACATTTTTTTATCGGATCATTCCATATATTGATGTTTATCTGGGTTTTATACTGTTCATACTTAATGTTGATATCCGCCTTCCTGTTTTGTTCGATTCTCTGATTTGCTCGGGATTTCCAGTCTAAATCATATGATACTAATTCCATACTAGCCGAGTCAACAAGATAATCCGTGTGTGCTTCCGTCTTCACGTAGATACGACAGGTGTGGTACCCTTGGATGATGCAAATTAAAACGTTGACACGTAATACACAGATACCTTTAAAATGACAAGTGGTGAGAATTGGTCAGTAAAGGTTGATGACTATTGACCATCTCCAGGAAATTATTGACCGAGACGAAACGAAATCTTTATGAACAGTCTTCGTATTAAACATAAAACGAAACCAAATAAAAGCAGACTCGGCTTAATTGAGTATGTTATTAAGTTGTACAGAAGTGTGCAAACCCCTAACGTCCTCTACTTCCTCCCCTCTAGCACCAAATTACTTGGTACTCTGCGATAAAGACATGTTGATTGGATTCAATAATAATAATAATAATAATAATAATAATAACTTTATTTAAAGAAGGTAACACATAAAAATATATAACAGTGTTAGAACATATTAAATATCTTAAGTTTCAATGTGGCCTTCTGTAATATTAATAAAAACAGTTCAACACACAAAAATAGATTAAAACTGATTATCTGATTATAATATAAGACAGAATTAGAATGATGAGCATTTAAATACAGCATTCACTCTAGCCAAACACTCCGTTTAATTAGAAAAAAATAAGTATACAATCATAAAAAGTAAAATCACTCAGATATGCATTCACCCATTAAAAGAAAATAAATAAATAGCAATTGCAGAAAAAAGTTGTAGCTTATTCAGATCCTAATAAGTATCTTTTGTATTTGCTTTTGAAAGAAGTAAGTGAATCCACACAACGAATATTTTGTGGAATGATATTCCATACTTTAGCACTTTTATAGCCAAATGATCTTTTCATATAATTTGTGCGGCATTTAGGTATTAAAATATCATTATGTATAACTGATCAAAGGCCATAAATTTCATTGCTGGAAAATGTTAAAATATCAGGTATGTAAGATGGTATCATATTTTTTGTAGTTTTAAATATCATTACTCCAGTATGGTATTTGCATCGATCAAAAAAAATTCATCCATCCGAGTTCTTTTAACATTTCAGATTTATTTGTCTGCAGTTCTTTACTTAATACCATCCTAGCAACTCTTCCTTGAAGTGCAAAAATCTTATTTAATTCAATGATCCCAATACATCAGAAAATATAACCACACTGAAGTCAAAGTTGATAATTTTAATAAGAAAGTCATTTTAAGAGGCATAATAATTTCAATTCATTAGCTATTTAATGGTAGGCAATTTGTTATATTGATCTTTCATACCCTTAACAATTTAACATTCTTACTTATCTTATCTTGAACAGCAATGTTGCATATCTTTATGGCAGTATTGACTTTTTTCATTTCATTTGACCTAAGTTGTCAAAATTTAAATTAAAACGAAATAGTTGTCAGAGGAAAGATAGGAAAAAATAATTAACTGTTTTCCCACAAGATTCCTTTTCTCTTTTTTGTACAGCCAGTCTAATTAGAGGATTCAAAGTGATATACCCTTCAATCTATATTATGAATTTATATTCCTAGTTAATAAACAAGTGGGACATGATGGTCCTATTTCGCGCACCTGAGTTTGACCCTACGGAGATAATTTGGACTTAATCTTTGTAGAGAACCACTAGATGATGCTATGTCCCAAATACCAAAGCCCTAGACCCAGTGGTTTTGGACAAGAAGAGTTCCAAAGTTTTTCACTATATAAGTATATATAATCATATGACTCCAGGTTAGGACCATATTTGACCCTAGGGGGATAATTTGATAGAGGACCATTAGATGATGCTACACACCATATATCAAAGCCCTAGGACCTATGTTTTAACAAGAATATTTTTTAAGGGTATCCATTCGGCTGCTATGGCAAACAGTTTTCTGAATGGAATTCAATTCTTTGAACTACCTTTAAAGAAGACCATCCAAGGAATATCCTTGTGAAGTTTCATTAAGAATGGCCTGTTGGTTTAGGAATAGATGTTGTTTAAAGGAAAGTGTTGACGGACGGGCGGACGCCGCACAGCGAGCGATCACAATAGCTCATCCCGAGCACTTTGTGCTCAGGTGAGCTAAAACGCGGCAACTCTTGACATGACATTTTTCAGTTGGTTTCATTTTCACTGCAGACATATGCATACATTGTTTTATATTTGAGAACAAATTTATTAAACCGTTTTCATCGTAAGGTATTGAAGTATCATCAAATAAATTTCAACATTATTGTAATCTAGCTGTTTTGACAGAGATATCTGGAAAAGTTTTGCGTCAATTCATTGCTTTTGCAGAACACGATCATTTATTATAAAAATCTGGACAATGGTTATTTTTCCAGAATCACTACGTACCATTTCTTGTATGAACAACACCTCCAATTTCACACCATTGTCCAGGTTGAATGTTAGGTGTGGTACCAAATTCCATATATATATCTATTTCTAAAATAGTAGTATACAAGTGAGCATTGACATTTTTATTATTTTTATACACTTATGTTTTACTAAATACGTGATAAAAATATGGTCAAAGATTCAAGGCTAGAGAACGTGTTATTATTTCTCCCTAATTTGAGAGATCCAGGTCCTCTGACTCATATTTAGCATAAGCATAAAAGTTACAATATCAAATATTTAAACACATTATGAATATTCATACACATACCGTTGCCATCTTTGCAATTCAGCTGCATAGCTACACTCTGACACGTCTTATTATTTGCAGTACTCAACAACTTTACATAGGCTGTGGTCTTATACCGGGAACCAGCATGCAAATTAACATTGTGTGCTAATCCACTCCAGTTTTGGTTCCTGTTCTTTCAGAGAAATCAAACAAATAGCAAAAGGTCTCAATAATTGTTTTGAAATGAATGACCTTGCATGGTCATAAAGGCTTCTGTAATTGAACGCTTGTTGTGGGGACCGTGGTTCAACTACTTAATTTCTTCAGGGGACTATAAAGAATTTGTTTCCATTTCTCTTTAGAGGTTAAACCTTATGAAAATCAGACTTTAGACAAAAGAAAGATATGATGATTTATTTTTATCAATGTAGTGAAATTGCATTCAATTTGGGCACAGTAATGTCATCATTCTTTCCTAAATCAGGCATTACCATATATAGTAGTAATTGCAGCATTATATTAAATACATTTAAATGTTGAGCTTTAATTTAAGGTATTCATTTAAGCATTCAAATGAATATTAGTATCATATGATGACCTTAAATATGACTTTTCAGATTTACTATATGTGATAATGCTCAAATAAGAAAAGAAAGATGATAAGTGACTAGTGACTATATCTTGTTTTGTTTTTAGTTCGTTTTATATCATGCTTTTGGCAATCTACTTGTTTCCGGCTCTATCAAGAAATGCCCTAATATGTTTCCCATTTATGTATTTTCTTGATGTAATCGTCAGCCAGTTAAGGTACTTTTATACATTATTAGCAATTTGGAAATATTTTTGCCAAGTAGTAGCAAACTTCGTTTTTACCAAGTGACCTGACTTACCCGAAACATTACACGATAGGACACATTTTAACCTATATTGTTCGAAATTTACAAGGTATCAGATCTCAAAAACGCATAAAAGTTAACTTAATCAATACTTTACATGTATAATAAAAGTAAATTCCATTTCTTATCAGATTGCGTAATAACAAATATACAGAGTAATTTGAAGAGGAAAATTGTTTTTGAGCTTTCAACATATTATTTCCAACGCTTTTTCTCTTTCTATGTTTCAGTAATGAATATAAGGATCGTACCTGTTGGATAGATGTGCGCTGTGGTGACCATGGTAGGCGTCGTTACTCTGAGTCAGTTGACAACCCCTGCCGTACCAATTTCCATTGAAATCACTAGATTCAAAATCTGCATTGTGGAGCAAATTTTTAGCAGCATTCGATATCCCCGTAAAACCGGCTAACAGTACAATCCACGCTATCATTTTTAAACATGTACACAGAAGGCATACTGGATTGTGACGGTTTCGAGTCAGTGGTAATCCTTATCAGTATTTGCAATAAAGGTCAACAACTGTGTACATCAAGATGACTTGTTAGTATACACTGATCCGTTTCAATAATTTTGTTTATTTGTACATAAATATACACTTGTTCCATAATTATGTCTTTGACAAGTTTTGTTCCTTTTCAAAAAAAGAAAGATATTGAAAATTACAAATAGAAGGAAACTAGTATTCTATGATGGACAGAACAAACAAAAAAGAACATTTGAAATTATTGTAATCTAATTTTTGTCTTAAATACGAAACCAAAGAAATAATCATTAGAACTAAAATGAATATATATATAAGTAACATAAACAACAACGGAACAAAAAAGGAAAGAGTTAGACTAGAAGTTAGACTGTCAGTCGCTCGACCTTGAGGCGCTTGGTTCGAGCCAAAGTGAGGACAAGACCATCCCGTCTTTTATGACAAAGGTACTGGCTTTTCCAGAACTAAAATATCATAATCTAACAATAGCATCATGAATTAGCAATTTGCTTTGTTGTTATCGAAGTGTAAATTTGTTAATATAGGCACCTGATTGATGGCCAAACTGTAGTTACCATGTTATAGTCAGCGTACATAACCATATCGTTTTAGCTTCAATTATACTTTATCAGTTATCATATAATGAGATAACTGACGCTATGTTAAAATGTAAGTAAGTATTAAGAGGAACACAAAATGTCACATTGAAAAAATGAAATATGATTATCCAGCAAATGAAGTGATTCAATAAATGTATATTATCATTATATAAATGCACTTTACCTAACTGAAATACATGTATTAGCCAGGGAGCCAAAAGTGCGAAAAGTGCCTAGAAACGGGATTTACCTGTCCGGTCATGCTATAGTCAGTTTCTATATATATTATGAAAGTGCAAAGTCTCGCGGATCAGAAAAATCGGGCCTGCAAAACAAAAGCTCTTGCGAAATTTGAGAATATTAAGGGGAGATAACTCTGTATATTTGCAGTTTTTTAAGATTCAAAATGCTTTTTTGCTAACAAAACATGGCATCATGTTTCTAAAATCAGTTCAAATATATATATTTCAACATTGCTTTTACGCATAAGGCTTATGGTTGAAAAATAAGCAAAATGTACTCATTTTATGTACATTTTATTATAAGATTTGGCACCTAAAATACCAGAGAATAAAATAAAAATATTTAACCTAAAATTTACAGTATGAAGAAGTAACCTTTAAAATGGTCTTATTTCTCAAAGTCATTTATTAATACCGCTGCGAAACAGTCTGTTAGAATAGAAAATCATCTAGATACTCTAGTTCAGGTTTGGCTAAGAAATACGCAAACCCGGGGTATTTTATGTACCCCACCCACTTTATATAATGCAAAAAATGTATAATAAAAATATTCGACCAACAACCAAGAAGATATGTTCTTTTTATCACGTATACAATATAATCTATAATTTTGACCATTTAAAGCTGGATGAGGGGTATTTAAAAGATTTTAAACAAAAAACGGGGGTAGGAAAACCTATGTATTTTACAACCGATAATTAGAATAAACAACCCGTTATCAGATAAGAGGAACACTAATGGAAGTCGAAAAAACCTTTACTTGCAAACTATTCATTTGGAAAGTAATTTATTTAGATACACTATAATGCAATCTAGTTCAGGTTTGGCTAAAGAATACGCAAATCCTGGGTATTTTATGTACCCCACCCACTTTATATAATGCAAAAAATATATAATAGAAATATTTGACAAAAAATCAATGAGATATATTCTTTTTATCACGTATACAATATAATCTATGTTTTTGACCATATAAAGCTGGATGATGGGTATTTAAAAGATTTTAAGTAGAAAAAGAGGGTACCCCATCCTCTTTATATAATTGTATAATGCAAAAAATTCATAAAAAAAATATTCGACCAAAATAAAGGAGATAGATACTTTTTATCACGCATACAATGAAATGCATATTCTTGACAATTTAAAGATGGATGAGGGGTATTTAAAAGATTTTAATAGAAAATAGGGATATGAAAATGATGTCTTTTACAACCGATAATTAGTTAACAACCTGTTATTTACCATTTGATAAATACGAGCAAGACTAATGAAAGGGATGAAACCTTTACCTGCAAACTATTCATCTGAAAAGAAATTCATTTTAATACTCTTTCGTGCAATCTAGTTGGCGACAAAAAGCGCAAATCCGTGGTATTTTATGTACCCCACCCACTTTATATAATGCAAAAAAAAAAAATGTATGATAAAAATATTCGACCATCAATCAAGGAGAGATATTCTTTTTGTCACGTATACAATATAATCTATATTTTGACAACTTAAAGATAGATTCGGAGTATTTAAGAGATTTTAGATTTAAAACAGTAGACAATAATTAGAATTAACAACCTGTTCATTGTGATGTGATAAAATGCAAGCAACACTACCGAAAAGTACTGAAAGCTTTACATTCAAACTTTAATTTTTTACTATCTCATTTGAATTATTAGTAACTTTCATTTGCAAGTTTGTCAAATCCAAAAAAAAAAAAACAGAAGTAATTTATTCACCAACCCACCTTGAATAAGGCAAATGATTATACCATAGGGGCAAAAATAGCGAAAATGCACGGAAATCGATATTGCTAGTCCGTTGTTCTCTTCAAATGATTATAGTTAAATGCTGATTTATTTGGAAAGTTCGTGACTGCAAAACTTATCCAACTGCTAAATGAAAAGTCAAGGACAGTTACTCTTCACTAATTTTAAAACATATCTTAGAATTATTATTATGGTGATTTGCACTAAATATGAGCCACGCCATAAGAAAACCAACATAGTGCATTTGCGACCAGCATCGATCCAGACCAGACTGCGCATCCGCACAGTCTGGTCAGAACCCATGCTATTCGCTAACGGTTTCTCTAATTGCAATAGACTTTGAAAGCGAACGGCATGGGTCGGTCTCGATCGATGTTGGTCGCAAATGCACTATGTTTGTTTTCTGGATCTATACTGGTCACAAATACACTACGTTTGTTTTCTCATGGTGCGGCTCATATAACTTATCTGAAGTTATATAAAATATGATATAAAGAAGAGGTGTTTGTACAAAACATATGCCCCCATGATGGTTTGTTGAAGGCAAAGGTGAGTGTAAGTTCTAATTTTATAACATTGACCTTGACCTTATTAACATCAGGTGTCTTCTACAGACTACAAACATTACATTTTAAGGGGATCGACAGACAAAACGTTCCTTATTTACTGGGTGGTAATCATATTAGACTTGAACTAGGTAATTGTGACCTTTTTCCTTGATCAATTGTCGCAAAACAATATTGCTCATTTACTGACCGCAGAAAATAATTCTTTTAAATTCAATGATAGCTGATTTTTAACGTCATTGAGCGGAAACCAGACTTTATTCTGTAAAGGCACGAATGGAAAATGCTTAAGATATTGTATCTGCGTCAAATCTAATATAAAATACACTGTATCCTGCTGGTGTAATGCAATGCCTCAAAAGTGTCGCAGAATAAAACACAGTCTGTTCGACACAGAATTAGATAAATTTGATTAATACTAGTGTATAAGTTGCGAAAAAGACATACTGAACTGTTGCAGTCTAAAATCACATATTTGAAGTTAAAACTATATAACGTATTACCATTTACACTGCCAGTGCAAGTTATAGTACGAGATAAAATCATTTTTGTGGTGTAGCCGTAAAGTTTAAATTGATACAAGTATTTCTATATACAGATCGGAAAAATAGTTACGCATGATATTATGAAGTATTGTGTTAATGTCTACTTTAATTGCACATGCAGATGTAACTATTTGTCGTTAGTACTGCAGGAATGTGTAACTAAAATTGTGCTTCAGATGGACTGCATATAAATAAAATTCTAATTACTATTATAGCCTTTAGTGCCAAACCAGTAAATGTTATCTAAAATGAAATGACTCTGTATAAATACTTGGTTCATGGCACTGTGTTGTTCAATTCGTAAAAAAATACAACAAATGTTTAATTCTAATGTCATGTATAAAAACACTAATTGAAGGGCTTGCCTATCAATAGTCAAAACTATTTGTTGTTTGTCATCCAGACATAGAGCAATATACTAGGTAATTTAAAAGTAATGACAAACATTCAATAAGTTTATAATTTAGATTATCTAAGACTTATACTAGCATTTTCTGAGAAAAAAGGGTCATGTATATCGGTCACCTGTTACATTTGGCCCAGGGAACATCAAGATAACTATCTTGACCAAATTTCATGAAGATAGCGTCATTAATGTGGCCTCTACAGTGCTATCAAGCTTTTCCTTTTATTTGACCTGGTAACCTAGTTTTTGACCCCACATAATCCAGTTTCAAACTTGGTCTAAAGATTATCAAGTTTGCAAGTTTGTGTCAGATCAAAGCATAAATGAAACCTCTTTATGGCTTAACGGTCAATCAAATCAGTTTTCGAACTGAACCGAGATCGTATCGTGACTTAAGTTGTAAGTGTGGTTAAAGTCAAACGTAAAATGTCATTTCTAGCGTGTTCATAATGTAACAATTAACAAATTTTGGGACTTTCGAGGTTCAAACAGGGGTCGTTATTCTGGAACCTATGATTTGATCTGATGAAGTCACCATGGAATGCAAGATTTATTGCTGTTAAAGATATTTCGCAAGTTTGTTTCAAATCAAACTATAAGTGAAGTGCCTGTGTGGCTACAAAAGCCAACATGGCAAATTTTGGCCCTTTAAGGGGCCACCACTCCAGAACACATTACGGGATCTCGCCAGTTTTTGACAGGAACCGAAATATTATGCCAATAGAATATATGTGCAAGTTTGATTAAAATCAATTGCAAAATGTGGTCTCTACCCTGTTCACAAGCCAAAACAGAAACTTTTGGCTCTTTAAGGAGCCCTAACTCTGGAACCCATTATGGGATTTGGCCAGTTTTCAAAGCGAGATTTTATACCAGTATAAGTTGCTATGTTGTTTCTCATCAGTGTTAGGATTCCTCCCTTGCTCCTACCCAACCTGTCACAACGGAAGCACTGGTAGCCTCTTAACATTGAAGGATTTATCCTCGCTAAGGTGAATCTCTTCGATGCAGCAGACCTGAATGTCCTTATCAAACAATATGTTCTCTAATTCATTTTCTTATTGAGGAGTGCTTCTGCATTCCAATGCATAACCTTGAAAGGTTGCATTATTTTTTTTTTGTTCCTGGTGGCCAGTAGATTTCCTCCCTCGTCTCCTAGCTCTTATACAAGTTGCGCGCAAGTTTGATTAAAATCAATAGTAAAATGTGGTTTCTATCGTGTTCACAAGTAATTGTGGACGGACGTAAGGACGGACGAAGGCAATCACAAAAGCTTCCCTTGTGTCACTACGTCACAGGTGAGCTAAAACTCTGACAGAATCTATTTGAATTATATATGTTTGGGGGATATAATTACGACCTTTTTGTACGATTTGTTAAATTTCTTGAATAGTGATATAATGCATTATCATTACATTGATTAGTTTTAAAATCTTCTGAATAGTAAAGATTATTCAAAATGTCTAATTTTATAAACATTAAAGTTATACATTATGTCAAATTTCTACATTACATTCAATACATCAGAACTACATTCCATCAATCTGTTTATCATGAGAAAGGTAAAAACAGATGTGTACAACCCCGAAGCAAGCACTTATACTTTGTTAATTTGTAAAAACTGTATTGATCGATCAATCACATTTTATACATAGTTTGAGATGGGTGGGGTAATGTTCATACCCCTACAATTTCACAATTTTGACAAAATTGCACAAAAGAGTATTTAAATTATTAACTTTCAAATGAACAGTTAGCAAGTAAAGATTTCGTCGCCTTTTATTATTGATGTTTGTATTTATTTAATGGTAAATAACGGGTTGTTTGTTCTAATTATCGGTTGTAAAATACATAGGTTTTCCTACCCCCTTTTTCTATTCAAAATCTTTTAAATACCCCTCATCCATCTTTAAATTGTCATAAATATAAATTATATTGTATATGTGACAAAAAGAATATATCTCATTGATTTTTCGTCGAATATTTTTATTATACATTTTTTGCATTATATACAGTGGGTGGGGTACATAAAATACCCCGGTTTTGAGTATTTCTTAGCCACGCCTGGAGTATATTGCACGAAAGAGTATTTAATTAAATTACTTTCCAACTGAACAGTTTGTAAGTAAAGGTTTCATCGCCTTTAATTAGTGTTGCTCTTATTTAATAACGGGTTGTTAATTCTAATTATTGGTTGTAAAATACATAGGTTTTCCTACCCCCTTTTTCTGTTTAGATTTTTTTAAATACCCATCATCCAGCTTTATATGGTCAAAAATATAGATTATATTGTATACGTGATAAAAAGAATATATCTTCTTAGTTGTTGGTCGAATATTTTTTATTATACATTTTTTGCATTATATAAAGTGGGTGGGGTACATAAAATACCCCGTATTAGCGTATTTCTTAGCCAAAACCGAACTAGATTGCACGAAAGAGTATTTAAATAAATTATTTTCCAAAAGAATAGTTTGCAAGAAAAGGTTTCATCGCCTTTCATTAGTGTTGCTCTTATTTAATAACGGGTTGTTTATTCTAATTATCGGTTGTAAAATACATAAGTTTTCCCACCCCCTTTTTCTGTTTAAAATCTTTTAAATACCCCTCATCCAGCTTTATATGGTCAAAAATATAGATTATATTGTATACGTGATAAAAAGAATATATCTTCTTGGTTGTTGGTCGAATATTTTTATTATACATTTTTTGCCTTATATAAAGTGGGTGGGGTACAAAAAATACACCGGATTTGTGTATTTCTTTGCCAAACCTGAACTAGAGTATCTAGATGATTTTCTGTTCTAACAGACTGTTTCGCAGCGGTATTAATAAATGACTTTGAGAAATAAGACCATTTTAAAGGTTACTTCTTCATACTGTAAATTTTAGGTTAAATATTTTTATTTTATTCTCTGGTATTTTAGGTGCCAAATCTTATAATAAAATGTACATAAAATGAGTACATTTTGCGTATTTTTCAAGCATAAGCCTTATGCGTAAAAGCAATGTTAAAAGATATATATTTGAACTGATTTTAGAAACATGATGCCATGTTTTGTTAGTAAAAAAACGATTTGAATCTTAAAAAACTGCAAATATACAGAGTTATCTCCCCTTGATATTCTCAAATTTTGCAAGAGCTTTTGTTTTGCAGGCCCGATTTTTCTGATCCGCGAGACTTTGTACTTTCATAATATGTATAGAAACTGACTATAGCATGACCGGACAGGTAAATCCATTTTTTTCATGCCTTGGCTCCCCGGCTATATAGAGTATTACAAGCAATGACAGAAGTACATCTATCATTCCCACTTAATTATATCACTACTAAAGCTCATAAAATGAAAGCGCATGATTCATTTCGGAAAACATACATGGAATTTGAAAGCGGTAGCTCAAACTTTAATTTTTGATACATCATGTGCAACAAATATTGACTTAGTATACAGGAAATAAGTCAGTGATATCTAACCATAGTGATACATGTACTTCAAAAAAAAAAGCACATCGTAAGGCTCTTCATCAAAATTTGGGTATTTCTGGAAATCATCTGTAGCGCCTTGTGTTGAACTTTTCTTCCATGATTTCCCAAACGTTGATCGCTTGCGACTGCTACAAGAAAGCAATTGTCACCTAAATATCATTTAGTTCAATGTTATCTGTGTTCACTTATTAAGACTGTAAACTTGTTTGCGGCTGTATAATTGTACGAGTAGAGTTTTAGCTGCATCATTTTCTGTGTCCATTTAAAGAGGATACACACGATAGTCCTGTTTTCACTTTATTTGCAATCAGAGGACACGTGCATTCAAAACTCTTGCGATTATTAAGGCGTGTGGTTCCCTTATCAGTAAGTGGTTGCAATTACATATAGAATGAAATTAGGGTTCTTATATACGATTTAAACTTAATTCTTGTCAAAAAAATGTTGCCTTGTTTTTGTGTGTTACTTTATCTTCTTCTACCCAAGACGTTAAAATGAAACAAAATAGCAAGAAATAAAAAAATAAAAACCTTCAAAATCACTACCCACTCATAATGTACCAAATCTGTCGCTCTCATTAACTAGGATCACGCGTCATTTACTTACAAAGTCTTCTCCTCCGAGATGAAAAGACTCGTTGCTGAGCTGTACGAACTTTCCTCCATCACTTGGCAGACGACTTTCTGATGAAACGTTAATTGGCGTCCATAAATTTAAGTAGTGGCGGTCCTCAGGAATCTTGAAATATAACAAAATAAAGTCACTTTGCATAAAAAAAGTGCAAACCGAGAAACTACCCGGTGGTTTTTTGCAACTGCTTTTTTCCCTCATCCAACATATTTTGAAAAAAGGTCTGTATCAAGCAGGACCATACCAAGGGTGAGAGTAACACCGTCATGGATCTTACCGCAATTTTGTAAATCTGTTCCATTTTTCATGTTGTGGTGGTATGAACGACTTCTAACAGGAAAACAGGAATTATCTACATTTTGACACATAATGACAAGATATCAGCATGGAAATTGAGAATGTTTGATGTACCCTTAAAGTTTGCTGATTAGCATTATTATGATATCAACGGTATATAAGGTCAACACCATTCTTAGTGTATACATAATACTCTTACTTGAGAGCGTACAATGTAAAAATATTTATATCATTCTACAAAACCATTGTCAATGTACTATATATATATATATTAAATTGCGGAAAGGGGCTGCATGAAGAGACCACACTTTTGGACGGTAGAATGCCTTCAAAAACTCATCATTGTTTTAAAAAAAAACTGTTACATGTCTTCGTACTGATGCATTTGCAACAATGTCTTAGTGCTTAAACTTTACATAACTAGGTTAGACATCGTTCTTGACAATTGTTTACTTTTATTTCTGTACAAAAGACATTCTTTTTTAAAGTGGGGGCGGGCTCGGTGGGAAACTCTTACAATATTTTATGTTTCCAATTCTACAGGACAGAACAGTGAAAATGTATAGGACAGATACGTTGTTTGTAAAGATTTTGTTCATTCACTGATTTTGTGGTATACTGCTAAACCTTCACTACTGGCACCAGATCAAACAGATCAAACAGAACATGAAACACTGTGTAACATGTTATACCCTACCCATTTGTTCAGTATGAATAGTACTCATTTACCGAGTTGCGCTATCATTTCAAAAATGCGCGGTACATTTTCTCGTTTATGATCATGTTTCTTTTGGTATACCTAGTGGGAGGGTTTAACATATTCTCTTTGGTCTGGCGCCAGTGGTTACCTCTGTCTGTTCAAGACTACGGATGAAGTCGAAGAAGCATACACGAGTTTATAATATCCTGCTTTCCCAACTATGGTATCGAGGATATCAGATCATTGACTCTTGTTTAGGGGTGTACGTAATCTTTCAAAGTATGAGGACATAAATGTACCAAAGATAATAGGTAAGGGTAGATTTCTCGGAAGCACAGATCACCAAAAACACAGCTCGTACCATAAACAAACTTGAACTGACGCTTTGAAGTACTAGTAACACATACACTACATTTCGCAAACAAAAAATACACCAAAGTGTTCTTCTATTCATACATTTTCAAAACAAACAAGGACGAATATATAACAGGGAAAGCCACGTTCCAAAAACGCAGCCTCCCCAAACCACAGCTCACAGCCCGTGGACGTACAAACAACTAGACAAAGTAAACACACACAGGTGCGCATAGATAAAGCAAACACACGCGGCATAAACTACACGGCACCGTCTTAGACAATCATTGACAAAAATTACTGCCGGGGAGCTTAAACCGTTTTATGGTGCACACCTAACCCCCCTTTAAGCATTACTTGCCACATTTTCCCTACAGGTGGTACAGCATAAGTCATATCAAAATTGTGGTAACTCTTAAACGTTTGCATACATGTATCTTGTATTTTGTCATCGTCTGTCTGTAATATCAGTATCTGAGGCAAATGCAGCAAGGGAAGTGATCAAAGAAAATGATATACATCATATATTTAAATTTAACAGCGGTCTACATAAGGCGTTAGGTGAATAATATTATGATAACGTGATTTAAGTTATGGATACCTATGGTAGTCTGTGTGAAGTTAGTAGAATAGCAGAATAGCAGAATAACTCCAGCAGAATAGCAGAATAACTCCAGCAGAATAGAAGTATAGCAGAGTAGAGAACAAAATTAGAAAGACAAAAATGCTAAATGATATTTTTTTTCATTTAGAAAGACAAAAATGCTAAATGATTTTTTCTTCGTTTTACTTCGCATCTGTATGACAATTAAAATTTTTGCGGTAAGCACGTTAACATTATAATTCTTTTTAAAAAATCAACACCATTTTTGTCAGTTAAAAGAACAATTTTAAGGCCAACTTTATACATTATACGTCTCGCATATGACCTCGCACAATTAACATTAGCCTAAGACTCTTTTTGCGACATACATGTTACCATTATTGCTTTAATAATTGTTAACAAATCATTTTAGTCTGTTGAAAGATTGGTAACATGTTTACTTTAAGAACAGTCTTAGGCTAATTTTAATTGTCATACAGATTCGAGGTTAAATGGGCATTTTTGTCTTTTAATGTTGTTCTGTTGCTATTCTGCTGGAGTTGTTCTGCTATTCTACTGTTCTGCTATTCTGGTGGAGTTATTCTGCTGGAGGTATTCTGTTATTCTGCTATTTTTAATGTTGTTCTGCTATGATGCTGTTCTGCTGGAGTTTTCGGCTATTCTACTGGAGCTTTTCTGCTATTCTACTGGCGTTGTTTTGCTAGCCTACTATTCTGCTGGAGTTTTTTCTGTTTTTCTGCTATTCTGCGGACTTCAAAAAAACCTACGGTAACATATTTCTGCTTATTAATATTGTAAACATTTTCGACGAAGTATATGCCTTTTTTCTGAAAACATTTGAGCAATTTTATAAAAAAAATATGTTTAGATTTTTCATTTATTGATTGTTATTATTCTTCTGACATATTTATAAAAAGTGTCTAATAAAATCTATAAAAAATCTTTATGAAGCAAACCGCGCTGCAATATCGTTTCACCCTTTATGGACAAGTGTCTAATAAAATCTGTAAAAATCTTTATGAAGCAAACCGCGCTGCAATATCGTTTCAACCTTTATGGACAAGTGTCTAATAAAATCTGTAAAAATCTTTATGAAGCAAACCCCGCGGCAATATCGTTTCACCCTTTATTGACAAGAATTCATTTACGCTTAAAAGCCATTCCAGTATCAGGTTTAAAGTCGATGGAAAGGTAGTCTTAATGACTTTAAAGTTCATGAGCAATTTCTCGGGTCCGAGGTACAACTGGTAGGCATACATGACAAAATCTACACGTGTAAGAAGATATCTCGAAACAACCACAAATCACAAAGTATAATAGCATACTCGGTTTAACTGGAGGTAATGAAAAGTGGAACATCCCTCACATCCGCTAGAACCTACCGAAGTCGACCTCTATAATATAGAATGAACCAACCGATATTCCAAGACCGAATTAATAACACTGAGATAAGCTCATATTTTACTATTTCAGCGTACCTTAAATGAAACTATTCTGTGCAAACGGGAAAGTACATTTATTGACGAGAGATATTTTTACTTATATTCAATCTTCAATCTTTGTGAGAAAGTATATTTTAAATGTAAAGAAGAAAAAATAATAGAATAAACAATGCATTTAATCAAATAGTAAGCTTAACAAATGTGAGTTTTATTTATGGTAGCATATTTCTGCCAGAAGATTGAATGGTCACGGTCCTTTAGGAAAATATCTTGATAAAGCAGTCTGCTGAAAAGAATATCTCAATAGCTGAGAGTTTCCTGGAAATAATCATTGCGATAACTTACATTATTATCTTGATACGTTTTGCACCAGTTCTCACAGCTGCCATATATTAGCTACAATTCAGAAAATTAATTATCTCGATATTTCAAACTTTTCTGCAACTTTTACCTCAATTTATTGCGACAATGTTTTCAGAAAATTGCACATATTTCCAGAAATAGGTGCAATATTATGTTGATAGCTACCTAGCTATTCTGTGGCAGAAATGCCACCGTACATCTTATTTAGAGTAGCGACCTATAAGTTCTTTGCTGCTGAGTTCCAGAAGTAGCTCCTAGACTATGACTATGATATATCCTTTTACATTTTTATGATTAAATGTAGTGAACTGAGCCAGTCTATATCCTATGTCCAACACATATAATTTTAACATCATTCCTCTGTGAAAACCTCTGAAATAGACTGGTTTTTGTCTCTATGAAATTGAATTCGACAAAAATGGGGAAAATGTAGAATTGTATTTATTATCAGTCTAGTGACTAGTCTACTGAGTTCCCTTTGCGATTTTTAGCGTAAAGCCTCGTAGAAAAGTTGACTTTTGATGGAGAGCTTCAACTTATGGATGGAAGTTGAAAATCAAAATCATAAATAGTGTACATATAATGTATTATGAAACCAATCAAGACAATATTTTGTTTTAAAAAGAAAGATATTAGACTTATTACATGTAAACTGTTCCAGTCAGCGATCTATGAGTTTGGACGTTCCTATACAAAGGCTCAGGATTTCATTCTTCAAGATAATGATTTTCAGCACATAGTATATTCTGTTTATGTGATCTCAGCAAATGTATATTCAATCTTTGGAGAACAGGTCATATTAACTATATTTCAGAGAGAGAAACAACTCCACTCCGCAAAGTTAGTATTGCTTTATTCAAAAAGAAACTCATTCACAAAATTAACCCACAATGACATGTGACACAGACGGTGTTCCTCCTGAAAATGAAAACATACAAAAACGCTGTAATCAATCTATATAAATATTTTGTTTTTGGCACAAAAGCTTTTATTTATTAAAACAAAGAAGTATAAAATACACAGAATGGCAACTGGCTATGATTTCGCGTGATCTCGTGTCAGAGCATGAATCGGCGTTATCTTAGTAAAAACAAACATCGGCGAGCACAGAGTTACAATTTGTACCTTTAAAACTACATTTAAAATACATGTTTGCTTCTAAAACAACATTAGTTTAATGTGAAATAGTCTTAAGACACAAAGTACACGTTTCTTACCATCAAAAAAATAAAAGCGTGGTCATACGGTGATAATTAATTTGCCGATGAATAATTGCTTTCGCATACAAAATGGCGCGTGGAGAACGCTTCACTTCCGGTAAACGAGATCTCATTGAGTTGTCACGGGATGTTGGCGAGATTTGCTCTATATGCCTTTCAAGTTGCCGATCTATTTATTTTTATAGCTCTTTGATTAAAATGTGAATTTTAAGGTTTTACTGATTCTGAATATGATAGGACGCTCAAATAAGCGTGACGAAAAGTCTTCTCTACAACACTTACTGAGGAGAAAAGTTGAATTACAAGAACATTTGCAAAAGAAAAGCTTATAACTAAATGGTACCCGTATTTCCGTTAAGATGAACTTGCAAAGTCTTTCCACCGTCAGACAACGTGAATGTTTCCGTCTTCAGTATATGTCCGTTATGTTTGACGTTCAAGGTGTATTCACCTTTGAACCCACGCACGTGGTATTGCTCATGACCATGTATTGTGTGGGTAACACTGGTGCGCCATTGGTTATGGAACAAATTTTGGTAGGCTCTACCTGCAGCATTTGGCTGAAAATATAATTATTACACGATCGGTTGACTATACATTGCATTCTTCCTTAGACTGATGGTTTAATATTGATTACGTTTTTATAAGGTAAACACGAATAAGTCAGACATGATACTCGAATCGCTTTTTTTGAAAAACAGGATTAAGGTCGAACATAGACTATAATAAAGGCATTTTCACTAAAAATATTGAAAAATCAGTAACAACACCGTGTTAATTAATTATTTACTGACCCTAATAAAACGTAGAATAAACATTGAAAATGGTAAAGCGTACAAACCATTTAATGTAGATTGTCTCTGCAAAGTTGTGTATTTATTTTAACTTAAAGTAATACATGTATATTAAGTTTAAAATAGCATATATTTTTATTTCATTCAAATATGGAATGAATAAGGGACATCAGCTGTCTTTACAAAGTAGAGTTTTATGCGCATAAACTTAAATGTGCTACTAATTAAACGTTGTCTTTTGTCTTTTACAGACATGCCTAATGCATTATTTTTACTCAAAGTTTTCAACTCATAATCTATGTACATTCAAAAAGAAAGTCTTAATTTACTCAGATCAAGTATTTGAATATTCTAAAACAGTCTTATTGATAAAATTTAATGGGCAACATTTGTTGCTAAAATTAATAAAAAAAATATTGATAAACTTTTTTATCATGGTCTGACTTGCATATTTTAGACAGTAACTGTTTCTGAAAAGTTACCCATTTTCACGATATATCAATGTCAAATAATGGCTTGTTGCAAGTTAAGATATATAAAATGCTTTCTACTAAAAAAAAGCGATCTATTTCATGCGAAAGTATCTTCATACACTTCAAGTTAGTTACCGTGAGATTTGTTCCAGTAAAGAGGGGAGCGTCTTTTTCCCATATCTGCCCGTCCCAGAATCCCCAGAGAAGTACACCTTTTACAGACGGATGACTGAAGAACAGGGTTAATAGGTTCACAAGTTTTGATGCACGGCTGTTCTCGTCCTTGTCATTCACACCAAGCTCTTTCATAAAAAGTGAGAAAATCAAATGAACCGCACCATGAGAAAACTAACACAATGCATTTGCGAACAGTATGGATCCAGACTAGCCTGCGCATCCACGCAGTTTGGTCAGGATCCATGCTGTTCGCTTTCAAAGCCTATTGCAATTAGAGAAACTGTTAGCGAACAGCATGGATCCTGACCAGACTGCGGGGATGCACACTATGTTGGTTTTCACATGTCACGGCTTAAATACTCATGAGTCGATGGTGATACTGACTGAATAATATCTAGTATAAACGAAAAACCTGTATGCCACAACCGGTCAATTTTAGTGTGATAATGTAGTTATATGATGTGAATAAGTTAGCATGATCTTATTATGAAACCATCTATAGCTAACGATACAAATAAGTAAAAGACAAAGACTAGTTATTCCAAAATAAGCTATATCTAAAATAATAAGAAACATTTAAGAAAATTAAAGTAAAGTGACAGTATTAACACATTTAATAACTCAGTTTCCGAGATTTTATGTGTAAGCCTCACATACATGTTTAAAACTCAACAGAAGGTCAATATATTCATGTTGGTCTTATAAAGATAGATGCACATTTTGTATAACCAGTTCTTATACAGCGTACAGCTTATTACCGGTGGAGGGAGATGTTGTTATACTTACCAGTGATCATTATCGGTAGTCCTGCCTCTGCCAAGATATCAAGCTGTGCCTACATAGATGAGTCAAACATAGTGTAGCATGCACTTTTTTTTCAAAATAAATCCACATTATTTGACACGGTTTATGAATAGAAAACACTTCTGAATGTATCATTTTTATTAATTTGAGAATTGTATCAGCTGTTTTCTAAAAGACTTTTACATTTTATGCCAATGTAATCATATGAATGTGGCCATGCATGTATGTACCTTGATGACGTGTATGTCTATGTTATGCATATGTCCCTGAACTCCAAGACCACCGACTGGTACCCCGGCTTTCTTGTACCGCATGGCTGTGTCTTTATGTGCCTATTTCAATTGTAGTCGAGAAATAATGTCAAAATTGTCTTTACAAAGGGCACTAGAAAATACTTTAATTACATGTTTGATTTTATAATTAACGTCATTAGTAGTTCTCGTCCTGAAAATATTGTTACAAACATTTCAAGGTAAGTTTTGAAATGTTTTCCCTTTACAAATTTTAAATTTGAATTAGACAATATATACAAAGGATATTTGCTTGTTTTAGTGTAAGATCAAAATGTCTTTCACCAAGTTAACACCGGTTTAAATGTTTTCGCGAGTGGTCCAGTCAAGACTGAAAATGTTAGGCAAGATACTCACGAGTTAATTGATGTTAAATGTAGATAAACATATTTTCTTTTTATTTCATGATTAGCTAAATTTCACCCATTGTAATATGTTACTACCAGTGAAAGATATATTCGCTTTTTTAAATTATGAAAGTACAAAATTTATTTCACTCTTATATTCTAATAACTCACTGAAAACAACATGTTTAGAGCTTTAAATGTGAATGAAAATGAGTTTGAAGATTATACTGTAAACATGAGTACCACCTTAACCAGTGCTGTGCTATCATTAAGTATTTTTATTCCGACACTACTATAATTTTATTCTAAAATGTAAGGAAATATTTTTGTTCAGCTTTAAAGTGATATTTTATGTTTTGAATATAGATACCACTGCAGATTGACTGTTACTGATAACACTATATTCATTAAGGAACAGTAACGGATGTCTGTCTGCTGTATGCATTTGTCTGAACATATCCATAGTGATGTTTGGATCTCCTGAAAGTCTCTCGTAGGTACCTCCGTGCAACATTTCATTGTTAACATCCCACTGTTCACACCTAAAGAGTAAAGCATCAAATTGTTCGAAGCAATTAGGTTAAATCTAAGAAAATTGTAAGGATAATAACAAAAATTAACTATTTCCCGATGAAAAAAATATTCAAGTTTCTGAAGTTAAACAATTAAATACCAAGAAAGACTATTGAATCAATGTTATGAAATTGAGAAAGAAAACAAAAACAAAACAAAAAACATGACTGTATCTTGAGTAACAATGTGGACAAGTATATTAAAAAGTATTTGTATCTGAACCTCTATGATATGTGGAAATATATTTCGCGTTTGAAAGAAGTCTTCACTTACATGCCCTTGGTATGGCTTGTGACCCCTTGTATACGTGTATGTATTGCCGACCTTAGTGCATCACCATGAAGAGCCTTGACCCAGTCTTGAGTGTAATCATCCTTATCCCAGAAAGCACAATGACATCGCATTTTGATTCTATGAACAGATAAGATATATTTCATACTCATGGAGAAAACGTAATATACATGTATTCCGGTAAAAAAGTAACATGTGCACATCATTAATTTTGTTTCGGTTCAAATTCTAGCATTTATAGCATTTCACCTTTACAAACTTCATAGCCCTATACTCTGAGAACAAAAATCAATTTTAGAATATGATAAATCTTTCGATTATGATTTATAAGAATAAACAGCAGCTATATTTCAACACAGGTACATGTTTCATTAAGTTTTAATATTTATCTGATGAAGATAAAGATAAAGTTTTCCAAATGACATTGTCAAATCCAACCTCTGTTGCACTGGCACTAAGCTGTTGGCCTTGGACAAACACGACAGACCGTGGATCGAATTTATAAAATACGTTAGCACGCTGTCACTATTAAATACACCATTCTACATCCGCTATCAAAACTACACACCAGGAGAATTAAAAAACTAATACGGGAGGCTTCTTTAATTGCAAGGACCTGCCAAACAATATGCATGCCAACATAAAAATGCACTGCAGGAAAGACAAAGACATGATAAAGTGCTTATTAGCAAAACGAAATTGAAAAGACAAACTTACCCGTGCGATCGCATGGCCTTGATAGCATTCAAAGGTCTGTCGTAGTTAATGTGTCCCTGAAAAAATGTTCAACAATTCAAATTTCTACAGAGTGAGAGTAACAAAGCCTCAGTCTGCAATAGTAATATGCCGTAAGCTCAAGTTTAACTTTTGTACGTTCTTCAACGTATATTTCTAGATACATTATTTTTTACACTTATAGTGTCTTCGCAAACGATTCGGGCAAACGACAGTAATTACCAATCACCTTACTCCATTCCATCTGTCTCCATTTCAAAGCATTTTCTAGAACTCCCCATTCGAAGTTGTCGTAAAATGTCTTCTGATACGCTGCATGATTGTGATCTACAATATTAGTAGCAGATACCGCTGATCCGAAGGCGAACTCCATCTTCGTCTGCTTGAGCTACAATAAATAATATCAAATGCAAAATATTTGCAATGTTTTTTACTTCTATATGATTCAGAATTAGTAACAGATTAACGTCGCGGAAGAATAACAAAGGGTTATACAAATGTGCCGGTTGGGGTCTGAATTGTATAGATCCACCTTATAGGTAACGTACCTCTTATTGTAAAGAAACTAACAGTAGCAATTTCTTTTCTAAATAAGCTTTCAAACTGAAAATAAAACTACATATAGTAACAATTATCAAACCAGTGCTTTATATAAGAAGCAATTCTGTCGGCGGCTTATGGTGACTTACAAACGGTTTCTGTTTTAGGATAGTGTTGTTATGATAACACATGAAGATCACAATTATGTTGCAAAGTTTTGTTTTACCTCAATATCCACACTGCTTGTGTCAACACTAGTCCCAGTCAACCTGTTAATTAGAGATATCTATCAAATTGCAAGCACGGATTGTTGTAAATTATTTATAAACATTTAATTATAACATGCATTCATTTTATCTGTTGTAAAGTGGAGTATTGAAATACAACAGAAGAATATATATCTTATAATTTTACTGGTACTGCACTACAAAGCTAATAACATTTGATTATTTCTTTAAACATGTAAGATCTTTCTCTCGAAAACACCAGGTTTACAAACAAGTTTTCACTTGTGATTGGTAGGAAGTTGACAGTACAGCTGTTGAATTACAGCAGTTAACTGCTACCACTGCCAACGGTTCACTGTTGATGTAGCGTGGCCGCCGTATAAATTATTTTAGCCGACAACTGTTTTACTGATACTGCCAACAGTTACAACAGGTAGCTGTTACTGTTTTTTTATTTTCTGCTATTGGTGAATTGAATGATTCTAATTAGCAGATTGTTACTACCAATTCTTGTAGTAGTTAGTGTTACAGCCAATGGATAACTTGTGTTTTAACTGCTGTAACAGCTGGCAGCAGCAGTAGTTAACTACTACTGCTGTTGTACTTCCTACTTCACATCGATTCACCTGAGGCCACGTCATTCCTGTAACTATTTCATGATGTTCACTAGGACAGATATTTTCGTCAATGTGTACACCATTAAAATATCCTCTATTTCTTTTTGTTTCATTACACTCAACATTATAAAAATTAAAAAAAAAAAAAAAAAATGTTTTGACTTTTGACCGGCAAGCCATTCAAGCGTTTATTACATGTCATCAGAAATTATTTTTCATAATTTTTGTTTTCTTTTTTTTTTACTTATAAGATCCGGAGTAAACAAATGTTAAATATAGGTAGGCCATATAGCACATACTATGGGCCAGCGATTTATGTAAGGAGTCGTGTAATAAAGTAGTCTTTTTGGATGCAAGTATTATCATACTTAATGTTGATATCAGCCTTTCTGTACTGTTCAATCCTCTGATTTGCATGTGATTTCCAGTTCGAATCATAGGGTACTAATTCCATACTCGCTGAGTCGACAAGATAGTCCGTGTGTGCGTCCGTCTGCACGTAGATATGACAACTATGGTATCCTGGAATGATGTTAATTAAAGTTCGAATTCAGATCATTTTATTCAACCGTCATTCATTTTAAATAATCTGTTCGTACGGTTGATGCGGATACGTCCACAACAAATCCTTCGACTGTTCGATTTTCGCTATTAAACATATGCTTACATTCGAATAACTTTTTTGAACGTTTTACAGCAAGGAGTTTAAATTGCAAGACTGTAACCTAGCAAACTTGGGCAAGGAAACTATTTTGTTAGATACTTTTAAAAGGGGTGCTAACCAAAAGGGCACTGACTGAATAGCGAACAGTGCAGCTCATGATCATACTGCACGGATGTGCAGGCTGATCATGATCTACACTGGTCGCAAAGGCAGAATCAATCGTGTACAGCATGATAAGGGTTAATAATGTTGACAGTTTTTCAGAATGACCACGTACCATTGCTGGTATGGAGAACACCTCCAATTTCGCACCATTGTCCAGGTTGAACGTTTTGTGTGGTACCAAAATGCTTGTATATATCTTTTCCTGAAACGACCAAAGCTAAAATATGCA
The DNA here is from genome assembly GCF_021730395.1 of Mercenaria mercenaria. NCBI lineage: Eukaryota > Metazoa > Mollusca > Bivalvia > Venerida > Veneridae > Mercenaria > Mercenaria mercenaria. The sequence goes on from NC_069366.1 coordinate 55,365,916, forward strand.
TAAAAGTTATGGTAATGTGTTGGCATTTCTTTTATGTTTTTATAACCTTGTATTTGACCAAAATACAATAGTAGTATATGAGCCGCGCCATGTGAAAACCAACATAGTGGCTTTGCGACCAGCATGGATCCAGACCAGCCTGCGCATCCGCGCAGTCTGGTCAGGATCCATGCTGTTCGCTTTCAGAGCCTATAGCAGTTAGAGAAACTGTTAGCGAACAGCATGGATCCTGACCAGACTGCGCGGATGCGCAGGCTGGTCTGGATCCATGCTGGTCGACAACCCACTATGTTGGTTTTCTCATGGCACGGCTCAAATATGTTCAAGATGAATGAATATGTTGTTTTTTATTCCTCACATTTCGAGAACCTAAGTTTCGTTTGATGATAAGTATTTGCCAATAGCATAACACAAACGTTTAAAATTTCAAATATTGACACCAAAAAAATATAATCTTTATTCTATACCGCTGCCATCTTTGCAGTTTAGCATCATGGTCACACTCTGGTACGCTTTGTTGTTTGCGGTATTCAGCAACTTCACATAGGCAGTGGTCTTGTACCGGGAACCAGCGTTCAAATTAATATTCTGTGCTAATCCATTCCAGTTTTGGTCCCTGTTGTTCCAAAGAAAAACATGTAATTAAAGGTTTGATTCGTAGTTCGTAATACCAACAGAATCATACAGGCCGAATGGCAACATTCCAGCTTAACATGATGGATGAAAACATCAGGAGTCCTTCCATACATCATTTCAGGCACAGAATGAAAGCTGTGCAAATCGGCTGTGTGGGAGGAGTCTACATCTATTGGGGAGTTTTGAACCAAGAAAGGTCAGCTACAGAGACTCTTACTAAAATATTCGCTGAAAGTTTACATTCATCATTATTTTTCCACAACCTTTTTGTGGTTTTAAGTGTTTTCGGCTATGTAATCCATTAAGATTAATGCGTGTTTCTTGATCATAGTTAAGCGGTTTCGGATTTTCTTTGTAAAATGAAACGAAATAAGTCTTTTGAAAACGAAATGCGCTGGTAGAAAATGAATTCAAATTGTCATATTTTAAAACAAGAATGATGCCAGCATTGCATGACAAAAGCACCCCCACCCCATCTTCTGAAAATGCTTAATAAGATGATAAATAAAATCGACAACAGGGCCGTAAGTACGAGAAAAAGTTTAAAAAAGCGTCGTGACTCCAAAAATGATAATCGGACAAGAAAAGTCCCGTAAATAAAATGCACATGTCCACTTTATGTTGATGACGTATTTTTTAGAACACAATGTCGCTGTTATATTTCAAAGTCCAATAAAGAGCAAGAACTCCAAAAGTAAAAATTGGACAGAAAAGTCCCGAAAATATACGCATGACGATATAAACCATGCTTCCTTTTAATTGGATGAAAACTGTTGGAGGAAATGATTACACAAGAAAGTGTGACAGACGGACGGACTGACGGACGGACGCACAGTCCAAACTCTATATGTCTTCGACACAGGAGGCATAAAATGTTCTGTAAGGTGAATGAGGTGAGTTTACAATGAAATTTAATCTGATTGAATGACTTTTACAGTATCAATGTATGTACGATTTGTTGATTATGAATATAAGGTTCGTACCTGTTTGACAGATGTGCGCTGTGGTGACCGTGGTAGGCGTCGTTACTCTGGGTCATATGGCAACCAATAGCGTACCAATTTCCATTAAAATTACTTGATTCAAAATCTGCATTGTGCAACAGATTTGTAGCAGCATTCAATTCGCCCGCAAAAGTAGCAAACAGTAAAAGCCACGCTATCATTATAGTCCGTGTGCACTGGTGACCAGCTAAAATACGACTGTTGTTTGTAAGAGATACCAATATCGTTATCAGTTTTTACAGAGATCAGCAATTGTGTACACCGAGATTACCAGTGCCTATAAATGTATATGAGCCTCACCATGAGAAAACCAATATAGTGCGTTTGCGACCAGCATGGATCCAGACCGACCTGCGCATCTGCGCAGTCTGGTCAGGATCCATGCTGTTCGCTAACGGTTTCACTAATTGCAATAGGCTTTGAAAGCGAACAACATGGATCCTGACCAGACTGCGCGGATGTGCAGGCTAGTCTGAATTCATGCTGGTCACAAAGCCACTATATTGGTTTTCTCATGGTGTGGCTCATATGATAAAACAAAGACGACCTGATCTGTTCGCAAAATCATCGTAAAATAAATGGTCTCGTTTTCCTTTAACTTTCATTAAAACATTTTTTTTTATTGTAACAAAACACTTTTAGTAATGAAACGCGCAACTACGAATGGGGTATCAAGTAACCAGAGACACAGATTGAGACTATTGTAAAACGTGTCCGCTGCTTAGGTCATGTGGACTTATTTAATATAGCATTGACCAACTGACTGTGAGAAAGAGTTTATTTTGCAGGGGGGTTCGTGTTGAAATGTACAAGTTTTCATTCTAATTGATAAAAGCTATTTCCTTATATTAATGCAATAAAGACAGACACGGTGCTGATCCCATTTTTACTGAAACTTTTACATTTATAGTTATCCCTGTCTTAGCGTCCATCTGTATTACACAATGTTATCAGTTACGATCTGAATAAAGATTGATGGCGATATATACCAAACTGTTTGCCCATGTCTGAAGGTCACAAAAAGACATGTCGCCAGTCCGACTACCGCTACTGGATCAATCTATGACATCATCAAAATGGCGGCCATGTTTGAAAATATAACTTTGCGTTATTCATTATTTATTTATGTTACACAGCAAAACTTCATCTTATTATCTTTGGTTTTCCATCCTAGAATATTTGTTGTCAATGTAATTACAATATTGAAGTATTTAAAAAATTAAATGATATGTAATAATGAAAATTCATCTTACCCCACCCACGTTATTTCAACAGATTATTTTCTTGTTGGACATATTTGTTTGGTATACATGTATGCATACGAATATCATCATAGTCAAAGAGTGTTGTTACAGTAGCTGTTTATGTGTGCTTTATGTCCCTGCTACACATGAACACTGTACCAATTTGCTTACCCGCCATTCGTATCGCGTTGAACTCCACAATGACTTTAAACATTCACACAATCAAATGCTATGATTAGAATTCCTACCTTTCTTCTAACGTCTTTTTCCTGTTAGGTATGTTTTATTTTGATAGAAGCCTTTCAAAAGTTAGGATTAATAGTTTCCATAAAATGTCAAAACTTTATTGAACACTAATGGATAGTTACTTGCATTTTAGAACATGCCGGTCATTTTAGCCCAGTCTGTGGCAAGCAATTTTTGAGAAGGAATCTTCTCATGATGGGTATCACGACTGGGTGATTTGCCATAGTCTAGTATTCTGAGAACTCTTGAAAGTTCTTTAATAATATTGTCAATTTTCAAGGGTAGGCACAACATTTAATAACATTTGCTATCAAAAATGTCTTTCTTGAACTCACGATTGTCAACGGCAAAGAACATACGGCGACCATTCACAAAAGCTGCTTGGAATACAGACAACCTAATTAGAATATTATTAGCTATCTGATTCTAATGGGCTAAAAGTAGTCTACTTAAATATATAACCCGTGTAAGAAGTATTTTAGTTCTATACTTCTTGATGTTTTATGTATAATACATTGGCTGCAACCTGTAAATGTTATTAGTTATAACCAAGAATAATTACAGTAGGTTTGTGGATGCATGCGTACATGTAAGGCCGAGCACATAAGATTCTGTTGTGAACAAGACTGTCCTTGACATGTTTAAATTGTCACTCTCGCTTTCCGCGAATGGACCTAGAATCAACAAATGCAGAAAACATGCAGTGAATTAGGTATGGACTTACGAAGATTTTGATTATTAGCAGTAACTGTAAGTACCAGCCTGAGGGACGAGTACAATGTATCATTTTCCTTGTAGGCAGAGGAAATCTCTTGTATGTTACCTTTCCGTCCAAAAACTGAATTGCTATTTTATTCGTTTCATCGACAAGAGCTTGGCATATTTTGTGTTTATGACCGAATTTAGACATATTTAAAATATTGTAATAAAATCTGTAAAAAGATCCTTTAGAAGCAAAGAAAGCAACCAAGAAGAATAATAGCAGACTCGGTTTGATTGAGTCTGTTCATGAGAGGTAATGAAATGTGCAACACCTCTCACGCCCCCTAGCACCGGCTTAAGCGGAACTCTATTACACACATGTTGAATGGACTCCATGATCCCAAAGGACCAGAAAATATAACAACACTGAATTGTAAGACTTTGATAGCCGTTTGTAATTTTTCTCCCTAAGAGCATTTGTCTGTTTCAACAACTAATATTTGCGATTGCCTGAACAGGTTTTTTATACGCTCAAAGGGAGCGTATTATGTTACAACGCTAGTGTCCGTCCGTCCGTAAGTAAGTAATTTCGTATCCGCTGTGTAACTCTTGAACCCTCTGAAGGATTTTAAAGTAACTTGACACAACTATTCACCACATCAAGACGACTTGCAGAGCGCATGTTTCGGATGCTGGCTTCAAGATCAAGGTCACACTTAGGAGTCAAAGATTATACCTTCGGAGGTATATTGCTCCGCATTGCGGTGCTCTTGTTTCTTAAACGAATCATTATAACACTTCTAGGGGCGTTTGTTTATTTTCAGTCACATTTGACTCTATTGCTTTAGCAACAATAATCATTTCGTATCTGATCTTAAGGCGGTCCATTGTGTCCCTACTGGCGCGGCTCTATCACAATCTCAATACCAAGATGCAAATTCAGTCTATGTCAGAGAAATCACGATCGTCATATCAAATGCGTTCTCGAATGGTAGAAAAGACTGTTGCATAAGCACTAGGGCACGTTTTGCCACCATATGTTTAACATATCATACCCGTACATAGTTTCCATATCGTGCAAAGTTGTGCTACTGGAGCTTAGTGTTGTTGCGATCAGACACTTACAAGTATAAAACAATAATATCTAAAACAATACAGAGAAGATATTAACGAACATATGTTAAAACATTATCAAGAAAATGTTAGAAGCAAATGTATTTTATGTGTTTCATACAGCGGCTTAAACATTTCTGAAATGATTTTAAATGTTCCACAGACATCATGTCAGTTTTCACTGAATGGTGTGTATATATATTTTACGGAAGAGTGATATATCATGGTTGAAGGGTTTCGCGACGACACATCAATTTGAAAGTTAGAACAACAGCAACGAAACATAGAAAGCAACTTACAAATAGATAATAGTTATTCTCTTTCCTTCTATAGTTATGTCCAGCTGTGTTAAATAGCAAGACAAGAGGTCACTAGAAAGATACTTCACTAATTCAGAAAGATACTGTTAGGACGGCCAATAATTTAACAATCACTCTAAATTCTTAAAAAACTACAATATTTATTTTTCCATAGACCCAAATTTAAATAGATCTATAGATACTCTTTAATTTGTTTATTCTATGTTTCTATAAAAATACCTGCACATCTTTTCTTTTAAAGCTGAACTCTTTTCTAAATTTTCTATCTGTCTTGAATATCTATATAACTCTTTCGATCGAGCTCTTTCGATAGAATGCTTCTTATAAGCAAGCGGTCCTGTTTACATTCTATACATGACGTCAAAATGAAAGTAGATTTTTCCCGGTATAAATATCCACCAATTAGGTTTAACCAATATGGCGGCCATTACAAATTGACAGTGCACAGTGCATGCTACTTCCATTTGGACTAAATACAAGTAATATTTATAATAATTAATAATGAGAACCTTAACAAAAGATACATTTTATATTTATAATTTAACTGTTACTTAAGTGAAACATTAATATGTTTTGTAAATTTTACGACGAGAGTTTAGTTGTCTAGCGTTCATAATTGGGTATGGAATTGTAACCAGCATAGCATTTTTTGTTTGTTTGTTTTAGGTTTAACGCCGTTTTTCAAAAGCATTTCAGTCATGTAACGGCGGGCAGTTAACCTAACCAGTGTTCCTGGATTCTGTACCAGTACAAACCTGTTCTCCGCAAGTAACTGCCAACTTCCCCACATGAATCAGAGGTGGAGGACTAATGATTTCAGACACAATGTCGTTTATCAAATACTCACGGAGAACATGCGCCCCGCCCGAGGATCGAACTCGCGACCCCGCGATCCGTAGACCAACGCTCTTACCTACTGAGCTAAGCGGGCGAGATCAGCATAGCAATATTGTACATATTGTACATATAATATATTACAAATCTAATTAAGACAAGACTTTCAGAATAAAAAGATATTAGACTTATTACATGTAAACTTTTCCAGGTAGCGAACCATGCGTTTGGACGTTCCTAAACAAAGGTTCACGATTTCTTTCTTAAAGATAATGATTTTAAGCACATGGTATAAATTTTCTGATACAAGTAAAGTGCGTTCATGTGATCTCGAATGAATATTGAGCCGTGCATGAGAAACCACATAGTGGTTGCGCCCACATGGATCAGACACTGCGCTTTCCGCGCATCTGGTCAGGATCCATGCTGTTCGCTTTTAAGCCTACTGCAATAGAGAAACAGTTAGCGAACGCATGGATCTGACAACTGCGCGTGCGCAGCTGGTCTGATCCATGCTGGTCGCAAGCACTATGTTGGTTTTCCATGGCACGGTCATTTAATCTTTAGAGAACAGGTCATATTAGAAATATTTCAGAGAAAAAAACTCCACAAAGTTGGGTTTTCTTTATTAAAAACGAAACGCGGCCGCAGAATTAGCCCACAATGACATGTGACACAGACGGCGTTCCTCCTGAAAATGAAACACGTACAGAATTGTTGTAATTAATTTGCATATGTATTGTTTTATTCATTAAGATGTGAAAATTATGATTTTACTGATTTTGAATATGAGAGGTTGCGCAACTCTGCGTGACAAAAACTTTTTCTTCAACACTTACTGAGGAGAAAAGTTGAAGTACAAGAACATTTGCAAAAGAAAAGCTTATAACTTAAGTTTTTTTTCGTGTTTTTTTTTCACGTGAAAAAATAACCTATAAACAGAATGATAAAATTATTACCCGTATTTCCGTTAAGATGAACTTGCAAAGTCTTTCCACCGTCAGACAACGTAAATGTTTCCGTCTTCAGTATATGTCCGTTATGTTTGACCTTCACGGTGTATTCACCTTTGAATCCACGCACGTGGTATTGCTCATGACCATGTATTGTGTGGGTAACACTGGTGCGCCATTGATTATGGAACAAATTTTGGTAGGCTCTACCTGCAGCGTTTGGCTGAAAATATGAACCGCACCATGACAAAACTCACATAGTGCGTTTGCGACTAACATGGATCCAGGCCAGCCTACGCATCCGCGCAGTCTCGTTAGGATCCATACAGTTCGCTAACGGTTTCTCTAATTGCAATAGGCTTTGAAAGCGAACAGTACGGATCCTGACCAGGCTGCGCGGATGCGCAGGCTGGTCTGGATCCATGCTGGTCGCAAACGCACTATGTTGGTTTTCTCATGGTGCGGCTCAATTTATTATATTACACGATCGGTTGCCTGCCCATTGCATTTTACTTTAGACTGTGGGTCTAATATTGATTACGTTTATAAAAAGTTATTAACAAGAATAGATTAGACAAAATACTCAAATAGCTTTTTTTGGAAAGTCAGGATTGAGGTCGAACATAGAATATAACAAGTGAATGAAGTATTGCCATGCAATACGAGGTCCCGTCCTGGAAGGCACCTAATTTTCTCTAGTGTTATTTATAGTAACAACAAAGAGAAATAAATCTCAGAAATAAAATCTTTAAACATAAGTCAACACAAAACTCTTTACCAGGTAGAGATAGGTTAAAATACACTTAAAAATTAGATGTAACATGCATGTTGTACCACAGAAAAGCTATCTCGATTTTTCCCTACGGCTAGTTAAAAAATGCAATATAAGCTATTTAAAGTAACAACAAATGAAAGCAATTCTAAAAACCAGGGTGCCTCAAGGTGGTGAACATTTGTGCCAAGTTACATCAAAATTCCTCCATGCATAAAGAAGAAATGCTCCGGATAAAGTCATTCTTGAATCTGACCTTTGACATCAAAGTGTTACCTCGACCTAAGACCTAGGGGCCTGGTTTTTGCGCATAACAATCCGCCTCATGATGGTAAACATTTGTGCCAAGTTATGTCAAAATCTCTCCATGAATGAAGAAGAAATGCTCCAGACGAATTCATTCTTGTATCTGACCTTTGGCCTCTACGTGTGACCTTGACCTTAGATCTAGAGACCTGGTTCTTGCACACGACACTCCGTCTTATGGTGGTTAACATTTGAGCCAAGTAATATTAAAATCCCTTTAAGGGTTGTTGAGTTGCAGACCGGACAGGAAAAAAGCCCTTTTGGCCTCTGGCTTCCAAGTGTGACCTTGACTTTTCAGCTATATAGTAAGTGCATGACACGTTGTCTCATCTACGGAAATGATATTTAAATCCTGTTTTGCATGACAAAGTTATAGACTGGATAAGAAAAAAAGTCCTATTGATTTTTGATCTGCAGGTGTGACCTTGACCTTTAAGCTAGGATTCTGGGTGTTGCGCATGGCATGTCATCTCATCATGGGGAATATTCATGCCAAGTATTGTCTCTGCAAAGTTTTGTACTCATTTTAACTTAACATAATACATGTACAATAAGGTTAAAATAGCACATATTTTGATATCATTCAAATATGGAATGAATATGGGATAACTGTCTTTACAAATATAGAGTTTTATGTGCATAAACTTAAATGCGATACCAATACATAATTAAGCGTTGCCTCTTGTCTTTTACAGACATAACTAATGCATTATTTTTACTCAAATAAAGATTTAAATTGATAATCTATGTACATTCAAAACGAAGTTCTTAATTTACACAAATCAAGTTAACCTACTTACAATATTTTAAAACAATCTGATAAAAATTATAAACTTTCTGATCATCGCCTGACATGCATATGTTAGACAGTTTCTGAAAAGTTATACATTTTCATGATATATCAATGTCAAATAATGGCTTGTTGCAAGTTTAGATATATAAAATGCTTTCTACTTAATCTTGAATAAATGGGAAATTGTTCAAATAAAATAAAAAACAACAACACCCAAAAAAAAACCCGATCTATTTTTATGCGAAAGTTCAAGTTAGTTACCGTGACATTTGTTCCAGTAAAGAGGGGAGCGTCTTTTTCCCATATCTGCCCGTCCCAGAATCCCCAGAAAAGTACACCTTTTACAGACGGATGACTGAAGAACAGGGTTAACAGGTTCACAACTTTTGATGCACGGCTGTTCTCGTCCTTGTCATTCACATTAAACTCTTCATAAAAAGTATAAAAAAATCAAATGAGCCGCGCCATGATAAACCAACGTAGTGCACGGAGGCAGACCAGTCTGCGCATCCCCGCTGTCTGGTCAGAATCCATGGAGTTCGCTTTCAAAGGATATTGCATTTAGAGAAACCGTTAGCGAACAACATGGATCCTGACCAGACTGCGCGGATGCGCAGGCTGGTCTGGTTCCATGCTGGTCGCAAAAACACTATGTTGGTTTTCTCATGGCACGGCTCATTTAATACTCATGAGTCGATGGTGAAGCTGACTGTATAATATCTAGTACTAACGAAAAAACTGTATGCCACAAGTGGTCAATTTTAGTGTGATAATGTAGTTATATGATGTCATGAATAAGTTAGCATGACATTATTATGAAACGATCTAACAATACAGATAAGTAAAAGACAAAGACTAAGTTTTCCAAAATAAGCTATATCTAAAAATAATAAGAAACATTTAAGAAAATTAAAGTAACATTTAATAAATCAGTTTACGAGATTTCAAGTAAGCGTCACATACATTTTGAAAACTGAACAGATGGTCAATATAAAAATATAATATATATAAAAATAGATGTACATTTTGAATAAGTAGTTATTATTCAACGTACTGCTTTTTACCGGGGGACGTGGGTGTTGTTATACTTACCAGTAATCATTATTGGTAGTCCTGCCTCTGCCAAGATATCAAGCTGTGCCTACATGGATGAGACAAAAATTGTGAAGCAATCACTTTTTTTATTATCAAAATAAGCCCATTTGACATGGTTTCTTAATAAAAACATTCTGAATGTATTCTTTTTGTTAATTTGAGAATTTCATCGGCTGTTTTCTAAAAAACTTAAAGTTTTATGCCAATGTATCATATGAATATGGCCATAAATGTATATTTATTGTTCATTTAGTCTCATCTACATACAAATACATTATATCAATAATATATATGCATATAGCATTTGTATAACAAAATTATAAGAGATTTATATCAATACTGTACAGATTAAAGCAATAATATATTACAGGATAAGATACATAAAAGGTTTGCAAAACAATACAATTTACACGTGCTATACCCTGAATATCAGTTTCTCTCAATATATAAAAAAAATATATGTATGAAATGTCTAAAACACTTGAAAACAAGAGCACTGCCTTACGGGTGTAGACGCTCTCCGTACAACAAAATATTGCGCTATCCATCCATTATTATCTAAGTCCAGATGGTGTCAGAATTCTTGAAAAAAGTAATGTAGAGTTACTTGCTCTGCAGAGTCAGCATTCAATGGGGAACAACAGCTCCAAGTTTTATAGCAATAGCAAAATTGACCTAATCGTAAAACCTAACCAAGAAATCTGATATTTTCCAAGTCCAAAAGGGGCCATAATTCTTGAAAAAAGAAGGATAAATTTATGTTTCTATTTTACGAAGTTAGTTTTTGATGGTGAACAAGTGTTGCAAGTTTTAAAGTAATAGCTTTGAAAGTATAGAAGAAAAGCTGACGTAAACATAAACCTTGACCAAGAAATCTGACTTTCTACGTCCAGAAGGTGGAATAACTCCCACAAGAAGCAGGATAGAGTTATGTTTCTTATGCTTTTCATGGTGAACAAGTGTTGCAAGTCTCAAAGCCATAGCTTTGATCGTTCAGGAGAAAAGTTTACCCAAACACAAAACTTAACCAAGAAATTTGATATCATCTAAGTCCAAAGGGGGCCATAATTCTTGCAAAAAGCAGAATGAAGTTATGTCTCTTGCAGTACAGAGTCAGGTATTGGAGGTAAACAAGTGTTGCAAGTCTTAAAGTAATAGCTTTGAAAGTTAAGGAGAAAAAGTCGTCAACATTAAATCGCCCCTATGGGATGTACACACGTATTGAGTGTACTATATACTGACTAAAGGTTAGGGTTAGGTTTAACATAGGTTTAATAGTGTACATTCAATGCATGCGTACACTCAATGCGGGAGATTTAATGCCGACAAGAAACAGCTGACCAAACCTTAAAACTTAACCAGGCAACGCCAACATCCAGCGACAACAATAACTCGTTACTTCTAACACCGGCCACACCCCTCCCCCCCCCCCCTCCACCGAAAAAAACAACAAAAACAAACAAAATCAAACAAACAAACATTTCAACTGGACGGGCAATACGAAGCCCGATCAAGGAATCTCACACACGCTTAAGTCTCTAAAACGTATATAATAAGAAGTGTGCACTAAATGCATTCCAAAATCTAAAATAACCAACAGTTTAGAAAAAGACAGATTTGCAAACTTTCTATGCAATCATGTAAAAATATTTTGCATTAACATACAATATCCACTACCTGAAATAGTAAGGCAAGAATTATGACGGTGCTTCAATATGTTGCAACAGGTTTTTGCTATTACCCAGATCATATCTAGGTGGGTAAACAATAATTCAAATTTATCATTGCTATTCAGTGAATTGAAGTTAATATTGACAGAGCTTCCTTTTATAAAAACAGCATTTCTCTCGGACAAATACTGAGGACAATCTAATATAACATGCATTTCTGTCTCGATTGTATCGGCACAGAATGGGCAGACCTTTTCTGATACTGGGAGATTCACATATCGGCCTGTTTCTATTCTAAGAGGGTCAACCCCCGTATCTAAATTTGGCTAACGCTGATCTATGACAGTATGGTAACTGCATTTTACAATACTGCTTGGTTTCATAGCTAGTTTTAAACTTTCCGTATGTTCTTAGCTTATCATTGCCGTTACCAATGACACTATTTACCCTATATTGCCACTGTACAATATGAATATTCATCATTATATTTGATACATCTTTTAGCATCTTGGTCTTGCTAAAAGGTTAAAAACAGATAATTATTTAATCACAGAGAGCACAATTTCTCTTTAACAACAAATGACCAGTTCTCACATCTATTATTTCCCTTCTGGACTGACTAGTCAAATGTTTTCTTATTTGTTCTATAAATATCATAGAGTAGACAAAGGTTCCAGTGATTGTATACAGATTTCCATTGGTCAATAACAATTGGTTTCCAATATTTTTCTGCATATTGAATGGTACATTCTCCACATTTGAATACAAGATCTGATCTTGGTTTGGCATTTGGTCCAAAATGAACTACATTACTCTTGTAAGCATTTATAAACAAACCGTTCGATTCACACCAGTTGTTTAATGCTGGCAACATGTCTTGTAGATAATTTTCATTCTTAGCAAAAAGAACGATATTCCGCATATACATGTAACAAGATGCAAACTTTTTCATTGTCAATATCAACACCTTTCTTTAAGTGTTTTAACAATACTGACAATTCATTGAGAAAGACATTAAACAATATAGTGGACAAGGAACAGCTCTGCCTCAATCCAGATTCTACATTGAACCAATCTGTACATTGACCATTTTTACCTACACATGCTGATACATTTTTATAAAGGGATCTGACTGCTTTGAGCATTCTGGTTGACACGCCATTTTCAGACAATTTTCGCCAAATTATAGGTCTGTTTACCAAATCAAATGCCTAACGGAAATCAATAAAATCACAGAATGTAGACATTTTATTTTTCTTACGTGTAAGGATTAAACTTGTTAGACTGGCAATGTGGTCTACTGTACTACGTTTTTTACGGAAACCGTTCTGCTCATCAATAATCAGATCATTTTCATCATACCATTAAACAATACGCTGATTCAATATACTGCTATACATGTTATACATGATTGGTGCTACTGAAACTCCTCGATATGACATTGGATCCTTTGGGTCTTTAGAACCTGACTTAGGTATAGGATTAATGACACTTTTTGACCACATAGATGGCACTTGGACTGATTGAAAACATACATTAAAATACTATGCAGCATCAACAAAGAAGAATCATTTTTTAAAACTTCAGAAGGAATGCAATCAATTCCAATGCCTTACCTAACTTAGCTTTTTCTACAGCATTAACAACCTCAAGTAAACTAATATTTGCATGTAGATATTCATTATCAACAACAAGGGTATTTACAGGAATAGAAAGGTCATTGCCTGTAGTATTAACAAAGTACAAAAAAACTTCTTTCCATCTTTTCAGAACAGTTTTCACATCACTAGATATACTGCCATCATTGAGTACAACATGCATTGGTATACATTTATTGCGTTCAGAACCAACACCTGTTTTACCAATAGTTTTCCAAAACAGGACATCATTATTTTCTAGATCAGACAGCATGTCATTTGCATTTTATACAAATGTGCACGCTTACACGCTGTACATTTCTATCAAAAGACTTACGTATACAGAGTATTCATGCTTGAGAGTTAACTTTAGAGTTCTATTGTTACATCTCAACCATTTATGCTCTGCTCTGCTGTTTGAAGGTTTTCCCAAGCATTAGCCAAATCCTGGTTCCACTATGGCTTATATTTTTTGTATGCATTTGGTATTTGTTGTTTTGACCAACTGTTTTATAAAGTAATCTACCATACATTTCAGTGTTAAGTATACTACACCAACCTTCATATGCTGTATCGATATCAGATTGACACATAAATTCCAGCTAAGTACAGAGTGATCTGGCATATTTCTAGGTAAAACTTTTCTAACATCTATATTATCTAAAAGATCAGTTGAACGAGTAACATTAAATCCTGTAAAATAGTTCAAGTATTCGTGGTTGACAAAACAATAGTCAACAGTTGTTCATCCTTTGACAGATACTGATGTAAGATCATTTTTAAACAGTTGCGTCCATTTACCATGTACACACATATTACTATCTATAAGAAACTGAATAAGGTGATCACCTTAAGCATTGGTTTTAAAATCTATTACATTTCTATGCAGGATGATATCTATTCCAACAATAAAATCTTCAGAGTCGCCATAACGGTCATTAAAGTCTCCACATATGAAAGTCATCCAATTATTCTGATATTATATACATTCTGCAGTAAATTATCATAAAAAAGCATTACAATAAGAGTATCGTGAAGAATTTTCAGGTGGTAGGTAACATACACATGGATAAATACAAATCTTATCAATTTTATGTTTCATTTCTAACCAATGTATACCTTCTTCAGAACTATTTAAAATAGATACATCAAAATTCAATAAAATACTATATTTAATCAAAAATCCAACTCCACCATATCCATGTTTTGCATTTCTGTGAATGGGTTTTCTGTTATTAGAAAAAAAAGTATAACCTTCAACATCAATACATTCATTTCGTAATAAATGAGTTTCTGCAAGACCAATTATATCATAGTTAAGGTATTTAATACATTGTATGTACCTTGATGACGTGTATGTCTATGTTATGCATATGTCCCTGAACTCCAAGACCACCGACTGGTACACCGGCTTTCTTGTATCGCATGGCTGTGTCTTTATGTGCCTTTATCAAATGTAGTCGAGAAATAATGTTAAAATTTTCTTTAAAAAGGCACTAGAAAATACCTTAGTTACAGATTTCATTTTATAATTACCGTCAATAGTAGTTGTCGTCCTAAAAATATTGTTTGTTATAAAACTGAACTGTTTAAATTCTAATTTATCTAAAACAAGCATTTAAAGTTAAATTTAGAAATAGTTTCCCTTTACAAATTTTAAATTTGAATTAGACAAAATATACATAGGATATTTGTTTATTTCAGTGTAAGATCAAAATGTCTTTCACCGAGTTAACACCGGTTTGAATACTTTCGAGAGTGGTTCAGTCACGACTGAAAATGTGAGGTAAGATACTCACGAGTTATAGAAATTTGATGTTACGTGTAAACAGTAGACAAATTGCTTTCTTTTGTTTTTAATTTACTGATTAGCTAAATTTCACCCATTTCGTATTTTCTTACCAGTGAAAGATATATTCTCTATTTCAAATTGTGAAAGTACACAATTTATTTCACTCTAATATTCTAATAACTCACTGAAAAAAAATGTAAGAGTTCGATATTTGAATGAAAATAAGTTTGAGGACTATACTGTTAACATGAATACCTACGACTACTTCAAACATTAACCAATAGTGTGCTATCTTTAAGTGATTTTATTCCGACACTACTATAAGTATATTCTAAAAAAGTAAGGAAATATTTTTGTTCAGCTTTAAGTGATAATTTATGTTTTGAATATAGATACCACTGCACACTCGCTGTAACTGATAACTTTATATTCATTAAGGAACAGTAGCGGATGTCTGTCTGCTGCATGCATTTGTCTGAACATATCCATAGTGATGTTTGGATCTCCTGAAAGTTTCTCGAAGGTACCTCCGTGCAACATTTCATTGTTTACATCCCACTGTTCACACCTAACGATTAAAAAGATCGAAATGTCTAAAGCAATTAGGTTACATCTAAGACGATTTGAACAAGAATAGTTTACTTGCGAAAAAGAAACAGTAACCTATCTATAATGTATTTGACTCTGGTGTGATATGGCTAGGCAAAAGCCTGGAGAAACGAATGCATCATTGTAGATCAATACATTGTTTTAATGGCCATTTTGTTATAAACATAGAGCTATAATTCTCGTGCAATATCGGCCAACACTGCTTTAACCCTTTTATATGAGACTGTAAACATGTTTGGAAGGTAGGCTAACTTCTTCGACGCATGAAATAGCGAGTAACCACCATTACGTCATTTCTGACGCCATATTTGACGTCAATTGCAATTTAAACAAATATTTTATCACTGAATCAGATCGGAGTTGAATACAGGACATTGTATTAGTAAGTGAAATACATGCTGTATTTCAGAGTGAAAATTTCAAGAGTTAAAACAAAATTAAACAATTTCCGGAACGATGAAAAAATATTCAAGTTTCTGAAGTTAGACATTTAAATAGCAAGAAAGACTACAGTGAAATAACTGGATTTCAATGTTATGAAACTGAGTAACTTTAATTGGTTCTGAGCTGTTCCTTAAACAGACTAAAACATGTTGTTGTTTTTTTTTTGTTAATAATAATATTGACAAATACATTAAAATGTATTTGTATAAGAACTTCTATGATTTATGGAAATGTATTTCGCGTTTGAAAGAAGTCTTCACTTACATGCCCTTGGTATGGCTTGTAACTCCTTGTATACGCGTATGTATTGCCGACCTTAGTGCATCACCATGAAGAGCTTTGACCCAGTCTTGAGTGAAATAATCCTTATCCCAGAAAGCACAATGACATCGCATTTTGATTCTATGAACAGTTAAAATATATTTTGTACTCATGAAAAAAAGGTAATGAAAATACAAGGAAAAATATCGAGCCAAATTAACAGAATATGAATGTATTTCGGTAAAAAACGTAACATGTGCATATTACTGACGTTGTCTTAGTATATTCAAAATCTAGTATTTATAGCATTGCACCTTTACAAACTCCATACACTCTGGGAATAAAAATTAATTTTAAATAATGATAATAAATCTTTCAAATATGATTATATATGGATTTTAAGACAGCAATACTTCAACAAAGGTAGGATTAAGTTTTAAATATTTATGTAATGGATACATAAATAAAGTTTTCAAAACAACATTGTCCAAGATCGAAGCACTACGCTGTTGGGCTTGAGCAAACGCGACAGATCAGAGGTCTAATTTTTAAAATACGTGAGCACATTTAAAGGCACTGTCCTCAAGATTTGGTCAAAAATAATAGAGATTATTTTCGAATGAAAATAAATCCGAAGTTATTTAGGCCAGGAATTATCTGGTTTTTTCTCGTTGTTATTTTTAGATAAATGCTATTTTTAGACAACTTGTCATTACATATGTATGCCATTTGGAATGCTTCGGTTTCAACAGCAAAACTATCTCTGACGTCACATTATCAATTGCAAACATGGCAGATGAAACAGACAAAAAATTCTTTAATTTAAATCTGATTTCATCTTGTGAAATTAAACTATCGGGCCATGTTAAAAGCTTTTGCAGGAAGGCTGGACATCCTGTTAATCTAGAGGAGCAACGTATTGACGTGTCGAATGTTCCTGAGTCGGAGAAAATTACAGGTAATATAACACGCAATGGACGAAAAATAATGTCGTCTTTGTGAAGCAAACATATTGCGTTCTAACACTGGTTTGAAGAAATAATTCAGGCTTACAAATATAGAGATAATGGAATGAACGTGTAGGGTGTGGTGTGTCTGTTATTATTTCTCAGCTGGATATATTTCGCGATACCGCGGTCATGAATTTGATTTTGAAACAGAAATATTTGTAAGGGAAAACATGTTAATATGTGGTTTAATACTGGTCTGACTTACATGGTAAATAATGAAGCAAACATATAAGATACACGTAGAATTTTGAATGGGTTGAATTTACACGTAATTTAACCAAAGACTTTAATCTTCGATATGAAAAGTGAGTAGAGATATTTACCCTGACACCGGTTAGATATTTTACCCCGACAGTTGCAGGAAAGAAAACGGTAAACAAACATAAATATACATAACAAAAAAGTTGAGTAATGCACTTTTCTATGCTTTGTCATTAAAATACTCATTAATATAGATATATCAGAGAAGTCATTGTTACAAAGACATTTGAACTAGGACAGCCAATTAGGGGAGGCTACATTTAGGACTGTCTGGGGTCTTTTTGTTAGGTACATTTGTACCAGGATTTATAGAAGTAATATAGACAAAGCATCAATTGATATTTTTTGTTTTACATGAGAACCTACTTTCATCTCAATCAGAAGATACAGTGGTATGTTTAAATCCCTTTACTTTTGGTTTGAATTACATTTTTCAGATCTGCATTTTGCAAAGGCATGCATAGGCCATAAAGATAATTTAGGAATATAAAATTGAACATAAATTTGGTTCTGTTGTTCAATATAAATTGGAAAAGAAATTTTGAATTCACATGTCCCGGGTGATGCTATAGTACAAAACTTTCAAGTTTCATTGAAATATTAAATGTATTTAATGGTTTGATTGTACTTATAGTTTGAGATTTTACAAAATGCGTCCAAGTGAGTAAAATGCAATCGTTACCTAAATCAGATGAATAATTTTACAATGTTTCGGGCATGAGAAAATTATGAATGGTAATTTTAATTCTGTTTGACACAGGTTTGCATTCTTTTTGTATCATGTACATTAATTGTGTTAAGCAGTATTTATGTACAGGAGTATGGACCTATCTGCTAATTGTTTGATAACCATCAAAAATATTATTCATTTTGGTTATTGGCAAATATAGAAGACTCTCATTTAGTCCCCTTTTGATAGGTGGTGGCTTCAATTTTTGTTGTATATATAAAGTATATTACTATATCTTAGTAAGTCTTTTGTTTTCCCGCAGTATCTACCAAGGGTTGGAATGTTGAGGAACATATTGGAAGCTTTCGCCAGGTTATCGATTAACTACTTCTTATAATTTTCTTGTAAAAACCCAAGTGCTTAGAGTGTATAAAGTGGTAACTTCACATGTCGCTTATTACTGTACGAAGATGTAGGTCATTTATTGCAAAGTAAATTTGCGTTATATCTATACTGAGAGCGTGTTAATATGTGTTAATATGCTGTTAACACAAAAATTTGAAGACTGATGAAAAACTTAAAAGTACAAATGTACAATGTATATTGAATTCTTGTTTACATAAATAATTTGTTGACAAATGCTTACCCATGGATCGTTTATTAGTTGTAGTCTGTTTATATATAAATACTAAATATACATGTTCTGCTAGAAACTGAAGTCAAACTGAATCATTAGTTTTCCCGTAAGAAACGGTCATGCAAATTTTCTTCGTTGTTTGCACTAATTCTTTAGTGTTCTAAGACTGAATGTAAGCAGTTTTGAGCAAAACGGTTATAGAATTTTGTTAACAGCAAACACTGTGTATATTCAGGTTTGTGTTTGGGACTTTTTAGGACCCCATTTCTCATCTGTTTAAAATGCTTCTATAATCATTAATGTCATTTCAGTTATAAAATAATTGAAATCTGCTAATTTTTACTGGAAATCTACTCATAGCAGCCATTGTATTAGTCTGTAAATTTGTTCAACATGGGGATGGTTATAACGCAGCTTGAGCTTAATAGACTCATTCAGTGTGTAAATGTTACAATTTAATTACATATTAAATTGAGGACAATATAAAAAATGTCGAAATGAAATCATTATTTAAATCGATAAGTGCCATCAAACTTTAAAAGGTTACAGTGTGAAAATAAGGAGAAGTTGTGGTTACTCGATGCGTAATCATTCATATAATTTTTCTGTGACTGAAAATAAAGGGTTCGTTATTATACAATGTATTGTGATTAAAATGTATATACAGATGCCAGTTTTGATATAATGCATGTTCTTTAAGTTATTTGGTAATATTGGACAACACAGGTGGTGATTTGATCACATTTGTTTTCTAATTGGTAGTACAACTTAATTGGTAACAATGCTGTTGCTTATAGAAGTTTGTGGTTTTATAATTATATTTTCATATTCATAAACATGATAATTTTATAAATCCAATACATAATATGATAATGAGTTAACATGTTATTATCTTTCTTGAGTAAGTATCTGTTTGGCTGTAAATCCAATGATTCAGAAATACTTTATGTATATAAAGGTTAAACATTGATAGTTTATATAACAAATTGTCAGTTTTTAAACGGATATGGATTTGAAAAACTCACTTCTGGATAGCTACTATTACAATATGAACCTTTCATCAGGTCATTATAAGTTTGAAATTTATAACATATTGAACATCTAGATAAACTACTGGTTATGAATAGGCTAATTAGTTAGCACTCAGATTGTTTTACTGTCGAGTGTGATACCTTGACAGAGATAAATCGGAATGCCTATCAGATTTACATCACGAAGGGTCCATTTGGTCTAGGGGAACTATTTTGTTCATTGTAATTAGTATACTACTTCCCCTGGAATTTTCAATACAGATGTTAATTGAGATATTCAGGATTTGGACTGTGTAATTTTGATATACATTTAGTATAAATTTACATTCAGTAAATTTAGATATACTATTATCCCGGCTTTGAATTTTGGGGGATAAATTTATAAAGTAAATTTATTGTGGCGGAAAATTCTGGCAGCCGGGGATCATTTTGTTAAATAAATATCCTAGCAATTACTTGGCCGGGTCGTTGGTCTTACTTAGGTGGAATATTCTTCGATCTGGTGAAGTTGCTGGAGTACATTTCAAAATTTAGTTTTTTCTGTGAGCACTGGGTTTTGCCCACAAGCTGTTGCTAGGCTTGGTATCTCCTATGTGTCTCTTTGGCATTGTAAATTTCCTTTCCATAGGACCGAATATTGATATAGTGTTCGCAGAAAAATGCTAGTGTCTGTGTCGTATTGTATGGCAGAAATATTGGTAAGTTATTGTACGGGTATTGTACACGGCTGAAATATTGCTAAATTATTTACGTGTATTGTACACGGCAAACATATTGCTAGTCCGTATTGTGCACAGCTGAAATATTGCTAAATTATTTACGTGTATTGTACACGGCAAAAATATTGCTAGTCCGTATGGTGCACAGCTGAAATATTGCTAAATTATTTACGTGTATTGTACACGGCAGATATCTTGCTAGTCCGTAGTGTGCACGGCAGAAGTATTGCTAACTTATTATACGTGTATTGTGCACGGCAGAAATATTGCTAATTTATTATACGTGTATTGTGCACGGCAGAAATATTGCTAGTCCGTATTGTGCACGGCAGAAGTATTGCTAATTTATTATACATGTATTGTACACGGCAGACATATTGCTAGTCCGTATTTTGCAAGGTAGAAATGTTGCTAAATCAGTGTACTTTTGTTGTATTGCTAATCCGTATTGTATGGCTGAAATGGGTGTGAAATTATGGTACGTATATTGTACATGACAAAGTGCAGTGTACACGGCAGAAATATAGCTATTGTCCAGATAGATATATATATAGCGCCGCAGAAATTTTGCGTAAAGTTTATTCAAGTGTGCAGGCATGATTGGTCCTCGGTTGTTAGAATTTTCATTACATTGTCTTTCCTGGGTCATTTTATGTGACAAAATTCAGGCTTACATTTAGACAGAAAGATGCGGCCACAAATTATCCAAACTTATTAAATTGTCAATGAATAATTTGCATAACTTGAAGTGATATTGAATCACCAATTTTTAAATGAAATATTTGTCAGTGTTTGAGAAATTAAAAGGAAGTGTATTTCAGAATTTGTGTTTATTATTATTCTTATGATTCATAATTCTGGTCCTTAAATAATATTTCTCTTATATTGAAGGTTAGGTCATATATTATGAACATTAGAATATGAGTTTTTGTTTCAAAAATTTTATAAAAATCCAAATCAAGAAAAAAAAATGACCTCGTCTGGAATCGAACCCCAATCCACCGCGACAATTAATACATTTTCCCGTCATCGTAACCAATACAGCTAAAGTGGAATTAGTGACTTATGACTTCAAAATATAGATATTTATAATCGAGATAGTTAACCTGGAGATAAACGCTTTTCAATTTTCATTGTAAAAAGTAGTAAAAACAGCAAATCCTCATGTGTGTCCGTAACATCTAGTTTGTCAGTAATTAACTTTTAAAGCCTTCTTAAACATGGCATTTATTTCCAGATATCTGAACAAATATTTTTTGTGTGTGTTGTCGGATGATCTGGAGGCCAGTCCCTTTTTATACACCACTTTTACCTAAGCTATCAAAACTACACACCAAGAGAATCAAAAAGTTATACAGGAGACAACTTTAATTGCCAGGACCTGCCAAACAATATGCATGTCAACATAATAACGTATTGAAGGAATGACGTGCAAAGGCATGGTAACGCTGTCGTTAGTAAAACGAATTTGAAAGTACATACTAACCCGTGCGATCGCATGGCCTTGATAGCATTCAAAGGTCTATCGTAGTTAATGTGTCCCTGAAAAAAAGGTTTAACATTTCAAATTTCTATAAAGAGTGAGAGTAACAAAGCCTAAGTCTGCAACAGTAACATTTCGTAAGCTCCATTACATGTACAGCATCTTCTAAAACGATTTAGGCAAATAACAGTAATTAGTAATTACCTTACTCCTTTCCATCTGTCCCCATTTCAAAGCATTTTCTAGGACCCCCCATTCGAAGTTGTCGTAGAATACTTTCTGATACGCCGCATAACTGTGGTTTACGATTTTGTCAGCAGATACCGCTGATCCGAAGGCGAACTCCATCTTTGTCTGATTGAGCTACAATAAAAAAGAAAAAGAAAGAAATTGCAAAGTATGTTTTTCACAAAAACTTCATTTCTGTCTGCACTTAAAAATTCAGAGTTAGCAACGGAAATGCGACGAGGAAGACCAGATGGTCACAGAAATTTACCGGCAAAGATCTATATTGCCCAGGCTGTAGTCAAAGTATGGTTCGCACATTGAAAAGAAAACAAACTTAACGCTCAGCTGAAATTAAAAATACTTTTTTTTCATGTTTAGGATATATAAGTTTTGGATTGATACGAAATAAAACGAAACAGACATAATAGTTAGAGAGAGAATAAGCCTAAGTAGATGTATAAAAATAAAAAAACAAATCTTATTTCTTAAAAGAGTTTTCGGTCGTCCTTACATGAAAGAGTTATCTCCCTTGTTTTCCTTGTTTTTGCACGATCATTCTGTCTTAGAATACAAAATAAAAATTATTTTCAAGAAGTTGGATCACTGAGTATTGTGACGACATACACTTTTTAGGGTTCAGCAATATAAAATAAAGTATATTCCAAAATAGTTTTCTATACCCCCATTCTAAATGATCAAATATCTTTCCAGCGTAAGTCTTAGATAGATGTAATAATCAATTATTTTTGGGTCATTACCGACGTCTGGTCATTATATCTTGGTGGATTTTAAAAAATATAGTTAATTACCAATGGAATGATGTTGTTTTACATGCATATTTAGTGGGATCCATTTTTGGTCCTTATCATATCCCGTCCTTTGTCTTACGTACGACTTAGAATCTCCTACCTATTAGTTAGTATCTCCTACGTAGGAGTTAATATCTCTTATGTACGACATCTCATACGTAGGATATATAGATACGTAGGAGATACTTAGTCCTACGTAGGAGATACTAAGTCCTATGTAGGAGATACTATATACTACGTAGGAGATAACAACTGCTACGTAGGAGATACTTAGTCCTACGTAAGTGATACTAAGTCCTACGTAAGAGATACTAAGTCTTACGTAAGACAAATTTAAGACTCTCTGTTGGCACCAGGACGCTGCAATAGATAACCTTTAGACGTTTATAAAAATAAATCTACATATATGGCATCAATACGAGGCTCCATATTATTACGGTCTACGCTTATGAACACTAACTAAAGGTTTCTGATTTAGGATACCTATCATGTGTCGGTGCGACGTTAAATCCAAAAAAAAAAAGGGATAATGTTATCATGATTATTCATAGAGATCAGAATAATGTTGCAAATTGAATTTTACCTCAATATCCACACTGCTTGTGTTTACACCATTCCCAGTCAATCTGTAAAATAGCGATATCTCTCAAGTTGCAAACCTGACTTTTTTTAAGACATATGCAGTTCTATTATGATTCGTTTTATCTTTTGTACAATATATTATAGAAATACAACAGTGGTATACATATCTTGCATTTCACTAGTACTTTACTACAAAACTGATACAATTTTGTTAAAACTTTATTAAACATGTAAGATCTAAAAATCAGATTTATATAGTCTAATATTGAGTGGTAGGAAGTTAACTGCTACTGTTGTCAACGATTTACTGTTGAATTGTCAGCAGTTAGAACAGATAACTGATACTATTTTATTATTATTTCCTGCTGTTGTTGTGACTGATTCTCACTGCAGATTGTTACCACCAACATTGAATTCTTACAGCAGTTAGAGTTAAAGCTAATGGGTAAATTATAAATTTTCAGGCAGTGTGTACACCGATGAAGAATATTCTCCATTTCTTTCTGTTCCATTGCACTCAACATTATGAAGATTCCAAACAGTTTTGACTATTGACCCGCAAGTTAATTACATAACATCAGAAATCAGTTTTCATAATTCTATTTTTTCATTTTTTTTATTTAAAGCTAGTTCCGGAGTATAGGCCTAAGAAATGTTAAGTACAGACAGGTCATATAGCTTATACTATGGAACGGCGATTCATATAAGGAGTTATGTAATAAAGTATTCTAACACGATCCGGTTGTTTTCCTGTTAAACAAAGAAGGCTGAAAACTGTGTGTTATTATTCAACAATTCATTTTTCTGACGTCACAATTTTCACGTCATAGCGTTAGACGGCATAGCGGCGCGCTGGAAAAGAAACCAGAAGAGATCAGGCAAAAATGGATATCGTCAAGAACGTACATAATAATCTTTGAAAACGCGTTAGAATCGAAATAATATGTCTCAAACAGTGATTTGTCCGTGAATAAAATCATTGTTTTGTCGTTTAGATGCGTATTATTATATATAATTCTAAATCATGATTCTATTCAATGACAAATCACTGTTTTGGATAGAATCTACATTATTTTCTTATTTCTATTTGGATGTCAGTATTAACATACTTAATGTTGATATCAGCCTTTCTGTGCTGTTCAATCCTCTGATCTGCATGTGATTTCCAGTCCGAATCATATGGTACTAATTCCATACTCGCGGAATCGACAAGATAGTCAGTGTGTGCGTCCGTCTGCACATAGATATGACAGCTGTGGTATCCTGGAATGATGCAAATTAAAAACTTCAAATTTAGATAATTTCATTCAGTAATAATTCATCCTTATAGTTGATGCTGATACGTTCGCATAGAATGGTACTAGTAGTCTATGACGTCATATGATTGTTCGATTTTCACTTGAGACAAAGGCTTTTGAAAAACTTTCTTACACAGTTTTTCCGCAAGGAGTGTAAGTAACATTATTTAAATTGCAAGACAGAGACGTATCAATTTGAGTAAGGAAGCTGTTATATTGCTTCGCCTATGAATTGATTCTACATAATTGAGCCGCGCCATAAGAAAACCAACATAGTGGCTTTGCGACAAGCGTGGATCCAGACCAGCCTGCGCATCCACGCAGTCTGGTCAGGATCCATGCTGTTCGCTAACGGTTTCTCTAATTGCTATAGGCTCTGAAAGCGAACAGCATGGATCGTGACCAGACTGCGCGGATGCGCAGGCTGGTCTAGATCCATACTGGTCGCGAACGCACTAAGTTGGTTTTCTCAAGGCGCGGCTCATATCTCGACGACCAGTTACGTCAAGGAAGTTGAGCCGTAACGTCAATCGGTAATTTCCGTTTTCTCCGTAAGTGATGTCGGCATTTTCCGGTTGTGAGGGAAACAATAGCTCCCGCAAGCTTCATTCATGTCCAAAGAGTGCCAAAATAACAGAAGATGGTACGAAATAACACGGAAATTGTCGACTATCGTTACGAATCCACTACCTGAAATAAATGTTGACACTTTTTTTTTCAGAATGACGACGTACCATTGCTTGTATGAAGAACACCTCCAATTTCACACCATTGTCCAGGTTGAACATTTTGGGTGGTACCAAAATACTTGTATATATCTTTTCCTGAAACGACCAAAGCTAAAATATGCGTAAAAGTTATCAGTTAAGTGCTTGCATTTTTTTTTTGCAATACACATGACTGACAAGTATATATCATATCTACTTAAAATTAATGCTTATGTTTGAATTAGTGTTTTGAGATTCCGAGTATAATAAAAGGTATTTAACACAATGTTTAAAACTTCAAGTATAAAACACCAAATTTGTTTTATTATTTTATACCGCTGCCATCTTTGCAATTTAGCATCATGGTCACACTCTGGTACGCTTTGTTGTTTGCGGTATTCAGTAACTTCACATAGGCAGTAGTCTTGTACCGAGAACCAGCGGTCAAATTAACATTTTGTGCTATTCCATTCCATTCTTGGCTCCTGTTGTTTTTAAAGAAAGCATGTAATTAATGGTCGGAAACTTTACTTCGTTTCATAGTAAATAACAACAGTAACATACTCAGTCAGGCCAAATAGCAACATTCCAGCTCTCGTGATTGATGGAAGCAACAGGTGTCCTTCTGTACACCATTTCAAGCACAGAAAATTATACCAGTGCAAACTAGCTAGACGCCTATTTACATTTTATATCAAGTGGGGAGTTTGGAACCAAGAATTATCCAAAGCAGTCAGCTACAGAGACTCGTGATAAAATATATGCTGAAAGTCTATGTTCATCATTACTTTTTCAACAACCTATAGCGTTGTCGCTTTAAGTGTTTTCGGCTAAGTAATAATTCGTTAAGACCAACGTTTATGCGTTTTTTCTTCATCATAGTTTAGGGATTTCGGCATGGTTAAAATTTTAATGTTGGATTTCTTAGTATGACGAACAAAATAAGTATGTTGAAAGTCTATATGCCAAACAAAATGCACAGGTATAAAATTGAATTCTCATTTTGATACTCTAATACAAGAATTATACATCAACATTTTATGACACATGCGCGCGCATCCCCTCCATTATAGGCCTAACTAAACTAAAGGAACCAGCGTGGGAGCCATCTGGTCTAGTCGCGTAATGGCTGCCAGGTATTTGAACACTAATTTTTCACTTGGCATGGCAACAAGGTCAAAAATGAGGCTAGTTTTTGTTTAAATTTCATTGTGGATGTATTGTTGACATTTTGGTGAAAAAGGGGAGAGCAGGTTGATTTGGTGAAGTCAAGCTCAATTTTAGTATGAGTAGTACTTCCGGGTCACAGCAGTGATTTTGATTCAGTTTACAGTAAGTAAATGTGACCAAGAATCTCCTTAGAAGATACATGACCCCTACTTTCTCTTCATTTTATATATTTTATCATAACTCTTTAAAATGAGGTAAGGATTTGTTCTCTGAAATGGGTCTAGCTATGTTTGGTAGCTCTTTGAAAAAGGTCATTTTTATATAGAATATATAGGGAAAACTATTTAGGCTATTGTGACCTAAAAATGCTTGATAGGATGATAGATAAAGTCCACACCAGGACCGTAACTGCAGAAAAATAATAGAACATGAAAGTCGCATTTTGATGATGTGTCCCACTTTTCATTTCAGCTGCACGGAAACTTTTGGAAAAGTTGAAAACACAATCTTTCTTGTGTAGTTGCAATATTTCGAAGTCCAAAGACGGACCGTAACCTCAAAAATAATAATCGGATATGAAAGTTCGCCGTAAATATGTGCATTTCAACTTCAAGTTGATTATGCATCACAAGCTTCATTTCTTTTTGGATGAAAACGTTTGTAGTTGTCAAAGTCCAAAAAGGGCCGTGGCTACAAACAACTATCGGACATGAAAGTCCCGTAATTAAAATGCGTATACCAACATAATGCTGATGTTGTATGAAAATATCTAATTAAACTGGATGAAACTGTAGGACGAGTTGAGAACACAATGTTCTGACATCGCTGTTATACTAGTATTTCAAAGTCCAATAAATGGCCATAACTCTTAAAGTAAAACTTAGATAAAAAATTCCCGAAAATGTCCTCATGTCAACTTCATGTTGACGATATAAACCATACTTCTTTTCGATTGGATGGAAACTGTTGGAGGAGTTTGTTATACAAGAAAGTGTCACAGACGAACAGGCTGCTGGACGGACGGACAGTTCAAACTCTATATGCGTCCCGGGTCTGTGAGGTGAATATTAGAGCTTACAATGAAATCTATTCTATTGGATGACTTCCAAAGTATCAACATATGTATGATTGTATTACTAAAAATATAAGGATCGTACCTGTTTGATAGATGTGCGCTGTGGTGACCATGGTAGGCGTCGTTACTCTGGGTCATATGGCAACCCAGCGCGTACCAATTTCCATTGAAATTACTCGATTCAAAGTCTGCATTGTACAGTAGATTTGTAGCAGCATTCAGTTCGTCCACAAAACAAGCAAACAGTAAAAACCACGCTATCATTTTAGTTTATGTGCGCTGGCGACCAGCTAAAATGCAACTGTTGATAGTATCGTTATCAGTTTTGACACAGATCAGCAATTGCGTACACCGAGATTACCAGTGCCTATAAACGTATATGATGAAATGAAGACGACCTGATCTGTCCGCAGAATTGTTGTATAAGGAACAATCGTGTTCTCCTTCAACTTTTATTAAAACATTTTTTGTTGTTAC
Source organism: Mercenaria mercenaria (assembly GCF_021730395.1). NCBI lineage: Eukaryota > Metazoa > Mollusca > Bivalvia > Venerida > Veneridae > Mercenaria > Mercenaria mercenaria. The sequence goes on from NC_069366.1 coordinate 55,394,504, forward strand.
AAAACACTTTTAGCAGTAAAATTAGCAACTAAGAATGGAGTATCAGGTAACCAGAGAAACAGGTTGAACCTATTGTAGAACATGTCCGCTGGAGAGGTCATGAGGACTTTAATATAGCATTGAATGTGAGAAAGAGTCTATTTAGCAGGGGATTTCGTGTTGTCATTCAAATTGATAGAAGCTCTTTCCTTACCCTTTAGCCTGCTTCCGGTAAGTTAATTTGCATCCTTGCAGGCTGATCATGGTCTGCACTGTTCGCTATTCAGTCAGTAAATTTTCAGTGAACACCCCTTCGAATACTAAATGGTATTTCCCAAAATGAATGATGGGCCAGTACATTTTAGAAATTAGCGACTAAAGGTTAATGTAACAAAGAAAGACACGGTTCTGATCCCATTTTTTACCAAAACTTCTCTGTTTAAGTATACATTTATAGTTACACCTGTCTTAGAGTCCATCTGTATCAGTTATTTGCCATTAGAAGCCGCGGATAGTTAACTTCACATAATTATTGACTTATTGTTCTTACTTTAACTGGTCTTATTGTAATAATTGCAGATACATTTTATATTGTTTATTCTAAGTATTCCTAGTTAAATATAAACTGACATTATTAGCTTACACTGATTTCTTTTAACTTGATTGTGTAGAAAAATTGAATCTTTAACCTTTAGCCTGCTGGTGGCAAATGATTCTGCTTTGCGACCAGTGCAGACCAAGATAAGCCTGCACGTCCATGCTGTCTGATCATGGCCTGCACTGTTCGCTATTTAGTCGGTAAATTTTCAGTAAACATCCCTTCTAGTGATAAATGGCACTGCCCAAATTGAATGATGGACCAGTCCATTATAGAATTAGGCTAAAGGTAAATTTTTGAATCACTTCCTGGAAGCAAGTACATGTACCGGTGTCATGGTATTGACTGTAGTTGGGCTCGAACTCAAAATCACCTTTGTCACTAAATCAGCGCTCTTCGGTTTTTTATTATTATTTTTTATTTATTTATTTTTATTTTTTTTTATTAATGTTTTTTTGGCACATCAAGGTATACTCATAATATTGTAAACTACTGCAATTAATTAGGATCAATTCTCAGAAATGGCAAAGTACATCTATCCAGAAACTCAACATAACAAAATCAGTATTTCTAATTTAGCTTCGTGTTTAGGCATGGATCTTTAATGATAAAGATCTAGAAACAAAGTCATATATAGAGAGAGGCGGTTTCAAAACTCTAGCTAATGGTATAAGATTAATAAGTCGGTGTCCATATCTTAAAATTGTCTTGTCCGTTCCGTTTTCAACATTATGTCTATCGTTTTGTATATATGTTGGTGGTGTTGCCTCCTCACACAACCGCCCCTCCCTGTATGGTGAATATACCATTATAACAAAAGTGTTTGTTGTTGATAGGTATAACATGTAAATCACTCCGTGTATTATATTCATTTAACTATGTAACCATCGCAACGTTTTGGTGTGCTTATTTTATTTTAGGGAGTTATTTGTACACATTTTAGTTTGTATTCTACACACGTCGTCTTATGGATCGTGAATGGTGCTGTGTCTAACTACTCACTATAGAATTTTTATTTTGGAATTTATTACTTTATCTATAGATTGCCTTCATTATTATATCGATTTATATAATAAAATACTTTATACAGAGACGTTTTACTTAGAAAATTCAAATTTAAAACATACTCAATATTTATATTTATAACAGATGTTTTAACATTCTATGCCTCTTAACAACAGAAAATTTTAATGAAAAATCAAATGAGCTTATTTTAACTACGTGTATTATAATATCTCCTGCAACAACACCAGCACTAAATGCTTCTCTGTACTTTACAAATGAGCCGCGCCATGAGAAAACCAACATAGTGCGTTTGCGACCAGCATGGATCCAGACCAGCCTGTGCATCCGCGCAGTTTGGTAAGGATCCATGCTGTTCGCTTTCAAAGCCTATAGCAATTAGAGAAACCGTTAGCGAACAACATGGATCCTGACCAGTCTACGCGGAGGCGCAGGCTGCTCTGGATCCATGCTGGTCGCAAACGCACTATGTTGGTTTTCTCATGGCGCGGCTTAAATATAGTTTGAATGTAGTCGTACAAATAACAAATACATTCTTTGCCATATAAATTACAAGCTGCAGCATATCTTGGACACTTTTAACGAAAAACTTACGAGAGTCGCTGCAAAACTTAATCTGGAAAAACTCGTTGCTGAGAAAGCTGGAGTAAACATTTCACAGAAGTGGCTCCACTTTTACATTGTCTGAATGTATGTAGATTTCTAGTTGTAACTTGCACGGAAAAAAAGAGGGGACAGAAGTTTACAGAGCTTCAGCACACCTCATTGCAGTATCGGTTGTATAGCTTATAGTGTGACTTTCATGTTGTGTTGTTAGTTATATCATTTGATAAACAGTGTCAACTTTTCTTACTATCTATGTTCAATGGAGTTGTCTGAGTAAAACTGACAAAAATATCTAAATATTATAACTAATGTATAAAATAACTTGCATATAAACCGAGTCTGCTATTATTTTGCTCTGTTGCATCCTATGACTCCAAAGGATCGTAGATATAGATTTTATTGTTTTTAGAGTAAGCTTCGAGTGTACATGCTTACATCTTTTCCAAAAATGTTCTCTTTACTGCGTTTATAATGATTTGTGTCTAAAATATTGTCAGGGCATACCGGCTGTGTAATAATTGGTAGACATATCAGTCGAAGTGCAAAAACAACTTTGAGACTCTAGTTACGGACTACAACTCTGCTATACTCAAACAATTATGTGATGTTTACAAACACGACTATAAATGGATCTAAATAAGGGACAAGGAGTTTCGTACCAAATTAGTTCAGAGGTAATGCATACCGTTTACGTTCAACAGAACTTTTATCCGTGTTTTATTAGCGACGAAAATTATTTTTGCATCGATGTAAAAATTTAGATTCCTTCATTTTCTCTATGACACAATAACGATAGAGAAATATCTGAGCCACGCCATGAGAAAACCAACATAGTAGCTTTGCGACCATCATAGATCCAGACCACCAGCCTACGCATCCGCATTCTAATTGCAATAGGCTTTGAAAGCGGACAGCATGGATCCTAACCAGACTGCGCGGATGCGCAGGCTGGTCTGGATCCGTGCTGGTCGCAAAGCCACTATCTTGGTTTTCTCATGGCGCGGCTCAATTCTAAAGCTGATTTGCCAGATGAGACAGTTAAGTATCATATCAAAGATGACATTAGTTAAATGCATGCACTAAAGCAAATAATTAAGACATATATATGCAAATACAAATCATCAAGTAAAGAACAGAAATAAAAACCAATAGGAAAAACAAACTAAAATATCTAAAAAAAATTCGAACTCATACAAAATGTCTTGCTGATTTCCTTTCCGTTGTCTGCATATTACCCGACTGAACTATTTTGCCGTACTTAAAAATGAAATAAACACTAACACTTAATGACAAGTGATGTATTTCTATTTTAGAAGTTATCATATGTAAGCGCAGTTACGAAATGAACAAGTCTTCGCGTTTGAGCGGGAATTACGTTATCAGTAGTGGGGATTAGCACTGGTTTAATTGTTTGTGTTGTTGGGTTGAACGAAACAACAACACAATTATATGTCATATGGCGACTTTCCAGCTTTTCTCGGCGAAGGAACACCGAGGAAGTGGTGGTGGTGTGTGTGTGGGAGGGGGGGGGGGGCATTATTTCAACATGGAACCACCGACCTTCCAAAGGCCAGTTGGATGGCTTTTTCTGAAGAAAGAATTCTGCACTCCAAGCCAGGTTTCGAACCCACAGCGTTGCGGGTCAAATGACCAGACGTCAGCGACCTAAACCACTCAGCCACTGAGGCCCAAGCATGTACTGGATCTGACAAATTTAGTTTTAATTCTGTTTTATTCAATTTTGATTTACGTGTAAATGTAAACGTTCTACGATAATCGCAGCAATATTTTTACTGAACATACGTTTTGCTCAGTCTTTAAACACAAGGTGTGACGCAATAGACTTTTCTAATTTACAGGAAGCAAATATCACTTTAGAACATAATCTTGAGAACATGTTATTTTCTGTATTTTACTTATATTTCAACACCATAATGCCTCTTAAATATTGTTGTTGTTATTTTTTCAACAAAGAAACCTGTTATTGAAAATGACTGTAATGACATATTTTGAGTTTTTTTATATCTAAAATTTAGCCCATTCCTCCGATACCATGGGCTTTGGCAGTTGCAGATTCTGTTTGTTTAAGTTCTGAGCCAGAGGGCACGCCAGGTGGTACACCAGAGTCTTGCTTGCCATATCCTTGAGGTCCAATCCCGCCAGCCTCAAAACTTGGCCGACTAACCTTCATTTCACCAGAGGCTTGCATGGCACCACTTTGATTAACATTATACATGTCTGTCATTGAACCTTTTCCATTAGCACCACCAGATTCGAACGGGTTTCCTGATACATCAAAAGTGTGGCTTCCTGTATTGTGTGCTTCAGGTTGTCCACCATTTCCTGTCATTCCAGATTTGAACTGGTTTCCCGATACTGTTGCAACTTCAAAACTGTGGCTTCCTGTATTGTGTGTTTCAGGTTGTCCACTATTTTCTGTCATTCCCGTGGCTCCATCTATTGATGTAATTCCTGTAAAGGGAGATGATCCTGAAGAATTATCTTGACCTATAGAAGGATCGCTTTTGGTACCGGCGCCATGGGCTGTTTGTCCAAACATAGCGCTATTTCCGTTGACTGAAGACATTTCTCCCATGGCTGAATTAGGATTATATTTCAAAGAACTGATCAAGTCTGCGTTAAGTTTGTCTGGATTGAATCCCAGAATCATTGCTCTGGTATGACCTTGATCTGAATTCTGGTCTAAAATCCGTCCATGTTCCGTTCCGTGTGTATGAAATGAATCTAATAATCCAGCATTCAATTTATCTGGATTAAATCCAAGCATCTGACTGTCGGGTTTTTGGTCTGTGGATTGTCCAGTTTTGTGATCTGCTCTAGTATTAGTAGTATTAGTAGCCGGTGTTGTAGTTCCTTGAAGAGTCGCTCCATTTTCTAACTCTTTCTTCATTGCACTTTCCATCATTTTCCTATTTAAGGAATCGGCGTCAAAACCTAAATTAGCTTGGCCTTTTGGCGTTGCTTGCGCTGCTGGTAGTTGTCCAAAACTTGAAAACTGAGACCCTTTACTAAGTGCACTCTCCATTAATCGTTCATTCAAAACGTTTGGATTAAATCCTGACCCTTCAGCAGATTTTACGTTTTCTTGATTGTCATTATGTCCACCCATTTGCGGGCCTAAGTTTCCCGGTGAGTCCATATCACCCATATATTGTGCCATCTTAGCGTTTGGATTATAAACAAATAGTCCCCACTGGTCATTTGTCACTGACTGCGGTCCACCCCGATTAAAATAATCGACGATTGATTGTATAAGGTCGTTAGGATGATAGGAACCGAATTGTCCTTGGTTAGTTCTCATGTCCATATAGCGTTCCATCAATTGCTCTGGGTCAAAGGCGTCTCTCTTTTGGTTAAGTGGGCCACATTCCACTGCAAAATGAAAATGTTAAAATAAGATCACAATTTTCTGTCATTCAGTGTAACACTTATGTCGAGATAGTCTTGCAAAAAATCAATTACATTTGTACTTGTAATTATTTTTATTTTTCTAAGTATGTTCCGGTATTTTGAGGTCTTGATAAAATGGAGTTAAATTCATCCTTGGCTGATTTTCTGATGGCCTCGTCGTGTGCACAAAGCAGCCCAGCAGGCTAGAATTTAGAAGTAGGCCTATGCTGGTATATATTTGTGGATAAGTCAATAGCCATGACTAGGAGTCAGACGCGTATCATACAGGGTTATATGGCATACTATATTCACATAATTAATACGGCTAAATAACATTATCATATATTTTGGCAGTTTCCAACTTATTTGTCTCTCTTTACAGTTACAGCTGGGCAAATACGACAAAATATGACAACGTCCTCGATCAATATCATTTCCAGGGAGGTCATCAAAATGACGTATTGATCACAGCATAAGTCTATCATGGTATAATCAACGATTTTTATTCAGAAATAAAATATATACAGGATATGTGTTTCTCAAAATAGTTTTTTACATGTTAAATGAACATATTTTCTGTTTACTTCGTACTTTTAAATGTTTTTACAGAATTTTGCACATTTCACGAATATGATGGAATAACCTCAAGTTTAACATTGTGGCATGAGCGTAAGATCATGACGTCATAGTGCTCATATAAGAAACATGAGAAATTATAGATTTCTTACGAAAATGCGCACATTTTATGTTCGTGTAGTTATTAAAATATACGTCTTCGCCTTTATCAAAGTATATGTTTAACAGGAAGCCATATTCGTCCGCATTTAATTGTAGTTTAGTACCAGTGAAAATGATGTTTTTACTGTGAAAATATTATATGTATTTCACTTAGAAATTCATATTTCAATAAGTACATTAACTATATGTTGTGTAAAGAAAGGGAAACCTTTACATCGGATAACGTTGCGAATGGTCCTTTTAGCTAAATTCTACGCGTGACGTGACCATTTATATAACAGAAAAAAGAAGAAAAAATACATGGAAGAAATCGTTCAAAATCAAACACCAAAATTTCAGAAACAACATAAAAGTATAGCTACGTCTATTTTTCTGACAGTAAAGATCAAGACTGAATCGACACGACTATGCGATTTTTATTGCATCTAAGAATATAGTATTTTTTAAAAGCAGAAACTGTATGTTACATGAAAGTGAATTACAACTTAACAAGGGTGGGTCTTTCGGCTGTTCTGTATAGATATTAAAAAGTTCGATTTTTAATTTTCTGTTTTTCACGGAAAGAGAACAACTAACGTTTGTGGCAAGCAACTGTTAAAATGTAGATACAAGAACTTAATGTTATTTCTTGTGCGTTTAGACAGGTATCAACCACTTTGGTACTTGCAATTCCATGAATCGCGCTAAAATTATCCACTGTGGAGCATTTGATAAGGACTTATAAAGTCAAGAATAGAATAGTTTTTTAAGCTGAATTCCAATAAATACAACACAACTTGTCCTTATTTTTTTTTAATGAAATTATATTCGCTGTATGCAATCTTATATCATATCGATGTAGACTGCATTTGAGCCGTGCCATGGGAAAACCAACATAGTGGGTTTGCGACCAGCATGGATCCGGACCAGCCTGCGCATCCGCGCAGTCTGGTCAGGATCCATGCTGTTCGCTAACAGTTTCTCCAATTCCAGTAGGCTTTAAAAGCGAACAGCATGGATCCTGACCAGACTGCGCGGATGCGCAGGCTGGTCTGGATCCATGCTGGTCTCAAAGCCACTATGTTGGTTTTCTCATGGCACGGCTCATTTATTTTTTCTCTCTTTAATCAAAATAGTGATTAGATAAAAAGAAAAAAAAACAAAAAAAAAAAAAAAAAAAACTAATTTTCATGATGTCAAATCATGAACAATATTTTGCGCTATAGAATTCCTTAAACAGATCAATACGTCAGAGTCTTACCTGAAAAAATAATTCCAAAAGCAAGTACTGTTTTAAACATCATTGTCTTGGTTTTCACAAAATAAAATTTTCAAGAATTTTGTATATATTTATTAAGTTAACTGAAATGTTAATGAACCATCTGTGTGTGTCTCAATTCCTTTCTGGTATTTGCTGATATTTTCTTCTATTTGCGTGTATTGACAGCTGCAATTTTATGACAGAGATATAGTATCTTCATTTCTAAACGTTATCTATGATAACATTGGAGCGATCTAACTGAAAACCGACATCGTGTAAAACTAAAAGATAATTAACCAAGTTCGGTAAAAGTTCGATAAAGTGATATAGAGGATATTACAAGGGTGTCTTTCCATACTGAATTTATCAACAGTCATTCTCATTAAGCAGATGCAAATAATGTCGCTGGTCCATTTTGCCGTGATAATTTAATTTCTACCATTTTCATCGTTTGCACGCGATCTGTTGAATATGGATCTACAGTGTGTATAAGTCAGAGTATAATAACTTTTGAACTTTTTGAAAAACACGACACCAAGTATTCTAAAATGACGTGTTCGTTACTGTCGCCAATTACAGAACTCTAAAATACATTACAATTCATTTTACACAGGCAAATAAGGTACGAATTTAAGGGGTTTCTTTTGATACTATACGTTGGTACAATCACTTCGTTCTTTTATTTATAACAGTTTTCCTCTAGATTGATTTTCCGTCAGCATTCAAATGTTTAAATTTAACTGTCGCCGAAATCAGTGAAATGTTCGTTATAGGAGCTATAATCAGTGGTAGAATCAAAATTATATAAGTCCTCACAAAAGGTTTTACATATATTTCACCAGCATAGCCATCCTTTGAAGTATAGACAACATACAAACAATTGTGACTGGAAACATACCTAATATTTTCCTATATCCAAAGCTTGCTTGAGAGGTAAATAACAAACTGACATGTTCGTTACGTGGGCTATCTCAGTTACACTGCTAAGAAGAATCTTTGTTGCTTTATTGGAATTTAGATTGGTCCATAAAGTTTCTTATATTTAAAATTCAACTACTCCTACTTCGACAATCGCTCAAAATTTTGTCAAAATCTCCTGTTTGAAATGTTCGTGACAGAAATGTTCGATATCACGCCCCTCATAAAATGAAGCAGTATGGTGCAGGTTTCTTTCAAAGCTATGACGTTTATATATGACGTCATAATTTTGTCAACTGTGCAAGGAAAAATGGCCGCGGTGTTTGTTTTGGAGAATTAAACAAATATTTGGTGCTGCAATTGTCCACGGATTGAAGGTATGTTTTTTTGCATTGGCATTTCACTTTAAAGATATTGCCAACTGGTATTTGTAAGTATACTTGGTTTTAGAAAAATATCAATTTTATTGCCCTGAAAACATTACGTTGCCACGCATGTCATCATATGTGAGAAAATAAAAGTGGAATATATTGAAATGTTCGTTATGCGATAGTAACGAACATTTCACATATTTTGTCAAGATTCTTAAGTCAAATAAAAGCATACAGTATAATATAATTTAAGAAAAAATGTCACAATAACTTTTTTAACACACACGTTTATAGTCTAAATAGGAAAATCATCATTTGTTGCTACTGTTTTTGAAATAACAGACAAATAGATGGACTGCCTACAGTAGAAATTCAAGACAGCACCTACTCCCATTAATTGTTCAATAAATAAAAAGTTAATTTTCGTTGGTGTCTGTATCTTTCTAGCCTATTTTATGTTTAAATTGATATTCAATGATTTCAGCATAAATAAATACAACATGGATTTATTTCAACGTTAGGTTTTTCCTTAAAAATTTGGTAACGAACATTTTATGGAAAGGTAACGAACATTTCAGTAAAGTTTATGATTTTATTTCAGATATAATGGTCAAGTCAAGAGCGGAGATCCAGAAGGCCTACAGGCAGCGGCTTAAAGAAAAAGACAATGTCCAGTATCTGGCAAGAGAACGAAGGAGGCGCAAAGCAAACTATGTCCCAAGCAGTCAACTAAGCAGAGCAGAACGTGCCAACAGAAACCAAAAGAACAGAGACTATTTGAGATCATACAGACAGAAAAAGAAATTATTAGCACAAGCAGAGATAATAGATAACGTTGCTGGCGAAAATGAAGAGGTTTGTAATACCAGCGGGTACGAGAGTGCATCCTCTGTAGCTGTGGAACCTCAAGCTGGTCCAAGTCACCTTGTAGTGCAGATGCGGTTTCCTGCACGTGCTCGTGGGCCAAGAGTAAGAATGCAAAATACTCTAAATGCATGCAGAAGAGAGATGAAGGTATGGAAAGAAAAGTATGAGATCCTTCACAAAAAGTACAGAAGCAAGTTACGAGCAATACAAAGATCTAGAAAAACTAGCTTGAGTCAGCTTACTCCACGATCAAAAACAGACAAGCAAGTGAAGAACCTTGGTTTGAGAAAAGACCAAATAAAGTCAGTAAGAAAACAGCTACTTTTCAGCAACGTGCTTTGTGAAGAAGTAAAAAGCGCTAAGAAAAAGACCAAGAAGCATCACAGAGGCATACTACATGGTCTGGTAGGAGGAGAAATATTGAAAAAGTACAGATGTATACGAATGGCAAGTACAGAAACTGGGCTATGCAGAAACAAGTTGGGCCGTTCTTTATCAAAAAGTGTATCGATAGAAAGGTTTAAACGTAGGAGAGAGATTCTTAAGCACAGAGAAAAGGTTGTTTCTTTTATGGAGAGGGACGACAATAGTAGAATGATGCCGGGAAAGAAAGATTACAAGACAGAAAATCATGAGAAGAAACAAACCCGGGTTCTGACAGATTACTTATCAAATCTACACCAGAAGTTCATGTCAGAAAACCAAGGTATAAAGTTGTCTCTTTCCTCGTTCTGTCGGATTCGCCCCAAGAGTATACTGCTTGCTTCATTCATAAGTAGATCTACCTGTCTCTGCACACGCCACCAAAATATGTCACTGACATTGAAATCAGCTCGAAATGAAAATGTCAGAGTATGTTTAAATGCAGACAAAATGCTTGACACGAAAGAAAACTTTCTTGAAGATCTGAAACGAACAGTGACCAGTGATGAAATAATCCTGAGCCAATGGAAACGTGTAGCAGTTGAAGAGAAAGGAAAGAAGAAGATGGTAATGAGAGTAGTTGAGCAGAAGGTTACGAAACAGGAGTTTGTAACTCACACGGAGGCCCAAGTAGAGGATTTTGCGTCCCATGTGAACAGAGTCAAGACTCAGGATGGAGAAATGAGACGTTTGAAAGACAATTTGCCTGAAAACAATGTTATTGTTCAGATGGACTTTTCTGAAAACTGGACATGTAAGGCTTTGAATGAGATCCAGTCAGCCTACTGGAACATGACAAATATTACCCTTCATCCATTTGTCATCTATTATCGACCGACTGGATCCCAAGAGCTGCAGCACAAGAGTTTTGTCATAGTCTTGGATGAACTATCACACTCCTCCAACACTGTCTTGACCTTTCTCGGGACTGTCCAGCAGGAAGTAAAACTAATCTGTCCAACCGTGTCTTGCGTCCACTACTGGACAGATAGTCCCACTTTGCAATATAGAAACAAGTTCATTTTCTATGAAGTGGCCAACCACAAAGATCTCCATGGCAACAACTCGAAATGGAATTATTTCGAATTGGGCCACGGAAAAGGCCCATGTGATGGTCTTGGTGGGGTAACCAAGAGGATGGCCGATGAAGCTGTAAACACAGGAAAAGCAACCATCCAGAATGCACAAGACTTCTTTGCATGGACACAATCAGAAAAATGCAACTTGCATAATGTAAAGTTCCTTTTTGTTAGTAAGGACGAATGTCAAGAAAAGGCACTTGAACTAAACAAGAGGGCAGTAAAAGCAATTAGTGGGACTATGAAAGTTCACGCAGTTGCGGGACACGGGAACTCGGAAGTATCAGTGCGAGAAACCAGTTGCTATTGTAATGTGTGTCTCTCAGAACAGTTAATTTGCAGTTCATGGAGAAGGGATACAGTTGAGCCAAAAGCTGACGTCTCTAGCAAAACAGCAGAAAGTGCAAGTGATGAAAGTACTGAGAATATTGTTGAGGAATCAACAAATGAGAATCAGGAAGCTATGCCATGTGGTGTAAATGAGTATGTAGCTGCAAAGTATGGTGGAAAATGGTATGTGGGTAAAGTCACGGATGTAGATGAAGACGATATGGAGGTGGAAATATCTTTTATGGAGAATAGGAAGAGTATGTATCAGTGGCCACGTCGGCCTGACATTATCTGGGTGAAATGTTCTGAAATTATCAAGAAAATAACAGAACCAGTTCCTACAGGAAAAACTAAGAGATTGTTCAAACTTTCAGATGAAGACAAAGCAGAGATTGAACGTATCTATTATGATCATAGTCAGAAGTAAAATTGTGGTGAAATGTTCGTTACGTTTATGTGACTGTTAGATTCAGGGCAGTGAGTGAGTGCTAGAAAATATATAAACTTTTGCAGATAGGTACGATTGTTAAAAAGTATGTGTATGTTCATAATTTCCATGTCACGATCAATGTTTGAATAAGCAAGAAGTTGGTAACGGATATTTCAGACGTATAATGCATATTGCAAATTGACTTTTAAATATGTTAAAGAGTTAATTATTTTTGTAAGTGTTTCGTGTTTATGAAGCTTATAAAAGACAATAGTAGTTTGTCGTTCAATGTTTTCTGTTGGTTAGTTTGCTTAAAGATGCGTACAAAACTGGCAGTTTAGTTACATATGGTGATTTGTAATATCTATAAAGGGGTCATGTAAAACAATAATAATGTTTTTGATGCACTTTGTGCTTCTCTGAGATTTGTTTTTTATAAATTCCATGTGTTTTCTGTTCAAATAACCTGTTGCTTGTTATACTTTACCATTTCAAATTAGTGTTCCCGCCTTCAAATATTATGAAATGTCCGTGACTTTTGACCAACTTTTGAAAAAAATGAGTAATGAAGTCTCAGGCAAAAGCAGGTATTTTAATGTCACAAAAGAAATCTTCTCTGTAAAATTGTCACTCTTCATAAAAAATATCTATCACACTTATCTTCTTTATGTACGTTACAATATATGCTTAAACATACTTGAAACTTTAGTTTTTAAGAACACCATAGTTACTGTTTTTAAACCTAAATCTTGCTGACTTTCTATATTTAGTAAATATACTTGAAAACCTAAACATTGTATGTAATTTGAGATTTGAATATTCTTCTGCTGGAAAATCACATGATAATTTGAATCTAATAAAGATAAGTTACAAACATACTCTTTTAAAAACATTTAATGTGAAGTAACGGATATTTCTGATGAAAAAAATGGTTACAATGGCGACTATTTTCCAACGTTAGACTTGAGGTTAAATAATGTTTTCTTGATGTAACACCTGTTATTTTCCTGTTCACAAATGTTTAAAGTTTAGTACTTTTTATGAAATAAAAATTTACTAGTAAACTATTTTTTCCTGTTCTTATACCACTCATGTGCATCTGCTTAATGAGAATAGCTGCAAACGAGTTGACAGAAAAATAAAACGCGGGGTTCTGCCATGCATTTTATCTATATTTCTCAACGAATTTAATCTCGGGTATATTCCTTTAGATATGCAAAAAGGGTGTTATCGTTAAATTACACAAAGGTGCCAAATGACCCAAACAATTATCGTGCATTCTAACACGACAAGATTCATTGTACTATTAAACAAAATGCTGAAAACTGTGAGTTATTACACAACAATTCAGTTTTCTGACGCCACGATTATTACGTCATAGCATCAAAAGCCACATCGAGCGGTGCACTGGAAAAAACAGGCAGACATTTAATGAATGTCGTCAAGGATGTACTTTGAAACGCTTGGTAGTGTTAGAATAGAATAATATATCACATTTAGTGATTTCCTCAAGAATAAAATCATTGTTTAGGAAGTTTATACAGAAACTGTCATACAAGACGCATCCGCAACGCTGCGATTTACTTAGATCTACTTTAGTTTATAGGCATCTGAGACTTCTCCATTTCAATCAGTAATTTTATACTAGCATACATATTTCATCTTGAGAATTCTTAAAGGTTTAACTGTTTTTGAAATAGAGAATTTAATGTCTGTTTGTTGACAAATGTCAAAATGTCACAATGTCCATTTCTTTCTTTGATCTTTACATATTCACTGACCACTGACAAATTAAATCTCTAACTGCAGCAATTTTGTATGCATCTTTTCCACGCAAAGAAGTAGCAAAAACTGCATAGTTTGAAATGGATGGGAAGTACACAGTCGCCTAAGCCTACACAAACGTTTTAGAGGAATTGTGTAATATATTCGCTGTAGTAGAACAGCGTGGGTTTAGAAATAAGACTTCTTGGTTCTGTTTATAAATCTATTCTAACCTGATACTACAATGTAACATAATGCAAGGTGAAGTGAGGCGGAGCTTATCAACTAGTGGCTAGTGTCCAAGCTGACTGAATACATTACATCTTGCCTCCATGTTTTTATAAATATTTTATCTAGGATCATTTTCTTCAGCTCCACTCTATTTCAGAAAATGATGTTTTCATATTTGAACTTTGATTCAGTTAACTGTTGCATTTAATAAAATCTGTAAAAAGATCATTTGGAAGCAAAGAATGCAACCAAGAAGAATAATTGCAGACTCGGTTTGATTTAGTCAGCTCATGAGAGGTAATGAAATGCACTACACCTCTCATGCCCCCTAGAATTGGCTTAAGCGGAACTACGTTGGTTTTCTCATGGCGCGACTTATATGTTGAATGGACTCCATGATCCCAAAGGACCAGAAAATATAACAACACTGAATCCAAGTACGGGGAGACATTTTACAGCCGCCACACGACACTTAAAAATTGCTGTTGTGATAGCTAATTAAATCTGTAAAAAGATCCTTTATTTTCAACCAAGGGAATAATGTTTCAATGCCTATTTTGCAAGCAAATCCAAAGTCTGAACAATGATGGTACTTCATCCAAATTTTATTTTATTAAATGGCTATACACGTTGGGGCTGAATCCTTAGACTTGACTGTCGTGATTCATTTCACTGATCACATAACTAGTATGAGTAAAGAATTGTCTTGAAAATATATTTAATTTGAAGGATACATAGAAGGTCAAAGAATTTCTCACTTCTGTTTGATATAAGCTTACGCAAATCCGAGATTTTAACAGTACAAAAATGGACTAACTCAATGGAAAATTTGCATCTGTGCAATGCCTTAGGAATCAAAACTGACATGTATGCTATTCAAAGAGTTGTGTTAGATTCTGTTTTATCGGTTAATATACTTCATTATATGTGTCAAAGTATGGAAAATGTCTAGAAATAAGGAAAATAAAAAAAAGCAATTTGAGTATTGTTCGTTGCATGACTCCTTAACTCTGATAAATTACTTTTCCATGGCATTGCAATACCTTTGACAGAATTAAGGTTCTTGAACGACGTTCACTCATCAATTTGCATTGATTGATCAGCAGATTGTTTCCATTCAGTAAAAATAGTTAAAGGTTAAAATTCATAATTACATAACACTATTTTTTTTGGCTTTATGTTATCAGTAGGACATGGATATAAGAAGCGACAGACTCGCCCACACTCTGAGAGACATGTTGTTTTAACCATGACGAGAACTGGCCTAGATTTAAACCATATATCAGTAAGAGCGGTCTGTCGCTTCTGACTATTGACAATAAATAACAAATACTGATTGAATGGGATAAGGCCGTGACTTTTATTATTATAATATCATTACAGAAATTAATGAAATATCATGGCATATTGTATGAGATGGAAGTATCATGAAAAATGAAAAGCATGAAATGATAGATTTCTAGCCAAAATGCATAGAAACAAAATAGGCAACGCTATGATGCTGAAGCTCTATTTATGATAAGCACACATGTACTAGACAAAGGAGGGGAAAGAATGGATTGTGCTAGCAGATGTAGCTACCGAAAATCCAAGGCCAAGAAAAAATGTTCAACGAATTCTCAACATCATGAGAATGGATTAAAAAACAACAAAAATATGAATCCGTCGCAAGTGCAAGAGAATACATTATTATAACACTATTATACATTGTACCCAACAGACACGGATGCAAAGGGGAGCAAAAGTAACCCTCCAAGCAATTAACTGCACTAATCGGCACTCAAGAACCTAAACAGGTGGGTTGGGGTGCGTGATGTCTGTTTCAACATACCCAAGCGTTAGAGGTTTGTAGCAAAGTGATCCACAAATATATAAAATATACAATTTATAAACAACTTTCGACGGATCTAAGATCAATTGGCCGAAGAGTTGTAACCCCTGTTCGGAATAAGATACAGTCAATTCGAGGAACTTGGTTGAACGGCCGACCATATAGGTCAAGCCCCCCTGTAACGGTTAAGAAGCGCTTGCCCTTAACACAAATGATAAGTGAAGGCCCGTCGAACGCCAACCTTATAATACTGATCTAGTGGCCAACCTAGGAGGTGAGCTTAGATTTTTTGCGATATACAGCTGTTGTATCAAAAGCCATTTAAAGGCAAGCCAATTTTGTGGATCATAATTTTTATTTATAAGCTCACATGTAACGGACGGACATTAGTTACTGTATTGATTTGAATAAAACTGCATAAAAGATATTACTACTCCTGCACCTGTTTGTCGGACCATATTTTTGCTATGTTTATGCAGCAATGTATCGGCCATGATAAGAACAAAAGTCACGACTAACAATTAAAACTTAAGTATTTAAAATGATATTTTTGGCTCTTAAGAAGATGATACTATTCTCGTAATTATTCTCAGCTCGTTCATTTATTCACCGTTTCTGTCAAAGTCGCAAAAAAAACGTTTTGTTTATTCTAACCTTTTTATATTGAACAGCACGATCGAAATTTCTTCCTCACAAGTATATACAGTGCTATATATATATTGTTTTTCATTTATGTACATTTACAGGTATTCATTAACTAAAACGTAAAATGTTAAGGGACTCGTCCCATTGATAATAGGCTAGAAAGCTTGTTTGTATATTATAAGTGTGGCTGAATAATAAAATTATATATATAAAAAAAGAATTTACCATCGTTGGCATGTCTAGTTGCGGGTAGTGTTTGTAAACTTCCTACAGCTGAAAATATCGCATCATCTGGTCTAAACCTGGAGCATCTGAGGAAACTTTATATGCGTGTTGGTGAAGATGGACTGCAAAGTACATTCATAAAGAAAAATAGTGAAGGACAACCACGTGTAACCAACACAAAACGAAAACTTGAGACTGTTATACCTAAACTGGCTGATTTCTTGCAAAAACAGTGCATAGTTCAAATGTGTGTTTTTAGTGAATTCGCAAGCACTTGGGAAGATTAGAACTCGCACCTGTGACACCGCTGATATACGGATCTTCGTGATTTATTTGTTATATTATACTGAAGATTTTTCCATTAGAGGAAGGCAGTATATTTCTGATAATGTTCCTGGAACAAGGAGATTTAATTTTATTGTTTGAAAGATACGTACTTTTGTCTTTAGTCACACAATTCAAATTATCTCAAAGACAATGTCCGAACTAAAACGTCACATTGTAAATACATTGACTTTTGTTAAAGACAACTGTCAGATTATGCTTTTCTGGTATATGCAGATATCATGAAACATGCACTAGGTTATAAAATGGGGTGGTTTTTGCCTTATAAGCTTTGTCCTTGTGAACATTTAGTGTTTTGTGTAGTTGAACTTCGAACTCTCAACCTATTTGACTTGAAACCATTTTCTTTCTACCAATAGTTTTTGCTCATTTTTCTGTGATGGTTGTAATTTTTATTGCTCATGAATAATGGAGTTTTAATCACAGCCCTTAAGTGCTCACCTTATTTCAATAGACAGTGGCAATTGTCATGTACAACTTACATAACTCCGTAGGACTTAGGATGGCATACAGAAAAAGGTGATTCTTTGTTGTTATACATATCGAGTAAAACACATGATTTTATTCTGGAAAGTATTTTGGACTTTCTGGAAAAAGTAAAATGTCTTTTCTTATTCAAATACTCGTAAGTGGTTTTATTGTATTGTATGTCTCATATTGTTTCTAAGCAGAGGCTGGAGCATTATTTGATATTTTGAGACAAAGGCAAGATAAATACTGAAATTTGGCCTGAAATTGTCTCCCTTGAAATTTGGTACCAAACTCATAAAACAGTGTGTTTTGAACTAAGTAGACGGTAAAAGATTTTTTCCTTTACCTGTTGTAGAAAATTTGTGTTTGGTTTTGATATAAAGAAAAATTTAGTCAAAACATTGTGTCTTTGAACTTGACATGAAAAAAAGCACAAGCCGCAGGGTCACTATTCTCACATATTACATTGAATTTCTTTTGTGTGTGTTTGTGTGAAGAATTGTAAACAATGAGTAATGCAAGATAAAATGTAAAGTCATATAAACTCAACAAGGTACATTTCACCAATTTATTCCTTTGGTAAAATTACTCTAGATTTAGTGTAGCTAGGTATTTGCTTTTTTTGTTTTTGTTTTGGGTCTTCTCGGAAAAAGTGGGGGTGCCGACTTCGAATGCACATATCTCAAGTTACGGTAAATTTTAATTAAAGTTCATATTTAGGTGTCTTAATGGATGCTTTACAAGAAATCATTCAATATGTTACCATTTCCAAACAGGAGTTTTAGGGTCAGTAATTTTAAAATTACTTGTTGAGATTAAATAATCTATTAGCTTAAAGAAAAAAAAACATGCAAAACTAAAACTGGACTCTGTAATAAAATTCAATCTAGAAGGAAACTGATATAAAAACTAGTCTGTCAATAAGTGAGGAGCTTAATTTTTATATCAGGTCACTGATATAAAATAAATCAAGCAAGTGATATCAGGCACTTTGCATAGTAATTGCATGATAAATAATGATAACAGTTTTTCGTGTTCGGCCCAGAATTTTGTGTAGCATGGGTGGAACTTCAAAATTACTTATCGAAATTATAACCGTACTCAGACGATGTGTTGCGCCCAAGACCCAACAAAAAGACAAGCTTTAGAGGTCAAGGTAACACGTAGAAGGCAAAGATTTAAAGTCATTTGACTTGTCCGATGTACAGTATATTTTTTTTTATGCGTGGATGGAGATTAAAGTAAGTAAGCTCAAACATAAATGTCTCATTAAGCTATTATACGTCATGTTTGCCGGGTCCATAACTTCTACATTGAAATAATTTGATATAAATATTCGCTATTACAAGGCGACATGTCCCTTGCAATAAAATCTGTAAAAAGATCCTTTAAAAGCAAAGAACGCAACCAAGAAGAATAAGAGCAGTGATTTAGTCTGTACATGAGAGGTAATGAAATGTGCAACACCTCTCAAGCCCTCTAGCACCGGCTTAAGCGGAACTCTATTAGAAATATGTTGAATGGACTCCATGATCCCAAAGGACCAGAAAATATAACAACACTTAATTGAACATTGACCTTTGAGCTGGTGGTAAAGTGTTAAAATACTTGAAATATTTTGTTCCCGGATTGTCGTGTCCGGCCGGGTTTATATCCCACACTATTTGATTTCTTTTTATTTTGGCACGAATAACCACCATTACAAGAGAGATACCACACATTTATTTATCCCCCCACCAAAGGTGAAGGGGATATTAGAAATGCTCTCCGTCCGTGCGTCCGTCTGTCCGTCCGTCCGTCCGTCCGTCCGTGCGTCCGCAACGATATTTGTCCGGAGCATAACTCCAAAAGTACTTGAGGGATTTTCTTCAAACTTCATACACTGATAGAACACATTGGGAGGAAGTGCAGTGTGCAAGAACAATAACTCTACCTTGCCTATTTTTTGAGTTATTCCCCTTTATCTTATTTTCTTAAAAAAATTTGTCCGAAGCATAACTCCAAAAGTACTGGAGGGATTTTCTTCAAACTTCATACACTGATAGAACACATTGGGAGGAAGTGCACTGTGCAAGAACAATAACTCTACCTTGCCTATTTTTTGAGTTATTCCCCTTTATCATATTTTCTTAAAACATTTTGTCCGGAGCATAACCCCAAAAGTACTGGAGGGATTTTCTTCAAACTTCATACACTGATAGAACACATTGGGAGGAAGTGCAGTGTACAAGAACAATAACTCTACCTTGCCTATTTTTTGAGTTATTCCCCTTTATCATATTTTCTTAAAGAAATTTGTCCGGAGCATATCTTCTTCATGCATGGAAGGATTTTGATATATCTTGGCACAAATGTTTACCACCACGATGCGGAGTGTCATACGCAAGAACTAGGTCCCTAGGTCTAAGGTCAAGGTCACACTTAGAGGTCAAAGGATACAAGAATAAAAACCTTGTCCGGAGCATTTCTTCTTCATGCATTGAGGGATTTTGATATAACTTGGCACAAATGTTTACCACCACGAGACGGAGTGTCATGCGCAAGATCCAGGTCACTAGGCCTAAGGTCAAGGTCACACTTAGAGGCCAAAGGTCAGATACAAGAATGACTTTGTCCGAAGCATTTCTTCTTCATGCATGGAGGGATTTTGATGTAACTTGGCACAATTATACACCATCATGAGACGAAGTGTCATGCGCAGTTCCCTTCTTTAGAATTACTTCCCTTTGTTGTTACTTTAAATAGCTTTTATTGTAACTTTTTCATTACTAGTCGTAGGGAAAAATCGAGACCACTTTTCTGTAGTACAACAAACATGCTAAATCCAATTTTGAGGTGTATTTTGACCAGTCTCTTCCTGATAAAGATTTTTGTGTGGACTTGCAATTTTTTTTTTTATTTTTTTTAAAGATTAACTTCCCTTAGTTGTTACTATAAATAACTTATATTGTAACATTTTTATAATTGACCCTAGGGAAAAAACAAGACCACTTTTCTGTGGTACAGCATAGATGTTACTCTCCAGTTTTAGGTGTATTTTATTAATTTTATTATATATAAGGTATCTCTACCTAGTAAGGAGTTTTTTTGTGGACTTTAAAAAACAAAAGACTTACAATGATTACTAAACAACCACAAAATTAACATTCCATTTGCAAATACAGCTGCTAGAGTAAAGAAATTTGCTTTGACGGGCATATATTGTGACATTCTGGCACTCTTGTTCCCTGTTAGCTTTCCATTCCTTCTTTTTACATTAGCCATATAGAAAAACATCGTAGTTATACTCTTCATGAAAATTAATAAAATTTAGCAGTAAACCACCTCACTACTGACTTATTCTTTCTTCCACATCTTAAAACCCCTGATGCGGACCACATCCTTCAATTATGATATGCCCGGTGGGGGGATTAGCCATGTCTGACATGGCTCTTGTTTTATATAAAAGCTGATATGAACATTCATGTTCTATAAACATATTTTTTCATATTTTAAATTATTTAAACCCACCGCATAATCCTGAAGTTTCATATGTTGATATGTTGATAATATTCATAATTTAAATATGTAATACGTATATGTATATAATATCGCAGTATGTATTGGCAGAAGTTGAAATGGTTGGTGTACAATTACAGTATACATAAAGCTATATTTTACTTTTTTACAGCAGAAATTAAACATAAATCTGTAAGAACAGAAATTAAATGTAAATCTTTAAGAAGCATAAAGCCTATATCGTAGTTATAGAATATAATTATTTCTTTCTTATACTCATAGATTGTGATAATGTAATGAACATTCTGTTCTGTGATATATTGTTGAAAGATGCTGAAAATCCTACAGAAGTAAATGTTCTATGCGTGGGAATTGCATAGTTGGATTCAATGTTATAGTACCCGTGTTCAAAATTACTCAAGAGCAGTTTTTGCTGGGTTTAAATATTATTACTTTTTGTCATACTTTCAAGCTGAGGAACACAGTTTTACTACGTAAAGATTGTATTTCAATTATTATGAAAATATACCGAAGGCGTAGATTATTCATTAGGCCTAAAAAGCAATTCTTTGTTTCCGGTAACATGCTAAAAAAGAATTAAGGTAGGTAGGTCGGAATATATATTTTTAATTGTTTTTTATTAAGTGAGACGTTTGTGTAAAAATGGATACAAATAAGCGGGTTATGCCTTTAGAGCATCAGTAAATTGATTTCTAACATCACTGACCATGTTTAAAGCATAGAAAGTGCAATTTTGCAACTTTTTGTTATTAAAACAGTTGAAAAAAAATTCTCCAAGGCCATAAGAACATTTAGGGTCGGGCCAAACATTTAGGGTAGGTCGGGATACCGGAAACAAACACTTTTTTACGCCTTATATAAATACTAATTTTTTCAAGAAAATGTAAAAAAGTATCATCTATCCACACGTTATTTTTGTTTTCTTCGAAAGTGCCATTATTTTTTCATTATTTATGCATCACCAAGTTCCACTTGTTTCAAAACTTCGCAATATGCATATAACAAGAGCGCCGCCAAGCGGGGCAATATACGCCCGAAGGGTTACATCAGAGGATGGGAGCAAAATTTAAAGAACTTGAATGTTGAAGCCCAAAGGACAGGAACAACAAAAAGAAGAAATTCCAAAAAAAAAATAAAATGTCCAAGTCCAAGAAAAAATTCTTACTAGGTAAAGTTATGTCAAAATACATCTAAAAATTGGACGTACCATCCATGTTGTACCACAGAAAAGTGGTCTCAGTTTTTCCCTACTGCCAATTTTAAAAAAGTTTCAAAATAAGCTATTTATAGTAACAAAAAAGGGAAGTAATTCAAAAAAAATATTGTAAGAGAACAAAAAGGTATTTTGCCAAATAAAAACAAGAGCACTGCAATGCAGAGCAATATACACAAAGCAAAGTCATATATGACCTTTGACCCCTAAGTGTGACCTTGACCTTGAAGCGAGTCATCCAAAACATGCGCTCTGCACGTCGCCTCAATGTGGTGAACATTTATGCCAAGTTTCTTTGAAATCCTTCAAGCAGTTCAAGAGTTACAGAGCGGACACAGCAAAGTCATATATGACCTTTCACTCCTAAGTGTGACATTGACCTTGAAGCTAGTCATCCGAAACAAGTGCTCTCAGGTCGTCTCAATGTGATGAACATTTGTGCCAAGTTTCTTTGAAATCCTTCAAGCGGTTCAAGAGTTACAGAGCGGACACGAAACACACTCATATGACCTTTGACCCCTAAGTGTGACCTTGACCTTGAAATGAGACATCCAAAACATGCGCTCTGCACGTCGTCTTGGTGTGGTGAACATTTGTGTCAAGTTTCTTTGAAATCCTTCAAGCAGTTCAAGAGTTACAGAGCGGACACGAAATTGCTAACGGACGGACGGACGGACGGACACCGGGACCATAACATAATACGTCCCTTCGGGCGTATAAAAAAGTAAAAAGCTACAATTGGGTTCCGGGTTATACCTACGGTGTTCCGTTTGGACAATCGTGACTTTTATTGAATCCTAAACCGCGATGTACAATGGTACGATGACGAAAACGCGATGGTGCGATGGCACGATGATGAAACAACGATGGTACGATGGTGAAAACGCGATGGCACAATGATGAAATGATGCGATGGTACGATGGTGAAATGTCGATGTAATATCGCGTTTTCATCATCGTACCATTGCGTTTTCACCATCGTATCATCATACCATCGCGTTTTCATCATCGTACCATCGCGTTTTCATAATCATACCATCGCATTATCACCATCGTACCATCGCGTTTTCACCATCGTACCATCGCGTTTTCACCATCGTGCCATCGCGTTTTCATGATCGTACCATCGCATTATCACCATCGTACCATCACGTTTTCACCATCGTGTCATCGCGTTTTCACCATCGTACTATCGCATTTTCACCATCGTACCATCGCCTTCCGGTGGCCATGCGCAGTGGTACAGTATATGTGTCAGTAAAATACAGGCTTGATACAATCTCATTTTCACATTTCACTATGTACCTTCTACATCCTAACAAGAATAAGCTGAGTTTGAATAATATCATGTGACTATTACATCCAGCTTTTTATTTACTTTCATGCATACATAAAATACAAAGGACGTGCCTTGAAGATTTTACACAGTTTTAATGAATGAGCACTCACCATTTTAAAAAACATTTTGCAAAACAGCAGATTCTAAATGGTAAATTTCTTCTCACAAAATACATTGAGATACATTCATCTATTGTTGACAAAAATACAAGTGCACGGAACTACGCATTTCTAACCGGAAGGCGATGGTACGATGGTGAAAACGCCATGGTATGATGGTAAAAACGCGATGGTACGATGGTGATAACGCGATGGTGGCACGATGGTGAAAACGCGATGGTACGATGGTGAAAACGCGATGGCACGATGGTGAAAACGCGACGGTACGATGGTGAAAACGCGATGGCACGATGGTACGATGATGAAAACGCGATGGCACGATGGTACGATGGGGAAAACGCAATAGTACGATGATGAAAACGCGATATTACATCGACATTTCACCATCGTACCATCGCACCATCGCGATTTCATCATCTTGGCATCGCATTTTCACCCTCGTATTTCGGCTGTCTGAATGAAAATGACAACATTTCTGATAATGTTAAAAACCTACAATTTGAAGAATGAACGTATTCATTTTGTCATTTAAGATGGTTTGCGTATTTGTAGTGTACTTCCTGAGTTTAAAGTAATTTAATTCTAGCTTCGGTATGAACTGGCATTAGCCTGCTATCTTTTTGTCACCGCTCAAGTTGGACCGCAGCGTTGTGTGCCTCTTTTGTTGTAAACCTTTTTTATTCATTTCTATCCCTTTTTCAGAGCGCTACTATAGACCGCAGCTTCCAATACGAAATGAGTTTAAAGTAAGTAAATATTAGATAAATAATTCATTTTTAATCAGGTGAAATACGTTTTGTCTACCTACACATTAAGATGATGTTGGTTTCTTAGAAAATGTTATAAAGTTACAATCTTATGCATCACCGCTACAATCAGGAGCTTAAGTACTTTTACGTGTATTTAGAGATACGCCAATTCAATTTAGTTCTTATGGCGACTTTTCCAGCTTTTCCTGCCTTTGGTGGTAGAGTAAGACTCCATGCTGCCCCTCCTGTCATTATTTCATGCATGGGTGGGAACCTGTGTAGAATCACTGACCTTCCATAAACCAGCTGGATGGTTTCCTCACATGAAGAAGCAAGGTCTCAAATCCACAGTGGTTGGGGTCAGCGACCTTAACCATTCGGCTGTTACCTTTTTTAATCGCAGTCAATGTCAGCAAACTATGCGGGCTGAAAATTATTGCTCTGTCATTTAATTTTGGTGTGGCAGTTTGTTATGTAAATTTCTACGTGAATACGTGGTTGATTAAGCCTACCAGACTATCTGAATAGTACATGTATTTCTTTTCTATTTGTATCAAGGAAATGTGAACTTTTAAACTGTTTTCATATGCGCAGTCTATTATTGATTATTATCGGGACATGCATGTGCATTGCCTGGTTGAGAAAAACTTGTATAATGCTGTTTATTGCGATTAAAAACTGATGTTTATTACATCATTTGTTTATTTTCTCTATACAACAATTCACAGTTCAGTTTGTGGGTGAATTTTAGCCACATTTAAACGGAAGAGGTAGTTTCAAATTGTAGTGGTGGTGTATGACCTAAGATTCCATGCTATCATTTCATTCTGAAAATGCTTCCAAAATGTCAAGCATAGATCTGTCATGTGATTTCAGCAAAATATTGCACAGAAAATAAAGAAAATAGCTCTACAGAGTAAAACAACTGAGGACTATACTTGCATCCACCATTATGCGACCATTTATTTCGCGCCGTTTTCCTATTTAGTGGCTCTATGCCTAGAGGAACCAGCGAGGGATCCATCTGGTCTAGCGTAAAGTAATGGCGGAAAGGCTTTTGAACACTAACTTTTCACTTGGCATGGCCGCATATGTCTATGTTAAAGCTGTTTTTGTTTAAATTTCAATATGGGTGTATTTTTAACATTTTGGTAGATCTAAACAATGGGAGAGAATGCCGTATTTGGTGAAGTGAAAATCAATTGTAGTATAAGTAGTACTACCAGGTCACAGCAGTGTGATTTTGATAAGTTTACAGTAAAAAGATGTGACAAGAGAATTCTCTCTTAGAAAGTACATGACCCCTATTTTTCTCTTAATTTTATGTTAGTTTTATCATAATTCTTTGAAATGAAGTACGGATTTCTTCTCTGAAACTGGTCTAGCTATGTTTGCAAGCTCTCCAAAAAATGTCAGTTTTATATAGAATGTATAGGGAATACTATATAGTATTTAGGCGTATGTGACCTAGAATAAAAAGTAATCTCAAATAATGAAACATTTTCGACCTAACCACACGCAAGCATACATATTTAACCCTGATACTTCAACAATTCAATGAAAAACATGAATAAATATCATGATCAACAATGGTCTTTAAATTCTGAAATCTTTTGTTAGAAGGTAACTGCTACTTTACTTGAACTTTAATGCTACTTTCAACAAACCTACAACGCCGCGGCTCATGTCGGCGACTGAAATTTATATTAATGTCCCCGGAAGTTATGTCTATGTCTATGTATAATGTGTATGCAGAGAAAGTGTAAAATAATCTTGGGGCTTGGTGATGCATAAAGAATGAAACACACGTAACATTTTCAAAGAACCAAACCCAGACTGTGTGGACAGATGATACTTTTAAAATTTTCTTGGAAATTAATTATTTTTATGATAAACTGTCTTTGCTTAAAATAGTTTTTCATCATAATCGATGTAAAATCTTTACCTAGATTCGCAAGTCAAAAGACTGGTTATGTTAGTGGAAAAGTATGAAAACAGCTAGTCAGTTTTGAACTACAGATAAATTATTTAAAATTATTATCGAATCAGAAAATAATTTGAATGACCCATTACAGGTACTATAACAAACTAAGGTTCGGGCCTTAGAATACGGTCAGTCAAAACGCACGGTTACCATGGGACGAAGTGACGTACATGATTATAATCCCATTGCAAGTATGCATTTCCTTGTACGCCAGAAAGGAGTTTCCAATGTTTTCATCGGTGCTGGAATCCTTGGTCTTACGTTCCGGAGTGTAAGATGACCCAAAACTGTAAATGATAAAAAAAATTACATTTATGTAGTAGATTGATGTAGTAGATTCGTAAATACTATTTTTTTATCAGGATAAAAATCAAATAGCTCATTCGTTTAAGTAAAATTCTCGATTAAAAATCAGTTATTGTAGTATGCGAGAAATACATAACGTTACGCTCCATATAATAAAACTGAACCGGACCTTAACGCTGTTGTTCATCCTTTGAAATGTCATAACGTCATTTATTTATTTAAGAATTCTAACACGATCCGATTCATTTTCCTATTAAACAAAGAAGGCTGAAAACAATATAATAATACGCATCTGAACGACAAACAATGATTTTATTCAAGAGCAAATCACTAAATGAGATATATTATTTCGATTCTAACACGTTACCAAGGACTTTAAAGTACAACCTTGACAGCATTCATTTAACATTTGCCCGTTTTCAATCGGTTTCTTTTCCAGCGCGCCGTTATGCCGTTTGACGCTATAACGTAATAATTGTGACGTCAGAACAGTGAATGGTTGTATAATAATTCACTGTTTTCAGCCTTCTTTGTTTAATAGGAAAATGAATCGGATCGTGTTAGAATCGTTATTTTCTAATATACGCTTATTGAATGTCTTCTCGGTCAGTAGGCAAAACTCGAGGTACGAATGACTGATTTCTAATGGTTTTGATTATTGACCGGCAAGCCATTCAATAAGTGTTTTATAACATGACATAAGAAGTTAATTTTAACTGTTTTTCTTATATTTTTTATTTATTAACACAGTGAACATGTACTGAAAATAGAACGGTCATAAAGCACATGTAAGGAGCCATATAATAATTCATTCTGTTATTTATAAAAAAAAAAGTATGCAAGGAAAAGAATCTATGACTAGAAGTAGTTACGGATGGAAATATCGGACTCTCGGGTAACTGTTTTACGGTAACTAAGCAGGAACACGTTACCGCCAATATCATCACTGGCGGGCACCTGGGTAGAACCACCGACCATCCGTAAGCCAGCTAGATGTCATCCTCACATGCAGAATTGAAAGCCCCGAGTAAGGCTCGAACGCACTTAGGTGAGGTGCAAGTGATTCCAAGTCAGTGGCCTTAACCAATCGGCCACGAAGGTCCGTTAAGCTTTGTTAAACGTTCTATCCATTTATTACAACAAACTACCAAGTTTATATACTTAATAAATGATTATTTTATTTCTAATTAATTACACATTTCCTTGAAGGATACAAGGAAAACGTCTTGAAATAGGAATGAGTTTTGTGCAATATACAAATCGTTCATTCAAGGAATCCAGACTATTTAAGGCTGCGCATCACGAAAGCAATACCCGTACTTTGCTGTTCTCGCTCGAAGAAATGAGTAGGAGCTGAAGGTAAGACGTATTTAATTTTTCCTTGATAGACAGATGGGTTATTAGATTTATTTTGGCATTGGCATTAAAACATGATTCAAATTTAGAACAAAATAAATAATATAAATGAGCCGTGCCATGAGAAAACCAACATAGTGGGTTTGCGACCAGCATGGATCCAGACCAGCCTGCGCATCCGCGCAGTCTGGTCAGGATCCATGCTGTTCGCTAACAGTTTCTCCAATTCCAATAGGCTTTGAAAGCGAACAGCATGGATCCTGACCAGACTGCGCGGATGCGCAGGCTGGTCTGGATCCATGCTGGTCTTAAACCCACTATGTTGGTTTTCTCATGGCACGGCTCAAATATGTCATTAGCAATGTCGGCCACATTAACACCAATGATAACACAAAAAAGGGAAATATCCATTATTTCCATTTTGGTCCTTGTTAATGATGACTTGACATGATCTTGATCTGCACTGTTCGTCATTTAGTCAGTATCTTTTTGGTAGCACCCCTTTTAACAGTTATTGGTCCAAATTGAAAGATGGACAAGCTCATTATAGAAATTTAGCAGGGTAAGGGTTAAAATTGACTGTATTCTCACTTCGCGTAAATTGTAAGTTTAACGCCAACTATTTTTTGTTTTAAAACAACATAGATTTATGAATACACAAATAATTAATGATGTAGGAAAATAAAGTTTAAGGCTGTAACATTATACATTTTGTATTCTAATAATCGTTGATAAAAGCTGATCTGCCGATATGCTTTTTAGGTTTTATCGTACATTAAGGTGATAATATCTGTGATCATTTTTTCAATAACTGAGGTGGCTTAAATTCATTTTCTTTGAATTTCCATTGTTCTCCTGGTACTGCTATATTTGCCTAATGATCGCAATTCAAAACTCTTTATTATAAACAGAAAAACTTTTCAGTTTCTTTTCATAAAAGTGTTACTTACATGTTTTATAGACTTAAAGCAATATATCGCATGTACTCTGACTTGGTGCTGTAGAACCATTTCAAAGCGTATTAACTTTCTTTGAAACAGAAAACGAAACTCCGCCTTCTTTTTTAAGCCCATGCATTACTGACGATCAATACTTATATTAAAAAAGTGTATGTTTAAATTAAATATAGCTGGAGAATTCAGTTTTAATATACAAATGTACATACATTATGTATGTTAATCTGATTAAACTCTTAAATGAATGAAAGGAAGAAAAATAAATTGCTTGTTCAAAGATATTTTAGTTATGGCATACACTACAACAAAAAGTTATGAAAATTTTCAGCAATATAGATTCATTACGAAGGAACTATATAACCATTGCTTACTGATACTGATAAAGGTATTTCAGAATTAAATTTGCTAATTCTATTTCGTTTCATTATCTGAAATACCTAAAGATTTATTAAAGTATCGACAACAAACAGCAACCCAACCAAAAATGTGTAATAAATGTGCGAATTTACGGGGTGTAAAAACGCAATGTTACCATGTAAAACGAAACGAGGAAGTTGATTGATTCCCAATCTGACTGAAGTACTTGATCTTCTAAACGTAGCGTAATAGGAGATGTACTTTAGTCAGATTGATTGTTTCCGATTTGCATGAATATGACGTATATCTGCATTTTTTTTGGCGAAGTCACAATCGTGTAAACAACTTTATTTATATGAGTTACTACTGTTTTCAATCATTTGGTATTAACAATTTAATCTGTACACGAGGCTGCAGAAAAGATCGCACTAAGTAGCTCTCACAATGTTTTAAGAAATCCACTGTCAGCTGTTAAGATTAAAGATGACTTGTTTTAATATAAAATTTAAAATACGTGTTCTTTTTTTATAGGTAAACATTCTTCTATTTAAAATGCTATAGTGAATAATATTTTTAACACATGTGCTCGATTTCTACTGATTTTAGTTGCAATTCTATATCGTCACACAAGCTATACTTTAGCCTAACATGACTTTCTGTCGCTAATTGACACACAGACTGGGTCCTATATACCCCGCATCCTAATTTTATTGGGACGGAACTTACTAAGTGTAGCCCTCTGGATTGCAGAAACCTTTTAAAACTATAGCTTGTTCTGAACATACCTTCCGAGAATACTGGTAAACCTACTTACTGATGTTTTCGATTCTTTTACACACTATTCCTTAAGTTTCCAACCATAGTATTTAGAAGTACATTATTTTATAGAGGGCCTCTTTTGTAAGTAAAAGTTTCTGCATAAGTATGAAATAATCGTTTGTTTTTTTCAACAGCAACAAACAAAAACAATATAAAAACAAAAAACAACAGTTTTAACAAAACCTATAGAGTTTTCAGTAGCACAAAGTGACAATCGTTTGATTGATATAGAGGATACGGTATTAAAAGGACGTACCCAAAAGTTACAAATACTTTTCCACTGATATACTTATGTGGTTTTCGGACCATTTCCTCCAACAATGTAGCAGTTATTATGTATTTACTGATAAAGCAAAAAGACCTGAAACCCCAAACGGCTGCATCATGGTGAATTGTAGGCGTAGTATTACAAAACGTCTTAAATTCATCGTACGGAACGCAATCTATTAGTCAAAATCCTAGTGCGTGGTTAACACTTTGAGCTGCTGTTTTTTCAAGCATGTTTGAATCAAGGTGTTCATAGAAAACTTTTCTTATATAAATGTTCTTCTTGACTATTGCCATGAGAAAATGTACTGTATTACTTTTGCTATTTCTAATGCTCATACGAAACTTTTTCGGCTATTTGTATTATCTGCATAGATATAAAATCAAAGCACTGACAAGCTGGCCCCGTGTTCACAAAACATTTTCAGTCTCAGCTGAGTTTGATAATGAAACTTAACTTGTCATTCATATCTAAACAGCATGTCCAAAACTAAATTTTAAGTTAATAACTATTTTCAAGTAGCTATTCAGTATTGATAGTCACTCTCCGTTTGAATTTAACCTTGAAGTTTTAGTAAAATTGATATTAAAATTTCAAACACAAACTCAGCTGAGACCGAAAAATGTTTTGTGAACATGGGGCCTAGTGAGCTTAGAATAAGTCTTAAACACAACTTAAACGACAAAACAGCTACAAGGAAAACTGTATAGAAAAGATAGGTCTGCAGCATTTAAAAAATAAAAGATTTTCTATACCAGACTAAGGCATATGTGTTTAGGATACTGTGATGAGAATGAGTTTCAAGGAAAGATAAAAGGATAATTATTTTGTATCCTTTTACAGATATCATCAGTCGTCGAAGAATATTACAGATTAAAGTACATTAAACATGGGTAAAGGAAAAGACGGCGCTGCAGAATGCTGTATGCTTTGTGGAGCTGCAGGTAAGTTAAATACTACAATGTTAACCAAACTTTATTTTAAATACGACATTCTATTTGCTCTTTATACTACATGTTTTGTGAAAAAAGCGATCATATTTGATACAATAACAACATTGTTCGGTAAGCACTTTCTGACACTATAAATGCAGGATCAGTAGCCAGATTTCAATCAATGCAACTGCATTGTACTTCGTGGATTTTCATTTGTATGAAGAACATGTCTTATTTATAAATGAATTATTTAATTATATTAGATACATCTGAATTTCAAGTCTGTTTATAAAAACAATATATGAAACAGATAGCATTAATTATCATTTTATACACATGATTTGAAACTTCTTACAATTATTCTACATTTGATACTTACCCTGGCAAGACCGTTGTAGAAGCCGATCAGTCGGTTCTCGTCCGTTGTGTTATAATTGTCTCCTTTGACAAAAATGCAGCCATTTTGGGGGTCAAAACTCTACATATAAATAATACAGATCATTTGGGAAATCAGTCAAAAAAGAGTAAATTCTAAACGTACTTACCATAATCATCTTCACAAGTGAAGATTACGAAGGTAACAACAATAAAAGACAATAGTAAAAGATCTTATTAGATAACGGAATTTGACAGCATTTTAAGAAATTTTTGTATAATCTATAGGCAATTTTATATCGACAATTTTCCTCCAAATGGCGACCAGGCAATTGAAAATGCGGATTAATACGTAAAGTTTTTTGCGAAGGAAAAACACATGTTGGAATTGTTTGATAAGTTTTCATGACACATTGTAGTTAACTGATTTTTTCCCGTTAACAATGTACATTTGTACTTGCATGATACATGAAAACTCTTTTTTCAAATAAGCTTATATCATTATCCCACTTATGTCGTCATATTTTCAGCATTCTGCTGCCTACTAGTTTATCCCCCCGCCAAAGGCGAAGGGGATATTAGAAATGCTCTCCGTCCGTCCGTCCGTCCGTCCGTGCGTCCGCAACGATCTTTGTCCGGAGCATAACTCCAAAAGTACTGGAGGGATTTTCTTCAAACTTCATACACTGATAGAACACATTGGGAGGAAGTGCAGTGTGCAAGAACAATAACTCTACCTTGCCTATTTTTGAGTTATTCCCCTTTATCTTATTTTCTTAAAAAAATTTGTCCGGATCATAACTCCAAAAGTACTGGAGGGATTTTCTTCAAACTTCATACACTGATAGAACACATTGGGAGAAAGTGCAGTGTGCAAGAACAATAACTCTACCTTGCCAATTTTTCGAGTTATTCCCCTTTATCTTATTTTATTAAAAAATTTTGTCCGGAGCATAACTCCAAAAGTACTGGAGGGATTTTCTTCAAACTTCATACACTGATAGAACACATCGGGAGGAAGTGCATTGTTCAAGAACAATAACTCTGCTTTGCCTTTTTTTTGAGTTATTCCCCTTTATCATATTTTCTTAAAAAAATTTGTCCGGAGCATATCTTTTTCATGCATGGAGGGATTTTGATATATCTTGGCACAAATGTTCACCACCACGAGGCGGAGTGTCAAGCGCAAGACCCAGGTCCCTAGGTCTAAGGTCAAGGTCACACTTAGAGGTCAAAGGATACAAAAATGAAAACCTTGTCCGGAGCATTTCTTCTTCATGCATAGAGGGATTTTGATATAACTTGGCACAAATGTTCACCACCACGAGACAGAATGTCAAGCGCAAGATCCAGGTCCCTAGGTCTAAGTCAAGGTCACACTTAGAGGCCAAAGGTCAGATACAAGAATGGCTTTGTCCGAAGCATTTCTTCTTCATGCATGGAGGGATTTTGATGTAACTTGGCACAATTATACACCATCATGAGACGAAGTGTCATGCGCAGTTCCCTTCTTTAGAATTACTTCCCTTTGTTGTTACTTCAAATAGCTTTTATTGTAACTTTTTCATTACTAGTCGTAGGGAAAAATCGAGACCACTTTTCTGTAGTACAACATGCATGCTACATCCAATTTTGAGGTGTATTTTCACCAATCTCTAACCTGGTAAAGATTTTTGTGTGGACTTACAATTTTTTTTTTTTTTTTTTTTTTTTTTTTTTTTTTTTTTTAAGATTAACTTCCCTTAGTTGTTACTATAAATAACTTATATTGTAACATTTTTATAATTGACCATAGGGAAAAAACAAGACTACTTTTCTGTGGTACAACATAGATGTTACTTTCCAATTTTAGGTGTATTTTAAGATATCTCTACCTGGTAAGGAGGTTTCTTGTGGACTTAGAAAAACAAAAGACTTACAATGATTACTAAACAACCACAAAATTAAAATTCCATTTGCAAATACAGCTGCTAGAGTAAAGAAATTTGCTGTGACGGGCATATATTGTGACATTCTGGCACTCTTGTTCCCTGTTAGCTTTCCATTCCTTCTTTTTACAGTAGCCATATAGAAAAACATCATAGCTATACTGTTCATGAAAATTAATAAAATTTAGCAGTAAACCACCTCACTACTGACTAATTCTTTCTTCCACATCTTTAAAACCCCTGATGCGGACCACATCTAAACGGTTCTTCAAAGCTTTCCCCAAAATTAATACTTTCAGACACTAACTTGCCAGGAACTTTAGTCTTCAATTATAATATACCCGGCGGGGGGATTGGCCATGTCTAACATGGCTCTTGTTATTATTGTCATCGGATTGGCTGGACTTGGAATTGCGAAGATTGTCATGGGTAAATGATAAAACTTGCTATATGTTTATTGCATTTTTTATTTGAATTTGATTTGAGATTAAAGTCGCTTTCATCATTTTAATTTATAAAAGGTGATGATGCGAATCTTAAAGTAAAATGATAACGTTTGGTTTGATGTAATATTTAAACATGATGTATTTCAATAAAGAGCAGTAGATCTTCTTTGAAGCCATTTCAGAACATAGTTTTAAAACGCTAATAGTTACATCGTCATCACAAAAGAAGGATATACGTATTTTACCGCTGTCATACTGCGCAGATTAGCGAGCCACATAGATAAATACATCTTTTTTAAAAAGATTCAAAGTTTAAGGTATTGGACCCGTAATAGTAATGTTAAAAAAATGGCATTTTGCTTTGTATACTCTTAAAGTTGACCATGTTTCGCATTGTGTTGCAAATTTTAAACAACTTTGACCGTGCCGTTTTTTGTAAATTTTGTATAATTTATGGTATTTCCTCAAGCTCAAGTAGAGACAAATTTCAATGTGATGGCCACCATCTAAAACGTTTGCATAGAATTCATTACAGCATTAATTATCATAAAAGAAACACCAAACTATTGTTAAACAATTATAAAACACAAAATAAAACTGTAAATACCATTTTTGTTCTAGGGTGCCTCAAGTAAACAGTTTCAATGAGAAAGAATTCTACTCCAACATTGAAAAATTAAGGTCGAATCATGTGGGTCTTTTTTGAATTTTGCTCACTTCATTCCAAAATAACCTAGGGGCAGAAGTAAAACCTACCTGCATTTCTTCTACAATATGTAATCTAAAGAATGAAGGCAAAATAGAGAACTTTTACCGCATGTAACTCATTATTTTAAAAAATGTCTAACTCTACCCCTCCTGATTCAGAGGTAAATTCACTTTGAACAGCAAGAAATCGCTTATAAAATGAAAATTTTCCACTTTTGTTCAATACATTCATAATAAGTCTTAAAAGAAGTAAAAACTTACTAGAAAAAAAGGAAAATATAGAAAAAAAATTTTGGTCCCAGTGGGGCTTGAACCTACGCCCCGCTGAAAAAATTGCCGTCAAAGTAGGTTTATGGTAGGAATTGAATACTCTTCAAAAAGGAGGTACTCTATTACGGGTCCAATACCTTAAAAAGCGGTTATAACGAATCTCTGAAAGCTGTTTTCTATCATCAGTGATATGTAACCCATGTCGTGTCTTATGAAAGGCCTCTTCTTATTTAGGAGCTGTATATCTTCATGATTGTAGTATACAAGATCTCATTCCGATCTGGTTAATTGTGAGTGGATGTGCTCCAATTTTGTTAGGCGGATTTGGTAGACAGAATAACGAGGACAGTGGCGAGGGTTACAATTTATGCCGAATCATTTGTGGAGCTATTGGCTTCCTGTTCAACCTTGCCTGGCTTATTTGTGGTAGGTTCATACACAAACATTAGTTGAACACCATTTCTTATGAAAGTTATTTCTGTTAACATGCTCCTGAGAAAATTGTTAAAAAAGAAAAATTCGGATTCAAAATAAATAACTTGAAATTTCAATATCAGTAAATTTTATGACTAAGAATGAGATTAAGACATTGATAAGTAATACTTGATTAAGTTATATTTGACTGTTACAAGAACACGATATCTGAGTAGTAATTCACAAATAACTTCATGAAACTCATTCTGCTAAGGGGTGATATAGATATGCAACAAGTTAGCAGGTGTGTAGTATAAAGGTCGTTCCTAAGTCGTTGTAACAAAGTAACCTTTCTTTTGGTCATGGAATCTTTTTTGATTGACTGTTGAATAGAGACACAGTTTTTATTGCACATATAAAGCATTAACGTGTTCAATCAAAACTCGAGTATGTACGATACTCACTCTCTGAAAAACTATGTTTTAGGAAGTGTGTGGGTGTATCCAAACTGTGGAAAAGTAGTAGCTGATGATTTCACGCCATGCATGGGAAACATAACCATGGATTGCACACAAGGGGATTGTAACAAAAGCCTGATCAAATTCGCTTTTGCAATGGCGACACTTGATTGGATACTCATGAGCCTTTGGATCGCTCTGATTGGTTACACCGTATTCAGGGCATGGAAAAATTAGGTAAGCTTTATTCTGGATTAATTTCCATCCAACAAAAGTGTTGCCCGTTCAGAAGAAGAGACAAAAACTAAAGAGTCGAGATAAATGGAAATTTTCCAGCTGAATAAAATTGCAAGAGCATGTAAATGTTACATGTATGCATAATACTACTGACTAACATTTAGTTTTATTTTTGAAACTTAATAGATGGGTCGGAGGCTGAGAAAAGGACCCGAATGACAAAATTGTTAAAACTAGTTTAAATTGTGATTTAAAAATAACTACATGTAAATATTTTCTTTTACTTTATTTTCTAAGAGTAGAAAAAATAAAGTACTTTTAAAATATAAAGTATATTTAAAATGATGATGTAAAATATTGGAGGAAATTTATAGCTAATCACACAAAAAAAAATGCATGCATATCCATTTCTTTCCCAGATTAAATATTGGTAGGGAATTTATGTTGCCATGGCAACAAAGTTCATATTAAGAACACAATTTTACAAGGCATTAAAAGGCAATATATGTTCCTGACAATGAATAAATACTTGCTATCAATATTTATGTCTCCCACCACACAGTGGTGTGGGAGACATATTGTTTTACTCCAGTCTGTGTGTGTGTGTGTGTGTGTGTGTGTGCGTGCGTGCGTGCGTGCGTGTGTGTGTGTGTGTGTCTGTCTGTCACAAAGCTTGTCCGCACACTAAGTCGAACATTTCTCATTTGATCTTCACCAAACTTAAACAAAATGTGTTTGACCATGAGACTTCGGCCAAGTTCGATAACTAGCCAAATCCGCCCAGGCACTTTTGAACTATGGCCCTTGAATTACTGATTGGATCCGCTCATCACAGCCATCGAGAGAAACTAGACATTTTTCAAGCTTGTCCGCACTCTAAGTCGAACATTTCATATCTGATCTTCACCAAACTTAAACAAAATGTGTTTGACCATGAGCCCTCGGCCAAGTTCGATAACTAGCCAAATCCGTCCAGGCACTTTTGAATTATGGCCCTTGAATTACTGATTGGATCCACTCATCACAGCCATCGAGAGAAACTAGACATTTTTCAAGCTTGTCCGCACTCTAAGTCGAACATTTCTCATCTGATCTTCACCAAACTTGAACAAAATGTGTTTGACCATGAGACCTCGGCCAAGTTCGATAACTAGCCAAATCCGCCCAGGCACTTTTGAATTATGGCCCTTGAATTACTGATTGGATCCACTCATCTCAGCCATCGAGAGAAACTAGACATTTTTCAAGCTTGTCCACACTCTAAGTCGAACATTTCTCATCTGATCTTCACCAAACTTGAACAAAATGTGTTTGACCATGAGACCTCGGCCAAGTTCGATAACTATCCAAATCCGCCCAGGCACTTTTGAATTATGGCCCTTGAATTACTGATTGGATCCATTCATCACAGCCATCGAGAGAAACTAGACATTTTTCAATGGGGTCCATTCATCAAAGCCACCGAGAGAAACTAGACATTTTTCAATGTTGCAGTTGTGGGAGACATGCGCTTTTCTCAAAAGCATCTCTAGTTACACTTGTTTTTCTCCACATTTTGACGTTTTTAAGGTTTTATTGCTAATTTAATACTTTCATGTCACAAGGCCCTTTTTTTCAGCCAGTGGCCCAAATATGACCACACGATTCAAAATAACCACAGCGCTGAGTTTTAAATATTAGAAACGCGACAAAAATACGAACATCAAATTTATATTGTTTCAAGCGGCTATACAGATGAAATACAAATTTAGGGATTTTGTCTCCCATCCAGCACCTAATTAACTCGACTAAAATTGCTCTATTTTAAAGAAATTGTACGAGTGTATAAAATATCAAATTATGAATGTCAATGTATTTCATGCATTGGTTGTTTCTTTACATAACATCATGTGAACAATATTTTCATCATGTCATGGTCTCGGCTAAAATTGCTCTATTTTAAAGAAATTGTATAAGTGTATAAAAAATATCAAATTATGAATGTGAATGTATTAAATGCATTGGTTGTTTCTTTAGATAACTTCATATGAATCGTTAACACTGTGATGCGTTTTATTTTTCAGCCAACCCGTAAGCGGAACGTAAACTTTGGATGATAATTATAACTATGGTTAAACTGTTTTGATGCACCTATTTAAGCGTTCTTGCTGCTTTACTCTTGTATGCTGTCCAACCGCTTTGAATGAACAATGTTTATTCATGAATCATGAAAATCACTTTAGTATTTATGTTAATGATATCCATTTAACGATTATTTTCTTAAGTTTGTGCAATGAAAACAAGCGGTGCAGCAGGCGTAGAATTAATGCACAATATAATTACATGTCAACTTCACTTAACTTATCTGGTCATTGACATTTTTACAAGCAGTCTAAATCTTGTATTGTCACTATAAAATCTTGAGTGATACTTCATCTTATTATCGAATTATTGTAAGTTTTTGTGCCTCATTAAATAAGTTGACAAAACATCTGATGCAGTGATGTAAATGTAAATTATACATAGATGGATATATCCTGATTGACTTTGTTGTGTAAACTAATCATTTGAGCCGCGTCATGAGAAAACCAACATAATGCGTTTGCGACCAGCATGGAACCAGACCAGCCTGCGCAGTCTCATCAGGATCCATACTGTTCGCTAACTGTTTCTCTAAATGCAAAAGACTTCGAAAGCGAACAGCATGGATCCTAACCAGACTGCGCGGATGCGCAGGCTGGTCTGGATCCAAGCTGCGGGTCGCAAACGCATTATGTTGGTTTTCTCATGGTGCGGCGCATGCTATCATGTCTAAACCTGTTTTCATTTTTTTTCTCCATTGTGTCAGAGCAAGGGAATTCTAACAGGTAGCATTGCTTGTAAATACCTAATCGAGCGTTGTCATTCTTTGCAATCATTTGTAAATGCATTATTTCTAAACTTCATTTAATGAACACATGAACATACTTCCATAAAATATTTCTAGTTGCTTGAACGACTTAGAAAATCAGCTTCTATTTTTTTGACTTTGAAAATTTAAGGTTCTGTCTAATACATGCATCTATTTATACAGTGGTTTTGTTTTCTTATGTATGTACTCTATAACATGTTTGCACTATATATTAAAAAAAAACACTTTTCCGAATGAAAGCTAAAAAAACGACTAAACTTTCACAGTGACTGTTAATAATTTGTAGATCTGTATGCATTCAATGTCCACATTTATATGAACCGCGCCGTGAGAAAACCAACATAGTGCGTTTGCGACCAGCATGGATCCAGATCAGTCTGCGCATCCGCGCAGTCTGGTCAGGATCCATGCTGTTCGCTAACAGTCTCTCTAATTGCAATAGGTTTTGAAAGCGAACAGCATGGATCCTGCCCAGACTGCGTGGATGCGCAGGCTGGTCTGGATCCATGCTGGTCGCAAACGCACTATGTCGATTTTCTCATGGCGCGGCTCATATGTAGTAATCATAGTGATCATTGTAATGATGCCAATAAAGTCACCGAGTGTTCACTGCTCATGTGCTAACAAATGTTTATGTCATATTTCATCTGTTTTGAAATCCATGCTTCTTGTATATGGATTTGGAAACATCAATATTATATAGCTGCTTCTTACTGACTCTTATTTGAATATTTTACGACATATCAGATTAGGAACTTTAAAACGCCTAGCTTGTCAATATATTCCCCATGCTGATTATTTTAATTTTAAAGACGTCAACGTACATAATAATGAAAATACGTGTCGAATAACAACCTATTGCATTCCATTTACACAACTAAACAAAGAAATGTCTTCCACTGGCATGCGAGTATTAACAATAAAAAAGGGAAACTTGTCAGTTGTCATTTTAAAAATACCCTGGACCATAACAGAGCTGAATATTGGTTTATTTTATGCCACGCCAAAACCTTTTGGCTTGTTTGGAGGATAACGACCTCCACTGTAACGGATTTCTCCATCAAAGCGCATATTTGTTTGCTGAGCTTCATTTTCGATTATGGCCACAACACTGAGTCCAAGTATGGCGATTTTTTTTACAAAACCGTCACACGGCACTTAAAGAGTTAATAAAATCTATAAGAAGTCATGGAATATCTGTAAACTGTTAATCACACATAAGATTAAATTAGATTTATTTTAAGTCGACAAGGCAGGACATATTAATTTAAACATCGACATGTTTTTGTTTTAAAAGTAACCTGTACAGTTAAGGTTTAGAAATATATCTTCAAAACACAGAAATATTTGATAAACGAACAACATCTTTACCAACAATCTACCTGACCGTTACATGTTCTGCCGTACTGTCCAGTTCGATGAATACTTAAAATATTCTTAAAAAGTTCTCTCCCTCGCCACCGCCCCCCCCCCCCCCCCCCCCCCAATACTACACCCACTACACACACTTTAATAATGAATACCATTTGTAAAGAAATAAAAATACAAGTGCTGAAAACTACGTCCATAGTTATGTGAAATTTCAGAACTGGGACATTATTGCAAATGCATCGAAACGAAGATATATAAAAGTTCTTTGAAAATGGTGAGTTTTTAAAGGCGCTGAACTGTCCGAAGTTTGGCCGCTTTATGTAGCCCTTTCTTGGAATTCAATGCATATATCAGTAAACTGACAGTTGT
Organism: Mercenaria mercenaria; assembly: GCF_021730395.1. Lineage (NCBI taxonomy): Eukaryota > Metazoa > Mollusca > Bivalvia > Venerida > Veneridae > Mercenaria > Mercenaria mercenaria. Next base: position 55,435,415 of record NC_069366.1, read on the forward strand.
TCTGTAGAGAATTATATATGTTTTATATGCTGTTCAATTTTCATATGAAACATCCTTTTTTTTCTATGATTTTTCTCAGAATGTAATGCTAAGTCTTAATGAAACTTCTAACGCCACCCCTCGACATTTTTGTCAAAGTCTTTTATAATACTAATAGAACATTTTTGATTGATACATATTTAGAAGATTCTGTTGAAACAAATACATAAAAATTTTAACACTATGGTGTCATTAGTGTCATTATTTATTCCACGGCCTCCTTTCCAAAAAAAAGCAATTTGCAAACGAGCAAATTTCGTTATAAGGCAAGAAATTTTTTGACAAAATCAAAATTACTTTCTTATCCTGTTATATCTTGGGTGTAAATTTAAATTTGACATTTTACTTGACCCTATATCAATACCAAAGTAAGAGGTCAACTTTTTCTGTCTTTTTTGTCGGGTCTAATTAAATGTTCAAAGACTTAACGCATTTTTCCGGAATGTCGTGTCCGGACGGTAATTATATCCCGCACTGTTTGATTTCGTTTTAGCCTGGTACAAATAATTAACCACCATAAAAAACATAGCGCACATTTCTTTGCATGAAAACAAATACATAGTGGGGACAACCTTGTTCTGTAGACACATTTTTTTCATGTATGAATATAATTAAACGATTCAATCCTGTATAATCACGAGATTTAATAAATCAATAAAATTAATCAAATTAATAAAAATACGATGGGAATTCAGAAAAGTTTGAGACTAACGCGCTTCCGTAGAAACTGTTACAATATTTTCATTGCATGTATTTCTAGGGGTATCAGTAGCCATGGTTGATTGAAATTTCAACACAAGTGTTTTTTCTTACAGCATAGTTATAAGCGTTTTAACACACCACATTCGTGGACACTGGTGTTATTTTATCGTAAGCTTGGAGGTTCTAAAATCAGTTTGAAAATATTACGTTAATTATTTTATGTGTGAGAAATGCATAGACTGAATCCACCCATTTAAGTAAGGCGCTTGCTGCAATGTTATAGTACCCGTAAAGTCTTACTGTGTTTAAAATTACTCAAGAGCAATTTTTGTCATATTTTTAAACTGACGAACACAGTCTTACTATGCAAAGATTTTACATCAATTATTATGAAAAATTACCTCAGGCGTAGGTTATTCATTATATAAATCATTATTTTCAAGAAAATGAAAGTACCATCCACCCGAACACGTTATTGATGTTTTTATTCTCTTCAAAAAGGCTATAAATGTTTCATTCTTTATGCATCACCAAGTTTCAAGTTTATTTCGCAACTTCGCAGTATGCATATCATAAACAAAAACATAAAAAGGCTTCAATTGGATTAAAGTCATACCAAATTAGATTAATGTATAGCATCATCAGGAGGGTATGATTTCGACTTGCTGCGTTGTGTGCCTTTTCTTTTGTTTATTCATTTGTGTTCCTTGTTAGAGGACCTTTTATAACCGCAACCAATATAAGTAAGTTATGTGGGTTGAATGAAAGTGATTGCTTTTTCATTTAATTTTTATATAGAAGTTTGTTATAGTAAATTTTTACTCTTGAATCCAATTGATAACAATTTTCATTGTAGTGAATAATATATTTGCCTGTCCTAATATAATGTAGTATTTTACACGGCTTTTTTTTTTTTTTTGGCATGCCTCTCCATATATGCCATAAACGTTGTAGTTGGGAATAATCAAACGATGAAAATTCAGAAAAATATTCCCAACTTTCATGGCGTGGCTGGATCGAGTGTTTAAATGATACTGATTAAAAATTGAATGACAGACATCTCTTGCAGGATTAAAACTGCAAACAAGAGGGCCATGATGGCCCTATATCGCTCGCCTGTCATCATTGCACTTAAGGACAAGAAGGTCAAAAAATCATTATCAAGATCAATCAAAAGAATCATGAGAAAATATAGTTGAAATTTTCTTAAAGGTACCGATATGTCAAAATACACCTATAAATTGGAGGTACCATCCATGTTGTACCACAGGAAAGTGGTCTCGGTTTTCTACTACGGCCAATAATAAAAGAGTTACTAAATAAGCTATTTATAGTAACATAACAGGGAAGTAATTAAAAACAAAATTATTGTAAGTGAACAAAAGAAGGATCTGCCAAATAAAAACAAGAGCACTGCAATGCAACGCAAATGCAGAGCAATATACACACAAAACAAAGTCATATGACCTTTGACCCCTAAGTGTGACCTTGACCTATAAGTGAGCTATCCGGAAAATGCGCTCTGCACATCGTTTCGATGAGGTGAACATTTGTGTCACGTTTCTTTGAAATCCTTCAAGGGGTTCAAGAGTTACAGAGTGGAAGGGAAATTGCTAACCAACAGACAGACAGACGGACACCGAGGCGCTAACATAATACGTCTCTTAGGGCGTATAAAAAGGAACCGAGATCTTATGGTGATACAAGTTGTGTGCAAGTTTGGTTAAAATCAAATCATAAATTAAGCTGCTATTGTGCAGACAAAGTCAAAATAGCTAATTTTGGCCCTTTCAGGGGCCATAACTCTGAAACCCATTACGGGATCTGGCCAGTTCAAGAAAGGAACCATGCTCTTATGGTGATACAAGTTGTGTGCAAGTTCGGTAAAAATCAAATCATAAATAAAGCTGCTATTGTGCAGACAAGGTCAAAATAGCTAATTTTGGCCCTTTCATTATGGGATCTGGCCAGTTCAAGAAAGGAACCAAGATCTTATGGTGATACAAGTTGTGTGCAAGTTTGGTTAAAATAAAATCATAAATGAAACCACTATCGTGCAGACAAGAAATTGTGGACGGACGACGGACGGACGGACGACCACGAAAGTTCACCTTGTCACTATGTGACAGGTGAGATAAAAAGGAACAGACACGAGGAATATTTGCCACCGAATCGGGTTGCTTCGCAGTATCTAACGTGCCTGACTCTGTTTAGAAATAAAGTTTTTGTCTTCATATATCATTTAGACTTTATGTATTTCAAGGAATGCATGACTCATCATCAAACAATCAAGGGTAGGCAAAATTGAAAAGATTTTCCTCAAGCAAAACGACCACGTAACAACTCATTTCGGCGAAAAAGATATTACCGGTATACCTTTTCTAGGAAGGTCCTTTTTTCATGGAATTTTAATTACTCTACTTTAGGTAAGTCTAGATTTAAAGGTACATTTACCAAAAAAAAAAAAAAAAAAAAAAAAAAAAAAAAAAAAAAAAAATTTCTCACCTTTAAAATGCTACACCGATCATGTGATTTTATAACCAGTTATTTTTTGTTTAACTGAAACTCGTATAGTTGATTCGACATTTCTTAAAGCTACTCGCTACTTAAAGCTACTTAAATCTTTCAACATGTTCATTTCCACCAAAGGCTTAGAATACGACACTGAAAAATGATAAAGTGTTAGATATTGGTAACAAGAGGGCCAAGATGGCCCTAGGTCGCTCACCTGAGTAACACACCATAACAGTGTAAACATGTTTTACCTAGTGATTTCATGGAGACAAATATTCTGACCAATTTTCATTAAGATTGGACCAAAAAGATATGGCCTCTTGAGTGTAAACAAGCATTTTCTTTGATTTTGACCTAGTGACCTAGCTTTTCACCCCACATGACCCAGATTCGAACTCGTCCAAAATTTCATGAAAACAAACATTCTGACAAATTTTCGGGAAGATTGGAGCAAAAAAAGTGGCCTCTAGATTGTATACAAGCTTTTCCTTTGATTTGACCTAGTGACCTAGTTTTTGACCCCATGTGACCCAGATTTAAAATCATCCAAGACTTTATGATAACAAACATTCTGACCAAGTTTTATGAAGATAGGCTTTTCCTTTCGTTTGACCTGATGACCTAGTTTTTGACCTGACATGACCCAGTTTCGATCCAGGCCTAGAGATCATCAAGATAATTATTCTGTGCAAGTTTGTGTCAAACCAAAGCATAAATGAAACCTCTGTATGGCTGAAAGGGCCAAAATAGAAAATTTGCCCCTTTCAGGGGCAGTAACTCTAGCTCTCAAGATGGAATCTAGCCAGTTTTGTGTAAGTGTGGTTAAAATCAAATATCTCTATGGTCTCTATAGTGTTCACAAGCCAAAAATAGCAAATGTTGGCCTTTTAAGGGGCCATAACTCTGAAACACATGATGGGATCTGGCCAGTTTTTGAAAGGAACCGAGATATTATGCCAATACAAGTTGTGTGCAAGTTTGACTAAGATTGATTGCAAAATGTGGTCTCTATTGTGTTCACAAGCCAAAAAATAGCAAATTGGGCCATAGATGGGATCTGGCCAGTTTTCGAAAGGAACCGAGATATTATGCCAGTACAAGTTGTGTGCAAGTTTGATTAAAATTGATTGCAAAATGTGGTCTCTATCGTGTTCACAAGAAATTGTGGACGGACGGACGAAGGGTGAACACAAAAGCTTATCCTGTCACTACATGACAGGTGAGCTAAAATGCAACAAGAATGTAAATTTTCTGCATTATTTCAAAAGTGTTACAATGGTTTTCTACCTTCTGCAAAATATCTTATGTCAACAAGTTCGTAATAATTGTCACTTTCCGAGTACTCACTTTTAGTGGAGTTTTGAGAAATATTAATTTTCACATAAAATGTGTTGGTTAGTTCCTTGACAGATTGCTGCTGTGACAGTTAATAAAACTTGTAAGAAGATGCTTTGGGAGCGTAGAATGCTATTAAGCAAAACTAGCATCATGATGAGACTCGGTTTGATTGAGTCTGTACACGAGAAGTAATGGAAAATGCAACACCCCTCACGCCCACTACCCGTGCGAAAATGGAACAGGAAATCCTGGGATTATCCCAGGAAGTCCCAGGACTGTCCTGGGATAATGTCCTGAAAATATCTCAGGAATTCCTGGGATAGTCCTGGGACTTTTCACGCCGTTAAATGGGAATGGGACAATCCCAGAATTTTCCTATGAACAGGAAAAAAGCAGGACATCTGAGAATTCCACTCCTGCTATCCTAAAAATCCCAGGAATGTCCTGAGATTTCCTGAAGACAGGACATAAAAGTATAATATTGTCCTGTTCTCAGGAAATCCCAGGAATTCTTGAAGTCAGGATATCCCAGGACAATTGTCCTGTCTTCAGGAAATCCCAGGAATTCCTGATGTCAGGAAATTACAGGACAATTGTCCTGTCTTCAGGAAATCCCAGGAATTCCTGATGACAGGAAATCCCAGGACAATTGCCCTGTCTTCAGGAAACCCCAGAACATGTAATTGAGTACCTTGTAAACATGATTTGAAATTCTCTTTGGGGGGAAATACAGTTAACAAATTGACTGTTAAAGTTCAATAGTATTTACAGTAAGAATATAAAGATTATCATTTCCTAATATTAAAAAATATTTTGTAGTTAAAAGGCGTACATTGAAACAATACAACCTGTCATAGCAGAAATATTAATTTCTTGGCACATCTTAAATCAGCTCAAGTATGTGCACTCATGGCAAAAAAAAAAACTAGGTGAAAATACTACTATTTAGTCTAGAATCATCAAATTATGAGCTTCTTACTAAGCAAAAAGCTCTTATCAGTCTATGATCTGTTCACTATAGTGAAACTGTCTTTGATCAAACATGCATGTACAGATAACCTATACTGTAGTAACTTTTTAATGCTCTGACTGATTTTAAAGAAAACTACTTTTCTAAATAACTTATTGTTTTGTAAAATCATTAAATGAAGGAGTACATTTAGTATCATTTCTAAAAGTTTAACAGAAATAATTTGCTAACTTACCATAAATTTGTAGAATATATTCCTGTTACACTGACAACACCACAATCAGAAGTACTTAATGATACAGTTTCTCCCAAAACATGGGTCTTCAACACCAGGATGTAATTAACTTACTAGACCATTACATAAATACAAGATCATGTTTCAGACTAATTGCTATCTTTCAATCTATGTCTTTTAGAAAAAGTCCTGTCTTTTTCCTGTAAACAGGACAATTTTCTATCAAAAGTCCTGTCTTTTAGTGTTAAAGTCCTGTCTTCAGGACTTTCTTGCAGCCTTGCTAAAAGAATCCCAGGATATCCCAGGATAATCCTGGGATTTCCTGAGAACAGGAAAATATTTCTGTACGGGTAGCACCGACTTAAGCGGAATTTTATTACATAGATACTGAATAGATCAAAAAGGACTAGAAAATATGACAATATGACAACACTGAATCCATGCACGGGCAGAATTTTTGCGGCCGCCACACGGCACTTCACTTAAAGATTGCTGTTGTGATAGTTAATAAAATTCTGTGATGGTTAATGACTCTAGGTCAAATACTTTTTGAGATATGCACAACACCAAGTTGAACGGACGGACATGGAAAAAGTCATTTGAGCCGCACTATGAGAAAACCAACATAGTGCATTTACAACCTGCATGGATCCAGACCAGCCTGCGCAGTCCGGTCAGGATCCATACTGTTCGCTTTCAAAGCCTATTGCAATTAGAGAAACCATTAGCGGACAGCATAGATCCATGCTGGTCGCAATGCACTGTGTTGGTTTTCTCATGGTGCGGCTCATTTTCTGAATGACCAAAGACAATGACAGACAAATGTTTGGCGATATTCAGTGTACATACATCACATGGATCTGTTATTATCAGTCATGAGCAAAAACAAAAACAACAACAGAATACAAGATTTCAATAATATTTATTATATAATCAAATTAAACAAATTAAAAAAGCCTGAACGAATCAAGAACAATTATACAATGACACATGTTTGAAAGTATTTCAGCAAAAGAAAAAGTTTATATCTTTTATAAATCGAATAAAGCCGACAGAAACAGCGACAAACTACATAAAAATGAAGATTTCATGATACTCTTTTAACATTTATTTAGCCTGGGATTCTGGTGTTGACATTATTTGCTTTTATCATAACATATAGTCAATTCATAATTTATATATGTGAGCATGTTGTTATTACTACTGCTCCTGCGTAAATATACCTAGCTATTTTAGTTTCTGGCAGTACTAATTGTCGATTTGCTGAACAGAAGCACTTGCAATTATTGACAGACTGGAACCCAGGCTAGCAATTATTCTTCGAAAGCAACAGAAATTTTGCTATTTCGTCAATATTTTGAAAATTACTGACATTGTTTTATGAAAACTTGACATTTCTAATAATAGCAAAAAAAATTAATGTGTATATCTGTAACATTTTAAATGGGGTAAAGCCTTAAAAATATGTCAAATTTCAAAAATATTGGCAAAATATCAAGACTGTGCAGTGCAGATCACGATAATTTGAAATATACTATTTAAGCAAACTGCAATTTCCGAGTACATGGTACTCGTATGAAAACAAAATGAAAAAAAGATATTTCACAGGGAGACATTGGGCTGTTTATGATGCCCTTTTGTTTAGAATAAAAGCATTAAGAAATAAATGCACCATGTCTCTCAAGTATTAACAAGGTCACAATTACTGAATTTTGTTGTTTTCAAATAATACTTTCCAACCTTTTAGTTCCGTGATCACATGGTCTAATGCATTAGTCTTGGATGCCTTTGTGACTCTATAAATTTTGAAGGCCAGTGGTTGTAATATGAGCCGTGCCATGGGAAAACCAACATAGTGGTTTTGCGACCAGCATGGATCCAGACCAGCCTGCGCATCCGCGCAGTCTGGTCAGGATCCATGCTGTTTGCTAACAGTTTCTCTAATTGCAACAGGCTTTGAAAGCGAACAGCATGGATCCTGACCAGACTGCGCGGATGCGCAGGCTGGTCTGGACCCATGCTGGTGGCAAAGCCACTATGTTGGTTTTCTCATGGCACGGCTCATATATTTTTTGTAATATAAAATGAATTGTTTAGATATTTTTGGGATCAGTGAGGTCGAAATAGGACAATATCTCCTGTATCTGTGTCCTATGGTCAAACATTTATGGGGTTTTGCATACACGCTAGCCTTGCTTTTATCTGAGTAGGGCTGGTTTCAATCCTAAACTGGAGAAAACCTAATATGACATATATGGCAGTGTGACAATTTTCATTTAGGCAAGAACTAAAGGGTAATGTGTAGAAGTGTATGGGGAGTTGAAGTTGTATTTAGTTTTTTATTCTTCCATTTTCTTTGCTTTATTTCAATATATAATAATTTAGTACTGCATGAGTTTTTAAGTTAGAAAACTTAATTTGCCAAAAAAAGTCCAATAGTGACAACATGACAGCAAACATACAATTCATATAAAATGAAAACAAATGTTGTATGTATATCGTAAAACACAATCAAACTGTAAATATGGGTGTATTTCAATATATACATATACAAGTATATAATATTATCCATGGAAGTCCCTATAAATGTAATCATTAATGTAAGTGCACAGAAAAACATGTAAGCAACAATAAACTATGGTTTTGCTCCCTAAGCTCAATAATACCTTTGATAAACCTATTTTTATCACATTTTTATTAAAACATGTAGGAAATAGATTACATATTACAAATCTGACTATATGATTTTAGAATGAATGCAATAAAAACTGTCTCTCATTCAAAGTGTTAGGTTAAATTTTATTGGCAACCAATTATTCTAACAGGACCAGCAAATAACCTACAATCATGTAGAGCAAAATCTATCTCCGGTTATTCTGCAATAAACCACTCACGTGCAATGACGTCATCCGATCCAGGTTTGTAGCACGGTCGTAAAAAGTAGTTACCATTTTTTCTAATGCTGTTGATACTAATATGTCGTGTTAGAATCGAAATAAATTAGTTCCCAAGTGTGATTTATCATAGAATAACCAGAGTTTTTCGTTCTTATGCGAAACAATATATCACTCAGGCCTGTGGCCTTTGTGATATATTCTTATGTGTAAGAACTCAAAACTCGGGTTATTCTACCATAAACCACGTTTCGAGGGTTCAACGCAATAAGGGCATATCTACATATAGTTATTATATGTAGATACGCCCTTACTGCGTTGAACCCTCGGTTTGGGAACTTATTATTTCTTAAATAACCAATCTTTTTTTATTTACTTTAATCAAGAAATAATATAAAGCAGAATCATGTTTTAATATTATTTAAACATGATTAAGAGGTTACACACCTGCCTAATAATCAGTTCAAAGTATGCCAACTAAATAAAATACTATTCTGCTATATTTTGGTTCTGAAATGTCTTTTTATAGAATAGCAGCACTTTTTCAAAGCACATGATTGTATGGTACCAAATAATGTGACATAATATTTACCATGCATTAATGAAAACAAAACATGCTTTTTTTCATATTAGAATGCTTCATAGTAAACGTATTAAATACATGCAATGTCCAAATATAAGATATCATAAAAAACAATAAGACTATTATAGTAGATAAATCTATAAAATTTAATGCAAGATAAACTTAATAAGAATAAATAATATGAATTTCTATTTGTAATTATTGTGAACATGAGAACATCAAATATTTTCATTGTGTACATGAACAGAAAAATTGTGAATTCTTTTTTTGGGGGTTATTACTTAATTTCAAAAAGTACATCATACATTCATTCTGAAAATACAGCACTCATTAAACAATGTCACACAACACTTAAGCATGAGCTATCAAAACAAGGCCCATCTTACATTTCTGTTAAATAAGACATCAAATAAGATAATTATGGAAGTAAGCCACACATTCATAAAAAAAATAAACAGACCATGGCTTTATCTTAATGTTTTAGGCTATAAGTTGTCACAAGAAAGTAAAATGTTCAGAGGTGTGTTATATGTTGTTTGAGTTTTAGTGTAATTCTTAAAAGTATTTCAGTGTGTCGTTTTTCAACAGTACCTGTACTTAAGTGCATCATTTTTCAATAGTATTTCAGTAACATCATTCAGTTAATCTAACAAGTGTTTCAGGATTCTTTACAGGTATTGGCTTAATCTCCACAACTATCTGACAACTTCCAAACATGAATCACAGATGAAACATGAAAGGTTTCAGATAAACCATCTTCTCTCCAACTGTGAAAAAGTACATACACCTCATCTGACATCTCACAACCTCTCCATTCATAGCCTTGTGTTTTACTTTCAGAGCTTATGGTATAAATATAAGATTGTAATACAAAGTAACAACATGATGAGAGTATTTCCTCAATAATAAATAACTGAGCCGTGCCATGAGAAAACCAACATAGTGGGTTTGCGACCAGCATGGATCCAGACCAGCCTGCACATCCGCGCAGTCTGGTCAGGATCCATGCTGTTCGCTTTCAAAGCCTATTGGAACTAGAGAAACTGTTAGCAAACAGCATGGATCCTGACCAGACTGCGCAGATGCGCAGGCTGGTCTGGATCCATGCTGGTCGCAAACCCACTATGTTGGTTTTCTCATGGCATGGCTCAATTACTGTTTGTCAGGATTGAAATTAAAGCAGCATGCCTACAGATGTATATAAAATATGCTTTTCTCCCACTAGATAGTAAAGATGCTTTCATACCACAACACAGTAAAGATATTTTCATACCACTATGTAGAAACGGCCCTTTGATTGGACTACACAGTTAAAATGCTTTCATACCAATATGCAGGAAAAATGCTTTTATTTTATTACATAGTAAATGTGCTTTCATTTTACTACCTATGAAGTACAGATGTTATTATCCCACTACATAGTAAAAAATGCTTTCACTTGACTAAATATAAACTAAAGATGCTTTCATTTGATTACATAGTAAAAGATGCTTTCATCTGACTAAATATAAAGATGCTTTCATTTGATTACGTAGTAAAAGATGCTTTCATCTGAGTAAATAGTAAAGGTATATGTTTAACCCTGCTACACTGTAAAGATGTTAAACAAAAACACTGTATACTTTTACCATAAGGAAAACAAGCATAATGATCACAGATAAACTAATTAATATTACATTCAATCTGAGACCCGTAACGTAACAAACATTTGAGCCGTGCCATGAGAAAACCAACATAGTGGGTTTGCGACCAGCATGGATCCAGACCAGCCTGCGCATCCGCGCAGTCTGGTCAGGATCCATGCTGTTCGCTTTCATAGCTTATTGTAATTAGAGAAACCGTTAGCGAACAGTTTGCGACCAGCATGGATCCAGACCAGCCTGCGCATTCGCGCAGTCTGGTCAGGATCCATGCTGTTCACTTTCATAGCCTATTGTAATTAGAGAAACCGTTAGCGAACAGCATGGATCCTGACCAGACTGCGCGGATGCGCAGGCTGGTCTGGATCCATGCTGGTCGCAAAGCCACTATGTTGTTTTCCCATGGCACGGCTCATTTTATAAATCAAAACAAATGATGGACAGATTAGAACTGTAATGACCTTTGTCACATAAAAATGCCTCATATATGGACAGATCTAAATAATTAAAGTTATTCACCCCTGATTTTCAAAAGATTAAGTAACAGATCTAAATTACAGTTACTTTTGTCATAAAGAAATGCCTGGTATAGTAAGTTAGAATACAACAGAAGAGTTGAAAAGCTAATGCCTATTGTATTATTTATAAATGACAGCTACCCATAAGACAGCTCACTCAACTATTTGACAACTTCCAAGTTGAACAGGGGGCCATTACTTGGCAAGATTTTATGTAACTGATAGATTTCATTACCAAGAGTTCTGTAACTTGGATATATATAAACATTTGATGGGAAAGATTTCTTGTATAAAGTTTCAATTCAATATAACAAATTATTTAGTTGTTACTAACATACAGCTTGATATTTAGTTTCAGATAAAACTTTGACTGAATTTTCTATTTGGAAAAAGAGCCATAATTTGTAAAAAAAAAATCAAACAAGAGTAATTGGTTATTAAAGTTTTGATGACTGGGAAGCATTTTGTCAAGTTTTGATGACTGGGAAGCACTTTGTCAAGTTTCAATCCAATACATGTAACTGTTACTGAGATATAGTTTGCGAGTTGCACGCCAATGTTTAACCAAATTTTCTTAGTCAGAAAAGGGACATAATTTGTATGAAATTCAAGAGTTACCTAACTTGGTTATTTCAGTCAGTTTAATGACTAGGAAGCCTTATGTGAAGTTTTAAATCTTACACATGCAATGGTTAATGAGAAATGAAATTGCACTCAAAACTTTAACCAATGTGTGGCGATGATGACTGGGTGAGTAGAATGGCTCTCACTATTCTTTGAATAGTCAAGCTAAAAATCTACAATATCCATACACCTATTCAAATTATTCTCAATTATTCTGTAAGCTCTGATTTCATAACACAACAAGGACTTCGGACACTATCATATGCTTCTAGCCTACATTTCAAATGCAAATTTCTCCTTAAGTATTTAAACAATACCCAAAGCGTTTCGAGTCAGTGATAAACCAATGTATTAGTTAATTTATTACAGCAGAAACTGGTTTGTATCTGTTCCTATCAAGATGTTTTTCTTATTTTATGTGGGCCAGGGTATATTTTCTTGAAAAAATAAAATGTTTAAATTTCCGTGAAAATATAATGTCATCACTTTACGGAAGTTTTAAATATTTTAATTCCAGTCGAAAAAAGTGACAGAATCTGTTTATTTAAGGAAAAAATAACATTTTAAGATTAAAATCCTATAAATAAATAAAAAAGGGAACAATATTTTTCCAAACATCCTGTACTTGATTTATCTATACACTGTCCATAATGTAAAGTTATTGACGCATTACATTGTGTGAATAGGTATACATGTATAAGTGACCGGTCAGTTTTATTACAGTGGTTCAGGTAGTTATTTAAGTACATGTACATGTCTGTATAGCTCTGTTATAAGTGATGGCAGCTATTTGTGTGATGTATAACATTAATAATAAGAAAAGTCTGTAATCTTATCAAGGCCGTAGGGTGGGATTTTGTTTAGGATAAGTACCAGTGGCATACATAATATTTGAGCCGCGCCATGAGAAAACCAACATAGTGCAATTGCCACCAGCATTGATCGATCCTGACCAGCCTGCACATCTGCGCAGTCTAGTCAGGATCAATGCTGTTCGCTAACGGTTTGTCTTATTCCAATGGACTTTGAAAGCAAACAGCATGGATCCTGACCAGACTACGCAGATGCTCAGGCTGGTCTGGATCCATGCTGGTCGCAAAGCCACTATGTTGGTTTTCTCATAGCACGGCTCATTTCGCTTAAACATGTAATAAAAATGTATCCGAAATGACAGTTCTATCTGAGGCTTGCCTAAGGAAGCTGGATCGGAAAAAGTTAAATTCGGATAAGTCTGACAACAACCCACCTATAGATAATGTTGTCTATTCAGGGCTGAAGTTGTGGGCAAAACATATTCGAAAAGTTGAAGCAGGTCGCTGCTTAAAAGTTCCACCTGAAACTCGGCTGGACCGTTTAGTTCGTGTTCGCGTCTAGCCATATTTGTATTTGCCATCTGCATGGAAAGCGACTTGACACATCACTTTCGTGGCATCACACTGAATGTGAAACCGTCACTGATATGACCTGCCAAGAAGCTACTGTTCTTGACCTATGCATCACAGGCATATCAATGCCAAGCTTTATTTCTGTTGGATAGACTATAGTCAGGATCAGATAAAATGCTGTGCACATATTGCCCCTTTTTTTGTTGTGTTTAGGCCTAGTCCGCCGCAAAGAAAATCTTCAATTCAGTTTTTACTGAAGGAAGAACATGAAGTGATGAATGCGTGTCACATGTAGTATGTGTCTAAAAGAAATAAATATAAATGCACAGAAAAAGATGAAGAAATAAAGAAATGAAAAATGTATAAAAAATACAAAAAAAAAAAATAAAAAAATAATAATTAAAACAAAATGGAAAACAAATTACATCCTGGTGTGCGCGTCGCGAGGACGGCATGCAGAAGATTACCTGGTGTGTTGCTAGTATTTTACAGCACACATTTGCCAATCTACTACAACAAACAAACAGGATATGCGAATGAAAATTTAACCCAATGAATAATAATGAATTAGCAGTATTTGCTTCTCTCACTACTCTACATATATAACATGCCTATATGTGCCCATTCAAACATTTGTATAGTATTTTAGTTACAAACAGATGTAAAAATATGTGACTATCAAATTATTAAAAATGAATATAAAAAGTATTGGTTACTTTACATTTGGGAACACCCTGTAGTTATATTTTTTGTTTAAAAGTACTGTTCCACCCCTTGCATCAACGCAATAGTCACAGAAAATGTGTATAATTAATATCTACATATGCTGGTCAAATATGGTTTTGATGCACGGGGGGGAACAATGTTCTTTGAAGCAAAATAGCTTTTATATGTATATAACAGGGTACGTAATTCTATTCAGAGCAAAAATTACCATTTTATGAAAAAATATTGAAAAATTTTACTTTAAGAAATAATCTCAAATATGTATTTTGATGGTATATGTAATTAAATACTTATTTCTTAGTGGTTTATTTTTTACTCTTGGAGTAGGCAAATTCATATAGAAAGTGTCCGAAGTCCTTTCAGAGGTTTATACAACATATGGAAAAATACAGGTACATCATAAATGAGCCGCGCCATGGGAAAACCAACATAGTGGGTTTGCGACCAGCATGGATCCAGACCAGCCTGCGCATCTGCGCAGTCTGGTCAGGATCCATGCTGTTCGCTTTCAAAGCCTATTGCAATTAGAGAAACCGTTAGCGAACAGCATGGATCCTGACCAGACTGCGTGGATGTGCAGGCTGGTCTGGATCCTTGCTGGTTGCAAAGCCACTATGTTGGTTTTCTCATGGCGCCGCTCAAATAACTTCTATTTAAAGTATCAAGAGTCGATTTTTCTATAAAGTTATATCTTAGATAAAATATTTTAATACATGTATGTGCATAACTAGAACAAACAATTCTACACAAACTTCAAGCTGAATACACAATAAAAACATTGAGCTGATGAACATATCTAATAACAAGAAATAAATGAGCCGTGCCATGAGAAAACCAACATAGTGGGTTTGCGACCAGCATGGATCCCGACCAGCCTGCGCATCCGCGCAGTCTGGTCAGGATCCATGCTGTTCACTTTCATAGCCTATTGTAATTAGAGAAACCGTTAGCGAACAGTTTGCGACCAGCATGGATCAAGACCAGTGCGGATGCGCAGGCTGGTCTGGATCCATGCTGGTCGCAAAGCCACTATGTTGGTTTTCCCATGGCACGGCTCAAATATTGCTATGGAATATAAAGTACCCTCCAGGCCAAGAAATAATCGTATGTAAAAGGAAATGACTGTTCTGGAATCTATGAGGTTTGTTAATCATAACAAATGTATGTGCAAAGTTAAATTGAATCTCCATCAATATATAAAAGAATATAGACCAGACAATGAAAATGAAATAAAACCTTTGATCTCCGAGCCTTTGACCTTTTCACTATGGGTCTGGGTATTGAATGCAACATTCTCTTAATATAATGTTTGTGCCAAATTTCATTCATGGCTTGGTACAAGAAAAATTCTTTTATCTCTAAGTGTGACCTTGACCTCTAAGTTGGCATCTTGGTTTTGCAGTGACATATCACTGTGTTATGCTTCTACCAAGTTATTTGAATATCTATTTGAGCCGTGCCATGAGAAAACCAACATAGTGGGTGTGCGACCAGCATGGATCCAGACCAGCGCAGGCTCCATGCTGTTCGCTTTTAAAGCCTATTGGAATTGGAGAAACTGTTAGCGAACAGCATGGATCCTGACCAGACTGCGCGGATGCGCAGGCTGGTCTGGATCCATGCTGGTCGCATATCCACTATGTTGGTTTTCTCATGGCACGGCTCATATTATGCTATGGCAAAGTTAAAAGCTGAACAAGAAAAAATAACCTTAAATGTTTTACCTCCAAGTGTGACCTTGACATCTGAGCTTTGGTCTGGGTTTTGCATGTGATAAATTATCCTGTTATAGAGAATATGCAATGTTATTTGAAAATTAATCCATCTGTGACAAAATTATTTTCCAATCAAAAATGGTACAGACTGAAAAACTGAAGGATGCATACACTCAAACATATGAGCTGTGCCATAGGAAAACCAACATAGTGGCTTTGCGACCAGCATGGATCCAGACCAGCCTGCGCATCCGCGCAGTCTGGTCAGGATCCATGCTGTTTGCTAACAGTTTCTCCAATCCCAATAGGCTTTAAAAGCGAACAGCATGGATCCTGACCAGACTGCGCGGATGCACAGGCTGGTCTGGATCCATGCTGGTCGCAAAGCCACTATGTTGGTTTTCTCATGGCACGGCTCATATTGTCTCCAAAAACTGGTTTTCAGCCAATATTACCAATAATAAAAAAAATAACAATAATAATAATGATGACGAAGATAATCATAATAACAAGGCAGTCTGAAAGACAGCTATATCCCCTGCAGCAGTTATGGATAGTGAAAGGGTTGATGGTATTGGGAGGAAGCATCAACGTTGTTAAGTATATTATACAGTCCATGTATGACGACATCAATGCATTTGAAAATCCTTCAAGGGGTTTAGGAGGTACAGAGCGGACACAAAAATTGGAAAACTCAAACCTTTGACCTCATGTTGTGATCTTGACCTTGAGCTTGAGCCAACATGGCTGACTCATGAGTTGTGCATATCGTCTTGATAAGGTGATCATTTGACCCAAGTTTCATGAAAATCCTTCAAGGGGTTTAGCAGATACAGAGTGAACACAAAATATTACGGACGGAGACCATTCCTGTAACCCCCCACCACTCGTGGCAGGGGATTAAAAGACTGTTACAATGATAATATTTCACTAAATACCAAAGTGTAAACATAGCACATGTATTGCACCAACCTTAACTGTAAGAAAAAAACAGCAATAAACACAGTCAGCTGTGAATTATTGTGTAATTTGCTGTGTCTCTTTGTCCAGTGTTGTTATTCTTATAATATGCAAAGACAAAGACAAATTTCAACTGACTACAAAAGATATGAGACGATAAGTTTAACAAAATAATACTTACATAAAATGCTTACAAAATCAATAAAATTTACAACTAGAAAATGCTTTTGTAAAAAAGCGCATGTCTCCCCCAATGCAAAGTCCTATAGGCAAGAAGTCAATAGGGGTCAGGAGCGAAAGTCAAAGAGACACTGATGGTTAGCTGCAATAGGGATCATCTACTTGGCATGTCCAGTCATTCCGCTAAATTTCAACACTCTTGGCCTAGTGGTTCTCAAGTCACTGTTCAGGCTCCTGTGACCTTGACCTTTGATCAAGTGACCTCAAAATAAATAGGGGTCATCTACTCTGCATGTCCAATCATCCTATTAAGTTTCAACATTCTAGGTCAAGTGGTTCTCAAGTTATTTCCAAAAAATGATTTTACATGAACAGGCCACTGTGACCTTGACCTTTAATAGACTGACCCCAAAATCAATAGGGGTCATCTATTCTGCATGTTCAATCATCCTATGAAGTTTCAACATTCTGGGTCAAGTGGTTCTCAAGTTATTGATCGGAACTGGTTATCAATGTTCAGGCCCCTGTGACCTTGACCTTTAACGGAGTGACCCCAAAAATAATAAGGGTCATTTACTCTGCATGAACAATCATCCTATGAAGTTTCAACATTCTGGGTCGAGAGGTTCTCAAGTTATTGATTGGAAATGGTTTTCCATGTTCAGGCCCCTATGGCCTTGACCTTTAACAGAGTGACCCTAAAATCGTTAGGGGTCATCTACTCTGCATGACCAATCATCCTATGTAGTTTCATCATTCTGGGTCAAGTGGTTCTCAAGTTACTGACCGGAAATGGTTTTCAATGTTCAGGCCCCTGTGACCTTGACCTTTCACAGAGTGACCCCAAAATCGTTAGAGGTCATCTACTCTGCATGATCAATCATTCTATTAAGTTTCAACATTCTGGGTCAAGTAGTTCTCAAGTTACTGACCGGAAATGGTTTTCAATGTTTAGGCCCCTGTGACCTTGACCTTTGATGGAGTGACCCCAAAATCAATAGGGGTCATCTACTCTTTATGACCAATCATCCTATGAAGTTTCAACATTCTGGGTCAAGTGGTTCTCTAGTTATTGATCGGAAATGGTTTTCAATGTTCAGGCCCCTCTGACCTTGACCTTTGAATGAGTGACCCCAAAATCAATAGGGGTCATCTACTCTTCATGACCAATCATCCTATGAAGTTTCAATATTCTGGGTCAGGTGGTTCTGTAGTTATTGATCAGAAATGGTTCTCAATGTTCAGGCCCCTGTGACCTTGACCTTTGACGGAGTGACCCCAAAATCAATAGGGGTCATCTACTCTTCATGACCAATCATCCTATGAAGTTTCAACATTCTGGGTCAAGTGGTTCTCTAGTTATTGATTGGAAATGGTTTTCAATGTTCAGGCCCCTGTGACCTTGACCTTTGACGGAGTGACCCCAAAAACAATAGGGGTCGTCTACTCCAGCTGCCCTACAACCCTATGAAGTTTGAAGGTTCTAGGTCAAATGGTTCTCCAGTTATTGCTCGGAAATGAAGTGTGACGTACGGACGGAAGGACGGACGGACAGGGCAAAAACAATATGTCTCCTGGGGGAGACATAATTACACTAACAATAAAGGAAAAGAGAAATCCTACAAATGGCAAGTACAGTCTAACCTGTCTTAAGCAGCCAGCCAAGGGAAGCAGACAATTTGGCCGCTTAAGCCAGGTGACCGCTGATCGGAGGTGCAGCCAATATATGTATTTTCAGACTTCTGACCAGTTTAGCCTTTAGGCCAAATTCTTTTTGGGTTTTCCATTATTATTTTACCTTGATACAATGACGTGCATTTGCCTTCGCAATATGAATGGTCTTCTTAGCAATCTAAAACTACGGCATGCTTTTTTTTTTTACAACAAAAGTTGTTACAGACAATTTTCCAACTTCAAAAGAAGTTTGTTTACAGTTTTCGCCGTTTTGGTAAGGGAAGCTACTCTCCGCGCTTATTGTCTACGCTAAAATTTAACATTGCTGTTACGTTCCGTAAAAGATCGAGCGGTTTATATATTTAAACTTAGCAATCATGTGTTTCTCAAAAATCGGGTATCTTCGGCGATTATTGCCTAAAAATAATTGGTTTTGGAAGAAAAATGGCCGCTGAAAGGGGTCAAATATGGTGATCGGGAGGCAATTTTGGTGGCTGGCCGCGGACGACAGGTGGCCGCTGAATAAAGTGATAAAATAGAGGAAAATCCGTCGGGGGCGTCATAAAATGGCCGCTGAACACAGGTGACCGCTGATCAGAGGTGACCGTTAGTACAGGTTAGACTGTAGTGGTACATACATCAGTGGAATATCAATTTGGTGCAACCCTGCCAGAGCGCTTAAAGTGCAGAAATATATGGCCAGTTTATATAAGTATGTTTACACCTGATATCATTGTTAAGCCACTTGCAAAAATGTAAGATCTTGTGTTGATGAGTAAAAGATATATCAATTAAATATATAAGTAAAAAAAAAAAAATTCTATGAAATTACTGTAACATTTCAATAACCCACTGAAAAACATGCAGTACAAGTATTACAATTGAGTGTTTTGTACATAAAGTATACATTATTAAATATTCTTTATAAATCTTGATAAATAACTTTTTTTTTTTGAGAATTAACTATACATCCATCTAATGTGCTAACATACCAATGTACACAGATATTAAAGTTTTAACACCTTCTGCTAAATTGAATTTCACTTAGACCCGTGATTTCTTTTATCCCAGTCCAATCCAAGCACCAAAAGGTTAAATAATTATAAGTTATACGCACTCTATTGGAAATATGCACTAGTTCTGCAGCAAAAATCAGCGTGACTTCAGGAGCACAGTATTATACTACTAAAGAACGAGTGTGTAATAATATCTTAACCTCTTCTTTTCCTTCAAGCTGACTGATGACTAATTGAAAGTTCTGTGACTGGAAGATGTTTATTTTTGCTGAGCACTCTGGTATGTAGGTGGGGGCCTTTGAGGTGGACCTGGTGGTCCTGTGGGGTAAGGTGCAGACCCCTGTTGGGCTTGACTCCCACCTTGAGGGTATGGTGGAGCGCCTGCACTCCCTTGGGGATATGGGGCCTGACCTGCCCCCTGAGGATAAGGAGGTGCACCTGCACTGCCCTGGGGATAGGGAGCTTGACCTGCCCCCTGAGGGTATGGTGGTGCGCCTGCACTGCCCTGGGGATATGGAGCTTGACCTGAACTCTGAGGGTATGGTGGTGCACCTGTAGTTCCTTGTGGGTATGGGGCTTGACCCCCACCCTGAGAGTATGGTGGAGCACCTACACCACTCTGGGGATATGGGGCTTGACTTCCACCTTGAGGATATGGTGGAGCACCTGTCCCCTGAGGCTGACCAGATTGTCCCCCTTGTTGGCCTCCTGTAGGGTAACCTTGACCCTGTTGACCTGCAGGCTGTCCTCCATATGGTCCCCCTTGTGGATATCCTGGACCTTGCTGACCCATCTGCTGTGGTGGTCCCTGTGGGTATCCCAGTCCTCCTTGCTGAGGTGGTCCCTGCGGGTATCCTTGTCCGCCCGGCTGAGCCCCAGGATAGGGGCCCTGACCTTGTTGACCAACTGGTTGTGTACCTGCTGTGGCAGGAGCCATTGGTCGCTGAGGTCTCTGGGGTTTAGGTTTTATACCTTTTTTCTTCATGTAATGAATAACTTGATCTGGTATTTCTGCGAGGACTGACTTAGCGAGAGCAGCTTGCATTAGGCTCTGGTTACTTCCGTATGCTCCCCTCATAAAATCTCGGAATGGAACAAACTGAAATTACAACACAAGAGGACCATGATGGTCCTGAATCGCTCACCTCTTCCCACATGACCCAGTTTTGAGTATGACGTCGTTTTTTCTATTATTTGACATAGTGACCTAGTTTTTGAGCTCATGTGACCCAATTCTGAACTTGACCTAGATATTATCAAGATACAAATTCTGACCAATTTTCATGAAGATCCATTGAAAAATATGGTCTCTAGAGAGGTCACAAGGTTTTTCTATTATTTGACCTATTGACCTAGTTTTCGAAGATATGTGATCCTGCTTTGAACTTTACCTAGATATCATCAAGGTGAACATTCTCACTAATTTTCATGAAGATCTCATGAAAAATATGGCCTCTAGAGAGGTCACAAGGTTTTTCTATTTTTATACCTACTGGCCTAGTTTTTGAACGCACGTGACCCAGTTTCGAAAATGACCTAGATATCATCAAGGTGAACATTCAGATCAATTTTCATGAAGATCCATTGAAAAATATGGCCTTTAGAGAGGTAACAAGGTTTTTCTATAATTTTAGACCTACTGACCTAGTTTTTGACCGCAGTTGACCCAGTTTCAAACTTGACCTAGATATCATCAAGATGAACATTCAGACCAACTTTCATACAGATCCCATGAAAAGTATGGCCTCTAGAGATGTCACAAGGTTTTTCTATTATTTGACCTACTGACCTAGTTTTTGAAGGCACATGACCCAGTTTCAAACTTGACCTAGATATCATCAAGGTGAACATTCTGACCAATTTTTATGGAGATCCATTCACAAGTATGGCCTCTAGAGAGGTCACAAGGTTTTTCTATTTTTAGACCTACTGACCTAGTTTTTGACCGCACATGACCCTGTTTCGAACCTGACCTAGATATCATCAAGATGAACATTCAGACCAATTTTCATACAGATCCCATGAAAAATATGGCCTTTAGAGAGGCCACAAGGTTTTTCTATT
The DNA here is from genome assembly GCF_021730395.1 of Mercenaria mercenaria. Taxonomy (NCBI): domain Eukaryota; kingdom Metazoa; phylum Mollusca; class Bivalvia; order Venerida; family Veneridae; genus Mercenaria; species Mercenaria mercenaria. The sequence continues at coordinate 55,457,192 of NC_069366.1, forward strand.
ATTTGACCTACTGACCTAGCTTTCGTCGGCACGTGACCCACTTTCGAACTTGACCTAGATATCATCAAGATGAACATTCAGACCAACTTTCATACAGATCCCATGAAAAATATGGCCTCTAGAGAGGTCACAAGGTTTTTCTATTATTTGACCTATTGACCTAGTTTTTGATGGCACGTGACCCACTTTCGAACTTGACCTAGATATCATCAAGGTGAACATTCTGACCAATTTTTATGAAGATCTCATGAAATATATGGCCTCTAGAGTGGTCACAAGGTTTTTCTATTTTTAGACCTACTGACCTAGTTTTTGACCGCACGTGACCCAGTTTCGAACTTGACCTAGATATCATCAAGGTGAACATTCTGACCAATTTTTATGAAGATCTCATGAAATATATGGCCTCTAGAGTGGTCACAAGGTTTTTCTATTATTTGACCTACTGACCTAGTTTTTGACGACACGTGACCCAGTTTCGAACTTGACCTAGATATCATCAAGATGAACTTTCAGACCAATTTTCATACAGATCCCATGAAAAATATGGCCTTTAAAGAGGTCACAAGGTTTTTCTATTATTTGACCTACTGACCTAGTTTTTGATGGCACGTGACCCAGTTTCGAACTTGACCTAGATATTATCAAGGTGAACGTTCTGACCAATTTTCATGAAGATCTTGTAAAATATATAGCCTCTAGAGAGGTCACAAGGTTTTTCTATTTTTAGACCTACTGACCTAGTTTTTGAAGGCACGTGACCCAGTTTCAAACTTGACCTAGATATCATCAAGGTGAACATTCTGACCAATTTTCATGAAGATCTTGTGAAATATATGGCCTCTAGAGAGGTCACAAGGTTTTTCTATTTTTAGACCTACTGACCTAGTTTTTGATGGCACGTAACCCAGTTTCGAACTTGACCTAGATATCATCAAGATAAACATTCTGACCAATTTTCATAAAGATCCCACAAAAAATATGACCTCTAGAGTGGTCACAAGCAAAGGTTTACGGACGGACGGATGGACGACGGACGACGGACGCTGCGTGATCACAAAAGCTCACCTTGTCACTATGTGACAGGTGAGCTAAAAAACAACAATGTTTTCAATGAAGAATATTCATTTGTAAGTCAATTATTTAAAACTGTTTGATCTGAAATGAATTTAGATTTTTAATGTTGCAAGTACCAAATATACTTCTGCAAGTACCTTACTGACGAAACAGATCCTACATAAATGATCATACATGATGTGATGGAGACCCAATTAAACCTCTAACATTTGAATACTCTTCCTACCACTGATTTATTCCAAACTGTTTTTTCTATTCTAACAATTCAAAACAATAACTGATTTCTGTAGAGAGTAGTAGCAGAGTAGATATGATACTGACATAGCTTTCTTAAGTTAGTTCTGCTCATTTAGATAGAAATATTTTCTGCACAGTAGAATTTGATTAAACCGCAATATTTTTAAAACTTCAGAATATACTCAGCAAATCTGGCAAATAAAGAACATATAATAAAGAATGAAGAAGAAAGGACCATGTGCTTTATTAATAAGTTTTTGCTGACAAAATGATCTGTAAAAAAATGGGATCTTACATAGGCTTTTACAACAGGAGTCTGTTGGAAATGACATTTTTGTGAATAAAAATTTTTGTACATTGTAGATTTTAATAAAACTTCTCACAGATGTTAATAAACATAATTATGGTCTATAATAATAAAATAAATATATAGGTCTGTGAGATAGTTTTTGAGATATCTGCCCATGAAAAGAGATCTACATTTCAAGCTGACTTTAAGGCATTTTTTGGAATTATTTAACATGTTAACATTTTTAATATATTATAATTATTGTATCTTAGAAAGACAGTAACATTGCTGTTTAATTAAATGAACTCATAAATTGCAATAGATTCATAAATGATTATTGTTTCCATTCACCAAGTCGAGGCAGTTTTCTATGTTATCTAGATAAATGACATTACTTCATTACTCTAGTTTATCAAATGTGCCGAACTACCTTAACGCAGCAGCACTGCACTCCGTGATTACAGAACAGTCTGAAGACCACTCTCAAAATACAACAATTTTACCCATTTTCAAGATTGTGCTCAGAACCATCCACAGGTGCAGAAGGTTTGAGAGCTGGGTCCAAACTGGCTTCTAAAAGCTCAAAACCTATTTTGTTCAGAAGCAAACTTGAGAGTTTGTTTTGTCAGTGTTTTATGTCACTCAAACAAATAAAGGTCATATGGCAGTTTTCCAGCTTTTGACAGTGAAGGAAGGCTCCAGATGCCACTCTAAGCATTATGTAAGGCGCAGGTTGGCACCTGGGTAGAACCACCAACCTTCAGTAAGTCACACGAGGAATTCTACACCCTAAGCAAGGTTTTAAACCCAAGCAGTAAGGGGCAAGCGGTTCAAAGTCAGTGATCTTAAACACTTAGCCACAGAACTTAAACAAATTTATATGAGCTGTGTCATGAGAAAACCAACATAGTGGCTTTGAAAGGGAACAGCATGAATCCAGACCAGCCTGCGTGTCAACGCAGTCAGGTCAGGATCCATGCTGTTCCCTTTCAAAGCCTATTGCAATTAGAGACATTGTTAGCAAACAGCATGGATCCTGGCCAGACTGTGCTGATACGTAGGCTGGTCTGTATCCATGCTGGGTGCAAACGCACTATGTTGGTTTTCTCATTGCGCAGCTCAATTATAAACAACCTTACTTGATATCTTATAAAACACATGCTTACTTGCACAATATCCCTCTCAGCATATCTATTATCTATACCTAGTCTCTTCCCATCTGCATCCAGAACATCCATGGCTGTAATTAAAACCGTGGAACAGTCAGTTTCAAAGGACAGGCAAAATACTGGCTTCAAGGCTATAAAACTGTCTCAAAACTGTCCTATCATCTGACCGGTTGCTTCTAAGCACATTTTTGAAATTGACTGTACTAGTATTGTTTTTCACGTCTTGGGAGTGAACCACAACCTCCTGTACTTGATGGGTGCTCTACCACTAGGCTAAGGAGGTGGTTCTAATGATACCACAACCTCCTTTACTTGATGGGTGCTCTACCACCAGGCTAAGGAGGCAGTTCTAATGATACCACAACCTTCTGTACTTGACGGGTGCTCTACCACTAGGCTAAGGAGGTGGTTCCAATGATACCAAAACCTCCTTTACTTGATGGGTGCTCTACCACCTGGCTAAGGAGGCGGTTCCAATGATATCAAAACCTCCTTTACTTGATGGGTGCTCTACCACCAGGCTAAGGAGGCAGTTCCAATGATACCACAACCTCCTGTACTTGATGGGTGCTCTACCACCAGGCTAAGGAGGTGATTCCAATGATACCACAACCTCCTGTACTTGATGGGTGCTCTACCACCAGGCTAAGGAGGTGATTCCAATGATACCACAACCTCCTGTACTTGATGGGTGCTCTACCACCAGGCTAAGGAGGCGGTTCTAATGATACCACAACCTCCTTTACTTGATGGGTGCTCTACCACCAGGCTAAGCAGGCGGCTCCAATGATATCACAACCTCCTGTACTTGATGGGTGCTCTACCACTAGGCTAAGGAGGCGGTTCAAATGATACCACAACCTCCTTTACTTGATGGGTGCTCTACCACTAGGCTAAGGAGGCGGTTCTAATGATACCACAACCTCCTTTACTTGATGGGTGCTCTACCACCAGGCTAAGGAGGCTGTTCTAATGATACCACAACCTCCTGTACTTGATGGGTGCTCTACCACCAGGCTAAGGAGGCGATTCCAATGATACCACAACCTCCTGTACTTGATGGGTGCTCTACCACCAGGCTAAGGAGGCGGTTCTAATGATACCACAACCTCCTTTACTTGATGGGTGCTCTACCACCAGGCTAAGCAGGCGGCTCCAATGATATCACAACCTCCTGTACTTGATGGGTGCTCTACCACTAGGCTAAGGAGGCGGTTCAAATGATACCACAACCTCCTGTACTTGATGGGTGCTCTACAACTAGGCTAAGGAGGCGGTTCTAATGATATCACAACCTCCTGTACTTGATGGGTGCTCTACCACCAGGCTAAGGAGGCGGTTCCAATGATACCACAACCTCCTGTACTTGATGGGTGCTCTACCACCAGGCTAAGGAGGAGGTTCCAATGATACCACAACCTCCTGTACTTGATGGGTGCTCTACCACTAGGCTAAGGAGGCGGTTCTAATGATACCACAACCTCCTGTACTTGATGGGTGCTCTACCACTAGGCTAAGGAGGCAGTTCTAATGATACCACAACCTCATGTACTTGATGGGTGCTCTACCACTAGGCTTAGGAGGCGGTTCCAATGATACCACAACCTCATGTACTTGATGGGAGGTGGTTCCAATGATATCACAACCTTCTGTACTTGATGGGTGCTCTACCACTAAGCTAAGGAGGTGGTTCCAATGATACCACAACCTCCTGTACTTGATGGGTGCTCTACCTCTAGGCTAAGGAGGTGGTTCAAATGATACCACAACCTCCTGTACTTGATGGGTGCTCTACCTCTAGGCTAAGAGGTGGTTCCAATGATATCACAACCTCCTGTACTTGATGGGTGCTCTACCACTAGGCTAAGGAGGCAGTTCTAATGATACCACAACCTCCTGTACTTGATAGGTGCTCTACCTCTAGGCTAAGGAGGTGGTTCTTATGATACCACAACCTTCTGTACTTGATGGGTGCTCTACCACCAGGCTAAGGAGGCGGTTCTAATGATAATCAGAAGCTCTTGATGTATCAACATTTTTAATTTGAACCAATTACCAACAACATGCAAAACAGATAATCTGACAACCCTACACTTGACTATTTTTCAACAGAATACAAACCAATGAATTGGTACAGCACTACTTAAGATATGTATAGTTATAGAGTATAACATTGTTAAACTGAATATACGGTTTTCAGAATAGTAGCCAATATCAAGAATTGATAAAAATGCATCATAACAACAACTCAATTTCATTAAACCCTTCTATTGTTCTTTTTTAGCAAATAATTGAGCCATGCCATGGGAAAACCAACATAGTGGGTTAGTGACCAGCATGGATCCAGACCAGCCTGCGCATCGCGCAGTCTGGCCAGAATCCATGCTGTTCGCTAAGAGTTTCTCCAATTCCAATAGGCTTTAATAGCGAACAGCATGGATCCTGACCAGACTGCGCACATGCGCAGGCTGGTCTGGATCCATGCTGGTCGCAAACCCACTATGTTGGTTTTCTCATGGCACGGCCCATATGCAGTTGAGACTCGATATCTCAAACTTGCTTATCTCAAAATTCTGACTACCTAAAACGCATTTTCCAGACCCCTTTTCGAAAATGTTCACCAAATAACATTTTAAGTCAAATCTTGGTTATCTTGAAGCTAAACGCTTGATCCCCTGAAATTCAAGATACTGAGATTCAATTGTATATAAAATAATTTACCATCAAATTCAGCATTGCCAACTCCCACTATGATGATAGACATGGGTAAATGGGATGCCTGAAAATATAACAGATTACAGCCCTTAATACTGTACAAGAAAGATGGGTATTTTTGGTTAAAACCACTGAAAATACATACAAGAGGGCCATGATGACCCTTTATCGCTCACCTGTTATCATTGCACTGGAGGACAAGAAGTCCTCAGTAAAAATATTTAAGTCCAAAGGACAGGAACAACAATGGGAAGAAATTTAACCAAAAGGAAAAAACAATTCTTACAAGGTACAGATATGTCAAAATGCACCTAAAAATTGGAGGTACCATCCATGTTGTACCACAGAAAAGTGGTCTCGGTTTTTCCCTACGGCCAATAATAAAAAAGTTCCTAAAAATAAGCTATTTATAGTAACGTAAAAGGGAAGTAATTAAAAAAAAATATTGTAAGTGAACAAAAGAAGGCTCTGCCAAATAAATCTGTTGACATAAATGAAATTTCAGATCAGTATCTTCATTAGTAAATTTAGTTACGGAGATATACCCATTTAAATTTGAAATAAAGGGAGGTAATTTGACATAAAATCAGTCCATAGTTATCTATCCTGATTGTCTCAGTCCAACTAATGACAATTATGAAATTTCAAATAAGTCCTATAAGTACTTACTGATATAAATCCATTTTGATTACAATCAGGGGAGGTAATCTGAAATAAAATAACTCTGGAACCTACGATTGGATCTGATTTGTCCTGGAATCTAAGATTTATTGTTGTTGAAGATATTTTGGAAGTTTGTATCAAATAAAACCATATATGAAGTCTCTATATGGCTGCATAAGCCAAAATAGCCAATTTTGGACCTTTAAGAGGCCATAACTCTGGAACCCATGATGGAATTTGGCCAGTTCAAGAAAGGAACCAAGACCTTGTGGTAATACAAGTTGTTTGCAAGTTTGGTTAAAATCAAATCATAAATGAAGCAGCTATTGTGCAGACAAGGTCAAAATAGCTAATTTTGGCCCTTTCTGGGGCCATAACTCTGGAACCCATTATGGGATCTAGGTGGTTCAAGAAAGGAACTGAGATCTTATGGTGACACAAGTTTTGTGCAAGTTTGATTAAATTCAAATCATAAATGAAGCTGCTATTGTGCAGACAAGGTCAAAATAGCTAATTTTGGCCCTTTCAGGGGCCATAACTCTAGAACCCATAAAGGAATCTTGCCAGTTCAAGAAAGGAATCAAGATCTTATGGTGATACTAGCTGTGTGCAAGTTTGGTTAAAATAAAATCATAAATGAAGCTGCTATTGTGCAGACAAGGTCAAAATAGCTAATTCTGGCCCTTTCAGGGACCATAACTCTGGAACCCATAACAGAATCTGGCCAGTTCAAGAAAGGAACCAAGATCTTATGGTGATACAAGTTGTGTGCCAGTTTGGTAAAAATCAATTCATAAATAAAGCTGCTATTGTGCAGACAAGGTCAAAATAGCTAATTTTGGCCCTTTCAGGGGCCCTAACTCTGAAACCCATAACCAGATCTGGCCAGCTTAAGAAAGCAACCGAGATCTTATGGTGATTCAAGTTGTGTGCAAATCTGGTTAAAATAAAATCATAAATGAAACCACTACCGTGCAGACAAGAAATTGTTGACGGACGGACGCACGAGACGCACGGACGACGGACGAAGGGTGATCACAATAGCTCACCTTGTCACTATGTGACAGGTGAGCTAAAAATTGAAGATCAGACTAACTTTCACTCATTTATACCAGATTTTGAATTTTCACTTACAGCTTCATCATTTGTGAAATATTTCATAATTATTGCCATCACTCTTAAATTTTATTCTGATCTTAGAGTGAAACAGACGAATCAACACACAAGAAAAAAAGAAAGATCTTAAGTGCTATATACAATCTTTAGTGACCTGTACATCTCCTGAGACTGCAGTCCTAGGGTCATATCCTGACCTGCAAAACATTATTGTTTTTGTTGGGTTTAACGTTGCACCGACACAATTATAGGTCATATGGGACTTTCCAGCTTTGATGGTTGAGGAAGACCCCAGGTGCCCCTCCGTGCATTATTTCATCAAGGGCAGACACCTTGGTAGAACCACCGACCTTCCATCAGCCAGCTGGATGGCTTCCTCACATGGAGAATTCAATGCCCCGAGTGAGGCTCGAACCCGAATCGGTGAGGGGTAAGTGTTTCCAAGCCAGCGACCTTAATCACTCAGCCACGGAGGCCTCGCTTAAAAAATTAAGTTGATATGTTTATTAAACCATTTTTAATGAAACAACTTACTTGTACAATTTTAATACAGAATATCACTAATACTTATCAAAGATAATTCAGATTAGTCTCCAATTTTTGCTATTTCTGAGTTTTATTTTACTAGGTATTTGAATACAATGTGTGTAAACTGAGACTTGATACTGTAAGATTCAATCTGAAAATGAACTTTCCGAAAAAGTTCTAAGCATATTCAATGAAGAGCAGTATCACTGGAAAATGTGTATTGCAGATTACAAAAAATAAAAGAATTTTTAGCCTTTGTTATAGTACAGTTTTTGGATATCCCTGAGAACTTAAACACCACTGCCTAAGTAACAGAAATTCGACCTTTATCCAGGATGTCATATGAATCTGACTATAAATAACACAGGGGATTGTGGGAAATATTTACATTGACTATGGAGTGTATGGTCTGTGGCATATCTGTGATGACTCCATCAGTAATGATAAGCAGAACAAAATAACTTGAACCATCTTGTTTTGCCGAAGCAAATCTGAAACAGAAAAAGAATAAAAATTCCAGTACCGCTATTGCCTACAATCTTACATTTTTCGAATCATTTCACTAAGCTATGTCTTCAAGGAAATGAATTGATGAAAGCTTGCACCATTTTGATTGTAAGCGTAATTGTTTGTATGTGATTTATGTTTATGATATGTCAACAAAATACTGTTTAAACTACCATAATGGTAATGACACATATTTACTCTAAAGTCTCAAAAGTTTATTTTTCAAATTTGTAGGGTTTAAAGTCATATAGAAACACATTTAGGATACAACATGACTTTCCACATTTTATTAAGCCACACCCTGAGTGCACCTTTGACCATTCTGTATGGCAACGATCGAGAACTGGGTAAAAACAAAAACAAAAATCCACAAGTTGGATTGCTACATCACAAGAAATAAATCTACAAATCAGCTGCACCATGAGAAAATCAACATAGTGGCTTTGTGACCAGCATGGATACAGACCAGCCTGCGCATTCGCGCAATCTGGTCAGGATCCATGCTGTTCGCTTTCAAAGCCTATTACAATTAGAGAAACTGTTAGCGAACAGCATGGACCCTGACCAGACTGCGTGGATGCGCAGGCTGGTCTGGATCCATGCTGGTCACAAATGCACTATGTTGGTTTTCTCATGGTGCGGTTCATATTAAAGGTTTAGGGGCAGTTGATTCAAAGTCAGCAACATTAGCCCATTAGCCACTGAGGCCCCCTCAACATCTTGATAAATACAAAAAAAAGTCACATCTGTTGAAATGTTATGGAGTTGATATATTAAATGATTTAGAAAAGAATGCTTTTGTTAATATACAACTCTATATTCTTACTATTATTTTTTGAATTTGGTATGCAAGAAAAAGATTCTATCACTGGGTGTAAGAGCAGATGGGAATATCCAGCTCTCTGATAACTGTTAACACAGTAACGAGTCTCTTCCTCGAGGCTTGATATTCCCATCTGCACCTACAATCAGTGAAAGAATCATATAAGATGGATTCCAAACAAGAGCTGTCTGTAAGACAGCACGCTTGACTTTTCTCAGTGCTTGAATCTGAATTAGAGCTTTGCCAGTAAAAGGGGCATAAATCTGTCAAAATTCTAATCAGAGTTATGGGGATTGTTTCTTATGGTGTAGCCTTTGATAGTAAATAACTATTTTAAGTTTCAAGTCAATAGCTTTGATAGTAACAGAGATATTGGACGTTATATAACACTTTAACCAAAAAATTCTAAGTTAAAAAAGGGCATAAATCTGTCAGAATTCAAATCAGAGTTGTGGGGATTGTTTCTTCTGGTGTAGACTTTGATAGTAAATAACCATTTTAAGTTTCAAGTCAATAGCTCTGATAGTTACATAGATATCTGACTTTATCAAAAACTTTAACCAAAAAATTCTAAGTTAAAACAGGGCATAAATCTGTCAAAATTTAAACAGAGTTATGGGAATTATTTCTCCTGGTGTAGACTTTGATAGTAAATAACTATCTTAAATTTCAAGTCAATAGCTCTGATAGTAACAGAGATATTTGACTTCATCAACAAGAGGACCATGATGGTCCTGAATCGCTCACCTCTTCCCACATGACCCAGTTTTAAGTATGACGTCGTTTTTTCTATTATTTGACATAGTGACCTAGTTTTTGAGCTCATGTGACCCAGTTTTGAACCTGACCTAGATATTATCAAGATAAAAATTCTGACCAATTTTCATGAAAATCCATTGAAAAATATGGTCTCTAGAGAGGTCACAAGGTTTTTCTATTATTTGACCAATTGACCTAGTTTTCGAAGTTACGTCACCCTGTTTTGAACTTTACCTAAATATCATCAAGGTGAACATTCTCACTAATTTTCATGAAGATCTCATGAAAAATATGGCCTCTAGAGAGGTCACAAGGTTTTTCTATTTTTATACCTACTGGCCTAGTTTTTGACCGCACGTGACCCAGTTTCGAAAGTGACCTAGATATCATCAAGGTGAACATTCAGATCAAATTTCATGAAGATCCATTGAAAAATATGGCCTCTAGAGAGGTCAAAAGATTGTTCTAATTATAGACCTACTGACCTAGTTTTTGACCGCAGTTGACCCAGTTTCGAACTTGACCTAGAAATCATCAAGACGAACATTCAGACCAACTTTCATACAGATCCCATGAAAAGTATGGCCTCAAGAGAGGTCACAAGGTTTTTTTATTATTTGACCTACTGACCTAGTTTTTTACGGCACGTGACCCAGTTTCAAACCTGACCTAGATATCATCAAGGTGAACATTCTGACCAATTTTTATGGAGATCCATTCATAAGTATGGCCTCTAGAGAGGTCACAAGGTTTTTCTATATTTAGACCTACTGACCTAGTTTTTGACCACACATGACCCTGTTTCGAACTTGACCTAGATATCATCAAGATGAATATTCAGACCAATTTTCATACAGATCTCATGAAAAATATGGCCTCTAGAGAGGTCACAAGGTTTTTCTATTTTTATACCTACTGGCCTAGTTTTTGACCGCACATGACCCAGTTTCGAAACTGACCTAGATATCATCAAGGTGAACATTCAGATCAAATTTCATGAAGATCCATTGAAAAATATGGCCTCTAGAGAGGTCAAAAGATTGTTCTAATTATAGACCTACTGACCTAGTTTTTGACCAGCAGTGACCCAGTTTCGAACTTGACCTAGAAATCATCAAGACGAACATTCATGACCAACTTTTCATAAGATCCCATGAAAATATGGCCTCAAGAGAGGTCACAAGGTTTTTTTATTATTTGACCTACTGACCTAGTTTTTTACGCACGTGACCCAGTTTCAAACCTGACCTAGATATCATCAAGGTGAACATTCTGACCAATTTTTATGGAGATCCATTCAAAGATATGGCCTCTAGAGAGGTCACAAGGTTTTTCTATTTTTAGACCTACTGACTAGTTTTTGACCACACATGACCCTGTTTCGAACTTGACTTAGATATCATCAAGATGAATATTCAGACCAATTTTCATACAGATCCCATGAAAAATATGGCCTTTAGAGAGGTCACAAGGTTTTTCTATTGTTTGACCTACTGACCTAGTTTTTGAAGGCACGTGACCCACTTTCGAACTTGACCTAGATATCATCAAGATGAACATTCAGACCAACTTTCATACAGATCCCATGAAAAATATGGCCTCTAGAGAGGTCACAAGGTTTTTCTCTTATTTGACCTACTGACCTAGTTTTTGAAGGCACGTGACCCACTTTCAAACCTGACCTAGATATCATCAAGATGAACATTCTGACCAATTTTCATGAAGATCTCATGAAATATATGGCCTCTAGAGAGGTCACAAGGTTTTTCTATTTTTAGACCTACTGACCTAGTTTTTGACCGCAGGTGACCCAGTTTCGAACTTGATCTAGATAGTCATCAAGATGAACGTTAGAACCAAACTTTCATACAGATCCCTGCAAAAATATGGCCTTTAGAGAGGTCACAAGGTTTTTCTATTATTTGACCTACTGACCTAGTTTTTGACGGCATATGACCCACTTTGGAACTTGACCTAGATATCATCAAGGTGAACGTTCTGACCAATTTTCATGAAGATCTTATGAAATATATGGCCTCTAGAGAGGTCACAAGGTTTTTCTATTTTTAGACCTACTGACCTAGTTTTCGAAGGCACGTGACCCAGTTTCAAACTTGACCTAGATATCATCAAGGTGAACATTCTGATTAACATTCATGAAGATCTTATGAAATATATGGCCTCTACAGAGGTCACAAGGTTTTTCTATTTTTAGACCTACTGACCTAGTTTTTGATGGCACGTCACCCAGTTTCGAACTTGACCTAGATATCATCAAGATGAACATTCTGACCAACTTTCATAAAGATCCGATGAAAAATGTGACCTCTAGAGTGGTCACAAGCAAAAGTTTACGGACGGACGCACGGACGGACTGACGGACGGACGACGGACACCGCGCGATCACAAAAGCTCACCTTGTCACTTTGTGACAGGTGAGCTAAAAACTTTAACAAACGGAGACAGCGACGGCAACGCCGACACCAATGCCGGGGTGAGTGCAATACCTCTAAATTTTCTTCGAAAAGTTGAGCTAAAAATGGACTTCATGCCTTTATAAATAACTCCAAAAACATTTACCTCATAACATGATTAATGACTGGTGAGAAATTTGTTGGTCCATAAAGCTGAACTTGTTTCAATGAAGTGTAGTAAGCTTGTAGCACACCCTGTATACCAGCACAGTATGGATTGTTAGGGCTGAAATTCTGAAATATATATATGATTTGATTTAAACATATTTTATTCCTTCCTTTTTTATGACAACATATACAATGTACATATACAGAACATATACAAAACAGGAAAGGTAAAAGGGTTGGCAAGTTCATCTAACACTAGAGCTGTTTTTGAGAAAAGCGAATGTCTCCCACAACTGCCTAATCATCTAAATAGCAAGTCAGTCTTTATATACTGTTTACTCACTACAATTCAAGGGCAAGAACTCCAAAATGCCTGGACCAATTTGGCTCATTATCGAACTTGTCCGAGGTCTTATGGTCAAACACATTTTGTTAAAATTTGGTGAAGATCAGATGAGAAATGTTCGACTTGAGTGCGGAAAAGAGCAAAAATGCCGCTGACAAGAGTAAAAACGTCGTTTCGGTAATACAAGGGCCATAATTCCGAAGTGCCTGGGCCAATTTGGGTTGATTTCAAGCTTGGCTGAGGTCTTATAGTCAAACACCCTTTGTTCAAGTTTGGAGAAGCTTGCACTTAGAGCGCACATAAAGTGCCCCAAAGGGACTCCTATACTACTAATGATTAGTAGTATATGGGCTGTTTTAGCTCCCAAGACCTGAGCACATTTCGGTAATTCAAGGGCCATAATTCAGAAGTGCCTGGACCGATTTGGCTAGTTATTGAATTTGGCCAAGGTCTTATGGTCAAACACATTTTGAAAAAATTTGGTGAAGATCGGATGAGAAATGTTCGACTTATGAGTGCGGACAAGGTTTGTGACAGACACACAGACAGACAGACACACACACAGACTGGAGTAAATCAACATGTCGCCCATACCACTGTGTGGTGGGAGACATAATTAGTAATTCGGTCCGTCCCCAAAGGTATATTTAATGGAAAATTTGTATTGTTGACTGCACTGTATTCTCATGAAAAAAAAAGGACAAATGTATTTGGAAGAGTATGAAACTAAGCGAAATGAATAACAACAATGTTGGAGAAGAAGTTGAAATGACATAACTGTAGAAATTAAGAGAAAGCAAAATAGATTGAAAGTTTAGAAGAGGCAGAGTCCGAAGTCCTGGGTCATAACTTGGGGAGGTACACCTGCGTTAAGCTAATAATTAGGCAGCATCAAATATCTTAACTAAAATGATTTGTATGTTTGGGATACTGTTGTACTTCTAAAAATATTACTGGATTTTCCTCTTCAGTATAATTTTCATCACCAAACAGTACTCATATTCAGTGGATGAAAAATATGGGTGGCGTTATAAAAGCTTTATTCCTTGTAAAGCATAATCTGCATTTAAATAGCATGACTGCAATTACATGCAGCATTGTCTCTCAAATGTTATGTATATAAATCAGAATTTAAGTTACAGCATTTATTATAATGCATTTGAGCATGAAAAACCGCGTACAGCCTTTCGCTAATATAAAAATATGTGGGTACAAAAGGAGGTTTGTGTTTTAGTTTAAGTTTTGATTTAAATATCAATTGTGGATGAATTTCTTATATCCGATTCTACTAAGATTCCAGTATTTCAAAGATTATACATGTATGATGTAAAATTTTCAAAACATTTTTCTCAGCTACATACTTTTGTAAGAAGTATTGTATGTGAAAAAAAGTATATAATTTCAGTTTTATTTTTGTAAAAGATAGAAACTTGTATTATAAACCTCGGTAGAATTCATTCAAGTTGTGTGTTTTTTTTTGTTGTTTTTTTTTTAAATTTGATTTACAAGACAACACAAGCCCCAGTGAGCTTTTGATACCAACTGAGCATGGCCAGATCAGAATAGCATGCGAAGCTATTCTGAGACCAAGGGATCAAACAACATTCCTAGGTCCAAGGATCAAAATTAATGACATTCCAAAACCCAAATGAGCTACGCCATGAGAAAACCAACATAGTGCCTTAGCAACCTGCATGGATCCAGACCAGCCTGCGCATCCGCGCAGTCTGGTCAGGATCCATGCTGTTCACTAACAGTTTCTCTAATTGCAATAGGCTTTGAAAGCGAACAGCATGGATCCTGACCAGACTGCGTGAATGTGCAGGCTGGTCTGGATCCATGCTGGTCACAAAACCACAATGTAGGTTTTCTCATTGCACGGCTCAAATATTCAAATTGGTATTTTGAGCCCCAAGATCAAGGCCAACTGCCAGTCACTTTTCTTAGATTATGATTTCATCAAAAGGCAGATAAGCAATAAAATATCATACTTACACATGGAAATTCATGTGACACTGAACCATCTGGTAACCTAGCACCAAATCCTAATACAGGAAACATTTTATCTCTGAAAACATGAAAAAAATATACTAAAGAATTAAACAGGTTACTCACCCATCCGGTAATCTAGCAAAAAATTCTAATGCAGGTATTACCTTATCTCTGAATACATGTAAAAACCCAGGTTAATATCCATCTGTTAAATGCACACCAAATTTTATTACAGGAAACATCATACATGTAGTTCTAAAAGCATGAAAAATATAAGACTGATGTTTTGGCAAAATGATTATGGTTGTTGACATGAAAGCAACTGCTCCTATGTGCTGTGAGTTTCAGCCTAGTTCAGGTTGTGAAATACTCTCAAGTGAGGACGCCACCTACCTAGTTTGCAAAATGTTTGCAGGTCTACTCGGGTGCCTTTCTGAACCAGAATTATGTGCAGTCAGGGCACCAAGAATCTTTCTCCATCTTTAAAGTTGAAACATTATCCTATAACCTTTAAGACTTTTAAACCCCTCCACCAAAAAAAAACTCAACTTAGCAGAAGCCTGCACACATGCAGAATAATGATACCTCTAAAGAGAGAACAACTCGACATAAAGCAAGACATTGTCTTTCCCATTTATAAAAAAACTTCCTGATCAACAGCAGCTTTACAACAAACGTACTTTAGTTTTCCAGCCAGTGTTTGCTCTAAAGAGGTTGCAATGTATGTCTAGAGTTTACTTACGAATCATAGTCCTGTATTATTTCGCCGACAGCTTGAATGGCAGAGGCATACTGGTTCTGTTTATATGGGTCATAGTAATGTAAGGAATTAGGCTGTGATGGGTTGCCATTGGATGCTGTGAAATCTATTGCCACTGTAAAATTCATTTCCACTCTGAAATACAGAAAAATAGATATTAATGTGAACTATGAAATGATTTTAATTACAAACTAGAGATTGTTTTTCACACAAAAAAGTATGTCTCCCACCACTCAACATGTAGACATTGGAAAATGCCACAAATTAATGGCAATAACTCCATGGAAAATCACTGAACCGTAACATTCCATATATATACACAACTAGGCTTGGCAAAGATCATTCCTGTGAAGTTTGGTGAAAACTGTCCAAATAATATAAGAGGCGTTGCCAAAATAACATTATCATAGAATTCAGAGAATCACAGAAAATCAATGAACTGGAACATACAGATATGTGCAACTAGCCTTGGCAATGATGACTTTTGTGAAGTTTGGGTTCATTTGGTGAATAACTATTCTATCTCAGGAGCTTACAAATAAGAACTGGCTATGAATGCATATTTACAGATTAATAGTCACACGTATTTCTAGAACAAAAAAGAAATAAAAATTTATCACATGACTACATCTGAAAATCTATAAAATTTCTATCTAAACAGAAAAAGAAAAATTCTGTCAGAGAAAAGATGGGATTTAATTTTCCTTTCTGACATACTGACTTAAGAAAAGGTAATACTGTAAAATCATTTAATTTCGTGGGCATGAATTTTCGTGGTTTTGGTCAAAACGGCAATTTCGTGGGGATATGAATTCATGGATTTTAACTTTTGAACATAAAATGAATGGTAATTTTACTTGTTCACTGGGACTAAATTCCGTGGATTGACTCATCCACGAAAATTAGTCCCCCACGAATATTAATGATTTCCCAGTAACCTCTTTTCTCAAGGCATGAATGATAAATGTTCTTTGTGCATTATTCATATCTAAAATGAATGAGCTAGTTTATGCTTTCCATTTCAATTTGTTTTTCTCAATTAAAGGCTCACAATGCCTTTATTTATAGTTTGGCTCCCACAACTTTTGGTATGAACATAAAATATATCATTCTTTGTCAAATACCATATTCTAACAGTTTTCTCTGATATCTGTCAAAGATTAGAATGTTGATTAACACAGTGTAAAATTTTGTTGAATAAATAATTTTTGATTACCTCCCTTTATGACACTTACTGCATAAATTCTTGTGCAGTATTGGAATTATTGCTTTTCTGACCATGTAATTATACAAAACATCTATTTGGATGGCTGTATCATCTGTTTTAAATATATAAAATTTGAAGCCTTATGGGGCTTTAAGAGAAGATACTTTTGGAGCATAGAAAGATAGCAGACTCTTCTGTTTATGAGAGGCAATGGAAAATGCAACATTTCCCATACTAGCACCAGTTTTAGCCAAATTTTATTGTTAATTAGAATAATAACAAATCAGACATAAAAGTGCACAGCAACATTTTACAGCATCCATTTAAAGACTACTTTTTTGAAGGTTAAATAAACCTAAAACAAGATCCTTTAGAAACAAAGAATGTAACAAAGTGACTTAACAGCTGTCCCTAGTTGATATTTTTTGTTTTGTTGAGCCATACAACTACACAATTTAGTTTGTGACTTTTCTAGCTTTTGATGGTGGAGGATGACCCCAAAGGTGCTCCTTCAGGCAATATTTCAGGCATGAGCAGGCACAGGGTAGAACAAGTGATCTTCTGTAGGCCAGGTGAAGGCCTCCTCACATGATTTTTATGCCCCTAGCGTGGATTGCAACCAAAATTGATGGGGGAAGTTGATTTAAAATCTGCTACCTACCACGAGGCCCAACAGTTTGACAGTCTGTTCATGAAAAGCAATGAAATAATACCCCTAACACTGCAAGCAACACTTACCCTCCCTGAAGGTAATCCAGGAAAGATGGTACAATTTCTACTTTACAATTCATAACCATTAATTCCCCGGAATTTTTGTAATTCCTCTTCTTTGCCTTTTTCTTTGGGTTAATGACCTGCATAATAAACAGACGAATATTCTGAGGCACAATATGCAAACAGGTCCATTCCTAGCAGGGACTTCCATCAACTAACTTGTTAAACAAGAGGACCATGATGGTCCTGAATCGCTCACCTCTTCCCATATGACCCAGTTTTGAGTATGATGTCGTTTTTTCTATTATTTGACATAGTGACCTAGTTTCTGAGCTCATGTGACCCAGTTTTGAACTTGACCTAGATATTATCAAGATAAAAATTCTGACCAACTTTCAAGAAGATTCATTGAAAAATATGGTCTCTAGAGAGGTCACAAGGTTTTTCTATTATTTGACCTATTGACCTAGTTTTCGAAGGTACGTGACCCTGTTTTGAATATTACCTAGATATCATCAAGGTGAACATTCTCACTAATTTTCATGAAGATCTCATGAAAAAGATGGCCTCTAGAGAGGTCACAAGGTTTTTCTATTTTTATACCTACTGGCCTAGTTTTTGACCGCACGTGACCCAGTTTCGAAACTGACCTAGATATCATCGAGGTGAACATTCAGATCAATTTTCATGAAGATCCATTGAAAAATATGGCCTCTAGAGAGGTCAAAAGATTTAAATAATTTTAGACCAACTGACCTAGTTTTTGACCGCAGTTGACCCAGTTTCAAACTTGACCTAGATATCATCAAGATGAACATTCAGACCAACTTTCATACAGATCCCATGAAAAGTATGGCCTCTAGAGAGGTCACAAGGTTTTTTTTTTATTATTTGACCTATTGACCTAGTTTTTTAAGGCACGTGACCCAGTTTCAAACTTGGCCTAGATATCATCAAGGTGAACATTCTGACCAATTTTTATGGAGATCCATTCACAAGTATGGCCTCTAGAGAGGTCACAAGGTTTTTCTATTTTTAGACCTACTGACCTAGTTTTTGACCGCACATGACCCTGTTTCAAACTTGACCTAGATATCATCAAGATGAACATTCAGACCAACTTTCATACAGATCCCATGAAAAATATGGCCTTTAGAGAGGTCACAAGATTTTTCTATTATTTGAACTACTGACCTAGTTTTTGATGGCACGTGACCCACTTTCGAAATTGACCTAGGTATCATGTAGATGAACATTCAGACCAACTTTCATACAGATCCCATGAAAAATATGGCCTCTAGAGAGGTCACAAGGTTTTTCTATTATTTGACCTACTGACCTAGTTTTTGATGGCACGTGACCCACTTTCGAACTTGACCTAGATATTATCTAGGTGAACATTCTGACCAATTTTCATGAAGATCTCATGAAATATATGGACTTTAGAGAGGTCACAAGGTTTTTCTATTTTTAGACCTACTGACCTAGTTTTTGACCGCACGTGACCCAGTTTTGAACTTGACCTAGATATCATCAAGATGAACATTCAGACCAACTTTCATACAGATCCCATGAAAAATGTGGCCTTTAGAGAGGTCACAAGGTTTTTCTATTATTTGACCTACTGACCTAGTTTTTGACCGCACGTGACCCACTTTCGAACTTGACCTAGATATCATCAAGATGAACGTTCTGACCAATTTTCATGAAGCTCTTGTGAAATATATGGCCTCTAGAGAGGTCACAAGGTTTTTCTATTTTTAGACCTACTGACCTAGTTTTTGACGGCACATAACCCAGTTTCGAACTTGACCTAGATATCATCAAGGTGAACATTCTGACCAATTTTCATGAAGATCTTGTGAAATATATGGCCTCTAGAGAGGTCACAAGGTTTTTCTATTTTTAGACCTACTGACCTAGTTTTTGAAGGCACGTGACCCAGTTTCGAACTTGACCTAGATATCATCAAGATGAACATTCTGACCAACTTTCATAAAGATCCCATGAAAAATGTGACTTCTAGAGTGGTCACAAGCAAAAGTTTACGGACGCACGCACGGACGGACGACGGACACCGCACGATCACAAAAGCTCACCTTGTCACTTTGTGACAGGTGAGCTAAAAACCGGAACCATTTTTACTGAATGCTAAAATGAACTGGAATAAGCTTGATGTATCACTGAACAGCACTTTTCATGAACACTTAAAAAGATTCAGAAATGACTATATCTTGTGAGCAAAAGAGCAAAAGAACTAGGAAATGCTAATTAAGTGTTAAAGCCCAACATTATTAACTTTGTATAACTATTGACAGAATAGCAAATATTCAACTTTATTAATTTGCAGGTAAAAATGCTTTCTAGGCAGACATTTTTGTGAAAACTTGACCAGGCATGTTGGTTAAGTTCAAAATCTTCAAAATATTGGAAGTATAGTCAAACCTGTATTAACCAACCAACCAACCAAGGAAGGGACACAATCTGGCTGATAAAGGCAGGTGACTGCTTTAATCAAAATTACAATAAAAAGTCAGTTTGAGAAGTTAGATGACTGACTGCTTAAGACAGGTGGTTGCTTAATACAGGTGGTCACTAAGACAGGTTCAACTGTATTTCACTGTTTAAAGTCTACAAGGTAAGCAATTTGGACCAACTTTCGTCATAACTGATACTACTGATTTTATCATGGTTAATCAACAATCAGACCCTTTTGACTGTAAAATTAATCAACATGTGGCTGCAAATTATAAATGCACATAATCTTCTAAAATTACATATATGTATGTGGACATATGCAGATTAACTTACTTGATATATAGTATTTGAGGCAGGTGCTTTGGCTAGTTCTTTTAAGTTTGTGGAAAATTCTCCAATCAGATCATGACTGCTGAAACAAACAGTTCATTATATTAGTTAACCACATTACTCACGACGGTACTTTTATTCTGTTACACACTGTCTAAGACTAGATGAATGACTTTTCCATTCTATTACATATTGTCTATGACTGCATAGACTTTGGTTCTCAATTCAGTAATATATTGTCTATAACTGCAATGACTTTGATTTACTTCCATTCTGTTTGTTTACATAATAGTAATAACTAAAGTTCCCTTCCGTTAATACAATATCTTTAACATCTAAATAATTTAACATTAAACTAGATGTGTGTCCATAGGACACAGGGGCCTCCACTCCTGCCACTGTAACATGGTTTAATGATTAAAGTTAAACAATTTTTAAGATGTTTGCAACACAAACTTTTAAGAACCTTATGTGTATTTTTCACTTAGTTGGCCATAACTCTGGCCTAGCTGAGTAAAACCCTAAAGAGAACACTTCATAGGCTATAAAACAATCCTCTAATGTTTTATGATTCTAGGTCAAGTACATTTTAACATACATGTTTCACAAACATTTTTTTTTGAGTAAGTCTGGACAAGAAGTCTGGTTTTGTGTAGTGAAATAATGACTGTAGGTAAAATATTTTTGGAGCTACGTGCACCAAAACATTAAAATGACAATTTTTTCCTAGGTCAGGGGCCATTACTCCTACAATACTGAATGAATCCAGACGCGAAACACCAGGTGCAAAACTGCACATGCTGACCAACATTCCTGTAAACTTTGGTGACTCTAGGTCAAATACTTTTGGAGCTACGCGCGAAACAACATTAAAATGACCAATTTTTAACTAAGTCAGGGGCCATAACTCCTACATGACTGAATGAATCCGGACGCGAAACACCAGGTGCACAACTGCACATGCTGACCAACATTCCTGTAAACTTTGGTGACTCTAGGTCAAATACTTTTGGAGCTACGTGCGACACAACATTAAAATGACCAATTTTTTACTAAGTCAGGGGCCATAACTGCTACATAACTGAATGAATCTGGACATGAAACCCCAGGTGCACAACTACACATGCTGACCAACATTCCTGTAAAGTTTTGTGACAACACTAAAATGACCAACTTTTACAAAGTCAGGGGCCATAACTCCTACATGACTGAATGAATCTAGACGTGAAACCCCAGGTGCACAACTACACATGCTGACCAACATTCCTGTAAAGTTTTGTGACTCTACGTCAAATATTTTTGGAGCTAGGCGCGACACAACATTCTCGGAACAACGGGCGGACAAGAGCAAATCTATATGCCCCCACCACTTATGGGGGTGGGCGCACAAAAAGAGCCTGGGGCAAAAATTGGTTATCAACAAGAACTGACTGTGAAATATGTATGCCCCCACCCCCATGGTGGGTTGTCCAATTTTCATTCCCATGATCACACTGATAATGACCTTTGACCTATTAACCCCAAAACAATAAGCCAAGGGTCATCCACTTCATACGCCCTATCAAGCTATCAATTTTGAAGATACTGGGTCAAGTGGTTCTCAAGTTACTGAGCGAAAACTGTTTTCAAGGTTCAGGCACCTGTGAACTTGACTTTAGACTTACTGACCCCAAAAACAATAGGGGTCATCTACTTCATTAAGTCCAATCAAGATATCAAGTTTGAAGGTTCTGGGTAAAGTCGTTCTCAAGTTATTGAGCAGAAACAATTTTCAAGGTATAGGCCTGTGACCTTGACCTTTGACTTACTGACCGTAAAAACAATAGGGGTTATCTACTTCAACAAGTCTGAAAGTAATAGTTTGAAATAGTTTTCAATGTTCAGGTCCCAGTGACCTTGGCCTTTGACCCCCAAAACCACAGGGGACATCTGCTTCATACGCCCAATCATGCTATCAAGTTTGGAGGTTCTGGATCAAGTGGTTCTCATGAGATCTGGTGGAAACCTTTTTCAAGGTTCAGGCCCATGTGACCTTGACCTTTGACTTACTGACCCCAAAAACAATAGGAGTCATCTACTTCATAAGCCCATTCAGGCTATCAAGTTTGAAGGTTCTGGGTCATGTGATTCTCAAGTGATCAGGAGGAAACTGTTTTAAGGTTCAGGCCCCAGTGACCTTAACCTTTAACATACTGCCCCCCAAAATAAGAGTCCTAGTAAGAGCATTTTATTTTTACAATTCTACTATGATATCAGTTACACTCACCTTCCATCAGAGTCCCAGTCATAGCATTCTATTTTTATAGTTCTATCATGATCTCCATTGCACAATGTCCTTGCTGTTACAGAAAATGGTTTCCAAGTTGGATTTAGTGTATTTTTGATTACTTCTGTCTTATGTACAACTGTATAGCTGAAATTTAAATGTATCTTGAAATGTTTGTATCTGTATTTTCTAGTTTCCTTTGGTGAAATCTTATTTAATAAAATGGTTCCAAAAAAATACAATACATACTATACCAGTACCAACTTATTCTCCAAAAATAACTGACAATTTCTCACAATGAATCAGAGGTCTCTAAATACATAGTCATGTGCAGTAGCTACTGAGCTAACTGCACAACCCTGTTTCACTGCTTTTTGATTAGGAGTAAAATTAACCAATTCTGCATGGAAATTTACAGTCAAGGCTTCTATTCAATCTGAACGGCTGATCACATGTATTAACATTCTGCAGTTTGACTGAGGGCTGATAGGGGTAGAAAAATTTGGAGTTCTATGTATAGATCTAGGAAATTTATATGATACCAGTTTTAACATCTTTTTCAAAACTCATTTTATGTCAAACTGTGAGCAAATAAGTAAATTTGATGTTTTTGAAAAGGTATCCCTGAATGATAAGCTTTAACTGGCAGTGCCAGTATTGAATACTCTTTGGTAAAAATTACATATTTAAGCACACACAAATATACCTTCCATCTCCGTTTGCTCGGTAAAATAGCAGAAATGGATCTGATTTGCCAAGGAAATCTTTCTTATCTAAACCTGATGCCCTCATCTGCATGTACACAGTTTCCTAGAGAACAAAAACATGTCAAACAGAACGTGAATTACAGTAAAAAATGACAACCGCTTGTGGTGACAAGGGGATGAAGAAAATATCTGATTTATTCTGGGTTTCGCGCAATCCAAATTTAGAGAATTCACTATGTTTATTTGAAAATAGAGAATCTTTTACCGAGTCAACTTTATACTGTGTACACTGTGCTTTTAAATGATATAACACCCCTGGAACAGAGATGAAAGACAGATGCTATTTCTTGTAAAGTATCAAAGCAACAAGAGCTGTCGGAGGACAGCAACGCTCGACTATTCAACAGCCTTGTCAATTGAATGAATACAAAAGTTGAAAAAGGGGCATAATTTTGTAAAATGCAAAGTAGAGGTATTGAACCTCTGTACTGCATGTCATATCATGACAGTGAACAAGTGTGTGAAGTTTCAATCCATTCCAATTAGTGGATACTGAGATACCAGCTTACATACAAAAACTTAACCAAAAACTGCTAAGTCGAAAAAGGGGCATAATTTTGAAAAAAAAAGAGAGCAGAGTTATGGGACTTGCTTAGTGCATGTCAGATCATGACAGTGAACAAGTATGTGAAGTTTCAATCCATTCCCATTAGTAAGTACTGAGATACCAGCTTACATACAAAACCTTAACCAAAAATTTCTAAGTCGAAAAAGGGGCATAATTTTGTAAAAAAGCAAAATAGAGTTATGGAACCTGTGCAATGTAGATCAGTTCATCACAGTGAATAAGTGTGTGAAGTTTCAATCCATTCCCACAAGTGGTTACTGAGATACCAGCTTACATACAAAACCTTAACCAAAAATTTCTAAGTCGAAAAAGGGGCATAATTTTGTAAAAAAGCAAAATAGAGTTATGGAACCTGTGCAATGTAAGTCAGTTTGTCACAGTGAATAAGTGTGTGAAGTTTCAATCCATTCCCACAAGTGGTTACTGAGATACCAGCTTACATACAAAACCTTAACCAAAATCGGGACGCGGACGCGGACGCCGACGCCAACGCCGATGCATGGGCGAGTCCAATAGCTCACTATTCTAGGAATAGTCGAGCTAAAAATGCTGATAATTTTTCTTTTGAAAATAGAAGCTTCCATTGTCATTAACTACCTGTCACCTGGAACAATGTAAAAATTTCATAAATGAACTTTGTTTGAAGCAAAATTAACACTTCCTTCATGAATGTGTATAATTCATGAATGTGTATAATTTGCAAATGGTGAGACTTAAACATTTTCAGTAACTTGAACTAAGTGGGTTAATTTCACAAATTAGAAAATATCGTGAAAATAAGTTTGCAAAAGTTTTAAATGCTTCGCTACTCATTGGATGAGAAGGATATACAAATTAAGTAGGAAGAAATATCTGGTTCAAGCAGGAGGCCAGACATTATGACCCCTGTTGTTTTTTTTTGCCTTTCTGCATGACTAGTGTAATGTCACTTAAATTTTACCTTCAGGGCAGATTTACATACAGGCTGTATCATCATTTCTCTGTAAAAATGACCTATTCAAGTGACTTTTTTGCTAAAAACTGTTTTCATTGTATATTTTGTGTACATGTTACCTAATATATTTTAAACATTTCAAGCCAATTTTATTACCTTTCACATGCACATATGTCAACCTTTCAGACTTATTATAAATAAACAGTAATGTATACTAATGTCATGAAATCATATCATAAACATTTTCTTACCTTGGATGAACTTAATTCCTCAGCCCTTACTGAAACAACAAATTATCATTTTAAGGTACAATGTATAATTTAATAATTCTGTTCAATTTTTATTTACCACAAATCTTTTTGATAAAATGTGTTAATATTTAAATATTTATTTAACCTTTAGCCTGCTGCCGGCATATGATTCTGCCTTGGCGACCAGTGCAGACCAAGATCATGGTCTGCAATGTTCGCTATTCAGTCAGTAAATTTTCAATGAACACCCCTTTGAATAATAAATGGTACTGCCCAAATTGAATGATAGACCAGTCCATTTTAGAAATTTTGCAGGGTAAAAGTAACATAGCTGGAAGAGTTAAGCTTAATACTGAAAAAAATTTTTTTTAGAAATTTCATGAATTTGAATGGCTAACAAGTAATAATGTGGGAATTACAATTAATCTTTGGGAGTTAATTTTGCGTCTTTCACAAAATTCATGAAAGTCGTTTTTCACCATGAGTAATAATTGTTTTGCAATAATGTGCTTTTAAAGAATTATTTCTGCTGAAAACTTACCAAATATTTTTGCTGTACCCTGTATTCCCCTGAAAAAGTACAATGAAATTTAATACAATTTTCTGCTTCAGATTTACTAAATTAATCTGTGTATTACATATTCCTGTGTGATTAACACCAATTTTTAACTAGAGATGCTTTTGAGAAAAGCGCATGTCTCCCACAACTGCAACATTGAAAAATGTCTAGTTTCTCTCGATGGCTTTGATGAATGGACCCCATTGTAAAATGTCTAGTTTCTCTCGATGGCTGTGATGAATGGATCCAATCAGTAATTCAAGGGCCATAATTCAAAAGTGCATGGGCGGATTTGGCTAGTTATCGAACCTGGCCGAGGTCTCATGGTCAAACACATTTTGTTCAAGTTTGATGAAGATCAGATGAGAAATGTTCGACTTAGAGTGCGGACAAGCTTGAAAAATGTCTAGTTTCTCTCGATGGCTGTGATGAGTGGATCCAATCAGTAATTCAATGGCCATAATTCAAAAGTACCTGGGCGGATTTGGCTAGTTATCGAACTTGGCCGAGGTCTCATGGTCAATCACATTTTGTTCAAGTTTGGTGAAGATCAGATGAGGAATGTTCGACTTAAGAATGCGGACAAGCTTGAAAAATGACTAGTTTCTCCCGATGGCTGTGATGAGTGGATCCAATCAGTAATTCAAGGGCCATAATTCAAAAGTGCCTGGGCGGATTTGGCTAGTTATCGAACTTGGCGGAAGTTTCATGGTCAAACACATTTTGTTCAAGTTTGGTGAAGATCAGATGAGAAATGTTCGACTTAGAGTGCGGACAAGCTTTGTGACAGACAGACAGACAGACAGACACACACACACAGACCGGAGTAAATCAATATGTCTCCCACACCACTGTGTGGTGGGAGACATAATAACATTATATCTTAATGTGGTGGACCAGAAGTTATAATTTGCTGGTACAAATGTTTTTGTGTGTGTGTGTGTTCGGGTTTAACGTCTTTTTCAACAATTTTTCAGTCATATAAACGACGGTGTCTACTTGTAGCAGTGAGCACAATGCCCAACTTTATAGTGCTGCCTCACTGGAATATCACGCCATAGACACATGGCATGATACCCCACAGAGTCACATTATACTGACACCAGGCTGACTAGTCCTAGCACTATCCCCTTAATGCTGAGCGCCAAGCGAGGAAGCTGCTTAAGTACCATTTTTTTTTACGTCTTTGGTATGACGCAGGCCGTGGATTGAACCCACGACCTCCCGCACTCGAAGTGGACGCTCTACCACTAGGCTACCGAGGCAGTTACAAATGTTGTATGCTATTTCAGCATTCTTCTACCTTTTATGCAGCTCATACCAGCACACTGTGTTACGTACTAACCAAACAACTGCCGAAATAATTGCCCAGAAATTACCAATAGTCATTAAAGGCCCATTACCTTAAACGAATCTTAAAAACGAAAATATTTTTTTATAAAACAATTTATTGTTGTTTTTTTTATAAAGAGCAGAGTGTCAAATAATCATTTGTATTGTGCATCTTAAGGTAATGGACCAATATAAACAATTGTTGTTTTCTGTTCGATTACCTAAAACTCCGTATGCAATTTCTGGATTTTCCAGTTGTTTAAGAAAAGCATTTCTATTTTGTCTGAAGGATGACAAAATAGCATACAAAGAATATGTAACTGTGTGAAAATTTTAGATTGTCATTGCACATCCACTAACTTTAAGAAATTCTTCAAGCTAAATTAGCCTATACTGCAATATCATAAATGCGATACTGGTACTGATGATAAACCCGAACAGATGATAAAGTCGACCACCTTGGAAATATTCGATTGCGATTGGTTATTTATAAAATTGAACACATCATCTAATAATTTCAACTTACAACACCAACTGGTGTAAACAAAAACAAAATTGGTAAATATTCTGTATAAATAAATAACTTACATTTATTTGTATAAAAAATATTTATCCAAAATTACTGGGGAAGTGGGTGTTTTTTGCGCATGCTCACTGTCGAAAAATTAAGGCCTGACATTTGGTAACTTTTCATTACTTGATCAGGAATGACTGTTGCAGCTTTTTGGGGAAAGTTTCAAAATAATAATACGAAAAAAATTTTGTAAATGACAAAGTGGTCGAATTAATCATCAGTCAACGTTCATATAGTCCCCATTTTACAAACCCCTTTCAGGGCCTCACTTTGTGTGAGTTTGCTTACAAAATAAAGACTTGAATTATGTAAAGTTTTCAGCTAATGTCAAGCTTTATTTTGATACCAACCATTGATTACAATTTACAGAAATAAAAAAGTTACATGTAAAAAACCTCATTTTCTGTTCGGGTTTATCAACAGTACCAGTAACTTAAAATGATAACATGACTAGACTAGATTTCCATTATATATAAAACATATCAAACCAACATTCTTAAAGATTTTGCCTCTTTTTAATTCATTCAACTTACAGAAGTTTCTTTTCTATACGTCCACTACCGCAACCTACTATTTCACCAAGTGTGCATTCCATCCGACCAAGGAAATCCTAAAATGTAGAAATTTATAAATTATGTATATGTATACCAAATAGTTTTGTAGTATCTCTTTCAGAAACAAGCATATTAAATAGTTATTTTTATGGTCATCATACTTCAATTTTTCAGCAGTCTCCTAAATTTCTATATGAAAGCAAAATATTCTAGTCCGGAATTCAAGAAGTCATCAAAAACACACGGCTACTAAACGCTAGCGCCACCACCAAACTGTGGTGATAAGGAAAAAAGCTATCGACATTTCCGTGGTGCAGCTATCGCCCGTTTCTACTTGTAAACATGTGAGTAAAATTTATATTTTATCTTATATTTTTATTGATAGAACTTTTTTCGAAAATCGGAGAATGTAGTTCCGTGTAACAACACTTTTACTGCAGTGATTTCTTTAAAATATGCACATTGTGATGTCAGGAGCTTTTCTCCCTAATCTGACAGTGGCACATTTTCATATCGGCCAGTATTCGAACACCATTCCGATGAATAGACACACTGTAAGAACACACTTGCGCATGCAAATGGTGTAGAAATGATAAATAACTACATACGCACACACCATGAACAATAGAATCTCAGGTTAGAAGAAATATAGCAGGATTTTTAAAAGTGGTGGCGCTATATCTCTAGTGATGGTGCTATACAGTAGTGGTGGCGCTGTTACGGCATTCAATGATACGAACTGCTGACGCATCTGGAACAAATCAAACACCAACATTCTTTAACTGATAATTTTCCTGTAAGGAATTATGTTATTAAAGAAAGAAAAGCAGGATCACAGTTTATTTACCTTTATGAAACATTCTCTATCTAAGAATAAAAAACGAACAAAATACAGACCCTTGGGACTCTTGTAGTCAAAGTAAAAATTTTCCTTTGTTTAAATTGTTAATTTAGAATTATCCCTAACCTTTAAATATTCTACTTAAATACAAATGCAAGTGTACTTTAAATTCAGGTCAAGAAAAATAGTAGCAATACTCATATTTCAAACAAAGACTTGTGTCCAGGAATTAATTTGAAGTAAGTGTAGAATTTATTTGTTATATTAGGATTCTGAAAGTTACTTTCCTTTGTTTTTATACGTCGTTTGCAGGTCATTGTAAACAAAAGACCTTACTTTCCACAATTTTTTCTGAAAACAGTGCATTTTCAATTTAATCGATTAAATATGATTAATCAATAGAGATTAGATGTACAATCTGAATCCATATACATATAGATTATTTTGCAACTACATGTATTTTGTTGAGTAACGTAATTTGGGTGTAGTATGGGATAGGATGATAACATCGATTATTGTAGAAATTTCCGTGGCTTGCAGACAGACATTTTCATATATTAAAATTGAATACATCAGCTACTAATCAATACAACAGCGCCACCACTACAGTTTAGCGCCACCACTTTAGTGATAACGCCACCACTTTAAAAAATACTCGTGTTTTAACTTTTTACTGCGTTTTTATAACTCTTTGGTGTACTGGAATACGTGTAATTCATTTCTACACCATTTGCATGTGCAGGTATGTTCTTACAGTGTGTCTAATCATCAGAATGGTGTTCAAATACTGGCCGATATGAAAATGTTACATGGAACTACATTCTCCGATTTTCGAAAAAAGTTCTATCAATGAAAATATAAGATAAAGTATAAATTTTACTCACGTGTTTACAAGTAAAAATGGGCGATTACTGCACCACGGAAATGTCGATAGCTCTTTTCCTTATCACCACAATGTGGTGGTGGCCTAGCGTTTAGTAGCCGTGAAACAGAAGTTGTTAAAAACCTATCTACATTCTGTGTAAAAAAAGAAATAATGTTTAAAAGTGGGCACTTTATGATTTTGGCCATGTAATGAATTTGTACAAAACTATCACTTAGCACTTAATGCCTACCAAATTTTCACTTGAGGTATGTTCCAAAATTAAATTTTCAAACCTGGTTGTCCAACAAGATTTTTAGTATAATTATAAATTTGATGAACATACTTTGCATAAGGAATGACAGAATGATAAGAGAAATATTGTCAACCTTGTCAAAGATAATTTTAAGATCTGTATTGAAAATCATATATTTAGCAGTGATTCATTAGAAATGCCAGTTTGTAAATTTATCACTACCTCCCTTTTGCTTATCTTGCTGGGAAATAAATAAATTTTAAAGCTTCAAGCCAATTTAAACTTGCCTTTTGGTTTTTGGTCCAGATTACTGAAACATCAATATATCTATCAAATGACATGTAAAAGAGGAAATGCTGTTAAAGTCAAAAGCAATACATAGCTTTTTTAAATATTTTCACTTAAAGTGGTAATTAAATCTAAAAGAACTTCTGACCAACAGAACAGATTTTGCTGAAAAGGACCTAGCTCTATGTAACAGTCTGTATTGTTCCTTAAAAATCACAAAAAGAATATCTAAAGAGAGAAAAATATTGTTCCTTATATAAATCACTAACTGAATTAAAAAAATATGAAAAATGAAAAAATATTTTTCCTTATTAATAAATAAATCACTAACAGAAGACGTGAAAAGGTAAAAAAAATTGTTCCTTACATAAATCACTAGCAGAATATATGAAAACGTGAAAAACATTGCTCCTTCACAAATTGCTAACAGAATACAAATGTATATGAAAAATAAAAAATGTCATAAAATGTTGCTTAAATTATAATCAGCTGACCTCTTTAAACTTATGGAACTACACTGATCCCTGATTTGATGGTTTTAGATGTTCCACTCTTCTGAACAATACCATTTTAAAATGGTTTGACAAGAAAGAAGCATTCAGTAGAAGCTTTGAAAACTTTCTCTTCCATTTCAGTTAAAATATCAAATAGGTCTAGGTGCAGTACTTACATGCGCTGTGAGTCTTGCAGCAGGTGAGTCTACATCATATCTGGAAAGTAATGTTGACACTAGAAGACTTTTCAAATTAAATAAGAGTCCTGCAAATAACTGCATAAAAATGCAGCTTTTTCATTTTAGCAAAATGTTTCATTTTTAATATATGAATATTCTTTATGCAACTTGTTTAACCAGATATGTTTCGAAGTCTTATCAATACACTGTTATCACTAGACTAGAGGTAAACCTAACAGCATATCAAAACTAGAGCTATCACCTACTATGATTAATACCCCCACAAAACCACTTTGACAGGAGAGGAAAGGGCTCTTCTCTCTGCAAGGCTTGGAGCAACCCTGACAAAAAATTGTCACACATCTTTACATATCTACACTTTATGATTCCTATGAATATGAAAGGGGGGGTCGCAGTTAGGAGTCTGCGCAAAATGTTTTTTGATTTTCTCTATATTTTATGACAATATACCTACATGTATTAAGTTTCATTCACAAGTGTTACTGTTATCAGTTTTGACTTACTTTTATAGAAATTCACATTTAAAGTGGGTGGGGTAATTTGACATGTAACCAGCCAGGAACACAATCTCCGCCGCGTTTTTAAAAATGGTTCAATCTTTTTACCTGGAACTTTCGTGATAAAATAAGTATGCAATGGACATTTACACAACATGTTGCGTTTAAAATTGTCTTGAATACTTTTTTCAACACATAGCCACAAAGTGGCCTAATCAAATTTACTGATTTTCAATGGACGAACTTCACCAAAAATCTAAAACATTTTTTATTATTTGAGATATTTAGGTGTTATTTTCAGCAGATATTGTAAGGTAAATAAACATTAAAATGACAATATATCAGTACACTCTGATTAATATTGGAAGAGTGGTACACTCTCAAACTAGGGAAAAGTGGGTGGGGTAAATAAACATGCGAAGCTAAACATTCGAAGCAACAGAACTATAGGAATAATAATTTTGCAGTTCAAGAAATGGCCTCAGATTATCTACTTCTATCTTAATTATGCCCGTATGAGTGGTGGGGGCATATAGATTTGGTCTTGTCCGTGCATCCGTGTGTCTGAGCGTCCGTCCGTCACCCGAAGTTTTTAAGTCTGTTTTTTTTTTTTTACGATGAATACTTTTTATTACACTCTTGTACAGACCTTTTTAAACAAGAGGGCCATGATGGCCTTATATCGCTCACCTGAGTACCATTGCTCAAAAATGATATGATCAAATTTTGACATAGAGCACATAGGCATACACATTATATATCATCAGGATAAACATTTTCTTGTAACAGTCCCTTTTGACCTAGTCAGGGCCAATTTCCATACCAAGTTTGAGGGTCCTAGGCTCAAATGCTGAATTTTTGTATTAACATGACTATTCCTTACCCTGGAAGACTTAAATAACATTTAAACCAATCTCATTAGATGCTGCTGATATATATTCATTTACATAAAATAAAGGGAGGTAATTTGTCATAAATTCAGTCAAAAGTTATCTACCCTAATTGTCCGAGTTCATCTGATGGCACAAATGACATTTCAAATCAGTATCTTCATCGGTTACTGAGATACACCCATTTCAATTTGAAACAAAGGGAGGTAATTTGACATAAATCTGTCCATAGCTATCTACCCTGATTGCCTCAGTCCAACTGAAGACAATAATGAAATTTTAAATGTGTTCTATAAATATTTACCGAGATAAATCTATTTTTATTAAAATCAGGGGAGGTAATCGTGCATTGGTATAAACATGTAGAAGATACAGATACAAGCCTATAGAACAATATAATCTTAGTAAAATATTCATATCGATAAATGTTCAATCAAGGGTTATCTAATATGACTATTTCTGACAATGGAAGACATAAATAACGTTTCAAACCAATCTCATTAGAAGCAACATGTATTCATTTAGATAAAAAATAAAGGGAGGTAATCTATCATAAATTCAGTCAATATGTATTTTCACTGATTGTCCAAGTCCATCTGTTGACATAAATGAAATTTCAGATCAGTATCTTCATAAGTTACGGAGATATACCCATTTTAATTTGAAATAAAGGGAGGTAATTTGAAATAAAATCAGTCCATAGTTATCTACCCTGATTGTCTCAGTCCAACTAATGACAATAATGAAATATCACATAAGTCCTACAAGGACTTACTGATATAAATCCATTTTTATCACAATCAGGGGAGGTAATCAGATATAAAATAACTCTGATACCTACGATTAGATCTGACAGAATGTCATGGAATCCAAGATTAATTGTTGTTGAGGATATTTTAGAAGTTTGTATCAAATCAAACCATAAATGAAGTCCCTATATGGCTGCAAAAGCCAAAATAGCATATTTTGGACCTTTAAGGGGCCGTAACTCTGGAACCTATTAAGGAATCTGGCCAGTTCAAGAAAGGAACCAAGATCTTGTGGTGATACAAGTTGTGTGCAAGTCTGGTTTAAATCAAATCATAAATGAATCTGCTATTGTGCAGACAAGGTCAAAATAACTAATTTTGGCCCTTTCAGGGGCCATAACTCTGGAACCCATAATGGGATCTGGCCAGTTCAAGAAAGGAACCGAGATCTTATGCTGACACAAGTTTTGTGCAAATTTGATTAAATTCAAATCAAAAATGAAGCTTCTATTGTGCAGACAAGGTCAAAATAGCTAATTCTGGCCCTTTCAGGGGCCATCACTCTGGAACCTATAATGGAATCTGGCCAGTTCAAGACAGGAACCAAGATCTTATGGTGATACAAGTTGTGTGCAAGTTTGGTTAACATAAAATTATAAAGCAAGAAGATGAGGAAATGAATTAATATAAGTTTTCGCTAAAAACTTGTTTTCAGATCCTTTACATCATTTTGATTGTAAATGTTACTGTATATATTTATGTACATGATATATCTAATAAATACTGTTTAAACTAAAATTATAAACGAAGCTGCTATTGTGCAGACAAGGTCAAAATAGCTAATTCTGGCCCTTTCAGGGGCCATAACTCTAGAACCCATAATGGAACCTGGCCATTTCAAGAAAGGAACCAAGATCTTATGGTGATACAAGTTGTGTGCAAGTTTGGTAAAAATCAAAATCATAAATAAAGCTGCTATTGTGCAGACAAGGTCAAAATAGCTAATTTTGGCCCTTTCAGGAGCTGTAACTCTGGAACCCATAATGGGATCTGGCCAAGTCCACCCAAGGATCATCCAGGCCAAGTTTCATCAAAATCTATTCAGTGGTTTTGGAGGAGATGTCGTTTAAACACAAATGTTGACGACGGACGACTTGAGCACGCATGCACAGACGACGGACACAGTGTGATCACAATACCTCCCCATGAGCACTTCATGCTCAGGTGAGCTAAAAATATACAGAAAATGAGAACTTTCTTAAGCTTACATTTCAAACTTCAGTTTTTGAGATTCTTCGAAGAAATAACTCATGGTAAACTTTTTCACAAAATCAGGATTTAAGGTATCTTTAATCATCTCTGTTCTTCCAAACTGAAAACAAAATAGTTATTTACTTTTAAAGCAAATTATTCACCAATGAAGATAATACACTAATTCACGTAAAACAGTTAATACAAGATAAAAAGTTTTTGACAACTCTAAACAAGAGCTGTCCGTAAGACAGCCAAGCTCGACTATTCGAAATATTGTCACAGAAGCAGGGAATTATTACCCAAAATGTTAAATAACAAAAGAGTTTTAAGTTCGAAACGGGACATAATTTGACCAAAATGCATATCAGAGTTATGGGACTTGATGCTATCAACTAGTTTAATAACCCCGAAGAAACATGTTAAGTTTCAATTCTATATCTGCATTAGTTTTGGAGATAGTAACTTGCATGTTAAACTTAAACCAGAATTTTCTAAGTCCAAAAGGGGGCATAATTTGCTCAAAATACATGTTAAGAGTTATGGAACTTGACCCAGTGAGGTTGGTAACTGACCTAGAAAAAGAATAAATAAGTTTCAAAGCTATATGCCTTTTGGTAATAGCTGTATGTACTTGCACACAAAACTTTAACCAGGATTTTTTAAGTCCAAAAGGGGGCATAATTTGCCCAAAATACATGTCAGAGTTATGGGACTTGATTCTATCAACTAGTTTTATAACCCCGAAGACACATGTGAAGTTTCAATTTAATATCTGCATTAGTTTTGGAGATAGTAACTTGCATGTAAAACTTAACCACATTTTCTAAGTCAAAAGGGGGCATAATTGCTCAAAATACATGTCAGAGTTATGGGACTTGGCCAGTGAGGTAGGTAATTGATCTAGAAAAAGAAAAAATAAGTTTCAAATCAATATGCCTTTTAGTAATAGCTGTATGTACTTGCACGCAAAACTTTAACCAGAATTTTCTAAGTCCAAAAGGGGGCATAATTTGGCCAAAATACATGTCAGAGTTATGGGACTTGACCCAGTGAGGTAGGTAATTGATCTAGAAAAAGAAAAAATAAGTTTCAAATCTATATGCCTTTTAGTAATAGCTGTATGTACTTGCACGCAAAACTTTAACCAAAATTTTCTAAGTA
The DNA here is from genome assembly GCF_021730395.1 of Mercenaria mercenaria. NCBI lineage: Eukaryota > Metazoa > Mollusca > Bivalvia > Venerida > Veneridae > Mercenaria > Mercenaria mercenaria. The sequence goes on from NC_069366.1 coordinate 55,492,781, forward strand.
CAAAAGGGGGCATAATTTGCTCAAAATACATGTTAGAGTTAAGGAACTTGACCCAGTGAGGTTGGTAATTGACCTAGAAAAAGAATAAATAAGTTTCAAAGCTATATGCCTTTAAATGATAGCTGTATGTACTTGCATGCAAAAACTTAACCAAGGTGTGAGGCCGACGCCGACGCCAGGGTGAGTAGAATAGCTAGACTATTCTTCGAATAGTCGAGCTAAAAATGCTATAAGAATTAACTAAACATGGACAAGAAAGAACTGACAAAAATCTAAACTAGAACTATGTAAATCACAGGCAACAAGATATGTTTGTAAAACAAGTATGCCCCCTATGCTGACCCATCCCAATTTCAGCGTTCTTCAGTTATCAACAGGAAACCTATTTTCAGCTTAAGGTCACTGAGATCCTGACCTCTGACCTACTGACACCCCCTACCCAACCTCCACCCCCCACCCCTCAAAGAATAGGGGTCATCTAATGAACACAGGCAAATATCCTTTGAAGTTTGATCATTTACTCAGTCAGTTTGTTGTGTTTCAAAGCTACTTTTTCGCCTTAAACGTGTGGGTTAGTCCCTTTAAAACAGAAATGTTTTTTAACAGACTTCTGAAAGTAGTCAGTGTATGTATCTGTAAGTACAAACACTAAACCCCCTTTATAATTAAGTTTCAATGAATAAATCTGTCTTTAATTATTGAGCAAGGGTTAAGAAGCAAAACATTGTTGCAATCCTGCTAACTATATGATACCATTAGCTACCTCATGAAATGAGCTTCCTTTGATGTCCCAGGCGTACAATACACACATTGGATCTGATTTAGAGAATGCATCCTTGTCCCTTAAATTTCTGAAATGAAAAGTGAAAACTGTAAATGACTAAATGATTTATCATAAAAATTAATATGATAAATAACTTAAAGCATTTATATTGTGCAAAAACACTGAACATTTTAATTTGGAATATTTACTTCATTTATACATAAAAATAATTAACTAAACACAGCAAATATTTGTAAATTTATTTCAGCATTAAAGCTACAATTTATACAACAACACCAGCTTCAATTTCAAAAGATAGTCACTAGACATTTCTGAAAAATTATTCTTGTTTATAATTGAAATTTAAAGATGTCCTAGTGACCCAGTTTTTGATACCGCATGACCCAGTTTCAAACTTGTCCAAGTTTTCATGGAGATAAACATTCTTACCAAGTGTAAACAAGATTTTTCTTTGCTTTGACCTAGTGACCTACTTTTTGACCCCATGTGACCCAGATTCGAACTCATTCAGGATTTCATGGAGACAAACATTCTGACAGTTTCGTGAAGATCAGAGCAAAAAAGTGGCCTCTAGAGTGTAGCCTTTCCTTTGATTTGACTTACTGACCTAGTTTTTCACCCCATGTGACCCAGATTCGAAATCATCCAAGACTTTGTGATAACAAACAAACTGACCAAGTTTTATGAAGATTGAATCAAAAATGTGGCCCTAGAGTGTAAACAAGCTTTTTCTTTGATTTGACCTAGTGACCTAGTTTTTGACCCCACGTGATCCAGATAGAAATTCATCCTAGATTTCACGAAGACAAACATTCTGACCAAGTTTCATGCACATCAGATGAAAACTGCAGCCCCTATTGCACACACCAAGTTTTTCTTTGATTTGACAGATTGACCTAGTTTTTGACCCCAGATGACCTATATTCAAATTTGTCCTAGATTTGATCGAGACAATCTGTTTAAATTCCATGAATATCCAGTGAAAAATGCAGCCCCTATTGCATATACAATGTTTTCTTTGATTTCACGAGGTGACCTAGTTTTTGATCCCAGATGACCCATATTCAAATTTGACCTAGATTTCATCAGGAAGATCATTCTGATCAAATATCACAAATATCCAGTGAAAACTGCAGCCCCTATTGCACACACCAAGTTTTTCTTTGATTTGACAGGTTGACCTAGTTTTTGACCCCAGATGACCCATATTCAATTTTGCCCTAGATTTGATCAAGACAAACAATCTGTTTAAATTCCACGAATATCCAGTGAAAAATGCAGCCCCTATTGCATACACAAGGTTTTTCTTTGATTCGACCAGGTGACCTAGATTTTGACCCAAGATGACCCATATTCGAACCTGACCTAGATTTCATCAAGACAAAACACTCTGATCAAATTTCATGAAAATCCAGTGAAAAATGCAGCCCCTATTGCATACACAAGGTTTTTCTTTGATTTGACCTGGTGACCTAGATTTTGAACCCAGATGAGAACTTGACCTATATTTCATCAAGACAAACATTCTGATCAAATTTCATAAAGATCATGTGTAAAATGAAGCCCCTATTGCATACACTAGGTTTTTCTTTAATTTTTGATCGGGTGACCTAGTTTTTGATCCCACATGACCCAGATTCTAATTCGACATAGAGGTCATCAAGACAAACATTTTGACCATTTCTCATGAGTTTCAAACTTAAAATGTGGTCTCTTAACAAGATCTTCCTTTGATCTGGCCTAGTGACCTAGTTTTTTCCCTACATGACCCAGTTCTGAACTTGTCCTAAAGATCATCAAGATAAACATTCTTACCAAGTTTCATGAAGATAGGATCATAAATGTGGCCTCTAGAGTGTAAAAAAGATTTTTCTTTGATTTGACCTAGTGACCTACTTTTTGACCCCACATGACCCAGATTGGAATTCATCCAGAATTTCATGGAGACATACATGTACATTCTGACAAAGTTTCGTGAAGATTAAAGCAAAAAGTGGCCTCTAGAGTGTAAACAAACTTTTCCTTTGATTTGACCTACTGACCTAGTTTTTGACCCCACGTGACCCAGATTCAAGATCAGTCAAGACTTTGTGATAACAAACATTCTGACCAAGTTTTATGAAGATTGAATCAAAAATGTGGCCCTAGAGTGTAAACAAGCTTTTTCTTTGATTTGATCTGGTGACCTAGTTTTTGACCCCACGTGACCCAGACAAAAGCTCATCCAAGATTTGATGAAGACAAACATTCTGACCAAGTTTCATGCATATCAGATGAAAAATGCAGCCGCTATTGCACACACCAAGTATTTCTTTGATTTGACAGATTGACCTAGTTTTTGACCCCAGATGACCTATATTCAAATTTATCCTAGATTTGATCAAGACAAACGATCTGTTTAAATTAAACGAATATCAAGAGAAAAATGCAGCCCCTACTGCATACACAGTGTTTTTCTTTGATTTCACCAGGTGACATAGTTTTTGACCCCAAATGACCCATATTCGAATTTGACGTAGATTTCATCAAGAAGATCATACTGATCAAATCTCACAAATATCCAGTGAAAAATCCAGCGCCTATTGCACAAACACAATTTTTCTTTGATTTGACCGGGTGACCTAGTTTTTGACCCCAGATGACCCATATTCAATCTTGACCTAGATTTCTTCAAGACAAACACTCTGATGAAATTCCACGAATATTCAGTGAAAAATGCAGCCCCTATTGCATGCACAAGGTTTTTCTTTTATTCGACCAGGTGACCTAGTTTTTGACCCAAGATGACCCATATTCGAACTTGACCTAGATTTCATCAAGACAAACATTCTGATCAAATTTCATGAAGATCCAGTGAAAAATGCAGCCCCTATTGCATACACAAGGTTTTTCTTTGATTTGACCTGGTGACCTAGTTTTTGAACCCAGATGACCCTGGATATTCAAACATGTTCTAGATTTCATCAAGACAAACATTCTGATCAAATTTCATGAAGATCATGTGTAAAATGAAGCCCCTATTGCATACACAAGGTTTTTCTTTGATTTTTTATCGGGTGACCTAGTTTTTGACCCCACATGACCCAGATTCTAATTTGACCTAGAGGTCATCAAGACAAACATTTTGACTACTTCTCATGAGTTTCAAACTTAAAATGTGGTCTCTAGAGCGTTAACAAGATTTTCCTTTGATCTGGCCTACTGAACTAGTTTTCGACCCTACATAACCCAGTTTCGAACTTGGCCTAAAGATCATCAAGATAAACATTCTGACTAAGTTTCATGACAATAGGATCATAAATGTGGTCTCTAGAGTGTTAACAAGCTTTTCCTTTGATTTGACCGGGTGACCTAGTTTTTGACACCACATGACCCAGATTCAAACCTGACCTCGGGGTCATCAAGACAAACATTCTGACCAATTCTCATGATTTCAAACTTAAACTGTGGCCTCTAGAGTGTTCACAAGGCAAATGTTGACGGACGCTGGAGCCGCCGGACAATGACCAGTCACAACAGCTCACCTTGAGCACTTCATGCTCAGGTGAGCTAAAAATGCATGTGCCAAAATAAATGAATTAAGGATTTCTGAACTGACCTGCATGAAACACTGATCTCCACTTGTGATGATGGGGCGGCTGCTGAGCCCGGCTGAAATCCCTGACCGGGTAATCCTGCCATATTGCTGTATCTTTTGTTCTTTTCTACACTTTTCTTGTACAAACTAATCCATCACAAAACCAAATTCAGCTGTCTTAAAAAAATAAAATAAATAAAATAAAATATAGAGTACTGACTAGCTTTTCATCATCTTATGACAGCTTTAGACAATACATCAGTGCACTTTGAGCCTCTATGCATCTTAATAGTCAGTTAAATTTCTGAAGTAAAACAGAAAACATGTACAGTGAACGATTCACCATAACAACTGTTACTGCCTAAACCAATGAAACTGAAATCACAAACAGTAATTAACACAATTTGTGTGGAGAAATGGATGCTTTTATCTTTTTGTTTTTCTCAAGATTGAACAATAATAATACTAGTAATAACAATATGATTTTCTTTAGTAATTTGCACTTGTATCGTTCTCATATACATTTTTTATTACCGGTACTTCTTCAGTAAATAAGAGTGACTAACGGAATTCCTTGTCTGTCTGTTTTTTGTATTGGATTTAGCCCAATTTTTTCAACAGTATTTCAGTTATGTAACGGCAGGCAGTTAACCTAACCAGCGTTCCTGGGTTCTATACCAGTACTAAACTGTTGCAAGTGACTGCAAACTTCTCCACATGAATAAAAGGTGGAGAATGAATGGTTTCAGACCAAAAAAAAAAATTTATCAAATCATCACAGAAATCATACATGTACCTACGCCTCAGCAGGGGATTAAACTCAAGATCTTGCGATCCATAGATCTGCGCTCTCCCTACAGTAAGGGGTGTAACTGTTTTAAGTTATGTAACCTACATGTATTTCAGTTACTTTTTCAAGCATTTTATAACCTGTATTAGTTATAAAATATAGTTAACTCAGGTAAGTTATTCAAAACAAAAGGACCATGATGGTCCTGAATCGCTCACCTCTTCCCACATGACCCAGTTTTGAGTATGACGTTGTTTTTTCTATTATTTGACATAGTGACCTAGTTTTTGAGCTCATGTGACCCAGTTTTGAATACGACCTAGATATTATCAAGATAAAAATTCTGACCAATTTTCATGAAGATCCATTGAAAAATATGGTCTCTAGAGAGGTCACAAGGTTTCTCTATTATTTGACCTATTGACCTAGTTTTCGAAGGTACGTGACCCTGTTTTGAACTTTACCTAGATATCATCAAGGTGCACATTCTCACTAATTTTCATGAAGATCTCATGAAAAATATGGCCTCTAGAGAGGTCACAAGGTTTTTCTATTTTTATACCTACTGGCCTAGTTTTTGACCGCATGTGACCCAGTTTCGAACTTGACCTAGATATCATCAAGGTAAACATTCAGATCAATTTTCATGAAGATCCATTGAAAAATATGGCCTCTAGAGAGGTCAAAAGATTTTAATAATTTTAGACCTACTGACCTAGTTTTTGACCGCAGTTGACCCAGTTTCAAACTTGACCTAGATATCATCAAGATGAACGCTCAGACCAACTTTCATACAGATCCCATGAAAAGTATGGCCTCTAGAGATGTCACAAGGTTTTTATATTATTTGACCTACTGACCTAGTTTTTAATGGCACGTAACCCAGTTTCAAACTTGACCTAGATATCATCAAGGTGAACATTCTGACCAATTTTCATAAAGATCCATTCAAGGGTATGGCCTCTAAAGAGGTCACAAGGTTTTTCTCTTTCAAGACCTACTGACCTAGTTTTTGATTGCAGTTGACCCAGTTTCAAACTTGATCTATATATCATCAAGATAAACATTCAGACCAACTTTCATACAGATCCCATGAAAAATATGACCTCTAGAGAGGTCACAACGTTTTTTCATTATTTGACCTACTGACCTACTTTTTGATGGCACGTGACCCACTTTCGAACTTGACCTAGATATCATCAAGATGAACATTCTACCAATTTTTTTGAAGATCCATTCACAAGTATGGCCTCTAGAGAGGTCACAAGGTTTTTCTATTTTTAGACCTACTGACCTAGTTTTTGGTCGTACGTGACCCACTTTCAAACTTGATCTAGATATCATCAAGATAAACATTCAGACCAACTTTCAGACAGATCCCATGAAAAATATGACCTCTAGAGAGGTCACAAGGTTTGTCTATTATTTGACCTACTGACCTAGTTTTTGAAGGCACGTGACCCACTTTCGAACTTGACCTAGATATCATCAAGGTGAACATTCTGACCAATTTTCATGAAGATCTCATGAAATATATGGCCTCTAGAGAGGTCACAAGGTTTTTCTATTTTTAGACCTACTGACCTAGTTTTTGACCGCACGTGACCCAGTTTCAAACTTGACCTAGATATCATCAAGAAGAACATTCAGACCAACTTTCATACAGATCCCATGAAAAATATGGCCTTTAGAGAGGTCACAAGGTTTTTCTATTATTTGACCTACTGACCTAGTTTTTGAGGCACGTGACCCAGTTTCGAACTTGACCTAGATATCATCAAGGTGAACGTTCTGACCAATTTTCATGAATATCTTTTGAAATATATGGCCTCTAGAGAGGTCACAAGGTTTTTCTATTTTTAGACCTACTGACCTAGTTTTTGAAGACACGTGACCCAGTTTCGAACTTGACCTAGATATCATCGAGGTGAACATTCTGACCAATTTTCATGAAGATCTTTTGAAATATATGGCCTCTAGAGAGGTCACAAGGTTCTTCTATTTTTAGACCTACTGACCTAGTTTTTGATGGCACATGACCCAATTTCGAACTTGACCCGGATATCATCAAGATGAACATTCTGACCTACTTTCATAAAGATCCCATGAAAAATGTGACCTCTAGAGTGGTCACAAGCAAAAGTTTACGGACGCACGCACGCACGACGGACACCACGCTATCACAAAAGCTCACCTTGTCACTTTGTGACAGGTGAGCGAAAAATCATGGCATACAATTTGTGTATTGTGTTGTATACTGCCGCCGCGTGCATTGCATGTAACACAGTCCCACAGCAACACGGTCCAATTATTTTCACACCTTCCTTAATTCATTGTATTATCGGTTTATTATGAAAATAAGTAACTTTAAAACCCAACTTAGATTTAATATCGGAATAATGCATCAAGATACACCCGTATACATTTTTTCAAAACAATACTATTTTTCGACATATAAATGTGGAATTATATTCTCAATAACGGTTCAAAACAATTTTAATAAATAATACAAATATTTGATTTTGCTTCCGCGCAGAATGGTACGAAATCAACACTCACATAGGATGTTCTTTTCAAAACCTTGCTAAATATAAATATTTTTTCTTGAAACTTGATATGGACACGTAGAAATATATTCATAATAAAAACTCAAAAGGATTTTTAGAAATAAAATATTCATTACTTTAGATTATATGTCTTGATTTTGCCTGATACTTGAGATTTCTGCGCATACAGAATCAGGCAAATTCAATACCCGCATACGCTTTCTTTTCAAAACCATAGTAAATGTTATTATTCTTTTCTCTTGGAACTTAAAATGGACACGTAGAAATATATTCCTAATAAAAGCTCAAAAGGATTTTTTAAAAATATTCATTCGTTAAGTTTTAAGATTTTATACAAAATCTGGCGAAATCAACCTCCGTATAAGTTTTTCGTTTATTAATCATACTAAATGTTAATATTTTTTCCTGAAAATTGACATGCATGCGTAGAAATATATTCTTGATAAAAGCTTACAAGGATTTTCAAAAAATATCTATCACTTTAGATTTAATGTCTTGATTTTGCCTGTCACTTGAGATTTCTTCGCATATAAAATCTGGCGAAATCAACACTCGTATACGTTTTTCGTTGTAAAACCAAACTATATATAAATATTTTTTCTTGAAAATTGACATGCACACTAAGAAATTTAATTCTGAATAAAAGCTTAAAAGGATTTTTTTTTTTTAAAAATCATCACTTTAAATTTTATGTCTTGATTTTACTTGACATTTGAAACTTCTGCTCATAGCCAGGGCACTCGTTTGGCCATTTTTGGGGCCGAATATGGGTACCATTCCCCTCCTAAAATAATATGTTTTTTTCCCCTTTCTTAGAAGAAAATTCCCCTGTCAGGCTGATGATAGGTTGTTTGACACAAACAGATATTAACTCTTTCTTTTAATATTATATAGTGCCTCAAAGGAAAATTACTGTTGCAATATAGTCACATCAGTTAGAAATGATTGAAAACAGTACTAATAAGTGTGAAAAGTAGTTACATATACATGGCTTAAACTTCCCCTTTTCATCTTAAAATGTCGAATAATTCCCCTAAGTGAGGGTATGGGTACCTGTCCCCAAAAGTTGTCTAGTGCCCTGATAGCCTATAGAATCTGGCGAAATACGTTTTTCGTTTCAAAACCACCTTATATATAAATATTTTTTCTTGAAATTTGACATGCAAACTTAAAAATGTATTCTTAATAAAAGCCTAAAATGATTTAAAAAGAAAATTCATCACTTTAAATTTTATGTCTTGATTTTACCTGTCACTTGAGATTTCCACGCATGTAGAATCGGGCGGAATCTAGACCCGTATACGTTTTTCGCTTCAAAACCACCCTAAATATAAATATTTTTTCTTGAAAATTGACATGCACACGTAGATTTATATTTTTAATAAAAGCTTAAAAGGATTTTTAAAAATATTCATTAGTTTACATTTTATGTCTAGATTTCGCTAATTTGATTAGATTTCGCGAAATCTACTAGATTTCGCTAATCAGTCATACCCAAATTTAATACCTTCCGCAACCTGTTTATGAAAGATCAAAAGATATACGGATTGCAAACATATTACAGCAAAATGTTAGTCCATAGCATATGAATTGATGAAACTATAGTGAGAAAGACTTTTGGTATGAGTTCTGGTTCCACTGTACCAGTTTCGTTTCAACTTCTGAAACTCAAAGCCGATTTTTTTGCTATGAAGTTTAATCAATGAATATATATATAAAGAACTATGGAAATATAAAAAAATACATTAATTTCCTGGCTAGTGTTGTTTTCTTTTGCTTTAAATGCAACCTTGGTAAGTTAATAATAAGGAAGTGGCTATTCCTACGGTCCCGTAAGAATAGCCTAACAGGCTATTCCTACGGCTCTCCCGTAAGAATAGTGAAATAGCCCGCAGGTGGCTATTCCTACGGCTCTAAAGACAGTTTTGTAAGTCCATCTTGTATTGCATTGTACTGAATTAATTCGACTGGTATATTTTCGAACAGCCTTTTCAATTATCAGGTCTTGGAAAGTGGCATATTTACAGATGGGTGCGGCACCTTATGTACCAGTCACTTTATGTACCAGACACTTTATGTACCACTTTGACACTTAGTGTACCACCTATATATTATATAGTAATTGTATCTCATTGTGTAGCACTGTCAATATGTGATAATTACCTGTGAAAACGACTTTGATTTAATCAGCTTAAGCCCATAGAATGTTGTTAACATTCCTATGTGCATATAAATTACCTTATTAATTATGACAATTAACATTTAAATTAAGTAAAATAACATTTCAAGTAACATAAAATAAAACATTTTCATCAAACCAAAACAAAAATGATCATCTACTATATATCATATATGTGGTACATAACGTGTCCAAAGTGGTACATAAAGTGCTGGTACATAAAGTGTCTGGTACATAAAGTGACACTTTGAAAATGCCAAAAATTTAAAGTCAATTAAAATGGCTGAAACTCACAAATGATGTTAATTTGTGCAAACTGTAAATAAACCAATTAATTTCAAGCTGCTGTTTTAGGGATAAATGTAATTTCATCAATTTTCATACACACAATCTGTAAATTTACAGATCGAAAAATCTGTAAATTTATAGATTATTTGTAAATTTACAGATAATTTGTAAATGTACCACTTTCCTAGACCTAATTATTCGAAATCACTTCCTGTTCTCTCGATGTGATAGTGAAAAGTAAACAATTTCTTCGGAAATATACCATTTGAATTAATTATACCACTTGCTGCTATTTTCGCGTTACATCTGGTCTCGAGGTATTTGATTTTTGCGAGAGCCACAATGTGCAGCACTCTCTACAGTAAACAAATTTGACCTACTTTGAATGCTGATTACGTTTCACACCCTATTTATGTAAATGTAGGTCAATTATTTTTAAATGCCCTTGTCGGTCATTTGACAAAGTAAAATCAGAAATGAATTGTGTGTTGTTCATATATTTGACGGAATTACCCTTCCACTGTGTTAATTTTAGGAAGTGTCTAGCCGTCCGGTAACCGGACGACTAGCCTGCGTTCTAGTCGTCCGGTTTCCGGATGGCTAGCAAATCCTCAGGGGACTTTCTAGTCGTCCGGTAAATGATTTCTTAATGAATAAGTAATGCTTTTATATAGTTTTAAATGTTATTTACTTAAAATATCAATACTTATCTGATTTTTCAGTCGATTAAACGCAAGAGATCGTGTTTGTTTACAAATCCGTTGATATTCTATTTTAGAAATGATAAAACATTGATCGCCGAACGTCCGTATAGTATGCTATTTTGTAAAAAGTTATGTTTTTTCTAACGGCCTAAACTTTAATTATTAAAACACAAATCTATATATATATTTTGAAGAATGGAAAGCTTAAAAAAGCAATTCATTCATTAATTTTGACTATAATTATTTCAAAATAAAATGGGTTAATTATGAACGCTTAACTGTTATTCTTAAAGTTTTGAACATCACGCAGCCGCTTTTGAAATTAGATGTCATTTATAACAGTTATTCATTAAAAAATATTTGAATACTAAAATATGAAAATTTGAAAGTACTTAAAAACGATTTTAATTTTGAAAATCCAGTGAAAAAGTTGTTAAAATTAAAAAATTCCGTTCCCATAAAAGCCTCCAGATGAACAGATTTTAATAAGTGACGTCACGTCGATCTCGCCATTATTGTGAGTTCGGCAAACTTTCATTTTATCGGCTGAATGATTTATTGTAAATGTTTATAGTACGTATTAACACAAAATTTTGTTTGCAGATAAGTATCGATATCTTAAGTAAGTAACATTAAAACTATATAAAATCATGTCTTATTCATTAGGAAATCAATTACCGGACGACTAGAAAATCCCTTGAGGATTTGCTAGCCGTCCGGTAACCGGACGACTAGAATGCAGGCTAGGCGTCCGGTTACCGGACGGCTAGACACTTCCTTAATTTTACATTGCAATAATTTTTAATGTCTTACTCATGAAATTTATTTTGAAAATTTAGGGGTCCTATATATTTTACACTTTCACAGGAAGCGCTTTATCAAGTCGGATGCCGTACCGCGAAATTAGAATTAACTTCCTTGGAGAAAGTGAAAGTCACATGCACCAGAAACATGATGGGTTTGAAAGTAAACAAGGACTAGAAAAATGATTTCTGCTTGAAATAATAGTGGAAAAGAAAAGGTTTACGAAGTAAAAAGGAAATAATAGCAAAATAATATTGTTTGTCTTTCCTTTATTCATTTATTCCCTTAGTACCGCGAAAATAGGTGCAAACAGGCTAAGTACAATGCAATTCAAAATGGACTTACAAAACTGTCTTTAGAGCCGCAGGAATAGCCACTTCTAGGCTATTTCACTATTCTTACGGGAGAGCCGTAGGAATAGCCTGTGAGGCTATTCTTACGGGGCCGTAGGAATAGCCACTTCCTAATAATAAATTGACATTTTTCCTAAATTCTTAACATCCGAAATCTATTCTATTTCAAAATATTTTATTCGTGTTGCAAAAAAAACATAGAATCAAGCTTTAAAAAATTAAGTTCCGTAACAAAAGGATTGACTTTAATCTATCTCCAAGCATTTGAGTACACTTTGACTCACTGTTGTTGCGAAATATGTCGAGTAAATGAAAGTAGAATAATAAAATTTTCCGGAAAACTGAAAATGGCTACAACCCAGATACCGTCCGATACCGTACTTGTTTGCAAGTTGCAAGAAATATACATGAGCTCCGTGCGAATTTAGGAGCGCATTATAATTCTGCCAAAGAACGAATGCCTATTTCTTGATGTCAAGCTAATAATCTGAAAGGTGGACGCATTTGTCGAGAGGGGTAAGACGCTTTCCTACAGAGGTAAACAGGTAAAGGCCCCGGGTTGACTTCTGGCTACTCCCATTGCAGTGTGTCCTTGGGTAAGGCACTTTATCACGATTGCCTCAATCGACCCAGCTGTAAATGGATACAGCAAAATTGTTGGGGTTATGTATAATTTGGTTTAACTGAACTTAGAATAGAGTTCTCAAAAGCTCTACAGAGCTTATGTTCATTGTTTCACAAAGAGACTGTAAATACAATTACCTTTACCTTTTTATTATATAATACACAAAATTATGTTTTGTTGTAACATGTTTTGTATCATAACATTTAAAGTATGCTGTTAACAATATATAGTTCACATGATTTGCGCGTCTAATTGTCCATTGATCGTGAAGAGTATAAGGTATATGTAGATGTTCTATCCAACACATCTGCCCATTATTATTATAGATATAATATATATTCGTTCTTTAGCTTGAGTAAAATTAAAAAGATCGCCCTATATTGACATTTAAACACGACGACACACAATATATAACTACGTCATAAACGACGTCACGCACCTGATATATGAAATTTGCACGTGTAATTATAAAAAAGTGATGTCTCAGCTCCTATTCAAAATATATGGAGATTGAAAATACGTATCAATATAAGAATAAATTGCTTTGTGGTCAAGAATGACCCATAAGCAACAACCAGAAAACACCAACAAAAGTAAGCGGTTATATGTATCTTTTAAGAGATATGTAATAGTAATGGAATTGACAGCTAGAATATGTGTAAGATAACATGTGTATACATTTGCAACAGCGGTTTGAGTAGCAAATTTATGAATTTAATCCGGGTGATGTCAAAAATAAGATGTACACCAACTAAAAACAAACATCAATAACGTATGTTAACTGAAATGGGCATAGCCAGGCGAGTTTGAAGTGAACTCAACACGTCATTTAATACAAGCTGCGAGGAGGGTCAAGAAACAACGAGTTGGGGCTTGTGTAGGAAGCTCATAGTATCTTCTGAACGGTAATTTCTCACAAAAGTCATAAATATATATTTTTTGTGCAATTTTACGTGTACCTGGGATTATATAAATTATATCAATCAATGCATGCTCGATTTACCATATTATATCGTGAGTTTTTTTCTAAATTCGAAGAGATGCCTTCTTTTATCTTAAAAGTTGATGAGTAGACTACGGTTACAATCTTTCAATTATGTTTTTCTTCAAGGATGATTTTGTTTCTATTATGACGCAAGCCTTTAGATAAAATACAAGTTTGTCTGTACCGACGACCTGTTGACTCTTGGAAAATTCTCTATCCCTTTTTGACGAAACCAGATACGAGTTGTATTTCAACAGACCTGTTTATATGTATTAGCAGTACTATGCATTAGGTTTTAAATAGTACACACTTCACACATGCATAGCTAAATACATTATAAATGTGTACTACCACAAAAAAATAAGAGTCAGTTAACTGTTACTGCATAACATTTGAATATGACTGTAGCTCTACATACATAATAAATTTATATATTTCATAAAATAGAATGTATTTAATGAGGATTTTTCTACATCTGAAGTAAATATCTAATGACATAATTGAGCCATGCCATGGGAAAAACAACATAGTGGCTTTGCGACCAGCATGGATCCAGACCAGCCTGCACATCCGCGCAGTCTGGTCAGGATCCATGCTGTTCGCTAACGGTTTCTTTAATTGCAATAGGCTTTGAAAGTGAACAGCAAGGACCCTGACCAGACTGCGCGGATGCGCAGGCTGGTCTGGATCCATGCTGGTCGCAAAGCCACTATGTTGGTTTTCCCATGGCACGGCTCAGTTATAAAGTATTTTAGTGGCAGATGGGCATTGGATATCTCAAATGTGCTGAAATCGCCTTGTTCACTTTTTTGGCATAAGTGACTGTGTTAAACCCTTATCTGTTGTTGTGACAATGATGATGCTTTTTGGCAGCAACACTAAATTAATCTATTTGATATTACACTCGGATAAGCAGGCAATTTTCTGAGAAGATGAGACGATGGCGCCCCACTTTTCTCACATAATGTCTACATACCTCAACCATTCAGTGGTGAATTCACTTGTTGCCGTGTCATTTTCTTACACAATTTTATGGGTGGTGTCTGATTATACAGTTGTTTGTTTTGATAAAGGAAATCAGTTGTCAAATTGGAAACACATAACAGTTAACTAAAACAATATTAAGACAGTTTGCATGAGCTTTTTTTAAAATACTAAATTTTCAAACTTCTTCCCTTTTATGTAAACATAAGTTTGAATTAATAGCTGCAGTAAAACAAACGCTTCATGTTTAAATACGGCACTTAAATACTGCTGTTGTGATCGTTAATAAAATCTATAAGAAAATATATCAACAAATAAAACTTCAGTATTAAAACTATGATTAAATGCCTCATTTAGCTCATATGAGTTTTGATTTTTCCAAGGCGAAAGTAGGTCATTAGACCATTTACGTTCTGAAAACAACTAAAACGACACCTGAAACATATGTCGTTTCGTAACTAAAGTATTTGGAGATTTAATCTGGTATAGTTCAATTCAGGAATGATCACTTTACTCCTCAGCCCTTGATAATATCCAAACGATTTATGCGAAAGCCAGAAATTAGCTTTAACGCTGTTAATATTGACAATTTAGCAATGAACTATGATGCTATCACCATCTGTGTGTTAAAAATGTAATCACGTTTCCTCGCTAGTTTCGAAACACCTTATAAAATATGCTTCTATTGAGGTGACTAACTTAAAATTTGCGAAGAGTACACTACTTACGGATATCGTTTTGAAAGAGCTACGTTCTAAAGATGCTCCTATTGAGATGACTAGCTAAATATTTGCAAAGTGTACACTGCTTACGGATATCGTTTTGAAAAAGCTACGTTCTTAGACTCAGTGCACCGCCGTATGAACACATCTGCGGATGTCTCTAAATTGTTTTTTGTACATGTAGCATGTGTAAATGTTGAGTTCTGCTCAACCCGCGGCTAGAGGGCGGTAGCATTCATTTCCACTACCGTCCATGAACAGGCTCAATCAATCCGAGCCTGCAACATTTTCGTTTTTGTCGTGTTGAGCGACCTGTGGTTTTCTATTTTGTTATATTTTCCGGTCCTTACATTAATATAATTCCGCTTAAGTCGGTTCTAATGGGCGTGAGGGTGTTGCACATTTCATTACCTTTTATGAACAGACTCATTCAAACTGCTTCTTATTTTGCTTGGTTGCGTTTAATTCTTTCAAACGATCTTCTTATAGACCAACTATCAAAACTATAGTCTTTAAGTGCTGCATTTCGTATGTAAACTGTCTCCCCGTATGTGGATTCAGTGTTATATTTCATTTGGGATCATAGAGTACATTTAATTTTACTTTAATTGATCTTCGCTTAAGCCGTTGCAGCGGGCGTGAGGGGTGTTGCCCATTTAATTTCGTTTCATGAGCAGACTCAATCAAACCAGGTCCGCTAAATTATTTTGCTTGGTTGCGTTTTATGCTACCAAAAGATCTTCTTACATATTTTATTAACTATCACAACAGCAGTCTTTAAGTGCCATATATAGCGGCTGTAAAATGTCTCCCCGTACTGGGACCCAGTGTTGTTATACTTTCTGGTCCTTGGGATCATAGACTATTAAAACCAGTGCTAGTGGACGTGAGGGGCTTATTTGATTACCTCTCATGTACAGACTAGATCAAACCGAGTCTGCTATTATTTTGCTTCGTCGCGTTCTGTGCTTCCAAAGGATCTTAGAATTACAGATTTTATTAACTATCACAACAAAAGTCAAAGTATCCCTGTACTTAGATTCAGTGTTACACAAATCATTACCTCTCATGAACAGACTCATTCAAACCGAGTCTGCTAATGCTTTGCTTGATCGCGTTCTATGCTTCCAAAGGATCTTCTTGTAGTTTTTTTTGTGAGGTGGGTCCTTTATTGTATTTTGCACTTCAATATAATAATAAGTTATGTCTGACCTGAGAACGACGTATTTGTAGAAATAGAAAACAATATCTATGTCTAGGAAAAGGTTAATGAGGTTGTTCTATAAATCCTTTAACATTTTAAACAAATAGTCATCAATAATTAAACCTTCCATAGCTAAATACGTCGTACATAAACTCCAAATATAGTTAACATATCCATGTCAGTTTTTTACAGCTTGTTGAAAGAGCTAATGAAATATGCTATGATGCCCAGTGTTAGTACTTGCGATCAATACCTTTCAGGATCAAGGTTAATGATCGATTCTTTAAAAATTCCAAAAAATTCTATAAATAGATATTTTCGTGAACAGTTGTGTGCATTTTATAGCAAATGAAACTGAGCAATAACGATCTTTCAAGATGAATTAATCGATCAGCTCTAAAATGGCAGTACTTCAAATGAAATAGGACAGAAGTGCAAATAGTATGTCTAACCTTTTTTTAGCAGAGTTTGAGTTTTCGCACTCACATTCTTTAAAATGATTTAAAAGAACACATGTTCTTACATTTTTACTTAAGCAAATATCGATTAACAATCATTATTTAGGGTTTAACAATATATTCCAGGACCATATCTATCCAAGTCCTATATCTACATAGCCAAATTTCTCGTAATGTTTGGCATCACACTGAAGGGCATATATTATTTTTGCAATCGATACATGCTTTTGCTTTAAAGACTTTTATGACTGTGAGTGAAACCGTTTTTCTTCTCAGTGAAGGAAGAGTCCACACAAATAAAACATCGAAACGGTTTAAAATTGATATACTTTGGCACAAACAGTTGTTTGGTTTAACAAATGTACAATTGGGACACAAAGTTTTACCTTTCAAAATGCACAGGGCTAAACATCACAATGTAAAAGAGCGCATTCAAGTCAAAATATTCACTCCTTGACAAACTTCTTGAAACAGTTAATGTTGCAAGGTACCTCGGTATCACCATCCCCCCCCCCCCCCCCCACCTTAACTGGAACAAACATGTAAATAAGGCTACTCCCATGTGTCCTTGGGCAAGGCAAGTATCACGAATGCCTCAGTCGACCCAGCTGTATGGGTACCAGCAAATTGCTGGGGTAAGGTATAATTGGTTTTAACTGTTCTTAAAATAGGGTCGCTCAAAAGCTCTACAGAGCTTATGTTCACTGTTTCACAACGACGTAAATAAAATTTACCTTTGCCTTTTACCTTAGCTGTGTGATTGGTAAAAAAAGGACTTTTTCACATAAGCAGTGTCTCCCACATGAGGGAGAATTTTGTCTGACTGGGTTGGCACCCTTACCATACTCGTACTCTATGTAGTTTTAACGCAAACTCTATGAGATATATATGTGTGACATTGTTCGGCAGTTAGAAGTACGGAAATATTGTACGGAATATGACGGAATTTGTTCAATCACAAAATGGCGTCCCACGGCAGAACGACCGGTTGGCCGAAAAGAGAAAGGAGAGATTCCTTTCCCGCTGGTCAAAATCAAGCACCAGAATCAAATAGAATGATTAATTTGTAATTATTCTCCATTATTATTTCAGTGTTTTTGTTATTGAAGCTTATACAAATGAAGCAGTTGTTTTAAATTCAAGAGATACGTAGCGAAAACATGTGACATTTGTGAACTTTGTTATTATTTTTCCTTGATAGATTTGCTTTACGTTATAGATATCGCCGCATTTCAGTAGTTAGTGTGGAAAACTCACTGAAAAAATGAAAAAGACTACCGATATATTTATTATTGTTAAATTTAATGTTTCTAGATAACTGGTAATCTAGACTAGAGCCTAGTCCACTGGCACCAGAACAGAAAGAAAATGCCTCTGTACGTATTATACCTTACCCCTAGGTATTCTGTAAGAACCATGGTCATGAACGGGAAAATATACTAACCCGTTTCAATCATACATTTCTCAACTTAAACGCGCAGTTTGGTGAATGGGTACCTAGCAGGGGTTCCATTTGACCCGGGACCCCGGGTCCGGACCCGGGAGATTTTCAAAAGACGCTCAAAGGACCCGGCATGATACTTGCCTGTGCGTCCTTCGGGACCCGGAGGCATTTTCCTTTAATAATCCTTTCTCTTATCATTCATTTCCTTCAGTAAAACTATTTCCATGATAGACACGTGTATTCCAAAATAAACACTCGCGGTCATGCCCTCCTGCCTTTGATCTTCTGCTAAATCCCGCCCTTTCTCCTGTAGACATGCCTCGCTGATTTTTTTATCAGCAAGTTACGTCACGGCGAGTGCACATAGGTAACAAGAATCAATGAAGTGTTGAAATTAATTGATAAAGCGTATTTATCCTGTGTACTGTCAAAAAAGGCGCCAATTATTAAATTATCGTAAGCAGCTGATTACCGAGCATGTGAAAAATGCCCTGCAAGAATTTTTCATGCAAACTTAAATTAGACCATTGCTAGTGATCATACCGTAATTTCAACAAGAAGCTTCACAAATTTGATGAATTTTGAAATCAAAATTAAGTTTAGAATGTCCGTTCACGAGTCTAATTAACACCCGATGTCATATGCATATTTCCAAAATTCCTTAAAAAAAACTGACTTTCAGTGCAGTTTTTAATGATAAGTAGCATCATTATTTGAGGAACTTTCTCTGATTAGCTTAGTTGGCCAAGTAAACTGAGCAAAAACTACTTTCCGATGACATTCCGAAAGTGTACCAGTATCCGGACAGTACATTTTGGGTACATTTTTATAGTGTTATAGCACTGTTCTGTTATGAAAAATTAAATGAAACATAGAAGAAAAACCTAATCAAAATAACATGAATTTTGATAAATATTAGTTTACAATATATGACCTGAAACTGACATTTTTATTATGCTGTAACATGATCTTGGGTTTATTGTTTTCTTAGGTAAAGATCTACGTAACGTATTACTAAATAAAAAATATAGTCAATTATATGGACGTGTTGGGACAGGACTCCTGTATTTTGGAAAAGGACCCTTCAAAATTTGGGCCCAAGGGTCCTGGGACTCTTGGGTTTTCAGGTCTAGTGGAACCCCTGTACCTAGTATACTGAACAAGCGATAATTTATCTTCCAACGTGCATCAGTCACATTGTCTCAATATTATATATTGCTGAGAGTATCCACATATTTTATGCTTTCATCAACATTACAGAAAAAACTGGCGTGACCTTCCCTAATAAACATCCTGTCTAGAGGTCAGGGCAGTGTGCACATGTTAGGCTAAACGTAAACAAACAAAAACAGAATTAAAAAAAAAAATCACAGTTTTACACTAAAACTCGATATGATGAATGAAATTCATCTTGTATATGATTTTTAATTTGAAATCATACATTGGTCTACATTATTCTGTTCTGTTTATTTTATTAATTTTGCACATTTATGCCGCATTTCCACATATCAGCGAACACGTGTAGTAAAATGACGATTGACATACATTTTCACAAGAGCCAATCAGAATGGTTTTGTAATCTAGAACGGAACTTCACCAGGGAAGGTCAAGCAAGTTTTTTGTGTAACGTTGAAAAAACGATAAACTACGCGTTGTTTTTGTAAGATAAGAAGTAGTGAAGAAATGTGACTGGTACATAATGGAAGATAAATTACCACTTGTTTGATATCTTTAGTACACATTTACCGAACTGCGTGCTTTAGGTATGAAATGCGTGATTGAAACAGGTTAGCATATTTTCCCCTTCATGACCATGCTTCTTATAGAATACCTAGGGGTAGGGTTAACATGTACAGAGGCATTTTCTTTCTGGTCTGGCGCCAGTGGCCTAGTCCAACTAATTGTACGCCAAATGAAACATACAGTGTTTACGCTTTATTAACGTGTTTTACTGTTATGTTTAAACCATAAAATGATTCAGTTTTATTTTGTTTTACCATTTCATCGTTTTAATGTATATTGCCTGATCGTGTTTTTACCTAAATCTATTTTCACCACAGAAAAGGTCTTTACTGGTTTTGACGTAAAGAGAGGGATTCTGCCCTATCACGAAAATATCTCAGAATCAGTTCTGACGTCAAATTATTTTGACTAGCAGTGCACTAGACAACTTTTGGGGACATGTACCCATACCCTCAGCAGTCAGGGGCGTAACTGTTCTAAGTTATGTAACCTATTTCTGTTACTTTTTGGTCTGGTCTCGAAAAATTAAATATGTGACATTTGATTTTAATGGTGTAAGAACTATCTGTTAACATATTTTAGTACTTTATTCAATAAATGTTAATGTGTTTATGTGTTTCTAGAGGTTTTTACTTACAAAACATACAGTTGTCTGGCAGAATCATGTATTTTTTGCCGAGGTGCAGACAGTTGTATCACGAGTTGGTTTTTCCAACATTTTGTGTGATTAGCGAACTTACTATGATTGATTTCAGTTGGGAGTTTTTTCTTTGGATTGGGAATTTTTTACTTCAAATTGGGGAAAATGGAGCATATTTTGCATTGGGAATGGGGCCGATATTCGGCCCCGTGAGACTGGTGGAAAAAGCGCTGATGGGAAGCAAACAACAACAAAAAAACAGCAAGATGTAATTATCTACTGATAAATACACAGCTGTAAAATGTAGGATGTAGACTGTTAAATGTAGGATGTAGACTGCTGCCTGTTGGATTTTAAAGTCCAAGGTCCGATACACAAACATTAAATCAAGAATTGTGCATTTGGATTTACATATAGATTTTGATACACATTAGAATTATTTGAATTGGATATTTTACTGTTATAGATGTGTATTTACACACCAGTTGTTCTTGTAAAAAGGTTTACTTGGACATATAATGATCATAATATACATTAATTACTACTGATGGGAAAATCCAAAGAAAGGCAAAATTGAACATATCCAGCTAGTTGTTGTCCAGATCTGCTGGAATTGAAAAATACTTCTCAAGATTGGGAGTTCTTTAGAACTTAGTGCACTATATACCGGCACTTGAGCCTGCTGGCGGCAAGAGATATTGCCTTTGCGACCAGTGCAGACCAAGATCAGCCTGCACATCCGTGCATTCTGATCATGGTCTACACTGTTCGCTATCCAGTCAGTAAATTTTCAGTGAACACCCCTTCGAATGATAAATGGTATTGCCCAAATTGTATGATGGACCAGTCCATTTTAGATATTTAGCAGGCTAAGGGTTAAAGATATTGTTCAATATGAAACTTACAAAGAAATCATTCAGTTTCATGTTTATGTTTTCATAACAATTTTCAATAATACATTTTAACAAGTCAGCATCACTGTACGGATGACTCACAATAATTTATTGTAGACATTGTTACAATTCTTTCAAGCAAACATATTTTACAAGGCCAGTCGTAGAAATGTTGTCATACCTCAAATATTTCCGACTAGGATACCCAAAGTTATAATCACCTGACCCTTTTCTTCAAAATCAAAGCCTGTTATAGATAAAAAGAAATTTTTAATATGTGGGCTTGGGTGTTTAAGATTGGTGACACTGAAAATATTTTCAATTATGTTTATTGTTATAACACATTATATATATACTGTTTACCTGTTTTATGTTTTTACTAGTCGTTAATTGTTTTTCGTTGCAGATATCCTCTCACAAACTACACATTTGGAACAAAAGATCCCTTGTATGAAAAAGATGCCTCAGTCCCTGCACGATTTTCTCGAATGCGTGAGGAATTTGAAAAGTTTGGAATGCGTAGATCAGTCGAGGGTGTTCTGATTGTTCATGAGCACGGCTTGCCACATGTTCTGCTGTTACAGCTTGGAACTACTTTCTTTAAATTGTAAGCAATTGTAAATACTGTATTGATAAATCATACAAGTTTGCAAGAATTTTATTGGTACCCCTTCAGAGTTTTACTGTTATTAAATCATGACATATTTCTTAGTAAGAGCTGAAAACTGAAACCTCTGATTCATGTGGGGAAGTTGGCAGTTACTTGCAGAGAACAGGTTTGTACTGGTACAGAATCCAGGAATACTGGTTAGGTTAAATGTCACCGTTACATAACTGAAAAACTGTTGAAAAATGGTGTTAAACCCAAAACAAATAAACAAACAAACAACAATATTGTATTCTATAAAGTTACACTACCATGGTATTTGTTGGACTACTAACAAAATCTACAGCTTTGGGTTGATTTTACAGATGATTATCTGTCTTGTTTCCAAGCGGAAAAGTATCTTTTCTCCTAAATTTCTGATAAATATTCACAGTTCAGACTCAAGTAAACTTGAAAGTGTTGAATTTTCATTTTAATTGTAGAGATTGAATTTATGTTATTTTCTATAAACACTAGAATATGACCATGTTTCAGGCCAGGGGGCGAATTGCGGAACAAAGAGGACCAAATTGAAGGCCTGAAGAGATTGCTAACAGAGGTAAAAGAATTAAAGAGCCAGCGTACTCTTAGCATGTTCCTTTCACAAAATCATTTCAATTCAGGTAGTATTGGTGTGCAATAGGACAGTGCATCAGACTGTAACATGGTTCTATACTATACATTTGTTGAATGGCATAACAGTCAACAGGGATCAGCCGTGACTTCTGGAACAGGGAGAAGTTTTACCAGTTCAAGTATATTTTTTGGGAGAAGTTAGTAGCCTGAGCATAAGCGACAAAGTCTCTGTAAAAGTAATATGTGAAACCACTACTCCCTCAGCTGAAAACAGACTATTTCTCTCAAGTCTTCCTCTATGCAGATCCCTGGTCAAAATTGTTGCCAAAGGTCCTTTGTCTGTAGTTTTGACTATTGACTGGAAAACAACTCAGTAAAATAAACTCAAAAACAGTAATTTGTTCTGTCCCTTTGATATTTCTTCTCTGTGTAAACAGTTTTCTAACAATTTTCTTTCAAAATGAAATTTCAAATGCTTATAACAATGCGACTTTGTTAAAACTATTGTAACTAGATTTGTTAGCTCGACTATTCGAAGAATAGCCTAGCTATTCTACTCACCCTGGCGTCGGTGTCGGCGTCAGCATCACACATTGGTTAAAGTTTTGCATGCAAGTACATATGGCTATCCTTTAAAGGCATATAGCTTTGAAACTTATCTTTTCTTTTTCTAGGTCAATTACCAACCTCACTGGGTCAAGTCCCATAACTCTGACATGTATTTTGAGCAAATTATGCCCCATTTTGGACTTAGAAAATCCTGGTTAAAGTTTTACATGCAAGTTACTATCTCCAAAATTAATGCAGATATTGAATTGAAACTTCACGTGTGTCTTCAGGGTTATAAAACTAGTTGATAGCATCAAGTCCCATAACTCTGACCTGCATTTTGGCCAAATTATGCCCCCTTTTGGACTTAGAAAATCCTGGTTAAAGTTTTGCATGCAAGTACATACAGCTATTACTAAAAGGCATATAGATTTGAAACTTATTTTTTCCTTTTCTAGATTAATTTCCAACCTCACTGGGTCAAGTCCAATAACTCTGACATGTATTTTGGGCAAATTATGCCCCTTTTTTGGACTTAGAAAATCCTGGTTAAGTTTTACATGCAAGTTACTATCTAATGCAGATATTGAATTCAAACTTCACATGTATTTTCTGGGTTATAAAACTAGTTAATAGCACCAAGTCCCATAACTCTGACCTTTATTTTGGGCAAATTATGCCCCCTTTTGGACTTAGAAAATCCTGGGTGAGGTTTTACATGCAAGTTACTATCTGCAGAACAAATGCAGATATTAAATTGAAACTTCACTTGTGCCTTCTGGGTTATAAAACAAGTTGATTGCATCAAGTCCCATAACTCTGACATTCATTTTGGTCAAATTATGTCCCCTTTTGAACTTAAACTAATGCAGATACTGGATTGAAACTCTATAGATATTTTAACATTTAGGGTAATATTTTCCTGCTTCTGGGACAATATTTCGAATAGTCAAGCATTGGCCGTCTTACAGACAGCTCTTGTTTTTGAGAAATATTTGCACATTTGCTTGCATTTCAAAGCCTTTTAACTTGATGACTACATTTAAAAAAAAATCTTTCAACTGCCTGTATAAATTACAAAAAGGAAAATGTTTGAATGTTTGATATTGCATTTCAGACATTAGGTCGACAGGATGGAGCCCCTATGGAATGGACAGTAGAGGAGACCATTGGTAATTGGTGGAGACCTAATTTTGAACCCCCACAGGTTTGTGTGTAGAACTGATAAAGAATGTAAGAATTTCTCACTGGATGTAGGTGCAGGTAGTGATATCTTGCTGGAGGGTAACTGTTCAGACCTGAACGTTGATCTTTCAAGTTACCACCAGTACAGTTAATGGAAAGCCAGATATTCTCTACAACTATTGATAGATTCTTTATTGGATGCCATTTTCTACAAATTATAAAAGGAATGAAATAAAACAAATGACTTCTTCAAGCATTATTATCTTATGATATAAAATGAACTGATGTGATAGTTCATAAATTTAGATATAAGATATAATTTGAGCTGCACCATGAGACAATCAACATAGTGCATTTGCTACCAGCATAGATACAGACCAGCCTGTGCATCTGCGCAGTCTGGTTAGGATCCATGTTGTTCGCTTTCAAAGCCTATTGCAATTAGAGAAACAGCAAACAGCATGGATCGTGACCAGACTGTGTGGATGCGCAGGCTGGTCTGGATCTATGCTGATCGCGATTGCACTATGTTGGTTTTCTCATGGTGCAGCTCAATTTATACATCTTACCTGTTCAAGTTGTCCATAATTTGAAAAGACTTTTAAATACTTGTTTAGAAAAGCTCATTGCATTCTGCCTAGACTTGAGACGTCTACTGATAAGTACTCAGAGACTGCGTAAAATAAAATTCTGTCAAGATAGGATTTGAACCTGGACTGTCGCTGGGATCTGATGCTGTAGCAATGGGTCATCATGATTAACCCTTAGCCTGCTGGCGGCAAGTAATTTTGCCTTTGCGACCAGTGCAGACCAAGATCAGCCTGCACATCCGTGCAGGCTGATCATGGTCTGCACTGTTCGCTATTCAGTCAGTAAATTTTCAACAAACACCCCTTCGAATAATAAGTGGTATTGCCCAAATTGAATGATGGATCATTCCATTTTAGAAATTTAGCAGGCTAAGGGTTAAGGTGGCAGATCCATAATGACAAGTGGCATTTTTAGCTCACCTGTCACAAAGTGACAAGGTGAGCTTTTGTGATCGCGCAGCGTCCGTCGTCCGTCCGTCAGTGCGTCCGTGCGTAAACTTTTGCTTGTGACCACTCTAGAGGTCACATTTTTCATGGGATCTTTATGAAAGTTGGTCAGAATGTTCATCTTGATGATATCTAGGTCAAGTTCGAAACTGGGTCACGTACCTTCAAAAACTAGGTCAGTAGGTCTAAAAATAGAAAAACCTTGTGACCTCTCTAGAGGCCATATATTTCACAAGATCTTCATGAAAATTGGTCAGAATGTTCACCTTGATGATATCTGGGTCAAGTTCGAAACTGGGTCAAGTGGGGTCAAAAACTAGTCAGTAGGTCTAAAAATAGAAAAACCTTGTGACCTCTCTAGAGGCCATATATTTAACAAGATCTTCATGAAAATTGGTCAGAACGTTTTATCTTGATGATAATCTAGGTCAAGTGTCGAAACTGGTTCACATGCCATCAAAAACTAGGTCAGTAGGTCAAATAATAGAAAAACCTTGTGACCTTTTTTAAGGCCATATTTTTCATGGGATCTGTATGAAAGTTGGTCTGAGTGTTCATCTTGATGATATCTAGGTCAAGTTCGAAACTGGGTCACGTGGGGTCAAAAACTAGGTCAGTAGGTCTAAAAATAGAAAAACCTTGTGACCTCTCTAGAGGCCATATATTTCATGAGATCTTTATGAAAATTGGTCAGAATGTTCATCTTGATGATATCTAGGTCAGTTTCGAAAGTGGGTCACGTGCCTTCAAAAACTAGGTCAGTAGGTCAAATAATAGAAAAACCTTGTGACCTCTCTAGAGGCCATATTTTTCATGGGATCTGTATGAAAGTTGGTCTGAATGTTCATCTTGATGATATCTAGGTCACGTTCGAAACTGGGTCAACTGTGGTCAAAAACTAGGTCAGTAGGTCTAAAAATAGAAAAACCTTGTGACCTCTCTAGAGGCCATACTTGTGAATGGATCTTCATGAAAATTGGTCAGAATGTTCACCTTGATGATATCTAGGTCAAGTTCGAAACTGGGTCACGTGCCTTAAAAAACTAGGTCAGTAGGTCAAATAATAAAAAAACCTTGTGACCTCTCTAGAGGCCATACTTTTCATGGGATCTGTATGAAAGTTGGTCTGAATGTTCATCTTGATGATATCTAGGTCAAGTTTGAAACTGGGTCAACTGCGGTAAAAACTAGGTCAGTAGGTCTAAAATTATTAAAATCTTTTGACCTCTCTAGAGGCCATATTTTTCAATGGATCTTCATGAAAATTGATCTGAATGTTCATCTTGATGATATCTAGGTCAGTTTCATAACCGGGTAACGTGCGGTCAAAACTAGGCCAGTAGGTATAAAAATAGAAAAACCTTGTGACCTCTCTAGAGGCCATATTTTTCATGAGATCTTCATGAAAATTAGTGAGAATGTTCACCTTGATGATATCTAGTTAAAGTTAAAAACAGGGTCACGTACCTTCGAAAACTAGGTCAATAGGTCAAATAATAGAAAAACGTTGTTACCTCTCTAGAGACCATATTTTTCAATGGATCTTCATGAAAATTGGTCAGAATTTTTATCTTGATAATACCTAGGTCAAGTTCAAAACTAGGTCACTATGTCAAATAAGAGAAAAAACGACGTCATACTCAAAACTGGGTCATGTGGGAAGAGTTGAGCGATTCAGGACCATCATGGTCCTCTTGTTTATTATTGGCCATAGGGAAAAACCGAGACCACTTTTCTGTGGTACAACATGGATGGTACCTCCAATTTTTAGGTGTATTTTGACATATTTTGACCTTGTAAGAATTTTTTTTCTTTTTGGTTAATTTTCTTCTCTTTGTTGTTCCTGTCATTTGTGGACTTAGATATTTTTTCTGAGGACCTTCTTGTCCTCAAGTGCAATGATAACAGGTGAGCGATATAGGGCCATCATGGCCCTCTTGTTCTGTTCAAGTACATATTCTCCATATGAGATTTCAGCATTTTCAAATTGTTATGAAAAAAATTTGTTATGGCTGAAGTGTGCCGAAATATAATATGAGAATATGTAATGGTACAGAAATTGTCGATTGCCGTTACAGGTTCACAGCCTGAAGTAGTTTGTTTTGAACTTTATTTCTAACTTCCTGCACATTCAGTATAAATCATCTTACTATGTGGAGATTTACGAATCTTGGTATCGTGAGATTGATTCGCAGGCGAGCCATATGCTCTCCATGACAGTTTGATAATAGACATTTTTTCTGGTGTCATTTTGTCTTCCGTCTCTGAATCATTTTGAGAAGTTGTCATTTATTTGTGGAGAGATGGTTAGTACTGGTACAAAATCTAGGAACACTGGTTAGGTTAACTGCCCGTCATTACATAAATGAAAAACTGTTGAAAAATAGTGCTAAACTCAACACAAACAAAGTAAGTGGTCGCTGTATTTTGCAGCAACAGTAACACTTGAATTCTTGTCTATTGTTCTTGTAGAAATATCCATTCTAAGTAGTGCTTTTGTTTGTTTCAGTATCCATATATCCCAGCTCACATCACACGACCAAAAGAACATAAAAAACTCTACCTAGTGCAATTACCTGAGAAAGGTAAGTCTTTGATATTGTGATAATAGAATTCCCTATAAGATGTTCTATACAGTCTGCAATGGCGCATATTGATAGAGATCATTCAACATGTTCAGTCTTGCATTTATGGGAGCTTTTTTAAAATAGTACCCTTCACATGGAAAATCGTTACCTCCCCTCAAGTGAATTTTATACTTCATAGACCATTCTGAATCATAAAAATGGTAAAAGTTTTGTATGCATTGTCATGTTCCATTAACCACTGTATGTAATAGATTGAAACTAGTCATCAAATCCATTGAAATAACAAAGTTAGATCACTCTTTTGTAAATTATGGCCCTTTTTCAATTTAGAAAATTAGGTTAAAGTTTTGCATGCTACTTACTGTAATGCTGTATCTCAGTAACTGTATAAATTGGATTGGAATTTCACACAGGGCATCCTTATCAAATGTACTCACATAGCTGAGAGTCAGAGAACACTTTGTTGAAATTTATTCAAATTGTGGGCCTTATTTGACTGAGAAAAATTGGTTGAAGTTTTGTATTAAAGTTACTAACATTGCCATATTACAAGTTCAAATTGAAGTAAAGTAACTGAGTACAATAATATCCTGCCTGACTGTAAAGGAAGTTGTGGCCCATTTTGAATCGTCAAGTGCGCTGTCTTACAATGTTTCTATTGTAAAATGGTCTGTTTCGCAAAAAACACCAAACTTTATTTTCAAAAAAGTTTTTGTTATGTTTATCATTAATATGTATCTTACTGTAAAAGCACATAATTTTGCTTGGTCAAAATTTTGCGAATTTGAAATAATTATTGAGTATATTCCTGAGGTTTTATTTTCGCGAAATTGTAAAAAAGTTAGTTAGCTTATTTTGGCTTTTTTTAATAAGTCAGTGTATATAAAAGTTACACATCATAAAGTGTTACCTTTAGACTGGCTACCTAAAAGATCGATCGCTAATATTTGTATGGATGTTTTAACACCTCGATTACCTGTAAATTTTGACAACTCTATACCTGTAACAAACACAGCTATACATGGAATCTATATCCGGGGGCAGAGATTTCAATGTTTGTTTAATTAAACACATTGCACACACAAAAGTGATCATATAATTCTAAATTAAACAGTAATGTGGTTTGTTCTGTTCATCTTAAAATTATACCTATAGTTATTACGGAAACACTAAAGATAGCCAGTTTTTGTAAATATTGCCCTTTCCATTTGATGTGTTTGGGAAGGTTTATTTAATGACGAGATATGCTTGATTTGCATTATACTAATTGTTAATATTTAAGCGAAGATTAAAGTTCGTGAGGTGAGGGACCTCGTGAATATAGTGAAAATTAAACCCTCGCGAAATTTTCTGCTTTTACAGTATGTAGTTGTCCAAGTTGTGAAGGTGTTGAAAGTGATGCCAAAGGATGTTTCAAATATTTTTAAAATTTTCAAGCTGAAAAAAAGTGGAACTGGCAAAAGTACTTCTGTATCTTCTGTTAGTTATAAAATTATACCAATTTTAGTTTAGTTACTCTGAACACTTATCTAGAATAGGTTAGCTAGGTTCTGTTCCCTGTAACAGAATAGAAAAGCTAAAAAAATGGCATTGTTTACAGACAAATTACAGGTTATTAATTTTAGTCTTTCTTTACATTATGTAGCCGAAGAAGGAAAAACAAAAGTGTTTAGAATAATATAAAATAACGGTAGAAAAAAATCAACTTTTTAAACCAATGTTTAAATCTATAAGCAGATTTAGATGAATGAAGCCAATATTGTTGCTTTTTCCAGCATTATTTGCAGTCCCCAGAAACTACAAGTTAGTAGCAGCACCGTTATTTGAGTTGTACGATAATTCCTCAGGATACGGACCAATAATCTCAAGTTTACCACAGGCCCTTAGCAGGTAGGTCTTTATATAACATGTTCTCACTGAGCCTGCTCAGCTAGATTTAAATGTCGTAGGTTTGAATCTCAGCTGGTATGTGTTATATTAGATACAAGTTTTCAGCAGGACATATTTTTTTGTGTTTGAAGTTTTGTCACTAATATTGTAATGATTTAGTCTACCAAGCTGGTAGAATTGTCCATAACTTGGCAGAGTTAGTACTGGTAAGAGATCAGAGATTACGTGTTGTAGAGATCAGAGATTATATGTTGTGGAGATCAGAGATTATATGTTGTAGAGATCAGAGATTATATGTTGTAGAGATCAGAGATTATGTGTTGACTAACCTTTGTTCACTAAGATACATGTTAAACATTGATGTTTTCTTGTGATTTAATTTTAGCTGCTATTGATTTTGTAAAGGGAGATAATTGATATGCTATTACTTGGTTTTAACATTTACTTGAATTATCTCCATTTATACACTGCTGGTAGCTTGGCTCCCTGGCTGAATGGTTATTTTTCGACAAAAACTGCAAACATTTTGTAAGAAAAGTTTAGGCCTCTAAGATAGCACATTTTCATCTGATGTCTAAATCATTTAGCCCTATGTTTTGAGCATAGGGCAGTAAAAATGTCAATATAAAAATTAGAGTTACATCCACTGTTATATATGAATAAAAGTTATTTATTAGTAATGAAACAAATATAGAGATGGGAGACAGTCAGCTATATTGACTTAAGAGGTCAGCTATCCAGAACATTAAGTATGTTCAGATCGACTCTTTTAAACCTGACTTTCTAGAAAATGTAATTTTAAGATGTGTCAGAGCACCTTAGAACTTTCTTTTCTCAAATAGTATTTGCCTGCCCGGTTGACTGCAATACTTCAAAATCGGAAGTACAGTCAAACTTGTATTAAGCCGTCGATCTAGGGACCAGCACATTTTGGCTGCATAAGACAAGTTGACATTAGAGCAAAAAATCTTAATTTAGTAAGTAAGCTGAGTGGCTGCTTAAGGTAAGTTGCTGCTTAAGACAGGTGACAGCTAAGACAGGTGACAGCTAAGACAGGTGACAGCTCAAGACAGGTGACAGCTCAAGACAGGTGACAGCTAAGACAGGTGACAGCTAAGACAGGTGACAGTTAAGACAGGTGACAGTTAAGACAGGTGACAGCTCAAGACAGGTGACAGCTAAGACAGGTGACAGCTAAGACAGGTGACAGCTCAAGACAGGTGACAGTTAAGACAGGTGACAGCTAAGACAAGTGACAGTTAAGACAGGTGACAGCTAAGACAGGTTCAACTACAGTACATTCAGATTCGTTCTCTGTGATGATTAACTAAAGACACTATATCTGGGGTCATTTAGCCACCTCCTGACACATGTGGGAAAGTTGTCAGTTTTTTGATAACTGGTTTTTATTAGAAAGGAATCCAGGAATAGTGACTTAAGTTTAACTGTCTGCTTTATGTAACTGAAATACTGTAAAATGCAGTATTAAACTTAATAGACAAACAAAATAAATCATTTTAGTTGTTGCAACAATGACTATACTGTATTTTGTTGCAGTTTCCTTGATTGTTTCTCTGGTGCAGTATAACATTAATCTCCCATGGTCGCAAGGAGATCAGCAAAAGTTATCCTGGTTTTCAAGTGATCCAAACAAGAAATTAAAAGGAAACTGGCTTGAGAGAGTATACAGTGTTTGACTCAGCCTGGAGCTTGAACCCACAGTGCTAGAGTGAGCAGGGTTTCACTGTACTTCAAAATCCTTGCACAGAAATCTTTGTCCCAGTCTGTTTTGATGTATGGCACCATGTTACATAGTTAAGAGAAAAAACTATTTTTAGAATCTCTGTAAGTGAAGGAAATTAGAATAGAGTAGAAAATAAAGACATGCAAGAGACAACATGTCATTCTTGTGAAAAGAGCAAGAGTTGATCCCGAGGTTTATGGTTCTGGTGATAACTTTGGATTATATTATTGAAAGTAGAGTTTGTCTCTACAGTGGTACATAGATCAATCTGTTGGGTCCTGATATAATATTACCTGCAGTTATTGTCTGGTTTATAAGCTTTGTGACCGCAGTTTTGCACGGCAGATATAAACTGTTAATTTGCCCAATTAACTTGGTAAAATTTGATAAACTCTGGTGTAGCTTCCTGGAGGCACTAAAAGGGTTTGGATATGCATTACCTTGGAAGCTAAGATATATAAAAAAGGTAACACATAGGATATTAACATTTACCCTGCTGAATTTCTAAAATGGACTGGTCATTAGTGGTCAATCATTCAATTTTGGCAATATACCATTTATTATCCCCCGCCAAAGGCAGAGGGATATAGTTTTGGCATTGTCAGTCCGTCTTTCTGTCTGTCTGGAGCCATATCTAGGAAGTGGTTTGGAATATTTTAATAAAACTTCATACTCATGTTCACCACTATAGGGAAATGCAGCCTGTCAGGTTTCAGTCAGATTGCCGAAGTAACACCAGAGTTATGACCCTTTGTAGTTTCTAGTGTTAACTATATAGGGTACTATAAATATGGCAATTTCTGCTTTATACCTTGTGACATATTTGACCTAGAACTTGGAAAATGAATTTAGATGACCATAATTTGGTAGTGCATACTCGATTTTGTCAGATTTCTTTAGTAACTTCAAAGTTGTTGCCCTTTGATTGTTTAAAAATCCACATATTTGTACATAACAAACAAACAAATTGGTAGAATTTCATTGAACTTCTTTCAATTTTTTCCATGAACATTTACTATCAGCATGTGAAGTTGTGTACCCACACCTGGTCACCCCCACCGCCCTGGTCCCCACCCCCCTTGTAGCATCCTTATAAGGTCCTCTCTGGGATTAGTTCAAATGGGAACATTTGCCCAGTTTCAGTTTTTTATACTTAACACAATTATTACTGTTGTTGATTCAGTGTGTCATACATATATTCCAGGTCAGATAGTCAAGTTCAGTTGCTTGACTTAGGACCTTTGTGGCTGTATTGTTAATTGGATCTGTTGCAATTTCAAAATGGATAGTTATCACCTTGAAAATTGCTAGTTTTCCTTTTATATTGATGATATTATATTTTTGTACCCCCCGACAACAAAGTTGTAAGGGGGGGTATACTGGTTTCAGGTTGTCTGTCTGTCTGTCTGTCCGTCTGTCCGTCTGTCCCTAGACGCAATCTTGTGCGCACCATCTCTCCTTATCCCCTTGACAGAATTTAATGAAACTTCACACAGGTGATCAGTACCAACAGTAGTTGTGCATGGGGCATGTTAGGTTCTTTTAGAAAAAAAATTTGCAGAGTTATGGGACTTTGTTTTTTTGTTACTATACTATATACATAGACACAATCTTGTGCGCACCATCTCTCCTCATCCCCTTGACACAATTTAATGAAACTTCACACAAGTGATCAGTACCAACAGTAGTTGTGCATGGGGCATGTTAGGTTCTTTTAGAAAAAAAATTTGCAGAGTTATGGGACTTTGTTTTTTTGTTACTATACTATATACATAGAAAAAATCTTGTGCGCACCATCTCTCCTCATCCCCTTGACACAATTTAATGAAACTTCACACAAGTGATCAGTACCAACAGTAGTTGTGCATGGGGCATGTTAGGTTCTTTTAGAAAAAAAATTTGCAGAGTTATGGGACTTTGTTTTTTTGTTACTATGCTATATACATAGACACAATCTTGTGCACACCATCTCTCCTCATCCCCTTGACACAATTTAATGAAACTTCACACAAGTGATCAGTAACAACAGTAGTTGTGCATGGGGCATGTTAGGTTCTTTCAGAAAAAAAATTTGCAGAGTTATGGGACTTTGTTTTTTTTTGTTACTATACTATATACATAGACACAATCTTGTGCGCACCATATCTCCTCATCCCCTTGACACAATTTAATGAAACTTCACACAAGTGATCAGTACCAACCCTAGTTGTGCATGGTGCATGTTACATTCTTTTAGATAAATATTCTGCATAGTTATGGGACTTTGTTTTTTGTTACTATACTGTATACATACATTCTATATACATACAGTCCACATAATTATGCAATCTTGTGTGCATCAAATTGCAATGTACTGTGTCAGTGCATGCGGGGGGTACATTCATCACCTTTAGTGATAGCTCTAGTTAATTCAAACTCTATGTTATAAAATCAAATGGGCTATTTTTCCCCACCTTGGTCAAATAAAGCACAGGTGATTTTGGATGTGGGTATGTGGGGAAGGAGATTGCCCTACATTTAATATAACTTTACGTGAATATTAATTATTGACGTCACCATAAGTCTGATTGTATGATAAATGTGAAATTCTGTTATATTGATAAAATTGGTGTATGTATGTTGTCATGTTTTAAAAAAGACCCATTTTGCATAATTCTATGTATCAGAAATGCTTGTTGTGGGTAGTTATAAGATTTTTATTTACAAAAGATGTGGACCAGACAGTAAGACTGAGGGCAATCGTAATTTCAAATGTTGTAATAATGGACATATCAGATATCGTGTAATTACCCGTAAAAGTTCCTGTCGGTGCCATAAATCAAACTTTATTAACATCTCCTACAGACCGCATGCATTTTTAATGATTTTTCATTTGCCGAGCAATAAATATTCAATATAAAACCTGTAAATTGCTACAAAATGTTAACTGTAATGAAGCAAAAACTTGTATGACATTCAAGTGATTGCGTTTTTTGTGTTACACTATAATGTCTTTCTATATGGAGAATAATTAGAGTTTTCCAGGGTTATTACGTAACTGCTAGATTTAAAAGGTTGTACTAAATATTAAGGTTCTTACCAAAAAATAACTATGAGATTTTGAAGGAGGGGCTAAATTATGTGAAATATCTTTAAGGAATTGAAAACTACAAAATCATTTAATTTTGTGGGCATAAAATTTCGTGGTTTTTCGCTATAATGGTTATTTCATGGGGATATAAATTCATAGATTGCAACACTTGCTTGTAAAATGAATGGGAATTTTTATTGTTTGTTTGGATTTTATTTCATGGATTGACTCGGTCACGGAATCCACTATAATCCATAATGTAATACTCTAAGGTAGTGACAACATCATATTGTAAGGTAGAGGTAATGTCGAATTGTAAGGTAGAGGTAAAGTCAGATTACAAGGTAAAGATAACATCATATTGTAAGGTAGAGACAACATCATGTTGTAAGGTAGAGGTAAAGTCGAGTAGTAAGGTAGAGGTAAAGTCATATTACAAGGTAAAGATAACATCATATTGTAAGGTAGAGGTAATGTCGAATAGTAAGGTAGAGGTAAAGTCATATTACAAGGTAAAGATAACGTCATATTGTAAGGTAGAGACAACATCATGTTGTAAGGTAGAGGTAATGTCGAATAGTAAGGTAGAGGTAAAGTCATATTACAAGGTAAAGATAACGTCATATTGTAAGGTAGAGACAACATCATGTTGTAAGGTAGAGGTAATGTCGAATAGTAAGGTAGAGGTAAAGTCATATTACAAGGTAAAGATAACGTCATATTGTAAGGTAGAGACAACATCATGTTGTAAGGTAGAGGTAATGTCGAATAGTAAGGTAGAGGTAAAGTCATATTACAAGGTAAAGATAACATCATATTGTAAGGTAGAGGTAATGTCGAATAGTAAGGTAGAGGTAAAGTCATATTACAAGGTAATGATAACGTCATATTGTAAGGTAGAGGTAATGTCGAATAGTAAGGTAGAGGTAAAGTCATATTACAAGGTAAAGATAACATCATATTGTAAGGTAGAGGTAATGTCGAATAGTAAGGTAGAGGTAAAGTCATATTACAAGGTAAAGATAACGTCATATTGTAAGGTAGAGACAACATCATGTTGTAAGGTAGAGGTAATGTCGAATAGTAAGGTAGAGGTAAAGTCATATTACAAGGTAAAGATAATGTCATATTGTAAGGTAGAGACAACATCATGTTGTAAGGTAGAGGTAATGTCGAATAGTAAGGTAGAGGTAAAGTCATATTACAAGGTAAAGATAACGTCATATTGTAAGGTAGAGACAACATCATGTTGTAAGGTAGAGGTAATGTCGAATAGTAAGGTAGAGGTAAAGTCATATTACAAGGTAAAGATAACATCATATTGTAAGGTAGAGGTAATGTCGAATAGTAAGGTAGAGGTAAAGTCATATTACAAGGTAAAGATAACATCATATTGTAAGGTAGAGGTAATGTCGAATAGTAAGGTAGAGGTAAAGTCATATTACAAGGTAAAGATAACATCATATTGTAAGGTAGAGGTAATGTCGAATAGTAAGGTAGAGGTAAAGTCATATTACAAGGTAAAGATAACGTCATATTGTAAGGTAGAGACAACATCATGTTGTAAGGTAGAGGTAATGTCGAATAGTAAGGTAGAGGTAAAGTCATTACAAGGTAAAGATAACGTCATATTGTAAGGTAGAGACAACATCATGTTGTAAGGTAGAGGTAAAGTCATATTACAAGGTAAAGATAAGGTCATATTGTAAGGTAGAGACAACATCATGTTGTAAGGTAGAGGTAAAGTCATATTACAAGGTAAAGATAACGTCATATTGTAAGGTAGAGACAACATCATATTGTAAGGTAGAGGTAAAGTCTTATTACAAGGTAAAGATAACATCATATTGTAAGGTAGAGACAACATCATGTTGTAAGGTAGAGGTAATGTCGAATAGTAAGGTAGAGGTAAAGTCATATTACAAGGTAAAGATAAGGTCATATTGTAAGGTAGAGACAACATCATATTGTAAGGTAGAGGTAAAGTCATATTACAAGGTAAAGATAACATCATATTGTAAGGTAGAGACAACATCATATTGTAAGGTAGAGGTAATCGAATAGTAAGGTAGAGGTAAAGTCATATTACAAGGTAAAGATAACATCATATTATAAGGTAGAGACAACATCATGTTGTAAGGTAGAGGTAATGTCGAATAGTAAGGTAGAGGTAAAGTCATATTACAAGGTAAAGATAACATCATATTGTAAGGTAGAGACATTACATCATATTGTAAGGTAGAGGAAATGTCGAATAGTAAGGTAGAGGTAAAGTCAAATTACAAGGTAAAGATAACATCATATTGTAAGGTAGAGACAACATCATGTTGTGAGGTAGAGGTAATGTCGAATAGTAAGGTAGAGGTATAGTCATATTACAAGGTAAACATAACATTATACTGTAAGGTAGAGACAACATCATGTTGTAAGATAGAGGTAATGTCCAATAGTAAGGTAGAGGTAAAGTCATATTACAAGGTAAAGATAACATAATGTCCAATAGTAAGGTAGAGATAACGTCATTGAGAGGGAGAAGTGATGTCAAATTTAAGGTAGAGGTTATTAGATCCCATAAGCTCATATGAACATGCAGACACAATTTTTAAATTGAAAAAAAAACTTGTGGAAATGTTATTGAGAGTGAAGTATTATCTTTGGCATATCCTGTTACACTTAAACCCCCAGTAACATAGAAAGGCAAGAACATAGAAAGGCAAGAAACAAAAAACTGTATTATACTTTGACAATAGAATGGCTGAAAAATTGATTGACATTTATTTAATTTGCAAATCCTTAAGGACTTTTACAGCCACACATTTACAAGTAGGGCACTTGTTAAATTCATAGCTTTTTTGTTAGTATTCTTATTTGCACTTAGAATCAATTTCCTTTCGCCCTTCATTCATTACTGAATTTTGAGATGAATTCAAACAAAAGGGAAAAGTTTGATCACAAATTATTTGAAATTATCTGTGTGAACAGGAAGTGCTGTTGCCATTGTCTTGGACAATGGAATTATGGGTATTATCACCAGGAAGTGATGCTTCCATTGTCTGAGATTTTGAGAATTATGGGAAATATCACAAAATGTTGTCTGCTGATGACACATTTAAGTGTCAACTTCCTGCCAAAAAAGTTGGGACAGGAGATTATTTGTTTGTTCTTTTCTTTTTGATCAAGCAAGTATTTGGTCTCTGTCTTTACACAAAGCTAGAAACTTCATAATTACTTAATTAACAGTCATTGGCAGTTTTCAGATACCCAAGAAAAGCTCCATAACTAAGTCAGACAGGTGCCTGTTTAATAAAAAGCTGGAATCTTCTGTACATCTCCTATGCTAATTTGTATAAAGGTTATTCCCTTATTTTCTGTTTTCTTGATGTGATCAACATCTTAATGCATTTGACTGTAATGATCCAAATTTGGCAGCTTTTTCCTTTGAAAGAAATTCACATTTATATTTTTTGTATTTGGTTACCAGTTTTGATTAAAGGAGTCAGATTAAAAATGGTATTTATCTGTGTATCAGCTTCTGTTGAATGAAGAACTGCCTCAGTAGTTTAGTGCTAGAGCACTAACTTAAAGAGCAGTAGGTTGTGGGTTAGCTCCCTGTCTATGTGATACAAAAAAGTGAAAAAGATGGTACTAGCAAGTTCCTCACTTGGTGCTCAGTGTAAGAGGATAGTTTTAGATCTGGTCAACTCTGTGTCAGTATAATATTACTGGGTGGGGTATCATGTCTTGTGTTTAAGACATGATATTCTAGTAGAGCAGCACTATAAAACTTAGCATTTTGCTCACTGCTACAAATTTAAAGACACCGTTGTTTGTAGTGACTGAAAAATTGTTGAAAAGGATGCTTAACCCAAACACACACACACGTTAAATGAAAAATGATAAAAATTGTAATATTCACAGTCTTGTATTAATCTTTTAAATACAGACATTAATTTGATTAGACCACAATCATAGTTGTCAATAGCTATTGTATAATACTTTTACAATGCTAGAATATTTTCATTCAAGGGACAAAGTTGTAAGTTTATTCTGTAGTGTGTAGTTGTTTTTGTAACATTGTAACAATCTGCTTTATGTAAATTTTGCTATTACCTGCAATAAAATTTTGAAGTTAAAAATCGATGACATCACATCAAGTGGTGTAACAGAAGTTAAATATTTTGTGTGCACAGCAACGAAAAGTATATTGACACGTCACCTTCAGGACTG
Organism: Mercenaria mercenaria; assembly: GCF_021730395.1. NCBI lineage: Eukaryota > Metazoa > Mollusca > Bivalvia > Venerida > Veneridae > Mercenaria > Mercenaria mercenaria. Next base: position 55,532,037 of record NC_069366.1, read on the forward strand.
CGGCTGTCATAGCGAAGACCTCATTCGAGAATAATTCAGACACAGACGATACCATATCTGTCCCAGACATTCGATCTGATAATAATATCATATTGGGATATAAATATTAATTATAGATCTATGATATTTTGAATGATAGCTTTCAAGTGGTGTTGCATTTCCATTTGTAGAGACCCAGACAAAAATTTCTTTCTTTTATTGTTAGCCAGATGGCAGTGTCAGAAGACATCAGTGTAAATCTATGTTTAAATTGTAGCAGTTCTTCACTCTTTCTTTCTCAAAGAATTTGAAATTTGTCTTGATTATTCAAGAAATTGATTGGCCGCATTGGGGTTTCATACAAGTTGGAACGGAATAGGACAAGTAAGGGGACAATTATTATACTGTCAATTAAAAGTTTGTAAAAAATGTTCACCAGAACAACGATCAGTTTGATCTACAACGTAATTTAAGCGGTGATAGAGAACTTCAAGATTCTAACCATTTTAGGACTTTTTATTTTTGTATTGGAGGAATGAGTAAATGTTGAGAGGAGTAATCTTTGAAATATTTATATTTTTCTTGAGTTATGGTCCTTTATTAGCTTAACTCTGCAAAGGTTTCAGTAGAGCTGTTACTTTAGGTTGATAGTCCGGCATTCATCTTCTGTTGTCAGAATTTCATCAAACTTGACTAGTAGCATCCTGGCATGAACCTGTCTCAAGTTTGTTCAAATGTTTCCACTTTACTACATTTTGGGGCCACCAGAGTTAAAAATAGAAAAGGCCCTAGAACAACTTCGTCTGAAGAACTGCTTGATAATAGATCTTCACAAACTTACCTTGTAACAAGGGGCCTCCGTGGCCAAGTGGTTAAGGTCGCTGACTTCCAATCACTTGCCCCTCACTGATGTTGGTTCAAGCCTCACTCGGGGCATTGAATTTATCAGGAAGCCATCCAGCTCGCTTAGGGAAGGTCTGTGATTCTACCCAAGTGCCCGCTCATGATGAAATAACACACTGAAGGGCACCTGGTGTCTCCCTCCACCATCAAAGCTGGGAAGTCGCCATAAGACCAACAATTGTGTTGGTGCGACGTTAAACCCAACAAATACTTGTCACATTCTTGGATAGGTCTTACTCAAAATTCGTTTAAATTGCTCTCCTTGAGTACTGCATGATGGAAGTCCATCAAAATCTTTAATGTCAGAAATATCCCTGGCCAAGTTTGTTCCACTTGATTGCACTTAGCAGCCACCAGAGCTAAAAATAGAGAAATTTAAACAACTGTTTCTTGTAAAATGCTTGATGTATGTTTACGAAACTTAGTCCAAACCAAATTCAGAATCCAGAATATGATGTAAATTAACTTTTACGTTAATTTGGCTGCCACATAATTGGTGCATTCATATAATTTAGGGATTTCGTTCCACAGACTTTGGCAATTTCAAGGCATGTTTTAATGGTGCAGACTATAAGATGTTTTGTTATGCTTTAATAGTGTCCTCGTCAGAAGTACCGGGGGGACCTGAAAGATTACAGTTAATGTTGCAAAGAATTACAAACTGTGCAGTAATTTGATACTTGTAACAGTCGCAGGAAGTCGCTCATTTGCATAATTTTGTCGTCTGATTTATGATGCATTTCTAGTGTGCATGCAATGTCATTTAATTGTATCATTAACAATATTATCATCTTTTTTTTTGCTGTGCTCATTCATCAGGAAATTTGGACGGTGAAAAAAAAATGTGAAATGAGTAATCTGCTGTCCCCTCATTGCCCCAACCCCACGACCCCCACCCTTGGAGACAGATATAGTGTGGTTTGTTTGATGTAGCAAGCTGTTAGTTACTTTGACCAAGGCAACCAGGAGAAGTGTATTGTAACAGGCATGTAAAAAGTATTTCATTGGCTCAATGAGGAAAGTGCAGATCTGTGGATCACGGGGTTGTGAGTTTGATGCCCGGGCAAGGTGTATGTTCTCCTTGACGGTAGAAAAAGACATCATGTCTCAAGTCGTTGGTCCTCGAACTCTGATTCACATGGGGAAGTTGGCAGTTACTTGCAGAGAACAGGTTAGTACTGGTACAGAATCCAGGAAAACTAGCTAGGTTAACTGCTTGCCTTTACATAATTGAAATACTGTGGGGAAAAAAGCATTAAACCCAAAGCAAAAAAGCTTTTTTTAAAAAGGGCATTCAGGTTTTTCTTTTTGATGAAAAAGATCCATGAACTATTTATAAATACTTTTTTAACCCTTAGCCTGCTGCAGGCGAATTTAACAGCCTTTGCAAACAGCTTGGAACCAGATCAGACGCCGATTAAATCGGCGTCTGATCAGGTTCCAAGCTGTTTGCTACTCTGACAATATTTCTTCCAATTTTGGAGCAAATTGAATGAACTTAACAATTTTAGCAGACGACATTTCCAGCAGACAACAATTTACCTAGCATGCTAAAGGTTAAGGAAACAGAAAGTTGTTTTCTTGAGCAAAATAATTATTCTGCTATCAGAACCACTGTGTTACAATATGTGAGGTTGCTAAAATATATAACAATTGATACAATAAAGAATCTGACCATCTGAATCATAAATTTTCATATAATGTCAGTGGTTATAATTGATATAATTCAAAAGCAATTTTCAAATTAATATCCTTAAAACTGGCATAATTATGTAAATCAAGTTAGCAAAATCATGAAAATACCAAGTAAGAAATAGTCTATTTGTCAGTATACTGTGAATGTCAATAGAAAATTATGTCTATATGTTTAAAGGATTTAAATTTTTCGTATAATTATATTTTAATGTCATTTTAATGTGTACGCTGTTGGAAACCTATCACCATTTTTGTCTTGCCACTTTTAGTGGAAGCGAGACTCGGCGATTCAAATTCTGTCGGCAGGACGGTGTCAGCAATGGGGAATAACTCAAAAATCGTTACATATATTTCTTTAAAACCTTGTAGGATGATTTAGTAACTAATTTTACACCCCTATGGTGAGTCCTGAGTTCCTAGTGACCTTGACCTTGAAGAAATTAGCATTTTTAGCTCACCTGAGCACAAAGTGCTCATGGTGACCTATTGTGATCACGCTATGTCCGTCATGTGTGTACGTCAGTCTGTCTGTCATCAACAGTTGTGTTTAAACGACATCTCCTCCAAAACAACTGAATGGATTTTGATGAAACTTGGCATGGATGTTCCTTGGATGGTCCTCTACCAGAATTTTTCAAACGGTTCCGCTTGGTTGCACATAGGGGCCGCCAGAGCTAAAAATAGAAAAATCTTCAGACGACATCTCCTCCTTAACCGATGGTCTGATTTTAAAATAGTTTCACAGAAATGGTCCTAATGTCACCCTCTACAAAGTTTATTCAAATCATACCGATTCGTCAAAAAACATGGCCGCCATGGGGCACGGTCGCTTTTCCCTATATGTATATAGTGGAGATTTAAAAATCTTCTTGTGTGAAACTGCTGGCCTGATTTTAAAATAATTTTACGCAAAATTTAATATGGTCCTTGTGTGACCCTCTACCAAGATTGTTCAAATTATTCTGATTCGTCAAAAAACATGGCCTCCATAGGGTGTGGTCACTTTTCCCTATATGTATATATAGTGGAAATTTAAAAATCTTCTTGTGTGAAACTGCTGGCTGATTTTAAAATAATTTTACACAGATATGGGCCTTGTGTGACCCTCTACCAATTAAGATTGTTCAGATTATTCTGATTTGTCAAAAAACATGGCCGCCAGAGGGTGTCAGGTCACTATTCCCTATTCGTATATAGTGGAAACTTTAAAAATCTTCTTGTGTGAAACTGCTGGCTCGATTTTAAAATAATTTTACACAAATGGTCCTTGTGTGACCCTATACCAAGATTGTTCAAATTATTCTGATTCGTCAAAAAACATGGCCACCAAGGTGCGTGGTCACTTTTCTCTATAATGTATATAGTGGAAATTTAAAAAATCTTCTTATGTGAAACGGAAAGCCTGATTTTAAAATAATTTTACACGTCAAATGGTCCTTGCATGACCCCCTTCCAAGATTTTCCAAATATTCTTATTCGTCAAAAAACATGGCTGCCAGGGAGCGTGGTCACTTTTCCCTATAATTATGTATGTAGTAGAAACTTAGAAAATCGTCTTGTATAAAACTGTTAGCCCGATTTTAGAATAATTTCACACAAATTGTCCTTATGTGACCTTCTACAAATAGTGTTCAAATTTTTCAGATTCGTCAAAAAACATGGCCGCCAGAGGGCATGGTCACTTTTCATCAACAATTTCTTTAAAGAAAAGGACATCTCCTCCAAAACAGCTGAACGAAAATTTGATGAAACTTTACACAAATGATCTCTGGGTAGCTCTCTTTCAAAGTTGTTTAAATGTTTCCGGTTCATTGAACATATGGGTATTTTGGTTAAAAATAGGTTTTCAGCTATCAGAATCCAAAAATCTTCTCTAGAGCTTTGATATGTGGCATGTGATATAAGGGTTTGACTCCCTACCATAATTGTCAAATTATTGCCCTAAGGTAAAAAAAATGTGTGCGACATGTATAAGAAAGGACTGTGACTCAATGCAGACTTGGAGCGCCGCTATAAATTACAGACTCCGGTATATACCAGATTCCAGCAATTTGAACGAAAAGTATCTTAAATGTATATATTTTGTAACCATGGTAATACTAACCCTAACCTTTAGTCAGTATATTATACATATTATACACTAAATGCGTGGGGACATGCAATAATTTGCATATTTTTGCCGTGCGCCCCAATTGATAATCACTTCTGGACATGTGTAGAAGACCGCTCCAGCTCTGCAATGACATCGGAAAATAATATAGGCTAACAGAAGAAACCTAACTCTGTAGTTGTACCATTATGTTATACAAACACACTTGAGACCTTGTACACAGGTGAGCGCTTTAGGGTCAATGACCCTCTTGTTTAGATTTTTTACGCCTTTGAAAATTCACAAAAAAAGACAATTTTTCAAAAACCGTTACATATAGTTCTTAGAAACCTTGTAGGATGGTTCAAAAGCTCATTTTACACCCCAGTGGTGATATTATCATGGCCCCCTAGTGATCTTGGCCTTAACCTTGAAGAAATTAACATTTTTTAAGATTTTTTTGACGCCTTTGAAAATTCACAAAAAGGACAATTTTTCAAAAACTGTTGAAATTGTAATGCAAGTATATAACCCTCTAGCATGAGTTCAGTTGCCCTTGAGTGAGACACTTTCTGGTGGTTGCCTTGTGTCAAAATACTAGAGCTGTCACAGACCACAATGCATGCAAAATATGCAAAGTCTTGAATAAAATGCATGCCTAATCTTTCAAATAAGATGAGGCATGCTTTAGAAATGGGATGGAGTTGTTAAGGTTATGATTTTAGATCTGTCAATAATGGCCCATCACTTGATTCAAGCCCTGCTTGTGCATCACATAAAAAAAGTAATCCAGCTGGCTTTAGGAAAGTGGAGGAATCTACCCTGTTGCCTGCCAATACCTAAATAACTAGAGGGGCAGCTGGGGTCTTCGCCCACCTTCAAAAGCTGAAAAGCCACCATAGGACCTAATATATGTAAGTGTGACTTAAAACCCAAACAGAACAAAACATGTCTCTCATAAAAAAAACATGAAAAAAAAATGTCTTTACATATTAAACAAAATATTGTTGTCAAAAATGTCGCTGCATCTCCCTTTAAAAATAATGGAGAACAAGTGACTTTGATGGCTTAATCCTCAAAGTCTTGGCTCATGTATTTTCTAATTAAAGATATTATAGAACATCTGGAGTAGTCTCGCTGAATGCATGAATTAGCGCCTCTTGTCAATTTAATTAAACATTGTCACAGTGCACACAATAGGGACACAGTCAGCATGGGGGACTTCTGAAAAAAGAGAAAGATTTCCTGCAGATTTCCTGTTCCTTTTCCTGTCCCTTAAAAGGGTCCTGAGTTTCGATTTTAGACTTAGAAAAAAATTAGATATCAGTTGATTCTGGATTGATCAGGCAGACAGGTTATTTTATGGTTTGCTAGAATTAGTATATTTTTGTTTTTGATAAAGGTTCTCCAATAAAAACAATTGTCAAGTGTCTTGCAGTTACTAGAGCATAATACACTTGCTTCAAACAACTACCTTTAAATTTATTAACGGACACCCTTTATCTGATATGAGTAGATGTTGGTTAAGTTTAAAACTCCAGAAATAGGTTTTACAAGTGTTATGAAACCTGTACTGTAAATCAAACTATGTTGAAATCTATGTTAATGATCTGCATGTTGATAGATATTAACCTTTAGCCTGCTGGCTGCAAGTGATTCTGCCTTTGTGACCAGTGCAAACCAAGATCAGCCTGCACATTCGTGCAGACTGATCATGGTCTGCACTGTTCGCCAATCTGACTAAAGTACTTGATCTTCTAAATGAAGATCTGAGAATGACCCATTCACATTCGTCTTCTGTATGTTTTGGATTGCTATTTTTATTTTCACAAATCTATTTTTAGCTCGACTATTCATAGAATAGTAGAGCTATTGGACTCGCCCATGCGTCGGCGTCCGCGTCGGCGTCCGCGTCCGCGTCCCGATTTGGTTAAGTTTTGTATGTAAGCTGGTATCTCAGCAACCACATGTGGGAATGGATTGAAACTTCACACACTTATTCACTGTGATAAACTGACTTACATTGCACAGGTCCCATAATTCTATTCTGCTTTTTTACAAAATTATGCCCCTTTTTCGACTTAGAAATTTTTGGTTAAGGTTTTGTATGTAAGCTGGTATCTCAGTAACCACTTGTGGGAATGGATTGAAACTTCACACACTTATTCACTGTGATAAACTGACTTACACTGCACAGGTCCCATAACTCTATTTTGCTTTTTTACAAAATTATGCCCCTTTTTCGACTTAGAAATTTTTGGTTAAGGTTTTGTATGTAAGCTGGTATCTCAGTAACCACTTGTGGGAATGGATTGAAACTTCACACACTTATTCACTGTGATAAACTGACTTACATTGCACAGGTCCATAACTCTATTTTGCTTTTTTACAAAATTATGCCCCTTTTTCGACTTAGAATTTTTTTGGTTAAGGTTTTGTATGTAAGCTGGTATCTCAGTACTCACTAATTGGAATGGATTGAAACTTCACACACTTGTTCACTGTCATGATCTGACATGCACAAAGCAGGTTCCATAACTCTATTTTGCTTTTTTACAAAATTATGCCCCTTTTTCGACTTAGAATTTTTTGGTTAAGGTTTTGTATGTAAGCTGGTATCTCAGTATCCACTAATGGGAAAGGATTGAAACTTCACACACTTGTTCACTGTCATGATATGACATGCAGTGCAAAGGGTCAATAACTCAACTTTGCATTTTACAAAATTATGCACCTTTTTAAACTTAGGAGTTTTGGGTTAAATTCTTATATGTAGGCTGGTATCTCAGTACCCTCTAATGGGAATGGATTGAAACTTCACACACTTGTCCACTGTCATGAGCTGATAAGCACTATGCAGGTTCCATAACCCTATTTTGCTTTTTTTAAATTATGCCCCTTTTTCGACTTTCGTATTCATTCAGTCGACAAGGCTGTTGAGTAGTCGAGCGTTGCTGTCCTCCGACAGCTCTTGTTAATTGAACCAATCAGACGACTTGTTCAAATGTCAAAGAGTAAGAAAAATGTGCAGTCATTCCAGGGCTCGAACCCGAGACCCCTTGCTTACAGAGCAAGTGGCCTACCCACTGAGCTAACCAGCTATCTGACACATTACGACATAAGAATATATGTAAATATCAAAAACCAAGGCTAAATATAGATTTGCAAAATGTTGTAAGTTAATTAAGCTCTGATTGGCTAGCGAAAGGGTCGTCAGAAGGAGGCTATCAATAGCTCGTTCTCAGATCCTAAGCGTAGCGTAATAGGAGAGTACTTTAGTCAGATTGCACTGTTCGCAGTTCAGTCAGTAAATTTTCAGTAAACATCCCTTCAAATGATAAATGGTTCTGCCGACCAGTCCATTATAGAAATTTAGCAGGGTAAAGGTTAAAACACTATTCTACATTCAGTATTTTCATGTGAAAGATGGTCTTGAAATCCATGCACAGACCATTCTCTTGTTTTGCTCCAATTCATTCCAGCCAGATTTAAAAATAGAGATGGCTTAATTCTCATGAACAGGTCTTGACACATTTTCACTTTGTTGGTCTGTTATAGTAACCTTGCATGGACCTCTGTCATAATGTCAGTATTTCAAACTAAAGATTATTAGGGTTTGCAGCAGTGGAGGGAGGGTTTCAGTGGCATTATGTAAACCTTGCCCTGTTAAAACATTTGATGAAAGTTCTACACAGTATTAAATAAAAAAAAGTTGAAAACCACAGGTGGCCCAACATGACATAAATGAAAATGTTGCAGGCTTGGTTTGATTGAGCCTGTTCTGATGGAGGGTAGTGGAAATGCAAGCTCAATTATAAAGAGAAAGTAAAGGTATTTTTAATCCCTTTTAGAAGAGCGTTGTTCTGGTTTCACCAAGATGTAACAGACATCAGGTGAGAATAATTGCCTCATTATAGGGCACTGAATGGAGCCATTCTGTAGTTAATTGAGATATTGTGGTTAACTGTGTGCACTGTTGGTGACTTTTGTGAGCGTTGAGGTGTGTAAATCACCTGTCAGCCAGAGCGATAGGATTTGTATGATTTGAACGTTTTATAATGTTTGTTTCTGAATGTGCAATCATATGACTGTTTCCAAAACAATTAGTTAAAAAACTTATAACCAATTTGAAAAAAAAATTAAATCTTCCCAGTTTTCATCACTTCCTATAGTATTTAAATTTATCTTGTCAGTTCAGAAACTTCACACATAATATGTTTTGTTTCTTCTGCAGGGACTTTAATGACTTCAGTGATAGCTCAAATTTCCTCAGATATGCCCCATTTCACTTTCCAGTGTCGAAATAGTTGAGCATGCTGTCTCCTCTGACAACTCTTGTTTCTTAAGACTTTTTTAAAGACTTGAATGTTAATTTATATCATTAAAGCATTCTTTTTTTTCTTCAAAGTTAGAAATATGTCTTCATCTGTTTCTGTTGTTTCTTTAAGACAATTTTTTGTTGAATTTAACAAAGTTCTCACACTGGCATTGTTAGTAACTGGTTTAGGAAATCGTTTAAATGTGAAAAATGGGAAATCAAAGTTAGCTCCATTAAATCCATTATCCGACTTAATCAAAACAGTGGGGAGTATTTAAGATAGTGCTGATGGTTAATAGCAGAGTGTAATTCAATATGGCGTACGTCATCGCCAAACCAACACTTGGCCGTGTTTGTCAGATCTGCTTATTACAAGGCAACAGTATCCTGTCCTGTAGTGGTCAGGAAATGAAAAAAAAAAATGAAGTGAGGTTTGTTTAATACATTTAAGAGGTGTTTGGTGTGTGATTTAACGCATTTCATTTCGCTGATAAAAAAACCCCAGAGATTTTAATGGAATTTTGAAATCTGATATTAATGTTATATCATACTGTCTAATTTTTTGATACAAAAATATTCCAGTCACAACAGTTACTGTGCTCGTTCACAAATTTTTCAAAATTACAGGATATTTTATTTTACCAAGATATTAGTAATAAAATTTGTAGGCAGTGAGATACTTCAAAGCACAGAAATGAAAATGCCCCAGAAATTGCTTAATGGAAAATAGTTTTGAAATTAAAATAATAATAAATCCAAAGAACTGATTCAGAAATATATAAAATTTGTATATCAGTACTCACTGGTATCTAAGAAACTAAAGTTAATTGAACTTAAAAATAGTGACTACTTTCCCACTAAATTTAACTCAAATATACAAAACTCAAGAGACACTTACCATCAGTTAAGGAAATTAATAAATATTTATTGCCGTCTTAATTGTCTTTGTCTATGAGGAAAAGTAACGATTCTTAAATTTGATGAGAAATTTTTGTGGCAACGCCATCTGTGAGACTTTGTCTCCAGAAAAAACTTGTCGCGATGACAGAATAATTAATTCATGATGGCCCGGGGACTGGATGATGCCTCATTTGACCGAAGGAGGGGAGCAACGGATACTTGTTGTAAGGAACAAAGGTCGCGACAATAAGGGTTAATTTAGCAAGCAACAAGACACGGGGGCCCTGTAGCGGCCTGACAAAATTTTATCTGATCGTCTTTGTATTCAACACAAAAGATATTGGATAGCAATTATTTCTCAGAAAAAAAACAACGTAAAACTGTAAAATATGTAAATGATTACGTCTTTGCTGAATCGTTTTTTGCTATTTTATAATTTCCAAAATACCAAGTGCAGAATGAATTCTTAGGAGAAGGTCAGTGAAATAATTGAGAGTTTTGGCCGATAGGTTTTTTGACATTAATTTTTTTTCATGTTAAGCATAAATAGTTTTAAAATTAATTTATAAAGATGCTTTGATTTATTGCCGTCCACAATCTAAACTTGGTCTAGAGTATAATAATTACTTTTAGATGTCATTGATTACTGTTAGGTTACAATCCAGTATGTAAGTTATACTAGTAATGACCTAATTTTTAAAAAATAACCATAAATTATTTTTTTTCAGTATCAGTGGAAGTCTTCATTTTGTTAGGAATTCTAATGTTCTAACAGTACCCTGTACACCCCCAAATAAGCTATATTTAGTACAAACATCTAGAAATGGGACACATGGTCTACAAAGCTGATAATTGACAAGAAAACCACATTTACTTGATTTTTTAGGGGGTTTTGGTTTTGGATGATGGTCAGGTTTCTACACGATTTTACAATACTACTACACAAACTTCAAATATATATGTACAAGGAATTTTTTGTATGAAAAAATTGAGGGAAAAAATGTTGTGTTTCTAGATGTACCGAGTACATATATATAGCTGTTTGGTTAATAAAATTTCTATTCTTATTTATAATATGAATGTAAATGTTTCATAGCTAGACTAAATCTATATTTTTTTCACCCTATTGACAGCATGATACTGTGATGTACATACATAATTTAATATTTAAAAATTAATATTATCGTTAATTTAGAAAATGAGCCAGGCTGTACCTTATGATGCATCAGTTGTGCAATATAAAAATTGCAATTAAATGTCACCTTTTGTTACAATGACTAATTTAAGGTCATTTAAAATGTCTCAGAATGAGGGAGGTCATAGTAAAAAAAGCTTCTTTCTTTGTATGGAAGATTTAGTCATTAATGCAGGACAACTCACTCCTTTGTCTCAAAGAGACCGTTCCAGATTCTGACACAATGGAACCCAAAGTCTGGTTGTCGGCGGGGTATGCATGTGTCGCCATATAATTAGAGAAAACTTCCAAAAAAGGAGTTATTACAATTAAAGAAACCATAAATTGTTCTTTTCTGACGGCGTATTTGGCAGAATTTTTGTGGGTATTAAATATTGTAGCAGGGGCTCTGTCATGTACAAAGAATGTCTCGGCAAAGAGCCCTCTTTTGTTGATGATTGGATTAAGAAAAAGCATTCGTCAGACGTCTGCCACCATGATTTTTGAAAAGAAAATTTTGACACATTTGTATTTCTAATTGGATAGTTTATGGGCAATTGTTAAACATTAGGAAGAAAATGCTGACCATAGTTTAAGGAGCTTTTCGTATTGTCATAAATTTGATTCGAACTGATTTTATTTCCACGGCTATCTAAATATATGAGATATTTAATGTATTTTGAAGGTTCTTGTATTTGATTCAGCCTTTGAAATGCTCATAAACATTACTTTATTTAGACAGTCTTCATGCTTTTAACATCTGTGAACTCTTTATTGGCAGAATGAAAAAAGATTTTGAAAATTAAGACATTGAATTTGATGGCAAACACAACATGTTTACAACATCTGAGTATTGAATATTGTTTACTTTAAAGTTGTAATTTTACTGCAATTTGTTATATGGATTGTAGATGTACAGCAAAATTTAATTGTTACATTTAAAAATTTACTTAGATGTTCTAATAAATACTTACCATTTTAAGCTCCAGTATTTAATCTAAAAACATAAATGTTTGAATTAACTAAATTTAAAGTAATAATCAATATAAATCTCGTAAAACTATATCGTTTGAGGTATACCTGTTCCATATATACTGTGTAGCAAATGTTTGAGATTATAAATTTTTTAAATAGTAAATGGAATATTCTCATCTGAGATGTTTATGTTTGAGTGGTCATTTTTGACCATTTAGCAGCTGTCCTGTGTTGACCTATGGTCAGTATGAACTCAGATGACCACTGCTTCACATCTGTCAGGCATGTTGACAATGAGTACACATAGCCACGTTTATTCTTTAAAACAGATTTAATGTGTTCAGATAGTTGAATGAAGTCATTTCTTTGGTATGTTGAAAGATTTTCAGGGGAAATACTACTTAATTTTCAGCAGATTAAATTGTAAAGAAAAAATAGCTCTGTGCATGATGTTAAAGAGGAGTCTGGGTCCTGTGTTGCAAAGGTCTAGTTCTGCTTTCACTAGTCACTAAAAACAAAAAATAATTCAAGCCTGGGATTTTTCAGGACAGATCCAGATTAAGAATGTGTAGTATTACCAGTATACTGGTCTAGTAAAAAAATAGTACTATGTATTACAGTAAGAAACTTCCAGACTGATATGCCACAGTACAAAAATGTTCCCATTCACGTACACAAAATTTAATGATGAAAAATGTATGCATTAAAAAGAGAAAATAAATTACTTTGAACTTCAAAATGTGATGGCTATTCTAAGTTTGTATAAACATTCTGCAGTTGTCCATTCTTGTTACTGTAACTGTGTACTTGCAGTATTTTTCGTGATTTTTAAAGAATGCTGAAAGTAGACCTCGCTATATTTATGAGAGATGTGTATGTCATATACCTAGTGTTATTTGCAATATGATGTTTGGATGAAAACCGTTCTTTTAAGGACAAAAAAGCTTTAAGGTTTAGGAGTATATCACCAAAACACAGAAATATTTTACAAACGAACAACATCGTCACTAATATTTTAACTGACCATGACATGTTCTGCTGTACTGTTCCGTACTTTAAATATTCTGAAAAAGTTGTCCCCCTTTGAAAATGAATGCCATTTGTAAAGAAATAAAAGTAAACAATCGCTGAAAACTGTGTTCGACCTAGTTATGTGAAATTTCAGCATCACGCTATTGCAAATGCATCAAAACGAACATGTGTAACAGTTCCTTAAAAATGGTGAATTTTTAAAGGCGTTTGACTGTCCGGAAGTGGGACCCCTTTAGGCAGCCTTTTTCCGGAATTCAATGTTTATATCAGTATACTGACACTTGTTTTGTAGAGTAATATACACGCTTTTATAACAAAAACTACAAAACAAGTGTCAGTATACTGATATAAACATTGAATTCCGGAAAAGGACTGCCTAAAGGGGCCCAACTTCCGGACAGTCAAACGCCTTTAAAAACTCACCACTTTCAAAGAACTGTTACACATGTTTGTTTTGGTGCATTTGCAATAGCGTGCGAGTGTTGAAATTTCACACAACTAGGTGGAAGACAGTTTTCAGTAATTGTTTATTTTTATTTCTTTACAAATGGCATTCATTTTCAAAGGGAGACAACTTTTTCAGAATATTTTAAGTACGGGACAGTTCGGCAGAACATGTAATGGTCAGGTAAAATATTAGTTATGATGTTGTTCGTTTATCAAAAATTTCTGTGTTTTGGTGATATACTCCTAAACCTTAATATTACAAGTTGTTTTTGCTGCATAATTCGTTATAGAACAACAGTGTTGTGTTCTTTATATATATTTGATAATCTTATTAGCTATGGTGCTGGTATAGCAGATATGCATGTAGGAACATGTACAGCTCCCTACTTTGGACTTCATATGAAGCACCACTTTTCAGGAAATAATGTATTATGATAGTATCTCTGTAGGGTGTTGCTGTATCATAATAAACCTGGAAATGGTTTTTGATTTCAGATAATGCCCCATCTCAACTAAGTCATTATTTCAAGCTTTTGACAGCTAGAATTTTCCTAAGTAACTCTATTTGAAAAGGATATTTCTGCTTTAGAAAGAACGTTTTCAGGTTTTTCAATTTTAATAGTCCCATGCCAGGTGATAGTTACCAAGTTTTGAAAAGAAGTGTTTTGATACAGTACTGTAAATATTTTCATAATACTGAATTTATTACATTGGTAGGAGACCAGCTTGATTGTAAGATCTAAGCTTCTGTCAAATGTTTGTTTAACTCTTAGCCTGCTGACAGCAATTGATTCTGCCTTTGTGACCAGTGCAGACCAAGATCAGCCTACAGGTCCGTCAGTCAGTAAATTTTCAGTGAACACCCCTTTAAATAATAAGTGATGCTGCCCAAATTGATTGATGGACCAGTCCATTTTAGAAATTTAGCAGGGTGATTTTAAGGGTTTAAAGTTTGAGTGAGTTGACAAAAGAACTGTGCTTGGAACATTACCTAAATGTAAGCAACTTTTGGAATTTTTCTGCCTTAGAAATTGCATTCTGACAGCAAGATATGATATTTTATTGCAGTATGCAACTGTAGTAGACTGGAAATTTTTCACCCTCTCATTTTATGGCTTGACCATACAGTAGTTTGTATATCAACATTTACCTCTTGTATTTTTAAAGATGGCAAAGCACTTCATTTTCTTTAGCATTTAAATCCAAGAGAAGATAAATTATAATTTTCAAGAAGTAAGACCTGAGCAAAATAATATTGAGTATGTCCCTCCAGATATTTAATTGCAGAGTTATTTGTAAAGTTATAATTATTCATGCATTATTAAAGACCCAGACAGTTATGAAATTAGTCCAGAACTTTTGGAATGTCTAAATTTAGATGTAATTACAGAGAATGTCCAGTGTCTTAAATTGGTTCTTGTAGTTTATTACAGTTTGTTCAGACATTGAAATGACAAGCTGCTATCATAGCCGATATGGAGAAACCGCCTTCTATGATGACACTGTATAAAACCACCTGTAAAGTAACTAAAAATAAATCACAATGTTATTTCTAAATCACATTTGAAAGTATTCATTCCCTTTAATTAAAGATTCAATCCATGTGTGAAATTTGATGTTTCGCCAGAGGAAGGACATCTGCCAATCGGGGGGCACTTGTAAAACTATCCGCTGCCCAGTATTGAAATAGCTACCTATATATAGCAACATGGTAATAGACTGTTGAATAGAAACTGGTCAAGCGTTTTGGTCAGTGTGATAACAAATGTTGCAGCTGAGGAAACGTAGAAAGCACTTAAGAGCTGAAAATAGTGTTAACATTTCCGAAATGGCACTGTGTAAATCTGTTTTAGTTGAGAGTTAAAAGTTGCTAAAAATTTAATGTGTATTATTAGTCTGTGATTGACTTGAAAAAATTCGAATGCCAGGTGTAACAGAGGTCAATGTTATATGTAGATTTGCAATTTATTTATAGTATGAAATGCCTAATTTCTTGTAATGGAGAAGAAAAAAACACAAATTGATTATTCACTGTTGTTCCCAAATGAAAGGAACATTTTCTTCGCGTTTTCAACAGTCGGGGCCATTTTTGTGGTTCAGCGATTTTTGAAATATCTTTATTTAAGAGAGATGACAACCCAAGAGAATTTATTGATCTAGGAGGAATGAAGAAAACAAAACAAAATCTTAAAACAGCAACGAGAATGGGCAATTTCCAACAATCTGTCGCTCCAACCTGCTCATACCATATAATGGTCATTAATATTCCAGTCACAAAGTACCCAGCTCAATTAATCTAATTTGTACAAAAGCATCAAAACGCGAACAATGCCGTGAACCAAAGAATATTTACATGGAAAAGATCCCATTTACTCAAATCACGTTAGTAGAATTATTTTTGTTAAAAGGTCATAAGGAAGGTCGTGAGGCGTGAATCGTGAAATACTTGTTTGCTGATAGCCATCCAATAATTGTTGATGGCCGATTTGTTTTTGACATGCTTTGTTTGGAATTATAGGTTGTTGAATGACAGAAAGTTTTCTCTTTTTCGTAGGGATTCAGATCTTATTTTCACAATTTTTGTTACAAAGGAATCTTTATTTTCTATAACATTCAGACCAACACTTTGCTTAAATTTTACTTGCAGGGTTTTACTCTTGAACCTCATGAAATTAATACATTTGACTATTTAAAGAAGGATACCCGGTATACTGGTATTTTAAAGATACTGTGTGCTGGGCAAAATAGTTCATGAAATTATTTAAATTCAATGTAAAAATGTACTATCACTTTTATATGAGAAAATTATAATTCAAGATAAAGTTTCCATAAAATACTTTATAGTTTGAATTTCTTTTTTATGCATGTACACAATTTTTCTGGAATGTTATAGCATCAGGCTATGGTTTATGTGTTCATTTCATTTAATTTAAATCTTTTGTTTTGTTTTGTTCAACATAATTAATGAATTCATTTATTATATAGTGAAACACTGCTGGCTTTAACACCCAGGCTCTGTGACTCAAGCAGTTAATTTAAAGTTTGGCTGTTTCCCTTTTATCTTCTATGTTTCGATGGCCAGAAACCCTGGATTACTTAAGCATTTGGCTCACCCTTTGTGACCAAATGTGATACTGGTGCTAATGTCTGGACTTTAAAAACTGCCATTTAACGTGATGTCGTTGGTACTCTACATTACTTCATAAACTTCTGTTTTACTTGCTTATTGTGTCGGTGCAACGTTAAACCTAACAACTTGATAATTCTTACCTTGATAAAGGCACAGTGTCAGAATGTCAGTACATTACCCAGTAAAATAAAATAAAAATATAGAAAACTATTGTCATCAGTTTTTGTTACCAACTCTTTATGAGACAATACTAATGGAGGGTCCCTCTGGGATTAAAGAAATTAAAATATCAGCCAATGTTTATTCTAGAGTTCTCTCAGCAAGTAATTTACAAATTGGCCATCTGTTGAAGGGAGAAAAAAATGAAAAGAATTAAGTCAATTATACTGCCAAGGGTATCTCAATGTGTTAAAAACAATTTGTAAGCTGTGTTCACTTCTTTTGTTAAATGTAAATTTTCTGGAGGTATTTGTAATTTATACTGGAACCTTTTTAAGACAAGAGAAAAAGATTCAAGAGAAATTGTAATTTATACATGAATTTTTATGAGTATAGTGACAAGGGAGATAAATGCTTATTTTTGTCATGTGTTACAGTTTTTAGATTTGCATTAATACAAGTTAGAATTAGAATGATGCAATTTGACACTTGCATTACTGTTACTTTGAAGGATCAGATTAGCTGCAAACACTTCTATATAATGTAAAACCTAGAAAAGAATTGCATGTTTTTATGCGCATATTAAATTTTGGCCAGGACTTTTTGTACATAAATATAAAAAAAATAACATATTAAATGGATCCTTATAATTCCAGTTTAGATTTATTTGTATGAGCAGTAAAGTTCAGTCACAATCACACTAAGTTCACAAAACAGGGCAAGTCAATTCGGCCATCTGTTGAAGGGAGAAAAAAAATGAAAATAATTAAGTCAATTATACCACTGAGTTTTAAGTAAAAGTATACATATATTTTGTTTTACAGGTCAAAATTTTCTATGAAACAAGCTATATATGAGCCGTACCATGAGAAAACCAACATAGTGGGTTTGCGACCAGCATGGATCCAGACCAGCCTGCGCCTCCGCGCAGTCTGGTCAGGCTCCATGCTGTTCGCTTTTAAAGCCTATTGGAATTGGAGAAACTATTAGCGAACAGCATGGAGCCTGACCAGACTGCGCGGATGCGCAGGCTGGTCTGGATCCATGCTGGTCGCAAACCCACTATGTTGGTTTTCCCATGGCACGGCTCATATAAGCATTTGTACTACTGGTAAAATATAGTCCAGAAAACAGAGAGCTAATGGAGGTGTAAGGTTCTTTGCTGCATCAATGAAACTGATTACTTTTTATAAATGTTTTATTTATATAACTACTAAATTTGTGTTTTTCAGGTTTGACTTTAACTACAACTGAGACCTTCATACTACAACTGTACATAAAGCCTAGACAACACATCAGCAACAGAAGATAGCAAGAGACAATTTTGCAGCCTGGAGCAGCTAATAAACATTTTAAACATTAGGAGATAGTCATATTCATTTACAATTCATTTCATTTGTGTCCTTGTAAATAAAGATGTGAATAAAATCGAAAAGTTTTGTTAAGAATCACTGCCATACTGATTTTATTTTAAGATTCATTGTTATGTCCCTTTTCTAAGAAAAGAGGGTATATGGTTTTGCTCATGTCTGTTGGTCCATAGACCATTTGTATTGAGGGTCAGTACATCAAAAGTCAAGGCCACAGTGACCTTGAGGCTGAAAATCCATATTATAGATTGTTAATTCTGATACATTGCAAAAAAGCACATCGAGGGCTCAGAGCGAAACTAGTCTATCTGCTTCTATTTCTATATATACTTAGACTAGTTTCGCTCTAAGCCCTCGACATGACCAGCAGAGATGAAAATAGAACAAAGTTCAAATATCAGCACCTAAACAACTGATTCAGTTTTGAAAAAAAGTTCACAGAAATGTGCCTCCAATGACTCTGCTAAAAGTGATAAAGCTGTCTGGATTTGTAAAAGAAGATATGGCTGTTGCCAGTGCACAGTCATAACTTAGCAATTATACATATCAAGCAAGTTTCATTCACCATGTTAAGCTGTAAAGTTGCCATATGACCTTTACTGTCTGCATGCCATTAAAACCAAAAAAAAAACAAAACGGTGTATAATGTGCAATAAACAACATTTTACAATTGAACATCTTTAAATGCTACATTTAAATTATGAAATTCTGTTGTCTCCTAGGTAACTATGGTGTTTTAATAAGAAAATAATGTTTCAACTATTTAAACTATTTAATCACCACCCATTGAACATAGTCGATTTCCTGTAAATAGCAACTGATTTCAATCAACTAAAATAGAACTTTTAAATTGTAGTTAACAGCTAATTGCAAATTGTATGACAATATAGTGCACTCTCTAAGATTATTTTCTGTGAAAGTTGTTACTTGCATGCTGTGAAATGGAAATAGGCTATCTATAATAATTGAAAACTAATTTCTTTATTTAAAGGTCAAAAAGATGTTTTATGAGACCTTTAATCTCTGCATATCATCCAAAAGTTTGTTTGGGCTAATGTTTGAAATACTGTAAAGTCATTTTTATTTGCTAGTGAAGGATTTTCTTGGATTTGTTAGTTTTGTCAATGCTTGAAATTAAATTGCAAATAAAAGTGAAAACCTTGAGTACTTGTATCTAGGCAAAATAACTTGGTCGAAACCATAAAATTTTATACCCAGTCATTTAAATTATTTGATGGTAATCCAAGGATTTTTATTGATGATTTTTATGTTCTGGCTGGACAGAACAATCAATGACCTATTGATACATAATGTCATAATACTTGATATGTACACCTGGACAAGAAGAGCAGCTGTCCACAAGTTCAAGTTTAGAAGTCAATGACCCAGTAGGGCACTTTTTGTCCTTGATATTTTGTCCCAGATACACCATTCTCCTTAGAAAAGCAAGATTATGCCAGATTATACTGAATCCCTGAAACTGCCATTTCTGTAAATACAGGCATTTTAATTCAGAGCTGATATCTGGATACTATACTCACAGTGTAAAGCACATATATTGAAGTTGATTGGTGTTAAGGTGCAAACTTAAGTGAATAGCAACACAGTACAGTAATTTCAACTCCCCTTTTTGTACACTTTGGTATCTTCATGCAGTAGTGCCATATGAGTAAAAGGGTGAAGGAAGAGTCCTTGCCACAAGGGACTCATCCAGGACAAATATTCAGAATTTAAAATCTATGAATTCTTATCCCTACAAAATGGCCATTTTTAGCCCACCATCATCAGATGGTGGGCTATTCAGATCACTGCGTCCGTCGTCCTTCCGTCCGTTAACAATTTCTCGTTATCGCATCTCCTCAGAAACTACCAGGGGGATTTTGACCAAACTTTGTCAGAATGATGTATTGATACCCTAGTTGTGTCCCCCTGAAAATCAGACTGGTTCAACAATTTTTGAGTGAGTTATGGCCCTTTGTTTATTTTTATAATTTACATTGATTTATATAGGGAAAAACTTTAAAACAACAGGGCCTAGAGCTTTGATATTTGGTATGAAGCATCATCTAGTGGTCCTCTACCAAGGTTGTTCAGATTATTTCCCTGGGGTCAAGTATGGCCCCGCCCCGGGGGTCACATGGTTTACATAGACTTATATAGGGAAAAACTTGGCTTGAAAATCTTCTTGTCCAAACCACAGGGCCTAGGGCTTAAATATTTGTAATGAAGCATCATCTAGTGGTTCTCTACCAAGTTTATTCAAATTATTCCCCTAGGGTCAAATATGGCCCCGCCCCGGGGGTCACATTGTTTATATAGACTTATATAGGGAAAAAATTGAAAAACCTTTTGTCCAAAACCACAGGGCCTAGGGCTTTGATATTTTGTACGTGACATCATCTAGTGGTTCTCTACTAAGATTATTGAAATTATTCCCCTAGGGTCAAGTTTGGCCCCGCCCTGGGGGTCACATGGTTCATGTAGACTTATATAGGGAAAAGCTTTTAAAATCTTCTTGTCAATAACCTACAACATTCAAATTTGGACTACATGTATGGTTTTGAGTGGCAAGATGAACCTTGACATGAGTTGACCTTGATTTTGACCTAGTGACCTACTTTCACATTTCTGTAGCTACAGCTTTCAAATTTGGACCACATGCATAGTTTTGTGCACTGAAAAAAACTTTGACCTTGACTTTGACCTAGTAACCTACTTTCACATTTTTGAAGGTACAGGCTTCAAATTTGGACCACATGCATAGTTTCGTGTTCGGAAATGAAATTGGACCTTGGTTTTGACCTAGTGACCTACTTTCACATTTCTCAAGCTACAGCCTTCAAATTCGGACCACAAGCATAGTTTTGTGTACCGAAACAAACTTTGACCTTTACATTGACCTAGTGACCTACTTTCACATTTTTGAAGGTACAGGCTTCAAATTTGGACCACATGCATAGTTCTGTGTTCCGAAATAAAATTTGACCTTGATTTTGACCTAGTGACCTACTTTCACATTACTCAAGCTACAGCCTTCAAATTTGGACCACTTGCATAGTTTTGTGTACCGTAATGAACTTTGACCTAGTGACCTACTTTCACATTTCTGTAGCTACAGGCTTCAGATTTAGACCACATGCATAGGATTGTGTACCGAAACAAACTTTGACCATGACATTGACCTAGTGACCTACTTTCACATTTTTTTAAGGTATAGGCTTCAAATTTGGACCACATGCATAGATTTTTGTTCTAAAGTGAAATTTGACCTTGATTTTGACCTAGTGACCTACTTTCACATTTCTCAAGCTACAGCCTTCAAATTTGGACCACTTGCATAGTTTTGTGTACAGAAATGAACTTTGACCTTAAGCTTGACCTAGTGACCTACTTTCACATTTCTGTAGCTACAGGCTTCAAATTTAGACCACATGCATAGGATTGTGTACCGAAACAAACTTTGACCGTGACATTGACCTAGTGACCTACTTTCACATTTTTTAAGGTACAGGCTTCAGATTTGGACCACATGCATAGATTTTTGTTCTAATGTGAAATTTGACCTTGATTTTGACCTAGTGACCTACTTTCACATTTCTCAAGCTTCAGCATTCAAATTTGGACCACTTGCATAGTTTTGTGTACCGAAATAAACTTTGACCTTAAGATTGACCTAGTGACCTACTTTCAAATTTCTCGAACGACAGCCTTCAAACTTGATGCACATGCATAGTTTTGTGTACAAAGAACTTTGTCCTTGAAATTGATCTAGTGACCTACTTTCACATTTCTCAAGCTACAGCTTTTGAATTTGGACCACATGCACAGTGTTGTGTACGGAAATGAAAATTTGACCTTGAGCTAGTCAATAAATCTTGAAATTTGGAACACTCAAAAATGGCACATTGGTGGGCGCCAAGATCACTCTGTGATCTCTTGTTGGCCAAAGCCATGAAATTTCATGCCCTTGAAAAATGCTTTTACAGAGTATTGTTTTATTATTTAGAGAAATGGTTTAATATTTGGTTGAGAATCTTGTGGCAAGAAAAAGAACTCTTCCTGCACCATTTAACTCCTATGACACTGCTATACACACCAAAGTGTACAAAAAGTGGAGTTGAAATTACAGTACTTGAGTTTGCACCTTAACACCAATGCTTTTCTGGTACTAGGAAGTCACTATTAGTGATGGGCTTAGCTTTTATTGTGTTCATGTATATGTTGTATACATATTTTTGTAAATTATGTCTAAAATAAATGATTAAAATCATGATTGTTTTGATTCCTTGAAGAACATCGGCCTAAGCCTAGCTTTGCATTGATCATTCACCTCAACTTTACAGTTTTTTGTTCGATATTCAGGTAATCTGACTTCCATTTCTAATCCTTTGAAATTGGTGACAACACAGTAAAAAGGTCTAATATTACTTGTAGTATGTTGCCAGGTTTTATTTAGCAACATTCCAGTTATGTTCAGATGCAAAATGTGAGAGTTTCGTCTGTGTCAAACCGTTGCCTTGAGAAAGCAAGCCCAGTTTCTACATTAGTATAAAATATGTGGCAGTGATTGTATGTCAAAAATATGAGATAGCGCAGATCAGCTTTTTATGCCTGTGAAGATGTAATACATTGCAGCGTTCCCTACAACATTTTTTTGGCAAAGACTATACAATTGTTTGCCAATCAGATGCAATATATTGCAGCTGTTGTTTCATAATATGCAGTATGTAGCTGCGTTCTGTGTGAGAAACGTTTCCCCAGTCGGATGTATTTTGTATCTGTTAAGAGAAACTTGTCGTGAGAGAATTCTGCTTTCTTACCCTACCAGTTGCGATATGTTGTAGCTTTCAACTTAGGGAACATTTCCTGAGACAATGCTGTTTTAATTCCCCACCAGATGCAATATGTAGCTGCTTTTTTCCAGAAACAATGTAGTAATGTTTCTTCATCATACAATATGTTGCAGTGCTCTTTATAGGAAAACGTTTCCTGAGACAATGCTGTTTTAATTCCCCACCAGATGCAATATGTAGCTTATTTTTCCTCATCAGATACAATATGCAGCATCTCTGTATGGGAAAACGTTTCCTGAGACAATGCCGTTTTAATTCCCCACCAGATTCAATATGTAGCTGCTTTTTTCCAGAAACAATGTAGTAATGTTTCTTCATCATACAATATGTTGCAGTGCTCTTTATAGGAAAACGTTTCCTGAGACAATGCTGTTTTAATTCCCCACCAGATGCAATATGTAGCTTATTTTTCCTCATCAGATACAATATGCAGCATCTCTGTATGGGAAAACGTTTCCTGAGACAATGCCGTTTTAATTCCCCACCAGATTCAATATGTAGCTGCTTTTTTCCAGAAACAATGTAGTAATGTTTCTTCATCATACAATATGTTGCAGTGCTCTTTATAGGAAAACGTTTCCTGAGACAATGCTGTTTTAATTCCCCACCAGATGCAATGTGTAGCTTATTTTTCCTCATCAGATACAATATGCAGCATCTCTGTATGGGAAAACGTTTCCTGAGACAATGCCGTTTTAATTCCCCACCAGATGCAATATGTAGCTTATTTTTCCTCATCAGATACAATATGCAGCATCTCTGTATGGGAAAACGTTTCCTGAGACAATGCTGTTTTAATTCCCCACCAGATGCAATATGTAGCTTATTTTTCCTCACCAGATACAATATGCAGCATCTCTGTATGGGAAAACGTTTCCTGAGACAATGCCGTTTTAATTCCCCACCAGATGCAATATGTAGCTTATTTTTCCTCATCAGATACAATATGCAGCATCTCTGTATGGGAAAACGTTTCCTGAGGCAACGCCGTTTTAATTCCCCACCAGATGCAATATGTAGCTTATTTTTCCTCATCAGATACAATATGCAGCATCTCTGTATGGGAAAACGTTTCCTGAGGCAACGCCGTTTTAATTCCCCACCAGATGCAATATGTAGCTGCTTTTTTCCAGAAACAATGTAGTAATGTTTCTTCATCGTACAATAGGTTGCAGTGCTCTTTATAGGAAAACGTTTCCTTAGACAATGCTGTTTTAATTCCCCACCAGATGCAATATGTAGCTGCTTTTTTCCAGAAACAATGTAGTAATGTTTCTTCATCGTACAATAGGTTGCAGTGCTCCTTACATGAAAACGTTTCCTGAGACAATGTAGTAATGCTTCCTCATCAAACACAATGAATGTCAGCGTTCTCTAAAGCGAAACGTTTCCTGGGACAGTATTAACACTGTTATGTGTCAAGATCATATTTGAGCTGTAGCAGTGTTCTTTCCTGAGATAATTCAGTTATGTTTCCCCATCTGATGCAACATGTGGCTACATTCTATATCGCAAAACGTTTCCTGACAGGAAGCATTTAAGTCTCCGTCAGGTGCAACATGTAGCTGTGTTCTATTAAGCAAAGCGTGTCCTGAGACATTGCAGCTAATGTTTCCCCATAAGATGCAATATCGGGGTGTATGTGGACAAAACATTTTCTGATATCGAGCAAAACTATGTTTCCCTTCTCAGATGTATTACATAAAGTAGTGTTCTATACAGCAAAACATTTCTTTGGACAATGCAGCCGTGTTTCCAAGTCCGATGTAATACAAGGCAGCACTCTTAACACGAAATACTGAGAGCATGCAGGTATGTTTCATCATAAGATGCAATATGCAGCTACGTTCTATAACACGAAACATTTCTTGAGAACGAGCATATGTTTTCCTCACACAGATGTAACATATAAGGTAACGTTCCTTGTTGCGAAACATTTTTTTTATACAATGTAGGATTGTTTCTGCGTCAGATTTAATACGTAAATGCGTTCTATGCAGCGAAACGTTTTCTGGACAATGCAGATAATGAGATATGTTTCCTATCAGATGCAATTCACGTATGTAACTGTGTTTTATAAAGCGAAACTGTTCTTGAGATAATGCTGTTAGGTTGATGCAAATTGTAGTTGCGTTCTATAAAGCGAAACGTTTCATGAGATGCACTTGTTTCCCTAGATACGGCAGCTTTCTTTAAGATGAAATATTTCTTGAGAAATTATGTTTACTCATCAGATGCATGTATGGTCACTACACACGTACAGGCCGGTGTACAATCAGACGAGTAAAAACTGACTATTTCCGTTACACTAGCGTAAAACAATTGCAAAACTCTCTTGATTAGCATGCCCTCGAGAATTAATGTTTAGATTTAAAACTTGTCATGTACAACAAGATATTTCATCATCTTGTAGTTATCCCCACACCTGAAGATGTGGATGCTCCGTCTAGTTCAACCAGACATACAGAACACTACTTGACCCTGAGTCTTTTAAGAAGGCAATGTCACAGCTCCGCTACTTATTAGTGGCAGTTGTTTTTATCCTGTTTTTACTCCTTATTTTAGCATGTTAACAACCCTGCCACTTTTCAGGTTCTCACTGTCTCATACTTTTATCTTCACTAACAGCCGACGTGCACCCTACGAATAAAACTCGTGAGAGGTGTGAGACAGTGACAAGAGATGAAGAAATATAGCAAAACTTCTTTTTCTGAGATTCTTTACCATTTGTAGTAAGTTACAGTGTTCTTTATTGCGAAACATTTTCTCCGACAATTAGGTCGTTTTTATTAACAAATTAAGATATGTGAAGCGGTCTATATGGCCATTTACAATGCAACTCAGTTGAAGTATGTAAAACCGTTATACATCTTGTATTTTTCAGACAATGCATTCCTGTTTTCCAATCAGCTGTATTATGTGGCAGGGTTGTATATGGCGAAACATTTCTGTAGTGTATGTCAGGGTTTTATATGGCGAAATATTTCTGTAGTATGTGGCAGGGTTGTTTATGGCGAAATATTTCTGCAGTGGCAACGTTGTATATGGCGAAACATTTCCTGAGGTAATGCATATCTGTTTCCCCATCAGTTATCGTATGTGGCAGCGTTGTATATGGCATTTGTCCTGAGTTAATGCAGTCCAGTTTCCCCAATAGTTATAGAACGTGGCAGCGTAGTATATGGGCAAACATCTTTAAACAACACATCTATGTTTCCAAATCAGTTGTAGTATGTGGAAGCGTTGTATATTCCCTGAGGCAATGCAGCACCGTTTCCCCATAAGTTGACTTATGTGGCAGCGTTGTTTATGGCTTTTTCCTGAGGCAATGCAGCGTCGTTTCCCCATCAGTTGTAGTAAGTGGCAGAGTTGTATATGGCTTTTTTCCTGAGGCAATATAGCGCCGTTTCCCCATCAGTTGTAATATGTGGCAGCGTTGTTTCTGGCTTTTTTTCTGAGGCAATGCAGCGCCGTTTCCCCATCGGTTGCAGTATGTGGCATCGTTGTATATGCCCTTTTTTCCTGAGGCAATGCAGCGCCGTTTCCCCATTGGATGACGTGTGGCAACGTTGTATATGACTTTTTTTTCCTGTGGCAATGTAGTGCTGTTTCCCAATCAGTTAAAGTTTGTTGCTGCGTTGTATAACTTTAAAGGCAAAACATTTCCTTGATCAATTCATCTTCGTCGGTCAATAGTTTGTAGTTGGGGCATCATTCTATACTGTATACTATGCTATAGTTTGACAAAACGTTCCACGGACAATGCCGCTTATTTTCTCAAACAATTGCAATATGTTACAGCGTTCTATATGGCGAAATGTTTCCTCAGACAGTACTGATCTGTTTTTCCGACAAAGCGTTCTTTACGACAAAGCGTTTCCTCGAACTAAGCATCTCTTTTTACCTTGATTTATTTGCAAGTTGTATATGGAGACAGATCTCTCGGGTAATGCAGCGGTGCTTCCACATCAGCTGGTCTAACACTATATAACTTTTTTGCAGTTTTGTGATTTGTATTGTCCAGTGCCTTTATCGTTGAAATTATCAAAAATAACTTTTGATACTTCTAAATGTCTAGTATCGATTGTACATCTATATTCGTATGTACCTACACAACATTTCTACTGATTTTATACTTCTTTCACCAGGGCTGTTTGAGTCAAAGTTTAAGGGTTGTAAAAAATTCTTGTACCCAGAAACTGTCTTGTGTGGTAAATAATCCGGAAGGACACAATTGTGGAATGGACATAAAATTTCGTGCTTTTGACTAAAAAGACTATTTCGTGGTGACTTGAATTCTTAGATTTCAAATTCTGAAGATAAAATAAATAGAAAAATTGCTATTTCTTAGATGTTCTCTGTGACTATTTGATAAACGACATTGTGTCTGAAATCATTAGTCCCCCACCTCTGATTCTTGTGGGGAAGTTGGCAGTTACTTACGGATAACAGGTTTGTACTGACACAGAATCCAGGAACACTGGTTAGGTTAACTGCCCGCCGTTATATGACTGAAATACTGTTGAAAAACGGCGTTAAACCCAAAACAAACAAACAAACAACGAAAGTTAGTTCCCCGTGACTATTAATGACTACAAGTATATGTAGATCTATACAGTAGATTAATATAAAATATTCTCAATTTTCTGCGTACTCTCGCTTGACTGTTTCTTTATATATAACTTCCAATATCTTCTGGTAGGAATAAATGAGTAAAATTCAAGTTAGTCTATCTACATTTTATTTTACATGTTCAACTTGAAAATATTCTACAAATATTACTGTCAAACAATAAACTGGCAAGATAGACTTCAATTGTCAACATCTGAATAATTCACCTCATCAACCATCCGTAACGTAACCGCGGTTCTCCCGCGTTTTTCTTCATATTCCATTATTTCTTAATGTTGAAGATGCTTTATTAAGTTTTAATTTGATCATTAATATTCTGTTTTGATGGATATATTTCACTTTCTTACTTTAAACATTTTAATGAGAAATTTCTTTAGCTACAGGATCTGAGATACTTAAAATTAACCAATTAAAATTTAAAACAACTCATTATTAAGTAAAGGCGAAAAGTAAACTTTTGGCATTTTCAGTTTAATAAGAATATATCACAGGTCTCAAATTTCAAACAGCGAGGAAAATCACTTTTCTTAATTATAAATGCATGTAAATTAGCCTATAAAGACTTAAGATAGTACGACTCACTTTGTTTAAGAGGGCTGAGATTTTACTATTTTTATCAAAAGGGGCAAAAGTCCTGATGTGCATTAGCTATTTTTGTGTAAAGGGACACAACTCCTGTTGTACGTTAAAAAAACAGATAAGTGCGTCTATAAAATAACAAGAGCTGTCTCCATAGGATGACACATGCCCCCGATGACACTTTGAATGAATAGTTATGGCCGATGTTAGAGTTTAGGACCTTTGACCTACGGACCTGGGTCTTGCGCGCGACACGTCGTCTTACTGTGGTACACATTCATGCCCAATAATTTTAAAATCCATGCATGAATGACAAAGATATGGACCGGACACGCCCATCAATGCACTATCATGAAATATGACCTTTAACGTCTAAGTGTGACCTTGACCTTTGAGCTACGGACCTGGGTCTTGCGTGCGACACGTCGTCTTACTGTGGTACACATTCATACCAAGTTATTTGAAAATCCATCGATGGATGACAAAGATATGGACCGGACACGAATGCACTATCATGAAAAATGACCTTTAACGTCTAAGTGTGACCTTAACCTTTGAGCGACGGACCTGGGTCTTTCGCGCGACACGTCGTCTTACTGTGGTACACATTCATGCCAAGTTATTTGAAAATCCATCCATGGATGACAAAGATATGGACCGGACACGAATGCACATCATGAAAAATTACCTTTAACGTCTAAGTGTGACCTTGACCTTTGAGCTACGGACCTGGGTCTTTTGCGCGACACGTCGTCTTACTGTGGTACACATTCATGCCAAGTTATTTGAAAATCCATCCATCGATGACAAAGATATGGACCGGACACGAAAATTGCGGACACACCGACAGACGGACAGACGGTTCAAAAACTATATGCCTCCCTTCGGGGGCATAAAAAGAATATATATAAATATATTTTGTAAATTTCTTGAAAATTTCTTCTAAATAAATATGCTTTCTTGAATTATATTTTGTATTCTGTGTTTCCTTAATAAAGTTTTGTTTTGTTCTGTTCTATAAGCAGCGCTGATGTTAACGGATACTAACCAATTTAGTTTAAGTTACCAAAAGATACATGTTCTAATAACTGACCTTTTTTATTTTTGAAAAAAAAGCATGTCCCTTTAAATATATTTGGAATTTGAGGGAATTTAAACGAATCACATTATCGGCGTTGTTTTTAGAAACCATTCATCCAATGATAATCAAATATTTGGTCGAGTTTTATTAGAGATATTTCATTAGAAAATTAATTTGCCTGTTGATGTTTTGTTTTATAACAGTATTAATGGGAAAATTCAGACAGCATTTTGAAATGGAATCTGAATTTATTAAGCATTGTAACTGTATGCAAACGTAATAGTTTGTTTTAAAGGAGGCACGTCTCAAAATTAATGTTAAATGTTTCAAAATTTAGAAGGTACTGTATATCAAAAGTACAATGCATTACAATATAATGTCGGTATCAACATAAATAATGAGCCGCGCCATGAGAAAACCAACATAGTGCGTTTGCGACCAGCATGGATCCAGACCAGCCTGCGCTTCCGCGCAGTCTGTTCAGGATCCATGTCGTTCGCTAACAGTTTCTCTAATTGCAATAGGCTTTGAAAGCGAACTGCGGATGCGCTAGCTGGTCTGGATCCATTTGGTCGCAAACGCACTATATTGGTTTCTCATGGCGCGGCTCATATAAAAAACATTCATCTCTTAATCAAGTACTGCTTCTACACTTCATAAGGTACAATTTCGTTGCAATAACCTAAATCCTGTTGATGCAAATTGTTAACAATCTTAATATCCTGAAAGCCTACTTTGTACAGATGATAACTTCTAGATAAAATGTTTTTCAAAAACCTTACTTGTACAAGTGATATCATCTAGACAATCTGTTTTTTTCAAAAACCTTACTTGTACAAGTGATAGTATCTATACAACATGCTTTTCAAAAACCTTACTTGTACAAGCGATAATATCTATACAACCTGCTACTTGTACAAATGACAATAGCTATACAACATGCTTTTCAAAAACCTTACTTGTACAAGTGATTTCAAAAGGTTAATTTGTACAGATGATAACATCTAGACAGCCTGCTTTTCAAAAGCCTTACTTGTACAGACGGTAACATCTGGACAACCTGCTAACAAAAGCTTAATTTGTACAGGCGATAACTCTTAGACAATCTGCTTTTCTAAAGTTGTACAAATAATACTTTCTAAACTTTTTACTAGATCTATAATCTAAATCTAAGTTACAAAAATGACCTGTAATTCACACCAGTTAATATCGTGTAAAACCTGATAAGTTTTACGAAGGCTTTAGAATCATCCGTTTTAGAGTAATCAAATTATTTATAAAATTTTAGCAATTTGATTTGTCCAGCCGAAACACTACTTTATTCATTTTTAGTATGTAACTCACGTACTTATTTTTTCCCGATGTTTATACATGTATAATCCATGCATAACAGCACCCATGATCGAGACCTTTTCGTATCTGCCTTATTATGCAGCATTTAAAAATTCACTGTTTTTGCTATTAATATCGGTTTTACACGACATTTTTGATGTATTGTAGGTCTGTATCCTTGACGACGACTAATAATCAGAAATAATGTTGGATAAACATTTAACAAAAAAGTGCACTTAGTTCACAAGTATTACAATTTAACAGGGTAGGCACATATTTGGTAAAAATAGCACTGAAATAAAATGAACAAAATTTAGTGCATAAAAAGGACAAAAGTCGATGCATACTATTTGATGAAGGCATGCACACTTAATACCAAACCCATATATATATTCTTGCGCCATCCAGCCAGTCTTGGCGTTTTAAAAATACATAGAAAAATAAACTGAAATTATAACTACATAAGGATCTCTACGCAGTACATTAGTAATCAGGACCGTAGGAAGCATTTTCAGTTTGGGGGTGGGGGAGCACACATTATGAAAATCAGCTAAAATTGCTTCGCTGCCATAAAACGCTAAGCTAATTACCATATTCAGTCAAATTATTGGGGGTTGGGGCGGGAGGGGGGGGCGGCCCCCCTGGCCCACACCCCAAGCCCCCTGTTCCTACGGCCCTGGTAATGACATTTTTAATTTAAAGAAAGAATTGTCCCTTCATTACGAAATTCAATGTTTTCTTACTGGATTCCTTTTCATTTTCAGTCATTTCAATATATAATGGCTTTGATAAAAGTTGATATTCAATTAAATGCTTATTTCTTTGTGTTACGTTGTAATTTCTGTTTGTACATAAGAAGACGACAAATAACATAGAATAAAAAGGGCCGTTGAATATAGAAATATAGTTGGACTGGACTCGCACCCAGCAGAAAACCCCATATCAAACTTGCCTGTTGGGGCTATACTGCGCACACGTTCAGATATTTTTCCATAACATCTTTAAAAAAAACTCTAATTGATCAAAAGTGATTACTAAGGAAAATCTCATACAAACACTGCCTGCTAATTTGTACTCTCAACCCAGAAAAAGTATGATCACTATTGCGCCTTGTACTATGTACAGAGCGTTGATACCCAACACTTTACCCTGCTAAATTTCTAAAAAGGAATGGTCTATCATTCAATTTGGGCAATACCATTTATTATTTAAAGGGCTAAACAGCGAACAGTGCAGACCGTGATTAGGCTGCACGGATGTGCAGGCTGATCTTGGCTGATCTTGGTCTGCACTGGTCGCAAAGGCAGAATCACCTGCCGCTAGCAGGCTAAAGGTTAAGGTGCGGTTTTCATGTGAAAATTAAATACATTTTTTTATGTGAAAACCGAAAAGCACAAAAGTGGTCAACTCTTACAATAACTATGTACATATTTGGCTTTAACAAATCAATATTGTGTGAATTACTACTAACACAACTGTAATTGCACGTATGTAACACGCACACATACGCACACACATATTCATATAACAATTCATTTGAGACATATTGACATATCATTGCACATCAAAATAAAAGGAATTACAAAATATACTGAGTATTGCGTAATTTGAGTAATACAAAAGTTACATATAT
Organism: Mercenaria mercenaria; assembly: GCF_021730395.1. Classification (NCBI taxonomy): domain Eukaryota; kingdom Metazoa; phylum Mollusca; class Bivalvia; order Venerida; family Veneridae; genus Mercenaria; species Mercenaria mercenaria. The sequence continues at coordinate 55,564,318 of NC_069366.1, forward strand.
GTCATATGCCCTCAAGAAAAAAGTGTAAATTGCACGCTCTATGTATAAGAAAAAATATAACAATGGAAGACATTTAAGGGAATAATACTTAAGGTAAATTTTACAACATAGATGACATGAAACAAAGTAATGTAATCATATCTCTTCCTTATTTACAGCACTGTTAACTGAGCCCGCCCTTTAAAAGGCGGTGATACAGCTCACTATATACGTACGTTATTATTTTCTTCAGTAAGGGTACTGTGAGAACAGTCAGCGGAAATGTCTAAATTATGTGAACACTACATGTGTTTAGAGATTAAAAAACCTCTTCTAAAGTACGTTCTACATATTAAATACAAATCTTTGAAGACTTTAGAGAATATAAAATTTCATAAAGTGTTGTACGTCGTCTCAAAAATATCTGCATAGGACAATGGGGTGATTGCATTTTACCAAGTGTAAAGATATAATCATTTCTTCCTCATAAATATGGTAAGAACAAAATCCAGACACATATAATTGAGTTTTGTGAGCAATCTTTATAAATCAGTGTTACTAATATATGATTTGTACGAGATAGTTACCAAATATACAACTTGTTGCGTTGAAATCGATAAAATAAATGGGAGAAGAATTACACGAAATTTCGTACATATGAATATTGCACAAAATCTGTCTTGTAAAATGATACGGCTTCTGGATAGCGTTGGTAAAATATTATAAAAGCGAGAGGCCAATTTGATAATTCTTGCATTTTCGAAGATAATAGTGTTAAGTTAACTTTGATGAAATTTACAAAATAAAAGCATGCAAATTAAATGCCTCCCGTATATGAAACATTTTGTGTTCGTAATTAGATCTATAAGAATACCATTTGAAACATAGCATTCAACCAATCATAATGATAGCGAACACGGTTCATGAGAGGTAATGAAACAGTATACAACAAACCTCACATCTCCCAGCAACGGCTTAAGCAGAATTCTGTTAAACAGGACCATTGAACGGCATGAGCCAAAAACACCAGAAAAATAATAGCACTAAGCATATGGAATGTAAAAGATAATTGATACATGCATTTTGCGCTAATGCTTACTTTAATGAATAATTTACAACCTTTGTCTTGTGACTGAAATGGTTTTCAAATGGCTTGCTGCTTTCGTAAAAATGTATTCATAAATATTGCACAATCTTTGTCTTGTCAAATGAAATGGCTTTCAAATACACAGCTTGTTGCTTTCCTTAACGTAAAAAATGGATAACTTGATAACGCGCACATTGTAATCAATTTAATTATAATAGAAAGTATTGCACAACCTTTGAAATAAAACCTGAATAAAAATATATTTAAACTAAATTAAAAAGTTTAGTTTACTAAAAACTGCACTTCCTTCTTTTCTAATATGCAACATGTTGTGTTGATAAGCATCATTGAAGTAATAATATGAGTATGTAAGCATCATTGAATTAATAACAATTATGAGTAACTCGTACATTTTCGCAAATAACAATGAAAGTTAAGTTTGATAAATGTTATATAAGTAACAAAATGAATGTAAAATTTCAGACATCTTTCGTAAATAATAATGTGAAATGTAAATCTTGTGAATATTGCACAACCTTAGTCTTGTAAAATGATATATGGCTTTTTAATCACTACTTTTTATGTTGATAAACAATTTGAAAACAAAATGTTAATGATGTAAAAAGTGTTTGTTTATTATAGTGTCATACCTGCTGAAAGAACGAGCTATGCAAGCTTATGAGACACACAGCACTACTTCCCGACTTATAATTCAATTGCCAGACATCAGACAGTAGGCAGTCGGTAACCATTAATCAACTAGCTGGCGGCTCACCATCCGGTCTCTTTCCGGGCTCGAACATTAGGCGAACCAATTGTGTGGCAGCGCCTCATAAATTAGGCTTGCGCAGCTTGGTATAGATCTAGATTTTGCAAAAATAATGTAAGAGTTATTTTGGTTAATATTGCACAACCTTAGTCTTGTAAAATTATATAACATTCTTATGCATAGCCTTTGCGTTGATAAACATTACGAAAGTAAAAAAATCATTTCGGCAAATAGTTAAGTAGTTTTACTTTGATGAATATTGCACACCCTTAGTCTTGTTAATGATATATTATAATTTGTTGCGTTGATAAATGGTATAAAAGTAAAGAAAAGAAAATATTATACATTTTCATTAAAAAACATTTGTAAATATTGCACAACCTTAGTCTTGTAAAATGACATTGCGTGAAAATAAAAGTATACGATAACAATATAAGGTTTATTTTTTTAGTATTGCACAACCTTAAATCTTTCAATAGCTTCAAAATACTCGTTGTGTGAATGAATGTAAATATGATTTGTTTTGCGATAACAATGTTCGCAGTATTGTAAAATTGTATAAGTACCCATGGATGTATTATTATATGAACTATAAATAAATGAATTCTCATCGGTCAGAATTCATTTATTGCACAAAATGTCACATGATTATGCTCAGATTTTACTTCAGTATTGGAAAAACTGCAAACTTATTACTTGAACAGTTACTGTAAATAGGCCGTCAATTTCATACGTTACGTTGAACTCATAATGGCGATTGCACTGTATTTAAAATAATCGCTCATATAGTTATAATTCATATGGTAAAACAGATATCACCTTCTAATGCGTGCAATATTATACGATGTGCACCCAAAAGCTATGAACTCTGACCTCGGCTTATTTATTTCTTAACAGATTCACATGACGTTATATTGCACAGCTGAAAAAGCCATAACTGAATAACATTTTGCCTTGGTAAACAATACGAAAATTGCAAAATGAAAAAAATCAGACACTTTTAACAAAATAACAATGTAAAATCTACTTTAGTTAATATTGCACAACCGTAAGAAGTAATGTCAAAACATTCATTATAATTACACAACACTATTGCACGATCAAGAAATTTTCTCTACTGTAGAAATAGGACTATTATACATTTTCGTTGTCAGTGAAACGGCTTCGTTGTGAAGATGTTTTAAAAACAATCTTCCAACAAATTGCATATACAGAAATCAATACTTATTTGTATAAATCTGAAGCAGTAGGGTATTTCTGAATCTTAAACACATGGCACAAAATTGACCAAAACCTTGCCAACACAGATCTCCCATGCTTTTCTTATCAACTTCCGTAATGTCGTTGAAAAAGATTTGAAGCATTTTAATATATTTCTGGTATCATATGATATCGGAACTAAGCTGGTCAAAGTCAATTTCTACCCAGAATGCTCTTTTTCGTCATGGATGCTTTTTTAGCTAAAGCGGAAGAACGACAACTCTGGAGAACGGGTGGAATTGTGCATCACTATAGAAACGTTTATATCTACATAAAATTTCAGCACATATTTTAAGCCGGTCATCTACATACTTATTGGATGTTGAATATTGCATTGCTACACTTCACTATTGGGCTAAGGATCGTAAAACACTGAAACATTTTGGAAGACTGCGTCTGCATCCACAAGAAAGACAATGTCAAATGCAAGTCTTGAGCGTTTGGGAAACGTTTTAGACAAAAATTTTGTTGAAAGCTCATGGAAATTAACTTTCCATTGACGTTTTGTAAACATGACATCTGGCATATGAATGCATAGAAGCAATTTCAAAATACTTGATGTCTTTCATAATAATGTCATATGTCTGCGGAATGCTCCTTACTTTACAATCCCTGCCAAAATTCCCGACAATAAACGAGTTTAAAAGATTCAGAGATATCCTAGCTACGACTTTTCATAAATAAATATTGTATCAAAATACAGAGTAAATACTTCTAATACATATGTACAATAAAACTTGAAAAACACGTGCTGGAATGTATAACATACAAGTAAATATTCAAATGTAAGATTTATCTATTGCACAGAAAAGTAAACAAGTGTCTGTAACCTTCAAGATGTACGTTATACTACAAATTCAAAAAAAAAAATAATACAACTATTTTAACTAAATGAAAGAAATTGACGTCTCCTTCGTTTAAACCGTGAGCACTTGATAATTTCTTTATGGGATTGTCCGTCTGTATGAATTTCTCCAGTAGTACCCCTCCCTGCTCTGTGACTGCATATGCAGAATACCTCTGACAACTGTTATATTTAAATAGCATTCAGTCAGATAAACTGTAACTGGATGAAAATGAGTTTACTGATTGTCATTCGATTTTTCTGTGGTGACTGAAACTGTCGTCTGAGCAGACGGACGATCCACCATCCATGTCCATGCTTGGACACATTCCATCCTCTTTAATACAAGCTGATTCATAATGCTTATTGAGATATGATTTTAGCGCGAATGATTTGTTGCACCTCTTGCAGTTGTAGCTCTTGAACGCCGAGTGCGTCTGCATGTGCGCGCGCAAATTGCTCCGATCCGCAAACGCTTTACCACAATGAGCACAGCCGTACGGTTTTTCTCCTGTATGAGATCGGAAGTGACCTTGAAGTAACCAAGGTCTGGAAAAGGCCTTTCCGCAAACGTTACACCTATGCTTTAAGTCATGGGTTAACATGTGCATCGACAGTGCGGGCATGCTGACGTAAGCTTTTCCACAGTGGTGACATTTTCTGGCTAGTTTGCTGTCTAGACTTCGGTGCGTTTGCTTGTGCCGGGAAAGATTACTTGATGTGGCATAATCTTTACCACATTCATTGCACGTGTATCTCGGTTTTCCATTCTTTTCTCCGAAATGCTTACCTCGTGATCTCCCGTCACTTACAAAGAATGCGTCATACGTGTAACCAATAGTAACGCCATTTGGAAAATTGTTCTTTTGGAATTTCTTGATAATTTCGGCTGCAATTGCATTGTCATCGATCTCCTTGGTACTCTGGGATTCAAACTCATCTCCCTTAGCCGATTCCTGGTCCTCGTGAACACTCTCGCTCGGTATAGATGGACTCACAATATCATGGATATAGCCTGAAATGATATTAAATGTAAATAAAATAGGTTATAAAATGACTTTACAACAAAGCATTAAAATATATTATGGTTTAACTAGTCTAAGCATCCAATCAGCAACCGCAGATTTTAAATTTTTGACTCACTTACTCGTTTATTACTCAACTTCATGCAATACCCATTAAATTTGAGCATTTAGTTGCAAATATGGAGGTTGCTAATGTATAAGTTTACCTGTTAACTGTAAACAGGTCATAGATACCTTACTGTCTTAATGAATTGAATCATTGCTTTCAATTCGATGCGCTTTGTAACTGCAAAACGTAATTTCATTAGAAGTTCAATAAATAATTTATAACCTGAATTTATTTGCATTTGAGAGTAATCATTGTCATGAATGAATTTAAAATGGCTATAACAAACGTTCCATATTTACACGAAAGTTAAAACCAAAAACCAAAGAAATATTCCTTTTTTGGCATTTATTACGTCCAATTTATAAAATGTTTTCATAATTATATTTCTGTCAATGTTGACTTTGTTGTGCTCTAGTATGTTCTTAAAAAGTTTATCAACCGACCATAATTCGGTGGAATCATGGGAATATTTCAATAACGCCCACAATATTTCCAAAATGTCATATTACGGGTTTCTCATATCTGTAACTTTAAAATTTTCAAATAAATTTAAATCTATCGAGATGAAAATCTTACACTGCAATAAAAAAATAAGTACTGAAATGTCATAGTTTGCCGGCTAGAAGAATACCCACTACATGGAATAAGGCTCGTAATTAAACCCTGTAAAATGAAACCCATACCCCATCAACGAACAGCTGAATTAAAAGTTAACGAAAGAAGCGTTTACGAGCAACAACTGTTCAAATTCTATTTTCCATAATTGAATTCAGCGCGCAGCAATCAAACTGATATTATTTGTAACAGTGCTTAACTAATGAAACGGTTGACAAAAGAAAACAAACTGCTGGGTCGTTCGGAAAGCAGTCTGTATAATAAAGCAAAAAGATAGCACACGACAAACGCAGCTGATGTATTACAATAGAACACGTCTTAATTTAACAAATTAACATACACTGAAGTAGCAAATCAAAACCTCATTTTAATATGTTACTAGGTTACTGTTACACGACTTGCTTCGGTTGGCATATGGGATGCATTTTTTTCAACAAGTGTTCGTGGAAGATAGCACCTAAATTATTGCCTCTTTTTTGTAGTTCGCGTCGCAGTCTTAAAAAAAACTTAGTAGTGACTTTGTTGCAGTTTGTTTCATGCGGTTGTAAAATAAGACTTTAATACAAGTAAAGGTCTAATTTCTGAAAATGCTGAAATGTTTAAATCTTGATTCAGAAAATTCCTTTTAAATCAGAAAATCAGACTGTGCTCTTCAGGTAGTGGACCTATGATGACAATAGGCAATATCCGTTCGTTTACATATTCTCCGTAAATAATTTCGGCATTCCTCGGTTGTTTTCTTTTATGTCCGAAGGATGCCGAAATCGCATACGGAAGATACGTAATCACACGGAAATTGCCGATTGTCATAACGGGTTCATTACCGTAAACAGACAAACACAGGTCAAGTTGGAATAGCCCAAGGACGCAATCACCTCCCCCCCCCCCCCCCCCCCCCCCCCCCAAAAATAAAACCCTGCAACGGTGTATGTATGGACGTGTAGTCTATGGTCATTTACACAAAGTACGTGCACGAAGTAAAACATACAGACAACATGGATATGGCAAGGACGTGAATGAAACACAGTGGGGCGCAGTGGAACACACTTCTGGAGATCTTAAACCCATTAACTCAACGCACCAATTCCACCGTTTCCCATTGTTACAAGACAGTGTATACAGAAGTTATCCCTGTCAGGTAAATTCCTTAAACATGCACTGGTAACAGAAAGTACGGTGTGTAAAACACAGAAAAGCTCGTGTGGAAATATATATAAAATCCCTAAAGAACACATACGTATGTACCCAATGCCTTGCAGAAAGTAGAGCAACATGATTAACACCATTAAATGTCAAATGAACTTGGTTAGAAAGCAAATATTAAAGCAGCTCAGTGTCAGTGAGGCTTTTAGAACTGCCTATCGTGGAGCATCCGGCATGTACCTTTAGACACAATCATAGAGGAAAGCTGAGGGTTAAGTTGTAACAGGGCAGATCGTATGGCCGTATGGCAATAGAATATCTTATAATCTCACCATTTAAGTAATTTATTGACCAAGAATCTTACGAAGCGTACAGTAGAAGTCGGGTTAATATAATAATTATACCTTCTTGCAGAAGTATCTTAGGACAACTGTGAAAAAAATAACAAATCTGGATTACAGTAGTAGGATTTAGAAAAAAAATCAAACTTATATACCAGTATTATCGTTTTCGTGACTTCCAATGGTAAATAAGTATAATGCTCACACTTTCTGTTGATCTAGATCTACTTTACATATCAAAATAACTAACAATATTTTATTACGGAGAAAACAAATGACTACTGGATCTCAAGATTCGTTAGCAAAGATGTCTTTGGATTACAGGTTTCTATAGTTTATAGTTATTCAGACCGACAATTATCCTGACAAACATCTAGAATCTTTGCTTGAAGCGACAGACTAGGTAAGGTCCATGCCAGACGTGGAGATAAACATCATTAATGTGCAATATCGTTCAAAATAAAAACCCATAATTTCGTTAGAAATAAAATTCATTGGCATATACTTTAAATGTTGGGGACAGTAGGATATTTGATAAGAGCTATAAAATACAAAACCATGAAATATCTGTCAACGATATTTCCATATAAGGCATTAGCACATTTAATATCTTAAACTGTCTTCATTTTTCCGTATAAAATTGATAAATTTTCATTGGCTGCAGCAGACACCAGAACCCATTAAATGTCTTTAACTTACATTTTTTTTAAATAATATTGTCAGTGTTGAATAAACTTCAACAGAAAAGTGGGGGTCATGTCTGATGTCAGAAAAAATACTTTTAGTAAAACAAATACTCTCAAGTCAGCTAAAAATGAGACACCAAGTTGTTGTCCTGGTATATGATCTGAGTATGTTATGCTATTACTTTATGGTGAAAATGTTAGCTAAATATCAAGCATAGATCTCTCGTGTGATCGCCGAAGATTAAAAAGATGAAAGTAAGGAAAATATCTCTATAGAGCAAAAAAAATACACTGAAAACTTTTTGAATTCGCCACCATGCGACTACCATTCTTTTCCCGCCATTTCCATATTAAGTGTCTGTATACCTATAAGGATTAGTTAAAAATAATAAAAAATAAAAAAAAACCCATAAAAACAAATACAAGAAATACTTTAAAAAGTTGTTTTTCCATCGAAAATTTTCCTTTATCTGTAAAAGGATCAAACTTAGTACTTTTATCCCAGTTTTTTCGGATATGTATTAAAATAGCACCGGTATATATACTGCATCGGTGCCAAAATAAAACAAAACGTGAAAATCACTGGATAAACCGCCAATAGTTTACTGCTTTAAATGAAAATAACTAAAGAAATGATAGTAAATAGCTTACCGTTGTTTACTTTTACGGAAAGTGGAAGTACAGCAGGCGTGTACGGCGTGATGGCATATATACTATCTGGTACAATTATATCATCAGCGTTCGTGTCACGTGGTTTGTAGCTGTGGTAAGCTCGAATTTCCTCGTGCTTCTTTACTAAGAAAGACCGTGGCATCTTGAATTTTTAACTGCTTCCAATTTACAAATTCTTTCTCATTTAAAGAAATATTTCATCATCAGTGCTAACTGTCCGCCAACAATTTTCTTTTGTAATGTTGTCTTTGAACTTTAAAAGGTTGTCCTTACTGCACCACTTTTCAAAACATTAAAGCGAAATTGATTGTTCGAAAATACTCTTCTGTCGCATATAAATTTGTATTTATCATTTCTTGTAACGCGTTAAGCAGTCCCTTTCATTCTTGCTTGTTGAGTGTTTACGATTCTTCGCGATTTCCCCTGATTTTGAAACCTCGCACAACTGGTGTCAGACCAATTTATTTGCTCATATTGACTATAATCATTGTTCCCCGACTTCTCACGGTAAATACACCTCTCTGTGACGGGCAACTATTCATTCATATCTCGCTCTAATCAATTTCACTTGTTGGATATCAATATTGCCAACTCTTCTGGCTATTGTATAAGAGCCATATATAATAAAGCAATCTTGTCTACATACATCTGGTCAGGAAATAACGAATTCATGCGTAAAATCGGATCATGTCCAACACGTAAGGTATGGGTTTCGGCGCTTTCTCTTCCACAAATCTAATTCCAATTTTCTTGCAGCGCTAATTTCGGCAAGTATCTGTTCTTGCTTTTACACGTAAAAGTCTGGCTCTACTTATTGCGCAGGAATAAGTTAATTATGTCTTTATATAATAAGATCTTTCTTGAAGTAAATTGTTAAATACTGCACTCCTATTTATTAAAACATTCTTTTCATTTGTTTCTACTAATGAAGATGCAACAATATCTTCTTTCCTGAGTAGTGAACGTTGTCATAACGCAACAATTTCTTTAGCGAGTAAGCCCATTATTCCACCAGTCTCTCCGCTCCGCTCGAAAACTCCGAAATCAAACGGTCCGCACACCAGTATAGCACAAACTAGTATGGGGATTTTCAAATCTCGCCCGCCTTGTGTGACGTGTTGATACTTCAGGCAGGTGTTTGACGAAAAAACCGGGCTCCCATTAAAAAGAGACCATTTACCCACCGACAGGTGATCTCAAATATATGGTAAGATTCGGTTACACAGCTCCGCTCCAATTAACTTCTAAAGGAACGCAACCGATACTTTTATCGGATGTGCTCTATCTGAACGCAGTCCTTTGAGCAATCAAGCAGGTTTTATGGTCAAAACGTTGATTATTATTATAACTGCCGAACGAATTTCTATCATATGTCCAGCTTCTTTAAACTATTTGTTATTAATTAAGATAAGTTTTGTCTAATTCCTTTTCCACTTTCAAAATTACTGTAAAGTTTTAACCCCGTCACTGGACGCAGCAATATTGATATTAACAGTGTTTCTTCGCCGACTTGATAAATTTACCAAACTGCATAACTGTTATTATTTAAAACCACAAAATGAACTATCAGAGCTCCGTTTGTATTTACAAAAGTATTGTCAAATACGCTCGCAACAATGTGCCTTTAAATGTGGTTTATTCAATGAGCATCTTCGTTTACATTCCAGTATTGGGTTAACATCGGCCTTTCTTCCAATTTTATAGCTTCCAACACCGGATAATAAACAAGAACGAGCTCTTTTCCTTATATGGGCGGAGTTTAACAAGTCGGTATTTAAATGTCTTCATCACGGGCATGCGTATTTCGAATTTTTCCATTTTTTACACGCGCTGTATTATAAAATAATTGTTAAATATATGTGTTTACGATTTAAAAATAATTAGGTCTATTAAAAATAAAGGCGTTTATCCCTTTTTAAAACGTTTTTTAATGCTGAATTATGTTTTTTGGAATACTGATACAGCTTTAGGAAGATGTTTCGGATCTTCATACCCAAAGCTGTGAAGGAAAGTGAAAATAAATCCATGTTATACTGGTTACGACATAATATTGCGAAAAATAGAAAAATAATTACGATAAAAACTGTTAAGAAACTATAATACATTTAACCCTTTGCCTGCTGGGGGCAGTAATTCTGCCTTTGCGACCAGTGCAGACCAAGATCAGCCTGCACATCCGTGCAGTCTGATCATGGTCTGCACTGTTCGCTATTCAATCAGTAAATTTTCAGTAAACACCCCTTCGAATGATAAATAGTATTGCCCAAATTGAATGATGGACCAGTCCATTATAGAAATTTAGCAGGCTAAGGGTTAAACGATTAATCTTATTATTTTTGTCGTCTGAAAATAGTGTTTGGCGACAAAAGTTAGTCCACAAAAAAAAAAAAAAAAAAAAAAAAAAAAAAAAAAAAAAAAAAAAAAAGAATAAGAAATACATGTAAAACATATTGTTCTTACCAAAATTATGGTTCATTTAATTTATATTACAAGACTCTTCACCCTAATGATATATTATATGGGAACATATATTTAAGAATCAGGAAATAATATATATTAAAAAGTGTTGAATCAGTTAAATCTACAAAAAAGCTATACTTCATGCGGAATGATTTGACAAGGGAATAGATCAAATACGTTGAAGGTATATTACTTGGTCTTACAAGTAGGTAGACGTGACGTGTAATATAGGGTACTATTGTACAATTGTGTTGACTTGGCTCGTTGATACTCATTATTTAGTGCCAATATTGGTCAATATTTCAATTAAATACTTTTAGAAGCATCGTCATTCTGTATATCACATTATAAAAAGTATTGAAAACAAAAAAGTAAACAAAAACTAAAGCACACATCTATTGAAAATTTCAGGCAATTTCTCATCCCAATTTTCCTGGAACCGTGGTGTGATTTTTTGCCATGTTTACGACGTCTAACATTACAACAGAAGTTTTTCACCGCTCGTAGATCAAACTGCATTGTTAATTTTCTCCCGAATTCCCGTGGAGAGCAACAATTTATCCATATAGCTACATTTTGCAACCTTATTCTTTGGCATCTAAAATGAAAAATAATTGATAAAGCCGCGCAATAACTAATCGGTTATGCAAAGATGTCGCATGTGGTAATATTGGCGTATAATTTTCCTTTAGTAACTTATATATCATGTAATAGTTTCAGGAAATATGTGATAAATATTGATAAAGAAATACTATAAGAGATACAAGCTGGGAAGAAAAAGCGGTGAGAGATTTCTCTCTTTGGACATGCCCGCCTGTTGAGACATTCATCACGTTGAATGATGACGTGAAATTCATGGCGTGCGGAAAGTTTGCGAGTTTACTGATAGGACTGGATTTTAAAGGGTATAATAAAACAAAAAAATAAACCTGTATATGAAAAAACTGGAGCGTATGACATGTATAGTTTTAGTCATATTAAATGCTGGGATGTTGATACATTCCAGTAACAGATATTGGACTTTAGTTTTAAATAAACTTTCTTTGTCCCCTTTCCATTTTTTACATTCACAGAGATTTATTATTTTTTTTTTATATTTTTTTTTTCATATATCGAGGGTTCAACACAATAAGGGCGTATCTACATATAATAACTATATGTAGATACGCCCTTATTGCGTTGAACCCTCGATATTTATTTTTTCATATCTTAAGACTATATTCCTAGCCCCATTACAGATTAAAGCTCGGTATGCCCATACAGTTATATTTTGTCCGCAAAGGAGAAGAATTCTATAAGACTTGTCTTCCATTCTTATCCTTTCCTGTTTTGTCTTCACTACAGTATGTCATACGTATAAATATAATGTACTCTATTTTGGGAATAAATATGTTTAAACTAAATAAACTTTCTTGTCGAAGAAATTACCATTTCTTCTATGTACTAAATTAAGAAAACTTTAACATTTGAAAATAAAGAAGCATTTCTTGTTTCTTTCTAAACCACTAATAATTACCATTTCTTCTATGTACTAAATTAAGGAAACTTTAACATTTGAAAATAAAGAAGCATTTCTTGTTTCTTTCTAAACCACTGGTTTTAGGACAGAACTTTAATTACTAATTGAACAATTACAAACTCAAATACTATAATGTAAAATAAACAAATGACTTGTAAATGTATTGCAACATGTTTATGTTGCAAAGTGTTAAACTGGCCAACCCCTATATCAAATTTAGGGAAGAAAATGCCATTTTCTACAACGAAAGTTTTGAACAACATAACCGTTATTTTACTGAAATGTAACAGAATAGGAAAGAAAAAAATCGTGTTGTGTTAGAATATCGTTTTGTGATTTTTTTATGAATTGAATTTCAGGAACAATTACCAAAAGATGAATGAAGAATATATACATATTAATCAGTTTGTTTATTTGTTTGTTTTGGGTTTAATGCAGTTTTTCAACAGTATTTCAGTCATGTAACGGCGGGCAGTTAACCTATCCAGTTTTCCTGGATTCTGTACCAGTACAAACCTGTTCTCCGTAAGTAACTGTCAACTTCCCCACATAAATTAGAGGTGGAGGACTAATGATTTCAGACACAATGTCGTTTATCAAATAGTCACGGAGAACATACGCCCCGCCCGAGGATCGAACTCACGACCCAGCGATCCGTAGACCAACCGAGTGGTTAAGGCTGCTGACTTACGGAAGATCGGTGGTACTTCTCGTGCTTTGAATAACGCTCGCGTAGGCCCCTGGTGTCGTCCTCCATCACCAAACTACCTATGTGTCGGTCTGACAGAAAATCAAGCAAAAAGTCATCACTAAATGGTGAGCGCGGATTTTCCTTTTGACATAATTATATTAAATGCTTTCGATAAAATTTAAAGACCTCAAACAAGATAATGGATTGAAAAGTAATGATCATTATCATGCACATAATTTTAGTAATCATCGATCTATACAGCATCAACGTAAATTTACGCGATGTATTGTAAATATTGTAACCAACCCTACGCCCAATCTATGGAACGTAATTAAAATGTCCGAGGACCAATAAGTGTACAGTATGCAGAAGTGATGCAAAACAAAGAATAAATATAAAAGACGGTCACAATTAAATTAACTCACAACAGTATGTTTAACACGTTCAAAAAGTGACGACTGAAATATGAAATGTTATCATCATCTGTTGACAGATGACAAGGAAGGTTCATACAGTGTCACGATTTTATCAACTGTTATCTATTGATCAAGCAATTGTCAAAATGGTTACGGCAGTTACTGAAATCCCAGAAAATATCAGTTTATTTTAACCATTCCATACCCAAGTCAAATTCTAATGGTGATCTTGGCAATTAAATTCCGGATGTATTTCGTCCGGAGCAAACTGCGTACTTTTCATAAAAAAAAAACCAAAGAAATAACATTACCCAATCAAAGAATAAAGCGGCACAAATGTATGCTGAGTCAAGAAGCGTTGGAAATTTATAAACATCGTATACTGTTGAATTAGACTTAGTAAAAATTCAACGAGTGAAAGTATTTGAAATGATTTAAAAATCAATTCCCCTTTTACGCTTAAATACCATCAGATAAAATAGCGATCGAAAATTGTATTTAAGTCACATATAATCATGCGTTGAAAAATATGTTACGGTTGCGTGACAGCAACCAATGACTACCTGTTATTCTTGGTGCGTGCAAGTCGCATGTCTTAATAACTGCAGGTAATACAAAATTAATGTTCGACAACTACTGAGGCGTATTCAGCATCATGCACATATTTAACATTTTCCGATTTTACTTAGACCGTGTTATACAAATTAGACGCACGAGAGTTGTTTTCTTTTATTTGTTTTCATTTTTTTTTCATATTGTGATGATATTGTAACTGATACTGAAAAGACTGATAATCTTACAATATGAAGACAAAAAACAACAAAACAACAACACTCAGAGTGGCAACAACATCTGTTGTATTGTGGTAAACAAACTCTCATACCACAGTTCAAAAGATTCGGAATGCTGAATATTAGAATTCATAGCAGATTCAAAATCAACCAGAAACATCTAATTCTGAACCAAGTGTCCCCTTCTCAAGCTTGATTTCACAAAATGTCCGTGAGCTGGAAAAGTTAGATGTAAAATAGGTGATAGGTCAAGTTTGTAGACTGATTTCTTTGCAGACATGTTTCGATCGCTATTGTATTTCGATGTTATATAAAGTATTACGCCTAAAATTAATTTTATAAAATGGACAATAGTATTACTGCATGGTATGTATATACATGTAACATGAAATGAACATTTCTTTGTGTGTGTATAAACAATATTGCATGTTAGGGTTAGAATAACTTACTTATTGTACAACAAACCATAGATTCCATGAATCTAGTGAATGGATCTCTACATGGTCAGTTCGATTTTATATTGTGCAAGGTTGTACACAGTTGATGAAGATTTAATACATTTAAATTTATAATGAATTTTCAATGAAAGATGGGTGTAGTATATTTTTAATTGTCTGATTTTAATGAACATGTGGTTTAGTTAATTGTTTTTTGTATCAGTCAGAATCAAACCTTTGTTACCTTATGAAATTTGATTATGTTGTATTTATATTTGATTTACATGCCAGCGATGACACATGGTTAATAAAATATAGTCTATTCGGCTCTCTCATACATTTATGCAAATTAAGAGTGCTTGGTCCCCTTTAGTATTAAGTTTATTTGTTTTTATTATTATATCTTGTAGAATTGACATTATATTTTTGTTCTTGTATTATCATTTTATTCAGATTTATCACTGTATTATGCATTTCCTTTATTATGTTCTGTAGTCAAACATTAAAATATCCTGTGCAAAATTTAGTTATATTACATAATGTAGATACTTTATCTTGTTACTTATCATTTAAGCTTGGGTCTTTGAGAAACACTGTTCCTGAAAATGCATGGATAAATCAATTAGTTTAGGTCAATTTAGTGAGTTCGACTAGTCATAGAACAACAGAGCTATTTAACTCTAGTACATGGCTTCGTTTAATCTTGCTTCCCAAAGTTGTGTAGGTCAAATGAAAATAGAATAACGAAATAATATTGCATAATATAATAAGATAATAGTTAAGATAAAATAAATGTTTAGAAACTATTAAATCTTTAAATGATTATATATATAGATATTAATTTTTCTCTGAAAAAGTGATTGTTGAATTTGATAATATATCAATGTAAAACAAATTGTTTTCTTGTCGGTACTATTCCAAATATCTAGAGTCTACAAGAATAGATTTGAAGAGTCATTCTTACCTAAATGAAGGCAACTCTGATTAAAAATTAAACACAAAGCGTATCATTCTAAAAAAATAAAAAAATAATAAAAAAATGGCCCGTCATAATAGAGTGAACAATTGTGTGGTACGGATTATTTATAATGCTAATATGTGTAAAATTTCAATCAAACATTTCAGAAGTATTGTTATTCTGTATATCTCTATTTTCCTGGAACTCGATTTTACGACGTCTAAGATTACAACAAAAGTTTTTTCATCGCTCATAGATCAATCTGCATTGTTAATCTTCCCTCGGATTCCCGTGGAGAGCAACAATCTATCCATATAGCTACATTCTAGAACTTTATTCTTTGGCATCCATAATGAAGAATAATAACATAAGGACCGCAATAACTAATCGGTTATGCATAGACGCCGCAAGTGGTAATATTAATGTACGATTTTCTTTCAAAATCTTATAGATATATTATGATGTTTTTGTGAAATATGCAATAAATTTTGATGAAGAAATGCTATAAGAGAAAATTATCTTGGAGGAAAAGGCGTTGAGATATTTGTCTCTTTGGTTATAGCCGCCTGTTGAGTCATTTATCACGTAAAATGACATGAAATTTAAAGCGCTAGGAAAATATGCGAATTTAAAAAGAAAATTATTGAATTTTTAATGGATAAATGATAACAATGGCTGAACTTAGATGTAGTTTACAGACAATTAAAATACAAGCAAAGGTAAATACCATAGGGAAGAAAAAAAGATAAGAAGAATGCCATTTAAAGGATAGTTTTCCATTGCTTGAAGATATTTTGTACATTTTACAACTTTTAAAAAAGTCTGTGAAAAGAAAACAAACACTTTACTGAACTTTAGACATATATTAAGTCTTCTTCATAAAAACAGCAACGTTTGAAGTAAAGTGAAGTAAGCCCGTTTAATAACAGCGCTAAACTGAGCGCGACTTAAATGTGGAAAATTTTTACCGGAAGATTAAGTAAATTCAAAAAACTTTAAATACTCACCAAGATTGTGTAAGCAAGGCAAAAGGAAATAGAACTGCCATCACTGACTTTGTCACTAGGAATGAAACTCACGTTTGTGCTAGTCATGAAACCTTCTCAAACGCACTGTCAACAACATCATGTGGGTAGTCTTTCTTGAAACGCAACCTTTTCAAAGAATCGTTAAAAGTAAAGTAACTTCGTCGGAAAAATACAGCGATATAGCGATATACAACGATATACAAATAGTTCAAATACTGATTGTTATTGTGTCTAGTGTATTATGTTGTACATTTACATATAAACTTAAGAAATCTGTGAAATTAATTTAATAGAAGGATAAAAATTCTTCAAGGTATTTATGAAATAATTAAGTCATTAAGGGAATGGTTCCAAATGCAAAATATGTCATCAAGAAAAACTTAACCTATAAATGAAACTAAAGCGGGTTGTTTAATTTTGTCAAATTTCAGTTTTTTAAGAAGCATTTGAATAAAGTTTAATGTCTATACATCATTTTTGTTAATCTGTAATGTTATAAATAATTTATTATTCTTTCTTCCATTTTGCTTGAAACTTAAAAATATATTTATATATATATATATAAGTATCCAGCCTGCGCAGCAAGGCATTGATTTTATTGGTAATGGGAGTGCAGATTATCCCACTGGCTCAATGATAGATGCTTCCGAGAAAGATTTAGGCCCGCCATAATTGTCTCTCACCGAAATACCCTACTAAATAATCAAATGAAAAATAGCCTATTCGCGTAATTTATATAATCGTCGCGATATACTGAGTTTTCGATATTTGTTGCAGATACTTGAGACCATATTCTCTCCATTTTACTAAACAAAAACTAAAGGGTGGTATAAATATACGAGAAATCGATGAATAAAGGAAAAACAGGGACGGATATCGTATACTGAAATCACGACAACCTAGTAAAATAAGTCGCAACACTGACGACATAGAAACAAGAATGTTATCGTAAACTGTTGACTATAAGAATGACTCGTATACAGGACGCGGTATATATGAGTACAAAACACAGACGTGGTGGAATAATGCACGGAGGGGCACCTGGGGACTTCCTCCATAAGTCACCTGTGCCGGAGTGATGTTAAACCCAATAAGAACAAAAAGAAAACATATCGTCAATGTTTTGACGAATCGCTGAAGTCTCACACGATACACGTAGCGATTCCATAAATTTAATTTTTCATATTTGCCGATTAATAATGTAAATGCTTATTTTTTTATACACTCGTCAGGAGCAAACTTCGTATTTACAGAACAAAGTCTTTTGAAAGAAAAAAATATCTATCCCGTTTGCAACTGAAAGAATAATGTGACAGAAATGAATGTTGATATATAAGAAATATGAAAAAAAAACGCATATTGTTGAACTAACTAATGTTACTTTCAGTCAAAGTTTAACGAGTGTTGGCAAGGAACGATTTAAAATCAATGCCTTTTGTGTTTAGATACCATGAAATAAAATAGCGACTGATACCACACCTGCTGATGTTGTATTTAAATTACATGTAATCATGTATCGATAACTGTGTTACGGTTGCTTGACAATGACCAATGGCTACCTATTACTATTGGCGCGTACGAGTCGCGTGCCGAAATACATTCACTCATTCAGGTGAAATCTTAAAGAAATTGTAAGCAAGCTGTCTTTAAAGGCTTTGGCATTGCATCTTGTGTATTGTCATTTTATCGGATAAATATGTTTGATTAAACGTTAGATTAATTGTTAAAAATTCTTTATTATATTCTCATTTTATAATATAATATTATTGCTATTCATACAGAAGAAAGACAAACCTGTTTAAATCGGCTGGTATAACCTATATCAAAATGAATAGTATTTATCATATAACGTTTGTTTATGGAATTATTTTTGGCTAAAATATCTCTTTTGCAACGCAGATATTAAAATATGCCTCTTATAACAGAGTTAAAAGCTAAAAAAAAAATTTCCTAACGAAATAAGATAGAAGTACCTTATGTCTCATCATTTTACTCCTTTTTAAAAAAAGTCAAAAAAGTCATAATGAAAACGATTAAGTTTGAACCATTTCGCGTATAGTTAAGAAGACTAGAAAACATAATAAAAAATAGTTATTATATCTACTTCATTAAATATTCGTCATTGTTTTCTCGAAGTATTTGTCCAATTATTCTCAACACTAAAGATGTGTGAAACTTCTTTCTTTTTATCCTTTCGTGTTATTTTTGTCGGATTTTTGAAAGCTATTTTAACTTTCAATAATAATTCTTGTTTTTTTATTATCTAAGGCTAGTGTAATAACTTTGATCAGGCCAGCTATAAATGTATACATTATAAACTTTTAAACTTTTGAAATTGTTTACAAGACTCATAGTCAGCTTTTGTGATAATGAATTACCTTGAAGGGTCAGTGACTTGTAAAACACAAAATGAAAATATCGGCAGAAGTGTCAAGACCGTCAACAAGAGCCGGTACATTTGCATACCACAGCTTCTACCCACTCGGATAATAAGAACGACTCTTGTTGGATAAAGTAGCACGTATATTTCGCTTATTTCAGCTAAAATATAACAAATGAAAGAAATGTGAAAATCTCCAAATTAGGCAAGCAACATTATATCCATTGGCAATGATAACACCAAACTCTTGAGAATATAATCAACACCTTCATAAAACAGGAGTAAATGCATGGCGTAATTGTCAGGTTTCTACCAGAAGGGCCTTTTGAATTATAAGAACCATCTGCGAAATTCATCTAATTCTAAGCCAAATGTCCCTTGCTCACAAGACGTCGTCATTGGAAGCAGCTTTATTCCCTTTAATATCACTCCGTTAAAGAAGTAGGCCGTTAAATAGTCGTTTATATGTCTATAATAGGAGAAGACGCTATTAAACCTTTTCTCAAATAGTCCGAAGCTAGTATTTCTAGTTTAAGAAATTTCAGAGACTTGGGAAATCATAAACGATTTATGGGTTCATCGTCTTAGCAGCGGGTCCCATTTCGTGGGATTCACTACATAATCACCAGCCAAATTCAATCAAGCTACAGTGATTTGTAGATTACAGTTATCGAAAAGTGAAAGTGCAAAATAAAAGTGCTGACGTAGTTAGAAAAGCAGCAGTTTGGAAGTTGTAAACTAGAATGCTAATTCGTTTACAGTATTAATCATCACCCATTAATGTACTATAAGCTATGTCCACGACAATAGTATATTTCAAATGTTATAGTAATATCATACAATTCCATTCTGAATACAAATGAACAAATCAAAATGGCGGGGTGTGTGACATGTGATGTTGCCTTTTGCCCTTTTGTTTATTTTGCTCTTCTGTAGGTTCTGAATTTATTTAGATTGTTTGTCTCATGCATTTTGTCCGAAGAGCTATGGAAAAAAACAAGAGTTTTTACTAAACATATGTATTCATTTTTTTCCCAGGAAAACGGATGGTATGTTTACATTATTTCTATATTGTAACGTCTTTAAACTAGAGATATTATACAATTATGTGGATTTATCGACCTTATAAAAGTGATATCGACCAAGGGCGCTGCCCAATGTTGATATCGCTTTTATAAGGTCGATAAATCTATATATCGACCGGACCTAAAAGGCAACAATTGTTTTATTATTAAATCCAGTCTAAGTATTAAAATCAAATACAAATATCTGCAGTCTTTGGTATTTTTTCGTAGTAAATTGTTTACGACGTCGCATTGTTTTGACGTCAAGCCGTGATGACGTCACAGTTGTTATGTTTATTGTAATAGTTTCATATAATAAGTGTATGAAATAAAAGCTCTTAATTCTCGCTTATCTCCTTTGAAGTAACGTAACTCTAGATATGTTTAAACATTATTAATGTGCAATAATGTTGACGAATCATTGGTTGTTTCATAGCCAATTATGTAAACAATAAGCCTGTAGATCATATGCAAAGAAATCTGAAAAGAGACCAGTTGGAATCAACAAAGCGAAATGGCAGCCAACTTGGTATGATTGAGTCTGTTCATGTGATGTAGTGGGAAGTGCATTATATATCATGTATTTGGTTTCAGTGGAAATCAATTGTAAAACTGCACGAAGCTCCATGGTCTTGTCTTTTTACAGCCACACGGCACTTTGAGTCTTCTTTTTGAAAATTAAGTAAATCTGTAAGTAGATATTTTGGATGTCTAAAACGCAACCTAAAACCTAATTGATCTCAGTTCAAATTTTTAAACACTGAAACAAAGTCTTACAGAATTCCAGACCGTCCTTATTATTCATTTGCAGTTTCATTCGTTGTGCACATAATCACTTTTGATGGACTGCAACATATGAAAGGTATCAGATTTGCACTAAAATACAGAAATTAGTGTTATTTACGGGAGAAGAATATGCCCTCTTTGTCGCTGCTGCTGTAAAAATAACTACACGGTGTGAAGTTATAAAACGCAATATAAGATTTGTGGCAACAGTATCTGACATCCTTTCATGTCTGTTTTCACAGGTTTTGTCTTTCAAAGATAGAAACACAATTCTCTAGGGATTGGACAACACGTTATGTGTGTGCGTTGACAATTAATTACCCACTAACGGTACTGTAACTTTCTCAACAGTATTAGGACTTTTTAGATCGCAACTGTAGAATCCTCTTTTGGAATATTTATTTTGAATATTATTTATATGGTGCATTTATTTTTGTTTTGTTTTTAACCATTTAGAATTAGTAACATTGTCTTTTACACGCTCTCAATGATTAAAATGAAATCTATCACACTTTCTGATTTAAAAATGTGGAAAATTCATCCAGTTTCCTTGAACAGTGGAGTGTTTCTTGTTATATTCTATGTCTGATATTTCAATATTTATTACCCTCTTCTATATCAGAATTGCTCGCAGTTGTCTTTGAGTTAAACACTGTAAAATATTAATATTAAATGATGTATGGTAATGTAACTATTAATGAATTTGGCAACAAAGCCCAAAGTCCATGACGTAGCTGTATATTCTAATGACGCTTACCGTTTAACTAAACTTGTATTGACCGACTATTTTACAACAATATTTGTTCTTGTTTAAAGCAAAAAATTTATAACAATACTGTCATTCTATATACCACACTCTTCATCAGTAAAAATTGAAATGCACATATTTTTAAACCTTTGAATCTCAATTTTCCTTTGTCCCCCGTTTTTATTTTTACGACTCGCGCGTTTATCAAATTGTATTTGTTAATTTTCTCAGCAAAAACTTATCCCGTAAGGCTATATTTTGGAACCTTATTCGCTAGTATTTATAACGAAAAATAATTGCTAAGGCAGCGGAATAAATAATGAGGCATGCATAGACACCATGCATGACGCTATAAACAAGCTATCTTCCTTCTATAAGTTCAGAATCAATATATATATAACGCCTTTGTAAAATCTGCGTTAATTTCTTATAAAGGCATGCTATAAGAGGAAACTATCGTGGACGAACATGTAATGAAATATTAGACCTTCTCTGGACATTGCCGCCTGTTGACCTATTCATCACGTTAAATGACGCGGTATAAATGTGACTTTACATGAAAGCAGTCGGCTGATATTAGATGTAACTAACGGTATAGAACGGAAAAATAAAAGGGACAACTTCAGAGGATTTAAATTCTGTAGCTTGATGATTATGAAAGACTTATATAATACAGGACGCGAGTTGAACACACGTAAATTCCAATTTTTCTTAGCGATGTAAATTTAAAGGATTGGATGATTTTCTCACTGTTACGTGACGATAAAATAGAAACCAGTATTGTACTGTGTGACTTAAAATGTATTCAGGGTCTTTTTAAGTATACATAGCAATATTCGAAACATACAGTCCGAAAAGGCAATATTTTTCATATTTGACCCGAGTCCGAAATATCCATATTATTTCATTTTGGATGGGGCAACTCTTCCGATTCCTTAATGCAAAGTGTCGTTCGGGATTACTCCCCTTGTATAATGCATTTTATCTGTAAGAGTATCTACACGAAATAGGAAGTGACTACTCAGTGTTTCATGTGAAGTAGTCCAAACTGTAGTTCCATGTTGTTGATGAAATATGGTATAATGAGTAATATAAGGATATGGCAGTTATACTTTTGGCTTAATTTTATGGCTTATTGCGTTGACTATGTTGTCTATATAGGCGTAACTGCTAAACGGCAAATTTCATGAGAGCATTTTCAGAGGGTGATGTTTTTCAGACCAGATTATTTTTCTTATATGTAATTTAACATCTCTATATAAAAAGACATGTTATAATAATTGGCTATATATGGTTTTCATATCATTGAATGTTTTAATGTACTGAAAATGAGGTTTCAATATTTAATTGTTTGTATTACATAAAGAAGGAAATGAACATAATGACACCAGTAAAATAAAAAGCTGTGATAACTCTCTTATTTCTGAACGAAACATATGAGCCGCACCATGAGAAAACCAACATAGTGCGTTTGCAACCAGCATGGATCTAGACCAGCCTGCGCATCCGCGCAGTCTGGTCAGGATCCATGCTGTTCACTTTCAAAGCCTATTGCAATTAGAGAAACCGTCAGCGAACAGCATGGATCCTGACCAGACTGCGCGGCTGCGTAGGCTGGTCTGGATCCAAACTGGTCGCAAACGTACTATGTTGGTTTTCCCATGGTGCGGCTCAAATTATCATACGTGTGATCACTTAGTTTTTTGTTAGAACATTTTCTGTCCGATGATCATGGTTTCAGTTAAAAATTTGATGAAAAGTCGTTCCACTCTTTTGATACTATTAGAAAAAAAACAACATGTTAACGCAGACATCTGACATTAACATACACATTATTTAGAGAAAAATAACTTCTAATGTTTGTGGTAAGGTATTGAGAACTGTTTCCAGTCGTCATTTCAAATGTTTGAATATTTGTTATTCTGTCACTTTTCCCTACTATGGTATGAAATAAAAAGGTAATTGTACACTGTTGACTACAATACTGAATTCAATTGGACTTTATTTCCCTTGCACTTTTACAATTTAGTGGAATTGAAAACGGCTTGAGAAGTATTATAACTTTTATTCTCAACAACTAAAAATATGATATACATATCTGTATATGATTTACCTTTGTATCACTGCATCTAATACGTTAGTCAACTTATTTTCTTGAAAATAAAACACTTCTAACAATTCGACACAAAGTATCGCACAATATTTAAAAGTGAAAATATTACATTTGCGCTTATAAAAAAGTATAGCATTTGTGTTCCAGTATAACTAGAATTATAAATCACAGCTTTTAAATTTTTCAGAAAATTTAATGCTTTTTATGTGGGTTGACCCTATATAATATATGTTATGGTAATCGAGTTAACACATAATACTTAAAATATATAATAAAAGAATTCAAATCGTGCAACATTTTATTCAATGTAAAACTTAATATAGAGCTTCATAAAAAGGAGAAAATGGCACATTAAGAGCCTTTTGAATTATTTGGACCATCTGTGAAATCCATCCGATACTGAGACAAATGTCCTCTGTTCACATGACACCGTCTATAGAAGCATCTTTATTCAGCTAACTGTTCTTGCGTTAAAAAAGTAGGCCGTAAAATGATCGCCGTAGAATGATCAATCATATGTCTGTCTTAAAAGGAGACACCATTGAACCTTTTTGTCTCAAATCATCCGACACTTTTATTAATAGTTTTAGAATTTAACGATTAATGAGTTCTTCATCTTGACCACGTGTTTCATTTCGTGGGGTTCATTAAATAATCATCATTCAAAAGTGTTTTGTGTCAAAGCGAAAATACAAAATATGT
Organism: Mercenaria mercenaria; assembly: GCF_021730395.1. Taxonomy (NCBI): domain Eukaryota; kingdom Metazoa; phylum Mollusca; class Bivalvia; order Venerida; family Veneridae; genus Mercenaria; species Mercenaria mercenaria. The sequence continues at coordinate 55,588,941 of NC_069366.1, forward strand.
AAGACCATCAGATATTACATTGTAAATAAGAGTTCTAATTCGATTATTATAAGGATATGGTCAAAGCAATTTGAGGTTTAGACTACTTATGAGTCCAAACAATCTAAAGGCGGATGAATATGCGAAAAGCCCCATACTTAAATATTTTTTCTGAAGAAACGGGTTCGGCTAGTTGTACAAAAGAATAGGTACAAAAATGGGTTTAGCGTTTAAATTGGTTGTATTCTACTTAAAGGGAAAGACAATGTTGTTTTGATGTTAGTTCCATGTGCTGAGATTTCTTTATTCATGAAGTGAAAGACTTTTCAAAATTGACTTAAAAATAAGAAAGTTTTGAGCATTGAAATATTTGATCAAAATAGCGGCCATTTTGTTTCCATGGCAACAAAAAACAAAAATGGTGGATTTATTAAATTTCTTGACACATATTTGAACTGTATTTACTTATTTCTGTAAAATAATTTCTCTATTTTTTCCAGCTATAATGAAAGAAATTACCATGTTTTACATCTTACACTCAAGAAACATAAAATTAATCTATTTAAAAGGTTATTTGCTAAATAAAGAATTCAGCAGTGTGTAAATGACGTCATAAACACACAAAATGGCTGCCTCCATGATCAGCAATTTTCTTAAATTTCAAACAGCCATGTCCTTTTCAAATGTGGTCCAATGTTTTACATTGTTTCTTTTTAAATGAATATGATTCTAACAAAGTACAATACTGACTAGAGATTCTTTGTTCATTGACTGTTTTAATGATTATGAGCATGGTTTGTTACTTTTCAAACGTGGACGTAAAGGAAACATTTTAGCTACTCAATGTCGAAGATCAAATAGATTAGTTTAAAGCAACAGAAGATCTTTAAGGCATAGGTTTGATTGAGGAATAATGAAGTCACGACACGCACTTCCCTTTAAGTTTGAATTAACTTTAAATTTGGCTTTAGGAGACGCATGACCGTTACTTTGTAGATATTTATAGATAATTTACCAAACAGATTGAAATCAGATATATCAGTAACGCTGAAAATAAATCAAGGCTTTGATATTTTCCTTTTTAATCATAAAACGCAAGCAAGCTTCGATTTGACTGAGTCTGTTCATGAAAAATTGAATAGACTCCATGATCCCAAAGAAACAGAAAATATAAGAATACTATGTACGTGGAGACATTTTATTGGCTACAAAACGGCACCTAAAGACTGCTAGTGTTATGATAGTAAATAAAATCTGTAAGATCATTTGCAAACAGAACGCTACCGAGGAAACTATATACAGGCTCGGTTTGATAATGTTTGATCAGAAGACGTAAATTCAGTTTATTTGCGTTTGTAACTGTATTTGTTAGCACATTATTGGTTTGCATTGAGCGTGTGAATTCCCCACCCCACCACGAACACACAGAAATGAATTATTGATAAAGAACATTTTTCAGAGATTCACTCTGTCTTCTACCCACTGCTGATGTACCTGGTGCACAGACATAAAACGCAATGAATGAATCAAACTGTTAATCAAGTTTTTGTAATCTTGGAGACAAAAACATGCCTCCCATGTGAAAGCTCAATAATTTGTAAAATCGATCGTTTACGATTAAAATGCCGAAGCGTTTTCATGATACACAAAGACACTAATAGAAACTTATGCCCGCCGTGCTAAACGATATCTTGATTGTTCTTGAGCGCAACAATGAGTTCGACACAAAAAAGACTCAAAATTGGTTTAAAATGGTAAACTTTATGACGCATGGAACGCCCGAGACCCAATCATTACGTCATTTCTGACGTCACATTTGACACCATCACTAATGCAAGTGACATTCATATTAATAACATTTAGTTACAATAAAGATTACGTATTAGGATACGGTTTTGACCCGATTGTCAATCCGTTTCACAATTTGATAAAAAAAATGCCCGGATACAAAATCTATTTTTATTAAAATTTACTCCTTTGACATTGTCGGCTGTTGAACCATTCACCACGTTAAGTGATGTGAAATTCACGGCACACGAGAAGACTGTCAACTTAAGTTGGGAATTGAAGTTTGTATTGATAAATGAAAACGAATGACTGATGTAAGTTGTAATTGTTGGATGATCAAAATGTAAACAATGATAAATACGTTTTATTGCAGGGAAACTTCAAGCAAATTGAATAATTTTGCTTTATTGCCAACTTTTAAAATGTGTTTCTTTAATGTTGTTCTAATGATTTGTCACACTTTCTTTCTCTCAAACTCGGAAATGAAGGAAAAGAAATTATCCCATTAGTACTATGATAAATGTTTTCGAGGAAGGTTAAGGTCTTCCATGATAACTCTTCGCCAATCTTATCGTACTAAATTTTCCTATGAAAAAGAAGTATATTCATCATGGTAGATAAATTAATGCGATATATTGCGAATAGTTGAACCCCCGCTTCTCGTCTTGATTGATCGTAATTATAGGGGTTGAGGATTCGCAGGTATAAGTATATAAGAACTTGTGGCTTAAACGAAGAATTTATGTAAATAATTAAGGCCGCCATAATGTATTAAATTCACGACAGTTTGTTCAAGTATGCAACATTGACGACTAAAAAATATCTTTATCTGTTGACGGATCATAAATGAGCCGCGCCATGAGAAAACCAACATAGTGGCTTTCCGACCAGCATGGATCCAGACCAGCCTGCGCATCCGCGCAGTCTGGTCAGGATCCATGCTGTTCGCTAACAGTTTCTCCAATTCCAATAGGCTTTAAAAGCGAACAGCATGGAGCCTGACCAGACTGCGCGGATGCGCAGGCTGGTCTGGATCCATGCTGGTCGCAAAGCCACTATGTTGGTTTTCTCATGGCATGGCTCAAATAGATTCAGATATTAGATGACTCAAATATCTAGTGAATAAATACGAAGCATCAACTATCGTGATTTGATCAAGTTATACATTTCAAAGATAATGCTTTTAAGAGAGAACGCTGAAATCCCTCCAAAAAAAAAAAATATTTCAACATCTCCAAGATATATTTGAGTATTAGAAACTTGCAAAAAGTCCCATACTGTTAAACTATATATTTTTTAGGAAAACTTCAACAAGTATTGTCCCGGGACGAGTTCAAATCAATAGTTTTGATGAGTTTAAATACCATCAGATGAAATAGCGATAGAATACACACCTGCTGATGTATTTAAATTAGATTTAATCATGCATTCCTTTACGTTCAATGACTGCCTGTTATTCTTGGTGCGTGCGAAATAAATTCATGCAATGCAAATGTTCAACATTCTGAAAGAAATTACTAGTACGATGTCTTTAAATATTGAGGTTTTGAAGGGTGTACACTGTCGGTTTATCAATAACTTCGTTTGATGAAATACCCCGATGTGTATAATTTTACTGCACTTGGTCAATAGTACTTCTTTATCATATTCTCATTTTATATGGTATTGCTATTGTGAATAATACTGGAAAAAGGTTAAATATTTATCCACTAGTTTAAATGGCCAGTGATATTACACAAAATAGTACGATTTTGGTCGCGTTGTTATTCACTTATTCACATATATCGCATTGGATGGTATATTGTTCAAAAGAACAAAACTTATAATTAGTATAACAACAATTAGTCCAAGAAGAGATTTTTCAAAGTCGACACATTGCAATTAATTTTTTTTTGAAAGTTAAAGACATGATTAGAAGATCTTTTTGAAGCTTCAAAAACAATCGAGAGTCCCTTTATGAGAGGTAATGGATACTGCAACATCTCTCATGCCCCCATGCGCCGACATTCAGATCTATCAATTAATTTCAAAAGCATTACAACGAAGACTTACATAATCCTTTCAATGTGGGTCCTTTTTGATTCTTTTCAGATGATCTGATGTGCATATCATCATGTTGAGTGCAGATACATGAAATATATTAAATTTCCTGAGTACAGAATTAAATGTGTTACTTACGGGAAAAAATGGCCGATACGTTCATTGTTCTTGCCCACTGTTGCTTTACAAATTAATACAATATAGTAGAAAATCCTGTAAAACACATGTCTTTTAAACATTTTAAAAAATGTGGGCAATTGTGTATCAAAGTTTTCCCCGGAACCATGGGGTGATCTTTTTTAATGTTTACGACGTCTACAATTGCAGTAAATGTTTTTAATTGCTCTTAGATCAAACTACATCTTTAATTTTCTCTCGATTTCCCGTAGAGAGCAACAATTTATCCATTAAGCTACATTCTGGAACCTTATTCTTTGGCATCTAAAACGAAATATATTTGTTATATCAAGGTTATGCATAGAATCTACAAGAGGTAGTATTGACGTAACATTATCCTTCAATAACTCATACGTGTCATATAAAACATTCGTGAAATATGTGATAAACTGTGACGAAGAAATGCTATAAGTAAAGCAGTCTTTGAAGAATGAATGACCGCCTGTTGAGACATTCCCCACGTTAAATGACTGAAACTTGAATTTTTGATGTATAAGTAAAAAAAATGACAAATATTAGATGTATTGATACAGACAATAATAAAAACGCATTACAGTGGGAAAAGATAAATTAAGCAGATTTCCATGCCTTGAAATTGTTTATTGATACGCTGTAGGTTAAACCGCTTTTTTATCAGCATCTTAAGATGCATTAGTTGTCGCTTTTCCATTTGGATACCAACGTTTATTTAGTTAGTTAAAAATACAGAGACATATTCTAATAATTCAAATAGAAATAACTTTCAAGCTCTGTTTCACTATTTTTCATTTTTGATACTCGGCACGAAAAATTAAAAACAAAAGACCTTTTCCCAAAATTCTAGTCATTAAAATCTGTAAAAAGATCCTTTGGAAGTAAATAATGCAATCAAGAAGAATAATAGCGGACTCGGTTTGATTACGTCTGTTCATGAGAGGTAATGAAATGTGCAACACCTCTCACACCCACTAGCACCGGCTTAAGCGGAACTCTATTACACATATGTTGAATGTACTCCATGATCCAAAAGGACCAGAAAATATAACAACACTGAATTCTAACCGCTGTGTAGCAAATGGTCTTACTCAACAGAAAGGTAGTTTTAGCAGCCTTTTATAAATTAGTGGCATCAGCAATGAATTTGTCCAAGTATAAAATTTTGCCGCATGATCTCTTTCGACCAAAAAAAAAATCTTGTTAAAGATAATGTAAGAATTATGCATGTTTTATATTTCTATGTTCATCAAGGTTTTGATGGTAGTTTTTTTAGCTTATTGTAATAATGCCCGATAAGAGAATTAGCTGCAGTACAAGTATGTACTGGAAGCTAAGTCTTTGATCTAACTATTGAAGGTCAAGACAAATTGATTATTTGTAAGACTTTCTGGTTGTTTATTTTTTGTATTGTTTCAGGTGTGGTTGCACATGTCTCCAGTTCTCGGTCCACTTGCCACAAGCCGTTACAGTTTTACAATCAAAACTGACACTATTACGAGCTGTTACATCGCCAGCGAAAAGTGCTTTCGTGAGATATTCTTATGAAAGAAATACTGTATTGCACGTAGTAGTAGTCTGATATTTATTTGCCTGATCTCTATCGGATCCTAATCCCATACTTGTGGCTGGGTCAGCCATCTACAGTATTACCTTAGAAGTTAAGTAGCTCTCAAACGTATTCATATAAATGCTGTATTTCGGTTGGTCTGATCTCTTGGGTCTAGCTGCTGTATGGTCAGGTGCCAGCAGTATATCTTAACTAGATTTTATAAGAAGTTTATAAGTCGTGGGACTCCAAAGTTGCATTCCTAACCTTCCTTGAACATGTGACCAAGTTCTGTCATACATTAAATCTAAATCAGACTTAGCTGATGTTGCAATGTTTTCGGAAAAAGACGTGTAATGATATGTTTTTGTTGTTGTTACTATTATTATTATCCTTTACAAAGTTATTTTCTTTAATGGAATGTAAAACTTTATAGATATAAGATCTTCTCAATATAATATATAACTAGGCTATTAAAACAGTACCTTGAACTGCAATGTTGTATTCGGCTTGAGTTGATTTTGAGGGACCTCTGTGGCCGAGTGGTTAAGGTCGCTTACTTCAAATTACTTGTCTCTTATCGATGTGGGTTCGAGCCTCACTCGGGATGTTGAATTCTTCATGTGAGGAAGCCATCCAGCTGGCTTACGGAAGGTCGTTGGTTCTACTAAGGTGCCCGCTCGTGATGAAATATTGCACGGAGGGGTACCTGGGGTCTTCCTCCACCACCAAAGCTGATAAGTCGCCATATGACAAATAATTGTTTTCGGTGCGACGTTAAACCCAACAAAATAAAATAAATAAAATATGAGTTGATTTTGCCAGGCCTGGACCCCATGAGGCTCTTGTATCATTGCTGATCAAATTAGTGCTTTAATAATCCGTTTATTATTTACATATGCCTATACCGTGTGTTATATCTGCCAAACTTGACTATAATTTTAAACAAAAAGGGACTGAAAACAATTTTAAAATGGTGAACTTTCTGACATACGGAACGTCAACACGCCATGATTCCGGACCTCAAATTCGACGCAACAAGCAAAGCAAGTAGTCCCACTATTGAATTTGTCTTATTTGCTACAGTTTGATCAATGTGATGTCGGCATTAACTTGTCTTAGTTACAATAAAGATTACCTGTCATATCAGAATTCTAGTATACAGTTTATTGCCTGACCCAACTTCTACAAATAATTCAGTGCCAGTATTTGTTAATATTTTAACATAACTTGCTGCAGTGTGTCAGTATGTCACTCTTTTCATAAAAGATCAAAACACATATATGTTAGAAACTTCGAAGAGTTTATTCAATTCCTGGGTCATGGTGTGTTTGTGTTATGTTTACAATGTCTCAGATTCCAACAAAGATTTTCAGCGCTCATATATTAAACTATAGTTTTTATTTTCTCCAGAATTCCCAATATTCCAGAAGAGAGCGACAATATATCCATATAGCTACAGCTAGATTTGGAAATTTTAGAATTTATTAAAGGTCCATCAGGTTTTATGTTAAAACAGACGAAACAGCTGTCCAAATTACATTGTTAGAAAAGTGCTATTTCAAATACTGCACATGGACTGTTATGCCATAAAGGGAGTTAATCAAAAACATTAGATTCATACAACAAATTAAGATCATTTATATTCATAACCGAAAATGTGGCTTTCATTTTAAGCATGGGCTTTACGGGCCTGATTAAATTAGCAAAGCAGTAGCTAATCTGTTACGCATAGATGCCGAACGTGGTAATAGTACATACTATTTTCCTTTAATTAACTCATACATATCATAAAATACTTTTTAGAAATCAGCTGAAAAATTGGATAAGATATGCTATGACAAAAAATAAACTATTTATCCAAAAATATATTCCTTGGACACTGGGCTGTTAAGCCTTTCACCACGTTAAGTGACATGAAATTTACGACATACTGGAAGACTGCCTTCTTAAACAGGAAATCGAAGTTTGAATTAATGAATAAAAACTAATGACTGACGTAAGATGTAATTATTGGATGATCAAAATGTAAACAATGATTAATACGTCTTACTACAGTTGAACAAGGATAACTTCAGACAAATAAAATAGTTTTGCTTCAATTCCAACTTTAAAGATGTGTTTCTGTGATGTGGCTGTAATGATCGGTCACACTTTTCTTTGTCTAAAATTCATTAATAAATAGAAAGCGAAAATTATCCCATTGATACCATGATAAATGTTTTCGAGAAAGATTAAGGCCCTCTGATAACTCTTCACCAATCGTATCGTAGAAAATATTCCTATGAAAAATAGTATATTCTCTTAATTTATATAATCATGATATATAAATTAACAGGATATATTAATTCGAATATTTTAGCCCATGCCGCTCATCTTGATTGATCGTTATTATAGGGTTTGAGGATCGGCAGGTATAAATATAAGAAATTGTGGCTTAAACTAAGAATTTATGTAAATGAGGCCGCCATAATGTACTAGATTCGACAGTCTGTTAAAATATGCAACATTTACGACCAAAATAAGAAAAAGAAAAAATATCGTTCATAAAAAGATTCAGATATGAGATGACTTGAATAACGAAATATGTTATCAACTATCGTGATTTGATCAAGTTATACATTTCAAAGATAATGGTTTTAAGAGGGGACGCTGAAAACCCTATCAATGAAAAATATTTCTGCCTCTCAAAGATTTTATATCTCAGGACATAATGCAATATTAGAAACTTGCAAAAAGTCTTAAAATGTTAAACAATATTTTATGAAAGCTTCAACAAGTGTAAAATCGGGACGAGTTAAAATCAATATTTTTAATGAGTTTAAATACCATCAGATAAAATAGCAATAGAAACCACACCTGCTGATGTTGTATTTAAATAAGATTTAATCATGCATTGAGAATTCCTTTACGTTCAATGACTACCTGTTATTCTTGGCGCGTGCGAGTCGCGTTCCGAAATAAATTCAGTTAAAGCAAATATTCAATATTCTGAAAGAAATAACTTGTACGATGTCTTTAAATACTGAGGAATTGAAGCGTGTACACTGTCGCTTTATCAATAACTTCGTTTGATGAAAACGTTAATTTGTCTTTTATCCCGATGCCAATAATTGTACTGCACATGTCCAATAATACTTCTTTTAACATATTCTCTTATTATATTGTAGTGATATTGTGAAACACTGAAAAAGTGAAATATTCATCCGCTAGTTTCAATGGTCAATGGTATAAGACAAAATAGTACAATTTTGGTCCGGCGTTATTATTTATATATATCTTAATACCAGTGTTTTCAGAAAATCTTTGTTTACGAAATATTTAACTTTCTCCCTCAGTTTTTCCTTGTTGTCCATATATCAAATAAAACATTTGATGTCATGTGATGCTGATAATCTTAATAGGTATAAGTGTCTTTGCTTTAGATATCTAATTATACATTAGGGAATTACTAGATCTAGATGCATAGTAAAAATCTCCTAATTCTTGCTTATCTCCATCGAAGTAACACAAATCTAAAATTGTTTAAATATTGTACGCAAGTTTGCTAATGAATCAAAAGTTTCTTTCATTGTGATTTAGGCATATACAAAAAAAAATACAAATAGTTCTATAAGAAGATTCTTTGGTATCATAGAGCAAACTGCATGCAGGTTCAGTATGACTGAGTGCAAGATTGTAATGGTAGGTGAAATATCTCTCACTTACCCTAGCACCAGCCTCAGCAGAATGGTATCGTAAAACTGCATTGAATGGTATTTAATGCAAAAGGACGAAAATTGTCACAAGCATAACAACAATGAATACAAGTAGGGGCTTTTTACATCAAGGACATGACAATAAAAATCGTTTGTTTTGACAGTTAAAGTCAATTTATTAGAAAATCTATTTTCGAAGTTGAAAAGCACGCTAGCAGAGTCATCGGGAAAATTTGTTTATGACAGGTAATGCAAAATGCAACATCCCTCATGCATCAACTAACACCAGACTGGATTCAGATCTATCAATGGATCTTAAAAGCATTTTATCAAAGATTTACAGAATTCCTTTTATGACCCATTTGTTTATTTTTAGTTTATTTTTTGTTGTGCATATCATCACTTTGGATGCTATGAATTACATTAAATTTGTCACATATCGATTTATTACAGAAATGGTGTGTCATTTACATGAGAAGAAAATATCGATTTGTTCATTTTACCCGCTGTTGATATAATAAAGTCTATTAGAAGATCCTTTAAAAAAATGTATCTTTTAAACACTTTGAAAAGTGCGGGCAACTAAAAATCCTAATTGTTCTGGAACCGTGGTGTGCAGTTTTCATGTTTACGACGTCTAACATTGCAACAAAGTTTTTCATTGCTCATAGATCAAACGGCACCGTTAATTTCCTCCCAAATTCCCGTGGAGAGCAACACTTTATCCATATAGCAAACTTTTAGAACCTTATATTTTGGTATCTAAAATGAAGATTAATAGCTAAAGTAGCGCAAAAACTAATCGGCTATGCATAGGCGCTGCAAGAGGTTGTATTGGCGTTACTTATTATTCCTAAATAACTCATATATATATTATATAAAACTTCTCTGAAATATAATAAATTTCAATGGGTAAATTCTATAAGTAGAACAATCTTAGAAGAGAAGTGGTGAGATATTTCTCTCTTTGGACATGACCGCCTGTTGAGACATTCATCATGTTGAATGACTAAAAACTTAACGGCGCGCTGAAAGTCAGCGAAATTGTCGAGAATATTGTTTTTAAAGGATAAATGAAAACAAATGACGGAGCTTAGGTGTAGTTAAAATAAACAACAATAAATACGCATTACAGGGGGCAAAGATAACTTACGAAATAAAAGTTTCCCATTGCTTGAAGTTATTTATTTTACGCTTTGCAACTTTTAAACGAAGGTGGAACTGGTTCTTTAATTTTGTAAATTTTCATTTGTATGTTCAGTTACATTAGACTAGCTTTAGCCTTTCTTTTAAAGTTATTAAATGAAAGATTTCTAAATTTTCTAAAGCACTATATGACAAATGTTCATGTTATTTTATTATCATGCATAAAACTCAGAAATAAAGAGACTTGTTCTAGTACTTCCAATAAAACATCTTTCAAGCCCGATTTCACATTGTTTTTGTTTCTTGACACTCGGCACGAAATATGTCAGAAAACAATCCCCGAGTCAAGACTGTAACCATGATGTAACTAAATAATAAGGTAGTTTTAACAGTGTTTTTTTATGATTAGCACTTGCAATGAATTTCGTATAGGTAAACATTTGATTATTAATATTTGATAACATTCGACCAACCAGCTTTCTTGTAAATGGAAATGTTGGAGTAATACAGCTTTTATATTTCTTTGTTTAGCAAAATTTTATCGTTTACTGATGTTTAAATTATTATCTACGAATTGAAATTCAGTAGCAATAAAAGAAAGATGATATAATTATTTATACATATTAATCGAATTTTCTTTCCTCCGTTGCTTTCTTTAACTTTTAGAAGTTCTATACTATTTCAGAGACAGTCACAAGTACTCTCAAAAGACATTGCTAATGGCCATGAATCAACGTAGACTTTTATATGGACTAGAAGAAATTAAGACATCATTGATAGTTTGTTACAATCTTGTCATACTAAAAATGGAATGAAAAATAACATACATGTTTACTAGTGGGTTTACGTGATATATTGCGAAAACTTAAACCACCTTCTCTCAATTTGATTGAACGTACTTAATGATATTCAATGCTGATCATTTACTAAAATAGTTTAACTTAAGATACATTTGTAAATACTTCAAATATAGAAAGTTCGCATCACATTTATTTACCTTTACCAAATGTATAAATGAATTATATATGTAGGGCTACATCCATGATTAAATGCCATGTTGTATGTAACAACTACAGGTTTTTAGAGGTAGTTCATATTTATACTGCGCCAGCCTTTCTTTTTATTACTTTATTTGAGACACTCTTGCAATTACTCCTATTTCCTTTACCTTTTTAATGTTTCAGAAGGAACAGCTAACGTGTGATAAAAGCCGGGAATGTATGTGTGTCTTTTCACATTGTATTTATTCAACTCTTTGAATACAATTCAAACTCGAAACAACAGTAGTCAGTCATCCTAACTGTACATCAGATTTGTTGTTTTTCTGTCTGTATTCAGATGTATGATTAGAAAATAAATACATGATAAAGTAATGAAAACAATGAAAATATGTTAAAGAGAAAGTACTGATGAAATTTGAATAACAAATGTAGAGACGATTGAAAAGATGAAATGTTATTAACATCTGTTAACGAATGACAATAAAGGCTCGTACATTACAGAACGCGGGTATCTCCTGCATTTAAACACGTTTTATCAACATTCGTCTATTGATCAAGCAATAAAAGTCAAAGATCGTCGTTTTAAACAGTAGTTACTTAAATCCAAGATAATGATTATTTCAACTAGTCCGTGTCCAAGCAAATTACAATGTTATACGCTGATGACGGTCTAAATAATTTAAAATGCGTTTTCAGTCTTGTTTTGGTATGTAAATGCTATTTATATTAATTTATTTTCCACAGCAAACTGCGTAGTTATATAGAAGAAATATTTCTTTTGAAACAAAGAAAATTTCTATCGCCGTTTCAAAACAAAAATGTGACAGAAAAGAACACTGGTTCAAGAAAAATATTAACAGATCGTACTGTTGAACAAAATGTCAAATAGATTTCAACAAGTGTTACTTGAATCGGTTTAAATATCAATGCCTTTTATCCATTTAAATACCATCAGATGGAAAAGCGATGGAAACCACACCTGCTTAAGTTGTATTTAAATTACATGTAATCATGCATTTAGAATTTTGTTACGGTTGTTTGACAACAACCAATGACTGCTTGTTATTTTTGGCGCGTGTTAGTCGCGTGTCTAAATTAAATGCAAGTATTGCAAATGTTCAACATCTTAATAGAAATAACTATCATGATGTGTTTAAATATTCAGGTACTGGAGCGTGTAAACATCATTATTCGCTTAACTTCGTTTGATGAAACGTTTAATCTATTTTGAACCTGTGTCCAAATAAGACGTTTTACTTTTCTGCTCCTGGTTTGTTTATTCTTCTTTATCATATTTTGATTTTATATAATGGAAATGAACCGAGATATTTTCAATGTCATCAAGTATTTAATCCGATAACTAAGATATTGCAAAGCAATAGGTAGTGAAAGAAATCTCGGTTGTTTTTTTCCGGGCGCAGCTGTATTAAGCTCGTTTTCATGACCTACAATGACCTATGCAATGTGATGTTTGATAATAGGAAAGATTATTCGGCTAATTGGATGAAAGTGTTTTTCACTCTGTGTCATTCCTGTCGGTTATGTTTGATGATCTGCAGCCATTTTCATGCAAGATATATTTTTTTTCGTTTGATGTGCAGCTGTAGAAAGAAACCACTTCAGACGATTTTAATACTAAATGCAGCATTCTTGGAGAAAATCTGTAAGATATAAAGTATCAACTTTTTCAGTCACATGACCTTGCATTATTAATAACATGGCGTTTTCGCCATTTTTCATTGTGGGTAGATAGATCGTAAAAGCAAGAGTAATATCGCCAGACTTGAAACCTAAGAAAAGAGTCCACGTATTAGTGAATTTTATTCAGAAAACAGTAGAGAGTCCACTTACTATGTACAGTTCAGCCTATAAGACGGAAGTATTTTCTTTCTACCAGTATTTTTATGCAGCCGAGTTAAATGATTTGGGGGCATGTTGTTTTTTTAGCTGTCTGTTAATCACAAAGTTTATCTCTGCTCATAACTCATACACTTCTTGATGGATCTCTTTGATCTCACACACAATACTCCAAGTCAAAAGTCATTCATATTGATGTATAAACATTTAACCTTAACTTTTAAACACTTACCACATTTTCCAACTGCGAATATAACTTTTTTTATTTCTTTATAGACATGTATCCTTTTACAATAACAGACCTTTAAAGTCAAGTTTTTCAAAGGCAAACACTTATCAACAAATTGATCCAGTGCATTATTGTGCAGGATATGTAGTATTTTCGGCAACTTGATTTCTTATTCAGTGGCCATCTACTTTAAATTGTAACCAATTTATCGTTCAATATTAGTCGTTGGTTACTGAAAGATTACGGAATTAAACAATTATATTGCTCTACCTATTTTGCTCGTTTTTTGAGATTACCATTATTTGCATACGTCAGAGATTAACTCCGCCCCGCCAGGTGGAATAAAACGCACAATAATATTAATAATGATAAAACTGTTTCACGTGACTTTCAATGTAGATATAAATTCTAATTTTGTGTTGTCTAAAAGAAGTGTTGATAATAGGAAAAATTGCTTGATAATACTGGAATTAAAAAAAGAATGGTTTTCTTGACGATTCGATTCCAGGTATGACTCTGCAGAAATAGGATTGTAAAACAGTGCTTACCAAAGATAATAGGTAAGGGTAGATTTATTGTGCAGCTGACATTGATGAATCACTCCTCAATAGTATATTACAATATAAAGGAATATAATAATGAGCCGCACCATGAGAAAATGAACATAGTACGTTTGTAACCAGCATGGATCCAAACCAGTCTGCGCATCCGCGCAGTCTGGTCAGGATCCATGATGTTCGCTTTCAAAGCCTTTTGCAATTAGAGAAACTGTTAGCGAACAGCATGGATCCTGAACAGACTGCGCGAATGCGCAGGCTGGTCTGGATCCATGCTGGTCGCAAACGCACTATGTTGATTTTCTCATGGTGCGGCTCTGTCACAAATTGACATACGGGCCTTATTTTATCTGTAGTGTAAATGCAGGTATTGCATCATCTTTTTGTAAATTTTTGAGTTATTGAGGTAAATGTCAGATTTCACGCATGAAATACCTCTTATATTTTTCTATATTTCATAACATAAATTTCCATGTAAATTTCATTAAATTCTGTTCAGTAATAAGAAAGTTGATATTTTATAAACTTCAGTAATTTATGTTTTTATCCCCAAAACCACTATAATGGGCCTCAAATTGTCAATCTAAATTCGCGCCAAAGTAGTTAGATTTCCCGGCTATATCGTGAATCCCGTGAAAATGACAATAGTCATAGCTCACGGCTTAGCCGTGAATCCCATGAAATTTAATATTTGGCGGGACATTATCCTTTAAATAGACTGGACTAGATATGCCTTGCGCACACCACCTTACGACTTTATAGACGAATCTATGTCTGAATTATTTTCTTGCTAGAAATTTATGCTCGATCGAGGTAAGAAATTTATTTGTTAGATTTTTGTATGATTTTTGCATTACGATTTTTATTTGGTAAATTTTTGTTCATTCTACAGAATTCTGTAACATTTACTTTTCGGCATATGATTTTAGCTAGTTTCGGTATGTCAGGATGATTTATTAAATTTTTCAGACTTTTGTAAATTATTTGGAAAGAGGAATCTAAAATGTTTCATTTATCTAAGATGTTAAATTTGTACTGAAATTTGTAACATGATAATTGTAAAGCACTGTTTCAAAAACTTATGTCAAATATTT
The DNA here is from genome assembly GCF_021730395.1 of Mercenaria mercenaria. Classification (NCBI taxonomy): domain Eukaryota; kingdom Metazoa; phylum Mollusca; class Bivalvia; order Venerida; family Veneridae; genus Mercenaria; species Mercenaria mercenaria. The sequence continues at coordinate 55,604,029 of NC_069366.1, forward strand.
TGTTAATTATGGAACGCCATCACTGCACTGTATTGTTATGTATAACTCTATATGGCAAGTCTAGTACCATGTATGTAATATATTATTGTAATATGAAATTGTGTGCCAGTCTATTGCATACACATACAATGTCCGTTTTAGTGTATGGCATTTGATATTATATGGATGCCAACTATCATATAACGTTTGATTTACATTGAATTTTGTTAATTTGTAGTTGTAAATAATAGCTGCAGTTTATCATGTCCGTATCTATAATGTTTCATCATATACTTTTCATATCTTTTTCATACTTTAACTTTAGTCTTTTAAGTAAGTAATTTTTTGTAATAATGGAAGTAATAAGTGACGTATTTTAATCATGTGACGTCTGAACTTAGTAGCACATATGTTTTGTATAAGTAGCACGTATTATTTATGGGAGCCTACGGAGGTATGGTGTACCCAAAGGAGCAGTTTTATGCCCTGACTTATTTGTTTTGCTATGGTGCTTACCATATGTTATATATTTTAGCTTCTTCCGCCAGACGATTTTCCTGGTGATGTCATAACCCGGAAGTACAATGCCCGAGGTTCACTTGTCTTCACTCGCCTGGATGTGATATTCCCAGCGCAGAGCTTTCGTCCCATGGTTGTGCCGTAAACCGCAAAGACGATGATTTTGTTATCCTCTGAAGTCAGCTCAGGGATGCAATCACCTACCACCATAGGGAGCCAACACGGAATCAACGTATTCACGGTTTAAAGGGACTGTATTTTGAATTAAGAAGCTATGTTTTGTTTGTGCTACTTAAAGTTCACAATTACATTAAAGACCTGTGTCACGTCAGATTAGAATGGAAGTATAAGAACTTTTGTATCTAGAGATACTGAACTTTCTTTTTTTTTTCTTTCTTATAATCAGTTTTTTTTTCTTTTCACATCTATTCATTGTAAATAATCATCTTTTGTAAATAAATTTGTAAATATTGTAAAGGGTGTTGATTTGTTCTGATGGTTACTGTCGCCGGTACGGCCTTTCCTGTCACAATGGTGTCAGAAGTGGGATTGGTCGACCAGACACAGTAGCTATTCGAACATTATTAACACCCATTTAACTGCAGCAATAATTTGTAAAGATTCCTCTTGTTTTGTTCTATTGGTACACATATAATAGTTTTATTCATTTTTCAGAGTGACGTCTTACCTCAGACAAGACAAGACAGATCCATTGCTTCAGCTAACCAGCTTTAGTGGTCACAGACTGATAGACAGTTGCATACGACACTTGGATTCTGGGGTGAGTTCGTTCCTTTTATTTTTCTTTTGGGTTTTTTGTCACTCTATGATTAAGCCACCATATATCTGTGCTGAGAGTGATCGCCCTTGACAAGGAGAGTTATCCTACTCACTCATAATTGTGCGTCGCCCTACTTCTCCCAGTGATCTTATTTTGTATTAGTGTACTGTATACATACCAGATACAGTATTTTTTTTTAATTTGTGTGTGTTAGCAAGCTTGTTTACTTGCATATACTTTTAACCTACTCTTATGTTTTAGTGCTACACAGTTGTGTTATACCTATACTTTATCTTAGGATAAACACTTTGATTTATATTTGTTTTATTTGTTACACTAAAGTGTTAACACTAGTTACAGTTGATTGATATTTGATAAGGCTAGGGTATTGTTGCAGCCTACTGTCACTGTACTTTGTTGCTTGTTGCCTATGCAACCTTGATTGACACATAGTACTGTTGCGCAACTTAGTGTATTATTATTTTAGTGAGGACGTTTTGTGTAGTATATACGTAGTGTATAGTACTTTGTTTTGGCTTCAGTGGTAACTGTTAGAGCCTTAGTGTAAACTAGTGTAGTCTAGTATTCCCTCACGATTGTTTAACTAGTGTCTCAGGTTGTTATAGTAGCTGTTGTACTGTAGTGTTATATAGTGTTAACGTAGTGTAATCATGACTAGTGTAGTAGAGTTAACGAAGGTAGGAAAGGAGTTAGGTTATGAAGGAGATGAGTTACGTAACTTTGTTAAGGAAGAGCAGGCTAGGGAACGTGAGGAAAGACATAGTAGATTATATATTAATAAATCAACCTGACAATAAGAATATCTTACGTAGTATCTAAGAAATACTATTTAACTAACACAATCATGTTCTAACTGATTTAAGCACTACGAACAATCGCCGCGTAGAACACTTACAACCTCCGTTCATAGTATTTAACTATATTGAATATGGTTCAGTTGTATGTTTTAATATATTTACAAACTCCAAATTGGCTTTACACAGCGTAGAATAGTTATAACCTCTCCATAGCATATATAACGGTTCGATTCTGATATCTTTATGTAAAACAGTAGATCAAATTAGTATGGAAGCGCTATTTCTTGGTCCCTACAATTTATCCCACGTGACGTAACCGTAAAAACCTATTACGTGGCCTACTAGAATATACGGTTTTGTTGACAAACGTAAAGTCTACTTATTATTAAATGCCAGTAGGTGTTTTAAATATTTCATTCACATTAGAAGAATTGTCATTTTGTATACCGCTCTTCTTATAAAGAGTAAAAACATGTAAACCATATATCGGTAAGAACGATATCTAGAAATGTTAGATATCTTAAATAACTGTTGTGTTTTGGTATGTTTAACAATAAAAGTTTTTCAGCGCTCGTAGATCAAACAACAGTGATAAATTTCTCGCGGATTCCCGCAGAGAGCAACAATTTATCCATAAAGCTTATTTTGGAACCTATTATTTAGCATCTAAACAGAAAAATAATCACTTCAGCTACGCACTAACTAATCGGTTATGCTTAGAGACCGCAAATGGTACTTACTTTAAGTAACTAATACATATCATAAGCTACTTTTGTAAACTCTGCTATAAATTTTGATAAAGAAATGCTATAAAAATACTGTTTCTGAATTAGGAAGCGGTAAAATATTTCTCTTTTTGGACATGGCCGCCTGTTGAGCTATTCGTCACATACTTGCGGGGAAAATGAAAACAAATAATTTATGTTAGATGTAACTGTCGGATGATCAAAATAAAAGAAAAACTTCAGGGAAGAATGGGAATATTTAGTCGAAAAGTATTGACATTTTCCAAGATTCTTTTGATGCAGCGTTAATATTAGATCATAAGACTTTTCTAAGCGTTATGAACACAATATGTTTCTTTGTATTGATGTAAGAATTGTATTTGCAATTCACAAAATGAAACATAAATGAAATATTTAGGCCCAGTAAAAGATGCACATACTCGTCTTTGTATTATTCGTTTGTAAAGAGTAAATCTTATATGAACGCCCTCCTGTAATTTAATGTCTTTTATTTGATGTCTCTAGTTTTTCTACAAAAGTGTATCGAAATAAGGTAGGTATTCCGCTTGCTCAACAAGGCATTGTTTCTGACTATGACTCAACAATAATTGGAGACAGAAGATTATCCCATTGGCATAATGATGAATGCCTTTGAGAAAGATTAAAGACTTCTATAATAGTTCCTCACCAATCTTCTCCTACTACATAATTGAATGAAAAATAGCATATGCCTTTAATTCACGTAATCATCTAAATATACGGAAGTAACGAACATTGCGAATTCTTTAGCATGTGCCCTGTCGTCTTGATTGATCGTAATTAAAGGGTCAGAGGATCGGCATGTATAAATATACATAAGCTGTATGAGAAACTGTGACGTAAACGAAGTGTTTATGTAAAAGAGACCGCCATAATGTACTCATATCACGACACGACTGAAAGGATCATATGTTGACGGCTCATGAGAAAGAGCAGCGAGTCACTCATAATCTGATCATATGGTTATACATGGTCGTTTACTGGAAGACCCAGTTAATGTCATTTTAATTTTACCATTCTGTGTCCAAAAGAAATGTGGGGTTGTGAACGGATGGGGGTCTTAGTAATTTAATTTCAACAATCTTCCATTACACGATATAAGTGTGAAAAGCCTTCGAAGTTTGGTCAATTCCCTTTTCTTCTAAAAATATATGTCATTCACATATTCGTTATTATTTTCCCGAAAATTCTTATCAGTTATTCGCAACACAAAATGAATATGCAACTTCTTTCTTGTTTCCTGTCTTGACATTTTTATTTCAGATTGTGTGGAAACTATTGTAACTTTAAGTATAATTTTGGCATAAACTTTGTTGTTATAACTTTGATCAGCCTGAACGTTATGCTGGTTTCGAAGTTTAAAGATTGTTAACAAGACTCAACGTCAGTTTTTGTGATAATCAATTCCGTTCACGCTGTTTTGATTTGTAAGTACATATAAAACACATATTTAAGGTAGTTCTGTACGGTTGACAAGCCGGAAATAATGGTGTAGCGTCATTACCCGGATATCGTAGAACAAAGCATGGACTCTCTATACGGAAATCAAAATAATGGCAACCCGGGAGTAAATTTAGCAAAACGGCAATGTTATCATCTTTTAAAAGATAAATTTGACACGTTAAATAAATATAGTAATGCCTAAAATCAGCATAAATTATAATGTGCGGATCTATTTAATCTTTGGCATATATCTCAAACAACCACACGGATTTCGCAATATTGAAGTTACAACTGTGATAAATTTTATTAAAATCTGCATTGTAGAATAATTTCTATGAGCAGAGAGCAGAGACGTTTTTCCCGCAAACGCCTTATATGAAAACTTGTGTGAGGTCAAAATTATCAAAACAGTCAAAATCAAGCACGTGACCTTTTCTTTTTTATTCGCTGAGATGTTAAGTGTATCATTAAGCACATCATGAAGTTTTAAAAAAAAATCAGAGTTTGATCAAGTTCTACATGCTAGATTTTCCATCCGAAGGCGCAGAACTACCTTAAAGTGAAGACAAAAGCGCTCAGATCATGAACAAGATCTGGTATATTTAGGTAAATACACTAACATATAACAGCCCCTAAAACACATGATGGAAAACTTAAAAACAGTGGAATGAGGGCTAAAGTAATATGCATAACTAGAAAATTTAGCTTGAATGAAACACATAACAGTAATGTAAAGGTTTCCGAATAGCGCAACATTATATCCACAGATAAAATTTCTAAGATATGATCAACACCTTCGTAATGCTGGAGGAAATGGACGGGTTAATTGTCAGGTCTCAATCAGAATGGTCTTTTGAAATAAAAGAACCATCTGCTAAATGCATCTGATTCCGAGGTAAATTCCTTTGCCAACATGACGCCTTCATTCAAACTGCTTTAGTTCTCTTAATACCCTTCCAATAAAAATTTAGGCTGTTAAATGGTCGTTTATATGTCTAAAATAGGAGAAGACGCGATTGAATCTTTTATCAAACCATCCAAAAATGGTATTTCTATTCTAAGAGAAATCAGAGACTTGGGAAATCATGAACGATTTATGGGTTTCCAACGGGTCTTATTTTGTGGGATTCATTACATAATCACAAGCCGAATTCAATCAAAGTAGAGCGATTTGTAGGCAACGGTTATGAAATACTGTAAAAAACTTTATATATGTGACCACCTAGTGAGAACAGCCCATGTCTGCGTCATCTATAAATCTGAAATTCCGATTTGGCTTTAGTGTAATAAGAAGATGAAGATCAATATAACAGATGTCTGGCAGTTCTTTTCAGTCCAACAGATGTTTTTCGCATTGCATCCGAAGGTTTGTTTACAAGCCAAAATGACAATGTATGTAAATACTCTTGAGATTTATTGTTCCTTATCGAATACAAATAAACAACAAATTATCAACAACAAAATGTGTTGTTTTTTTAAATGTACAATAGTTCTAGCTAAATATAAAGTAATGGGAATGGTATGGAGTGTACCAAGTTTTCTACTGTTATTTCAAACAATGAAAACACTGATGATCAAAGAAGGACGACTTTTCATCAATTAAATTGATAGATTCTGTAAGAAGATCCTTTGGATGCATAGAATGTAACCAAGCAAAATAATAGCACTCGGTTTGTTTTAGTCTATTCATGAGAGGTAATGGAAAATACAACAACGGCTTAAGCGGAATTCTGTTACATAGATATTGAATGGACTCTATGATTCTAAGGGACGAACATGTAGAACAACACTGAATTCAAGTATGGGGAGACTTTTTACTCTTTTTTTTAACCTAAACGTTTATATTCAGTAAAAGTTCCAGATATTTCTTTTTGTATAATACAAGTTTTATTCTTTGTAAATGTGCTTAAATTTGTAACGGTTATCTTTACCATAGATGTATCATAATACAGATTAAAACAAAATAGACAAGGCAGTCTGAAAGACAGCTAAAAAATCCCCCACCACTGCTATGGATAGTGAAAGGGTAAACCTTTGATATTAGCTGACCTTGAACTGACATGGCTGACTCATGAATTCTGCACAACGTCTTGATGAGGTGATCATTTGACCAAAGTTTCATGAAAATCCTTCAAGGGGTTTAGGAGATACAGAGCTGAAACCTTTGACCTTCAGTTGTGACCTTGACCTTGAGTTGACATGGCTGATTCATGAGTTCTTGATGAGGTGATCATTTGACCCAAGTTTGATGAAAATCCTTCAAGGCGTTAAGGAGATACAGAGTGGACACCAAATGGAAGGCTCAAACCTTCGACCCTTAGTTGTGACCTTGACCTTGAGCTGGCATGGTTGACTCATAATTTCTGCACATTGTTCTGATGAGGTAATCATTTGACCCAAGTTTTATAAAATTCCTTCAAGGGGTTTAGGAGATATAGAGCGGACACAAAATGAAGGCTCAAACCTTTGCCCTTCAGTTGTGACCTTGACCTTGAGCCGACATGGCTGACTTGTAAGTTCTGCACATTGCCTTGATGAGGTGATCGTTTGACCCAAGCTTGATGAAAATCCTTCAAGGGGTTTAAGAGATATAGAGCGGACACAAAATGGAAGGCTCAAACATTTGACCTTGAGTTGTGACCTTGACCTTGAGCTGGCATGGCTAACTCATAGATTCTGCACATCGTCTTGATGAGGTGATCATTTGACCCAAGTTTTATAAAATTCCTTCAAGGGGTTTAGGAGATATAGAGCGGACACAAAATGGCAGGCTCAAACCTTTGACCTTGAGTTGTGACCTTGACCTTGAACCGACAAGGCTGACTAATGGGTTCTGTACATCGTCTTGATGAGGTGATCATTTGACCCAAGTTTCATGAAAATCCTTCAAGGGGTTTAGGAGATATGGACCGGACACGATTTTGTTACGGACGGAAGGACGGACGGAAGGACGGACGCAGACCATTCCTATAATCCCTCCGCCACGGCGGGGGATTAAAAAGTGGAAAACCACAGGTCGCCCAACACGACAACAATGAAAATATTGTAGGCTCATTTTAACTGAGGCTTTTCATGGACGGTAGTGAAATTGCAAGAGTCGTTGTATGTAGCTCCTAATTCTCAGTTTTTTTCTTATAACTAGCAAATATCAAGAATGTTATGATTGACAACCTCAAAGAAATGTCGAGCAGGAAATATGCATCCGTTTTGTCTCTTTATTTAATGGACTGAAAATAGAAGCATATGTGGTTTTTATCACAGCCGTATCCGCTTAATTATTATTAAGCTTAACCGTATTGAAATCAGATTGATCAATACAAGTTTTAAGCATATATTCTATGCTTGTCCTTGGTGCTTTTCTGTTGCATAATTATATATACCAGCAGCCTGGATTCAATGAAATGCATGAAGTGTGAGCATTACACATGTTTATTTTATATATAAGGTATTGGCTTAAAAACTCATGAACGATTTTATCTTATTGTCTTTTTTTCTTCATTATCTGTTAAATAATCTTGATTCTTGCGGTGCCATGCTGAAGATTGCCAAGAGACTTAGTATGCTTGACGCACTTATAGCTTTCTTATGGCGAACACTTCTTTTATTTTAGGGAATCATCGGGTAAAGCGCTGTTGCAAAATAGCTTGTGAGCATTGTTCTCATTTGTTTAGCAGGTTCTTTATCTAAATTAGATGATAATTTAATTTTGGAATTTAAATGGCAATGTTATACATGACTAAAGAGTATTTAATTTATTTTTATGAACAATGCGTTGACTGACCTCCGAGGTACTGATTATTTATTTCCTGTGTTTGTTAATATTTCATTCAAACATTTTTGAAAGAATTATCGTTCTATATATAACATCCCTCATAAATATGGAAATGCAGAATTTTAATTACAGTTCTGTCCAAATCAAATATCAGTAATAGGTTACATTATACTAATTCAGTTCTTTCATCTAAAGACCTCATTTACAGAACTTGAGAGCATTTCAATGCTATGAAAACCAAAGCCATAGGTGGACAGTTAGTAAAACCTGTTTTGAAAAACAACACCCTCTGAAAATTCTCCCACGAAATTTGCTTCTTAGCAATTACGCGAATGTACGCCCGTATTTCAATGAATAAAACTAAAACAAAAACTGACTAGCTCTTTTCTCAATAGCATAAGCAATATAACCTAACGAAAAATGCCACATCCGTTTATGAATAATTATACCATATTTCGTCAGCTTTATGGAATAACATATTGGGCAACTTCACACGTAACACCGAGTAGTCACTTCCTGTTTGGTGTAAACAGCCTTAATATTGCTTGTTGTTTTTATGCAGAAAATAATATTTTTATATGTCATAGCTGCTAACATAAAGGAAAATAAAATGATAGATCTTGAAAATATTTTATAAAGAAAAGAAAACAATATTTATCATGTAAGTATAATGATCGGTTTTGTAATGCAAATTTCAGCTGACCTTGTTAGGGAAAGGACCGGCGAATCGCATGGCGCGGAGTGGAATAGGTATGAGAGGGGCGCCCTCCGCTCGTGTTACGTGTGCAGGGGGTCTCCCCCTTGAAAGTTTTGAAATGTAAGTATTTAATAGTGGCATCTGGTGCATTTTTTGGTCTACATTTTGAGTTAAGGGAGGGGATACTCCCCTAATTTTAGGAGGGTCAGGGAGTCTACCCCTTGAAATTTTTTAAATAAACGTATGAAATGTCGGCCTCTGGTGCATTTTATGGTCTAAACTTTGTGGTACGGAAGGGGGTGCTCCCTTCATTTTATGGGGGTCAGGTTGTCTCCCCCATCCCGGATAATGTTGAAATATATGTATAAAATAGGAGCCTCTTGTTCATTTTTGGGTCTAAATTTTGGGTACAACTTTGATGAGTATATGTCACTTCTCAGCCAACTACTGAAGGAGGGGGTGGGGGTCACGGCCCCTGGATTAATGTTCCGTCCACACATCTGTCTGAATGACCATTTACAATACTTGAAAAAGTCCAAATTTAATAATTTTAACAGTACACAATTCAGAATATGCCATAAGTAAGAGCATAACAAAATTTGTAAGTAAATAATAAACCTCTTAAGCGTAAGAATTATCAGAGGGATAAAAGCAAATCTCTATAAAAATGCAATTACAAATTTGTCATGTTTTATAGTCATGAGCACTAACTTTATTCCATTCATGTAAACTTCTTTTCTTAAGACAGAATATTTATACTGTGAATACAAGACCGTCTCTGGTTGAAAAAGCATATAAAAGTTACCTGAAAGAAGCCATGATTTTTATTGGGTGTAAAGCCACACAGTTACAACTATAGGTCACATGGCGACTTCCAAGGAAGACCCCAGGTGGGTGCCCATCTAGCAGTATCACAGGCAAAACCACTGATTCCCACAAAAATTAAAGAAGTTATACCCAAAGTGAGGTTTCGATTCCTCAGCGATGAGAAGAAAATGATATGAAGTCAGTGGCTATTACCACTAAGTCACTTGGCAACTGAGTCATGAAATCTATATAATATTTGATGCACATATGAATATCAAATTTATTCACTCGGCAGTTTATTCATTCAGTAGATTTTTAGTAAGTGACAAGTGTTGTTACCCCTCATTTGAATGTATCTCATGAAGGCTAGTATTGCATTATACTGACTATTCTTCAAATAGTCTCAGCATTGTTTTACATTATAGCAACGATGGTACCTTTATTCATGACGTAATAAACTTTTTAAGACGTGGGTCCAAAAGAGATACTTGGCGGTTTACCTACCGATAACCGATATTTTTGTTTGGTATAATTCGCCTTGTGCTCAATTATTTTACAGCTGCACTTAACCCTTATCATGCTGGACACGATTGATTCTGCCTTTGCGACCAGTGTAGATCATGATCAGCCTGCACATCCGTGCAGTCTGATCATGATCTGCACTCTTCACCATTCAGTCAGTATCGTTTCGGCGTTTTGGTAAACACCCCTTTTAATAGTTAATGGTACTGTCTAAATTGAAAGATGGACATGTTCATTATAGAAATTTAGCATTGTAAGGGTTAATTTTCGATATAGTGCACTTAACCTTAACCTTATTCTTAGTCATATGCTATTTAAGTAATTACTGTAGTAGCTCAATAACGAGTCAGTTGTGCATAAGCGAATAAGCGCTAAAATATTTGAACTTTCCCTTTCTGGACATTACCGTCTGTTGAGCCATTCATCACGTTAAATGACGCAAAGTTTACGCTGTGCAGCGAGACTGCGAATTTATGGAGAAAATAGAATTTTTAATGGATAAATGAAAACAAATGACTGATATTAGATGTAGTTATCGGATGACGTCTAAGGGCGGAGGAAATAAGACATAACGGAAGAGGAATAGTTTTCCAATACTTGAATGCATTCATTTTTATCAATGTTTGAAGTCATGGAAGTGCATAACGCTATGTTATATTTTTGGTTGATGCCATTTCATGTATAGAAGACGTTGGGCGAATTGACTTTGCCTATTAAAAGAAAAGAAAGAATAGATTTCAAAGTAAAAGCATATTAACAAGTGATAAATTAATCAGCAGTTTTGTCTATGGCGCTGTAGGCAATTCAATATTCGTATTTTAGCCTTAATTATCATTCTTCATTTGTCATAAGTAAACTGAGAATAGTTCATATGAAACAGAGAAAACATCTATCTATGGGATCAAAGAATAATATGACAGAAATGAATAGAAATGAATATTGATCCGAGATGCATAAGATTTTTGCTAAATCATCAATCTATTTTAAATAAAAAAAAAAGAGTTCAACAAGTAACAAATTGAACGATTTTAAAGTCAAAACCTTTTATAAGTTTAAATATCATCAGATAGAAAAACCGCACCTGCTGATGGTGTATTTATACAACCAATAATGATGCATTTAATATTCTGTTACGACTGCATGACAACGACCAATGGATAGCTGTTATTCTTGGCGCGTGAAAGTCGCGTGCCGAAATAAACTTAATGATATAAATTTTCAACTTTCTAATAGAAATTTCAAAGAAGCTATCTTTACTGAAGCGTGTACATTATCTTTAACCCGCATTATTCGCATTTTGTCTGATGAAATGTGAAATTAAATTTGAGCATGATATCTAAATCAGGTGACTTTCTATTCTGCTCATGATTTATTTATTCTTCTGTTATAGTCATTATATATTTGAGAGTGTAAAAGCCCGGTTAGTCTGTGCCGAATTGTCCGAAAATAAGAGTTTGTGATTTATTTTGCTATATTTTACGAAGTTTTTTTTTTTTAAGTTTAAACACCCAACCTCTCAAATTCCATTGGTAACATTTTTTATCATCATTATTTTGGCGGCCATCTTGATTTCAAAATGGCCCCCTAAAATTACGCTATTTTTCATTTTCTTACTAATTGAATTTCTCTAAAATGTACTGTATGTACTTTGTATGTTACATAAATGCTAGAGTGTATTAAAGAAGTTTAAATGGAACATTTAATTCTATCTTGTGTTTTTAAAGTGGAGTAATTTGTGCTTAAAGGGAGATAATTCGCTTGTAATGTTATAGATTTAGTATAATTTGAAATATCTTCAAAATACCGATATGATATGAACAAAAGACATTTCCTTTTACAAAATATGTCTACTTCAACCATACTGTCTTAAATTAATTTACAGTTTAAAGCATAGCGATAACATGATAAAGACAAAGTAGAGGGAGGTAAAAAGCAAAAATGTGTATTTGCTTCTTGGCATCCTATATTATTGAAATTATTCCATTTTCGGCAAAACGATTGCATTTGTTACATTAAATAAGTCATGGTAAACTTTGTGTGTTATTATCATCATTTATCGTTTTGGTTTAATAAGAAGGGAGATAATCACACAATGTGAGAACTATATCCAGTTATTTTAGAATGAACATTTACACTGTACCAGTTTTATCCATTTTGGAGCTGCAGTTATGACATATAATGCTTTTTTTATAAGACTTTTAACTTGAATGAAATAAATAGAAACTACTGGAAAGTAATTTTAAGATAAATTGTTGTTATTATTATCAAAATTTAATGTTCATTTTGTGGTGTTATACTTTTATAAAATGGCTGCTGTTTCAGAGCAATGTATATCTGAGTGGTTAAAAGGCCTTCCTTTGCCATTCAAAGCTGGACATTTACTTTCAAATCACTTTTCCATTTCTTATGTGGGGTTGAAATCCTTCAAGTGACGTAAAATTCTTTTTGTTAAGTTAGCAATGCAGCTATTTACCGAAGAGTATTGGTTCTACCCTGGCATCTGCTCATGCCTATAATGGCGGGCGCTTGGGCCTTCTTAACCATTCAGAGCTGAAAAATTGCCATATTCCTAAATTGTTTTGGTGGGACATAAACCCTAAAATTAAACAAAACTCCATGGTCCATTTCTTGAAGACACTCTTAAGTTGTACATAATTATATATGTTTAAAGTTTAACATCACATTGACACAGTGCAGGACAAATGGCAACTTTCTGTTTGTAATTGTCGAGGAAGACTCATTTGCCCTTCTGGGCATTATTTCGAGCATATGTGGACACCTGGCTGAACCGCTGTCCTTCCGCAAGCAGGCTGGATGACTCATGATGACCAAAGCAGGGCTCGAACCCTCAGAGACTATGATCTAGTGATTTGATAACGACATCCTTCACCACTTGGCTACAGAGGTATCTTGCTAATTGTACTAGTTGACCAGTTAGATTGTCAAAAATAAAACCTTAATCAATAGAACATTTACATTTCTGTGCAATGTGATGTGTTATTCAATGAGTGAATTATGATTTTTTTTAAATAAAATATAAGGTTCTACATATTAAGTAGAAAGGTATTTCCCTTGCTTTTCTTGCATTAATGTTTTCCAGTTTTTATTACATGTAGTAAATTAGTTACATATAACTGGGTATTCAATTTGTGTGTCAATAACATACTTTTAAAATGTAGAAAACGTCCAACATTAACTGGACTAAGATGAATGAAATATGATTATAAAAGAGGACCAAAGGCGTTTAATTTGGGAGAATAAAGTGAAGTACCAATGTAAAACTCGGTGATGCTCAGCCAGAGTCATTTTTAACTAGAAATGACAATATTTATACATATCTGCATGTTTAGTATAACTTTTCCTAATCTCAGGAATTTCATACAATACTAAAGATACCTTTTAGATGTGGTTGCTTACCATTTCTTGATACCATAAGAGCTAGGTCAAGGAAGTAAAGGCACTTCAATTTTGTTCTGCGGCATTTTCTTTTGTATATTCAACTCTAGTCTCACCAGATAGTCGATATTTCAAGAAATAGTTAAACCAAACTGGTAAAAACAATATAATAAGTAGATTATAAGATAAATTCCCCAACAAGCTTACTAAGGTCTAACAATGTTATTGCGATATCTACGGTTGGCAAGCCATTAAGCTTGCTTTGTTGAACAAATGTTTACATGTATTTAATTAAGAGGTAGCGCTCAAAATGCATTTTTTTTTCTTAAAAATGTTATAATAAGGCCTTGTTAAGGACTCATTCATTGGGTTATTGTAATACTTAGGTTCCTTTTTTGCAACTGTTAATACTCAGTTGTCTGAAGATATTGGATTACATAAGACTAAACTCATCAGATCCCGAAGGAACACATATCAAATGTTTCTGTGTGTGAAAAATATACCATTTTGTAGTTATACTGCATGTATTTATTCAGTTTGACTGATACCTTCCACAGCACAATAATTTATTTCTAATTCATATAGATGTCTGGGACTGTAATAGTTACAGTTAGAATCAAAGAATTATCAAATACGGCGGGTGTGTGAGGGAAAGGGGTAGGATGGAATTAATCATATTTCATACAGATATGCTTATCTATATCCAAGTTCAGATGCACACATGTTACACCAATAAGTTCATAGGCTGAATATATAAGGGCATACTAACTGAAATATTACCGCCATTTTGAAATTCAAGATGGCTGCCACAATGATGGCCGAAAAAAATGTTACCAATAGAATTCTTAAAAAGTATCACATAGCCTTTCATAAAAACATAACTTTTCAAAATATAGGGAAAAAAAATCACTTTGCCACAGACTAGGTACACAAATTCAGACGTGTTATCGTACTGACTTAAAGTTAATGTAACCATGATATTGTTATCCATATACAGCAGAAGTTGAGTGATCATCATTGATGCAATAAGTTTTTTTCGGCCTTGGTTCCTATATTGCAATTTTATATCGTAATAATCAAGATAATATGTCGCGGTCACGAGATAAAATAAATTTATTTATTTTGTTGGGTTTAATGTCGCACTGACACAATTATAGGTCATATGGCGACTTTCCAGCTTTGATGGTGGAGGAAGAAAGACCCCAGGTGCCTCTCCGTGCATTATTGCATCACGAGCGGGCACCTGGATAGAACTACCGACCTTCCACAAGCCAGCTGGATGGCTTCCTCACATGAAGAATTCAACACCCCGAGTGAGGCTCGAACCCACATCGATGAGGGGCAAGTGATTTAAAGTCAGCGACCTTAACCACTCGGTCACGAGATAAAATAAAAGTTGCACATATCCTCTCTGTGCTTCCGTATAAATCATATAACTTTTGTACATGTAATAACTTCTCGTTGTTGTTTCTTACTGTGTATATATCAAATACAATCAATGATATGATTGTGTTTCGAACTTTTTGGAATGGACGAATGCAACCAAGTAAAACAATGTCAGACTTGGTTTGAATGAGTCTGTTTATGAGAGATATTAAAATATAAAACACATCCCATGCACCATAGCTCCGACTTAAGTTTGTTTATTAAAAAAGCTTGAAAAGGAAATAGAAAGGAATGTATTTGCCAGAATAGTTTCATGTAGTTATGTATGAAAAAAATCCTATACATTCAAGTTCTAGATGAAATTTATTGACATACTTGGGGAAAATTGACATTTCTAAGTTGAAGTACATGAAATCCCTTTAATCCTATTTTGTTTGTTTCTAAATTGCACTTAACAATTGTTAGATATAAACCCAAAATGCAAAAATAGCAGTATTCGCTTGAAGGGTATGTGATTTATAAATAAACATGTTTAAAGTGCAGACAAATGCGCTCAGACTATGAACAAGATCCAGTATATTTGCGTGGATACAGTCAAGTAAAGCATGTTCTAAACACGCAGAGCATTAAAACGTCAAATGGGGACTAAAGTTAGATGTATATTTAAATAATTTAGCTAAACTTATAAAAGTTGTGTTGAAATCTCCAAATTACGCAACATTATATCCACAGGCAAACTTAACATTAAACTCCTGAGAATATAATCAACACCTTCATAAAACAGGAGAAAATGCATGGGATAATTGTCAGGTTTCCACCAGGAGGGTCTTTTGAATTGTAAGAACCATCTCCTAAATCCATCTAATTCCGAGTCAAATGTCCCCTGCTCACACGATGCCGTCATTGGAAATTGCTTTATTCCTCTTATTATTATTCTTCCGCTGAAGAAGTAGGCCGTTAAATGGTCGTTTATATGTCTATAATAGGAGAAGACGCAATTGAACCTTTTCACAAATCATCTGAGAATTGTATAGTAACAGAGACATGGGAAATCCTGAGCGAATTGTAGGTTCGTCAGCTTTGCAACGGGTATCATTTTGTGCGGTTCACTACATTATCACTAGGCAAAGTCGATTTGTAGGCTATAGTTATAGAAAACTGTAAATACACAATCTGTGTGACCATTTGGTTGACGAGAAGAATCGTTTTTTTGCAAGAAAATATATTATATTAAATGACTATTCACCATAATGGTTCCACTTCGAAGCTGGTGTACAAATTAAAATGGCGATATGTGTAAATGGCTTTGTCCGAAATTTGAAAAATATAGTATAATAATTCGTTTACTTTTTGTCCCCGTTTTCATGACAACACCAATTAAATATCAACAAGTGCATAACGTGGTATAGCATATGTTGTTATAATCTCTTCTTGAACGTAGTGGAGCAGTAGAAACAAACAGTTTAACAAAGAATTATTAAGTTACGATTTTCTCAATTGAACGGACCACATTTGTAGTACTTTACAATAAATTCTTGAATAAAAGTAGCCATAAAATCCTATAAGAAAACATAAGAAAAACAAATTGTGGTAAAATAAAATGTGTATGAAGACCATTTGGAAAATAAGTTCCAAATTTTAGGACTATGCTATATAAATATAACTGCCATAATCATTAGTATTTAAACGAGTACGAAAAGTAAAAAGGAAACTAGGTGCACGCCAATGATCAAATACAGATAACTCTACATCAATGATTTAAAAACTGAAGAGCTAAAAAAAAGCATATTTAAGTAAAAGTTCCATATAATCAAATGCATAACGTTTAACATATTCTCTGTAAATGTACTTTAATTTTCCTTAGATATCTAGTTAAGAATATCTTAATCTAAATTTTCACTGAATTTCTCAGAATTTACTAAAAGGCATACCAACGAAGACCTGTATATATCTGCATGTTGTACAGTCATGTGAAGGGCAATGACAGTATCGGCAGATTGTTTTGTTAGATCTAAACCTTTGTTGTCTTAGAGACAAAGACATGCCACCAGGAGAATGCTCTACACGTAGCAAGCGAAGTTTACGATTAAATACTCATTAGTTATCCAAAAACACAAGCACACACTCGTGGAAACCGATTCCCATTGTGTCTTTTAACAATATTTTGATCTTTAGAGCTCAGCAATGGGATCCACTTTTACTTTGTATCATATAACAATATTTCATCTGAATACAACAGATGTTGTCGCAAAGCTATATTGTTGGTTACTAGTATATTGTCGTTTTTCCATGTAATGGCTTTGTAATATTACCTGCAGAGCAATATGGAGGAAACGAGACGACAACACACATGGGCGTTGCATGTCATATGTACTGTTTCTGGAATATGCTTTTTGGTTTTAGATATATCATGGCAATATTCCGAGCAAAAGGCGCTCTTTAAATTATTTGTTTGCAAATACTGATAGATCTGTCCTATTATGGTGGCTACCGAGTAGATAATCTTTTAATGTTTTTTTTAATCATTTTTCTTATTTATTCTGAACGAACTTTTTTGGCTCTAATTATCCAGTGTTTTGAGAAGAAACGGGGCATAATTATACAATTTTTTTATAGCCTCAGGAGTTATCTCCTGAGAACAAAACACAATGTCTGAACGCTATCAACATCCACTAAAACTGAAATAATGCTAAGACAAAAGAAAAATGAAATGCTTTCTTGACTTTATAGATATCCTCTTTTGGCATGATATTTGGTAAATGCCAAATGTCATCTAAAGAAGCAATATATGATAGGATATTCAACAGTAAAGTACGTTCAATCATGTATATTTTAATCTGTGTATAACTCAAGCAAGCCAGTAGCAGTAGCAGTGACAAGGACCCTAGCTTATTAGATTTTACATTTTATAGAGGAACTCTAAACCTCTATCGAAATAAAGATAAAATAAAACAAAATAAAATATTAAAAAGCTGTATTATATGGTCAAACGTTGGTACAATTTTCAAATATTTGACTGTTGTGATACCTTAAATTCTGGTTGAGAAATACTGTTTTCTCATATTACTACTGAATCCCACATAATGCCACAAAATGTATATTTTGTATGTCCTTCAAATTTATTTCGCGTTTAACATAAATATGCAATAATGACATATCAAGAGCACATTTACAACATTCTTCTTTCAGGCTATAGGGCCATTATAAAATTTAATACAATTTGTATGCAAGAAAACCATCCTTTTTGTGACCATCTACATTTTATCCTATAACATGCTGAGTCAGTTTTAGGAAGTCAGACTGCCATTCGATTTTTGGGGGCTTTACAGCTCAAAGTAGGATGCAACGAATCGTAAATTGTAAGGCGTTAAAAACTCTTTTTTTTTAAACAGGCATATATATTTCCAGCATTCACTGTAAATAGTTGATCCTGATAATTCTTCTAGTTTCTACAGTGTTGCCTTTAACGCAATTGAAAACAAATTTTCGGGTCTCTCTCAATCCTCTCGAAATACCCTAACACCATCAATTCGCCTCCTTTTGTGAATTTTGGTCCATTCTACTGTATTGGGACCACGAATTTTTGCAAATTTATTTTTCGACATCATTTGTGCCCTAATGGAACTATTCCGCAAGACGTATTACCATTTTCGGTCCTGGGGTGTATAAACAAAGGAGCGTGACGACCTACCATTTTAGCGCCGTACATATGCAAATTTTACAATAAAATACATATTAAGCATTCATCTCGTTGCCCACAACGCTATATTAGAGGTCGCTAAAAGTATGCGTGGCTCAACAGTGTTCTGATATGGCGGCTAAAGGTGCTGAAGTGAAAGTGGTTCAACCACCTGTTATATCATATGAAACTCCATTTAAGATTTTAGGTGTAGTTGTCATGTGTTTAGCAGGTCAGTTATCGAAAGTAATACAGTATGCTGTAATGGTATTATTATCACGTTTTAAGAACGCAGCACACATGTATTCAAATCAAGTTTTAATCAGCTTCATGAACATGTTGAATGTCTTTGCTTATTTTGTTACATTTTATAAGAAATATAAGTGTACATAACGCACTTTCTTTTATTAAAAACTTAAATGTAGTATATATATCCAATACACAATAAGAACAGTTCATGCATTTTGAAATTATATGTTCTCTTGGTTCTTGATGAGTTTCTTGTTAAAATTGTATGTCCAATAAAACATTTTTTTCACAAATTCCAGTGTTAATATTCTCTAAGTTTCTTATGGGGAGTAAACATTTCTTGCGTTTGCCTTTAATTAAATCACTCCCCAATCCTGATATAATGTAAGGGAATATGATATTACAAATCAACATGGCGACCTAAATAAAAATAATTTCTGTTCAGTATATGAACATAATTGAATGAAGCAATCTAAATACACTGTCCTTCAGTATTTTTTTTTTTTTAAAAAAAAAAAAAAAGAAAAAAAAAAAAAAAAGAAAGTGGAAAAACTAATCTGTTAAAAATTTACAAGAAAATAGTCAGACAATATCGAATCTCAATTTAGCTAGAATCGTGGTGTGCTTTTATTACGTTTACGACGCCTCAGATTACAACAGAAGTTTTCCAACGCTCGTAGATCAACAACATTGTTAATCATCTCCTGAATTCAAGAGTGGAGAGCAACACTTTATTCATATTGCTACATCTTGGAACCTTATTGTTTGGCATCTAAAATAAAAGTTAATAGCTATAGCAACACAATAACTAATCGGTTATGCAAAGACACCGTGAGTGGTAATAAAAACACCCAACTTTTCTTCGATAACTAATATATCATATCAGATTTTTGTGATAGTTGCTATAAATCTTGATAAAGATACACCATAAGAAGGAGCTATCTTGGACGAAAATGCGATGAAATTATCAAACTCCTCTTTTTGGACCTGGCCACCTCACGTTAAGGCAGTATTCACCTAAGCTGAAGTGATAGGGTTTCATTTCGACATTTTGTTTAATATAAAATCCAGCATATTCCTCATATGATGCGTATTTACATTTTTGATATTTCTGTAACTTTTTTCTTTTGCAAACATTCAAACACGCCTATTGGCGTCCATTTTGCGGATGAGCCGTGATTTCATGTCCGTCAGACTGTTTTTTCGTAAATTGTTCTATTCAGTCAAGAAGAACTTAGGCGCATTCAACTTAAATGACGTAAAATTTACAGTGTCAGGTAAAACTGCAAATTGACGGAGTATGAATAAATAAAATTAAACGATTAATATTAGGTGTAGTTATAGTATCATCAAAATGCGACTTAGGGCTGGCGGAAAAACAGAGCTAATTTGATACCATAAAATAAAATGTATGAACATTTACAACATATATCTTCTTTAAACATAAATAACAAGATCTGCTTTATATGAATATGTAGAAAATCGTTCTCTGGTAAGACAATTTGCACAGTGTCAAATGTCATCCGAAAGAGATATGCACGATAAAATATGCAACTTTGCCACTACTTACGTTAATTAACATATATTCAATTTTCAAATGTTGTAAAAGCAAGATATACAAGACATTGATGCAAATGAAACATTACAACAAATGTCAGTGACAGCTTTGACGATTAATGCATTTTAATAAAACATACAAACGAGAACATGATTATGTATATAGCTTAAGGTAATTACATGTTCTAATAGCTAACTTCTGCAATGTAGACTTTGATTTATAAAAACATATGAGGATCCTTTGGAATTATAGAACTCAACCAAGCAAAATATAAGCGGTTTGATTGAGACTGTTCGTGAAAGATAATGAAATGTGCCACACCCCTCACGTACCCTAGCACTAGCGAAAACCCTAATTTTTCAAACTTTAAGATTTACTACGACAATTTAAGTTTTGTTCTTTTTACCTATTGCTGGACCTTTTTGAAATATTCAGGCCTCAAGAAAGTTTTAATAATGATTGTTTACTGGAAAATCACAGCTTTGTTGACACTTTCGCGAATAGAATCTTTTCTACTATGCAGATATTAAAGTTATTTCTCCCAATCGTAAATAAACATATTGTCTGTTATATGGTGAAATAGAATGATTAGGTTCGCTTGCTTGGTTCTGAGATATATGTCCACGACTTAAGAGATTCGCAAGTTTCAAGCTGACTTTAGAACATTATTTAGAATTGTTTCCCGCGTTATCATCTTTAATTTAATATTTCATCTTTCTAAGATAGCAATGTTGCCGTTTTCATGAATTAATCTAATTACAGATTGCCACTAATTCTTAACTGATATTTGTTTTTCCAGGACTTATTGGTATTGACGTTACGTCCGTATTATCAAATGTGAAGAACTACCTTAAACTAGCAAAAACAAAAGTCCAAATGGAAATTTCAAGTTCAAAGAAACACAGCCATCAATACATCACAGTACAAAGATATATGTATAAACCTTCAGATCATAAGATAATAATAATGATGCTGAAACTAGGAACAATTATACGTGTAACTGATAGGCATGACGAAATAAAGTTTAATGCCTGAAAATAGTGATTAATAAAATGGTTTGGTAATACTGGAATGTGAAACGAACAATTGTTCTGGCAATTCCAAAATAGGATTGTGAATGTCATTCTTATCGAAATTAAGATGCAATCGATTTTAATCGATTCTCAGTATGTTGGTATAATATAAGGGTATATATCTTCATGAATCAACTCGGCAACAAAAATACCCCATGCTGTATTTAAAAATAGCAAACATGTGCATTATTTGATTTAAACACAAAGAAAGGGTCATATTCCCGTAGAAAAAAAATGTTAAGAGGGCATAACCTTTATGAATTATTATTTGTAACATAAAATCGAATCGGATTGTTTAAATTTAATTACACATGATTCTTGTATATAATACATCCATTCTAATACAAAAATGTATGTCTTTAATCAAAACATATCAAAATACGGAAGTGCTATTTTACAGCCATCCTAGATTATCGCGGAGAGCACCAAATCATCAAAAATGCATATCACATCAAACAGCTTTATTCTATCTATTTATTCTATTGGAAACTTCCAATATTGCTGCAGCACATTCCAGGACCGTTTTTAAATACATGTGTTTTACATTTTCTTGAAGAATAGTGTCTGTGTTAAATATAATCTAGAGATTATGTTTGATGCATGCAAGGTAAATGATTTCAGTCTTACACAAAGGCACTGTAAAATCAGCTAAAAAAGCAACCCCAAACTGCAATGGTAATGTATGACATCACAAAATCTGCAGTGCTGTTATGCTTCCTTAATGTCATGCATAGATCAGTCATTTGATTTCAGCAAAGGTATTGCCTTGAAAATAAGAGAATAGCTCTACGAGAACTATTTGAATCCGTAATTATGTGAGTTCAATTTTTTCGCTCCATTTCCTTATTTAGTGTCTGTATACCATAAAGCAATATTTTTGAGACCTGATTCTGATGTATCTATAAAGAACACTGATCACTTTAACAGGTTATGCATATACACCGCAAGAGTTGTAAAAGTGCACCTTATATATATTTATATAATACTATGTTTACGATTTCTATAAAGTTTGATAAAATATATTTTAAATTGCTTAATAAAACAAATGACTGATACAAATGTATAAGTATCATATTGATTTCAATGAGACAGTGGTGTATTGCGAGCATGAAGAGAATACATGTACTGTCAGCTGAGGCGTAGAGTAAGTCTAAAATCAGCAACTTTCAATAATTTTGTGTCTTCAGCTTTTTTTGCAACATTTCACAGAATATCAGAACAAAATATGTAATAAACTATTCAGCCTTTTCAACAAGGCATTGATTCTTGCTAGGATTCAGCAGTAAGTGGAGACAGACAGAAAATTATCCCATTGACACAATGATAAACGATTTCGAGAAAGATTTAGGACGTCCATAATAGTTCCTCACCAATCTTCTCGTACTAAATAATCGAATGAAAAATAGCATATGCCTTTAATTTACGTACCAATTGAGAAATACATAAATTAATGCGATATATTCAGAATACTTTAGCCTATTCCCCTGGTCTTTATTGGTCGTAATTAAAGGGTCTGAGGATTGGCATAAATATATGAGAAATTGTGGCTACATCGATAATTTATGTATTAGAGACGGACATAATATACTAAAATCAAAGACAGGCTAATGTATATGTGGTGCAACTGACGACTGAAAAGATGGAATCATCTGTTGACGGATTACAAGGAAGACTCATTCATTACTGGACACGAAAATCTCTTTAGTCTTAAGCATGTTATTATCCGTTGTGTACTGACTAAGTAATGAAGACCAGTTTTTAGTGAAAATTGAGTCAATGCCAGTTTACTTCAATATTTTGTGTCCAGCTAAGTTGTAAAGTTGTGTACTGATAGCACAGAAACTCTACCATTTCCGGATGTATATAATCTCACGTAAAATTCGATATCTTAATAATGAGATAAAAGAATTACTATATTGTACCCACATTTCAAATAGTAATTTGACAGCATGTTGTGAACACTTAAAATTTTTATAAAACACAAAGCCTTTTGTGAGTTTCCGTACCATCAAATACCTGTTTATGTTGCATTTATATTACCTGTAATCATTAATCATGCAGTGAACATTCTGTAACAACGACTGATGACTAACTACTGATCTTGTAGGGCTGTAGTAACTGGGCACGGGGGGGGGGGGGGGGGGGGGGGGGCGCTCCCAATAATTTGACCGGTTAAAAAGTAATTATCTTAGCTATTTTTGACAGCGAGTCAATTTTACCTGCACAGTAGTGCTTAGCCCATCTTAAACTAAAAAAAAAAGTTTCTTTGATCTGGTCTATTATAAGTCGGTGTAAGTCGTGTGTCGTAATAAATGCAGATAATGCGAATTTTCAACCTTCCGTTTTCCAAATTGGCTTCATCCTTCTACTGTACTCGTACCAAGAATTATTGATAAAAAACGTCAAAATACAAAGCCTTTCTCTAGAGATAATTGATCCTGTCTACAATTTTATGAGGGCTTCCGTATATCAAATTCATATCGTACACTATTTATCTCACATCTATTTTTACTGTAACATATATGTGAAAAATAAAATTTCTAAGGCTAAATTACTTATATCCAACAAACTCCTGTGACTTTTGAAAACCTTTACCACAGTCTTTAAAAACATCCCCTAAAACATTGACCCTTGCTGAATTAGCAGCCTTTTCTAAAGCGAAAATGGCCCGTGTTAATCATGAACAGAGTTTGCCGCCCAGATTCAATCTAAATTCATTTTTACAGGATATTTACTTGAACAAAAATTTCACATGGTATTTTTAAAGTATTTGTTGACATGGTATTATATTCTCAGTTTTCCTAGGTTACTGTGAAATCATTTAAATTTGCTGGCATGAAATTTCGCGCAAATGTAAAAAAGGACTGTTTCGCGTGGGCTTTAATTCGTGCATTTTCAATTTTAGAAATGAAAAATAAAATTAAAAAATAATAATAGCGCGGTCTTTAATTCGCGCATCGGTCCTAGCGCGAAATACGAGAAATTTGGTCCTACGCGAATAAAAATGATTTCACAGTATGTGTTTTTTTTTTAAAATTCATTTTTATAGGTTGTATACTCTTAACTCAGTTTTGACACAGTATGTACTTGAATTCATTTTCACAATTTACATATACACTGCACACATTTTCACAGGTTATAATCTCTACACGTTTTGCACTCGGCCAGACCAGAGTTATGGCCCTTGACTTATATAATATGAATAAAAGGTCATATACGTTTGTGAAGCAAATATCTCAAAAAGTATTTGACCTAGGGTCATGAAATATCATAGGAGTATTACTCAGCAAGTGAAGCAGTGAACCTGAGATTTTGTCCCGGGTTTCTTCAGTCAGAGAAGAGTTACGGCCCTTGATATTAAAAGAAAACCTGCATTAAGAGCGTACGAGCTTGTGTCGCATATTTCTCAAAAAGTGTTTGACTCAGAGTCATGAAAATTAGGGCATTGTTATATAACATGTGAAATTGCACACTTGACCATATCTTAATGAAACTTGGTCAGAATGTTAATCTTTATGATCTATAGGTCAAGTTCAGAATTGGGTCATGTGGGGTCAAAAACTAGGTCACGGGGTTAAATCAAAGGAATAGCTAGTTAACACTTTAGAGGCCACATTTATGACCATATCTTAATGAAACTTGGTCAGAATGTTAATCTTGATGATCTTTAGGTCAATAGGTCAGGTGAGCGATACAGGGCCTTCATGGCCCTCTTGTTAAAAGTTCAGGTTGTTTTGACGATTCCACGCTACGTTTGACACTGATGCGATTCCATTGCGAAATGGATCAATTTATTTAATCGAATCAAATTTAGCATTGTGAACTGCCTTCTTACACGGTATAGTTTAATCTCGATAACCAACTTAATTTATTATCAGACAAAACTGCACAAAAATGGCGGCTTACTGTTTACGGTCTTATACTTTTAACAGGCAAGAAAACACTTGTTTCGTTCTGTCAAACACGACACAGACCCGTTGAAACGTGTAAAGGTGGGAGCCTTATTTTTTAAGTGTAAACTGTACCTGTTGTATTCTACTACTATTATATTTTAGGCAGCAGCTGGAGTTGAATGACGAGCAGCAGATACTACTGTGTACAAATTACTGTCATGTTGTACAACATCCTGATGTTACACATGTAAATATACGTAGAAGTGATATCAAGCTGAAAGATTTTGTGTCAGCAAAGTGGAATTGCCCATCAGACAGCAAGGACAGACGGACCGTAAATTTAACACTTCATTTGTCCTAGATTTAGTGGATATTGTCCTCGGAGGTTCTTATAAACCAAGTTAAAGCTTAGCAAATGTTCCTTATAGTGCACATCTATATAAATATATGATAATCGTCTTGTGAAATTTTGGTTGCAATGTCTGTATTAAATATTGGTCATCAATGTGTGGAACCTCAGGATTAGACGCAAGGACAAGACCAAATTTAATACCTAGTGGTTAAGACACAGAAAGTAAAGTCCAGGATATGCAGGCACAAAGAATGAAGACATTTTAATGACTGCAATAGATATGTCTGTAAGGCAAAATAAGTTTTGCTCTGATTTCAAGGAATTGTAAATAACAAGAGGTCACTGTGAAGTAGAGGTTTAATACGACACTTGTACTCTCTTGCCCGTCAGCTAGCTTTTATAGCGACGTGGTAGAGTGTCCGCTTTGACAACTCAAGGTCCCGGGTTCAAATCCAGGTCGGGCCAATGAGATTTATGGAACGTGTTTCTTATCATGCAAAAAGAGTACAAGTGGTTCAAATTCCATTGCTGTAGCTTTAAATATAGAAAATGGGTCACTAGGTCATGGTAAAGGCCAGCCTTACTTGAAGAACCTTCCTACTAAGTTTGAGAGTCCTAGACCCAAGCTATGCAGTGTTATAAGGTTTTAGGTACTAAAGGTCAAGGTGAAGCTTTGCCCGCATGCTCATTTTCTGGTCAGAATCAACCTTTCTACTAAGTTTGAAGGTCCGAGACCCAAGCATTGCCGAGTTATCAAGCATTTGGTTCAAAAGGTCATGGTGACCTTGACAACGACCTTCCCCACAGGGTCATCTACTGGTCAGGACCAACACCCCTACTAAGTTTGTGGGTCATTGTCATAAGCATTGCAGAAATTATAAGTATTTTTTGTTCTAAAGGTCACAGCGACTTTGTCCATTGACTTTATGGTCATCTACTCTTCAGGTCAAATTTCCCTATTGGTTGGAGAGTCCTAGGTCGAAGCAGAGTTATGAAGTTTTTTGCTACATGTAAAACAAATAATCCCCAGGGGCATAATTTGAACAAACTTGGTAGAGGATATCTAGGCAATGCTACATACCAAACATCAAAGGCCTTGCGGGTTCCAGACAAGAAGATTTTGAAAGTTTTCTTTTTTCCTACATAAGTCTATGTAAAACTTGTGACCCCCGGACGGGGCCATTTTTCACTGAGGCATAAATTGAACGATCCTGGTAGAGGGCAACTAGGCAATGTTACATACCAAATATCAAAGGCCAAGGCCTTGTACTTCCAGACAAGAAGATTTTTAAAACGTTTTTTCCTATATAAGTCTATGTAAAACTTTGAACTCCCTGGCAGGGCCTCTTTTCCTAGGGACATAATTTGAACAGACTTGGCAGAAGACATCTAGGCAATTTTACATTCCAAAAATCAAAGGGTCAGGCCTTGTGGTGTCAGACAAGAAGATTGTTAAAGTTTTAAGTTAAAAATCTATCGTAGCTCCTGTGACCTAGTTGTGCAAATGACTGGCACTTAGCTGTCTCTTTGAAAAGTTAAAATTTCGCACTCAAAACGGATACTCTACCACTGGGTTATTGAGGCGGTTGTCTAGATATCTGGTCTCTTGCCATTACCTTATTGACATTTGTTCGCTTTATTTTTTTCTGTTTACCATCTTAATGTAGTCTACGTCCTCGCACACAACAAACTTAGCAGTCATTGATCAAATAGTTTATGGCTGTAATTTAGTAGTATCTTTCCTTAATCTCGTGAGTGTGACATCCGGGCATTCGATGCGTGAATATTTTGCGCACAATGAGAGGGTCGCAATGGGGTTTGTTTTTACATTTTGACCATGCATTCGAAGGTAACGACATATGTTAACCTTTGTGACAAATAAAATGTTTGGCATGTTTCAACAACCCCAATTTTCCATCCTCGGGTTTAGTAAATATGTAATCCGCGGAGCGCGTTCAGCCAGAGAGTCGCCTCAATAAGGAAAGTATAATTTTAACATCAGAGGTTATTTCTAAGGTCACGGAGTTTGATTGGCCAGCTTGTTATGTCAACAGTTTTCGCAATCAGTTGCTCAATCAAGTGTGAGAAGGAACAGTAAAATACCTGAGGAAGTATAACACTATGTATGATGTTGACTTGTGCATTTGGTGTTTATAAAATATAAAGAAACAAATTGGGATCCATAGGACATATATGTTATCAGTGATTTGTCAAAGGGATTAATTGTCTGCAGTTTTTCTAACAGGATTGCTATTACATTTGAAAAATAATTACCTCTTATAGTTCAGAGTGACTGGGGTCACAGGTGGGTGGGTATGTACCTGTCCATTCCTGAAACAGTGCTTGGAGGGGCACATGTGCACTTCCTCCACCATTAGAGCTGGAAAAAATGCCATGATCTTAAATGTGTCATTGGGACTCTAACACCCCCCACCTACATTTTCCAAACGGAAAAGGAAAAACAAACACATGTTAAGATTTATAAAAGAACACTTTTTCTCTTCTCATATGCTCTGTGATTTATAAGGAAACACAGCAGTTCAAAAAGTAAAATAATTTATGATTTACAAGAAATAACAGTTTTTCACCAAACAAGATATATATTCTATAACTTAAAAGAATCTTATTTGTTAAAAAATAGTTACAATCATATTCAATGCTGTTCACAAAATAAGATACAGTCATATTCTGTATTTTACAAAGAATCACAGTTGTTCACAAAATAAGATAAAGTCGTATCATGTGATTTGCAAGGGATCACTGCTGCTCATAAAATAAGATACAGTCATATTCTATGATTTGCAAGAAATCGCAAGTGTTCACAAAATAAGATACAGTCATGTTCTCTGATATGCAGGGAATCATTGCTGTTCACAAAATAAGATACAGTCATATTCTGTAATTTACAACGGATCACAGTTGTTCACAAAATAAAATACTGTCATATATAACGATTTGCAAAGAATCAATGCTGTTTATAAAATAAGAAGCACTCATATTCTATAATTTACAATGAATCACAGCTGTTCACAACATAAGATAAAGTCAATTTATGATTTGCAAGGAATCAGTACTATTCCCAAAATAAGATACAGTCATATTTTGTTTATTTACAAGGAAGCACAGATGTTTACAAAATAAGATATAGTCATTTTATGATTTGCAAAGAATCAGTGCTAATCACAAAATAAGACACAGTCATATTCTGTAATTTACAAGGAATCAAAGTTGTTTACAAACTACGATTCTCTTATTTGCCAGGAAACACATTGTTTCTACAAAGCTGAAAATGAAAAAAAAAAAACCTTTAAAATATAAAATATTTTTTTCTGACGAACAGCTTGATAGGTTTTCACCATATGTTATCTGTGCATTTTGGATGGACCTACCTCGAGTTTGACCAGAAACATCCGTATGGACTGTCTTCTGTGGCCATCAATAAAAGTCTTTTTTCATGAATGAAGATTTTGTCTCTCCGTTATTAGAAGAAAAAACAACATTACAATGTAATTAAAATGCAACAAAAATCTTCTGGCTGTAATTCTTAATAATTCTTATCGGTTCGTATAAACACTTTTAAACCCAGAAAACGGAAAAAAACCTTGTAAACGTGATTATTCTCACTGACAGCGTTATAAAAGTTGCATATCACTAAGAACAGAAAAAGTTGATTTTCAAAAACATTGATATTTAAAATTTCTCTTGTGACTTGATTGTTTATACTCTAATTAAGATTTTACAAATTTATATTTCACGAGAAAATCTTGTTGCAGCATAAATATAATTCAGACCTCTATATACCGTCAAACCTGTATTATAGACGGCCTCCGAACAGAGTCCGCCTGGCTCTAAATGCCACATGGTTTGTTTCCCATTTTGACATTTATATATAGTGTATCCTTACCTGTGAATAAAGACCACCTCCCAATAAAGACCACATTTTGGCTCTCCCATGGGTGGTCTTTATAGACAGGTTTGACTATATATGAAATTGTATAGTAGACTTTTTGTTGTATTGTTTTCATTCTATTGATAAGATCATATGTATTGTTTCTTGTATAGGGTATGTCTTTCATATTTAAGTCCCCATACATTATTGAGGTGGGATGGGGGTGGGGGCATTAGGCGTTGCTGCTCTCCGTACGTAAAAACGTCTGTCCTACGTCCATATGTCCCGAAAATCTTGTGTGTCAAACTTCTCCCACACTTTAAGTTGGATTTGATTCAAACTTTAACAGAAGAGAAACCTTGATGTGCAGAGGATTTTTTTCTGTGATTACTTTTACCAGAATTATGGCCCTTTGATAGTTTTGCTATATAGAATATAGAGAACAATCTTGTGTATCCAACGCCGGAAACACTACTGAAAGGATATGCTTGAAAGTTTAACAGTTGAAGGACCTTCATGTGAAGATGACCGTAAATAATAGTCTTTTTCTGTAGCTATTTTCTCTATAATTATGGCCCTTTCTTAAGAAAACGTTGCTATTTAGAAGATGGCGCAGTATGTGGGGACATCCGTGTCCTATGGACACAATTCTAGTTTATACTACACATATTTCCCTTTCATGATACAATGTGTGATGACATATATTCAAGGTCAAGTGACCGACTTTGGGGTCATCGTGATCCTCATATTAGTAAATTCTGATATGAGCCGTGTCATGGGAAATCCAACATAGTGGGTTTGCGACCAGCATGGATCCAGACCAGCCTGCGCATCCGCGCAGTCTGGTCAGGATCCATGCTGTTCGCTTTTAAAGCCTACTGCAATTAGAGAAACCGTTAGCGAACAGCATGGATCCTGACCAGACTGCGCGGATGCGCAGGCTGGTCTGGATCCATGCTGGTCGCAAACCCACTATGTTGGTTTTCTCATGGCACGGCTCATATGTTTCTACAATTTCTTCTCGTTTACCAACAGGCTAAGCAATCTGCATATGTGTATTTTTGCAGCGTTATTTCTTTTCTGTATTTTCAGAGATCTTGTGTAGCAGCGTAGAGCGTCATTATATCGTTTCTCCTGTTCCAAACATTGTCCTAGTAAATTCAGTGCTGTTTCTCTGTGGTTCAGGTTTCTTTCTGTATCTATGGTTGTGGCAAGATATTCAAGTGCACACTGCTGACCAGCTGGTCTCTTAAGGCGGCCATAAGTGTTGTACTGTAAGAAGTAAAGGTAAGGAAGAGAATCCACTGCAGCCATGTCCAGGTCATGGTAATCTCTTCCAGGTATTTGACTGCGCATTTCTTGGTGAGACATGTCATAATTTGTACTTCTAAACATTTCATATTGCATTTCTTTGGGAACACAATTTATCTCGCATAGCATGAACGTAGTACATAATGCAGTGACATGTTGCATTACTTCTCCATTTCCGGCATAATATGTATAGTCAAATACTAGTTTTTTGTTTCTGCTAGAAAACCTATAGCACAAACATAAAGGTTCAACCTTATTTGGATCATACATTTCTTCTGCTTTCCTACGAACAAGCTCAGCCTGTTCCATATTGCCTGAACAGTAATATGCTGATGCAAGTTTCAGCCTGCCTGATGATACGTCTGAGTTTAGACCAAGTGAAAACCATGACAATGCGCTTTGAGATAGGATAGAGAAATTTCCAGTTTGAATGTCAATGCTAGTATTTCCAGTCTGTATGTCGGTGGAAGTAACTTCACCCTGAATGCCTGTGAGAGTATTTTCAGTCTGAATGTCAGTGGGAGTATTTCCGGCCTGAATGTCAGAGGGAGTATTTCCAGCCTGTTTGTCAGGGGAAGTATTTCCAATGTGAATGTTAGTGGGAGTATTTCCTGTCTGAATGTCAACGGCTGCTAACACAGATCCTAATATAGAGCAGTGAGGTAAAATAGCAAGTTTACATGCTGATTTTGTCAGTGTATCAAGTTTTGCTTCACCGTATATTGTAATTATACGAAACAGGAGGTTTTGTATTCCAAGACGCGCTGATTGATTGTAACGATACAGAAGGGAAAGACTATGCAGGGATGTGCACAGTGCGTTTTCTATCAAAATATTTAGCATTTCTGAAAGAACAGAAGAAAGTACAGCTGGGGGCAAAGGCAAAGGTAAAACTGGTAACATGTTGAGCTTCAGCTGTAGTCTAGTGCCAATTTCATCAATGGGAATTTCTAGGAGTGCACGACCTTCACTTTGTATAATGTGCTGCAGGATTTCAAGAAGTTTCTGTTTGTTTGTATGAGAAATTCTTCCTGCCATTAGGTTGTTTCCAGGAATTATGAAATGTGGACAATGTTCTTGTATTACACAGTTTCGTAATGCACTTAAGCAGAATTCTAAACATGCAAGCAAGTTATGCTCCTGCCATTTATTTGAATGTGTATTCTGTATAGAATAAAATAAAACATTTTTACACATAAAGCTTGAAAGGACGTTCTCACACTCGTGGTTGATTAATGTTTTAAGAATCATCTTCATCAAGATGTAACATCTGATTTGTGTGATGTTTAAATTGAACATTAGACATTTTTCAGCTCCGGAAGTAGATATTCTCCATTGAAATTCCTCATTATCACCCCTCTTACTGCCTACTGGTACAACAAAGCAACCTGTAGACTCAGAATATTGCTTTATTTCTTCTGTAGGCCATCCTCCTACACTTTGTCTTACTAACCATGGCAGGGCGTCCACAGGCCACGACTTGCAGAAGTAAGCTGTAACAATATCCTGGTCAAATTGTACGCTGCTTCCTCGGATTGATTGTGCAGGACCATTCCTATCTGTAAGTATTATAAGTTTAAGAAAACAGTCCAAAGTTGAAGTGAAGGAGTTCTTCATCAGCACTCTCCCTTTCCTATCTGTTCCAAATTGACTGCCTGGTTTATTTCGGTATACAGGAAAAGGAAGTGGCTCATCATTGCTTAGAAGTTGTAGAAGACAGTAGCCAGGCGGCATCGTCTCATCCTGGAACATCATTAGATTTGACCTTCCATGTTGCCACTCATCCCAGTCCTGTATCATGTTATAAAACCTGTTGCAGCAGACCATATCAAAGTCAGAATGAAGCCCTGTTGTTGTTGAACCTTCACTCTGGCTACCAAAATTATAGTGGAAAAAAGGGTGACCAAATAATCTATTTGTAACGTTTGCCATAGTCTCTGTGAACAAGAGTGCCCTTCTCCTCTTCCTCACCATTTGCTCGCTTACACCAACATCACTGAGTACCTCAGACAATTTCAGTGATATATTAATGGAGTAACGAGGATCTCCTGACATTCTGAAAATAAGCAAACACCTTGAAAACATGCAGTTTACTCCTTACGTTTTTACAAGATGAGTAATGTGACACTGTTTGAAATACATCTAATTTCATAGTGATGTGCAGATTAATCGAAGCATCAACAAATCATTGATAAAAAGTTCATGACATGATCTTCATGATCTTTGTTTTTTGTTGACGTGACGTCTTAATTTAACCTCCAAAATACTAGTAACCCGAAAACTAGTAAAATTGCCCCATTTAACTTTAAGTTACATGCGAAATCATTTCTTAATAGACATAATTGTGTCAGTTGACTGAGATAAGAAATTACCGGAATTATGTTATTTCGTGATGAAAATCACTGAATAGGCAATTATTGTACTGACTGATAAAAATCAAAATTATTTACTGATTCCCAACACTTATTTCAATCTAAATGAATATGAAAGACTTTCAATTATAATTAAGGATACTGATATAACTTTATTTTATTTTTTCTTTAATATAAAGAAATTTTCAAACTATTTGTTTTATAATGGTATGTATGGATTATGCCCATTAACATAGGGGTCCTGTGGTATAGCGGTTAAGGTAGCTGACTTCAGATCATGTTTAGCTTGAAACTCTGTATGGGAAGTAGAATGCTTTTATATGGCTAGTTAACGCAGGTTAATTTGTTCTGCAAAGATGCCTGCCTTCGACTGAAATATTGTCTAAAGGGACATCCGAGTATTCCTCCACTATCATTAAAAGCTAGAAAGTTACAGGATATCATTAAATTGCTTTGATGTGTCTAAACACCGAACAACAAGAGTGCCAGACTGTCACAAAATACGTCCGTCATCGAACTTGGCCTATTTCAAGGGCCATAATCCGAGAGTGCATTGGGTCATTTGGATGGTTATCGAACTTGGTCGAGATATCATCCCCACAAACATTGTCAGCAAGTTTGGAGAAGATCGGATGAAAACTGTTTAACTTAGAGAGCGGGCAAGGCTAAATTCGCAGTTTTTCGAGTAATTCAAGGGCAACAATCCAAGAGTGTCTAGGGCAATTTAGGTGGTTATCGAACTTGGCCGAGATATTATGCCTACAAACATTGTCAGCAAGTTTGGTGAAAATCGGATGAAAACTGTTCGACTTAGAGAAAGGACAAGGCGAAATTCGCAATTTTTCGAGTAATTCAAGGGCTATAATCCAAGAGTGTGTGAGACGATTTGGCTGATTATCAAACTTAACCGAGGTATTATTCCCACAAACACTGTCAGCAAATTTGGAGAAGATCGGATGGAAACTGTCCGACTTAGAGAGCGGACAAGGCTAAATTCGCAGTTTTTCGAGTAATTCAGGGCCATAATCCAAGAGTGCCTGGGGCAATTTAGATGGTTATCGAACTTGGCCGAGATATTATACCTACAAACATTGTCAGCAAGTTTGGTGAAGATCGGATGAAAACTATTCGACTTAGAGAAAGGACAAGGCGAAATTCGCAATTTTTCGAGTAATTCAAGGGCCATAATTCAAGAGTGTGTAAGGCGATTTGGCTGGTTGTCGAACATGGCCGAGGTATTGTTCCCACAAACATTGTCAGCAAATTTGGAGAAGATCGGATGAAAACTGTCCTACTTAGAGAGCGGACAAAGCTAAATTTGTAGTTTTTTCGAGTAATTCAAGGACCATAATCCAAAAGTGCCGAAGGCGATTTAGCTGGTTATCGAACTTGCCCAAGATATTTTGCCCACAAACATTGTCAGCAAGTTTGGTAAAAATCAAATGAAAACTGTTCGACTTAGAGAGCAGACAATGCTAAATTTGCAGTTTTTCGAGTAATTCAAGGGCCATTATCCAAGAGTGCCTATGGCGATTTGGCTGGTTATCAACCTTGGCCGAGAAATTATGTCCACAAATATTGTCGCCAAGTTTGGTGAAGATCGGATGAAAACTGTTTGACTTAGAGAGCGGACAAGGCGAAATTCGCAGTTTTTCGAGTAATTCATGGTCCATAATCTAAGATTGCCTGGGGCGATTTGGCTGGTTATCGAACTTGGCCGAGATATTATGCCACAAACAAGCAGCAAGTTTAGTGAAGATCGGATGAAAACATGCTTTGGTCGCCGACCGCCCGCCGCCGACCGCCTCCACGATTGTTTGCTTTCAGAGACGGGCATATAAAAATGATCAAACATTTATGTCCATTTATTAATAGTAATTATAACATGACCAGCACTTGAAAAAAGGCACTAAAATCCAGGCAAATATTTCGTGAATATCTTCAAAGATGGACAAAATAACCATTTACAATGTAATAGAATCAAAATAATACATATCAAACAGTGTTTGCTCTTGAATAAAGTCAATGTTTTTCATTCAGATGCATATTCCTGTCCTCGTGATATAATTCCTTAACATCTGAACTACCAAACAATGATTCACTGTTTCGGATGTGTTATTTCCTAAATAAAATTGCAAGATGGTCCTTAAGGAGGTAGGTTACCTTGTTACAAGGGTAAATTCAAATTAGTTGAACCGCAGCATTTTTTTGTATTTCGTGTAATATGAAGTTTTAACTGCTACAGTCTCAATTTTGTTTGTCTCTGTCCCTTCAAGTTCATTTTTTATCCAGGTTTGAAGAACATGACCCTCCAAAGGTATTTCATATTGAAAGAAGAAGGAAAATACGGATATTTAACACTTTTCAGTGTATTTTAATTTCATTGATATCCGTAGAAGTCTGCATAATTGATAATTTTACTAATATGCACGTTAGCTTTCTAATATAAGCTTAAAATGTATATGTCGCGGGGCTTGTGTTTCCATGGTAACGCATTTTCTCTAATTTTTAAACAAGTATGTATATAAATAGGGGTTTTCGACGGCTTCAGTGCCATTCTGTTAATGACCAACTTGGAATATTTGGGTAATATCATTAGCAAAATACCAAGCACTTTACATGGTACCCTACTTTTCTTAAAGTTTAAAGTAACCATGGCAACAGAGATGTTTAAAATAGCTTATATCTTGATTTTTGTCGTAATTTCTTATAAAAAGTATTGAATTAGATTGTCTAGTTGATGTAGCTTTAAAACATATTATTTCTAACGTAAGTTATATTTTCGTGTTATTTGCATTTATTCAAACAAATTTCACAGCTTAGAATACTTACAGCAGTACCCCTCGTCTGGAATTTTTCATGGAAAAATCGTTCAGCATGCTGCTATTATTGTCATGGATATTGTTGAAATGAAAACAAGAGGGCCATGATGGCCCTATATCGCTCACCTGAGTTTAATTGCTTTCTTGAAAAAAATTCTTTGCTAAAGCTAAACAAATAACCCCATGGGGTGGGGTCAGTTTGACCCCGGAGGTAATGATTTGAACAAATTTTGTAGAAGTCTACTAGGCAATGCTACATGTCAAATATCTAAGCTCTAAGCCTTCTGGTTTATTTTTAGAAATTTTTTGAAGATTTTCCTATGTAAAATCAAGTGACCCCTGGGGCGAGGTCAATTTTGACCCCGGGGTCATGATTTGAACAATTTTAGTAGAGGTCCACTAGGCAATGCTACAAGTCAAATATCTAAGCTCTAGGGCTTCTGGTTTTTGAGAAGAAGATTTTTTTAAGATTTTCCTATGTAAAATCAAGTGACCCCCGGGGCGGGGTCAATTTTGACCCTGGGGTCATGATTTGAACAAACTTGGTAGAGGTCCACTAGGCAATGCTTCACACCAAATATCTAAGCTCTAGGGCTTCTGGTTTTTGAGAAGAAGATTTTTAAAGTTTTTACTTTTGGTTGCCATGGCAACCAGAATTCTGTATGGAATTCAATTCTTTGAACAATTTTTAAAGAAGACCATCCAAGGAACAACCCTGTAAAGTTTCATCAAAATTGGCCTGTTGGTTTAGGAGGAGATGTTGTTTAAAGGAAAGTGTGGACGGACGGACGGACGACGGACAGACGGACGGACGGACGCCGGACGGTGAGTGATCACAATACCTCACCCTGAGCACTTTGTGCTCAGGTGAGCTAATAAAAAGCCGAAGCTGTGTTTCTTAAATAGACCAGTGTCAACGCTTTTAAATTTTACATTTAGATACATAGGTCACGGGCTTCGTTTCCATGGTAACATCAATTCAATTCAAGAAACCACAATTTTCTACTGAAATTTGGAGAATTTTAGATCTTAGTTTTAGTACATAAGTAACAAATTATCAACGGAACCTGAAAAATAGGTATTACAAATCAAACTGCTAGATTTTCTATTTGAAAATGGCCGTAACAAGTAACCTTTCACCCAACTATATTCCAGATAACATTGCTTATCATCATCCATTTTCTTACATTCCGCATAACATTTCAATATAACTACATAAAAGAAGCAAAATATTGATTATTATTCAGAGCAAAAGACTCATAAAAAATATTTCAGCAAATAATGGTTATTTGAAAATAGTTAAAATAAAGAAAATGCACAGAATTACGTACTTTCAAGGTAAAAGCTATTAATTTTGCGCGGTAACTGGAACGTAACGTCATGACGTCAATGACGTCATTTTAAGGCAACATTGTTTTGAAGCGTTTCTGCGGCAATTTATTCATTATTTCTGCATTATTAATCCATAAAGCATCAGATCGAAGACAGGTTCATGATTTGTTTTCAGAAGAATGAATATACAAACACATTTAGTTTGTCGTAAACGTCGTCGTAAATCGTCACGTTAGCTTCCGGTTGGACATGCGCACATACAAATATGAAGGTAACCTACCTCCTTAAGAAGCAAATGAAATTATAGCAGGCTTAGTTTAATTGAGTCTGTTCATGAGAGGTAACAAAATGTACAACAATCCTGTCACACCCTAGCATCGGCGTAAGTAGAACTCTATAAAACTGAAATTTTAGTGTACTCAATGCTCCCAAAAAGACCAGATATCAAAACTATTAAACCTTACCTTGCTAAATTTTAAAATGGTCTGGTCCGTCATTCAATTAGGGTAGTATCATTTATCATTTAAAGGGGTGTTCACTGAAAATTTACTGAAATGTCAAATTGTAGGACAAATTGTCAAATATTTAAGGCCAAGTTCCTTATGTGCATAGATGAATATTCATATTCATCCAGATTCAGGTTGTAGTTGACAGGTTTTGACATTTTCAATTAACATAAAGAAAACGCCCAATATCCTGTACAAACCTGTTATGAAGACTTTAAGAAACAAAGTATAAGAGGCTGTAGGAAATAAACTAATTGAGTAAAGGAGACTTTCTAAAACTTTTTCACTTTCAAAAGTATTTCCCTATGACATTTAATTATTCTAGAGACGATGATTTGAATTACTTCCCTGTATTATAATATTTAAGCTTTGATTAGTTCAAAAGTTTCATTATATTGATTATAGACAACCGGTTAAAGCAAAAGTCTGTCACATTCTCTCTTTTTTATAGAGTGAATAAACATGTGTATTTAGTAACTCATTTAACCTTTAGCCTACTAGCAGCAAGTGATTCTGCCTTTGTAACCAGTGCAGATCAAGATCAGCCCGCATGGTCTGCACTGTTCACTAGTAAATCAGTAAATTTTCAGCGAACATGGTTATATGAGCATTGTAGTGTCTGTCTCTCATATAATATAATTGAGCCTCACCATGAGAAAACCAACATAGTGGGTTTGCGACCAGCAGGGATCCAGACCAGCCTGCTCATCCGCGCAGTCTGGTCAGGATCCATGCTGTTCGCTAACAGTTTCTCTAATTCCAATAGGCTTTGAAAGCGAACAGCATGGATCTTGACCATACTGCGCGGATGAGCAGGCTGGTCTGGATCCATGCTGGTCGCAAACCCACTATGTTGGTTTTCTCATGGTGAGGCTCAATTATATTATATGAGAGACAGACACTACAATGCTTTACTTACAGTCTTTAGTACATCTATAACGTTTAAACTCAACGGGACACGACTGTTAAACTACTCACTATATGGTATAACATTATTACAATATACCTGCTGTAACACTTTTGGTGGTTTCATGTGTGTATTTTTCATGATATACAACAAACACCTTTTCTAATAATAAATGGCTTTGCCCAAATTAAATAATGGACCAGTCCAGTATAGAAAGGCTAATGAATATAAAGAATAGAATAATTTTTGAGAACTGTTGCTTTGATGACACTACCAAAATAAATCATAACCATAGAAACTTAATTGAGCTGTGAAACCCAGGTGAGCACTCTAGGACTTTCATGACCCTCTTCTTTGTTGGCATGAATATAGTGACAAGTGGCTATAAGAACACAAGAACCATAACTCTGTCTTGAATTACTTTTTATGGAAAATCAGATCTACATGTTAATTTCAGAATTCTCTTGTAATTCTTGGAGCAATTGATGGATATTAAGCAAGCTTGGCTTTTAACAATCAAATTTGATACACATTTCATACAATTTATAGTGAACAGGTTTGTGGTTCAGGCCAACTTGATTTGTATATTTTTCGTAATTATGCTGGACATGTTTCTTTTTTGAATAACATGGACATTTTTATGCACTGTACCCTTGCATAATTGCTCCTCCCAGTTAACTCTCTCCCTACACATCAACCCCCATTTACAGAAAATTGTTAAAATTAATGAATTACAAGTTCATTAATCACCTAGAAACGAGTTTTGTTAAGTTGACCCCTAAATCATCATTCCGTTTAGTAAAATGCAGTTCCCTTGAGGTCAGTTCGTTTTGAGTAGATTGTGCATCTAGAGTGTTATATACTCTGTTTGGCCTTTTTTTTCAAAGTTCACATTTTTCAGTGATATAAAATCGCTAAAACATCTTACCTGTTTTTCCAGTGTAGGTCCAGGCATATACTTCAAAGTGCTATCACAATAAAAACTCAAATTTCACTGCTAACTGTACAACAATGAAACAATAAATGAATAATAAAAACCACTTGAAATTATGGAAATTAATTTAAACACGAAAGTGATGAAATACAAGAGGGATAGACTTTGGGGTATTCCACAATTTCTTATTCATTGTAGGAGGCTGGATAAGAGTATTGTTTGTTAAGTAGGCATTGTTTGTGAATAACAATAGGGGGAGGGGGTTGGGGAATCGTACTGAACCTTATCCAAACGACAAAGATGGCGGTACTACATGTAAATGTGAGTTTTTCCTAAATATTGTTTTTTTTTTTAAATGCTGGAGAAAAACATCTAGCTATAAACACGCTACACAATTTTTGGAACATACCTGTCTTTGTGGCTATACAAAAGCTTTTGCAGTTCTCCCCAGGAATGCTGGTCACGGGATTCGAATCGAGGGAAAATCTAACTGAATCCTATGATAAGGTTTAGTGCGTTTTGCTAAAAATAGTACTTTTCTCGAAATATTCGCAGCTATATGCACTTATCATAACCTGTAGGTTTCTGTTTTAAATATATGAGGAAGCCATCCATCTGGCTTACGGAAGGTCGGTGGTTCTACCCAGGTACCCTCTCGCTATGAAATAATGCACGGAGGGGCACCTGGGGTCTTCCTCCACCATCAAAGCTGGAAAGTCGACATATGACCTATTATTGTGTCGGTGTGACGTTAAACCTAACAAAATAAGTAAATAAATGTTTCAAATATATGCCCAAAGCTATCTTTCCTATCAGCTGAATGAACTTTTAAATTTCAACAAAACTCAATTTCAACATTCGTGGTCAGGTTCAGGTTCCAAAAACAATGGGTAAGGTTCAGATCTATTCAAACACATCACTGTAGGGGTTCATAATATCTCGTTTCAAGGCGTAGCTGATTGAATTATTTTTAGAGTGCGTCACTGCAAAAAGCAGAGAGACTAAAGGTATTCAATTTTCTATTATTCTGACACCAGTTACATTGTTACCAATGGCATAGTTGTAAGATTTACGTTATATGTAAATAATTAATAGCATAACATTTTATGGAAACCTTACTCCTGAGACAAAGGTAGTTGGTTCACAGTAGAAAATGACATTGAAGCTGTGTTACATTTAAACACATCTGGCCATTATCAAAGGATTAAATCAGTTTTTTTTAAACAAATAGATTTACATTTGCTGCAGATGGTTTTTAGAGTGATATCTTTTGCTAGACCTTATAGTTTTGCGTATATTCGCAAGAATTGGGCATAAAATAATCTTTCCCATAATACAATGTATTTCTATTTTAGCGTATGCTATGCTATGAAAGTATTGCTGGCATTTTTAAAGGCTCCAGCAAACCATTTTTATATACATAAATCATGCTGAATGAAACACCTTGTAATATGTTGTATTACAGAATCATTCCT
Organism: Mercenaria mercenaria; assembly: GCF_021730395.1. NCBI lineage: Eukaryota > Metazoa > Mollusca > Bivalvia > Venerida > Veneridae > Mercenaria > Mercenaria mercenaria. The sequence goes on from NC_069366.1 coordinate 55,645,265, forward strand.
GTGCAATAGCTGTGATCAAACATTCAGCTAGCAGAAGTGTTAAAAAGCCCATGCAAATGGTACACGTGGTCACCACCTTATAGGTGGTAAGACAGTATGTTTGAGGAATAAACCCCACTAAGGAACAACAAACCTTTTAACTAAACAACTACTCTTTACTACACAAATAAATTTCGAGATTCACTGATTTGAATTTGATGCAACATTATCGATTACCCATGAAGCGCTCCGAAACATTAGTGGTAGAGCATCTGGTTTGGGTGTCAGAATAAAGTCATTGGTTCACTTACCGGCAGCGTCATGCCAAAGGCTTTACATAATCGTAACAATAGCTCCTCTATGTGGCACTCATAGGAAAATGGACTTCTTTTCTCTCACACTCTTGTGGCATTGATACCACCAGAAACGCATTGTGGAGAATAGTTTATCTAAGTCACAGAACTAAAATAAGTGACCTAAAATAAATCAGTGTAAACTAGCCATCTTTATTGTTATCACTTAAATAAATATGCTGCTTTTGATACATGTATATATTTGGTACAATGTTTGGTACAGCAGTGTGCTGCTTTGATTTAAAAACTACTTCACCCCTTTTGTTTGCGAAACTAACGTCACACCCGTTCACTCTTATTCAAGCTATTATATTGATACTAATATCTCTCTTACTTTTCATTGACACTTGATATAAAACAAGCAAAATATATTGTTCGAAGCTTTCAGTTTTGTGTGTTGGTTAGGTTGCTAAATATCTGAAACAGCTAATTTGAACAAATGTTGTAGATGTCCACTAGGCAATGCTACAAGTTAAATATCTAAGCTCTAGGCCTTCTGGTTTATTTTTAGATTTTTTTTTGAAGATTTTCCTATGTAAAATCAAGTGACCCTTGGGGTGGGGTCAATTTTGACCCCGGGGTCATGATTTAAACAATTTTAGTAGAGGTCCACTAGGCAATGCTACATGTCAAATATCTAAGCTCTAGGGCTTCTGGTTTTTGAGAAGGATATTTTTTAAAATTTTCCTATGTAATATCAAGTGACCACTGGGGCGGGGTCAATTTTGACCCTGGGGTAATGATTTGAACAAACTTGGTAGAGGTCCACTAGGCAATGCTTCACACCAAATATCTAAGCTCTAGGCTTCTGGTTTTTGAGAAGAAGATTTTTAAAGTTTTTCCTTTCGGTTGACATGGCAACCAGTGTTCTGCATGGAATTCAATTCTTTGAACAATTTTTGTAGAGCTTCACCCAAGGAACAGTCCTCGTATATTCTATTTTATTTTATGCTTTCGGATGAAATACTGAGATTTTAGTGAAAAGAATCTAATAAATTCCAAGTGAATGATATCAAATATTAAGAACGAATTCGTGACCTTGACCGACCCATGCCACGTGATTTCAGTTTGCAAATCAGACTACTTGATAACGCATTATAGATAATGTATCAAAATGAAAGATTTATGCAACACTCTCCCTGATTGGACGAGAGGTGTCTATTTGTTTCACTCTGCTGATTGTGCTACGCTGAGTGAAATGTAGACAAAGCGTTTATCCTAAATGACGCAGTTCACAATTTTAACGCTAAGTTTCGCTCAGTATATTTAGCAAGAATATTGATATATCTAAATAATGATAAGTAAGTTTAATAAATACGATACAAACCTGTTGAAATACCAACATATATCAATTCACAGAAAGAGCTGAATACGGTCTGCGTATCACATGAATGAATAAGGCTGTGATTAGAATCTTCCATGTAGAGAAGTGCCTTCCAGACCACTGCTGTAATTATTCGTCGTGGAATAAACGAAACAAAATTGCACACCTAAGAAACCTCTGTGATCATTTAAAAGAGAACCATTTAAATTGTTGTTAAGTGTGGTGTTTAGTTTTGCTATTTGCAAAATGTTAGATAGATGATATGTAAACCTCATAAACTTCTTGTCTTACTACAATTCGCAGACAATCTTTTTTAAAGATTGTTCTTGTTCAGTACTCCAGTTGGAACTAAATTACATATATTTCCCCTTTGTGTGCCTCAAGCACTGTCACCCCATTAAGATAATAATTTAAATAAGAGTAGTTTCGGGTGCACAAATAAAAATTCATATTGAAAGCAAGTTTTCCTTAGTTTTCAGCTTCCTTCTCGCCGCTATGCGCCGTGTATTAACCAGTTAAAAGGAACAAAAATAATATCACAAGTTTAGTATGATTTCGATTAACCAGTAGCTGTATCCGATAATACATTAAAAGTGTCTGTTCTGTAAGTCTTCTTGCACTAAATTTGAAGATTTTTGGGCAAGTTCACGTACAACCCAACAAAAACTGTCATTGAACTAATAAATTACAACAACAGTATATTGCCAGATATGTCAACAAATAACCCATTTTCTCATTCAGTGCACATGCAGCAGTCAATTTCTCCAGCTCTCCGATTCCAACTACGCTTTCAGTGTAACATTATCCTCATCCGCCATACCCTTGTTAATTTTAACACCAAGAAAGTTTCCTTGTATACGCTTAAATAAAAAGAACAGAAGCACTTTAACCTTGCCATAAATTAAAACAAATCCAGTTTTAGTTTCCAAAAGTCACAAAATTTATTTTTTTCTCGCAGCCACTCGTGAGAATACTACTGCTTATTCCGTGCATGTGTTAAAGACGCACAACAAAATAACTGTATTCTTTTGTGTTTCCATGATGGTAATTATACATGCTTTGCATGAAGAAAATGAGAAATGACAAGTATCTAGTTTCAAATGGACTGTGACATATATTAGGCCAAGACAATGTGTTTAATATCTTAACATTTTATCGGATTAATGTAGCAATATGTACAGAAATCAGTGTATTTAGTTAAATTTCAATCACATTTTGTTTCCACAGTGTAAGTTAGTTATTCAACTATATTTTTGAAACTATGTTGAAAAGAGATTGACTGAATAAGTTTGCAGATGAAGTTGTCAAACACACAGTTATTCAGGAAAGGCCTGAATTGTCCACCCGAAAACTTGTAGTATAGCTGTATATTATCTGTATTTTAAGAATGATTTTCATGAAGTTTTCGTGGGTGAAAAAGTAGGTCACTAGGTCGTGGTGGATCTTTAACACAGTTAATAGCATCTTGAGAATCTCGGGTTAACAAAAGTTCAATATTACGAAGGCAAAGAACACGAGAAAAACGCAATCGTGCGTGAGAAAAACGTGCATAAACTGGTCATGAGGCTCTACAGAGTATTTCATAGTCATATAACAACTTTTATTAAATGCAGTAAAGTGAATAAAAACCGAATTAATTTATGAATATTTTACGTCAATGGTATATACATAATTCTTTAATGGTTATGTCATAAAAACAATGTTTTAAGTAAGATATAAGCCTCAAACGAACCAATACGGAAGATACTGGACGGTCCTCAGCGCTGACGCGCTTCGGACAGTCCAGTATTTTACTTACTGGATAGTTTCGTCTTATATCCTATACATAATAACGCACGAAAGGGCACCTGGGTTCCTCCTCCGCCATCAAAGCTGGAAACCCGATGTTGATGCGACGTTAACCTAACAAGATAAATAAATAAATATATATATTGAAGCATATACTTTAGTTAAATTGCAAATGAAAATGTAGCATTATAAGTCAGTCTTGATTACATAAAATTTTATTAAGAAGAAATGCATAACCATTCTGTGTGTATTTCGTCAGGGAACATCCACTGGGAAATGTAGTCACAAAATAACAGGAATTAGTAAAAATACTGGCTTTATTTGAATATGTAGAGGATTTCAGCTGAAAATCCCATAGTCAAAATAACTTGGATACTGAGGTAGGTGTTCTGGTCACAGGGGTAAAGGTCACTGTTACTGAATATGGAAAAATGGTTTTTGATCAGACATGGTATCTAGGAAAGTTGTATTGAGGTCATTGTTGCTTGGGATAGGGTCGGGGTTACTAATACTAAAACTTAAGTAGACCAAACTTAATTAATAGGTTGAATGCACAGAGACCAATTTTAGCTTGCAGTCTGTTTGGCTTTGGGCAAGGTAATTGTTACCAAAATAGAAAAATGAATTTCGCTGAATAATTTAGTGAAAATAGGGGAAATGCAACCAAACAGGGTCTATATGTAGCTTTGATGGAGTCCCAAAGTTGAGTTGTATTTTGAGTTGCTTTATACTAGGGCTAGGTTGATTTAATTGAAAAAAAAAAACGTTGGTCCACAACTTCAGTTAAAGGGTTCGATCTAGCCAGGATTTTATTTTAGCTGGGTTGTCCTAAATTCAAGATGGACACCTTTCTAGCGGTTTGTCACAATACACGCATAGTTCATTGTAGTAAATTGAGACAATAAGATATTTATGATGATATGAGAAAATTTGTGAAAATGTAAAAAAAAATATATATATACATTGTATCTATCTAAGCTAGCTTAAATAGATATAACAATGTCAATAACAAATTGATAAAATAATCACTGCATCACTACATAATGTACAAGTATCCATGCCTGTGCTTTCCCTTGTAAATTATTCTTATTGTCAGAAAGAGCCATTCTTATTCTACGTGAGGTTTTACTGTTAGATACATTTTTAATTACACCGCTAACACTTATGTCAGCTCTCATAGGTTATTATGACACCTCCCTCCTCCCTCCCCCTACTGGGGGAGATATATTGTTTTTGCCCTGTTAATCCGTCCGTCTGTCAGTCCGAGCTTACATTTGCATACTTATGTGGCTAGAGGAACAATAGGTAACTGTACTTTTTCTTTGATGTCATTCGCTCCGTACGCTTTTATGTAGCTATTTTTCTTCTACATAGCTAAAGGAACAATACATAGAACAAAAGAGCAACCCCGTTAATACCTATATATAGGAACATCCGTCCATCTATCCGTCACATTCTTAAGTAATCAACTCGTCCTACAGTTTCCAAATGAAATGAAATTTGGCATATATCATCAACATGAAATGTACATATGCATACTGTTGGGACTGTTTTGTCCGATTATATTTTCTGGATGTTATGTACCTTTGGACTGTAAACTAGTGAAACTAATCAGAATATTATGTACTCACTCCTTCAACGGAAATGAAACATGACATCGGGACATTCAGGACTTCTGTGCCCAGTCATTATTTTGGATAAATGACCCATGTTTGGAACCACATCGAAATATTGGGTACTTAGCTTCTGCTACGGTTTCTATCCAATTGAAATGAAATTTGATATACATCGATATCATCAGCACCATTATGAAGTGGACCGACCTTTTATATTCGAATATTTTCCTAGAATATTGGCTCATTTTTCAACTTTGAAACAATACGATTACATCAGAATACTGTGTCTATACTCCTACAGTTTCCATCTAATTTAAATGACACTTTATATGCATAATCCGCATAAAGTAGACATGTGCAAATTGTCGGGGCTTCTACGCTCGATTTTGTTTTCTTGAGCTATAGTACTATTATGGACGCAACTTTTATTATTCTATCAAGTATTTTTAGGGTCATTTGTGACCTTTTTTAATATCAAAGACAAATGTTTTTACCTCTTTTACGTCAACTTTGGTCATTGGTTCTATCAAGGTGTCCGCCCGTAATGAAAATAATGCACGGAGGGGCACAAGGTGTCCTTCCATCACCAAAAGCTGTAGTTGCCAAATGATCTAACCATATGACATTAAACCCAACAAACAAACATGTTAAAAACTTTGAAAAAGTAAAACTATTTCGAATGTTAAGTTTGGTGAAACCATGTTGTGATTTTAATAATGTTCGCGACGTCTAAAATTCTTAGATTACAACAAAAGTTCCATGGCTCGTAGATCAAACTGCACTGCTTATCTTGTCTCGAGTCCCGTAGAGAGCAACAATTTATCCATATAACTACAATTTGGAACAATTTCCTTTAGCACATGTAATGAAAAATAGCAACTATGGTTGCACAATATCTAATTCTTTATTCATCGATGGTAATACAAATGTACGATTGGATACATATCATGAAATAAATACAGATTTTTATAAAGAACTGTTATAAGGGAATGTATCTTGCCGGGAAAGGACTATTTGAAATTCTCTTTTTGGATACAACCGTCTGTAAAGCTATTCGTCTTTCCCAGCTGTAGAATAACGACACTGTTGTTTAAGAAAAATGTTGAATGTTGAATGTTCTCGCGCAGTTACCAAAACCTTCGTAATTTTCACAGGCAGTGAGGCCACCGAGACCATTATGGAGAAATGATAATCACTACATCACTACAATGGAGCAGGGAAAACTAAACGACGAATGCAGTTGTCAGTCCGACGAATAAAGCTATGACCAATAATTGCCACACGAGTGCGTGAATGAGCCATTTTGTTCTTTGGTATTATTCACACAACATGTGAAACCAAGACAATTGTTGACGACAGTTAATCTATTGGCTTGTCACTTGTAAAAAGTTCCAAAAACGTCACCCTTTGCTCACAATATTCCAAATAAAGTTCAGTTTATTTGAGCTAAATTTAGAATAAATCCATAACAATCAAAATGTTTTCTCCGTTTACAGAGCGCCTATGCTAACAGGACTGGCCAGAACCGGTTCGATCCAGTTTTGATGATTGACAGGCTTGGACTAAATGCTGATCCTCCCAAATGCCTTCATAAGATACCCTATGCCCTAATAATTTGTTGGGCTTAACGTCGCACCGACACAATTATAGGTCATATATGGCGACTTTCCAGCTTCGACGATGGAGGAAGATCCCAGGCGCCCATCCGTTCATTATTTCATCTGGTACATGGATAGAACAACTGACCTTCCGTCAGATGGCTTCATCACATGAAGAATTCAACGCCCCATGTTGGGGCTCGAACACACGTTGCTGAGGGGCAAGTTATTTCAAGTCGGCGCCCTTTATCACTCTATCACGGAGGCCTGTTCTTAATTATACATTGGTACGTATGTGTATTCAAACAGATCCTGCAACTATGTCATTTGTTTGTCGTATCGGGCGACCTGTGAGAGTCATATTTTCTTTTCTAAACGTTTCATTTCCGTTTATGAAGAGATAAAATCAAACACAGTCTGCTACTGTTTTTGCCTTGTTGCATTCTATTCATTCGAAAAGATGTTCTTACATATTTTATCAACTGAACGTGACTTAAAGAATGTGATGATAAACAAGTATAAATATATAAGAAAGTGATACAAAGCAAAAAACAAATATGTTACAGTGATGGTAATATCGTAATTATACCACGAGACATTACTGCAAACATGAAATGTTTACATCATTTGTTGACAGATCATATGAAAGACTCAAACATTACTAGACGCGAGTATCTCATACTCTAAAACACTTGTTATTATACACTTTCATGTACTGATCAAGCAATAAAGTTAAGAGAAAAGGTTTTGCAGTGGATACTGAAATCCAAGATAATGTCAGTTTTATTTTAAACTTACCTGAGGCTATCATACATGGCAATATTCGTACTCAATGCATTTCAATGGATGGATGCTTATTATATTTATTCGCTCATGATGAGTAAACTGCATACTTATATTAAAGAATAGTTCTTTTGAAACAAAGAAAACTCATTCCAACCAGCGAATCATTTTAAAATGTGACTGAAACTAATACTGATCTGAGATGTATTAGAACCTTGCAAAAAGCGCGCATTGCTGAACTAAACTGCACAAAGATTTCAATAAGAATTGACTCTGAATCAATGTGTTTTAGAAGTTTAAATATCATCAGATAGAAAAGCAAGCTAAACCACATCTGCTGAATGTGTATTTAATTATCTGTAAAGATGCACTGAATATTCTATTACTGTTGCATGATCACCATTGGATACTTGTTATTCTTGGCATGTGGGAATATCGTACTGGAATAAATACAAATGATCAACCTTCTGAAATATATTACTGACTCCGTTTTTTTTTCACCCCGAAACCCAAATCTGCATCGTCGACAAGCCTAACTAAACAAAACTTTTGATCTAACTTCGTTTATATTTTTTAAGCTATAATGCTACTTATTTTTTATTGACATACTGTCAAAAATAAAGACTCCATGATAAACCTCTTAAACTAAAAATACGCCATGATAACACTGTTTCGTACTTAAAAGATAATAGTTATGGTGACAAAAAATATATTATACCTATAAAAGATTATACATGTTGATATACTGTTCAATCTATTGTTTTGAAAATATTGATTGGTAGTCTTGTTTGATACAAAAAACCTCATTGGAATGTAAAACAAGTGTGCGCATTATAACCAATTCCGAATGTTTAAAAAATAAGATGCTTCATTTGTATGATATGTCGATATGCATTTATGTAAAATTGTAGACACATATTTTTGGTCGATACAATTTGGTCCGTCTTGAAGTCACCGTTAGTGTGTGTTATATTGAAAATAAACATTAATTTACCTGCCATTATATTAGAATACGCAGTTTTGTTGACTATTCACTTGTTATTACCAATATATGTTTTTATCTTGCCTCCTACAAGTTTCTTGCATTTCTATTGGTCAATAGACGTCACGTGGAGACAGGATATATTCCATATCCTGCTAGTATATTTCAGATATGAATTTTGATTAAAACAAAATGGCTGCCACACTTCTGGCGTAATTGAATCAAGTCAGGTTATTTATTAGCTCCAGCGATAGTATCGTTTCCGAGAGTAAATTTAGTGTTTTCTTGCCGATTTCATTCTACTTAAGTTGAGGCTCATGAAGTTTGACAAAAGTTAGTTGTAAAAGTGGAATAACTCTGTATGGGATACACGGAAGTTGAAATCTTGTTTTGGAAGTTAAACAGTTAAATCATCGTGCAATAAAGGAATTGACATATTTGTTACTCAGCTGTTTGTTGTAGGATCATTAAATCTACGTGCAAGATAAATGATTTAACAGGAAACGGGATGAAAGCCGAAGTATCAAGACATTTATGACATCGTGGAATCCGGTCACTTTCGAAGGGATGGAACAAGAAGTTTTTTAGTGTTTATGATCTAAACCAGTTCATAACCTGTGTAAATGAGCTTTTGTGTTTTGTGATTTAACCAAAACACAGGTCATTGTGCATTTTATGGCTGGTGTAAATCAACTATAAAGAAAACGTGATGACCAAACAAATGATTGTAGGATTCCAGTCTGCGCAGTAAGTAGCTTTGGTAATTTACAAAATGTGTTGATTACCAGTATAGCATGTAATTAAAGGGTAGTCGGCAAGATAAAATCGTTACACTGCTTGTTGGTGACAGGATACGGTATATACGCTGTCTCGAAAATCCATATCAGGCTCGAGCTTCGCACTCGCCTGATATGGATTTCCTCGACAGCGTATATCCTGTCACCAACAAGCAGTGTAACTAATAATATTGCAATATGTAATGCTATAAGTATTGCTTTACTATATCCCATACTCCTAAAAAAGAATACAAACAATAAAATATCTAAAGACGTTTTGAATCTCAATTTTCCTGGAATCATGGTGTGTATTTTGTTGTTTACGACGTCTAAATTTACAACAAACTATTTTCACCTCTCGTAGACCAAGCTACAGTGTTAATTTTCTCCTGGATTCCCGCGGAGATCAACAATGCACCCATAAAGCTACAGTCTTTATCATTTATAAAGAAACTTATCCGTTCTAATCAGTTATGTTTTGACGCCGCAAGTAGTAATATAAGCGTAGTTTTTCTTTTAATAACCAACACATATCACAAAACATTTTTGGGATATCTGCTACAAATTTTGATAAAGAACTGCTTTAAGAGAAAGCTGTTTTGGAATAAAGGCGGTGAGGTATTTTTCTTCTTGGACATAAGCGCCAGTTGAGTCATTCATCACGTTAACTGACATAAAACGTACAAGCAACGTGGAAAAACGGCGTACTTAAGGAGAAAATTGATTTTTTAATTGATAAATGGCTCATGACCAATGTTAAATGTAATTGTCAGGTGAACAAAATATAAACAATGATTGATATACGAAAACGAAAGCATGAAAACTTGAGATGCATGGTCTTTAAGGAATAGTTTTTCGTTTACTAGCAACTTCTTGACGATATTTTAGCATGTATTTGATGCAGCTTTAATGTTTGATCACATTTTTTTGAATACTACCAGCATTATGTATTTTTGTCAGAGAGAACGTTCGTGGTTTGTAAATATTTTGATTGGTATTGAAAAAGATAATTCTACTAGAAATTAACAAAAACTAGATGTGCGTCCATAGGGCACAGGTGTCTCCCACTCCCGTCACTGTATATGGTTTGATAACTCTAAGTGAAATCTTTTAAGATACATGCAACACAAACTTTATGCACTTTATGTGTATTTGTCACTAGATGTGCAGGACCATAATTCCTGTCTAAACGTGTGAAATCCCAAAACAGAACACAAGTTGCGAAACTTCACATGCTATAAAATAATCCCGTAGTGTTTTAAGATTCTAGGAATATTACATTTTGAGATACACGTGGCACAATATTTTGTACTAAGTCAAGGACCATAACTGTAGACTTGCAGAGTGAAATAAAGATATATTCAGGTGCACAGATTCACAGTTTTGAATGATATTCCTACATGGTTTCATGACTCCAGGTGAAACATTTTTAAGTGCTTTATGTGTACTTTTCACTAAGTCCAGGTCCATAACTCTGGTTTTGCTCCACGACTTCACATTCTCTAAGTCAAATAGTTTTTGCGATACCTGCGACACAAACTTGTATGCCATTTATGCATAGTTTTGACTTAATCAAGGGCCATAATTCTTGTCTGACCGATAGAAATTCCAAACAAGGCCTTAGGTGCACAGTTTCACACGCTGAATAATATTCCTATTATGTTTCATAACCTTAGGGAAAATATGTTTTAACATGCACAAAATTTTATGTACTTTTATGCATATTTTGACTGAGTCAATGGCAATAACTCTAGACTGGCTGAATGAAATCTCTAACAAAACCTCAGGTGCACAATTTCACATGAATAATATTCCTGTAATGTTTCATAATCCTGGGTCAAATACGTATGTGAAAAATTTAGGAAGTAGAAATATCAAATCATTCTTAAATTTGAGATCTAACAATTACCCAACTTTTAAAATACCTAAACCAGATACTACTTGACGGGACGTTGCAGCATTCTGGACATTCTGTTGGTAATAGTTTACCAGAGGAAATACGAAAGTGTTTATTACCAGATGTTTTTAAGCAATATAGGAAGATGACTTTTAACATCTTTGTCTAGTTATTGTGCGGCATTAGCTTTTGTCATTTATATGCCTTTATTTTTTCTAACAATATTTGTACATGTTTTTCTTAATGTTGACTGTGTTCATCGTACATATTTAACTGTATTGAATGAATATATGTATCTATTGTTGTAAGGGTTCAAGTTAGATATGCCCTTATTGTTGCAAAACAAATAAGTGAGTAACTTTAGAAATACGACGCTAATTTACAATTTGAATAAACCTCTAACTGTTTTCATAACTTAAAACATCTGCGGGGGTCTCCATTAGGTTTATATCCAGACAATCAATCATAAAAATTTTAACCTGTTTTGCGGGCATTCGTGAGTGGAAAATATAGAGTAATATGCTGTAAATGTTTCTTTTAGGTTAATGTATGGTATGCTTTTGGAAAGCTCATAGCTAAAACACATAGTATTCTCTTTTACACAAAAGTTTTATTTTTAGGAGTTTTAGACCTTTGGCTAGTCTTTGATTCTGAATTTACTGCCAGACAAAAGTAATTTTAATATAGGCTCTTTCAAAAGTGTTGAAAACAGACTAAATTTACACTAAACTCTACTGAATTTATTTACTCGTGGAGACTTTCTATATAGAAAATAATTGTCGAAACCCCAAAATCAGTATAAAACTGTCAAATCAGAAATTGTCGTTTTTGCTTCATATATTTTTGATGGACATTTTTTACTATATCAAATGTTTTTTTAATACGGAGCAACGAAAAACATATACATAACATAAAATCACATATCTGTAAAAAGGTGACTCAAACTTTCTTGGAATCCCGGTGAGTCTATGTTATATTTACGACGTTTAAGATTACAACAATATACTGCAGTTCATACTGAATTGTTTATTTCTCCCACATTGCCGTTGAGGGCAACAATTTATCATTATATGTGCGGTTGGAATTCTCCCAAACTGCCGTAAAGGGCAACAATTTATCTTTATAGGTACGGTTGGAACTTTCTCCCTGACAACCATTGAGGGCAACAATGTATCCTTCAAGGTACGGTAGGAACTGTCTCCTTGATTGCCGACGGACAGACGGACAGACAGACGATAGACAGACCGACACTGTGCAAAACAATATATCCTCTCTTCTTTGAAGGGGGTGAGGGCGAAAATGTTATATCCATTAATAGATATAGATGTTCCTTTTTGTATTTATCGAATGTAAAGCATAAGTTTTAACTGAACTTTTTAATATACTTTTGAAACTGCAGCACTTTACATAATAACGATATGAAATAGGTACCGCTTGCTCAACAATGTATTGATTCTGGCGATGATTCAGCGTGAAGTTTAGAGCACAGATTATCCCATTGGCACTATGATGAATGCTTTCGACAAAAATTTAGGACCTCCATAACCGTACCTCACTAATCTTCTCATACTTAATAATCGAATGAAAAATAGCATCTGCACGTAATTTACGTAATCATCAAGATATACGGAAGGTTAGCGAAAATTTATGCAGTTGTTTGCGAGTAATTTAACACGCCCTCTCTCAACTTGATTGAACAAAATTAAAGAGTCTGTGACACAGTAGGTATAAATGCATAAACGATAAATATATGGAAAAGGAACGGTTGTAATATTCTCGACCACTGAAAAAATGAATATTATCTTCGTCTATTGGCAGAATGCAAGTAAGAATCGTACATGAGAGGATGGGAGTATCTGAAAATATTATATTGAAAATTGTTGCTGAAATCTCAAATAATGTCTGTGAAATTAACCAAAGTGAATACATAAGCTTGTGGCTGTCTTAACCCTTATCATGCTGGACACGATTGATTCTGCCTTTGCGACCAGTGTAGATCATGGTCAGCCTGAACACTGTCCCTGCAGTCTGATCATGATCTGCACTGTTCGCCATTCAGTCAGTATCTTTTTGGTAAGCACCCCTTTTAACAGTTAAATGGTACTGTCCAAATCGAAAGATGGACACGTTCATTATAGAAATTAAGCAGGGTAAGGTTTAATATTTACCCAGATCAGAATGTCTATTTCCACACATAACAAGTATTTTAAAAACATGTTAAATTTCTTATAATATTGACTTTTCTTTCACCATTAATTCACAATTTCTGGTTCGTCAGCCTTTAATCTGTTAGCAGATAATAACTGAACAAATAACAAATAATCTCATATTCTCTCAAACATTCTATAAGAATAGTGTAATTCAAGATGACTAAACTCTGAATAAATCGTAAACATGCAAATGACAGCTTTTCTCACCAAGTGGGCCCATAGATTTTTCGCATTTCCGTAACGGATGTCTACAAATCATTATAGTTTTATTGATATTGGCGTGCGATTATGTAGTGATTCCAAAGAAATGAGACCCATGGCTACGTTGAAGAACGCATAAATCGTCGATGATTTCCCAGATCTGTAAATTATCTCAAAGACGAAAATTTAAATTGCGTCTTCCCCTATTATAGAAATATAAAAGTACCATTTTAACGTCTTCTTCCTAAGTGTAAGGACATTTAGCGGAATTTAGCAGTTTCTTATAACTGGGTTGTGTGCACAGGAAACATTTGGTTTGGATTAAATGGATTTCGCATATGGTCAAAATAATTAAAAAAAGCTATTCTGGTGGATACATGACAATTATTTCAGTCATTTACTTCTGTTTTATGAAGTTGTTGATGATTTTCTCAAGAATGTAATGTTGACTTTGTCTGTGGATATAATGTTGCGCCATCCAGGGATATTTTCAATACTTTAAAGGTTGTAGACCCGTAATGTCAATCGGGGACCTCCGTGCAATTTCGTATCATCATCTGTCATATCGGCTTTCTTCGGCCGTAAATATAGAACATGTCCGAAATATCCGAATACCGAAATAACATACGAAGAAAAACGGAACGGAAATAACTGTCCACGAAGTGCCGATGTGCCGATGTGTGTGCCAAATATGTAAATGTACACTAACTTTAGCCCATGTATGATGTATGTGAATGCTGCATTTTGAATCTAGTTATGTTAATGCATCATGCCGTAGCTCTCAAAACACGTGGTTCTTGTAGCTCTAATACTCTTTATTCATTTTGTTTTACATTTGCATTGAATCCACACAAGCCTATAGCTTAGGGTGAAAACTTATTATTATTTTTTTTTCTTTTTTTTTGCTTTTGGTTAAGCCCCGTTTTTAAACAGTTTTCCAGTTATGTAACAGCCAACTTTCCAACATGAATCAGAGATGGAGGACGAAATATTTCAGGCACAACGTCTTTTATCAGTAATCGTGGAGATCGTACGCCTCGTCCAAGTATCGAACTTCGTATGTCTGCGTTATCCCCATAGAGCTAACTGAAGCGGACTGAAAATACTTTTACTTTTTTAAAACTCTACCGTATATTCAGAATATTTATATTCAAAGCTATCATATCGATAATGAATACATGTAATTAATTAGAAATGGACTGATATAAAATGTTTTATATTCTTTGAGTACAGAGATTTGAAACAATACATACAAATAATTATCATTATAAGAAAGAAGAATATGGGAGTTAAATATTTTGATTAATGTAAAAGAAATAATCGAAATATAAATAGTGTAGAATTCTTCTTCGAAATTATTTGTTTTCACTAGGCTACCATGCCGTAAATAGATGCCCCTTATATTGACTTATTGTTGTAATTATTTATTGTCTTTGAAAGTATTTGATATTATGTAGTCCAACCCATTTCACTTTACAATAGAATTCCGCTTAAGCCGGTGATGGTGCCTTGTGGGTTGTTTGATGTTTTATCTCTTATGATCAGACTATTAATCCAGAGTCGGCTACATGTAGTTTTTTTTCTCGGTTGCGTTCTTTGCTACCAAAAGATTTTGTATAAGTTAAATTAAATGGACACTGATTTTTTTCACAACGCTGTTTCAAATACTGACCGCGTATATAAAATACTACTTTAAACATTTTAAAAGAACAATGCTGATTAAATGTTATTTTCACAACATTTTAAGCTTAAAATGGCTGTTGCTTTTACAATTTCATTCAAGAAAAATGCTTAAAATCGAATATTTCTCTATAAGAGTGTGATAATAAACGTTCCATTCTCTGTATGCTCTAATTATCGACTGCAGCTAAACTTCTTTTGGGACGTATTAGATTTTCAGCGTTTTCATTTCTTTCACTTAAATGATAAGGTCATCACTTGAACATTCAAGGTTTCAACATGCAGAATGATTCTTTTTCAATAACAAGACAAACGCGAAATACTAATACAATTGCTGTCCTAGAAAATGCCAAAGAATTATTTTGTTATATCTTATTCCGCAACCAGTATTAGATATTATTGTATTCTGCTATGAAAAAAACATAATATCAGACTGAATTTACATCAAGCCTGCATGTCAAAAGAACATATACACTGTATAACAGAAACAGAAATGTTTCAGTTTAAAAGTTCAAATACATGCATTATTTAGAACAACAGCTATTACCTTAGTTTCTGTAAAGTTAACTACTTGTAGTGATTTGATAATGTAACATCGGCAGATCTGTTACTTTTTTACTTCAGATAAATTTAGCGCCAATCTTATAAAGAAACGGGTGAAATACAATTTGTTTAAAAAGTTGTCAAGTAGAATCTAAACTTTTTCCGAACGAAAGTAAAAATCATATATGTTTTATGAATCTTCAGATTTCATAATTTGTATGTTAAGCAAAGGCGCCGCAGAAATGTACAAGTATACATAAACATAATCGAACGAATGTATCGATGTTTTTCCAATTAATTGAAAAAAGATCGTGGTGAAAGTATTTCAGAAACTGGAATCTAATGCATAAAGATGAAATAGCGCATTGGTAAGGTGCGTAGATAAAAATAGCAAAATCACATTTTAGATACTTTTATTAACGGAAAACAAACATTTATGTTCATTAGAACGAAAGATCCTCAACAGTGCCATCGTGTTCATACAAGCTTTACAAAACGAAACAGATAATATTTATACGCTTTAGTGATGCAAAGCTAGATGAACAGCAAATACGCATAAATAACTTACAGGTTTTTTTTTTTTAAAGTAACAAAGGGAACAACATACATTCAAGTATGTAAGATTATGGTGGAAGAGTTTTGAAATTTCGTTTTTTCGAAATATCCTAGATAAACGACCAAATAAACCTGATTTATACTCAGAACAAAACTAATTATCTGATTTATTCAATTTATTTTGTTAGGTTTAACGTCGCACCGACACAATTATAGATTATATGGCGACTTTCCAGCTTTGATGGTGGAGGAAGACCCCAGGTGCCCCTCCGTGCATTATGTCATCACGAGCGGGCACCTGGGTAGAACCACCAACCTTCCGTAAGTCAGCTGGATGGCTTCCTCACATGAAGAATTCAACGCCCCGAGTGAGGCTTGAAACCATATCGGTGAGGGGCAAGTGATTTGAAGTCAGCGACCTTAGCCACTCGGCCACGGAGGCCCCCTGATTTATTCAAAGCAAGTACCTGACAAAATAGAAGCGCAAATGATTTGAGAAATATCTTTGAGTTTTCAAAAAACAAATACACAAAAAGGAAGCAGATTTGCACTATCGCCGTAAAAGCACTACATGGTATTTTGAAATAAAGTATAATGTCAGACAGAAGAGCAAAGTAATTGACAGCCTATTAGGAAATGGACCGGTGATGACAATCGGAGATTTTCGTTCAATTTCGCATTCTCCGTGTGCTATGTCGACTTTCTCCAGCATTAACGGAAAACCACGTGCACTTATATCATCAAGAAAATGCTGAAACGCCATACGAGGATACGTTATCGCGATTGCCATCATGGGTCAACGACTTTTTACAACAGAGAACTGACACTCGTCTACCATGGGAGCGATCAACATGGAGGAAGAAATCGTAGTCGTTTAAATCTTTTAAATACCAAACAATTAGCCAAATAAACCACGACATAAAAAGAAATCTATGCTCACCGGGCTTAAACTGTATCAGTAGTTTTCCAAAGCGCAACAGGACATGTGCTGCTATATTTGAAAGCCGACACACCAAATCTACATACCGAAGGACAGAAGCTAATTTTAAGAATATTTTATTACGTAGCAAAATGTACCCAGCTAACATTTGAAAATATGCGTCTTTGGTATGACGCGGCCAGGGTGCAAGCTCTGATCGTGTAGAAAGTTGTCAGGCACAGGTCTGGAGGAAAAGAAGCTAAGTACTTTTGTAGAATACAAGAACATTCGCTAGGTTAATGGACAGCCGTCACATATACATGTATATATATATGCAAATTGATGTTATAGCCTGTGTATGTTCTCTTTGAATATTTCATAAAAGTCTGTTTGTGATGATATTCTTGATAAATTAGTCTAATGAAACTTTAACGGTAAAAACACCAGTCCGGTTCAATCATTCAACGTAAGAGTGTGCGTCTCATTGCATTTTAAATAGACTTTTAATCGGTATCGGTTTAAATGGTTATTAAAACAAGCATCATTAAGAAAAATAGACATGCGATGGATTTCGGGCAATATCTTTCTTTGACTTTTCAGAAGTATTAAATTACATTCTCTGTACTATTCACCCATTTCTACAAAAAGTTGTGGGTCAGTGGTGAATATAAAAAGTTAGCGTTTCCAAAAAAACCCCCACAAAATTAAACTTTTCATTTACGGTAAATGACTTCTCTGACTTCACTGATTTATGTAACTTTCTGCCCACTGTTGATGTAAATAAAGACATCGTGTACGGACATAAAACGCAATGTAGGATTTCAGACAACGGTAAATGACAGCCTTTAACAGCCATTTCCTAATATTTTGTCATCTCAGAGACAGACGATTTCTCACATGGGAAGTTCAACACGTAGGAAGCAGCCGTTGACGATTAAATACGTAATTATTAACCAAATACACTACGACATAAATGGCAATTTATGCCCGCCGTGCTTCGAAACGGTATGACTTGTTTTCTAGAGTGCAACAATGACATGATCATGATAATTATAACAATACTTTATCTGCATAAAACAGATTTTGTTGCTGCAGAATATTGTGAGTAACATGATCGTTTCATTACAGAGCCAAATGGACAAAATGAGACGATAACGTACATATGCTTTTTGTGTTTGATAAAGTCAGTTTTCGGTGATAGGGATTCTAAACCCAGATTCATCATTACAATATTTAGAAAATCTTTAAATTCATTGACTTTCCATAAGAACCCCATCTTCGATCATAGAGTGAAGTTATCAGTTACCTGCGAAATAAAATTGTTTGCACCATCAACGAATTTAGAAATACTAATTAAATTAAACTGATCACTGTTACATAAGGTTTTCACTGTAAACTGACGCTTAATCCAGATGAAAAGAACAAATCAGGAATTGCATATTTCGTATGTCACTGTTTTGATATTCTGAAATATAATCTAGCCCTGTGACCTCCGTTTCATTGCGTTTGTTACTCTTTTCTTGCAAGTCAAATTGATATATTTTATTCATAACGACAAATGTTTCAGAGTCATTATATCACCTAGCTACCGCCGTAAATAATTATTCCATGACATCCATTTCCGTTTGATACATTTGCTCAAATTTGCAATATTCATTCAGTCATTGACGAAATGTAGCTCACAACTTCTCAGAACTGCATGGACAGTGAAAGAATTTGCAAAAGTCAAAACAAGACATGAATGTCAAACAAAACAATTGCTACCGATAAATACTTCATTACGTTTTTTAGCTCGACTATTCATAGAATAGTGAGCTATTGCACTCGCCCATGCGTCGGCGTCGGCGTCCGCGTCCCGATTTTGGTTAAGGTTTTGTATGTAAGCTGGTATCTCAGTAACCACTTGTGGGAATGGATTGAAACTTCACACACTTATTCACTGTGACAAACTGACTTACATTGCACAGGTTCCATAACTCTATTTTGCTTTTTTACAAAATTATGCCCCTTTTTCGACTTAGAAATTTTTGGTTAAGGTTTTGTATGTAAGCTGGTATCTCAGTACTTACTAATGGGAATGGATTGAAACTTCACATACTTGTTCACTATCATGATCTGACATGCACTAAGCAAGTCCCATAACTCTACTCTCTTTTTTTCAAAATTATGCCCCTTTTTCGACTTAGCAGTTTTTGGTTAAATTTTGTATGTAATCTGATATCTCAGTATCCACTAATTGGAATGGATTGAAACTTCACACACTTGTTCACTGTCATGATCTGACATGCACTGTGAAGGTCCCATAACTCTACTTGGCATTTTTACAAAATTATGCCCCTTTGACTTAGCAGTTTTTGTTAAGTTTTTGTATGTAAGCTGGTATCTCAGTATCCACAAATTGGAAAGGATTGAAACTTCACACACTTGTTCACTGTCATGATATGACATGCAGTACAGAGGCTCAATACCTCTACTTTGCAGTTTACAAAATTATGCCCCTTTTTCAACTTTTGTATTCATTCAATTGACAAGGCTGTTGAATAGTCGAGCGTTGCTGTCCTCCGACAGCTCTTGTTTGTTTAGCATTTATTGTTTCCTACATGCATTACACTGCAACGGTAACTCAACACTGCAATATATAAAAATATTTCAGAATTATATGCAATATTTTTAGGTTTGTTGAAATATACTGTATGACGGAACCAAGTTCAAAACGGTGCCCCACTGTGTTCCTTTATTTGTTCGTTTTGTCCTCGTGTATTTGCTTTGTATGTGTGTGTGTTGGTAGTGCTGTCAGTTTCGTTTTGGGAAGTTTGCGTTTTCGGAACGTGGCATTCCCCGTTGGATATTTATCCTTGTGTGTTTTTGCACCTGAAAAATATGAGCCTTTCATTTCATCCGTCCACATATGTCTTTTTGTTAAACATTAAGGGCGTATTAACCAAGCTTATATTTGTCTCTTTTACATACGTTAGTGGTTTCTGTATCTATTTCTCTTATGATAATTCCTACTATTCCTAAGACCCTCGTGTTACGTTCAATCATGATGTGACAGAGAGAGCGAGCTAAAATATTTGGAATATAAAGGTAAAGGTAAAGGTCTTGTTTATTATAGTGACACCTCTATTGAAAGGGCCAGCCAATTTGACATATGAAACACCTTTATTGTGCGTACCATTTACCTCCAAACTTCTACCACTATGCCAGGCGCCAGGCGGATAGAAGTCGGTAACCATTCATTTAACTAGCTCGCGGCTCACGAACCGGTCTTTTCGGAACGAGTTCCATGACAAACATCCCAAGGACGAACGCTCCCAATAAAAAACTCTATATTCTAGCTGATAGCGTTAAGTACGCGGATATGTGTATGTTGATAATCTGAGCTCTCCACATATTTCTGAGACTTTCTTAGATTCAATACTTTCTTCAACAAGCAATATTTATTTTGTATTTGGAGAAAAGTGTATATCGGTATATAAAAAACTTTAGTTCACTTCTAAAAGTAAGAATGTCTACTGTCTTTTAAGGGTATTTAACCATCATCGGTCATTTTTCTAATATTTTTTATTATTTTTAACTTACTGGCGTTTTTTCATGACACACTATATTCTTAGAACACCGGACACATTTTCATGCAATTTCGCCAGGCATATGTATGTTTTTGACAATACAGAAAATGACGTTACTCGACCTTCAGCTATTTCCAGAAGTAAAGAAAATGAAACTAGACATGCTAAACTTGAAAACAAAAGTCGCCTTTGGATTGGTCGATAGTCAGGAGTCAAGCGCAGGGTCACCCCGTCAAAATGTATGCGCGTGGACTTCATCTTTTCTTTTTGCTAATGGGGAGTCAATTTTCAGCATTTCCTAACGATTTGAAAATACCTGGGCTTTAGCACGACATGTCAGCATTTCATCTACGAAAACATATTTGAACTCGGAATGAACACAAATCCCACAGGGATCCGTAACGGAACATGGGTACATAGAGATTTTTGGAACTTCGTCAAATCGCCCAGAAGGTCCTTTTTGATGTTGTCTGAAAGTGTCAGTATATGCCTCTGGTGTAAGATATTTCCGTATTTGAGAGCTGCAGACCTAGACATTTCAGAAATATTTTCAAAATGAATTTCGAGTAATAAATGTTGATTCTACAGAAGCGTGAATGGGCCATCAGACGCTAATACGTTTTATCACGTTACAGGTGCAGAAAGGATATATGATGTGTACGCATAATAATAGAGAATAACATTTTAAAGTATTCTGTCGAAATAAAATTCAGTAAATCTGTCAAAAACCTTATCGTGCTCTATTGATCCAACTGCCAATGTTTAAACACATTTACCCTTTAATAAATAATGCAAGACGTTTTATACCTTACACAATTCTGAAAAGCCATTTTGATCAATTTTCTTTTAATATATTAATGTTCCATACAAATCTGGTATTAAAGTAGTTAGTAACAACTTAGTCGAGGAATAAATGAACATCATAAGCATGATTAAAATGTTCCGCTAATTGATCAAATTAAGATCAAAGCAGTGTATGAAAAAGTAATAAATTACTCTCCGTTTCTTATCTGAACTGAACATCATGACAAACAATTTTGATTACTGACTGTTTAGATTTCGAAAGAAACAGATTTCAAAGCAGCCATTTTCATATTTTTATCCCTGGTCTCTATTTAACATGTACACTATACTTATCATTTTTAGCTCTTAAACGTTAAAAATAGGACATAGATAATATTAGGTAACTGTCTTTCTGAACTTAAATTCATCCGGCAAGTCGAAGAAAATACACCCAGCGAGGCATGTTTCCGGAGAAAAGCTTACATGGCAGGCTAATATCGGTCTGATTAATGCATAGAGGTAGGACATAGATTTTGACGGCAAATCAGGTTGGAAGGCCATTACAAATAAGTTTACTTTTCAAGCTTCTCCAAAAATGTCATTCATGGCTATGAAAGGTTCTATTGGAACTGGCTTTTTGGCTTTGAAACTGTAAAATATGGTAAAAAAATAACTGTTCAAAGTAGTTTTACATTCAATCACATAACATAAATTGCTATTTTCCACTCTTAATATCTAAAATCAACAATCGACGACGGTCCAAAATGCCATGTTTGCTCCAATGTACCTGTACAAAAGTCTCGGTCGTTCCGCGCTTGTATTTCACGTAATTTAAAGTGATGAATTGCACAACAATGTCCAAAGAGAGAAAAATATTCGTTTTATCGTCTAACACGGTTGATTTCTCTTATAGCATTTCTCAATTAAAATTTATCGCAGATTTCAGAAGTTTATGATATCTATTAGTTATTGGCAGGAAATCGTAGTAGTACTACGTTTTAATCAACTTTTACGATGCTTATGGATAGCAGATCAGTTATTGCTTTACCATGGTAATTATTTATCATTATAAACCCCAAAGAATAAAGGTTCCTAAATGTAGCTTTATGAAAAAAAAATTATTGCTCTCCACAGGAATCGTTGAGAAAATTCACGCAGGAGTTTGATCTATGGGCGATGAAACCTTTGCTGTAATCTTACACGTCGTAAATTTAACAAAAACTCACCACTATTCCAAGAAAATTGAGATTTAAAATAACCTGAACTTTTCTCAAATTCATTAAATTCTAGTTTTTCAATTGTTTATTGGGAGCTATATATACAAGCTAATATTACTTTGTAAAATGTTAAATTGAAATTATGAAAATAGAAGCAATAATAATTATTACGTTATAGGTCAACACATCTTCGATAAATTTGATAAAAATGCAAAATACTTTTTCTTTTCATTTATCCTGGTTCTAACAATGAAATTGCGATAGCTGTTACGGTGTATATTTTATTTTGGTCTCAGTTCGTTTATCTGGCTCTGTTAGTTTACAAAATAATCACTGGGGATAAAACAAAGCACATTATAACATTGCGAAATCTCTTTGTAAAAGAAACATTGCTGCCTCTTTTCTTTAAAAAGAGGTATAAGCTTTTCTCATACACATATTAAGCCACTTACGTGTTGAACATTCCATGTTTCTGTCAGCTGCTTAAAGCCTTCATTTACCCTCGCTTTAAATTGTAGTTGGTATCTGTTCAGGATGTTGGTAAATTCATCACGTTTATATCCGTGTTTAACAAAAACCTTACTTAACCAAAGCTGTTGGCATGTAACATATCAAGAATGAAAATATACATCAACAGCGTACATAGATTCAGGAAATGGAAAAAAGATATTACACAAAATTATGTGTATCAATTTTTGAAGTAGTTGTTGTCATTGTCAATATTTGAACAATGTTGATAAATTAAATGAGCCGTGCCATGGGAAAACCAACATAGTGGGTGTGCGACCAGCATGGATCCAGACCAGCCTGCGCATCCGCGCAGTCTGGTCAGGCTCCATGCTGTTCGCTTTTAAAGCCTATTGGAACTGGAGAAACTTTTAGCGAACAGCATGGATCCTGACCAGACTGCGCGGATGCGCAGGCTGGTCTGGATCCATGCTGGTCGCACACCCACTATGTTGGTTTTCCCATGGCACGGCTCAAATGTAATTATACAGATGCATTTACAAAATAAGAATAAAAAACCCGGAGCATCAGCAAACCACAAAGCGATAACAGTGTCTGTATTGATGTCTATATAAATGACTGTGAGGAGGCCATCCAGCTGGCTTACGGAAGGTCGGTGGATCTACCCAGGTACCCGCCTGTGATGAAATAATGCACGGAGGAGCAAGTGGGGTCTTCCTCCATCTAAGCTGGAAAGTCGCCATATGGCCTTAATTGTGTCGGTGACACGTTCATCACAACAAAACAAAAAAGAAACATGACATGTACCAAAGATATACAGACAAAGTAAAACATACAGACAAGGACAAAACGAACGAATAAAGTAACCTTAGAACGGTCAGTGGCAAAAGCATCTCTCCTCAGTTTAAATCGGTTTATGGTGCGCAAATTACCCTACTCTTAATCCCCAACATGTTCCAAGGTCACTGAAAATGTAAATAAAAGTTATCCCTGCCAGGCTAATTCCTAACTGGCGATTGTAACAGAAGGTATCGTACTATATACATCACACCAAGCATGCACTAAATGCATTTGCCAAAACAAATCACCAAAAGACACCATTACCATTACATAATGTTGATATTCAATTTGCATGAAGAACTTTTATTTTACGTTGTCTTGTAATTTTGGTGCATATGTTTGTTGTACACCTGAAATGTACTTTACGATACATTTAAAGCTAATATGTTATCGTCTCGGTTCGTCTATACGGCCCAAACAGTCTTAGGGGTTGAAATGTATATAGACTAATAAATAATATTATTTTATTGGTGACGAGAAACTAAAAGGCAGCGAGCCCAAAACTGCATTTTATTTCAAATTGACCATACTATTCTTTGAAACAAAAACCTACGAGTGAGAATGTGCAATTTAGAGCTCGCTACTTTTATAAGATAATAAATGTAAACCATAAATTATTCAAATTAAGATAATTAAATTAAAAGCAAGTCAAAATTCAGTGGGATAAGGCCATGCCTTTATTATTAAAAGCATTTCTAAATTTCAATATACAAAATGCTATACTGAATAGAAAACAAAATTATAACATGTCTGAGAAGAAAGTACCGCCAGCTAAAATGCCAAGCAATATAATATATGCGCAAAGTGGCATCAGTATATAAATAAGCTCAGCATGTTGACCTGGCGAATAGCAGAGAGTCAAAATTCGTTGCAAAAGAGAAAGCAAGGTGAACGGCACAAAACTGTATCTTGAAACGGTTTCCTATCAACTTTGAATATTGCAATATGAGGGTATCCTGGCAAATTTACAAACATATGACACATACCGAAATGTACTTTTAATTAGTGTGTTGAGGGCAATGAACAACTGTGAAGGACCATGAAATAATACCACTGCACTATATTATTTTTATGTAAAATAACAAACATAATTGACATATATAACTATTAATATAAGGGACCAGATCTTTGGGGCGGATCACGACAATCAGTGTGTCGAGCAAGAAATAACACCAATCAAAGATAGAGGCAGCACTATGTAACAGACCAAACTCGGAACTGCAGACTGGTAAGAGATGGAATGGGATCCAATTAGCAGGGGTTCATGTTTAAACAACAGACCTAAAATCGTTAGAGGTTTGAAGCAAAGGCGATCCACAAAGAAACAAAAAGATATGTACGGCCTTACACGTACATATTAATATAACTCAACTCCCGAACGGTATAACACCAACTTTGCCGGGAGTTGGAAACCCTGCTAAAATAAGTAACAGCCAATTCAAAGATCTCGATGACCGACCCTTTAGGTACAAGGTCCCCTCTAACGGGTTACAAAAGCATGAAGCCCAGTAACTCCAATACAAGACAGTCGATTGCAAATATTTTCGGCAGATACTCATGACCAAGCTAGAAGTGATGAGCTATACATATTTTGATACAACCGTTGTATCTTGAAGCCAAAATTGTGGATCATATAAAATCGGGCTCACCGATAACGGACAAAATACTAATAGCTATTTTTTTTAACATTTCTATACAAATGATTAGACCATAGTCCTTTGCATATGTTCAGTTGTATAGCAATTAACTAAATTCAAATAAAGTCATGACAGAACTTAGCTTATCCATATATACTAATAGTTCATTACAAAATAATATTCTATAAATGATGTACAGTCATTAACAGTTCAAACCAATAAAAGCAATTGGATAACAGAACACAATAAAGTTAGATACCACATTACTTCACTCATCAGAACAAACGTGCACAGTCTTATCAAATATAAAGCACACCTTCACAACTGTCTATCACTATCACAACGACTTGCGAATGTTCATAAACGTCTGCTTGAACAGAGACTGTCACTGTGGCATCGTTACACGTCAAAGCCTGTACATATTGCAGCATTGGCTTCTGAAATTCTAAAACTAGAGTACAGGAAAACTGATAACATAATTATATAAAAAAAAATGTAATAAGGCAGGGTGGGTGGGAAATTTTTGAGAGATGTTTCTTCTACAAATTCTGAAGCAAAATTGGGCAGATTTACTGTTAAAAATCCACGAAGAGCACGAAAATTGTTAATTACGGCATACTAAAAGTCTGCGACGAATACTACACTGGGCGAGATGAGATGAGTAACAGGAAAAGGTCATCACTGCAGATTTCACCAATAGCGTAAGCACTATAGGTCACCCATAAATAACTGCATTTATTAACCAGGTTTTCAACGAAAACCTGAGTTATTAGATTGGGGTAGATGGTCGGGCGGGCGGGCGGCGGCGGTGGCGGCGGCGGCGGCGGCGTCGAACTGGTGTTTCCGGTCAATAACTTTTGTTTCGGTAAAGATATTTGAATAAAACTTGGTATGTATGTAGCTTATATCAAGACAAAGACTGGGATTGATTTTGGGGTTTCTGGGGTCAAGGTCAAGGTCACTGTTACTTTAAATAGTAAAAGGGTTTCCGGTCAATAACTTTTGTTTCGGTGAAGATATTTGAATAAAACTTGGTATGTATGTAGCTTATATCAAAACAAAGGCTGGGATTGATTTTGGGGTTTCTGGGGTCAAGGTCAAGGTCACTGTTACTTAAAATAGAAAAAGGGTTTCCGGTCAATAACTTAACTTAGGAATGAGCTATCCTGATGAAACTTGGTTTATAGAAAATTTATATAAAGTTGTAGCTTGGGATTGATTTTGGGGTTTCTGGGATCAAGGTCAAGCTCATTGTTACTAAAATAGGGTTAGGGTTAGGTTAGGGTTAGCATATCTTCTACATGCATGGAGGGATTTTGATGAAAGTAGGCACAATTGTTCACCATCATGAGACGGAGTGTCACGCGCAAGAACCAGGTCCCTAGGTCTAAGGTCAAGGTCACAGAGGTCAAAGGATACAAGAATGAAAACTTTGTCCGGAGCATATCTTCTTCATGCATAGAGGGATTTTGATGTAACTGGGCACAATTATACACCATCATAAGACGAAGTGTCTTGCGCAGTTCCCTTCTTTAGAATTACTTCCCTTTGTTGTTACTATAAATAGCTTATATTGTAACTTTTTCATTACTAGACGTAGGGAAAAATCGAGACCGCTTTTCTGTAGTACAACATGCATGTTACATCCAATTTTGAGGTGTATTTTGACCAATCTCTACCTGGTAAGGATTTCTGTGTGGACTTTTTTTTTAAGATTAACTTCCCTTAGTTGTTACTATAAATAACTTATATTGTAACTTTTTTTTTATAATTGACCGTTGGGAAAAACCAAGACCACTTTTCTGTGGTACAACATAGTTGTTACTTTCTAACTTAAGGTGTATTTTAAGGTATCTCTACCTGGTAAGGAGTTTTTTTGTGGACTTAGAAAAACAGAAGAATTACAATGATTACTAAACAGCCACAAAATTAAAATTACATCTGCAAATACAGGTGCTAGAGTAAAGAAATTTGTTGTGATGGGCGTATATTGTGACATTCTGGCACTCTTGTTTATTCTTATGAAAAGTGTTGAAAACCTGGTTTCGTGGCATTGCCGCGTTTCTTGTTTAGAAAATTAACATAAATGATCTCACCATCCACAATATCATGGTTGAACGGTGTTGTAAAAAGAAAACGACAAAACGACACGTATAAATTAGACTCCTGACCATACAAATACTCAACACAGAGGTTACTTTATTGTTTATGTACCGGATAATAACCCTTATCCAAGAGAATAAAGAAAGAAACATTAGAATGAGGCATAGTATTTTATTCTTATTGAATTGATTACCGGTCAATACATAATCCGGAGAATTTTCAGACAAATACATGTAGTTTTTATTTTTGACAAGGAAGTTATTAAATACGTGATTATATAATGACATCAGATATGAGTTTTCAAAAGCTTTTACTAAAAGTTTTGACCTTAGACCTGTGTAAAATTTTTGAATGCGGAACGGGTAGAACGGATAGCAAAAACATGTACCAATTTTATTTCAAACAATGCCTTTATATTTAGATATAAACGCAGTGATCAAACTTAGAAAATGAATACCAACAGTAATACGTTTATATCAAAAGTAAACATTTTTTTCTGGTGTTTCATTTGAGCTATTTCCACAATCTGTTTCTGATAACTTGTGATTTTGTTATCGTTGAACAATATTTTTTTTCTACCAGAATGTTTGAACTTCTTCTTTAGAAACGTCCGCAAGTTATTGAGCCCCGATCCTATTTCTTGTCTGTATTCTGCGTTATGTCTTTTGAACCCACAGAAGATTTTGTTTTTATTCCAACCTTCTAGGCTGTGATTTCTTCGAAATATTTCTACATATTTTGGAGGTTTTCTGTACATTCGTTAAAATTAATTGTTCACATTGAGGACTGGGACGTTCTCAATATGGCTTTTATACTAAATCAAGAGATGTAGAATGCTTTAAAGTCATCTGTTACCTCCCGAGACGAGGAAATTTAGCTTTTTGCCGTTTATTCGAACAAAAATCAGGAAAGTGGATGTGTATTAGCATGTTTTCTGGTAGAGCAACAGTCGATAGTAGAGCAATTTTACTGAACGGAATTGTTTGAAAAACTTCTTTGGTATTCCGGCAACCACCGTTTATCAAGCTGAAAATTCACGAAGGGTTGCAGTGAATGAAAATCTTTGAAGCTTAATTGTACATTTGTACTTTTTAAAATGAGTCACTTTTAAAATTCTTTGAAACTGCATTAAAAATCAGACGCAAATTAAAACAGAAACTGACATAATATTAAGCCGATTACCTTAACTGTACAAATCTCCGAGCATTTAAAAATACACAACCCCTTTTTTCAGAAATAAACTGTAAACGTCAAGTTTGAACAATATAGCATGACTTACTTGTGACTTTACCTTACATGTAGTGTTCTTAAAGCTTGAATGCATCAGAAGCTCTGTAATATTGGTTTGTTTTCTCATATGTACCAAATCTTTTTCACTCGCAGAATGGTTTTGTCTTATATTTGTAACACATTGCATTTTGTGAACTTTTGCATCGTATGCCCGCTAGCTTCTTTCTTAAATAAAAAAATAGATGTTTTAAATCCGAAGAATATGAAGTACATTTGTTCTGAAACCTAATATGTTAAGATAAATTTTGCAGATGGCATGAATAATTCAAAATGCCCTATGACAATAACCTAGGCCATTCAATCCTGTTTTATGACGTTGTTGATGATCTTTCAAAGAGTTGACGTTGCCCGTGGTTACATGATTGTACAATTTGAAGACTTTTCCATTACTTTTAAGTGTTTCTGCGTTGGCCCAGTAAACTGAATATGTACATACAATGTGTTTATCAGAAACTCTTTTATGTTGGTATATTGACTCAAATGACCAGAGCATTTGCCAGAGCGTATGAGTACATGTATTTGTAAAACACTTTATTTTGTACATCTAGCGATTCCCGTTATCATATTTCTTAAATAAAATGTTAACGTTGTTATAAATATACAGTGTATTAAAATTCTAATCTATAAATCTGCCTTCGATTTATAAATAAATACGTATGGAAAAGACATTTGTTTATTGTTTTGAAGTAATTAAAACTCATTTTCAGATAGTTTGAAGCCACATGCATAACCATATCATACGTATATAATCAAGATAAAATGAACTTGACTTAAAAGTTAGTGAAAATGTTATTTATTTTATACATTTCTGAAGGCTGAATCACATATTTAAGGATATGTAACGATCATACTATACTGGCTGGGAACCAGTAGCCGGACAAATTTTCATATTTCAGCTCCATTATTTCCTCAAAAAATGTTTGACATAAATAAAGACCACACTGCACAAACTTCAGCTCCTTTTGCATCCGATATTGTAATCAGCATCATGTTGTGACGAAAAATATGGGTTCCATGAGGCCTCAAATAAGGTCACAAAAAGAAGTTATTTTCCCCCCGATGTAAACCAGTTTCCAGACAAATATGTTGACGATGTTTTCCTGTTATTTTGATATCGAAATAAGTAATTAAACTATTTTTACACATTTCTTTATCACTAATCTCTCCAAAAATGCACATGAAAGATAACCCGACTTCCAATAGCATAGCAAAGAGGCTAACTATAAAAAATTCGAATTTGTCTAACACGAATTCTTGATAATTCCAATAGATATAGAGTAAAATTAGTGCAAAAATCGACAGCCCTGCATTTTATATAAGTATTACTGTGAAATGAAAAGTAGCACATGTTATCAGCAGACAATCAATATATAGTATAATTATTTCTCCCCCACTTGATACCACGACAAGTGTAAACGACTGCGCATGCACAATGCTATCTTCATGCCCCGTGATGACAGAAAGTTGTTTTAACGCAGGTGAGATATCATCATAAAACCTAATATTATACAGTCTTGTAATATAGTGGTTTGTTGTAGACATGGAGAACAAACATCCAAATGATCCAGATGAAACAATGACGTGAATAACACCCAAATAAAGCGGTTATTACATGTGTCCGGAAACTGGTCCTGTCCGGCTACTGGATCCCAACCAGTATATATAAATTCGACTTTGATCTTTTTAAATTGTCTTTTAAAAACTTGTTTGATAACCATAAAACAAGTATTTGGGTAATTTAAGCAATTACTGTGATTGTGTCTTACTTGATAACAGTTGATTAACGAAAATAAACATGAATGTTTACCAAGAAATAAAAAAAACCGGGTCATAACTTGGAGAAAGTTCAATACAGATTTACTGTTCTTTATTAAGCAAACGTGAACATAAAAAACGCCAATGTATTTGTCATAATGCGATGCCAAATTTACAGAAATCTAGAAATGTTTAAACTTTATTTTAGCACCAAATTATGGCGAAGCATGAAAATATTGCCTTTTAGACTGTACTTAAATTCAGGTATTAAAGATGTGGATACCATCAGTCAAAATGCATGAAGTTCGCGAGTTTCGACGGAAATACAGAAAAGAAATGTGTTATTTACAGGAGAAAAAGTACCGACTTATCCAATTTTCTGCCCACTACTTCTGTAAAATGATCTTCAAGATGTGCAGAAATAAAACACAATGTAAGATTTCAGATAACCGTAAATGACAGCCTTTATCAACTATTTTCAAATGTTTTGTCATCTAAGAGACAGAAATATGCCTCCCATGGAAACGCTCAACACGTAGTAACCGAACATTAGTAATTAAGTACCGAACAATTTGTTAATATACCAAGACACTAATGGAACCTTATGCACTTCGTGCTTCAAAACAATAACCTGATTTTACTAGAATGCGACAACAGATTTCTGCATGTGAAAGGAAAATGTAAAATGACATCATTGGAATACAAAAGATTTTGTCGCAAAGTTCTTTTACGAGTTATAGGGTCGCTTTGTCTCTGGTGATGAATTCTGGGCCAGATGGACGAACCAAGAGGATAACATACATGTACTTTGTGTTTCTCAAAAAGATATCAATTTCCGGAAGCAGCTTATATACACAAATAGAAAGATTTAGTACACTATTTGCTTGCGGAGAGGTACTGATAGGTACCTTTCATGGTTTAAAACGAAACTATCAATTGAAACTGAAATAGTTCGTAGACAAAAAAGGAACTGATTCTAGTTTTTAAAAGTATCTAGCAAATCTTCCTCTGGCAAGTTCGTAATATCACCCAAAAGGGTCAAACACGTTAGCATGTGCAACATCAAAACAATACGTTTATATCTGAAAGATTTGATATAAATGATAGAATACACATAAAATATATTCGTCTATTTAAGGACATTTGAATATTTCAGACACATACAGCAAACGTATTCACGTAATTTACAGCGAGGTAAAAAGTATTTGTCTGCTAAACTTCGTTACGTTGGAGAGATCTTGGCTGCTTGAAATAGAAAAATGGTTTTAGCAAAACATATCACCACAATATGTTTGGACTGAATAAAATTGAATAACCCGAATTCGCATTGATAACGACATATAAGTTATTGGTAGACTAGTCCATATAATTTTAACTAAATGTATGTTATTTTCTTATAGTCAGTTCAGTCTTAAATATAGGGTGTGATAAAACAAACAAAAAACAAGACCTACGAATGCGTAGCCACGCGTACCTTAACAGCATTACCACAGGATCATCAAAACTCCTTCAAGGAATTAAGAAAATTAAGGCATATAATATTTTATGAAAGCCTTCAGTCGCTAAATTTCTAAAATACTTACTTCAGTAGCACCTCGAAATATTTTTAAAGCTTTTAGACCAAACCATAGACTGATCAAATAATAAAGATAATTGATCAACGCTACGTAAGGAGACATGTAATAAAAAGGGTCATCTTATAGGATGAAAACCCGGCTTTGACCCCTCCCCAACCCCGCAAGCCCTCTACCAACCCTTGCACTTAGCTCAATAGGGTTAGTACATATCTGAGAATCACGGGAGTTAGATCCGAAATAGAGACGTATATTGTCCGTGACGATTTGATAATGTACATAATTTCTGAAGTCATTTCATCCTCCACTTCTAGTTAATGTGGAGGAATTTGAGTTACATGCAGAGAACAGGTTTGTACTAGTACAGAATCTTGGGACATTCGCCGTAACTGCAATACTCTTGAACAATAGCGCTAAACCAAAATCAAACAAAAATATCTTTTAATTCAAATACATTTTATCCATCAAAGTGTGAAAAAACATAATTCCTTTTTCATTTTATCTTTCACAGATGTGACTTGATTAGAATTATTCCTGTATTTCTAGTTCGTTCAAGAATAATCGTGCACATTAGAATTGAAAGGCTCTCTATAGCTATCATGCTTAATCGAGATATAAAACGCTTCAAAATCATCTGTTACACCCCGAGAGATTTTCAGTTTTTGCCATTTATTCGAACATAAATCAGGAAAATGAGAGTTTATTATCACGTTCTCTGGTAGTGCAACAGTCGATAGTATCTAGAGCACATTCACTGAATAGAATTATACAGATGCTTCTGTTGTATTTGAGCAAAATCTGAAAATATACTGATATTTGCAGTAAAAGACATTTATGAGCATTATTAATTAATAATTAATTAATTAATAATTACTTCCTGAGGAAGAGTATTGCTACCGATTTTACATGTGTATTTAATATATGGAACCATACATTTTAAAGTCCCTGAAACTGCATTATGAAAATTTATATAAGATTCCATCGCCAGCAAGGAATGTTACAGTATTTGCTTGCGAGATAAATTATAATATGTCGATTATCTTACATGAACATATCTCCGCACATTTAACACAGTCCAATAGTTTGCAAAATAAACCAACAAACTAACATGATTCATTTGAACTATATAGCACTTATCTATGAAAAATAATTGTTTATTCGTCTGATCCGCTATCTCAAAAAAAGATTCTACGTTTATGATGAAGGTTTTGTGTATTAGCAATATCCAGCTTCCTTTTTCTAATTCGGTCTTACTGCTGAACGCATCATGCAATATTACATACGCATACGGATTACAGAAATAAATGCACCATTACTACAATAATGTCTCGTTTGTCCAAGTACTTTTGCATGTAAGCACTTCTATAATAAGCGCATGCAAGGACAATCAAGTTACCTTGTACGCTTCATCAGTGATTTACATTTTTCAACTGGTTAACTAACACTTTTTTCATGTCGATGGTGTCCAATCTTAGACAATGTGTCCAAAAGATATTCCTTTATACTTCCGTGGCAGCAAATAGGTGAAATGTATGGAAAGAACAAAAACAGGTTTACCTTTTAAAGGTATAAAAACTATTTGGATAAGAACATCACGGAGATGCTTTAGCCGATCCTCTCTTGTTATATCGCTGTTGTAAACTGTTACAATTATAGTGTTAAAATCTTTTTCACAGTATTGCAGCAGTGTTTGAGGCTGTAGTGTTCCTAAAATAGAATTGTAACGGCAAACATAAATGCATATAATATTCGTGTGTATACACAATCCATTTCAATTGCCAGATTTAGTGTTGAGGTAAGGGTCGAGACAGTGATTGCAATTTGGTCTACACTTTAATTTAGATATATACTTTGCATTCCCTTAGAAAAAAATATTCATGGTAGAATAACATTTTGTTATGTTAAAATTTTCCTTCAGTCTTAGTTATACTGGTCATAAAAAATCATTCGGTGATAATTCTGAATTTTACTAACTTGATGTCATTATTATACATCTCATGAGTAGAGTCAATATAACAGCGCATTTAACAGGCTTTTGTAACGCGAATACATTTTCACATAAATGTTTCGTTTATGAATAAAGGTATATTTTTATACCTACTATCCCGACTCTTCAATTAAGTTCAGTCAAAAAGGAGATCTGATGCCGATTTTGTAATACCGTGTAAGTTCTACGGGAAATGTCAGACTCCATCATCTCTATGCAAAGCTTAACCCACCTGTGCTGATTACTTTATATTAGAAGGTAATCTCACGAGTGAACATTTGTTTAGTAGTAAATGGTAATGTTAAAAGGCACTAAAACGTAGTTATCCGTATTGAAACGTACCCACGCGCTGGGCAAGTTGCCAGGTGCAGTAAAACGTAGTTCAACGTAGTACTTATTCGCGTCTTGTATTTTCTTGTTCCCCGTTTCTCACCATTTTCCCCATACTAACACGTACTGCTCCGTACTTATCCGTGTCCGACCCCTCACAGACCAATCCAATCCGCATCGTACCTCAATGCACGGACATATCCGTATGTGTGTAACCTTAAAGGTGATATTTTCGTTTAAAGCACTATATAATACCGCAGTCACACATACGGCGCGGATAGCTACGTCTAGCCACGGATAGAAACATAGTAATCCGTATCATTCCGTACCTGAGCCGTAACTCAAAGTAGTAATCCGTATCATTTCCTACCAATACTGGGTCAAAACGTATTCAATACTTATCCCAAACTTGCAAGTTTCTCCAACTTTTGAACATGCACAAAAGTTTGAGCGATCCGTAGTCACTTGAGCGTGACTTTAGTCCAACATCCCAGATAGCAGACATGCGTTGGCCCAACGCTGGGCCAACGGCGGACTCTTCGTTGGCCCAACAAAGATTTCCAAGGTTGGCCCAACGCCATTTTGCTAATTGGCGCAACGTTGGCCCAACGGTTGGTACACCGTTGGCCCAACGACTGAAATCCTACACTTATCGTTGGCCTTCCATTGGGCCAACAACTGGTATCCTGCACTTATCATTGGCCCTCCATTGGGCCTACAGCATTTTTTTCGTCTATTATGGTTGGTCCAGCGTTGGGACAACGCTATCCCAACGATTACGAAACTGAAAAAAAAGACTAAAACTAGCATTATTTAGTATGTATTTTATTTTCAAATACTAGTAGTTGTGATTTTGTTAAAGTTTAACAAAAAGAAATCTAACATTTATTTAAAGTTTGTTTGCAATTTTCCTGAAGAAATATAACAGAATATTTCATCACTACAACATGTCAAATATTGATTCCAGCCTTTTATAAACCTAAATATTTTTCTTTTTTTCAGTCACTGATTAAATCCCACTAAAGTGAATTACTGTCTGTATATTAACTCATTATATATATCCAAGTTCTGTTTGATTGTTTTCTTTTCTCACTGAAGTTGCTGCTTTCTTTTTTTTTCCTTCTTGTTTTTTCTTGTGCACCACAACGCTAGGCACTCTATTATTACTCTCTTGAACAGCACCCTGTAAAAAACAAAAAGCATAATGTTGATTAAACCATCTACTTCAAATTGATAACAATATAACTAAAGAAATGTACATAAACCTTTGGACATAAACGTGCGTAAAATGTATGAAATTTATTTTTGTCTGTATTTAACCGAGAAAAATATGTTAGAATTAACGAGAATATGAGTTATTTTATTTAAGAATTTAATATTCAACACAAGTGCCATCCGCCAGCTTTAGATAAAAGTATTTAACATATGTTCAAGTCACATGGATATTACTTGCATGCAGGATAAAATTAAGAAATTCTCTGTTTACAAGATTCCACAACTTTATCAATAATATTCAAAAACTTCTACTTACATGCAGTTTATAGCTGGTAGACCGGGTTTTTGTTAACCTAGATCTATCACATGTATAATAGTTTCCTTTACTTCACATATATGCAGCTAGAAATCTGGCCTAGAGAGTAAAATTAACCACATTTTCTGGGATTTCTTACATAACCCGGGTTAACGAGAGTTCATGTTCTGGAATACTCAACAGGTTTATTGTAAACATTTTATGTCTGTATAAAATTAGATATTTGTTATAGAGTTAGTAGTGTTTTTTTTTCAATTTTTTTTTCACAATTTTTTTTTCAAGTCAGTAGATTTGAAATAGTTCAAAATGTCATTACGGCTGCAGATAAGTTTTAGGTTTAATTAGCCCAAATTTAACTGATTACGAAAAATATATAATTATTATATTTTTACTTCTAATGGGCCAACGTTGGGCCAACGATGTTTTCTCTGTATAAGTCTTTCTCTGAAAATCAATACTGGGTCAATGCAGAGATATCTGTGACTGAAATTCAACGTTGGTTCAACGTTGGCCCAACAGCTGTATTTAAATACTTATTAATCATTGTTGGGCCAACAGTGGCCCAACAACGATTATCCTTTGACGGTTTTCCGTCGTTGGCCCAATTACTTCATGTTTACAGGGATGATTGAAATATATTCATCCTTAGTTAACTGTACTAAAACGTAGTTATCCGTACTGAAACGTACCTTGCCGTTTTGATCCGTAGCTGAACGTAGTTATCCGTACTTAAGCGTAGTTCAATGTAGTTCACCGCAGACCCGTCCTCGCACTGGGCAATTGCCAGGTGCAGTAAAACGTAGTTAAACGTAGTACTTATTTGTGTCCTGTATTTTATGTTCCCCGTTTCTCACCATTTTTCCCGTACTAAAACGTACTGTTCTCCGTACTTATCCGTGTCCGCCTCCCACAGACCAATCCCATCCGCACCGTACCTCAACGCACGGACATATCCATATGTGTGACTGTAGCTTAAATAGCGTCTTTGAGCACTTATTTTACGGTTAATTTGATTCCGCAGAAAAGTCATCAAAATTGCATTATCGTTTCATGTAATACACCATTACATATGTAAGATGATCTATCCGACGCGTATAATGCAGCCAAGCAAAGCAATCAAAAACACGGTTATATTGAGTCTTATCGTGAGAGGTAATGAAATGTATATACAACACCCCTCACGTCCCCTACATATGGATTCAGTGGAACTCAAGTTTTAGAAGTTTCTTTTTCATTGCAACATAAGCTTAAGGA
Organism: Mercenaria mercenaria; assembly: GCF_021730395.1. Lineage (NCBI taxonomy): Eukaryota > Metazoa > Mollusca > Bivalvia > Venerida > Veneridae > Mercenaria > Mercenaria mercenaria. Next base: position 55,682,807 of record NC_069366.1, read on the forward strand.
CTCGTAATGTCTTTCTTCATAATAAAGCTGCCCCATTTCTTTGCTTTGAACATAAAATATGTTCTTTTCTAGTTAAATCCCGTTTTCGATAATTGTTTTCTTATATATTAGCCAAAAGTTTGAATATTAATAAAACTAATCGAAAATATTATTGCTTCCATTGTTAATGATAACATCCCTTTATGGATCTAACTGTTTAAGTGCATGTGCAAGACTGAAGTTAGTTCTTTTCTAACCATGTCAATGTGCATGATATCTAAATGAATGACATTCAAACATAGCAATTAAGTTTTTCTTTGGCTGAAAATATCCGTGAAATTTCAGCTATAAATGATTGTTGCATGCGAAATTTTGTTCATTAACATTGCGTCAATATGGACTGTTGCTCTAGCAGAGATTCTGGAAATAAGAGCCAAATTTCTTGAATTATGTTCGATTAAAAGAAAAAACTAAAATTTCAGTTGGGACTTAAAAGATAGCTTTGAAGCGTTTTTATTTCACTTACTCTTGCATTATGACCATAATGTGAATCTCCGGTTCTCAAAATGATTTTTCTTCTAATTTCTTTGAAATACAAAATAATTTATCCAAAGATAATGCCAAAGGCTGATTTTGTTTTATCTTATTGACTGTGTAATTAAATTCAGATACATTGTTTTCTCCTATTAGCAGTCCAGAAAAATCTGAGTACATTTACATGAAAATATAGCAATGGTTTTCATATAAGAAGCATATTTACTCAGAACAACAGAAATAGAAATATTTTCAGTTACAATACAATCAAGGTAATCACTTCTTTTAATTTAATTGCTGGGAAGGTGTGATGTCAGACCTACTTCTTTTTATTTCAGGTACACAATTATAGCAAAACAAATTGTTGAAAACTAATGTGTTTTGAAGTAATGTACAACAATGTATTATTCTAGTTGTTGATTTTTCTTTTGGTTTTAACGTTCAAGCTTCATAACTTTGTAAATTAACCGGCGCAGAAAGGTAGAAATAAATATGAACGTGATCGATGATTTTCTTCCCATGAAAATCCAAGTCATCTACACACTTTAACATTTTTGGCCGCCTTCATCAAACCGCTGAATCATTTGTCGGGGTGAATGTAATTTCAGAAATTGAATGCTAAGTGTTAAAAGATAGAAAATCACATTGGTAACATGTGTAGATAACAGCACCAACATCATGCCTTTTTAAAATCGCATGTAGGTAGTCTAAGTTTTAAAAAAACTCTAACATGTATATATATGACGAAAGACGTTATATTACACAGTTCAAAAACATGCTATCATGCTCATACGAAACTGCTAATATCAATTCATTCTGGCTAAGTTACTTTGGTAACACAGTGTTCGGCATATTGATAAACTAAAAGCCTATGGAAATGCTTAATCATGATGCAATCATGTAATTCGAATCAGCGTCTAAGTAGCAATAAGACAGCATAGTATTACTCTGAAACCTATGAAACTCATTTAAAATTAAGAATGCGTTTGTTGTAAGCATGTAGGAAGGATTTTGGATAACAATTTCTATAGATATTTTCGGGAAGTTGCAAATACATTCTTCGTGTTTGAGTGTTTTGTCAGCACTTAAGTATACTAGTCAGTGACGTACATAAAAATATGTGAATTTTCCAAGAAAGTACAAAATTAAACTTGTTATTTACGGGAAAATAATCCGAAATGCTTAATTTTCTTCCCACTACTGCTGTAAAATGGTGTGTAGAAATAAAATACAATGCAAGATTTCAGACAAAAGAAAATGACAGCCTTAAAGAACTGTTTCCAAATGTTTCCCTTGGGAACGCTCAACACGTAGGAAGCAAGCGTTGACTATTAAATACGGAACAATTAGCAAAATACACCAAGACAGTTATAGAAATTTATGACCCTGTATCAGAAGTTTTCTTGAGTGCAACAATGACTTATTCGTCCTATAACAAGATATAATTTGCGTTCACAAGACGGTATTGTGTTTTACACGATTGTTCATAAAGAGACAGATTGCAGAACTGAGAGTAGAACTTTCATTCAATTTGAGCGTGTCATACAATGAATTTACAGTGAAAATGATTCTATTTTACGGTATTTGGAAAATCTCTTACTGATTCTTCGCAGGTCCTGTGTTATCATATCTTGAAGCTAATAAAGTAAATATTGGCATGGAAAAGTGTAGACCTTTTTGTCATGTAATAAAGCAATACATCAATGATTACAAAACTGTATAATTGCCTCTGCTTATAACATTTATGTAGGGACCTCTTTGGCCATGTGATTAAGATCGTTGACTTCGAATCACTTGCCTCTTATCGATGTTGGTTTGAAACCTCGCTTTGGGTATAGAATTCTGTCATGTGAGGTAGCCATCTAGCTGGCTTAGGGAAGGCCGGTGGTTCTACCTAGGTACCCGCGTTTCTCTGAAGTAATGCCATACGAATATCTTGGTCTCCACCATTATTCAGAGCTGAAAAGTCGCCTTATGACCTACACCTGTCATGCTGACCATTCCAAACCGAGTTTTCGAACCACAGCGGTGAGGGGTAAGTGATTCGAAGTGAGCGACCTTAACCACCCGACCATTGCTGCCCCTTGAACAGTTCTACTTCATCTGTATTTATACAGTGAAGTTGTCAGTTACCTGCGGGAAAAATCAGCGAATACTGTTTTGGAATCCAGAAACGTCTTCGTTGTAAAGTTACCGCTGATAAAGACATTTCTAACTGAAAATGAAACTAAAGCAATATCAAACAAACAAAATCAGCTCCAGTGAAGACACGTCTTTCTTGTTTATTTCATAATTATAACTTACGTATAAAGTCAAAGCAACTAACACGCGCACGACCATTTAGTATACTCACCTTATACTATAGTTTGTTGCGTAGTACAAATGCGAGTTGCTGATTGGGTGAGAAAATAGATATATAGATATACAAAGGTTAACACTCGTACGTAAGAAGTCTTGTACTTCCATGATCTAAACCCATTCTGTGTTTTATTCAGATTAAAACTCTTACTAGCCGGCGTAAGTCTTTAAATATATTTAGATGAAGAAAACTGCTGCGTCTCGCACCGTGGAAGTGGGCACACAGAGAGATAATCATTATATATTTACTGCTAAAAAATCACTAATACAAAAGACTTGGCTGAATTAAACTTGTGATGTTATATAACGTATCTTGCGAAATGTAAAACCCATAAATTGTTCGTGATTTCCCAAGTCAGTAAATTATTTCAAGCTAGAAATGATAGCTTTTGAAGATTTGAGAAAATATTTAATTATGTCTTTCCCTATTATTGACATAAATGACCATTTTACAGCCTATTCATTTTGCGCAAGAACATTTAAGATAATTAAGCAGTTTCTTAAGACGGTGTCGTGTGATCAAGAGACATTTTCTTTGAAATAGGATGAATTTCACAGATGATTCTTATAATTCAAAAGGCCTTTTTGTGGATACCTGACAATTATCCAAGTTATTTTTACTTTTATGATGATCATGATTATTTCCTAGAAAGTTCAATGTTATCGTTGCCTGTGGCTGTAATGTTGCGCATTCGGAAATTTTACATAAATCTAAGTTTTATTGATTTTGCACAATTTTTTTTGGATATAAAATATATGTAAAAGTAAAAAATCAATAACACTTATATTTATGTAAAAGAAAAGCACAACATAACAGCCACCTATACATATTCTAAACACTCGGAACATGACAAACATTTGCTACATTAGCAAATGTTTTTCATGACCAGAGTGTTTAGAATATGCGATATGTGCGTCTATGTAAGCGAATATATCAAATCCTGTTGATAATTTAAGCGCTTTTGTTGTGCATTAAAATCTATGTTGTGTGCTTACCAGCCACATTATCATAATCATCAAACCTGATGTTTGAGACAACAAATTCTTGAAATTTCAGTAGATTCATTTAGTTTCATTAAGTCTAGTAGAGTTATGACACATTAAGGTATTTGCTGTATATGGTATAAAGTTACATGAACGACAATTGTGTTGTCAGGAATCTGGATGACGCTAGGCGATATCAACGGCTGAGGAGGTAGTTTGCGTCGCCTGACCATGGCTAAACTTTATTTTAGAAACTTACACTTTAGTGTTTCTTCTTTTTAATATTTTGTAGTTTTGCTTGCCATTTTGTCACTGTATATACATTATGTACTTAAACATGGTGACGTAATATTTATATCTACACATGAGTGCGAGTTAAAAAATGCTAATAGTGTATTAAATCTCATTTTTAGTCAGCCTCTTGATTCAAAGCAAAATATAATTAAAGTTATTCCCGCCAGGTGAATCCCTTACAGACGTAGGGGTCTCCGTGGCCAAGTGGTTAAGGTCGCTGACTTCAAATCATTTCCTCCTCATAGATATCGATGTTGGTTCGAGCCTCACTTGGGGCGTTGAATTCTTCATGAAAGGAAGCCATCCAGCTGGCTTACGGAAGATCGCTGGTTCTACCCAGGTGCCCGCTCGTGATGAAATAATGCACGGAGGGGCACCTGGGGTCTTCCTCCACCATCAAAGCTGGAAAGTCGCCATATGACCTATAATTGTGTCGGTGCGACGTTAAACCCAACAAAATAAATAAATGCAGACTTACACATAAGGCATAATCTCGATGTCTGAGCAGAAGGCAACAACAAGAGTAACACATAAAAGATAAATATCAAACTGGGACTTAAGACTTTCTGGTCGACTACTGGAACTTCTGGGGGTTCAAACTTTTCTTGGTGATAAATTATTTTCATTTGAATAAAAATGGATTCTGAAGTCTGAAATTTAAGCTGTAAAAATGTATGCTGTTTTAAGAGGAGGGACTTCAAAACCATGAGAAACTAGTTTAAACGCAGTATTATGAACGTAAACCATGCCTGTAGGATGGTTTTCAAAGTTAACGGGCAAAGGAAGGGAGAGCATGGGAGGGTTAACCTAAACCCGCAGATCGGGATATAGTTGTCCTCCCCCTGATACATATGATACTTTAAGCGCTAAATTACCTTTGAGAGAATGAATTCTCTTTGATAAACTGGTTTCACAAGTGATTTGTAGCGTTTTAACAAATAGAAAAGGTTTTTTATTCTATGAAGATTTTTAACAAGGTTTTCTTCTATGAAGATTTTTAACTCAAATATTTCATTATAGCATTAAGGAGAGTTTACATTTTGCTTTTCCTTGTTTATGATATTTTTGCGGGGATACGGAGGTAATTATTGTCAATATGCTGATGCCACAATATCTTTTACAAGCAAATATAATTCAAATTATTCCAGCCAACCGCATCCGAAAAATATCAAATGTTTGGCCCATAATGCTTTAAAATAAATAAATGTAAAGGCCAGCAAATCTATTAATGAATAGAAATATCAGTATTTCATTAAGTGTGAAAATCAATATAAATATCAATATGCAACAAAACATTGTGAGCACATAATCTACGTTCTGTACAAAAAAAAATAACAAAAATACAAAATTAAACAACTTGGTTGATTGATGTTTTATTAAACTGTTTCAAAGCGTATAAATAATTATTTTCTAGGAATGGAAAACTTTTCGTTAAAAATTATTCTTGTAAAGTATTTTCATCTCAGTCTGAAGACATATCAATCATTTTTATATTTCAATCATCCAAGATTACATTAAATATCAATCGTTTGTTTTCACTGAGTTATCAAATCTCAATTTTCCGCACAACGTAACTTGCGAGTTATTCAACGTGATGAATAGCTCAACAGGCGACCATGTCCGAACAGAAAAATATTTCACCGCCGTTCAGCCAAGAAGGCATTTATTTATTTATCAAAAGTTATCATTAATATCACGAGGAAGTTTGTGATATGTATTAGTTACTGACGGAAAACCGTACACTTATATTACCGCTTACAGTTTCTATGCATAACAGATGAGTTAATACGATGCTCAAGTAACAATATTTATGATCAATGCCAAAGAATAAGGATATAAAATATGGCTATCTTGAACAATTGGTGCTCTCTACGGGAATCCAAGAGAAAATTATCAATGAAGTTTGATTTACGAGTGGTGAAACGATTGGTTTCATTCTTATATCCTATAAATGTAACAAATATTACACCAAACTCTACGGAAAGTGAGATTCAAAATTGGCCGACATTTTCAAATTCTGTGATAAAAGTGTACCTTAAATTAGAGACCGTACCATAGCTCTTCGCATACTTTGATTTTTCAAACTAAAGTGATTTTTACAAGTGCACCGGTTACGATAAAAATGTAAACAACGGACTCTGTCTATGAAACTTTGAAATGAATGAATGACAGTCGATCTTAGTCATAATACTGATTGACAGTGAATGCTAATGACTCCATGTGTTGCAGAAAGGTATTTAGTTTGTAACTGTAATTTCCCATTAATTGAAATTCTCTCAAAACTGGTAAAATAATTACTTATATTTGGACAAATCTTATCGTCTTTGCCGTTCGGCAGCTGCAAAAAGGGCAAATATAAAATATTCAGTGTAAGTAATATTTCACTGGTACTGCCAGTTAGTAAGTTCATACTCTGAACAACACGTCAGAGAAATTTGGGCAGATTTGACCAATTATGACGTTGGCAGCATTAGATTATATTTTTTCTTTACACAAAAAATGCCGTTAGGTAACAAAGCGAATACGCCGATAATCCGGAGTTCACCGATTATTGTTCCAGTTCACGCAGTGTAATCCAGCAATTAAACTGCATAGCTGTTAGCTACTGCTGTTATAGGGAAGTGGTAGAGTGTCTGCCTTAGGTGTGAGAGGTCCTGGGTTCGAGTCCCAGTTAGAGCTTAACTATTTAGATTCTGCTGAAGCATAGTTTTTCTGTTAATAGACTGTTCCAGATGTTCTAAATTTTTAGCACACAGTATCATGGATCAGTATTTAGCAATCCAGATCAAAGTTGAATGTTAAATCAAATGCACCCAATTAGAAAATATTGACTATATTATGCCCCTTTGATGTTTATGCTCTCCGTGTTCAAGAAGAGTTACATGTCCTTGATCACAAAATTTTCGTTATCATGAAAATATTAAATGCTCATAACTCCGCACTTCTGGTTAAAATATTGTCTATATTTCTGTTTTTGAGAAATATATGGACATTTGTCTTCATTTCAAAGCTTTTTAACTTCAAACCTATGATTTGAAAAACTTAGGTACTATCTCTACTTAAATACGTTTCCTATTACCATGAAATTAAATATCGGACATATGTGTTATTCTCTCGGTCTGCTATTTCGCAAAATAATTACAGGCATAGCTGGCACTATAAATTTGCGACAAAATATATTGTATAGAAAGATAGATTCATTCATGTTATATTTCAAAAAAGGAATTTATTATTGCACTCTGGATTGTTTTGAAGTATAGCAGACATAAGTTTCAATTAATGTCGTGGTACATTTGTCTAATGATTCAGTATTAAATCGTCCACATTTACCTACTACGCGTTGAGCGTTCCCACGGGAGACATATTTCTCACTCTAAGATGACAAAACATTGGAGGAAAAGTTGTAATTGCTGTGACTTACTGTTTTCTGAAATCTTACAAAGCGTTTCATGTATGCACACCTTGTAGTAAGGAGCAGTGGGCAGATTAAATAAAAACTCGCGCACATCATGCATTTCACTTAATCCCGGCAGACAGTATTCGAACAACAAATACGAAGCAAAAATAAGGATACAACTATAAAGAATTTCTATAAAATAGAAAAGGTGGAAACTTCACAGGTCGCTCAACACGACAAATACGAAAATGTTGCAGGCTCGGTTTGATTGAGCCTGTTCATGAACGGTAGTGGAAATGCATGCTACCGTCCACGCCCTCTAGCCCCGGGTTGTGAACGATCTGAGAAGATCAAAATATAACAGCCCTGATTGAATGTACGGGGAGACGTTTTACGGCCGCCTCACGGCACAAACAACGCTGCTGAGATAATAAAATAGAAAAGGTGGAAACTTCACAGATCGCTCAACACGACAAATACGAAAATGTTGCAGGCTCGGTTTGATTGAGCCTGTTCATGGACGGTAGTGGAAATGCATGCTACCGTCCACGCCCTCTAGCCTTGTTTGCTGACAAATCTTACCAATAGTCATAACCCTGTATTGTATGTTGATAGAATTATTGCCCCCTTTTAAATATTTTTGGGTTATTAGGTTTGCATCGGGAAATATGCACTCGTTCTTTCGTTCCTTAAATCGCGCAATATTCTCCCGCTAAAGAACGAGTGCAAATTTCCCGATGCAAAGATACTAACCCAAAAATATGCATTTCTTGTTTTGTTTATGTTTAAGCCGAGTTTGATGGGGCCTTGTTATAACGACCCATTAGTTATATGCCTACTTGCAGTCAAAAGTGTTTAAAAGCACCGTAATGCTACAGAGGATATCACTTTCATTTAGCACGCCTGTGCAACGTCACGACGTAAATCTTGTTTACGCACGTTTGATTCCCGCGCCTCGTTTACATATTTTACTTGTGTTATGTTTTGCTCGGAAACTGTAATGAAATATTTGAAGTAAATAAGAAAATAATGTCAATATCGTTTGAACTATTTATAGGTCCAGGTCTACCTTATAAAAAACTGATATATTTTTATTCATAAGCTACAGTTCATGCATTAAAAGCAGCTGGATTGTACATTTAGCCTTCATTTTGAAAATGCATTTTAAGCAACAAATAAAACTGTTGGATAATGAAAAGCAACGAATGTAAACTAGAGGAATACGAATCTAAAAGAAAGAGTAGTAATATAGTATCCTTTAAGACCAGTATAAAACGATTTAAGGCAGTGGACCAGTAATAATGATATTCAATAATGTATTCTTGTTCGGCAATTCGATATTGCTCTGATGTAAAATAGCTCGGCGCTATATGTTAAGTACATGGGAGTATTTTTTCTTTGACAAATTTTAAGTAAACGCTAGCTAGTGCACATGGCAGTGCTAAATTATTACTTGCTACAAACATATTATTCAAGCTACGTTTTCTTTAACTAGGTGAATATTTAGGGGAAATGTAAGCACTACGCCAATATCGTCGCTTTCATGTTGTTAGACAAGTATGTTGCGTTAGTAATTGTCTGAATATCAGCGACGAACGGATATTAAGGATAACGATTTGTGTTTAGAATCGAACATTAAGAAAGAAAATAATTGATGTGCTGCAGGAATCACCATTTTATCAATGGTATGGGAGGGTTTAAGTGGTGAGGAGTGTTTCGCTGATGATCATGTTTCAGATATAATAATGTGAAGCCACGTGTTGAAAATTAAAAAGCTCCTCGATATGGATCAATGCATCAAAGTTAAGTTGTATATATCGTCATAGATAATCAACCCTCCTTGAATAATATTGAATGGACAGAATTTATTTATTCGTATCAAATTCATTTAATTGTGAAATATTATTGAACCACTGGTAATAGCAATTTAGATTAATTAATTGATATGTTTGTTATATCAGCGTCATACTGGCGTTTGGACGTTTTCAGTGGTATTTTACTTGCCATAGAAAAACTAAAAAAGGAGTTGATACTTTGAATTATATAATTTAATATTCAACTTCAATATGCCCTTATCTAAAATTGACGCTTAATGATACAATCTAGGCTAAATGATACAAAATCGAGACTCGCTAGCTAAAAGCTACATAACTAACGCTATATGATACAACAATTTAGGCTCTCTAAAAGTTACAAAACACTGACTCTAAAATATACAAATTTTATATAAGGATATACAGACACTTTTTACATTCATTGGCTATTTCGCGACATTAATATCTCATTTTATGCAAGGACTTGTCACATGAAAATTTGAACTTGAACTAGAGCTTTCCAACTATTGTCCTGTGAGTTATTTATCATATCTGTCAAAGCTTATTGAGAAAGCTTTTCTTTACAGATTAAACAAATATGTAAATCAAAACAGCTTTTTGCCTAAGAACCAGTCTGCATATAGGAAATATCACTCCTGTGAATCTGCGCTGCTTCGGATGGTTAATGATCTTCTTAGTGGTATGGAGAAACAGGAAGTCACGGCCCTTATTGCAATTTACTTAAGTGCGGCATTTGACACTGTCGACCACGACATTCTGCTAGATGACCTTAAAGCACAGTATGGTGTCTGTGAAACAGCTTTCCAATAGGCAGACTCCTACTTAAGGCCTCGTACTTGTAAGGTTAATATCAACAATGCATATTAATCAGACCGCCATCATGAATGCAGTGTGCCCCAAGTTGCCTTGGTCCGTGGCTATATCTCTCCAATGTAAGAACTGTTTTTATGTAATTCCCAAATCCATATCAGTCTACGGTTTTGCCGATGATTATATAGCAAATAAAAGCTTTCGTCCCACATCTACTTCCGTAGAATCACAAGCGGCCGGACACTTCGAACGATGCGCAGTTATAATCAATGACTGGATGAATAGAAACAAACTGAAAATGGACATTTCAAAAACTGAATTTATCATGTTTGGTAGCAGACCTCAGTTGAACAAATGTTTTACAAATTCGATTAACATTGCTGGAGATGATATAAAACGTGAAGCACGATTAGATATCTTGGTGCAACTTAGATCATGTAAATCGCAAATGTCAAACTGCCATGTTGAACTACCTACGAATTAAGAACGTCCGAAAATATTTACCAAAAGCAGCCACTGCAATTTTAGCTTTGTCTCTAGTTATTTCACATCTAGATTACTGCAATGTCATAATGTATGGTGTAGCTAACGGTGAGGTCAGTAAGATGCAACGTATTCAAAACATGTGCGCAAAACTTGTCCTTAACAGGAGGAAATCTGACAGTGCCAAACAAGCATTGTATGACTTACATTGGTTGCCGGTGAAAGCAAGGATTGAATTTAAGATACTTTCTTTCAGGTTAGTTGTCACATTGGTAGAGCACCTATATATTTAACAGAATTGCTTACAGAGTCAAGGTTTGAGATCGTCAAAAAATTCTGAATGTCGTTATGTTGTTCCATACAACAAGTGCAAAACATTTAATGATAGAAGTTTCTGTACTATTGGTCCAAAACTGTGGAATGAACTGCCGTTAGAACTACGCAAAAGTAAATCACTTGATATATTTAAAAGAAATCTTAAGACACTATATTTTAGAGACTTCATGGCATTGTTTTAAATTTTTTGATAGTTGTTTTATATGCGATAACAGCAGGTGATAGTTTTTTTTTAAAAAATTGTAAGTTTTTACATTTCAACACATATTTTCAAGGTTTGTTAAATTTAAAGTTTTGTACTTGCTGGTACAGCCTCTATGGGTAGGGTAGTGTGTGTGTGTGTGTGTGTCTGTGTGTGTCTGTGTGTGTTTTAAATAATCAGTGCTGGCACCATTTACCAGGGGGTTTGAACCTCTATATGTAGTCCGTCTGGGCGTACCATGTAAGGCTTTAAGCACTGGTATTCAGCAATATGGGTAAAATGGCCTCAGGGGGCAGGGTGCGGTCATGACTGTTTGTTTAAATAAAGTTATTAATATTATTATTATTATTATTAATATTAATATTATCAATATCATAATAATTATTATAATTATGTACAACGCCACTGACTATGTCATTGTATAGAAATAGGCGTTTGAACAAATTATTCAGTTTCAGTTTCATGAAAATCTAAATATAGTTGTGTTAGTTTCCTGTTAAATAAAGATATTAGTGATCACAAAAGTATTTTATTGTAGTGACTGTACAATAACAGTATACAAAAAATTAATTCAATAAACTTATAATAATTGAAATAATTATTAATATAGGCATATAAGGGAATAAGCTGGTTATACGTTTCATATACATTTGTGCCTATATATTGCGCCTTTAACCTCCGCAAGTTTTCTGTCTTGCGGCAAGATAGTATATATTACTAAGTACTGTTAAAAATGGGAATAAACTATTATTAATAAAATATTTGTGTCAACACTTGGACGTTAATATGCTTTCATGCATGTAAATGCATTGGACATTTTAGTTGATAATGTAATTTCCTGAATATATGTAAACGCATGTATATGAATCAAAGACCTAAATTCAAGTAACATCCGTCCACGACCTACTAAATATACTCTTAATACAAGCATATAGCATATAATATTCATGAAAAAATCATGGAAGAAATCAACAAACAGTTAATTGGATTTTTAAATGGTCAAATAATGAATGTGTTCATTTTTGAACAGTATCAGAACATGTGTATTTACGTACAACATGTACTTTCTATAACAATAAAATATGAATGTAAGTATTTCCGCAAAGTAGAACCAATTTATAAAAGTGAAGGATATGTGAGTGGCCAGAAATTGGCCCCACAAATACATATTTGTCAAGGAGGGAGTGGTGGAGCATGCATTGAATACACGCGCACGTGTACATTAAACTTGTATGAACTTTAACGCTGATTTTTTTTGAGTCGTTACAAACGTATATAAGTTTGGAGGTGCTCTTGTCTACGACTTTTTCCTGGTGTCACACGACTTCAAGTAATAGCTGATGAAGCCTGAACTATTCAGCAAAAATACATGCAAAACGTTTACATTGATTATTTGAACAAGGAATCAACACTTATATAACAGGGATGAAAATTACGTGGACTTGTCTTGTACTTCAAAACCTATACAGAAAACTAAAGGAAACTAAATTTCTGATGATATTTTTATATCTTCCATCGTATTAAAATATTACCTGCAAACGATAACCTTAGTAATTGTATACAAGTGTTGAAAATATTATTATTAATCAATTTTAGTATATCAAACGTCGTCTACGGAAGCCTAACGTCTTTATAAATATTGATTTGAATGTTAACGTCATCCGTTCACAAAATCAATAAAAAGGTGCCTTTACATTTTATGCCTTTAAGATTTAAAGAACGCAAAAATGCCGTCATCGGCATTGACGAAAACTAGCGCGGGTTTTTCTTTTGTCAATTTAAAGATATTAAAGATACAAGAGGATTTCCGACGGGCCGGAGTCGGTGGCAGGCTTTCGTTATCTTTAGCATTATTTCGTCGGGGAGACTGCCTGACGTGTTGAGGACGGTAATTGTTAAACCGTTATATATTATAATTATTTAATGACTGCCTCGGTAACCTAGTGGTAGAGCACCTGCTTCGAGTGCGGGAGGTCGTGGGTTCGATCTCTGGCCGCGTCATATCAAAGACGTAAAAATGGTACTAGCAGCTTCCTCGCTTGGCATTAAGAAGATAGTGCTAGGACTGGTCAGCCCAGTGTCAGTATAATGTGACTGGGTGGGATATCATGTCACGTGTCTACGGTGTGATATTTCAGTGAGGCAGAACTATAAAATTGGGCATTGTGCTTACTGCCACAAGTAGGCAACCTCGTTTATATAACTGAAAAATTGTTGAAAAAGACGTTAAACCCGAACATACACACTATAATTATTTATTAACTGTAAAAACAAAATCTTATTTTAGAAAAAAATAAAACCAACTTGTACGACTGGCATATTTCATCGCACCAAAAATTGCGAGTCATTTAAAGCCACTCGCCGCCAAGCTTGGGTGGTTTATTTCCATTAAATTTGGCATAGAATGTATTTTGTGACACTGACAAATGATAAAGTGGATAAAAAGAAATAGATATTGGTAAAAATGTGACAAAAATGTGAATTTTCTGCATCATTTCAGAAGTGTTGCAAGTGTTGTAGTTTACTACCTTTTACACAATATTTTTGGTTATTTCTATGAATATCTTGCTAAAATCTTGTGTCAATAAGTTCATACCACTAGTCACTTACAGAGTTCTTGGATGGATTTTTCAGAGAATCTTTTTTTTCGCTTTAAATGTGTGGGTTAGTCCCTTTTACGCGACGAATGACTCAAGAGGCGGTCATGTCCAAACAGAGGCACTCTTCCAAATTAGTAATCTTTTATAACATATCTTGATAAGATAAACATTTATAGCATATTTCACAGAGACAGTGCATCGTACGTAGACATTACTACTTACGGGGTCCTTGCATATCCGATTAGTTATAGCGTTTCTACACTAATTATTCTTAATTATAAATGCTGAGGAATAAGAACGCAAATTGTAGCTGTATGGATAAATTATTACTCTCCATAGGACTATGGAAGAAGATTTGTATTGTAGTTTGGCATACGAGTGGTGCAAAACTTCTGGTTTTATGTAAAATGCCGTAAAAATAGCAAAAGCTTACACCACGACTCCTGGAATATTACGTCATATGGGTTATTAATAAAACCCGACCCGTTTATAAAGTTGTCATATTGTATTTATACAGAACATCAATTCAGCTTATTGGTATCATAATGATATTCTGGTATACCAAAACGGACTAAAAACATCGTAAGTACCATGATTAATGTTTGTCAACTAATTGTATTCATGAAAGACCATTGCGAATCAGATATAATTAATTTTGCGGCATAAGCTTCAAGTGTAACAGGTATCAACAGCAGTGGTAAAACTGTGTCTCTCATACACTCTTACATGAAAGGAACGTTTCTGGTTGAGCTGCAAAGATTCGTTGTTGTTTTTCTTTTTTCAAATGAATAAATTATATGCCTCAAGTTTGCTAAATACCATAAAGGTTCTTTACTTATTTCATGGATAAGCAGTGCAGTCTATTTGCCGGATTTGTCTAAATTAAATGGTTGACATGCATATACACGTGTATACAAAGAGCTCCGAAATCCAGACAATTAATCATCAGTAATTATATGTATTGAGGCTAAATTGGAAACTGCACTTATTATTATTTTAAAGATATAGGAATATTAGACCCAAATTCATATTTGAAAATATGAACAATGACGTCAAAGGATCTAGGTAAACAGTTAATGTTTATAAATAGTAATGTATGTTAGGTTTCCTACCTACCTACTTTCCTTACCTAATACATGTTTAGATACACAGTATAAAAGTGTACTACTACTGAAAGCTGGAAGTTTTTAACAAATAAGTGTTTTCATGATTTTAATTGTGAAGGTAGTTCTAAAAATACAGTTAGTATATATACACATTGTATTTTAGTCAAGTTTAATTCCTATGATATGGATTATCTACATTTAAAGTTAGTATCTAGAAGTTATCACTTTAATGAAATATGCGTATCGGATATCTTGAAGTTTCCGTCAGTTTGTAAAAAAAATTATTTGCAACATGAATATTATTGATCGGCGTCTAAATTGAATAAGGTTTCCTTCTGGAAACGTAGCTTCTCTCACTGGCTCCTTGTCACTACTTTTTGTACATTATTCATAGAAGAAAATAGTATATATAAAATTGGTTATTCAGTAAGTTATAAAAGAGCATTCTCTGTCATATTCTTAGATAAATCATTACATGAGCCGTGCCATGGGAAAACCAACATAGTGGGTGTGCGACCAGCATGGATCCAGACCAGCCTGCGCATCCGCGCAGTCTGGTCAGGCTCCATGCTGTTCGCTTTTAAAGCCTATTGGAATTGGAGAAACTGTTAGCGAACAGCATGGAGCCTGACCAGACTGCGCGGATGCGCAGGCTGGTCTGGATCCATGCTGGTCGCACACCCACTATGTTGGTTTTCCCATGGCACGGCTCACATATTTTTCGCTTGGTTTGGTCACTTGATAAATATTGGGAAGCCCGCGTTAGGAGCAAGCTTTAACTCCCTGAGGCCGATATCGTAACATACTTGCTGCGGCGGGATAAGAATTACCACCTGAAATTATCTAACCTTATCATAATCACACTCGCATAAAGTCAATTGAAATCATGCATGGAAACATTATTAACTTGGGTGTAAATTAAAATATACTTACAAAATATTCGAAGTTTGAACAAATATTTTTTAAATCTAATTTCGTCCGTAGTTTATATCCAAATAGAACAAAATTTTCACTTTGAAATATTCACAATTTTAACACACCTACTGCGTTTAATAGATATTTGAACATTTAATTCCCATAAATAGAAATGCATCATTAACAATGAATATTTACATCAGCATTACTCGAAATTTACACCCGTTTTGTGTGAGTATCAATGGTTTATTTTGATGTATAATCTATTTCTAAACATGTACACAAATGTTGTGTGTCACGCGCTGAGACAGTTAAGTTGTAATATTTACATCCATCTTTGAATAATTATTAAATTTACAAACATGCGTTTATTTACATATATTTTTTTGTATTTTATGAAACATGCATTGTGGTGTTATTTTTTATCTATTTGTATCGTATGTGATGTAAGTGTACCAATATTTCAGCCTTCTAAAACTTAACATTTTCCGACCATTCATTTGTCTGATAATGGAATCGCATCGTCGGAATCATCATCCGACGGAACTGATATTTCAGAATCAGCATGATAATAAATAAATATTTTCTTCATTTTAAGAAAGATCTCTGGCCGACGACATTATTTTACTCTTTTGAAATACAGTATGAACGAAACACAGCGGAAATCGTCTTTTTATTTCATTTACATTACCACATAGTTACAGACATTTATTTTAACAAGGGTACTAATTATTAGCACAACTAGTATGCTATGTATGTATGATAGCCAGAATGCAAAGTAAATTTGCTTTTTGTCAAGATTATCAAAAATTAACAAGTACTTATCGCAATCATCATGATCTCCGTGCCGCGACTATACTCGTCAATCGTCGTCCTGGGGAGTCGATAACGCGCGTATAGTCGCATATCGACGCTACAGGGGTAGTAAATATAACGCCTTTAGTCGCATTTCGGCCCCAGGGAGTTAAAGGCGCTCGCTACAGTTTTTCCGGACGGGTCGATATTTACCCCAACACCGTGCCAATTTGGTTGTGTTTCTAATCGATGTAGCTCATTGCAGAGTTGGAGCGGTCTTCTGTGCATGCCCGGAAGTGATTATCTAATGTCGCGTACGGCAAAACTTCGCATTGTATGTTCGCATGCATTTA
This sequence comes from Mercenaria mercenaria, assembly GCF_021730395.1. NCBI lineage: Eukaryota > Metazoa > Mollusca > Bivalvia > Venerida > Veneridae > Mercenaria > Mercenaria mercenaria. Next base: position 55,699,788 of record NC_069366.1, read on the forward strand.
ATGTATAATATGTATAATATATTCACTAAAGGTTAGGGTAAGTATCACCATGGTTACAAAATATATACATTTAAAGTACTTTTAGTTCAAATTGCTTCAATCCGACATATACTGGAGTCTGTAATTTATACCGGCGCTCCAACTCTGCAATGAGTCACAGTTGTTTCTAATCCCGTACCATACCCATACCGTACATCCGTATTCGTAACCTGTAGGTTTTGTTCGGAGAAAGGCGGAAACTTTCATCGTTCTATGACATCAAAATGCTTCACCTTAAAATCCGTTTATTAAGAAATCTACCATTTGGTAATTTGATATATCTCTTAAGTCATTTGCTCAACCACTGAAAAAGTATTTCGTACCAACCTGCGTTGTATAAATGCCCGCCACACCCCACCTCGTTGTAATGTGATTTAAGCCAAATCTAATAAGGTGACCTATCAATTTTCTTTTTGTTTTAGATTAGGTAGACATAACCAAAGTTATGTGCAGAGTTTGATTAAATTCTATTATGTGACACCCGATAAAATAACAGAAGTACCAACTTAAAATTGACAACAATATGCAAAAATAGCCCTTGGGTCTGCTTAACAAGTATTCCTTTCTTTACAAAATCATTTTCTTTTGATTTCTCTGAGCATGTTTCAAATAGATATACTGTTTTCCGTTATAAAAATGCTTAGATATCAAATTTATGCTGATTATTGTACTTTACTGAAATATATTTTAGGATTATAGAAATTTTGAAAAATGTTAAAAATAGCACCATATCTAGGGGCAAATTAAATTGAAACAAAGCTGGTGACCTAGTATTTTTATTTCATTTTTCATTACATCATAACAGGATATTTTAATACAAAACATTTCATCAAAATCTATTATTGAAAAAAAAATTACGAAACTGTAGCGAGCGTCCTTAAAACCAATTTAGCGTCTAAAAACATTTTTGCGTTTAATCGAACATTAATCAAGACAAAGGGGCTCATTATCAGCCTCTCTTGTAGAGCAACAGTCGATATTTGCGCAATTTTCATGAACATAATGGTATGAACTTCTATGTATAACTTGTATGAACCTGATGGCACGATTTTTGAACTCTGTAATACAATGTTTTGCAATAAATAATAGAGTTTAGAGTTTTCTCTTAATCTCATCTTTCTGTGTGTGATTTTAAAAAGACGTGATGTTGGTGCTACACATGTTACCAATGTGATTCTCTTCCTTTTCACACGTTCAATTCGTTACATAAATGACAATTACATTGTCAGGAATCTGGATGACGCGAGGCGATATTCTAAGAACATCAGGCACATTTTCATGCAATCTCGCCAGGCATAGGTATGGTTTTGACAACACAGAAATTGACGTCATTCGATCTTCAGCTATTTCGGGAAGTAAAGAAAATGAAAGTAGACAGGCTTAACTTTTAAACTAAGGTCGCATTTGTATTGGTCGATAGTCAGGGGTCACGCGCAGGGGTCATCTGTCTAAATGTATGCACGTGGACTTCTTTTTTTTCTTTGCTAATGGTCAATTTTACGACATGAAAATACCTTATGTCAGCTTTTCATCTACGAGAAAATATTTGAACTCGGAATAAACACAAATCCAACAGGGATCCATAATGGAGCAAGGGTATATGGAGTTTTTGGAAATTTCATCGCTCAAAATGTCCTTTCTGATGTTGTCTGAAAGTGTCAGTATATGCCTCGGATATAAGATATTTCCATAACTGAGGGCTGCAAACCTACACATTTCAGAAATAATATAAAATGAATTTCATGTAATAAATGTTAATTCTACGGAGGCATGAAAGGGCCATCAGACGGTAATACGTTTTATTACGTTACAGGTGCGGAAATGATATCAACGGCTGAGGAAAGTAGTTTGCGCCGCCTGACCATGGCTAAACTTTATTTTAGAAATTAACACTCTACTGTTTCTATTTTTTTATATTTTGTAGTTTTTCTTTGAATTTTTGTCATTGTATATACCTTATGTACTTAAACATTGTGACGTAAGATTTATACTTACACATGAGTGCGAGTTAAAACATGCTAATGGTGTATTAAATCTCACTTTAAGTCCGCATCTTGATTCAAAATAAGAGCACAATGTAATTAAAGTTATTCCCGCAAGGTGAATCCCTTACAGACGTACACATAAAACATAAAGGCGTGTTCTCAATGTATAAGCAGAAGGCAACAACAAGAGTAACGCATTACAGGGGTCGCCGAAGCAGCATAAAAAACAAATATCAAACTTGGACTTAAGATTTAAGGTCGGCCACTGGAACTTCTAGGGGTTAAAGCTGGACCTTTTCTTGGTGATAGATTTTCTTTTATTTGAATAAAAATGGATTCTGAGGTCTGAAACCACGAGAAACTAGTATAAACGTAGTATCATGTATGTATACCATGCATGTAGGATGGTTTTCAAAGTTGACGGGCAAAGGTAGGGAGAGCATGGGAGTGTGAACCTAAACCCGCAGGGATACAGCTGTCCTCCTCCAGATACTTAATATGATAGTTTACGCGCTAAGTGAGTTTTGAGAGAAAGAATTCTCTTTGATAAACTGAAGTTTCACAAGTGATTTGTTGCGTTTTAACAAATTGAAAAGGTTTTGTTCTATGAAAATTTTAAACTCAAATATTTTATAATAGCATTATAGAGAGTTTACATTTTGCTTTTTTTTGTCTATGGTATTTTTATAAGAAACGGAGGCAATTACTTCCAATATGTTGATGCCACACTATCATTTTCAAGCAAGTATAGTTCAAATAATTCCAGCCACCCGCATCCGAAGAATATCAAACTCTTGACCCCTAACGCTTTAGAATAAATAAATGTAAATGCGAGCAAATCTATTTATGAATAAAATACCAGTATTTCATTAAGTGTGAAAATCAATATAAATATCAATATGCAACAAAATATTGTGGGAATTAAATATACGTTCTGTTAAAAACAATTTACAAACATACAAAATTAAACAACTTGGTTGACTGATGTTTGACTGAAATGTTTCAAAGCGTGTAAGTGATTATTTTCTATGAATGGAAAACTTTTCCTTAAAAATTATTCTTGTAAAGTTTTTACATCTCCATCTGAAGAAATTAGTTATTTTTTTTATATTTCGATCATCCAAGAATTACATTAAATATCAATCGTTTGTTTTCATTGAGTTATTAAGTCTCAATTTTCCGCGCAACGTAACTTCCGAGTTATTTAACGTGATGAATAGCTCAACAGGCGACCATGTCCAAACAGAAAAATCTTTCACCGCCGTTTCAGCCAAGAAGGCATTTATTTATCAAAAGTTATCACATAAGTCATGAAGAAGTTTGTTATATGTATTAGTTATTGACGGAAAACCGTACGCTTATATTACCGCTTACAGTTTCTATGCATAACAGATGACTTATTACGATGCTCAAGTTACAATATTTATTAACAATGCCAAAGAATAAGGATATAAAATATGGCTTTCTTGAAAAATTGTTGCTCTCTACGGGAATCCAAGAGAAAATTAGCAATGGAGTTTGATTTACGAGAGGTGGAACGCTTTGTTTCACTCTTATATTCCATAAATGTAACAAAAATTACACCAAATTCTACGGAAAGTGAGATTTCAAAATTGGCTGACATTTTCAAATTTTGTAATAAAAGTGTACATTAAATACGTTTTCTATTACCGTGAAATTGAGTATCGGACATGTGTGTTATTCTCTCGGTCTGCTATTTTGCAAAATAATTACAGGCATAGCTGGGACTACAATTTTGCGACAAAATATATTGTACAGAAAGATAGATTCATGTATGTTACATCTCAAAAAAGTTATTCATTATTACACTCTGGAACAAAATCGCGGTATTGTTTTGAAGCATAGCAGACATAAGTTTGAATAAATGTCGTGGTACATTTGTTTAATGATTCAGTATTTAATCGTCCACGCTTAGTTACTAGTCCTACGTGTTGAGCGTTCCCACGGGAGACATATTTCTCGCTCTAAGATGACAAAACATTGGAGAAAAGTTATAATTGCTGTGACTTACTGTTTTCTGAAATCTTGCAAGGCGTTGTATGTATCATGCACACCATGTAGTGAGGAGCAGTGGGCAGATTAAATAAAAACTCGCGCACATCATGCATTTCACTTAATCCAAGCAGACAGTATTCGAACAACAAATAAGAACCAAATTAAGGATACAACTATGAAGATTTTCTATAAATCTTGTTTGCTGACAAATTTTACCAATAACCATAACCCTTTATTGTATGTTGCTAGACTTATTGTTCCCTTTTTAATATTTTTAGGTTATTAGGTTTGCATCGGGAAATATGCACTCGTTCTTTAGCTCCTCAAATCACGCATTATTACATACTCGTTTCTATTCCCTGTTAAGTTACACTGGTACCAGAAACGTCAATAATAACGCCTGAATTTCATATCGGGCTAATAACCTATAAATATTCTCCCGCGAAGAACGAGTGCATATTTCCCGATGCAAAGATAATAACCTAAAAATACAAAAAAAATATTACATACGTATTTACACATATAAGTGTAATGTAAATATTATGAATTTGTTAATAGCCTGAATAAGATGGACGATACTGAACGTAATAAAAGCACACACCTTAAACGTCGCGCATCCGATATGAAATTCAGGCGTCAGCTGACGGGGAATAGAAACGAATATGTAATAAAATATTACATTTCTTGTTTTGTTTATGTTTAAGCCGAGTTTGATGGGGCCTTGTTATAACGACCCATTAATTATATGCCTACTTGCACTCAAAAGTATTTAAAAGCACCGTAATGCTACAGAGGATATCTCTTTCATTTAGCACGCCTGTGAAACGCCACGACGTAAATCTTGATTCCCGCGCTTTTTTTTACATATTTGCTTGTGTTATGTTTTGCTCGGAAACTGTAATGAAATATTTTAAGTATATAAGAAAATAATGTCAATATCGTTTGAACTATTTATAGGTCCAGGTCACGAATATTGATGAAAGTAGCTGAGACACACGAATAATACGGAATTTGACTGTTGTCCGCCTTGTCAGGTCACCAGATGAAGCAGAAGACTTCCAGATAAAAGTTTGCACAAAACTCTCTTATTACAAAACCTGTTTTACAGAAATAGAAAATGTAAAATGTTAAATGTTTACACCTTTCTGTATAGAAGACTGCCTTATAAAAATACTGGTACATTTTATTTATAAGCTATAATTCATGCATTAAAAGCAGCTGGATTGTAACTTTTGTAAATTTAACTTCCTTGGTGACTTAAACATATTATATGAATCTGCTCAGAAACGGTTTTGGAAGCTGTTGTTTATATGCAAAATTAGGCATTCATTTTGAAAATGCATTTAACAAATAAAACTGTTGGATAACTAAAAACAACGAATTTAAACTAGAGGTATATTAATCTGAAAGAAAGAGTATCATCTTAGTATCCTTTAAGACCTGCTCAAGTCCTACCTTTTAACCTTAAATTATCGCATAGTGCGGCAGTTTTCCTTTGATCTTTGCAGTATGTTAAACATGGTAACACACATTATACTACAAAATCTGTGCTGATATTTGACCAAACTGTTACGATATATATCAACACAGAAATCTCTATAGAGTTTCATTAGAAAAAAAACTGTTGCGATATATATCAGCACAGTAAAACTGTTCCGATATATATCGCAACACTTTTTCTCTATTGAGGTCCTATCAAGGGAGTATAATTTTTTCCTTTCAAAGAAAAGATGATTTTAGCTCCAATTTACAGTTCACAGAGAAAGAATTATCACAAACACCTACATTTATAAAGTAAAAGAATAAATGAATTAGAATATTTCAAAAACTCGATAGTTATCGCCAAATTCAGAAATACATGATTCTGAGATTTCTCAATTTGATTTTTTTACAAACAAAACAACAAGTTTTACAATATGTTTCAGGCCAATGAAATGCAAACATTTAAAACCAATGCAGAAATCTGCTTTTATATGGGGAACACATTTTCTAAAACAGAAGTTTTAGTGTTTTAGTCAGCGAGGCGCAGAAAGGGAATCAAAAGAGTAAAAATAATAATAAAAAATTTAAATGAAAATAATAATTATATAAATTTTAATGATAAAACTATGCGATAAAACAGTTATAATATGTAATGCTCGTGTGTTACGAGGATATATCAGAGCTAGGGGTACATCTCTGTATTTTTCTCTGCAGTCATATCTGTCGGCCTACCGGCCTCAACGATATGTGCAGAGAAAAATATCCTCGATGTACCCCTAGCTCTGATATATCCTGGTAACACACTCTCACACATACTATAACTATTACTTGTCACTGAAAAAGCATGAAAATCCTGACTATGAACAGTAACGCCTGTCAAAATAGAGGCTATCTTATATAAAAGTCTGAATAAAATGTTTGTGGTTTTGCGTGCTTAAGTGTGGCGCGTGGCCGTTAACTGTTACCTATTGTAATCACGGGTTGCATATACTCAATAAAACTTGAATAGCGGCGGAGCAGGGCTTTAAGGAAGTGGACCCATAATAATGACATTCAATCATATATTCTTGTTCGGCAATTCGGTATTGCTCTGATGCAAAATAGCTCGGCGATTTATTTAAGGATGACTACCCGTAATAAGCCTCAATTTCACCAAAAGCGTACATACAACTTGATAAAGTAAGCTTTGAAAATGTCAAACGATAGAAATAAGGTGCATATTTACAAGTTATATAGTGACAGAAGTTCTCAAAAATTTCCTTTAGATTATCTCCCTTGATAATTTTGGTTTTTCATGAGTTATCTTCCCTGAAAACTAGAAAAAAATAATTTTCTCCTTTTCCCTACGGGGAATTTTAGATTTGATATTTGTATCAGAATCATATAATGCAGCTTTCTACCGCAAAATTTTCTCGAAACTCAAGCTCAGATTCTCATAATCAAAGAAATTATATATTTCCCATAGGCATCAATGTTAACTTCAATACCGATTATCTCCCCCCAAAAATGATAAAATTCGAAAAATCTCGGTGAAACGTTTTTAATTTTGAATGTCTTTAAAGTGACCAAATTTCATTTAAATATTACCATCCAGTTACAAAATATGAAATATGGCTTTTACACTATGTTATCCTTAAGTACATGGGAGTATTTTTTCTTTGACAAATATTAAGTAACCGCTAGTGCACATGGCAGCGCTAAATTATTACTTGCTACATACATATTATTCAAGCTACGTTTTCTTCAATCGGGTGAATATTTACGGGAAACGTAAGTGCTACGCCAATATCGTCGCTATCATGTTTTAATGTGACTAAATGTTAGACAGGCATGTTGTGTTAGCAATTGTCTGAAAATAAGTGACGAACGGATATTAAGGATAACAATTTGTGTTTAGAATCGAACATTAAGGAAGAAGATAATTGATGTGTTGCATAAAGCTAAAGGAACAATGCCCTAAAGAAATCAACATTTTATCAATGGTATGGGATAATGATCGTGTTTCTGACAATAATGTGAAGCCACGTGTTGAAAATTAAAAAGCTCCTCGATATGGATCAATGCGTCACAGTTAAGTGGTATATATCGTCATAGATAATCAGCCCTCCTTGAATAATATTGAATGAACAGATTTTATTTCTTCGTATTAAATTCATTTAATTGCGGAAAAATATTGAACCACTGGTAACAGCAATTTAGATTGATTGACTGATATGTTTGTTATATCAGCGTCATAATGGCGTTTGGGCGTTTTCAGTAGTATTTTACTTGTCATAGAAAAGATTAGAAAAAGGATTTCATGTTTTGAATTACATAACTTAGTATTTAACTTCAATATGTTGTTATCTAAAATTGACGCTGAATGATACAACCTACGCTAAATGATCGCTAAAAGTTACAAAACTAACCCTAAATGATACAATAATTTAGGCTCCCTAAAGTTACAAAACATTGACGCTAAAATTTACAAATTTTATATAGGGATATGCAGAGAATTTTTACATTTGTTGACTATTTCGCGATATTGATATATCATTTTATGCACGACATGTCACATGAACATTTAAAAATAGTTTTGTATGTTTCCCGTTAAATAAACATATACATGATCACAAATGTATTTTCCTGGAGTGTTCGCCAGTTATAACAGTACACTGACAGTATTCAATAAACTATTGATAATAAAGGGAATAAGCTGGTTATACATTTCATATATATCATATTGGGTCTTTTACCTCCGTAAGTTTTCTGTCTTGCAGCAAGATAACTGACTGTCAGTATATAATTAAGTACTGTTAGATATGGGAGTAAACTATTTTTAAATAAAACGTTTGTGACAGTTCTTGGGCGTTAATATGTTAATATGCTATCACGAATGTAAATGCATTGGACCTTTAGTTGAACATGTAAGTTCCTGAATATATGGAAATTCATTTATATGAATCAAAGACCTAAATTCAAACAACATCCGTCCACGACCTACTAGAAGTACTCTTAATACAAGCATATTTATTTACGAAAAATCATGGAAGGAATCAACAGACAGTTAATGTGTTCATTTTTGAACAGTATCGAAACATGTGTATCTAACTACAACATGTACTTTTATAGGAATAAAATATGTTTCTAAGTATTTCCACAAAGCAGAATCAATTTACGAAAGTGAAGAATATGTGAGTAGCCAGAAATTTGACCCACATATACATTATTTGTTTGTACCTTGACGAGAGGTCCCCTCGTCGACGACTTTTGCTTGGTGTCACACGACTTCCAGTAATAGCTGATGAAACTTGAACGATTCAGCCAAACTACATGGAAAAACATTTCCATTGATTATTTGGACAAGGAATCAACAACGATGAAAATTCCGTGTACATGTCTTGTATTTTAAAACATATACACAAAAGCAAGGGAGCTTTTGCAGTTCAGCATACAGAAAATATAATATCTGTTATTTAAGAATTAATAAGTTCCCAAGTGTGGTTTATCGTAGAATAACCCGTGTTTTGAGTTCTTATGCGTAAGAATATATCACGAAGGTCGTAGGCCTGAGTGATATATTGTTTCGCATAAGAACGAACAACTCGGGTTATTCTACGATAAATCACACTTGGGAACTTGTTATTTCGGTTCTAGCACGGCATACTGTACAACAGTATAAGAAAATGTTAACTACTTTTTACGCCATGCTACACTGATCGGAACGTCATTGCACGGCGTGGGTTTTTGCAGAAAACCAGAGATAGATTTTGTACTACACGTATGAAGGTTATTCGCTGGTGTGTTAGTTTTCTATATCTTTAATCGTATTAAAAAATAAAACTGCAAAGAAATTCCAAGTAAACACCAGCTGGGCGCACGAAATACTAGTAATTATTCATGATAGAAAAATTAACAATTTTTTACGTTTTAGCGTGTAAGTATACCAACGTCGTCTACGGAAGTCCTACGTCTTTATAAAGTTTGATTTGAAGTTTAACGTCATTCCGTTCAAAAATAAATAGAAAAAAATGCCTTTACATTTGCTAAGATTTAAAGAACGCAAAAATGCCGTCATCAGCATTGACGAAAACTTGCGCAGGTTTTTCTTATATTGAAAATGATCTAGACACTAAATAGATCAGTGCAAGTTCGGGAGAAATCTTGTTCTAAGGATGACGGTTTTCGAGGTCGGAGTCGTGAGCAGGCTTTCGTTATCTTAGCATTATTTCGTCGGGGGACATATGCCAGAGTGTTGAAGTACGGTAATTTTAAACCGTATATTTATAATTATTTAATGACCGCTCGGTAGCTATGGCAGAGCACCCGCTTCGAGTGCGGGAGTCTGGTTCGACTCTGGCCGGTCATTCAAAGACGTAAAAAGGTACAGCACTTCCTCGCTTGGCATTAAGAGATTAGTGCTAGATGGTCACCCAGTGTCATATAAGTGATTTGTTGTAATCAGTCACGTGTTACGGCGTGATTATTCTGAGGCAGAAACTATAAAATTGGGCATTGTTACTGGCAAAGTAGTGCAACCTCGTTTATGTAACGGAAAATTTTGAAAAAGACGTTAAACCGAACTACCACTACAGTTATTTAACTGTAAAAACACAAATCTTATTTTAGAAATAAAACCAACTGTATAACTGGATATTCATCGCCATTGCGAGTCATTTAAAGCATTCGCCGCCAGATTTGGTGGTTAAATTGGCATAATGTATTTTATGACACGAAAATGATAAATGAAAGAAATGTGATAAAATTTGTGATTTTCTGCATTATTCAGGTGTTGCAAGTGTTGTAGTTATACCTTTTTACACAAATTTTGGTTATTTCTTGAATCTTGCTAAAATCTTTGTCAATAATTCATACCACTAGTCACTACAAGTTCTTGGTGGATTTCAGAAAATTATTTTTCGCTTTAATGTGTGGGTTTGTCCCTTTACGCGAAAAATGACTCAAGAGGCGTCATGTCCAAACAGAGGCTCTTCCAAATTAGTAATTTTATGAATATCTTGATAATTAAACATTTAGCATATTTCACAGAACAGAACATCGTACGTAGACATTACTGCTTACGGGGTTTTGCATACGATTAGTGATAGCGTTTTAACTAATTATTATTAAATAAATGCTGAGATATAGAACTCAAAATGTAACAGCATGGATAAATTATTGCTCTCCATAGGACTACGGAAGAAGATTTGTATTGTAGTTTGGCATACGAGTGGTGCAAAGCTTCTGGTTTTATGTGAAATGCCGTAAAAATAGCAAAAGCGTACACCACGACTCCTGGAATATTACGTCATGTTGGTTATTAATAAAACCGACCTTATAATTGTCCGATTTCGAACATATTCAGTTTTGTTATCAAAGATATGGTAACAAAACGGACTAAAAACATCGTAAGTACCATGATTAATGTTTGTCAACTAATTGTATTCATGAAAGAGCATTGCGAATCAGATATAATTAATTTTGCGGCATAAGCTTTAAGAGTAACAAAACTTACGTCCCGAAAAGAGTTACTGATAACACAGGTATCAATAGCAGTGGTAAAACTGTGTCTCTCATACACTCTTACATGAAAGGAACGTGTCTGGTTGAGCTGCAAAGATTCGTTGTTGTTTTTCTTTTTTCAAATGAATAAATTATATGCCTCAAGTTTGCTTAATACCATAAAGGCTCTTTACTTATTTCATGGATAAGCAGTGCAGTCTATTTGCCGGATTTGTCAAAATTAAATGGTCGACATGCATATACACGTGTATACAAAGAGCTTCGAAATCCAGACAACTAATCATTATTTTGCTTTTAACTACATACTTAACGTGTTTCAGATATTTTACTATCTTTTGATCAGATAATGTACTTTATGACACTCAGAATAGCGTAAACTGTTGTTATCGTCTCTATCCGTCCATCTGGCACTTTTATTTTACAAAACAAACACAAAGGACGAAACGATCGTTTAACTCACAATACCACCTTGTGGCAAAATCTGATGTATGCAAATGGAACATTGTTACATAATTCATTTCAAAAGATAAAGCTACCTACTGATACCGTTTCGAGGTGCAGCGGGCATAAGTTTTCATTACTGTCGTGATGTATTTGTCTAATTGTTCAGCAATTAATCGTAACGCTTGTTTCTACATGTTGAGCATTCCCGTGGGATACATGCTTCTGTCTCTCAGATGACAAAACATTGGAAGAATTTTAGAGTTGTCATTTACTGTTGTCTGAAACCGTAGTTTTCTTTTATGTCTGCACATAATGGAAAGAGATTACAGCAGCAGTGAGCAGATAATGAAATCAATCTGTAAAGCTTTGTGCTTTAAATTGCAAGTTAAATTCTGTATTACCTTGGATTTGTACGCTGTTATGTATGTCGTTGGTTTCAAGCTGCTGGCATGCAAACAAAAAGGATAAGCAAAGAATAAATTTTAGAGATGGATAAAAAGTAACAAAGGCCGTTTGTTAATGCTCCTTGTATCAAATTACACCCCATTGCTTGTTTACTTACAGTAACAGTTTTCTCTGTTACAGATTTGGTTGTTGGTTAATGCTCCTTGTATCAAATTACTTTCCATTGCTTGTTCTACTTAATGTGTTCGCAATGTAACATATTTGGTTGTTGGTTGATGCTCCTTGTATCAATTACTTTCCGTTGCTTGTTCTACGTAATGTCTTTATAGGAACGCATGAACACTGCTTCACCAAAAGCCTGACCCTATAAGACGTACCCTTTTAGTTTCGTTCACCTGTATAAACATAATCACCCGATGAGCAAACTGCAAAAAAAATCAATTCTCGTATTCCAGTAAATATCAAGAGTGGAGTCTTTAGTTAAAATTACATGTACTACATGATATTTCATAAATAATTTTGGCAGTTCTGTCTTATGGACTTCAAAAATTTCAACCAGAATGGCAACAGTTCAGACAAAGTTTACCTCGATGGTGTTATTTCTTTTATTAACAGAAAAAAAAAACATCAATTAAGCCCATCCGATCATGTACATGTTTGTGTTGGTTCTTATAAACTTATAAATTTTTAACGACACACGAAAAATGAAAATCACGATGTGATATCTGAAAAACATGTGAAATGTATAGCTAGCAATGCTTTATACACTTTTTCACACTTTTTTCATTAGATTAGAACTATGTTTTCTTTTCTTTTTTTAAATTAGAAGCAGTAGATCTGTCGAAGACCCCTAACAATAATTATACACATTGTATCTTAGCCAAGTTTAATTCCTGTGATATGGATTTTCTATATTTAAAGTTAGTACCCAAAAATTATCTTTTTAATGAAATGTGGGTATTGGATATATTTAAGTTTCCGTCAGTTTATAAAAAGAAATATTTGCAAAACGAAAATCATTTATCGGCGTCTAAACTGAATAAGGTTTCGTTCTGGAAACGTAACTTCACTCACTGGCTCCTTGCCACTGCTGTTTGTACAATATTCATAGAAGAAAATAGTATATCTAAAATTGGTTATTCTGTAAGTTTTAAACGAGCATTCTCTGTTATAGTCTTAAAGATAATTTCTGTCGTTTGTTTTCGCTTGGTTTGGCCATTCGATAAATATTAGAAAGCCCACGTTATGAGCAAGCGAAACAAAAACGATTTAAAACCAATTTAGCGTCTAAAAGAATTTAAAACATTTTTTGGCGTTTAATCGAACATTAATCAAGACAGAGGGGGCTCATTATCAGCATCTCTTATAGAGCAACAGTCGATATTTGCGCAATTTTCTTGAACGTAATAGTGCTAGCAACAATCTTTCAAACTTGAAAAATGTACGGATATTTTCAGCCAATGGATAACTTAATTTCTGCCGATTACATTAGCATAAGTAAATCTGTAACTACTCAGTAAGAATTCTTGAGCAATATTTAAAATACGAGTTGTTTACAAAAGTAAGCAATACCTAACATAAATCAGTCTTCAACAGATAATAAATCAATATCGTAGGAGACTGGAAATTAAGAGGAAGTTGCATAACGCCCAAGTTATGGTTGTTTTTCAACATTTCAGACGTAATAAATTCTTTCCTCAGTTGGAAGATCATCCTGAATACAATCAGACACTATCTAACCTATACAGATATTTTACCTATTGAAATTCCATGTATTTGTTGACTCAGACATCAGGTTTCATGTTTATGATATTGCGTCTGTAAAGTACACAACACAAAATTTAAAGCACCACAAAACCAGCAGACAGAATCAACAAGATCGGGAATACTCAGGTACATAGACTCACATATCACATATTCTAAGCATAAATAAATAACAATATTAAGATATTTGTGCAAAATTAATAACACTTGAATATATGTAAAATCTCCAAACGCAACATTACAGCCACAGGCAACGTTAATGTTTAACTCTCTAGGAAATAATCATGACCATCATAAAGGTGGAAACGACTTGGATAATTGTCAGGTATCCAACAAAAGGACCTTTTGAATTATAAGAACCATCTGCGAAATTCATCTTATCTAAAGAAAATGTCCCCTGATCACACGACGCCGTCGTAAGAAACTGCTTAATTATCTTGAATGTTCTTGTGCAAAATAAGTAGGCTGTAAAATGGTCGTTGATGTCTATAATAGGGAAAGACACAGTTAAATATTTTCTCAAATCTCCCGAAGCTATCATTTCTAGTTTGAAAAAAATTACAGACTTGGGAAATAATGAACAATTTATGGCTTTTACAAGTAGCCACGGGTTTCTCAGGATTCGTTATATAATTACAAGTTTGATTCATTCAAGTCTTTTTTATATCATTTTAAACGTTATCTGTAGGCCGCGGATTCAGAAAAGTAAAAATATAATGATTATGTTTCCACTTGGTGATAGACGCAGCAGTTTTTTTCATCTCAAATATTAAATCCGGCTAGTAAGGGTTTTATTCAGAATGAATGACTGTACAATTAAACATCTGATAAATGAGAAAGTTCTTACTCTGACTTTCATTATATATTTTGGCTACTATTATGGATTGTATTAAATACTCTTGAAAGGAGTAAGGAGCTTCTTAACTTTAGTTTTCCACTGCCCTTTTCGAAGAAAAATGGGGCTTAGAAATGGGCTGCGTGCTTCCGTCAGTCCTCCCATCCGTCCGTCCGTCACACTTCTTGTTCAGTCCATAATTCTGCCATGAGAGGATTTTGAAATAACCTGGCAAAAAGAAAATGTTGCAGGCTCGGTTTGATTGAGCCTGTTCATGGCCGGTAGTGTGAATGCATGCTACCGTCCACGCCCTCTACCTCCGGGTTCAGCAGAACTCAACATTTACACATGCTACAAGTATAAAAATATTTTTGAGATATCCGTAGATGTGTTCATACGGCGGTGCACATGGGAAAGCGGCATATGGTCCCCATTTAAAATAATGGGTTTGCCCTAAACGAGAAAACAATGGGCAGAACTAAACAAACTGGAATTTAGAAAGGGGATCTGGGTTATGAAGCCTGCATATCACAGAAACTGCCAAAAGGCAAAATTAAAAAGCAGGCACCATATCCAAGGGGTGATTATACAATACCTGAACCTGATTTATTCCACAGGTAATTGCCAACTTCACTGTAAGAATAAAGGTGGAGTACAAATGACAAAAGGGTCTCCATAGGCGGGTGGTTAATGCCGCTGACTTCTATTCACTTGCCTCTAACCGCTGCGGTTCGAAACCTATTTTTAGGAAGGTCATCATGACAGTTTTTTTTCTTATTGATATACAGTAATGACCCAAATGTAGGTCATAAGGCGACTTGTTAGGTATGAATAGTGGAGAGTACCAAGGTTTCCGTCTGGGCATTACTTCAGACAAGAGCGGGTACTCGGGTAGAACAATCGGTTTTCCGTAGCCGACTGGATGGCTTCTTCACATGCATGAATGAATTTTATACCGAAAGCGAGGTTTCGAATCCACATCGATGAGAGGGAAGTGATTCGAAGTCAGCGATTTTAATTACTCGGTTCCCACAGTAATGCTATAAGCAGAGGTAACTATGCATTTTTGTTATCATTGCTGTATTGTTTTACTACATAATAAAGTGTTCTACAGTTTGCCATGTCTGTATTTATATTTACTATATTTGTTTGAAGACATGATAACACATTTCCTCCGAAGAATCAGTGAAAGATTGTCAAAACACTGTACAATTGAATTCGTTTCCCCGTTCATTATTTTTATGACACACCCTAATTGAATGAACGTTTTACTTCCGGTCCTTCCATCTGTCTCTTTTTATGAACTATCGTGTAAAACACAATACCGTCTTGTGACAATGTCTGTTTTATTGTTATAGGATGAATAAGTCACTGTTGCACTCTAGAAACCTTCTGATAAAGGGTAATAAATTTCTATTACTGTCATGGTGTATTTTGCTAATTGTGCAGATTTTAATCGTCAACGCTTGCTTCCTACGTGTTGAGCGTTCCCAAGGGAGAGATATTTCTGTCTTACAGCTGAAAAACACTAGGAAAACAGTTGTTAAAGGCTGTCATTTACTGTTGTCTGAATTCTTACATTGCATTTTATTCCTACACACAATTTTACAGCAGTAGTGGGAAGAAAATTAAGCAATTCAGTAAAATACTTTCCCGTAAATGACAAGTTTAATTTTGTACTTTGCTGGAAAATTCACTGACTCCAAACTCTAAAAAGTAGAATGAATTTGCAACTTCCCAAAAACATCTATTAAGCTAAATCCTAGTACATTTTTGTATGACCGTTCTAAATTTGAAAGATGTTCACAAGTTCGGCAGTATGACGACTTATGGCTACTCGGACGCATCATAGTTACGTAGTTAAGCGTTGTGTTACTGAAGTAACTAAGACAGAATTTGTGAATATTTGAGTTTCGTTTTGTTTTGCTTGTATGAACCTGATGGCACGGTTTTTGAACTCTGTAATACAATGTTTTACAATAAATAATAGACTTTAGAGTTTTCTCTTAATCTAAACTTTCTATGTATGATTTTAAAAAGACGTGATGTTGGTGCTGTTATCTACACATGTTACCAATGTGATTCCCTACATTTTCACACTTAGCATTTAATTTCTGAAAATACATTCACCACAAAA
Organism: Mercenaria mercenaria; assembly: GCF_021730395.1. Lineage (NCBI taxonomy): Eukaryota > Metazoa > Mollusca > Bivalvia > Venerida > Veneridae > Mercenaria > Mercenaria mercenaria. The sequence goes on from NC_069366.1 coordinate 55,716,397, forward strand.
TTTGATTCAGCCATTTGATCAAGCAAGGCAGCCACTGAGGAAAAAGTATGTAAGTTATTATGATTTTCATAGGAAGAGAAACATCGATCACGTTTATATTTATTTCTACCTTTCTGCGCCGATGAATGTTCAAAGTTATGAAGTTTGGACGCTAAAATGAAACAAAATCAACAACTATAATCATGCAGAATAAACTGCTTTAAAACACGTTAGTTTTCAACAATTTGTTTCGCTATAAAGGTAAAGGTCTTGTTTATTATAGTGTCACCCCTTTTGAAAGGGCCAGCCAATTTGGCTTATGAGACACCTTTATTGTGCGTACCAATTACCTCCCAACTCCTACCACTATACCAGGCGCCAGGTGGATAGAAGTCGGTAACCATTCATTTAACTAGCTCGCGGCTCACGAACCGGCCTTTTCGGAACGAGTCCCATGACAAACATTCCCCGGACGAACGCTCCCTATGGGGCTCGAACCTTCGACCTGCCGATCCCGAGGCGGACGCCTTAACCACTGGGCCACGGTGACCGGTTATATGTAACTGAAATTAAAAAGTGCAGGCCTGACATCACACTCCTATCAGCAATTAAATTACAAGAAGTGATTGCCTTGATTGAATTGTAACTGAGATATTTCTATTTCAGTTGTTCTCAGGAAATATGCTTCCTACATGAAAATCATTGATACATTTTCATGTAAATATACTCAGGTTTTTGTGGACTGATAATGGAAGAAAACAATGTCTCTGAATTTGTTTACAGAATAAGATAAACAACTTCAGTCTTTGGCTTTAACTTCGGATAATTTCTTTTGGATTTCTTGTTTGTTTTATTCATTTGAAGAAATCAAGAGAAAATCATTTTGAGAATCAGGGATTATTGTCATTATGCCAGAGCAAGTGAAATAAAAAAAAAACGCTTCAAAGCTTTTAAGTCCCAATTGAAATTTCAGTTTTTGCTTTTAAATGAGCATATTTCAAAAAAATTGGCTCTAATTATCAGCATTTCTGTTAGAGCAACAGTCAATATTAATTACGCAACTTAATGAACAAAACTGTGCATGCAACAATTGTTATAGCTGAATTTTTACGGATATTTGCAGCCAAAGATTTACTTAATTGCCATATTTGAACGTTAATTCCTTTAGATGAAAAAGCATTAATTTCAGTATTGTGCATGCAGTTATTTTACAGTTAGATTCATAAAGGGAGGTACTCATAAACAACGGATTAAATAATATTTTCTCCTGTGTTAAGTAATGACCAAACTTTGGCAAATAGACGAACTTAAGAAGTTGTTATTCGCACTGAATATGTTTCTAAGGGAATGCAAAGGGCAGCAAAGTATATGTTTATATGTAATATGGAGACCAAAATTTAGTCTCTGTCTCGACCCTCATCTTATATGTATATTCGTGAACATTTCATGCATTTGTATTTGATTTGATAGGTATTCTGTTGCGACCACCTCTCTACAACTTTATTGTGAGAACATTATAGCTTCAAACCGTAAAAGAAGTATTCATCACTATGATTGTTTACGACAGCGTACAGTAGTAATCGACTGAGAGGATCGACTAAGCCTTTCCGTGATGTTCTGATCCCAACATATTCTATATGATATATACATGTATTTAACTATATTTCTAACTTATTTATAACATATTTCTTTGTTCTTTCTATGCATTTGATTTATTTGTTGCCACGGATGAATATATAAATCTCTTGTGGATAAATTGTTGGACACTATCGATATGATTGTGTGATACGTTCAAAAGTAAAAGAGGTGCTGAATATCGCCAATAAGTAAAACCTGCATAACAAAAGTGCAAATACTTTGGATCAGATGAATAAGCAAATACCTTTCACACGTTCAAATAAGTAATTTAAAATTTACTTATTGCAAAGTAAGGGGTGGCGTTTAATGTGCAGAGATGTGTTTATGCAAGATAATCGATGTGATATATTTTATCTCGCAAATGCTGTAGCATTGTTTAAAATGAAATCTCATATTTCATAATGCGGTGTCAATAACTGTAAAAATGTTAAACCAGTAGCAATACTCTTGTAATTGTATTTATTAAATATAGCTTATAAGAAGGTATTATAAAGTTTTCAGGTTGATAAATCGCTTTTGTTGGATTACAACAGAAACATCAGAATAATTTCATTCAACCAGTGAACGTGCTCTATCGACTGTTGCTCTTCCAGAGAACTTGACAATAAACTCTCATTTTCTTGATTTACGTTCGAATAAATGGCAAAAAACTAAACTTCTCTTGGTGCATAACAGATGATTTTAAAGCGTTTTATATCTCTTGATTTAGCATGATAGCTATAGAGAGCCTCTCAATTTTAATGTGCACGATTGTTCTTGAACGAATTAACAAAAAAGAAGTAGAAATTTAGGAGAATTTCTAATCAGTAAAATCTGTTTTAAGATCCTTTGGAAGCACAGAATGCAACCAAGCAAAATAAAAGCAGGCTTGGTTTGATTGAGTCTGTTCATGAGAGGTAATGAAATATGCAACACCCCTCACGCCCCCTAGCACCGGCTAAAGCGGAATTCTATTACTGTATAACTGAGAGTACTCCTCAAGCCACATCTGTCAGGGATGAAATAAAATCAAAATCAGGTTTTCCATACTCCTGTGAACTTTGATGTAGAAAATGCATATAAAATGAAGCATATTTTTGTTGGATTTTGGTTCAGGGCTCTTTTTCAATGTAACGGCGGACAGTTAACCTAACTAATGTCCCTAGATTCTGTACCAGTATTTACCTGTTCTCTGCAAGTAAATGCAATCGTCTCCATTATAACCAGAGATGGAGAATGAAATGACTTCAGAAACTCTACCTTCACCAATTCGTCACGGACAGTATACGGCTCGCCTGGGGATTGGATTCACGATTCGTAATCCTGAGATCTGCACTCACTCTACTGAGTTGGTAGCGGGGGTGGAGGTTAAAGCTGCTTTTTCCATATTAGATGACCCTTTTTATTACATACCTCCCAATATGTACCGTCGGTCAATAATTACATGTATTTGATCGGTCTATAGCTTGATTGCTGGTCTAAATGCTTTTAAAATACTCCAAATAGCCACAGAAGCATTTTGGAAATTAAGCGACTGAAGTCTTTCAATATTAAATGCCCTAAGTTCGCTTAGTTCAATGACGGGAATTTGATGCTGTGGTAATGTTTTTAAGATGCGCATGGCTATGTATTGGTAGGTTTTTTTTAAATCCCCTATTTTAAGACTGACCTTATTAACAAAATTAATATGTATTTAGTACATAGCATATGGACCGGTCTACAAATATCTTACTTTATTAATGCAAAGTGTCAATCAAGTTTCAAATTCAAATAAATTTTAATTAACGTATTGCTTTGATTTTATTGCATATTCTAATGTGTTTGACCCTTTTGGTTGACATTAAGATCTTGCCAGAGGAAAATTAGATAGATACTTTTTTAAATCTAGAATCGCCTCCTTTTTTGTCTAAGAATTATTGCAGTTTCAATTGATAGTTTTGTTTTAAACATAAAATACACTTATATTTCTCTTTGTGTATATAAGCTGTCTCCGGAAAATTGATAACTTTATGAGAAACACAAAGTACATGAATGTTATCCTCTGGGTTCGTCAATCTGGCTCGGAAATGATTACCAGCGACAAAACGACCCTATACCTCATAACAAAACATTTCGACAAAATCATTTGTATTCAAATGGTGTGATTTTACATTTTCTTTTCAAACGAGAAATCTGTTATCGCATTCTAGTAAAATCAGGTTACTGTTTTGAAGCACGGGGGTCATAAGTTTTCATTAGTGTCTTGATGTATTAACAAATTGTTGGGTATCTAATTCTTAACGTCCGCATACTACGTGTTGAACGTTCCCGTGGGAGGCATATTTCTGTCTTAGATGACAAAATAGTTGAAAACAATTGATAAAGGCTGTCATTTATGGCTTTCTGAAATCTAACTTTGCACTTTATGTCTGCACACTTTGTAGATATTTGTACAGAAGCAGTGGGCAGAAAATTTAATAAGTCGGTACTACTTCTCCCGAAAATAACACGTTTATTTTCTGTATTTTCGTGAAACACTGTAGAATTTCTTGACTGATGGTATATATACAAACTAACCAAAAGGACGCACATTTAATGAATACCTTAAATCGGCAAAGCGCCTAACAATACAAACGAACACGCACATGCCACAGCAAGTCCACTTACCCATAAGATTAGATTCGATGCTGCTTTATATATACGCCCGAATTGTACTACACATTCGTACTGGTTCAATATTTGCATATATAATCAAACCTCTGTTTTCATGTCTCACAAATCAGTAGTGACATTTTAGTCTTTTTGACTGATTGGGACAAGAGAAGCTATAATTTATCTCTCTGAAAGTTAACTGGATACATTGAATATGTATAGATAGTTTGCATAATGGATATTATTAAATTCAGAACAGTTGACTTTCCGCTAGGATGCAAGTTCGCATTATAAATCATTATATAGTAGAGAGAATTTATACGAATTAAATCACCACCACAATACACAAGACCAATTACGACAAAGTACCTTGCAGTACAAACGAACACGCACATGCCACAGGAAGTCCACTAACCCACAATATTGGTTTAAATATATTCAGTTTATTGGGCGAGCACAAAACACTTTAAAGGTATATTAGATCCAAATTTCATAATTATTTAAAAACATAAACGTTACTTCATATAGTGTATTTAAACATAAAATTAACAAATTTACGTGTATTAACAGTACTATGCTTTAGGTTTAAAAAACACACGCTAATTACATGTATAGATAAGTATAAGTGTGTATTTACCACAAAATTATGGCAGCTTTTTTATTTTTATGCTCCCGAAGGAAGGCATATAGTTTCTGAACCGTCTGTCCGTCTGTCGGTCTGTCCGCAATTTTCGTGTCCGGTCTATATCTTTGTCATCCATGGATGGATTTTCAAATAACTTGGCATGAATGTGTACCACAGTAAGACGACGTGTCGCGCGCAAGACACAGGTCCGTAGCTCAAAGGTCAAGGTCACAATTAGACGTTAAAGGTCATTTTTCATGATAGTGCATTGATGGGCGTGTCCGGTCCATATCTTTGTCATCCATGGATGGATTTTCAAGTAACTACGCATAATTGTGTGGCACAGTAAGACGACGTGTCGCGCGCAAGACCCAGGTTTGTAGCTCAAAGGTCAAGGTCACACTTAGACGTTAAATTTCATATTTCATGATAGTGCATTGATGGGCGTGTCCGGTCCATATCTTTGTCATTCATGCATGGATTTTAAAGTTATTTGGCATGAATGTGTACTACAGTAAGACGACGTGTCGCGCGCAAGACCCAGGTCCGTAGCTCAAAAGTCAGGGTCACACTTAGACGTTAAAGGTCATATTTCATGATAGTGCAATGATGGGCATGTCCGGTCCATATCTTTGTCATTCATGCATGGATTTTAAGATAACTACGCATGAATGTGTGGCACAGTAAGACGGCGTGTCGCGCGCAAGACCCAGGTCCGTAGGTCAAAGGTCCTAAACTCTAACATCGGCCATAACTATTCATTCAAAGTGCCATCGGGGCATGTGTCATCCTATGGAGACAGCTCTTGTTATTTATTTATTTTATTTTTGTTATTTGTCAAAGCCAGCTGTTTTGCATGACTGCATGACATTTAATTATGAATGTAGCTCTATATGCAAACTTAATTATTTAGTAAAATTAAATACATTTGATGAAAAATTCATACATTTTAGGTAAATATATAAAGATAAAAATATTTTAGGGAATGATATGATAGTAATGTCTTCAAATTATGCAACCTTATGACCGCAGGCAAGTCAGTTCTTGAAGTGATCAACATCATAAAACAGAAAGAATTGGCTTAGGTAATTGTCAGGAGGGCATTTTGAATTATTCAAGCCATCTACAAAATTCATCTAAACATAATAGGTTTTGATACAAATATACATTGTACCTCATATACTGTTGATTAAAGACATCTTAGTTTTTTTATTGTAACAAAGAAGCTTGCAGGCATACAAATGCAAAAGTTCGCAAAATGAACTGTGTTACAAATACAAGTCAAACAGGCTCTGTGAGTCAAACAATATTTGGTACAGGCGTGTGAACAAACCAATATAACAAAGAATCTTAAACACTCCAGCATTAACAGCACAATATACCATATTAAAGATAATGTAACATACACGTATAATTACTTATTAGTAAAATATATCTAAATGTAATACAAAAATCTCTTGAAGCGAACAAATTCATATATCAACAAAACATAAAAATAAACATACATGCACTGACAGCTTATTGAAAACAAAGGCATTTCGACATATATTTTAGAGCTAAATAACATTGTATTAATGCATTTCTAGAAAGAGACATCAGTACAGTTTTGCAAAATTAATAATGACATATGTTAGTTGTATACATATTTTACGCTACCTATTGAATTACAATTTTTATTCAGAATGTTCACCATATTTGTTTAAGCAGAAACCTCAGATCAACGGTCATACTAGCTATCAAAAATAGATTGAATTATTATTATTCAGTGTTGTTGTATTTTCTGGTCCTTTGGGATCCTGGAGTCCATTCAGCATATGTGTAATAGAGTTCCGCTTAAGCAGGTGCTAGGGGGCGTGAGAGGTGTTGCACATTTTCATTACCTCTCATGGACAGACTCAATCAAATCGGGTCTGCTATTATTCTTCTTGGTTGCATTCTTTGCTTCCAAAGGATCTTTTTACAGATTTTATTTGCTATTATTTTCATTATTATTATTACTTCGTCATCATCATCATCATCATCATCGTCATCATCATTCATATTATTTCTTATATTATCATTATTATCATTATTATTTATCAGTTCATATTGCAATTGTCAAGACAAGTGTGCTGTTTGGAACTCCATTTAACAGGGTATTACAGTAGTCTGACCATGAAATTAACGAGCAATCGACAAGGGACTTTGTGGCATCGCTGGTAAGATGCTGGTACTATTCTGCACAGTTGTGCATTTCAAGTACGTTACAGAGAGTTGATCTGGTGTTCAAAATCCATGTTGTTGTCTAACTCTGCACCAAGATTCCTAACATATTTTGTTTATTTAACCAAAGAGAAACCGACCTTCAACAAGACGTTTGCAATGTTCATGGAGTAATGCTTTGATGTGAACAGCATTACTTCTGTTTGTTCTTCGTTGAGCTTCAACATGATGCTATGCATCCAAGTGACAATTGCAGCAAAACCACCTTAAGGAGGTAGGGTACCTTGTTACAAGGGTAAATTCAAATTAGTTGAACCGCAGCATTTTTTGTATTTCGTGTAATATGAAGTTTTAACTGCTACAATCTCAAATTCGTTTGTCTCTGTCCCTTCAAGTTCAATTGTTATACAGGTTTGAAGAACATGACCCTCCAAAGGTATTTCATATTGAAAGAAGAAGGAAAATACGGATATTTAACACTTTTCAGTGTATTTTAGTTTCATTGATATCCGTAGAAGTCTGCATAATTGATAATTTTACTAGTTTACACGTTAGCTTTCTAATATAAGCTTAAAATGTATATGTCGCGGGGCTCGTGTTTCCATGGTAACGCATTTTCCCTCATTTTTAAACAACTATGTATAAAAATAGGGGTTTTCGACGGCTTCAGTGCCATTCTGTTAATGACCAACATGGAATATTTGGGTAATATTTTTAGCAAAATACCAAGCACTTTACATGGTACCCTATTTTTCTTAAAGTTTAAGGTAACCATGGCAACAGAGATGTTTAAAATAGCTTATATCTTGCTTTTTGTCGTAATTTCTTACAAAAAATATTGAATAAGATTATTGTTCCAGTTAATGTACCTTTAAAACATACTATTTCTAACGTAAGTTATATTTGCGTGTTATTTGCATTTATTCAAACAAATTTCACAGCTTAGAATACTTACAGCAGTACCCCTCGTCTGGCATTTTTCATAGAAAAATCGTTCAGTGTGCTGCTATTATTCTCATGGGTACTGTTGAAATGAAAATAAAAAGCCGAAGCTGTGTTTCTTAAATAGACCAGGGTCAACGCTTTTGAGTTTTACATTTAGATACATAGGTTGTTTCCATGGTAACATCAATTCAATTCAAGAAACCATAATTTTCTACTGATATTTGAACAATTTTAGATCTTAGTTTTAGTATATAAGTAACAAATTATCAACGGAACCTGAAAAATAGGTACTACAAATCAAACTGCTTTATTTTTTATTTGAAAATGGCCGTAACAAGTAACCTTTCACCCAACTATATTCCAAATAACATTGGTATCCTTCATCCATTTTTTTACATTCCGCATAACATTTCAGTATAAGTACATAAAAGAATCAAAATATTGATTATTATTCAGAGCAAAAGACTCATAAAACATATTTCAGCAAATAATAGTTATTTGAAAATAGTTAAAATAAAGGAAATGCAGAGAATTACGTACTTTCAAGGTAAAAGCTATTAATTTTGCGCGGTAACTGTCACGTAACGTCATGACGCCAATGACGTCATTTTAAGACAACATTGTTTTGAAGCGTTTCTGCGGCAATTTATTCATTATTTCTGCATTATTCAACCATAAAACATCAGATCGGAGACAGGTTCATGATTTGTTTTCAGAAGAATGAATATACAAACACATTTAGTTTGTCGTAAACGTCGTCGTAAATCGTCACGTTAGCTTCCGGTTGGACATGCGCACATACAAATATGAAGGTAACCTACCTCCTTAACGCGGCTCAATGCCTCACTTCTAGCCACAGTACAGGTATAATTGAGAGCCGTCGGTGTAGAAAGATGAAACAGTCCATGACGTCTATATATGGCACCCACAGGTTTGGTGTACATGAAGTAGTTCTTTTGAACCAGTACTGATCTTTGGGACACACTGTATTTCATCAACACAGGCGTAGACACCTCACCATCAGTGTTCATATTTTGATACCGTTCATTTAGATATGATGTCATCCATGCATTGCTTTGTCTGTGACTTGGAAATGATGTTCGAGGCATTGTAAGTGTTTTATGAGCCAGCCATGTCGAAAGCTGAAGACAGATCTACTAGCACGTGGACTGTTTGGTCGAAAGATAAGAGAATGTCAGCTCTCAGTTGAATAAAACTTTCTGCTTGCGGATTGCAGTCCCTCATGACGTTTGTTTACATTCAAGTGCCGCTCCAGAAGCTCGTCTACTATCTTTTGCAATTTTGTTTTTAAAAAGCAACAATGGAGACAGTACACAGGCCTGTAGATTTCGAGAATATTTGATTGTTCAAGACCTGGATACTTAAAGAGAAGTCTTTTCCTCGCACTCTTAAACTCTTTTCCGTTGTGGAATTATAATATTTGTAATCAACGGCAACAGTTCAACAAACATTTCTTTGAAAGCCATGTTTGTAACGGATCAAGTTCGCAGGGGTTGTTTGGTGATTTTTTTGTATGATTTCTTTTACCTCTTCTTTTGTTACAAAAGCTAAAAAAAAAAACAAAGACATTTATTTTGTTACAAAAGCTAAACCAACAAAACAGTTCACTACTTCCTGATGCTCTGTACAATTTAAGTCTACTGAATCGCAAGCAGACTGGATATGCAAAAAACTGTTATTCAATTTTATTGGTGAACAAGTCACTAAACTTCTGTGCAAGTACCTAGGATGATGACAAGGACTGACGGGCAGCATCTTTACTGTTTTATGCATTCGTATTAGAGTTGATGAATAACACATTATGATATATTCACTACTATTATTTTAAAAAGCTTCAAAAATACATTGACGCGTGTTTTACACTATCAGTTTACTGTTGTTTAATAGTACAATAATATAAAATTCAAACGTATTTCATTCACTGCCAGTATCCCGGGTAAATTTTCAGCTTGATAAACGGTTGTGTCAGATTACAGCCTTTTACACAATTCCATTCAGTAAAATTGCTCTACTATCGACTGTTGCTCTACCAAAGAACGTGTTAATAAACATCCATTTTCCAGATTTATGTTCGAATAAATGGCAAAAACCGAAATTCTCTCGTATCGGGAGATAACCGATGATTTTAAAGCATTTTACATCTCTTGATTTAGTATAAAAGCCATATCGAGAACCTCCCAATTCTCAATGTGAACAATTACTTTTCCACGAATGCACAGAAAACCTCCAAGAGATACAGAAATAATTCAAATAATATAACAACCTGAAAGATGAAGTAAAAATCTTCTATGTCTTTTAGAGCCAAATGAAATTTGATAACATTTTCTGGTAGAAAATACATAATTGAACGATAACAAATTGACAAGTTGTCAGAAACAGACGCTGTGTGGAGATCGCTCAATTGAAATTACTAAAAAAAATTTCTTTTATTTTAACGAATAACTGTTTGCATTCATTTTCTCAGTCACATCACTGCGTTTATATTTAAATACAAAAGCATTACCTGAGATATATGTCTCTGCTATCCATTCTACATCTTCCAACTTCACAATTGTTACACAGGTTTGTAAGGCTAAGGTCAAAACTTCTAGTAAAATCTTTTAAAAATTCATATCTGATGTTATTTTCTTAACCACATATTCAATACAATTCCAAAGTAATTAAAAAAAACAACATGTATTTTCCCAAGGTCTGAAGGTCTTTCGGACTTCGTGTACTGACCGGTAATTTATTCAATGAAAATGAAATATTATGCCTCAAACGAATGTTTCTTTCTTAATTCTCTTGGATAAAGGTTATTTTCGGTACATAAGCAATAAAGTAACCTCCGCGTTAAGTACTGTGTATGGTCAGGAGTGTAATTTATACATGTCGCGTTTTGTTTCCACAACACCGTTCAACGATGATTTTGACGAAAGTTTTATTTATTAATTTCTATTTGGTATTGTTTTACAACTATATAATTATTTGTATTACAACAGATTATTGTACTTCTATGACTTTTTGGGCCAGATAGACGAAACCAAGACGATAGCATAACTGTACTTTAAATGTGTCGTAGAGCACATTTCAGATGCACAACAATCAGATGCACCCAAATTACTGGACAGTGTAAATGAAAATGCAAATTGAATACCACTATATGTAATGGTAAGAAGAGGCACAATATGTAAATCCAACAGAGTTGCAATATGATGATTTTAATCCTTAGCATGCTAAATTTCTGTAATGAACTTGTCCATCTTTCAAATGTGGACAGAGTACCATTAACTGTTAAAAGGGGTGCTTACCAAAAATATGCTGACTGAATGGCGAACACTGCAGATCATGATATGCAGGCTGATCATGATCTACACTGTTCGCAAAGGCAGAATCAATCGTGCTTCTTCTTTTACAATTTCAGTTAAACATTTTCTTATAGAAATAATATTAGCTTATATATAAAGCTCCCAATAAACAATTGAAATACTAGAATTTATTGAATCTGAGAAAAGTTCAGGTTATTTCAAATCTCAATTTTCTTGGAACAGTGGTTAGTTTTTGTTAAATTTGCGACGTCTAAAATTACAACAAAGGTTTCATCGCTCATAGATCAAGCTTCTGCGTTAATTTTCTCCAAAATTCATGTGGAGAGCAACAATTTTTCATAACGCTACATTTAGGAACCTTTATTCTTTGAGGCTTTATAATGAAAATTAATTACCATGGTAAAACAGTAACTGATCTGTTATCCATAAGTATCGTAAAATGTAATTACAACGTACGATTTCATGTCAATAACTAATAAATATCATACACTCCTGAAATCTGCGATAAATTTTAGTCATGAAACGCTTTAAGGGAAATCAACCGTGTTAGATGATAAGGTGAAAATCTTTCTGTCTTAAGACCTGTTGTGCAATTCATCAAGTTGAATTTATGTTAAATACAAGCGCGAAACAACCAGGACTTTTGTACCTGTACATTGGAGCAAACATGGCATTTTGGACCATCGTCTATTTTAGATTTTAGTCATTAAGAGAGGGAAGTAGCAATTTATAGTTTAAACTATTGTAATCGGTTATTTTTGATCATATTGTTACAGTTTCAAAGCCAAAAGCCACTTCCCATAAAACCTTTCATTGCCATGATCGAAAATAGACATACAGGCTCAAAAATGACATTTTTCAAGTTTTGATGAATTTAGCTTGAAAAGTATACTTATTTGTGCAAATATCAAAATGTAAAATTTAAATGATATCAAATGAAAACGGATAACATGGAATAATTATTTACGGCGGTAGCTTGGTGATATATTGACTGCAAAAGTTTTGTCATTATGGATAAAAGAAAAAGTTAATGAGCGCAATGAAACGGAGGTCACCGGGCCTAGATAATATTTTTAAAAGCAGTCAAACTCGATTCAGTTTTTTGTTCGTTACATAACAACAAAATGTCATAATAATGAAGTATGAAACATGAAATTATGTATAGATTAGTCGAAGTAATGATAAATATACATAAGGGTGATTTTTTAAATAATTGAATTAGAAAAGATTTTTGAAATATTGTAATGGTGAATCTGGTGTTTAGAAGCTATATCACTAAAAACTGACTTTATGAAACACCAAAAGCACATGTGCGTTATCGTCTTGTTTCGTCCATTTGGCTCTGTAATGAAACAATCATGTTATTCACAATATTCTGCAGCAACAAAATCTGTTTTATGCAAATGAAATATTGTTATACGCTGATTAGGTCATTGTTTGCACTCTAGAAAACAAGTCATACCGTTTCAAAGCACGGCGGGCATAAACTGTCATTTATGTCGTAGTGTATTTGGTTAATAATTGCGTATGTAATCGTCAACGGCTGCTTCCTACGTGTTGAACTTCCCATGTGAGATATTGTTCTGTCTCTGAAATTACAAACATTAGGAAATAGCTGTCAAAGGCTGTCATTTACCGTTGTCTGAAATCTTACATTGCGTTTTATTTCTGCGCACCATGTTGTTTTTTTTTACCTCAAAAGTGGGCAGAAAGTTTCATTAATAATGATGGTGTTTTACGCACGCAACTTACCAGCGCGATTAATCTGTTTCATTTATTTGGAAATACGTTCTTTCATGTTTCTATTTAAGGTGTACAGTTTAGACAAGATTAAAATAGAATGTAAGTTATTTCATTTTGTGGGGTAGAAAAACATCGATACAATCCTTGCGTTTGTTTTTCCCACCAGCCTAACACACCACAAATTTGCATTATGGATGTAAACGATTAACCAGTTAACTGGTTTACTGTTCGAACATCCGATTATATCAAAATGCAGATCTAAATAATGTATACGCCTTTACTCATTTACCCAATGTTTATATTGTAGAAGGCAGTAAAGCAATAAAGCAAGCAAAACAAAATTAAAGGCCCGACGAACAGATTACGAGACAAGTTTTAAAGAAGTTTCTCCCAGCGACCTGCCGGTCACTAAGCTATAGAGGCTGTGTATACAATACAGTGGAAAACCTTGCGTCATGCTTGGAGAGACCTAAACGTCAAAAGCGAAGCTAAAACGAAACTACGGCGCCTACGCGTCTTTTAATAATGTTTGAAATGAACAATCCTTTTATATTTATATGCTTCCAACATGAATAGATCTGCGTGTAAAATAGCATAGGTTTTGTTTATTATACATACGAGAAAGCAAAAATGAAATATTAGTTACACAATATGATATCATAAATGCATTATTCGGCATTTCCCAGACATCTTCGATAATATTTCTTACTTGTTTTGTTGATTCAAAGTTAAGGAGTGAGTGTGTACTAGATAAAAAGAGATTTTCACGTGATGGCGATAATGCTACCGCAAGCGAAAAGAAAACGTTTAAATGCTATCTCCTTCATCCCAAAAACATTTCAGTTTTTCCTCTTTAATCGGACATAAATCAAGAAAATTGGCACTTATTATCATCCTTTCTGTTAGAGCAACAGTCGATATTCGAGCAATTTTCCTGAAGGTAATTGTGAAAGCAACACTCATTTAAAGCTGAAGATTTACGGATGTTTTCGGCATTAAATCACTTATTTTGTTCTGGGATCGACTAGGGATAAAAAACTGAAATACTCTTTTTTCTAGAGATATAACCATTGTGGTATCGAGTCAACGTTCTAGTACAGTGTATAAGTACGGTTATGTAATATCGGTGCGAAATCGAAGTTTGTTTGTAAATACGTCCAAAGAGAGAGAAACATATATTGATCTGACACTCCGCAAAAAATGCGGAACTGATAACTTGGAACGATTTAAACACCACAACATCAGACTGGAAAGCGAATAAACATAATGCTTTATGAAAATACCTTTAATTATGCCTTAATACCATTAATTTATACCTGTTTATGTTACACTTGGCGTATACGAGACGCGCAGCGATTTTTACATGTTTTGGTCCTTTGTGATCGTGCATAAAATTTCAATTTCACTGCAACAGAATTCTGCTTAAGCCGGAGCTAGGGGACGTGAGAGGTGTTGCATATTTTCTCACCGATCACGAACAGCCTCAATCAAAACGCGTCTGCTATCATGCTTGGCTGCGGTCTTTGCTTCCAAGGAACGGCAATCCTTTAATCTAGCGAATGCTTTTGTATTCTACAAAAGTAACTAGCCTCTGTTACAGACAGCTTGATACATGACCAGAGTCCGCTCTCTTGCCGCGTCAAAGAGTACTAGGAGCATCCTTGCTTGGTACTCAGCATTACGAAGACAGTGATAGTAGTGGTCAACCCGGTGTCAGCATAATATGACTTGGTGGAGTATCGTGTCGTAACATTCAAGTGAGTCAGCACTATAAAGCCGGACATTGTGCTCATTGCTATGACTAGACCCCGTCGTTTATATTACCGAAATCTTGTTGAAAAAAGAGGTTAAATCAAAACACAGACAGACGTGTTTCTCGAATAACTTCAAACATATATTGGCTCGCACCTAGTTTGCTACATTTGGACTTCTTGAAAAGAGGAATGATTCATGACTTGACTAATAATTCTCTAAATGTTATGTTTGAGCCAGTGCAAGTTCATTTGAGGAACCAACACCATTTTTAGATACATTTAAAAATACATTTATACAGTATCGCATCTAACACGTGTTAGTGATCTGCCACATCATTTATACAAGCATTTCAATTGGTCAGTCCTTAATATATGGTAAAAAGCGGTCTGCGGAGACAATAGCGCATATTTTCAAATGTAAATTGTACATTTTGTTACGTTAAAAATATTCTTTTTTTTTTCATTATTTTAATTAGATTTGGTATGTCGGCTTTCAAATGCTCTCTGGAAAACTACTAATACAGTTTAGAAGCACGGCGAGCATAGATTTCTATAAATGTCATGGCTTTTTTGGCTAATTGATCGGTATTTAATCGTCTACGATTTTGTCCTCCGTGAAGACCGCTCCCATGGGAGACGTGTGTCTGCCTCTAAAATGACAAAACATCAGGTATTTGTTGTTACGGTAGTTGCCCTTTAATCACTTTCGCAATTACGTACTTCCGTATGGCGTTTCAGCATTTTCTGGACGACATACGAGCACGTGGTTTTCCGTTCATGCCGAAGAATGCCGAATTCGCATACGTAGAATACGTAATCAAACGAACATTTCCGATTGTCATTTACTGTATTCTGTAGTTTGACTTTGTATTTAACTTCAGCAGCCTATGCAGTGTTTTATGGCGGCAATACAAATCGGCTTTATTTTATGATGTTCTTGGGAAACTCTAAGATATTTTCAAAATCCTTCGCGCTTCTTTTTGCTTAGGTACTTTCTTTTAATATATCAGATATTTAGTCTGTTCTGAGTTTGAATAAGGCGTATTATAATGGTGGCTTATTTGTGACATGTCGAATAACGAAATATTATAAATCTGCCGCTACATTGTACAGGTTTATATGGTGGCTTATTTAGGGCATTTCGCAATAAGGAAAATTCCATAAATCTACCACCATAGTTTTACATATTCGACTGTATGTAGTTCACGAATGTTCCCTTTGTTTCTTTCAAAGTATGTTATTTTTGCGTATTTACTTTTCATCAATATAAACTTATTTAGCTTTGCATCACTAAAGGGTATCAATATTATCAGTTTCGTTTTGTAAAGCTTGTATGAACACGGATCGTTCATTTCAATTAACCTAAATATTTCAGTTTCCGCTAAAGTTTCTAAAATATAATGCTGCCATTTTAATCTACGCACCGTACCAATGCGCTATATCATTTAATGCACTAGATTCCAGTTTGTGAAATATTTTCACCACGAAACCTTTTGAATTGTGGTGACTCGAAGATTTTACTTTCGTTTCCACACTTAAGACCAAACGATTGCTCGGGGGTAACATGTAGATATAGATGTAGAAATCTTCAGATAATTTCGATTTTCAGTGGAAAAACATCGATAAAATTCGTTTGATTATGTTTATCTGCGGCGCCTTTGCTTATACAAAGTTATGAAATTTTAAGATTCCATAAATATATGTGATTTTTACTTTCATAGGAAAAGTATTCCCTAAACAACTCTTTAAACGCAATATATTCCATTCCTTCCATCCCTTTGTTTATAAGATTGCCGATGTTGCATTATCAAAACTTTAACTTTTACCCTGCTAAATTTCTAAAATGGACTGGTCTATCATTCAATTTGGGTAGTGCCATTTATCATTCGAAGGGGTGTTCACTAAAAATTTACAGACTGAATAGCGAACAGTGCAGACCATGATGATCTTGGTCTGCACTGGTCGCAAAGACAGAATCACTTGCCGGCAGTAGGCTACAGGTTAAACAAACCAAGGCAATACAGCAGCTGCTAGACACTGTAAAAATCATGTTTCTGTTACTCTGCATAAATATTCTTTTAACATGCAGTCTGTATGTAAGTTCAGTCAGGATGTGTGCATCATTCATAGCAGAATGCGATATAATCTAATACTGGTTGCACAATAAGATATAACAAAATAATTCTTTGGCATTTTCTAAGACTTCAATTTCATTAGTATTTTGCGTTTGTCATATATTTTTAAAAACAATCAAGATAAAGAATCATTCTGTATGCTGAAACCTTGAATGTTCAAATGTTGACCATAATGTTCAAGTAAAAGAAATATAAACACTGAAAATCTGCTACGCCCCAAAAGAAGTTTAGTTGCAGTCGTTAAATAGAGCATACAGAGAAAGGAGCGCTTATTATCATACTCTTTGATAGAGCAACAGCAACTTAAACAATTTGCTTGAATGTAGTTGTAAAAGCAACAGCCATTTAAAGCTTAAACTTTTGAGAAAATAACATTTAACTTGCATACGTAAAAGTTAATTCTTCTGTTTAATTGTTGAAGTAAGCATTTTACATACGCGGTCAGTATTTGAAACAGCACTGTGAAAACAATAAGACATATAAAATATCTTCTGGATTGGACTACATATAAATAATTATAACATTGAGTCAATATAAGTGATGTCTACTTACGACATAGTAACCTACACAATTTTAGAAGGATTCTACATTATTTATACTTCGATCATTTCAATTTTATTAATCGAAATATTTTGTTCTCGTATTCTTCTTTCGTATAATATTTTATCATTTGTATAAAATGTTTCACATCTATGTACTCAAAGAATATCAAGCATATACCATGTCATGATGAAAAACCCTGTAATATTTCAGAACACAGTTCATAAAATAGAGAAAAGTGGAAACTTCACAGGTCGACCAACACGACAAAAACGAAAATGTTGCAGGCTCGGTTTGATTGAGCCTGTTCATGGTCGGTAGTGGAAATGCAAGCTACCGTCCACGCCCTCTAGCCCCGGGTTGAGCAGAACTCAACATTTACACATGCTAAAAGTACAAAAGCAATTCAGAGACATCCGCAGATGTATTCAAACGGCGGTGAACATGGAACCTTCACTGATACACGTGTTGAGGCGTGTAATTCCATGAAGAGCGGCGTTTGGTCCCCAGATAAAGTAAAGGGTTTGCCCCAAACGAGAAAACAATGGGCAGAACTAACCAAACTGGAATTTAGAAAGGGGATCTGAGGTTATGGAGCCTGCGTATCACAGAAACTGTCATAAGTCCGTTTTTAATTAAGTTTAATCTGATAATTACTCATTATTAGTTTGATAACTTTAAATACTGATTATACGTTAGAGTTAAAAATCGTAAAATGTTTCCAGTCTGCCCGCTTAGCTCAATAGGGAGAACATTGAAAAACAACGCAAAAAGCCCCAGTTTTTACTATGCGGGGACTCAATGCCAAATTTTAAAAACTAAGTCTGTTACAACTTCAAGAACAAAAGTGTTTTGAAAGCTACTATATTACGATGCATATACGTAATAAGATCCACATAGCAAAGCTTCTGAAACGTTCGCAGCATTATATACATCATACATAGGATAAAGTTAGTGTACATTTAGATATTTGGCATCACAAATCAGCCCTTACGATTAGTGAACTCTTAATGACAAACAGTAAATTCCGTTTCATTACGTTTTTCTCCGTAAGTTATTTAGGCATTCGGTTATTTTCGGTACTGACACCATTGCTGACATGTGCTACATTTACGGCCGAAAAATGCCGAAATAACAGATGATAATACGAAATTGCACGGTCCCCGATTGTCATTACGGGTCTACGACCTTTAAAGCATTGAAAATGTCCCTAAATTACCCAATGTTATATCCACAGGCAAAGTCTTGAGAAAAGTATCAACACCTTATAAAACAGAAGTACATGACTAAGATAATTGTCAGGTATCCACCAGAAGAGGTGTTTGAATTATTTAGACCATATGCGAAATCCATCTTATCCGAACCAAATGTTCCCTGTGCACACAACGCAGTTATTAGAACTGCTAAATTCCGTTAAATGTCCTTACACTGAAAAAGTAGACGTTAACATGGTGTTCTTATAATAGGGGAAGACGCAAGCTAATTTTTTTTGTTTGAGAAAATTTTCAGATTTGGGAAATCATCAACGATTTATGCGTTCTGCAACGTAGCCAAGAGTCTCATTTCATTGGAATCGCTACGTTATCGACTGCCAATTTCAATAAAACTAGAATGATTTGTAGGCTCCCGTTACAGAAAAGCGAAAAATCTATGTGACCACTGGATGTGAAAAACAGCCATTTGCATCTTCTTTTGAATACTAGCAGATATTTAAACGTTTGATTCTGATTTAGTCATCATGAATAACTAATAGAATGTTTAAAAGAATGTGAGATTATTTTATTTGTTCAGTTATTATCTACTAACAGACTGAAAGCTGACGGACCAGAAAATAGGAATTTATTGTGAAGGAAAAGTCCCTAATTATAAGTAATCTTATATAGACATATTGATGCGATGCAAATAAAAGACAATGGGAAGGTGCGACAATTCTCCGAAACATTTTCGTTCGGAAAATGTCAAATATGCGAGTACTGGATACAATATTTTAGATTAAATTCGAAGGAGACCAAACTCATAATTCAATCGCGCCATTGTCCAATTTCAAGACCACAGGCAAACTACTCCAGTCAGATGCTGTTACCTCTAAAATCGTGGTATACGGATTCTTATTGAACTTCAAAGTAGTATCGTATTCAAAATGTTTGATTTGCACTGCAATAATATCTGGACAAGTCTAATGTAATACCCATTTTATGCCCCCAGGCATGTAGCGATTGAACTGTCCGTCCATACGAGATTTTACGGTTTTGCCTACAGCCTACATTAATGACCTTCACCTTCAAACGTAATAAACAAAATTTTTGGTCCTACAGCCCAAACAAATTATGTTCATACTCATACTCAACAAACCTTGTGGCAAGACCTACAAACTGACCTATATATTGATGACCTTGATCTTTATCTGATCTTCAGCTTTAAACTTAAAACCTCAAAAAACAGCATCTTTGGTCATACACCCGGGGAGTGGGGGTCATGATTTTGCGTTTTGAAAATGCAGCTTCTTGTTTCTTGCGAGTTGTTTTAATCACCTCTACACAGGCTTTAACTAGCTAGATCTTTAAGAATTTTTTTATCTTCTAGCAGCATTTCGTACGTGTTCATCGTAAAGCAGTCGAGAAATACGACAATATTAAAGTTCAGATTTAAAGATAGTATAGTCGTTTTATTTAAGAATTGGTATACATACAAAATTTATCGCGAAAGTAACGAGATAAATTAGAAAATATCAAAAGGAAGAAATTATATAAATTATGCTTAGACTGTGCTAAGAAAATTTGGAAAAAGTACAATTAAGTCACTGATATCAAAACTGTGTATATCTTATGCAACAGTGTATATAGCATCAAAATGCATTTGTTCACTGAAAGTTTTTCACAATTAGATTGTGATATAAATCATTTCCCTAAAGTTTTCTTTTTCAGATTTATGTAAAAACGAACTTGTGATTTCGCCTATGAATTAAGTGCCTTTACTACATAAATTTAGGTAATCCATATGTTCAACATGGTTTCAAAACATTAATATTTATGTATTCGTTTTTAAGAAGGAATTTGACATTTTCATAACACAGTTTTAAACTCTTCTAATATGTATGACTTCTTATGTTAAATATACATTTATACATGCAAAAGCAATAGACTTTCTTAGGAACGACTTAAAATGGTGCAATTACCTTGAAAGTAAGGTTTATAATTGCTTCATTAACTTCAAATATACGTAAAACTTCAGCTTCGATTGCTGTTACTTAAATAAAATAGAGGCTCTTGAAGCAATTTCGCTCAGTAAAATTGCTAAGCTATCGACTGTTGCTGTACCAGAGACTGATTTATGTTCGAATACATGGCGAAACAAAAACCTGAAATTCTCTCGGGACGTAACAGAGTATTTTCAAGGATGATTGTGTCTGATTGCCAAAGCGAGAACATTCCAATACTCAACGTACGCAATGACTTTCAGGGTATAGCAGGTGCATGATTGAAAATAGATCACAAATGAGCCGCGCCATGAGAAAACCAACATAGTCAGGATCCATGCTGTTCGCTTTCAAAGTCTATTGCAATTAGAGAAACTGTTAGCGAACAGCATGGATCCTGACCAGACTGCGCGGATGCGCGGATGCGCATGCTGGTCTGGATCCATGCTGGTCGCAAAGCCACTATGTTGGTTCTCTCATAGCGCGGCTCAAATTATGAGCCACAGTAATACTAACATTCATTTGTAAGCTGCTTCTGCAATACTTTAACATGTCCAACATGTCCAAGAGTCTGTTTCAGGCTTATTTTCTTATTTCATTTCCAGAAACATTTTACGTAAAAGAAATTCCAACCAAAATGGATTCTAGTCTATCGCCGATATACAATAATCATAAATTTGAAGGTTCAACAAAATTGCATGTGTTTTATGGACTAAAGTATTCAAACAAAATAGAAATATCTGAAGGTATTCTGGCTTTACACCAGGAAAAATATACTTAACAAATATAACAAATTCCATTTAAAAGTTCATCTTGTAATATATTACAGATGCATAATAATGCAATTTGAATTACATCACCTGCTTAGAAATATCTTTATGAATATTTTAAAATATTGACGGTTAGCTTATAAATGCTGGGAGACATGGAGGAATAAGTAAAGAATATGCAGCGTCTTATGTTTGCATATTTGTTCATGTTTCTAAAAAGCTTTACATGTTTGTTTCGCAAACATTAAAACTTTTATTCTTACAGTCAGTAGATAAAAGCTCTGTTCGGGTTCTTATGCATGAAAGCCTTCACAGGCGCTCGTCCGTTCTTGGAATGATGTTCAGAGGCCCATTAGTTTAAGCTATGTTTTGGTGTGACTTAAAATCCAGCTCAAACAAAAAGGAAATAGTCCAGGCACTCAATGCCAAATTATAGATTGTTTTTTTTACATTCTACTTGGACAAGGCAAAAAATAATTCTAGCAAAAGGAAAACTGCAGTTATATCTTTTTTCGTTTTCATGAGGTGTTTCAACAGGAAAGTAAACGAGAGTAAACAGGGAAATCACGTCCTATTAATTACCTTTCAATCAGGTGCGTTCCACAGCGAAAATTACGCGTAATGTGTCCCTATAACGCATAGCTAAACCAAGTTTGAGGGCAAACGACCCTGTTGATGTACTAATATAGCAATAGCGGATGTGTTCTGTTATAGCATCTGCAGAATTCCTTACGTTGGTGGGGACGGGGAACTTGTACACAATCTCTACAGATGTTATAACAGGGAAAAGACATTTTCCCTTCGTAAACTTATGCATGTTTCTGTGTGCTGATGAATTTCAACGATTTAAACGGGATTTTATACACTCCGCAAACTGTATTTGCTAATATTAAATTGCATAAAAATACCTATGCACACTATTCTTCTTCTTGACGTTCACCTTATCTGTACAGTAAACACAGGATATTAAGTACGTCTTACCATATATAAATGAACAAGGAAGTTGATAAGTCCATAATATACATTTTTGAACACCACGGACAATGAACAACACTTGACCACTTCCTACGGCATCTACACTGTTTTAAAAGTAAATTATTATTTAGTGTAACTTTTAAATTACTTCCTCTTTTCTGTATACCGACATAAACATTTCTCAGAATGTCTAGGAAAGAGAATATATCTCTCACCTTCAACAATTCATTGATTCTGGCGATGATTCAGAAATAAATGGAGAGCGCAGATTATCCCATTGGCGCTTTGATAAATGCTTTCAAGAAAGATTTAGGACCTCTATAATAGTTCCTCACCAATCTTCTCGTACTAAATAATCGAATGAAAAATAACTTGTGCTCGTAATTCACGTAATCACGGAGAAATTTGTGTGTTACGTAAATCTACGCCATATATTGTGAATGAACTAGCCAGGATTTAAAGTATCGAAAGGGACTGAGAAACAGTATGTAGAAATATGTGGGAAATTAATTGATAAAAGAAGACTTTATGTAATAGAGACGTGCAAGATGTACTAAAATCAAGACATCTTTTCATAACGGAAAATTATTTTAATGCCGAAGAACCATACAGAGGAAACGTAAACGAACGGGAAAAGCCGATTGTCATAACGGGTATATTGCTTTGAAAACGCAATATGTAATTATTAGGAATATGACTGGTAAATTTACAAACTGAAAATACATTACAAAAGAACTAAGAGCTTAAAAACTTGTCCTAGAATGTTTTTCTATGAGCATGTTGTCTTTACATCCATACATTTCTACTTCAAAGTACGCTCTATAAAGTTCAGCGATCATTAGGGTATGACGCCATACCCGTAAAGGACAAGCACATAACCACTTTGAAACTGATGTACAAATACGAGAATGCAACTTCCTACAATAGTGTATGAACGACTGACATTTAGATATATAACAAAACTGTGGTGTGTTTGGTCACCAGTTCAGTATTTAATCGTAAATGCTTTCTTGTTCTCGTGGGAGACATAATCTAATCTAAAATTACAAACTCAAAGTAAAACAGTTGGAAAAGGCTGTCTTTTAATATTGTCTGAAATCTTACATATTGCATTTTATTTGTGCACACCATGAAGTGCCTTTATATCAGCAGTGGGCAGAAAATTGAGTAAATCAATCAAGTCTTCTCCCGTAGATGACAAGTTTGATTTTGATTTTTCTAGGAAAACTTATACATATTTAAGTACGTCACCGACCCCAAACGTCTTGTAAAATACAAATAAAACAAGTACGTTTATCGAATGAATTTATAGCTTCCAATTTCTGAAAATGATTTTAATTTTTTAGGTTCGTTGAATTTGTTTCTGTGGCTGCAGTTTAGACAAGTTGAAAACACGTTATTTGGATTTTCAAGCGAAAACTATCGACATTATTTGTAAATTTCGGTGCTGGTGATTATCCAATGTTAAGAAGTTCGTATGCTAAAATGAAAAATTAACAACAACTGTTTGATCCACCTTTTACGAAATAAGATTTTTTCTTGATTTTTTTTTAAATATCAGAAAATTCAATTTATATTGTACATATCATTCTCAAGAACCCCGGGTGTGTTAATAGGAACCTTTTACATTTTCTAAATAGTCTGATAAGCTTTGGATTTATCGTCAAAAGAAGATTTAATCGGGTATTTCTGATTGTACGTTTAAGCCGTTTCTGATAAAATTTATTACAACTTTCAATTTTGACCTTTTTTGTAAACGGATTGATACAAAAACGTACATCATGTCTTAGCATAAAAGTAAGTTTACATGCAAAATATTTTTAAAATTTCAGAAACGTTTTGCCCTATTATTACAAAGGAAAAAATACATTTTGGACCATAAAATTGATATTTTTAAAGTTATTTTGAAAATTCAAAAAGATGGTGCTTTTGTCTTTTGAAACCTAAATTATCTGGATTTTGCAAAATAAAGCTGTAATTAAAAAAAAACATTCTTAGGGATTAGGCGGATCAAACCGTGTTTTTGATTTTTGACAATGGTAAGAAAAATACTACTGATCAACACTGCAAAACGCAGTATTTTCAAGTGTTTGTATCAGATGTGCGTCATAGTTTAACGAAAATTAAAGGAGTGGGCCATTCAAAGCTACATGTACACATTGCTAGACATAGTGGGATTTAAAGCAGCTTGCCTTGATATTAACCAAAGAGCTATAAAAATGTATTTTATACTTCTTTGTATTAAGTGAACAGAAATATATCCGTTTCTGTTATTTTGTGCTACGGTATTTCATGCAATGTTATCCGACATAAAACCACATTGAGAGGTATGTGTGTACATTCAATCAGGTTTTGTTTATCATAAAAAAAATAAAACAATAATATCCAATACTAAGTCCGCATTTTTTCTAATAGAATATCTAAGAAGATCCTTTGAAAGCATAGAACGCAACTAAGTAATATGATTGCGGACTCGGTTTGGCTGAATCTGTTCATGAGAGGTAATGAAATAAGCAACACCCATCACGCAGTCTGGTGCCGGCTTAAGCGGAATTTAATTTTAACAAAGTTGTTTGTACTCCTTGATTTCAAAGGACCAGACAATATAACAACACTGAGTCTAAGTACGGGGGAGACTTGTCCAGCAACCACATGGCACGTAAAACCTGTTGTGATAGCTAAAAAAATCTATACTATATCCTCTGTAGAAGGCAGACTCAGAATTTCTAAGACTTTTATTAGTACAATGTATATTTTGTATTCGAGAAATCGAGTTGAAGAATAATTGTAGATGAAATAGTACTCTTCACTTTACGTCTATAATGCTTTAAGCAAGCTATCTGTTACAATCAACAAAAAATCAGTTCTGGCCGTTTAATTGAACATAAATAAAGAAAATAACACTCATTATCAGCCTCTTTGCTTGAGCAACAGCCAATATTTAAACAATTTTCCAGAACGTAATTGAGCAAGCAACAATTATTTGACGCTTAAAATTTACGGAAATCTTCAGTAAATAATCACTTATTGTGCTGCTTAAGGCAGTTCTTCACAAAAAATAATTGTAAAGTGTGCAGTATTTGAAACAGCAATGTGAATTATCAGATTCCATCTAATTGTACTAATATTTCTTCAAGATGATCCGTGACAGCATAGAAAACAACAAAGCAAAATACAAGTTATATTATATAGCACACTTTGTTGGACCGAGGCAGTGTATAAGAGTCACATAATGTCATATTTTATTACTTTTTTATAACACATGTCCCGGACATAAAAATGGTTTACATCAAAGTTTGACTTTGACATTTTGAATCAGGGGTCTGGATCTCGAGTGCGAAAAGCCATCTTATTAGATGGAACATCTGTAAAAAGTAATTTTGAAATTCCAAATACATCATTTATGGCAGTGTTGCAGATCGGATATAAAAACCCTGTTGCCGTCTCATTATGCGACATGCGTACCAAGTAATTTAAAAATACTTTGATGGATGACTAAGTTACGGCGAAGGGTGATGGACGGGTAGGAGGGCGGACACAACCCGTTTCTATATCTCCCTGTTTTCTTTGAAAAAAGTAGGGGACAATAACAGACCCAGATGTCCTTTAAGTGGTAATTTTTTTTTCGGAAATGACTTTTATATTTCATTTACACGATCCACTATTTAACTATTTTACATTATGTAGATATATATCATATATATTTCTCTATGTTACAGGATTGCAGGAACGTGTGTGACAACTATCACTGCTCCATCAGAAAAACAAAACAAAACACAGTGTTGGGGCGATGATTCGGAAATCTATTGGCACTCTGATGCTTCCGAGAATGATTAAGGACCTCCATAGTGATTCCTCACCAATCTTCTCATACGACAGAATTAAATGGTCGTAATTTACGTAAGCATCGAGAAACACGGAGTTTTTGCGTAAATCAACACGATATTTTATTAACAGGCCAGGCAGCTCTATCTCAGCTTGATCGAGTGTAATTAAAGGACCTGATGAGCAGTTAGTGAAATCTACGAGGAACTGATACATAAACGAATAGTTTATGTAAAAGCAAAGGACATAATGTATTAAAGTCACGACAGTCTGTCTCAAATAATACAGACGACTGAAAAGATAAAATGTTACAATAATTACCAGACGGACTACAAGAAAAGCTCATACATTTTAGGATACATTATATCAATCCTGCTCTTTTGATCCAACATAGGATTCAAATTTCAAGATTATACAGTGCCCAATTAAAATGTGAAGTTATGTTACGATTGCGGTCATTGGTATTTTAAATTCGTACTGTACACGTATTTTTTTATTTCCAAGACCTCAGAAAAACTCCGGATCGTAAAGGCTGGTCAAGGAATATTTCTAAGCAAAGAAAACATACTCCTGGTGGCAATTAAGGGAATAGAGTGGCAAAATTGAATGCTGGTCATAAATATTTTGGAAAAGACAAATTTGCAGATAGATATTATTAAATCATATAACAGTTAAAAAGTCAATACGCACCTTCTGATATTGTATTTATATAACCTGCAATCATATAAAGAGACACCTGCAGCTACATAACGCCTCGTTTTAGTATAGTTTATAGAATTATAACAGACTAATTTCTTTTCCCTTTAATTGGTAGAAATATAACAAACTAATTTCATTTCTCTTTCTTCAATTGATAGAATTATAACAAATTAATTTCTCTTTCTTCAGTTGATAGAATTAATAACACTTTATAAACTTCTCTATGCCCAAATATCCTCTCATTGTTTCCGGTAACATGCTCCAAAAAATTAGGGTAGGTAGGTCGGATTGTCAGGATACTGGTTATATGACCCAGGGAAGTGCCTACGTCTTTAGTATCTTGAACAATGGTTTGGGTCCAATCGCTAAGGTGACTATGTCTTAGACTAGCTGACAAACGATGTAGAATATCCTTTGTTAAAACGTTAGAGCTGGTGAGACCAAATATCTCATATATAGAATTTTCCTCTGGCTACCTTGCCTTAATGATTCGTGTACCAATGATTCGTAAATGATTTCTTATTTTGAGCTAGACAATTTCAGGGATCAGGCAAATCACTAAATGTTTCAAACTAACAATCTCCAATGAAAAATGATTAGCTCAAACTATAGGTTGGAGACTCTATACTTGACTGGTCTTTTTGTTGAAGTTCCCGTCAGACAATGTCTTTGAATCCACAACATACGAGTCCTATCGCATAAATGCTCGGCCTCTGTCCTCTCAAACTCTATATGATTGCCCTGACTCCTGGATGCTCAGCGCCTATATGCTATCACATGTAGCATTCAACTACCATATAGGTATATCCCCGATGCCTTGTCTGTACTTCGCCAATAATGCTGAACCGTCTATAAGCTAGAACTCTCCTACTATCTCAGTAGATTACCAAACTCTGGGTCTCTGGCTCAGCTTCCCGATGCTCAGCCTATATATGCTGTCGTATATAGCATTCAACCACCCTTAAGGTAAAACTTCTATGCGCTGGCCCTGTAGCTTGAAACCTGGTTGACAATGTACGACAATGCTCCAGAGAGGGTAATGTACAAAAATGGAAGAAGAAGAAGAAGAAGAAATTCTGCAACTCTTCTTTAGTCTACGAACTTCCAAAGTCTTCTTTCTAATAATTTATCTGCCCCGACAGGGTAACTGCAATAGTCTCCTTATCAAGGTACTGGGATAAATTATTGGTTGAATCCTCGATGTGTCTTCTTCCACCGCTGGATACCGAATGAGCTCTCTGCCATCCATCTACCTATTTATACCCCAGCAGACGTGCTATTTTTAGAACTTGTTTCTGATTGGTTCAGATTTAAACATAACGTTTTACAACGAGTACTTGCTTTATCAAATATCTGGTTCCCTTTAACTTTTGTATATGACATAATGTGCGAAGCTGGGACCCAGCCATCCACATAATGAACCCAAATCAGCCACAAATGACCCAAATTCTATTAATTACAGCAATTCAACAAAAAATATATCAATGACAACATGAAAAGGGAGTCAAGCACTATCTGTGCTTATGTGTTATTAAATTTTTTTTTTTTATTGTGAGACTATTCGAAAATTACTTTTGTGTCAAAAATGAAAACAAATAAGAGGGTTATGCCTTAAGGGCATTGTTAAGTTGATTTCTAACATCACTGACCATGTTTAAAGCATAAAAAGTGCACTTTTGCAACTTTTTATAGGGTCGGGCCAAAAATTTAGGATAGGTCGTGATACCGGAAATAAACATTTTTTCACGCCTTAATAGAATTGTAGCAAATTGTTTTCTCTTTGTACAATTGATAGAACTATAACAAACTAATTTCTTTTTCCTCCATTGATAGAGTCATAACAAATTAATTTCTCTTTGTTCAGTTGAGAGTATTACAACAAACTAGTTCACTCAGAAAAAGGTCCCAACAGGTATTATATATAAATAAATCATCATAACATGCATTTCACTTAATATAGAACTTATTTTATGTCTAAATATATCATACATCTAAATGTTTGATAAAAACATTTAACAAACTCTAATACTCCCTGGAATTCTGCCGTGCAACAATATATTACCGTTGAGAAAGCAACAACTCTTAAAATCTAGGCGAAAACTAATTTTATTTCAGTAAGTGTTATCAGTGTATTTTCTCAACATGTGATCTAAAGACAAAATTTCACAATCTTTTTCTTCTAATAAAGCTTTTTTATTACGGCAGTTTTGACAAACTTCTAGCAGATTTCACATGCATCTATTTTGATAGAAATTATTTATTGGCGGAGTTCCGTATGTTTAATTTACCGCGCATAACCGACTAGTTACTGTGTTATCAAGGTAATTAGTTTTCATCAAAATTGCTAGAGATTAAGTAGTTCTAAAATGTAGCTCTATGTATAAATTGTTGCTCTCCTCGGAAACGATGTATTAATTAGCGTCGAAAACCTACGACGTCTTAAAAATAACAAAAATGTCACAAAAATCCCTCAAAACTACCTGAACTTTGCACATTTTGTGATCGATATGTACATAAAGTTTTATTATTTTCCAGTATGAGAAACATGATAAAACTAAGTACATGTACATACACTTTTCCCTTTACTACATCCATAGTCTAGTACATAGCAGCGATCGCAGTTCAATACCGTATGTCTTACACTAATACTATTTTAGCTTTTCTTTAGATGTTTTTGAATTAGGAAAAGTTATGTTACAGAACATCTGCTTAACTTTCTGACTCTTTAGATCATGGCGTCTATCAGTTTACATTTCAATAGAATATATACTGCTCATATTTTAGCCGGTTCTAAAGGGCATGAGGGGTGTTGAACATTTCATATTTACCTCTTATTAATGGACTATAAGACCCCATGCTTGATTTTAATCTCTCAAATGATCTTATGGATTTAATTAATTTTCACAACAGCTGTTTTTCGTGCATTTGATCGTCAAAATTGTCATCTAGTACTTT
Source organism: Mercenaria mercenaria (assembly GCF_021730395.1). Lineage (NCBI taxonomy): Eukaryota > Metazoa > Mollusca > Bivalvia > Venerida > Veneridae > Mercenaria > Mercenaria mercenaria. The sequence continues at coordinate 55,746,317 of NC_069366.1, forward strand.
GAGTATGATATTATCATCATCTCTTGTCCTTTTGTGGGGTCTCGTTGTCCATTCCATTTCACTGTACAATAGATTGAGTGGTATTGCATATTTCATTATCTCCTACGGAAAGAGTTCGCTATTAATTTGCTTGGATGTGTTCTATTTAGATAAAAAAATGTCTTTAAAGATTTAATTAAATGGAATCTGATAATTCAACATCCTATTTCAACTTCTTCCCCTATGTTATTATGAAATGAACACTTTAAAACTGTAACTATGCTTTTTCTGAAGGATTAGCTGAAAACATCCGTAAATCACAGCATTAACTGATTGTTGCTTGAACAATTACGTTGAAGAAAATTGCTCAAATATCGACTGTTGCTCTAACAAAGAGGCAGATAATAGGCACCCATTGTCTCGATTTATGTTCGGTAAAATGACGCGAAAGTCCAAAGTTTTGAATGTACTTAAATGTTTCTTTCATTTTCACAACACAACCAAGAAATACTTAAAAATAGGAAATTATCTCAGAAAATGCAAAAGAATTTTTATTACGTCCTATTTCATACCAATATAAGATTATCATATGAATAATGGATCAGGCCTGATTGAATTGTCCAGAAGGATATCTACTCAGAAAAGCAAAAGCCGAAATACATTAAACCATCCCCAGACTTCGTTTAGGATAGGTATTTACACTGTGCAAGATAAACGGACAAAATGGCGAAGAAATGTACAAGTTCATCTAAAGTGTTCGAATGAATTTTATAAATCTTTTCCTCTGAAAATCGAAACAACTTCATATTTTTAATGTACCGTTGTCACCGAAACAAAATCCCCAAATGAACTTTTTTTCAGATATTCCTATTAGTATATAAACTGGAAAATTTCTACCGGAATACAAGGTCACACAACAAGAAGTAACAGTAAATTCATGATATGGGTTCAAGAATTCTTGTTTTAGCGTTGGAAAGTTTCATAGATGAATTAACATTGCGTTTGTTTAGTTTTTTTTTGGAACTGCGAACACAGGCTGCTGTTTTCAAGTGTTTGTCATCTTCGAAACAGGAGCTCGCCCTGCATAGGACAAGAAAGCGTTGACAAATAATTACTGAACAAATATCTAAACTGTTAATGGAAACTTTCATGACTGCAACAATAGTTTCATCTCTTGAAAATAAACTGTTTGCTCATGCCATTGTTTTCCAAGGGTGCTGATTTGATTTGATTTACACCATTGGCACCAGAAAGAAAGTGTCTTGTTCATGTTATACGCTACCCATAGATATACCATGAGAACCATGGGACCCCCCGTTGGTAAATACAGTATCCCATTTCAGTTGCGCATTTCAAACCTAAAACGCACAGTTCGTCTAATGAGTGATATGTTTTTTGAACGAATGGTAATTCATCTTCCATCGTGTACATGTCACATTTTCTCCATGTTTTATTTTGTTGTTGCTTTTGTTTTTGAAACTTTAAAACTTAGTTTAACTTTTTTCTCAATTTAAAACTTAGTTTAAATCCCAATCCTATGTATCTTCATATGAGCCGCGCCATGAGAAAACCAACATAGTGCATTTGCGACCAGCATGGATCCAGACGAGCCTGCGCATCCGCGCAGTCAGGCCAGGATCCATGCTGTTCGCTTTCAAAGCCTACTACAATTAGAGAAACCGTTAGCGAACAGCATGGATCCTGACCATACTGCGCGGATGCGCAGGCTGGTCTGGACCCATGCTGGTCGCAAACGCACTATGTTGGTTTTCTCATGGCGTGGCTCATATATGCCTGGAAAACAACTCTTCCGTCCCGAGACGGGGAGGTACGAAAATCTTCATGTCAGTAACAAGAGTTGTCCTGTGTCGAAACAATTTTAAAATCGCTCTGCAAAGTTCGTTCTTGGGATTTCAATATGAACAGTGACATTTTTGTGAATGTTGAAACAGTTTATTTATTCTGTAAGAAGGAAATTTTGTAGGGTGTTTCCTTTAATCATAGATTATGTAATGGATCCCAAAAATAACACCCATGGCCGAAGTTGAAGAACCCATAAATTGCTTATGATTACCAAAGTCTGTAGATTTTCCCAAATTAAAAGAACCACTCTCGGATGGTTTAAGAAAAAGTAAAATTTCGTCTTCGCCTGTTATAGACATATAAATGACTTTTTACTGCCCACTTATTTTGCGCAAGAACACTTAAGAGAATTAAGTAGTTTTCTATGACGGCGTTGTGTGATCAAGGGACATTTGGAGTTAGACGAATTTCGCTGATGGTGCTAATTACTCAAAAGGACCTTCTGGTAGATACCTTACTATTATCCTAGCCATGTTCTCCTATTTTATGAAGTTGTTGATTATTTTTAGAGCGCTTAATGTTAGCATTGCCTGTGGCTATACCGTCGCAAATTTGGAGACTTTGGGTTTGCTATATTACCTCAAGTTAGATTAGTATGTAAGTCTATTTTCACAATTGTATAAGACAATTTTCAGTCTTTCATTTCTTCAATGTTTCTTTTTCATTTTAAAAGATTTTTTTTTCATTTTTTAAATGGAAAAATCATTTTCCATTTTTTAAAATGAAAATGTCGTTTTAAAAAGATTGCAGCAGGCCGGAGCTTTAGATTTTTAGCAGGTTTTCTTTATACGTTGAGGAAGATTATAGTTACAAAAATAATGTACACATACTCGAACTATGTTTTATATGTTTTACAACCGGTTTTATATTGTGGATCCGCAATCACACTCGACAATTTCGGTGTGATTACGTATTCCCGTTAGGCGAATTGGCATTCTTCGGATAGGTCAGTGCACACAGAGTTTTCAGGCCGAAATCGCGTAAAGAGAATATGTACTTTGTCGATGATTGTTCTATTCTGGTATTATTTCAAAACACGGAAGAACAACTTATAAAAAATAATGACACAAAATGTTTTACATTCAGATTGGATATCATTATGTTTTTCCTTATCTACTTTACCTTTGATTCTTTCCGAAGAATGATAGGCAAACGTTTCCATTTTTATGGTATTTTCTGGTATTATTTCAAAACATAGGTTATGCAACATTGATATGATAATAATACAAAATATTATATAATTGAGCCGCACCATGGGAAAATCAACATAGTGCATTTGCGACCAGCATGTATCCAGACCAGCCTGCGCATCCGCGCAGTCTGGTCAGGATCGATGCTGTTCGCTTTCAAACCCTATTGCAATTAAAGAAACCGTTAGCGAACAGCATGGATCCTGTCCAGACTGCGCGGATGCTCAGGCTGGTCTAGATCCATGCTGGTCGCAAACGCACTATGTTGTTTTTTTTTCATGGCGCGGCTCATATTCTGATTAAGTATCGTCATTCTGATTCTTTTTGAGGCATGACGGACATAAGTTTCTTTTTATATCGCGGTAATGTTCAGTATCTAATTTCCAACACTCGTTCATTAAATGTTGAACGTTGCCATGGGAAACGTATTTCTGTGTCTTAGATGGCAAAGACTAGGAAAAAATTCTTAAAGGACACTATGTAGCGTTTTTAAAGAAACAGTACGTTAGCAATCAAATTACTATGAGTCTTCAAAAATTATATCGATGCAGTGAATTATAAAGAAACTATCAAAAAGCGATCAAAAAGCGATTGTCTCAAGTTTTCATTCTATTTTCACATTTTTCGCCGGCGCCGGGAAAGGTTAGTCTAAGTCTTTAAAACTTGCAGTGGGTAATTGTTGCTGAATAATATTATAAAACATTTTTGAGAGGGAAAGAGCTTACGTTTAAAGTATGTTTTGTTTTAACGGCGCTATATGTTAGTAATCGTCCCTTGATACTCAAGTCACCACAAGCAATTGATTTTAACTAAAACCTAAGAGAAAACAAAAACACGTTAAAGAATCACCGTGCACATTGAGAACTTTGGAAGATGCTCGCTTTGGCAATCATACTAAATCAAGTTATAAAACAATTTAAAATCATCTGTTACGTCGTGAATGATTTTTCCCCCTTTATTCGCACATAAATCTGCCTAAATTATCTGTCTTTTATTTTGAGCAACAGTCGATGGTGCGGTAACATCATTGTACGGACTTTTTAAAAGTGCTCCAGTTTATTCAACAATGTCCATTTGTTATACACTGTTGTCACCATTATTAAAAGGTGTTTAGATTTAAATGAATAAAATGATATCCTTTCATGTTTTGATGTTTGTAAAATGTATATACTTTCTGTAATTTTTAATGTAGAGGTAAGGTATAAAGTGTTGTGTTCGAACATTTTTTAAACTTCCTGCTTTTTTGTTTGAGGTATCATATAAAATTCCGCAATCAGCGATTTAAAGGTATCCGAAGAATCTCCCCCTTCAGTCTAAGTACACCCTTTGTAATTTTTTTCGATATACTTCACTTTATATTTTATGTCGCTATTACTATAATATTCAAACTGAAATAAAATGCAAAATTTGCAATGTTTTAAGTCTTAAGGTTTAGAATTATGCTTTGAGAAACAAAAATCAAACAACACCAAATCAGAGAAGGAAAAAGTTGTTAACAGCATATTAAACGTGTAATTCTAACCCTTAAAACATCACGTAGCTTGGGGAACAAAATATTTAGAACATACAATCTGAAATTTTGTAAAGTCGTTTCTACCAACTGCCGTACAATTTATATATACGAAACTATTGCCGTAAATTCAAGCCCAAGGAAGCGATTGTTTTAACACGTTTAAAGATCGATAAGCTACTTGCTAGAAACAAGGATATTGATTTTTTTACGGTTGATCCTGATTGGTGGCCAACTGTTTTGACAACCAAGATTATGTCAATTTTTTGACTGACTGCAAGTTTGCCTGTATAGCAAAGATAATAAGAAGTTTGAAATGCGATATTATCTCAATGTCACATTTCTTTAATACGAACCATTGGTCTAATTCTATACAGTGTAGCATCTCTTTGTGATGTATCAATTGTCCGAGTTTACACGGGCTGTAGCATCTGATTGAAGAATCCAAAGTTCAAGTGTATAGTAGTATCCGGTTTATAGAAGTTACAGTATCTTATTAAAGAAACCGTGATCCAAGTTTAGAGGTTGCAACTGTTGTGCACAGTGTTATAATTTATCATGACACTTTTGCACTGTTACGGGTGTCCCCTTCAAGAATATTTGTAAAACCATGTAACATCAGCTTACATTCTCAAATGCAACATATTCATGATATGAGCCGCGCCATGAGAAAACCAACATAGTGGGTTTGCGACCAGCATGGATCCAGACCAGCCTGCGCATCCGCGCAGTCTGGTCAGGATCCATGCTGGTCGCTTTTAAAGCCTATTGGAATTAGAGAAACTGTAAACGAACAGCATGGATCCTGACCAGACTGCGCGGATGCGCAGGCTGGTCTGGATCCATGCTGGTCGCAAACCCATTATGTTGATTTTCTCATGGTACGGCTCATATGATTACCGGTTTTGGTTATAACTCAACAATCTAGCATAGTGACCGTGATTTCTATTTGCTTATTTAAAAAAATACAAAAAGAATAAACTTTTCCTTGAACATTCTAATAATAAACTTATCCATGAGTATTAAAATTCTCATAAAATGTTATGAGTTGACATAAACGATTAGGTACATAGACTTTGTTTTCCGCTTTACCCTAGCAGAAAAGCCTACAAATCATTTCAGTTTGATTAAATTTTGCTGGTGATTATTTTATAATCCCCTGAAAAATATGACCCATGGCTACGTTCAAGAAACTATAAATCGTTTATGATTTCCCTAGTTCTTAAATTTTCTGAAATAAAAGTAGCAGATTTAGGTGATTTAGGAAAATAAAAGCACGTCATTCCTTTTTATGGACATGTAAACGACCATTTAATAGCCAACTTCTTCACTGTAAGGACATTGAGAAAAATAATTCTGTTTTTATGACAACATCATGTGCAAAGCGAACATTTTACTCGAAATTAGGCGGTTTTGCAGATGGTTCAAATTATATAAAAATGCCCTTCTGGTGGATACCTGACAATTTTCGAAGACATTTCATCCTGTTTTATTAAGGTGTTGATATTATCTTAGTAGTTAAATATTAAATTTGCCCGTGAACATAATGTTTCGCTATTATTAAACAATATCTTTACTTTTAAGTGTGTCAATGTTTGACAAATTATCTGCTGTAGCCCACGTATGATTGTTTTAATGCTGGAAGTGTTGAAGAGGCTGTGTTTTTGGGGTCTGTTTAATCTAATTGATAATATCACACAATTACTGGTACAGCTGAATGTGCTAGGATGCATATTGGTAATTACGAACAGTATTATCAGATTCTTATTGACACAAACAAATTCGATGTATTGTCATCCCCCGCTGAATGGGTTTGTGGCGAGGATTGGCAAAGAAATATATACGGCAAAAAGTTAAGGATGTTACTAAGAAGCAAATAATTTCATTAGTCAGGATCAGTTTAAAAGAAAACGAATGTTTAAAGTGCACATAATAAATGTATGTTACGTTGATTCTGACTAATAAAATTATTTTGAATGGAATATGTTTCTGTTATAAGCTTAGCTTTTAATATTATATGGAGTTATTTGAAACGTGAGCTTGAAGTGTAACTAGAAGGAAATATTGTATTCGAGTATTTTGGCACCAAGTGCCGCTGTTTAACATATACAATTGAACTTGAAAGAACAGATGTCCTTAAGAGAGCACAATCAAGTAAGAAATCTGGAAGTGGGTGTAGGCGGGATGGAGAGGTTTGGGAGTGGTTACAACGTTAAATGCTGATAAATATTCATGGAAGGTTTGATTTGATTTTTTTTTTAAAAGAATGAAACAAAAACTATTTTTTTGGTGGGGGTGGGGGATGGGAGCAACCGGGTGAAGGTACAAAACTTTACATGTTGATAATAAATGTTCATGGAAAAAAAATGAAAAAGTTAATGAAATTCTACCAATTGGTTGGTTTGTTATGTACAAATATGTGGATTTTCAAACAATTAAAGGACAATAACTGACTAAAATCCTGACTAAATTGTGTGTGCACTACCACCTTTTCAAGTTCTATATATGTCACAAGTTATAAAACAGAAATTGCCATATTTATAATACCCTATATAGTTAGAAACTTCTAAGGGCCATAACTTTGTGTTACTGGGTAATCTGAAATGAAACATGACGTGCCCATCTATCACCTTGTGTGCAAGATATAATTATGTACACCAAGTTAGATAAGAACGGACGGAGACGGACGTCTACATATTTATATCCCTTGTGGAACTTTAAGGGTTCTCAATAATTTGTTCTTGGCAGTAATCTGATGAAAATACGGCCGCATAACCTATGAATGTGAAATAGCAAAAGTTAGTTTAAACATTTCCCAACCCACTAGTATGTCAGATCGGACGGACGGAGGACGGACGGACAACGCTAAACCTATATCCCTTCGGTGGGGGATAATAAGGAAGGAACTTGTACAAATTAATTATTAGTACATGCGTGAGCATGTAATATCTCTCTGATAATGAGTAATTCGGGTAAGAAATGAAAGTTTCAATATACCAAAATTGTAAGGAAAGCATTTGAACTTTTGTTGATACGAAAGGACTCCTACAAATGACACATACTAAGACAATAAACTTTTCATTTTTCCAAAGTTCTAAAGTCATCTGAAGCATCTTCCATAGGCTTCAGAAGGATATATTCACTAATGTTCTGAAGGTATCGTTCACGTTGTCTCACGTTTTTAAACTTATTTCCTCCTTTTCTCTGATAGTACTCGGAATTCCTGTTGTTTTTACTTATTATCATTTCAGTTTTCGTCACATTTACAATCTTTTCACGTATTTTATGTTTTATGTGTGAAATATCAGCTAGAAAGTCAAAAGTTTATGTTACCTCTCTTGGCGTCTGTGATATATAAATGTTAAGAAAAGGTTCTTAAATGTTACTATACAGAGATATTGTTGCTCTCCACGGGAATCCAGGAGAAATTGACACTAGAGTTTGTTCTACGAACGAAGTAAAACTTTCGATGAAGTCTTAGACGTCGTAAATACCAAACAACGCCAAAAGGATTTCTAAGAAACTGACATTTGGAAGTGCTTGAATATTTCAAATTCTTTTGATGGATACGTGAATTAGATATTATATTTTCATAATGTGCCATATTTCATGATATTATATCATGGATTCAGGTCAACGCCAACCACAGAAGGTGAAATTATCGTAGGTTTTGGTAGCACATCAGCCTGACAATTACATTTTTATCAATATACCAATGGATAAGGATACAAAAAATCCAATCATCTGACCCATTTTGCTTTTAGTTATTCAATTTTGGTATTACAAAGAACTAATGAACATATATCTATTAGTTCTTCGGTTAATGTTATATTAACGTAAATTGCTGGTAACTACATCACAATTTCATATACATAACAAATTCTCGTATTACAAATCAGATCAGTGTAATGGACTTTATATCAATATACTATGTTTACCAATTTGACGTCTGATTCTTACAGTGTTCTATCTCCATTTTTACAATGAGATTTAAAACCATTTTGTTTAGCTTTGCGACTTCTACGTTGCCTAGCAGGCAAACAATTTGTGATATCATTAGGAAATATTCACGTAATGCCTTGCTCTATATATCTTCTGATTGAGTATTTCTATAAGAATAAAACTGCTTTACATCGAGAATTGCTATCAACACATTTCAAGGGAAGCGGTTTTGTCATTATATATTTCGATACAGCAGTTAGCCTCTAATAAATTGTTGTCATGTTTTCTCAGATCAGCTAGCGAATCTGCAGGAAAATGAACGTAAAAGCTTATAAGCACGTTCTATTATTTAGAATATACAAAACCACTGGAATAAACACCTTTTCATCATTTCCGCCCAGAAATGTTGAAAATATAGAGCATCATTCAGGCGACGAATTTTGAAATACATATATTTCTTCAATATACATCCGATCTTGCATCAGTAACCGTTCTATCGTGTCATGGTATAAAATTGTTCAATCTGACTAAAGTACATCTCCTATTACGCTACGCATAGGATCTGAAAACGACCTATTCATTGCCTCGTTCTGACGACCCTTTCACTAGCCAATCAGAGCCTAGCTTACAACATCTTGCAAATCTACCTGTAGCATTGACTTTTGATATTTACAATTCTTATATCGTATGTATCAGATAGCCGGTTAGCTCAGTCGGTAGGCCACTTGCTTTGTAAGCGAAGGGTCCCGGGTTCGAGTCCTAGAATAACTGCATATTTTTCTTACTCTTTGACAATCGAACAAGTCGTCTGATTGGATAACATAAAAATAGCAATAATGGAAATCCAAAATATACAGAAGACGAATGTGAATGGGTCGTTCTCAGATCTTCGTTTAGAAGATCAAGTACTTCAGTCAGATTGAAAATTGTTGATCCCGAATTTACATAGATAATGCAGGTCCTATTTTTGAAACAAAGCGTTTTGTTATCAAGTGGTTTATCTGACAATTGCAAGTAGTTTTGCCAAGCACTCGTGTCAAGCAAACTTGGTTGTTCGTCGTTCATGCGGTTCCATTATTTTAACAAAAATGGATCGGTTGGAAAAAACGGCCGTGACAAACAAACTGTATACAAATGAAGTACTCGTTTTGTGATAGGTTTCCAAAAGAGGAATCCACTGTTGCGCCCAAGTACTACTGGAAGCACAACATACATAAACTTCTATTAGTGTCCTAGTGAATTTGGTTAATTTCGGGGGTATCTGATTGTCAACACTTATTACGTGTTGAGCGCTCCTAGGGGAGTCATATTTATGTCCTTAAGACGACAAATTCTTGGAAAGCATTTGTTCAAACTTAACATTTACCGTTGCTTTAACTCTTACGCTGCATATTTAAGAAATAATAAATCTGTTCCTATATTTTATCAATTAATAAAATATGGGCAGGAGTTTGGATGCGTAATAATTAAATCACGAGTGCGTAGCACGAGTGATTTAATTATTCGCATCCAAACGACTGCCCATGTTTTATTAATTGATAAAATTATTGGAACATATTTATTATTTCGATTCTAACAACGCAAATAATTCGCATTTTACGGTACTACATTTTCAGCGTAATACGTCATTCGGGTCATATGCTGTTACAATTTACCCCCTATGGTTAGAAAGTGTTACATAGCCAGTGGAACGTATAGATATTTGTTTCTTTTTTATTAGAACTTTGAGAAGTATTCATAAATTAGTAATGTAACAGCTCGCAAACTAATTATGAACAGAATCATCAAATTAGGCGAGTTGTCCCTGTGTTACGAGTGACGAGCTTAACTTTTATATGACGTCACATCATTATGACGTCATACTTTATGTCATACATTTATGACGTCACCGCTGAATCATAATTGAGCTAATTGAATTCGCTCGTAGAGATGAGAACGTGTTTTACGGACCTACACATAAGTCAGTATGACTTTTTATTATATTTATGTTTTTAAAATGCTGTTTTCAACCGTTTGGCCCTGAAATAATTCGTATGTAATGGAACTGAAGTAGAATCTGTTATGTTACAATCATAGGGGGGTGAATTGTAACAGCCAACCATATTTTATCGTAGATTCATGTATAGGCGATTTCGCTATATGTTTATATAGCAATAGCTGCGGATTGTGTTAGAATTTGTATGTATGCACGCACGTCGTGAAATGCTGTAAAGAAGACTTCAAGTTGAAGACATTTTCTGACGTAATTAAGATATTTACATCTGTTTATTATTATTATAATTATTTATTTGTTTTTGTCTAAAATGTGAGAAAATCTTCATAAGGAATTTAGAGGCAAAGGATAGCATATTATACAAGACCAGCAGCATTTGAGAAATATTTCGGCTATGGATGTATTGGGATGAACGAAGTTGCAAGTTACGTTTTCATACATTGTCAACGTAATTCAGAACGGAAATGTCATTTAGGGGCCTCCGTGGCCGAGTGGTTAAGGTCGCTGACTTCAAATCACTTGCCCCTCCTCGATGTTGGTTCGAGTCTCACTCGGGGCGTAGAATTCTTCATGTGAGGAAGCCATCCAGCTGGCTTACGGAAGGTCGGTGGTTCTACCCAGGTGCCCACCCATGATGAAATAATGCATGGAGGGCCATCTGGGGTCTTCCTCCACCATCAAAGCTTGAAAGTCGCCATACGACCTATAATTGTGACGGTGCGACGTTAAACCCAACAAAACAAACAAAGAAACTGTCATTATAATCATTCATTTACATTCACCTCTTTCACCAAAATAGCTGACTGGAAATCTTTCCTGCAGTTAACGCTAGGATGATTCCATATGACCAAACACTAAATTTAATTTAATTTACGATATTGATAAATTTATGACAAAACTTGAACTTCAGGAAAAGATATAATGTATATAAAATACAAATAATTATTTGAAAATATGTGTTATTTTCTTTGCTGACATTTTTTCTATATATTAACAAGACACTAATACACACGCTTCTAATAGTATACAGTCACACCTTCTTGAAAGGCCACGTGTATTAAGAGGCCACTTGCATTAAGAGACCACTTTTCTAGTTCCATTTTGTGTTGTTAAAGAACAAACTATGTTGTATTAAGGGACCATTTGTGTTTAGAGTCAACAGCTCTTCCCTTAATTGATCTCTTAATACAAGTTGTATTGTAAATGATGACAACAATCACTACAACATCCAGTTTAGATTCTGTTTAATGGCACCGTTCAAAGTATCTAAGAATAGTGTTTTCCCGAAGGAAACTCCGATCCACAGTCTGAAGATCTAACAGTACTTAAGGAAACAGTGCGAGAGTGATCATATTTAATTGCGTAATGGCAGACAAGTTATTTGAGTACTCTGGTTTCACTTAGGGTGCCCACAGAGGTCTAAGTTAAATCTAGCTGTTGTTTAAGTTTCATTGTGGGTGTATTTTTGACATTTTGGTAGAAACAAGGCAGAGAAGATTGTATCTGCCAAAGTAATAACATTTATAAGATCCTTTGGAAACACAGAATGCAACCAAGCAAAATATTAGCAGGCTCGGTTTGAGCAGAGTCTGTTCATGAGAGTTTATGGAAAGTGTAACACCCCTCACGCCCCCTAGCACCGGCTTAAGCGGAACTCTATTACAATGATATTGACTCTATGATCCCAAAGGACCAGAAATTGTATCAACACTGAATCCAAGTAGGGGGAGACATTTTTACAGCCGCCACACAGCACTTAAAGATTGCTGTTGTCATAGTTAATAAAATCCATAAGAAGATCCTTTGGAAGCACAGAATGCAACCACTCAATATAAGCATGAGCAATAATACTAGATCACAACGATGTGATTTTGCAGTAAGCAAATGTTACAGGTAAAAGTGTCTCTTAGCAGGCACATGACCTCTACTTTTCTCTATATTTTATGTCCGTTTTAGGATAATATCTTCAAATGAAGTACGGATTTTTACTCTGCAATGGAGCAGTTCTATGAAAATTGTCCATTTTATATAGAGTACATAGGGAATATCATTTAGGTCCTTGTGATCTTTAGTGAGGGTATGGATGTAATGCGTATCGAATGAAATCGTTATTGACATACAATCAACATAAAACAAGGATTTGGGATAAAAAAAAATGTAGAGCAACCGGAAAAAAACGAACCCAAAGTAATAGCAATACGAAAAATGTATTGCGATCATATATTTTACAAATTAAGAAGCGTGTCACTCCTCTCAAGAATATTCTTTAAATAAATATCGGAAAAATTAGACATAAAGTTCAGCCAAAACATTCCATCAAGTTTCAATAAATTTGCATTACTTCGTATTCGCTGGTCATAATATACACTACACAATAATATTGAAACATCCTTGCATTAAGTATAAATTGTTTCAAATATACATTGTATAATATGAAATACTAGTATTTTGATACGGAAGATCTTTTTAATAAAATCTTATACTGCGCATGTGCTAACTGATCAGCGTTTAAAAAGTAATGATTGAAGCTTTAATTTACTCATACATTTATTGATAATAATCTAAATTATATCGAATTAGAACTTTCATTTATAATCGCACACTCATGTATCTCTCATCATGTGTGCACATTTATATATTGAGTTTTATTATAATCATAGCCTAATAAACGGTATAATAAGGTTGAATTCAACTTTAGATTATGTAACGAATCATACAAACTAAGAACTATGGCTATGTAGATAATCCATAAATTGTTCAACATTTCCCAAACTAAGAGAATTGCTATTGAGATGATTTGAGAAGAAATCTGTACATCTGTAGTTGCAATTTCTCCTATTATGGATTTACAACCATCTATTTAAGCGTAAGAACATTTCTTAATACGGCGCCCTGTAATCAAAAGGCATTTATCTAAAAATAAGATGAACTTAGCAGGTGGTTCTTATATTTCAAAGGGCCCTTCCAGTGGATACCTGACAATTATCCGAGTCATGTTCTCCTGTTTTAAGAAAATGTTGACAATTTTAGAGACTTGAATGTCAAGTTTGCCTGTGGCTGTAATGTTGCTTAATTTAGATATTTTCTTATTACTTTTTAGGTGTGTTTCAGTTGGCTTAATTGTCTCAATGTATACATAAATTGAACCCACGTATGATATATTGGATGTAACTAATGTGTTTGGAAATGTGGTGTACATAGGTCTTTTTACACAAATTTGTCAGATAGATCTAGAGTTATCGTTTGGCTCTATTATCTTTTTTGCGTTCATTTCATTTAAACAAATAGAGGCACCGTTAAGTAACATACTCTAACGTACACTTTTAGAAAATCAAATGATGAAACTTGTACAAGATTCAATGTCTACAACATATGAACTAGACGTAGAATATTTACAGTATTTCATACCAGTAATACCCTAAATTGTAAACAGGTCATAATTATTTTGTTTTTCTAAAAGATTGGAAAATTACTGTGAAGCTACCGCTGAAGAAGAAAGGTCTCCTTATAGAACTTCGTAACTGATATGTCCTTGTGGCAAAGATTTTTAAGAAGTCAGTCCTAAAACAAATTACTGACCATATTGAAGCAATTAGTCTTCTGCCATCTTACCAAAAGGATTAACGAAAAAAGTGTAGAAACAGCAATGATTAAAATGTATGATGACCTTTTGGGTGCTATAGAACAGCCAAGTCACAAGTGATGTTATGATTGATCTGAGTGCATAAAAACCTTCAAGTTGACATTGGTATTAGAGTATTAGAGATACATCGTTAAAGAGGATAGATTCTTACTTGACAAATAGGACAATACAATTAGTTGTCGGTCTAAAAGAGTTAATATGGAATCCCACAAGGATCTTGCGCTGTCTTGCAAGTTTTACTATATATTTATTATATTGTTTTATTGAACAAAATTGTACAGAGTTATTATACTAAAATTTATGGATAATTTATGCAGATGACAAGTTTGTTTCAAAATTCAATCTGAAAATTCATAGGATAAGTCGAATCTCTCCCCTCTCCCCCACCGCCCCTACCCCACCCCCGTCCCCCAACGCTCCACAGGAGCTTCAGGAATGTCTTACAGTTCGGAATTTCAGTACCAGCAGCTATAACTTTCATGTCCATCAATAGAACATAGTTGATAATTATGGCAGATATACAAGCCTTTCTTGTGATCCGTCAACAGCTAATGATGACATGTCATCCATTCTTTCGTCAACGTTTCAACTTCTTTAACAGATTTTCGCGACTTTTTATCAATATGTGTCCATCTCTTTTACGTAAACTCTTCAGTAATACATCAATATTTCGCGTATATCTCATATATCTATACTCGCAGACCACGTAATTACTCTCAATCAAGTCTGGAGAGAGTACACTACATATTCATAATATATTGCGTAAATGTACGTGAGCATTCAGTATTTCTCTAGACTCCTAAATATATAATATGCATATGTTATTTTTCCTTCGATTAATTAGTTACGGAAAAATGATAAGAAACTATCATGGAAATCGAAAATATGTTTGAAAGCGCCAATAGGATAATCTGCGCACTTCACTTATTTCCATCAAAGCCTTGTTGAGCTTGCCACAGGATACTTTGTTCTGGTGTTCAGGGAAATGTGGCTGTAGAAAAGTTTAAGACGGTATACAAAATGTAAGACTTTATGCCATTTGAGCCGTGCCATGAGAAAACCAACATAGTGGGTTTGCGACCAGCATGGATCCAGACCAGCCTGCGCATCCGCGCAGTCTGGTCAGGATCCATGCTGTTCGCTTTCAAAACCTATATAGTAATTCGAGAAACCGTTAGCGAACAGCAAGGATCCTGACCAGACTGCGCGGATGCGCAGGCTGGTCTGGATCCATGCTGGTCGCAAAGCCACTATGTTGGTTTTCTCATGGCACGGCTCATTTGATATTTTTCTGTTTAATCAAAGGTAACGGCCAATTTTCGTTAATTTGATGATAGCAATGTTCTATAAACATTATAATCATAATAATGCATTCAGTAAATTTACGTGTTTGTCTTTATTTGGTATGTCATACTTCCTTAAAAAAAAACTGACATGAGATCTGATTTAATCTTTGCTGGCACGCATTTTGCACATTTAACTAGTCCATTGCTTGAGAAGAACAGGTCAGTACCAAAAACATTGGCTAATTTAACAACTGCACTGCCTACCGTTACATAACTGAAAAAAATGATAAAACGGCGCCAACAACCCCACCCATAAAAAAACACAAACATTCTTCAATGAAACTGGTTTGAATGTGATGTGAATAAACTTTTAATATTTTTTTTCTGCAGCATTTTCATTCTAAGTTTGTGCAACTAAAGTAATTAGGAGCAATTGCCAGTTTCGCTAGCCTTCCTTTAAATCATCTAGCATCACTGTAACATAGCCCTTAAGGGAAAATGTTAAAAGGGAAAAGGTAAATACATCAAAGAACAATAAACATGTTAATTTCTTAAAATTCATCAAAATTAAAATATTAAGAAAATTAACAATGCGGTGTATCAACGAGCGATTAATGGTCCATAATGCTTTAAATTTTATGTCTTAAAAACAGATGAAACATCTTTCCAAATAGATGTTATGTGTGAAAATTACATGTTTTAACTTGCATATATCAATGTGAAAATGTGAAATAGTTTTTTTTTTATTAAAAATAAAAAGTGACACTAGGTGTGGCAGGTTTATTATAAGTAAAGAATATAAATGCATTTTAATACATGATATTATATTTTAGAAAAAGAAACAATGTTTATGAGTTTTAAAATAAATAGAAAATTGTCACTTGATACGAAAAATGTCATGTTGTGATCATGTAAATGATTGCCCTGTTATCTTTTGCATAATATTTCCGATGTAAAACTTGATGAATATAGAAACTGAAGTTATTACGTTTATTTCAGAGAGTTATTGAAAAATTACAGGGAAATATAAAATAATCATCTGAAATTTACGCTGTGAAAAATATTAGATATGTTTCTCTACTGAGAAATAGATAGAATGTCATTAAAACATGAGACAGAAAGAAAACTTTTTCTTTCACATGTAAGATTAAAATATCTTTTACTCGTGAACACCGTATCATGTACAATTGAAACTTGGTATTTCGAATTGCAATGGATCGAGCATTTTATTTTAAGATAACCGAAATTCGACTTAAATGATACTGTAAAATCATTTAATTTCGTGGGCATGAAATTTTGTGGTTTTGGTCAAAACGGCAATTTCGTGGGGATATGAATTCGTGGATTTCAACTTTTCAAGATAAAATTAATGGGCATTTTACCTGTCCGTTGGGATTAAATTTCGTTGATTGACTCAGCCACGAAATCCACGAAAGTTAGTCCCCCATGAATATTAATGATTCCACAGTATTTCATACACGTGTTTTCGGGACGGAAAATGTCTTCGAGAAAGCCGGTATTTTGAGATAAGCGAGTTGGATATGTCCTGTTTCAACTGTAATTAACCCTTAGCCTGCTAAATTTCTAGAGTGGATTGGTCCATCATTCAATTTGGGCAATACAATTTATTATTCCAAGATGTGCAGGCTGATCTTGGTCTACACTGGTCGCAAAGGCAGAGCCAGTTACCGCCAGCAGGCTAAAGGTTAATATCGTGGCTATACCACACGTGAGAATGCTGTATCTGGTATTCATTTGGTGAAAGGTATTTCGATCTCAGTCTGGAACAAACACATACCTATATCCTTTCACCTAATCAGATCCATTCTAAAGAAAAACTACTTCTTACCTTTGATAAAAACTGTATTTAATGCATCTTAATTTTCAGAGCTGTTACATATTACCAAACATTTACTTAAGGATGTAGGAGCGAATTTTTTCTAACGTTAAGAATTTTTTCATACTCCTTGAGCTTGAAGAACATTTGTTTCCAAGACAAACAAGAGAAGAAAAAACATGGGTCACCGAACTCGTTTTAATTTTATAGGGCAATATCTTCATCCACTGCTTAAGCATTTCTGAAATTTTGTAAAATTAGAAAAATGGTGGTACTTTATAAAACATATAATATCCCACTTAATGTTATAGGGATTTCAGGTGTTACAGGTTAATATGAATACAAGGTGATGCCAGTATTATATAAGCATAAATGTCACTAACAATTCTCTTTCATTTTTACATATTGACATAATTACCCCACCCATTTTATTGTCAATGGAAAAAACGTATTAAGATCCACAAAAAAAATTCTGACGTTAAGATTTTCAAAATATTTTGCAGCTTTAATGACCCACAAAAATGCTTTAAAATGGAATGAAGAAAATTTGGGGTCAACGTGCATCTAAGAGATTTATTAAGAAAAAACTTAAAAATTGGTGAATATTGATATTTTTTGTTCTTTGTGTTTTAATATCTGTTTTCTAGATAATATAATGTGCTATCTTGAAAGCTTTTATTTCAATGATAGCTTATTATTATATGTATCAGTCAGGAAAATTTCAAAACGAAACCTAATCTACTTTAATAGATATTTGACATTACCTACCCCTACCCCATTGTAAATCTTTCGTCAATTTTAGGCAAATTCCAGTCAAAAATAAGGCTGATTTTTTTCCGCAAAACGTAGAATCTATTTGGTAAAATGGTACATTATTAGCCATATTTTAATTATCTATCATTATTTTTGGGCAAAACTTTTGTTAGAAGGTTATAATGCAGTAATTCGGTCGAAAATGTGCTTCCGTGGTGTAGTCGAAAGAAGTTCCTAATAAATAGATCCTAATTTTTCCATTTTTCGCGCATTTGCGCGTAAATCGGGGGCCAAATGGGCATTATTTCACTCGTGGAATGAATTTTACATAAAATAGGACAGGTTTCATGCTAATACTCGCATGTTTTCGAGTTGTTTACTTGAAAACGAAAGTAGGGTGTTTATTCTGCGGACCGCTTTCTGAAATGCGGCAATATGAGGGTACCTGACTTCAGTTGACTTGCATTTCACTGCATACTATTCAACACCCCTTTTTATTTTCGTTTTCTTGAAGCAAATGTATGGATATCTTGTGGAAAATAGGTCTACGACGGAGTGAAAGTCTAGAAACTGTAACAAAATTGGTCTGAAGTACCTGAATTTTATATGAAACAAAGAACAATTTCTTTTATTGGTATATAACCTAGAAAGCAATATTCGGAGAAACATTTTTCAAAATGGCGGATATTCTGAAAAAAAAGCGCTCGTACATCCTTAAAGATAAACCCAAAGTGTATAATACTATTATTTGGTTCATCAAGCTGGCTTTGTTTTTTTAAAGAAACGTAGACGTCATAAATGATAGGGAAAATCTGCTGTACGCAAATTAAGTAATCTGACATGTTTCCTTTCAAAACAGCTATGCATTGTTGCACTCTGATGTTTCTTGAAGTACAATGGCAATAAAATCCTATTAGTGTCTTGATTTATTTGGCTAATTCTGGGAGTTTAATCGTCTATGCTGGCTTATAGCGTGTTGAGCGTTCCCGTGAGAGACATGTTTCTGTTTCTAAGACGACAAAAATCTTAGGAAACAATTGTTAAAGGCTGTCATTTATGGCTGTCTCAAATCTTACATTGCATTTTATGTCTGCGCGGCAAGTGCTGTTTTACGGCGGCAGCGGACAGAAAATATAGCAAGTCGGCAATTTTATCTCATGCAGATAACACCTTACAATCTGTATTTGCACATTTTATGACTTCAGTCTCTTCTGTAGATAGTCTTTCTTGAAGAGCAACAGTGACTAATTGAGCGAAATTTAGCAAGGTATCTCTGTGGTTTACAAGCAATGTTATTTACGAGAATCCTTGCGTTTTAAGGCAGCTTTCGAACACTTACTAGTAGTAGACGGTTTATTTCCGCGCCACAGAAAAGACACTGCCCTTATAATGTTGGCTTGCTATATGTGTGAAACAATAGCAATAATTGCGTTCCAAGCACACATCGATCCCGAAATGAAACTTTAAAGCAGAATATATATGGGGGTGCGGATGACATTTTCGAAAATCAAAAGAATAGGTAAAACAAACACACAGTTCTGATAAAACAAACAAACATATAGGGAACACATTGGGGCATTGCCTTGTCGTCTTCAGTGACAGTAATACCACTGGAGAATTACAAATTACAGGACAGTGTAAATAGAACTTATCTCCGCTAAGTCTAGATGTCCTGGGAGTTCTAGAGCAATTCATAAACAAATAAATGCAATATTTCATTTTTTACATGATGGTCAAGATGGGAACATACTCTATCAAAATAGCTTTTTTCCGATGAATTTAAAACTAATCAAGATATCTGGAAAATATAACGTTCTTATTACCGCTCTCTGATTATTATTTTTTTCAGAATGATGTATATTATATGCCTAAATGGTATTGTGTAACATCCAAAGAGAAAAAAAACTTTATATGGAAAATTTTGCTGAAGCAGTAATTGAGATTTTATAGAGTGTATATGAATAAGATATGAAAGAAGAAAAGAAGAATTAGTGATGTCTTCTGAATATTGCACTTGAGACAGAAGAAAACATTCATACACCATTTACTTATGTAAAATCTACTTAATCGCATGTATTTACACGTAGCGCTCAACATCTCTTCATGTACGGTAAGTGATACGGTACAGAGAACGCCGTGACGTATTATGACGTTACTATACGTCAAACGTCACAAAGGATAATGACGCTTAGCGTCGCGTTGTTTCTATAGAAGGGGCGTCGACATATATGAAGGGGAAGCTACCAAACCGTACTGTATCAGTCAACTTAACAACAAAAATGTGAAGAAATAATGAATGAATCGTCAGAAACAGGTAAAAAATATAAAGTTAATTGTTTAAAGCGACTGTCTCACAGATCCGTGATTGACCGAAAACATTTGTTTTGTTGTTTTTTGTTTTGTTTTTTGTTACTGCGAACTTAGGCACACGGGTATTCGCATATAGGATACTGAACTATAACAGCTGAGTATATGTGGTACATCCGGTTTGAAAAATGTCAAATATGTGAAATATGGTTTAAACCATTTTGTACGGCTAGCTTACATTATATTTTATCGGACGGAAGATCGTTACATATTTATGTGCGCTGTATTGCTTAATAACTTTCCATTGAAATGAAAGGACTGTGTCCACAGTGAATAAAAAGCCTAGATGTATTTCTTGTTTATTATGATACACTAAAACAATATTTTCTTTTACGGTAACTTCAAAACATCTTCTTTCACTTGTGAGCACCGTGCAGGTCTTACATTTGGTCGAAATTGTTCCCTTAAAAAATCATTATGAAAATTGATTATTATTATCGGCATTAACAATAAGTTACGTTTACCGTTAATTCAATTATATATATACGACATTTAAGCACTCTCGCTAAGATTTTGTCAATAATTATCGTCTTAATTATCGCATGATTTTCTTAATTCTCGCATCGGGCTTAAATAATGATACACAGTTGCGTGTCGAGTGTTATATTAGCATCGCAAGATTTAAAGACCCACCTAGTGACCTACTTTTTTCACCCACAAAAACTTCATGAAAATCATTCTTATAATCAATCAGTCAGTCAATCAATCAATCAATCAATCAATTAATAAATCAATTTATTTTATTATATTGTAACGTAAACAGATACTGTTTCTTGTTACATACAGACAAACATATAAACATAATGATAGTGACAAGTTTACAGAAATATAAACATAAATATCGTAAACCTTAACAAATAAGCTGAAGCTAACATTACACGTGAGGTTGAAACTCAAAAATATCTAATTATATACCGGTGTAAGTAATACAGGTAATATACAGCTATACTACAAGTTTTCAGGTGGACATTTAGGCCCTTCCTGAATAAATGTGTTTTTCAGCATATTTTCAAAAATATAGATGAATAACTATCTTACACTGTAGAAACAAAATGTGACTAAATTTAACTAAATACACCGATTTTTGTACATATTGCTACATTAATTCAATAAAACACACATTGTCTTGACCTAATGTATGTCACTGTCAATTTGTAACTAAATACTTGTATATGTATCTCTTTTTTTCTTCATGCAAATCATGCATAATTACCATCATGGAAATACAAAAGAAATACAGTTACTCACGCTGAAGCTGTGAGTAAATTAATTATTCTCTAATCTCTATTAACACTGAACTGAACCAATAAAACTGAATCAACTACTAGTACTACAGAATACAAAGACAGAATTTAGGAATAAGGCTTGTATTTGGCAGCAAATATCGAGCTAACAAAGAGAGTTAAATAAGAAAGCTCGAATATAGATACTCCTGAAGAAATTTGTTCTATCATAAAAGAATCCATTGATTTAAACGTAACGGAATGAAAACCTTTAATAAAAGAAAAAATATTGAAAATGATACTCATAATGTTGGTATAATCATCTACAGATTTTATGAAGTGACCGTCGTCTTCATCGCTCATACCAAACCATTGTGTCTTGATGTGACAATTCCACAACTAGTATGGTCACAAACTAAAATTCAATTAAATGCATATATACTTTAATTTTTCTTAAATAGGTAAAACAAAAACAATCTGAATAGCTATATTCAAAGAAAAGCCAACGATTTTAACTGTCAAATGTAAAGATTGTTTGTATCGAGCCTGTTTTGACAAATAACATATCAGGCAGATAGCTTATCTAACATACGACTAAAATTAGGACCGTATCGTCCGTAATTAATTTGTAAATTGGCATGATCTGGTTCGAACCCGTTATCCTCGATACGTAAGACGTTAAAGCAATTAAAAGTCATGGACTCTAAGTGCTCAACGGCAGGAAGAATCTGAATGTATGAACATTTAGCTAGTATCTTTTACTATCGACAATTTTATACAAAATAAAATTCAAATCACTAACAAAATGGCAGACTAATAAGAAAATCAAAATATAAATATACTTATAAATAAAACGATCCTATGCTTAAAACATCCACAACATTCACTAGTGGTCGGCCCCTGCTGCCAGTTGCCATATAGCTCATAGGAATCACATATACTGACTTTCCGTCCCACTCGTGTACTCTGACATTTGGCCTCCTCACATTGACATTACGTCGTTTCTTGCAGACTACACACAGTGACATTCCGTCACTTCTTGCAGATTACTCACAGTGACATTCCATCACTTCATGCAGATTACTCATAGTGACATTCCGTCACTTTATGCAGATTACTCACAGTGACATTCCGTCACTTATGCAGATTACTCAGTGACATTCCGTCACTTCTTGCAGATTACTCACAGTGACATTCCATCACTTCTTGCAGATTACTGACCACTTCTTGCGGATTACTCACAGTGACATTCTGTCACTTTGCGGAGATTACTCACAGTGACATTCCGTCACCTCAAGCAGAATTCATGCACTGACATTCCGTCAACACCTAACAATTAACCTACTAAAATTACACAAATAGATATTTCGTTTCAACTTCAAATTTGATACATAATACACGAATTGTAATGCTCAACTGTGATTTATTTTCATAATGTCTCTATACGAACACCTATGTGAAACAAACATGAAACAATAATGAATTACATGTATTACTATTCACACGTTCATTTACATAAATCTTATAATGTTTGTATTAGTCTATATATATTCAATCAAATACCGAGATTTAAAGACACTGACAAACGGTCTTTTAAACTGTCCTTTACATACCCATCCCTTGCCGCGGAGGATTTCCACCTGCCATGTCTCTGCCATAACCGCTCAGAGGTATTGTTATTAGCTGAAGTACTTGCACCTCCAGAACGGAAACTATGAAGGCTGTAACGAGAAGCATCTAAACCCAACGAACTCATCATATTTTTGAAACTATCACGAACACTGGAATAGGATAAAGGTTTGTCGCAATTTGGTCTTAGAACGTAAGTGTTTTTAACCTTAGAAAACTGTAACGGTCTAAATATAAATTCATCAGAAGTTGGATTAATGCCAGCTTGTAACAAATACCTCTCGAGAAGAGCGACAGGGCAAGAGAAGTTTCCAGTCCTAGAAATAATGACAGTGTTTCCTTCTCTTAACACATCAGTCTTTGAATGTTCAACATGTATTTCACAATGAGTATTGAAAATTTTTATGTCTGATCTTTTTATGTGTAACGATTCATTTATACGAAAGAAACCAGCAAATGATAAAACAAATAAACAAATAAGTCTTAAATTTCCCAAAGAACTGTCCTCAGCAGCATAGTGTTGCACTAATTTTATAAGTATATCTGAAGTAACCGGTTCCTTCTTGTTAACGGGTTTAGCTATCATTCTAATACAACCATTGAGACATAATTTCAACCATTCATCTGAACACGGATTTGGTGAAAAAGAAACATTGTGTGTCCAGTTAATGGCATAAAAAATCATATTTAATTTAGACTTGCTAGACGAATGACAGTTATCGTCCTGTAAAACGGAAACTAAATAAAGTGCTACCGTAACTGGCGTAGCGGGTAGAGCGGTTAACTGGACAATGGTACACCATTCTCTAAACTTCTTGAAAGCTTGAAAATAGCTACGTGTGGTAGATGGTTCTTTTCCCCTCATGCACACTTGTTGCACTGCTGAGAACAGATCTGTATTGAAATGACTGGCTTGAATTTTGACATCGTTCCATCTGTTTGTTTCAAACAAATATGTAAAACCATGAGAAAAAAAATATAATATACATGTATTATATTATGTAACGAAACTAAGATTTTACGATACATCAGAGCAGTCTAACCTCACTACAAAACTTTGCTGGTGAATTTTTCTGAACCGAAAATAGTGTCTTTGTTACGACCTTGCATATAAATATTACTTGGGTCATTAAACAATAGCATGTCGGAAATATATGGCTTAAAGACCGAATGCTCACTAACTATCAAAGGAAAAAAGGGACTAGATGGCCAATAAAGTGCTACTAGAGTACCTTTCGCTTTACAAAATAACAAAAAATTGAGCGCTTTGGGCATTAAATACACCGGCGGTACTAACCAATTGTTAACCTTGGACCAGCTGACCGAGAAAGCATCTACAGCCTCGGAATCAGGGGTCCAGAATAATGAATTATAACGAGGCAACTTAGTATTGTATTCATTGGCAAAGCGATCAACTTAATGAGGCCCGAACATATTGTCTATGAAATGGAAAAAATCTGGTGTTACAACGTAATCATCGTAATCTAATAATCTGCTGAGCTCATCAGCTGTAATATTCTTATCTCTACTAATCCAGGTTGGTTCCAAGGAAATACCATTGCTGGCACATACGTTAAAAACTTCTAAAGCCATATTCTGCAGATTGACATTCATGCTACCTTTATTAATAATATGAACACAATTTTTGTTATCAGTGTTCCAAACGACTCTTTTTCCTCGTAACTGATTTTTAAATGAACATAGCGAAAACTTTATTGCTAAAAGTTCTCTGAAAGTAGAACTTTGATTTTTCTCGAAATCTGACCAAACCTTGTGTGCAATATCACCACAACACTCGATATACCCAGCACCTGCCACTGCCGAAGCATCTGAGTAAACTATCTCTGCAGGATGATAATCCTGAAAAAGCACTTTGTGAAAAGAGGAATCGAATACAGTTTTCCAAAATTTTAAGCAATTCCACAGACGTGTAATATCTATATTTTTGTCCCAACTAACTCTTGTCTCTATGAAACCATAAAACGGTTTTGTTTGCAACAAACAAACATTACCTAGGACGGGTGCCATGGATATGATTTTACCAGATAGCTGGGCAAGTTTCCTGGCAGACGAAAAGGGGAAGTAATCTAATACTTTCTGTAGGCATTCTCTTGTGCTTACTATTCTCCTAGTAGGGATACGCAGACATCCATTCTTAAGATCCCAAACATAGCCTAACCATTCTAAACACTGAACTGGCAGAAAAATAGACTTTTCTAAATTTACCAAAAAAACCCGCCTTTTTGAAAGTGTCGAAAACAAAGTCGGCATCTGACTTAGCCAGTTCGTAGGTGGCATTTATACCCCAACCATCGTCCAGAAACAAGACTATCCTAATACCAAATGAACGCCAGTACTTAACAAGGGGACGTAACCCTTTTGTGAAAATGAAAGGGGCAGATGATAATCCGAATGGTAGCACAGAGAAAAGAAAATACTTAATTTTGCCTTCCATTTGCCATGAAAAACCAAGATATGTATGATGTATTGGTTTTATGGAAAAATGATGGTAACCTGAACTGAGGTCGAATTTGAACATGAAACCATTAGGGACCAGAAATTCCTTGGCTACTTTGAAATCTTCGAATTTCACTTTCTGTTTTTTGACATATGTGTTCAAAACGCTCAAATCTAAAATCAAACGTTTTTTGCCGACGCTATTAATAGCAACTGATAAAGGGTTAACATTATGAGGTAAAAAGGGCACCTGATAGACGCAGTTTTTATCTAACAGTTTTAAAATTTCAGACTTCACAAAATCATAATTTTCTAAAGCAGAGCGATTGAGTAGGTGGATTTACAATGAAAGGTATTGTATAACCATGCTCAATAACAGATAAGATGTCAGTGTTTGCTTGAATAGTATCTTTCCAAAACGGAAGTGCAGCTTGAAGTCTCTTTTTAACAGAACGATCCGAAACAGAAAATGAGCTTTCAATTGTCTCACAAAATATTTCAGTGAAATCTAAATCAGGAAGAAATTCTGACGATTCAGCAAAAAGCCAATACTTATCGTCCTTACATTGACAATCTGAAACTTCATTTTTCTTTTGTCTCTGGCTTGGCACTGGTATTGTCCAGGATGGGGACTGCCGACCTTCTTGAGGTTCCAGACTCCAAGGGTCGCTCGACACTGGACATCCTGAGATGGGCGGCGCAGCCGGTTGCGAAGTGACCCACTCCTCCGCATGCATAACAAACGATGTCTCGACTGCCAACGGTTTTCTGTTGTCCCGCCACTGTATTTCTTTGTAGTTCTCTCCGATAGCTACGAAAAGACTGTCAAAACCAAAAAGTATTTATTTATTTATTTATTTATTTATTTCTATCCTAACGCTACTTATTTCAAATAATGCTAAACGAAATTCAGAGGAGTATTTTCATAAAACTTAATAGAACTGCATGCTACGCCTAAGCATTTTGCTTTTGAAATATCCTCCCGCATAAGGGGTAAAGAAATATAATGAAACTTTACACACATTGTATAATAGAATAGCCAAAACACAGTGTGCGCGTTGCATAATTCAGGTTAATAACCGAAGATAAATTTGGCTTTATAAATACTTTTTCGTGCAGAAAGAATTAATAAACTCTCATTTCAGATATTTTTGACAAATAATACAATATAAATTAATAAATCAACTACTTACATCGTGTACAGACTAACAACTAAATTTTATGGTGATAAACGGTCAATGACATTATCGGGGAGCAAATTCATATACTAACTTACTATTCGATATATAAGTAAACAATAACAGCCAACAATGAATTCGCCGTGGGAAAGTTTTGACAAGTCCTGCACGGAAATCACGTGAAAGTGACGCCGTTTACTATTTATCTGCTCGATTAAAGGTCGAGCTTGTATCTGTTATGTAATAAATTTTGATCTTTATAATTCTTTACACATGTACCTATTTTACGGTATATATTACAAACTCAAGTACGCAGTGGACGCCCAAACGATATTTGTGTATCCGTGAAGCCATTGTAAATAAAAATAAAAAACGAAAAAATTACCTGGTTACTATTACCAGCTGAGCTATTATCAGACTCAAACTTTTTAGACTTTTCCAACTTTGCCTTGGCCCTCTCCTCGGCTCTACGAATCTTTTTATCGTCATCAGAGTCGCTAGCGACTTCGTTCTGCTCATATTCCTGTATAGTTAACCAGCCTGCCGATGAAGAATCTGCTATACAGATAAGTTTATTCCTATGCTTTATCTTACTTTTGGCTTCCTCCAAGAAATCAGTGGCCTTACTGGCGTTTCTAAGATTAATAGCTTTCTGAGCCGAGTCTAATAAATCTGCTATATCAGCATTAAAAAGATACTGCTTTCTATTTGAAACGTTTTTGAAAGATAATGAATTATCAGTTCGTACCTTTTTTCGTACGTTTTCTGCTGCCCATTCGGAATCTTCTTTGAAGTCTCGCTTCAATTCTGTGAACTTGGAGTTAAAATATCCTTCGAGTTCTTCCACGATTTCCTTCCTAAACCCAGGAGGTGCTTCCGAAGCTATATTTTGTGAAATTCGCCCACGTTCCCTTGTATCGAGCTCAGTATCCGACATATCCAATGTATAGTTTTGCTGCCAAAAACTTAGCCTCGAGTGGCGATAAACCGCGCAGACACTGCTTTTATATCCCGATAAAGCTATAACGCATGAAAAACACTGGTGAATACCCGCCAAAATGTACCGCTAACTTGACCAAAACTTGCAAAACTGGTTAATATCGAAACGCGAATAATTACAGTTATTTTGTGGTGCGTCTTTAATGTGGCATGAAGTGTATTTCGTATGTATGTATCCAGAGCCTTACCCTAAGCCCTCTCTATACAAGGGAAACACAATCTCTTTATAAAGTGAAATTGTTGAGTGAACACCGTTTGTCAATCCTAATCCTGTCCATGTTATATCAATGCAATGGAAAAGTATGGTATCTATATAAAAAGCTATGCAAGATAACACAGTCGTGCATCAAACAGTCATGGAATTGTTTTCTTTGATTTTCTTATATTTCTAGATATTTTTCCATACTTTGACGCATATATATGGGTAGCAGAGATTGTTTTCTTTCCACCAGTAGCTTTTTTCAACATATTGTACCTTGTGAAATTCTGTGGGTTTTGACTTAGTTTTTCAAAAAAAAAATCGACTGTTGTTGACAAAATTCGCCACAAAAAATGTCACAATTTCCCCAGGGCAGTAATTGACTTGATCTTTACATAGTTTTCTTTTCAGACTGCAGTAACTATGCATGCTTTTCTCCTGCCTAGAGGTAAAAGTGCATGCTTTGCATGAGGTACTAAGTCAATAGTCATCCAAGCCTACAATGAAATTCATATCGGAGTTGTCTCCATTTTTTCCAAATATTTTATCCCCAGGACCATTTTTTTCAGATCAAATAACTCCATTTTCAGACTGTGTACACATATATTTAAAATATGTAGTGCCTACTTGAAGTTGGTATTTTTAGTTTCACTGCCTAATGTATCGACTACATGACAAATGAAATTAAGTTTTGCGTACATAAAGCGCAGCGATGTGAAAGTGATAAGTAGAAATACAGCTAGACCTTCAACAAAAACGTATACAAAGCATTTCTTTGGCTTCACAAACCAACTTAAAGACATTTTTGTTCTTATTTACAGGTCCATCAAAAGCAGAATTGGAGGAACTGACCTTACTCCTTGAAAATCGAACGTTTGTGGATTATTTCAACACTTTCCTTTGTCTACCTGTAAGTAATATCCATGTTTATTATAATTAATAATAATAATAATAATATTATTATTATTATTGTCATCAACATCATTATAATTATTATTATTATTATGATTATTATCATTATTATTATTATTATTTGCATTCATAGTGAATGGGATATTTTAAGAATCTGTGAAGAATCTATTAAACGAATGGACTGATAACTTCGTTTAAAAATGCTAAAAGATCTTTGCTGCTAGTTGTCAGGGGTTTGGATGACGGGATGTGTCCTGACCTCAAGGAACTGTGTTTTGCATCATTCAGGTAATATTCTCTAGTTGCACAAGAAGGTATAACCATTTGTTGCTATATGTCATTCTTTGTTATTCAGGTTTTTGGCCAGCATGTGCTCTACAATTACATGGAAATGGAATTTGAGTTTGAGCCCCCTATCAGGAACCGGCGGCACGTAAGTAATGGCTTCTAGGGTATATATAACAGACGTTCTTCCAGTCCCACGTATATAAAGTTACTTTCTTGTCCCACCAGTCTCATTTGATCTAATTTGCTTCCTTCTATCATATTCCATTACAGTAATACAGATAAGTATTGTCACAGTTCAGATTTAGGTGTATCTAGTCAAGTTATTTCAAACTCCTACAAACAGGTTTTTTAGCTTATTCCTGGATTGTTATTTTGACCAGTTAAAAGTCTCAAACCATTTTGATAAACGAAGAAACTGCAAGCAGAGCATGTACTTTGAATTATTCATTTTGGTACCATATTTACTATATAACGAAATAGGAGAGAAATTCAAAATAGGCTTAAAGTTGAAACTCAGTCCTTTATGTTGTTGCTTGTAATATTGTTTGCTAACCGCCACTCCGACTCATAGTTTATTGCTATAGACCGGAGTATTGTTCAATACTTAATTTTGCCTGGCTAAATTCAAAACTTGAACAAACGAGTTATTTAAGAAATAACAAGTTCCCAAGTGTGGTTTATCGTAGAATAACCCGTGTTTTGAATTCTCATGCGTAAGAATAATATCACGAAGGTCATAGGCCTCAATGATATATTGTTTCGCATAAGAACGAAAAACCAACGGATATTCTACGATAAATCACACTTGGGAACTTGTTATTTCGATTCTAACACGACATACTTGAAACAACAGTGTTAGAAAAAATGGTAACTACTTTTTACGACATGAACTACACTTCGTGCTACGCACCTGGATTTGGCTGTTGAAATTTCCTCCATGTATTTTCCCATTGCTTAAGGATTGCAGCAAATATTGTGTAACATGACCATCAAACCTTTCATAAATTACCCTCCAGTCCCCAAAACCACGGCGAATCTCGCATATTGTTCCCGTACGCAACAGTTTAGTTGTTAATGCCATTTTGCAGCCAAACTTTGTTGTTGTTGTTGTACGCGGATACTACGATTTTTACGCTAGTATTTACAAACGTCACGTGACTTTCATTCATAAGATGAATTGCACGCGGGGGTTTGGCGGTATACCGAACAATCCTTTGCACGCGCATGGGTTATCGCAAAATAACCGTTGTTTGATTTTCTTCTATGTGTATGTAGGTTATTTGCTGGTCGTGTTAGAATAAAATATCATTTTGATTCCATGCAATAAAATATTTGCTGAATGGCTTGCAAGTCAAAAGTCAAAAATGACTCGATTCCCGTCCATTCTCGACATCTTACGTTGCCATTGGTCGATTTCAGAAAAATACTTCATAATTGAGCCGCGCCGTGAGAAAATCAACATAGTGCGTTTGCGACCAGCATGGATCCAGACCAGCCTGTGCATCCGCGCAGTCGGTCAGGATCCATGCTGTTCGCTTTCAAAGCCTATTGCAATTACAGAAAGTGTTAGCGAACAGCATGGATCCTGACCAGACTGCGCGGATGCGCAGGCTGGTCTGGATCCATGCTGGTCGCAAAGCCACTATGTTGGTTTTCTCATGGCGCGGCTCAATTTTGAAGTATTTGAAACTGAAATCTATGAGACCTCATAAGAACCAGGCACTTACATACCTAAAACTGCAGTCCGGAACGTAACAGTTTGTTAGACTTCGTTTTGAATGACAAATTTTGCATAATCTAAATGGTCAGCTTGACATGAATGCAGTCAGTGACGTAACCTAGGGTTTGGTGTCTATGAGTGGAACTATATCAAGTTCTTAGTTGTTGTAAGGAATAATATAAGCATGGTCTGATTATAACTGGTTAACCTGCCTAAATAAAAACAGTTTTCTGCAGGATACTTTACAACATTTTCTGGTCATGTTCTTTTCGCCGTTTTCATATTCAAGGGGTTATTACATAAATAACTTTCTTTTTTCTAGTCTAATTAATAGTGTTCTAATTGCTTTTCGTATGAACATTTCTTCTGAATATAATTTTTCCAACATTTTCTAGTCTCTTACCTTTCTTCTATCTCTAAAGCTATACCTTGATCGTAGAGAGGTTCTGAAATGGCTGTGCACGGAGAGGCTGCGTTCGTTTAAGAGGTCTGCATTGTACACGGAATATAACCTGTGTATGTTACTGAGGAACACAAGCGTCGAGCTACCTGGATTACAATGTGAAAGTAAGTTTACCTTGTAACATACATGCATGTTACCATTATTTGCTATTGCCTTTCTAAATTTTACAAGACCCGAATATAAGTTATACAAATCTACACGCCTACATGGATGGTAGATGGAACTTTTAAAATCTTGAAGATATTTAAAGTCATTTTAATAGTACGAACAAAATATGTCATTGTAAGAACCCTTTGTAAAATATTGGTAAAGAAAATTTCGAAAATAAAAGGAATGTTTAGCTAACTACGAACTTTTGAGTTTTACAGAGATAAAACGACCTGATTAGAATGTGAGTATAAAGCACTTTTTTTCGAACAGTTGATGTCCAAGAAATTACTGAAATGGATGTCAACAAAATGGATTTGAGATAACACTGATCATTGGAATTTAAAAGCAGTTTCTATTATTTATCTAAGTTCTTTAATGTAGAAATATAATGTCAGTATTTGTATCAACTATTTAAACAGAAGTTTAAGAATGCTATCACTAAGGAACTAGAAAATGTAATTCGAAAGAGAAATATGGACTATATGAACCGTTATGATTTAGATGCTGATATTTCTGTATGCGTTCTTTTTAAAACTTACACTACAAATTTCTATAATGGACGGGTTCATCATTCAATTTTGGCAATACCGTTCATCAGTCGAACGGGTGTTTAATGAAAATTCACTGACTGAAAAGCGAACAGTGCAGACCATGATCAGACTGCATGAATGTGCAGGCTGATCTTGGTCTGCACTTGTCACAAAGGCAGAATCACTTGCGGCTTGCAGGCTTAAGGTTAAACAAACGTGCCCTTCTCGAGTGCCACGATGTTAAAAGTTATAACTCTGAACGCTACAAGTACGACCGACATTTTGCTAACAATTTAGTCTGTAAATATGTACATGAGTATGAGGACCCTTTTACGATATGTGTCTTTGAAATACATATCTCTACTAGGCAAAATAAAAGAAACTAAATGAATGCATATTTACTTATTTAAATATAGTTTGTTTGTTATTTTTGTGTGTTTTTTTTTCTGTTTCAGAGGGTCAAGATACGACGGTGTTCACCAGAAATATAATTGGCACCGTCAGAGGGATGATGATCTTCCGGGAATCTATGAGGGGTACAGAGGGAGAGACCGTTTATCGGTGCTGGAAAGATATAGAGACCTGGAGACTTACTGAAGATCCAATGAAAAAGAAGTACTACATGCGTGAAATTTACATCCATTACATAAGTGGAATTAGCGCGACAGAAGTGGCCAGTAAATTAAAAGGAAAAGTGTTCCATGGTAAGTCATCACAATATTGACACACTCCTTATCAACGAAAACACGGAAGTGGCTAGAAAATAGAAAACAAACCTGTTCTTAGAAAAGACTACAACCTATTAACACCCGGTGTAACCATTCAAAATGGAAATGACTGATAAACTGGTATTATAGGGGTGCCATTTATAGATTCGTTGATATTTGCGCACATAATTGTTCAAATTACAAATTGAAGTGATTTTGGTCAAAAAGATTAGATAAATAATATTTTGCTGGTTAGAGAACTCCGCCATGTTGCATTGTCATGTGACTTTCTCATCGTCACGTGGTATCTTGTGAATGCAGAGATTATAATAAATGCAAGGGAAGTTATTGCTGTGAGGAGCTTGGCTTATTAGTTCAAACTTCAGGGTGGAAGTTGTCATTTGTACAGGTGTAATGTACTGACTAACCTAAACACGAAGCGTTTTATATTCAGTCGGTTTTATTATAGCAGCCACACACAAGCTTTGTCATTTTTGCTGCTTTTCTATGGGATGTTGATTTTCTTCTCATTATGTTACAATTTGCCCTAATTGCCTTTGAACTAAATATTGACCATAATTTCAATATTTTAAACTTTGACCTTTTTTCTATGTTTCTGAAGAACGATCTTACCGCTGACCTATTGACCGCTGTCTTGTGGATATTCATATTAGGTAAATTGAAATAAGACCTTGTTGCATGCATATTGAACTGTGCTGGTTTATTAGACTTTGACCTTGCACAAGGTTTTCTGAGCTTTTATCTTGTTAAAGATACACTGAACCTTGACCTTGTTGTAGGCATGCTGAACATTGACCTAATTGAAAGTATTCTGAACTTTGAGCTTGTTGTAGGCATGCTGAACTTTGACCTTGTTGAAGGTACACTGAGCTTCGGCCTTGTTGAAGGCATGCTGAACTTTTACCTTGTTGAAGGTATGCTGAACTTTGACCTAATGCATATTTAATAATATTTTACGGTATTGTCGCAGTACTGAACCTTTGTTGCAGATATACTGAAAGTTGACCTTGTTTACACGAAACATATACATGTACTTAACATGGTTCTTGTTACAGATATACTTAACCTTGACCTTGTTTCCGTTACCCTTTGCAGGTATACAGGACTTTGTTCCTAAAAGCGATATTCATCAGCAAATACTTGACTCTGTGGCAGACAACGCCTTCCATTGCTTTGTCGAATCAGACGAAGCATTACTTAAGTTGCAGACGATACAACTATATGCACTCCGGAATTATTGGTTACCAAGACATCTTTTGCATATATTACAAACAGTAAACAAAGTAAGTACTTCGTTTAAAATCGCGAACGACAAGAAGAAGTATTTCGTTTAAAAATGGGCTGTGGCTAAAAGATTTGTTATATCGACATCAAAAATAAATTGTCTCTAACACTGTATTCTTCATATTGCCTTTTTACTTTTACTCCTTATCAATCAAGTTAGAATACATACATCATGTAAAAAACAATGAAAAGACAGTTGGATCAACAGAGCTTAGATTTTTTTTTTCATTTTATTTTTAAATGTACATAATGCATATATAGGTCGACATATGCTGTTACAGATGCGTGTGGGGGCATTCAAAGGCCAAATATTGAGCTTCAAATCAGAAAATTATTTTGCTGCAGCCAAATTAAAAGCAACCAGTTTGTCTTACTCTCCAGGAAACACTTGACATACTAATGAAGCCTGCATCAGGAGATGTTGAGTCCATTGGTCATGAACGCCGCATGCGTTGCCGCTACATGTTTCCGACGATATATGAAGATTCCAGCATAAACTCACCGACGACAACCGTTTTAGAAGATTTGAAAGCTCCGGCGAAGACGCCGTCATTGTCGTCACTAAGCGACACTGAATCCGAGGATGAAGTTGAACCGACCGACCTTTTTGCACTATGGGGAGGTAAGATGCAAATTAACACCAATGTTTATAATCATCAGCTATAGTTAGGCAATGATCCTTGCTTTATTTATTTGAATTTTATTTTGTTCAGTTTGTTTTGTTGAATAGAGGTCGTTAGTACTGTTTTGACAGGTCGGAATAATACAGACTTGTCTTTGTATTTATGCATATGCTTTTGAGAGGTATACTGGCACTTTCTACTTTCTGTTAGCATGATTGTCGTCATTAAACAGTTAAAGAAATCATCGTTATCTCAAAACATTATTTTATATTAAGTATGCATTATTTTTATTGTTTGTATACGATTATTACAGCACTTCGTTTTATTTATCATTGCTATTTCTGTGATATGTTATTTCAATATCTTTTCTTGGCTTCCTTGTTTAAATCTTGCATTTTGTATTAATGATATTCTGTGCTTGATAATATTTGTTTTGTGTATATACTTCATATATGTTGAGGCCCTCATGGGAGATGGGAAAACCCGAGTGTAGCTTCTAGAAAAAAAGTCGTCACTTTAACTTTAACTTTTTTACTTCAACTTTTTCACTTTCACTTCCACTGTACTTTACTTTACTGACTTTGTAATCTTTGTGGCATTTCTTTCCCGACCAGGTCCAGCGAAAGAAATTAAAGCTGAGTGCCCATCGCCAGCAAGTTCTGCTTTCTTACCGGAAGTAGCGACTTCAGCTGAACTAAGCGACCTGAAGCTGCACGCTCCCAGTGCACATGTCAGGAGCCCAATTCCCATTGCTCTAACTTCGTACCTGGCCGGAAAAGGACGAACTTTGCTCGGACATTTTCCGAACACAACTAACAGGGTGATCTGGTCTCTGGCCTCAGACACGCTAGCCAGCTGTCCTTTTCGAGAATTCCTTGAACAAAACGGAAAGGTTTCAGATCTGAAATATTTACGATTCTGGACTGATGTTCGGAATTACCTAGATACTGACGAACACGTCACGGATAGACACGGGCAATCTTTGCGGCTACGGCTTGCACACCGGTTAGTATTATTATTTTCTGGAAAGCAGTTGATTTGAATGTTATTTGGTAGGCAATAATCAAGCACCTTAAACCAAAAGTACAATTTGAGCACACGAATGTTTGTTTGAGAAAAAAAATAGACTGCAGCTGCCTTTTACCCGATGTCATATGAAAGACGGAAATAAAAGCCATATTATTCCTCTCCGCGGCGTTGAACACTGTTTTTCATTTGTTTCATTCTGTACCATTTGACTAGGTCATAAATGATGGAAAAATGTCTGCTTTGAGACCTAACTATAGTAAAGGAACCAGCGCGTGAGCCATCTGGTCTAGTCGCGTAATGGCGGACAGGTTTTTGAACAGTGTTTTTTCACTTGGTATGGCCACATAAAATTATGTCTAAATTGAAGCTAGTTTGTGTTAAAATTTCATTGTAGATGTATATTTGACATTTTGGTAGGTAAAATGGGAGAGGAGGGGGTATTTGATGAAGTAAAACTCAATTTTAGTATGAGTAGTACTTCCAGATCACAGCGTTGTAATTTTGATGTGATTTTACAGTAAGCAAATGTGACAAGAGAAATCTCTCTTAGAAGATACATGACCCCTACTTTTCTTTTCATTTTTTATCAGTTTTATCATAACTCTTTAAAATGAGGTAAGGATTTGTTCTCTGAAATGGGTCTAGCTATGTTCTGTAGCTCTTTAAGAATGTAAGTTTTATATAGAATATGTATGTGGAAAACAATTTACTGGTGTATGACCTTTGAAGGACCGCCTTAATTAAGGTAGTTCTGCACGTTTGATAAACTGGAAATGATGGCGTAACGTCTTTTATCCAGAAAACGTAGAATAAAGCCTGGATTCGGCGTACGGGCATCAAAATCATTTTATGAATTAAATCAACCTGTAAGTAAATTTATTACAATAGCACTGTTACTGTCTTTCTAAAGTTAAAATATGATATTACAACATGTAACACGTTAAATAGTTCAAAATAATGTCTTTATACATATCGTGTGATTTTAGCGAGATATTGCAATGAACCGTTTCGGAAGAAAAGAGCCTGTCGTGTCATTTGACGATTAAGTATCTGTAAACGTTATGAAAGGATCATAACATTACCTTATGACTTGTGCTATTGGCTGGTCTCGCCACACTAAATTTTGCTGGGATAAAGTGAAGAAATGAACGAAAAAAAATCTGAAAATTCCTTTTCGATGTCATGCGATAAACACTTACATAAATTATTGACCCGTAAGCCATTAAATGGCTTAATAATTAATAGTATGATTTGAAATCACGATTTCTTCTTTAATATGGATTTTATCGATACATTTAAAAAAAAAACAATGGTAAATGATTACCTTTTGAATAGAAGCGCGTCTCCTACCGTAAAACAGTTTTTGTACATTCATAAGCCTGCACGTTTATTATACCTAAATTGAAGTGAAAGCAATCAAATAGTGTGTGTTGAAGAAGAAGCCATACTGATGTTGACTTTTCTCCGTTTGAATAACATTACGTTACCAGTTTGAATTCTGTAATTTGATGAATAACGCAAAATTGCACGAAATATTTAGATATTTATTCATGTTTGTGTTTTCCAGGATAGCTGATATCTACCTATCTAAAGATGCTGAAGGAAGCGATATCTTCTCAGAGACGTTAAAAATGTCCTTGTTCACCGCAATCAGTACAAATAACGATATTTCGTTGCTTTGCACAGCCCAAGATTTAGTTCAAATGGTACGTATTAATATTCTATCAATTATAAACCGTCTTTAGAATTTAACCCAAGCTGAAATTTTACATACTTGTGCGGTTGCATCATTTAACTTTTACCCTGCTAAATTTCTAAAATTGACTGGCCCTTTATCCGATTTGGGCAGCGCCATTTATTATTCAAAGGGGTTTTCACTGAAAATTTACTGACTGAATAGAGAACATTGCAGACTATTGATCAGCCTGCATGGATGTGTATGCTGATCTTGGTCTGCACCTGCCGCAAAGACGGAATCACTTGCCACCAGTAAGTTAAAGGTTAAGATTTTGGACGTCATTTGAGTAAGGATGGAACACCAAATACAAATATCGAACATCAAGTGAGTTGTTACTTGTCACAATCTTGGCGATAAGAAAATGATGCGATTAAAGATTTGTCTCTAAACGCTTGTGGTATCACCTTATAAACGAACTTCTTTAAATTTATTAAAAATCAAATAGTTTACATGTTTTTGTTGTTGTATAACATGCTGGCGTTTTATTCTTCTTTTGCATTTTAGAACTTAGAGGAACCTCTGAAAGTGTACGTGCAGGATGAAAGGCGCCGCTTTTTAAAGCAAGTGGTAAGTACTCAAAGCTATTCTATCTTGTAATAATATCTTCGTTTAAAATATAAACATTTGACATTGACTAAGTAAATACGATGGGTCTAAGGTTTTGATTACGGTGATTGTTAATTTTAAAAGCATATTCAACATGGCCCAGTTTTGTGTTTTAAGATTTCTAATTCAAAGTTCATGGCCACTCACGCTGGCATGAAAGTCGGCAATAGACCTATTTTTTTGATAATGTGTCTTCAACCTAACAGACAGAAAAAAAAAACAATAATCTAAAATGCACTTACAATATCTAAGTAAAGAATATACCCTTGTTTTAAAGATATGCACATTTTGCCATATTTTTGTAGCGGGGCAAAAGATGCAACCTGAATAAAAAGCAACTTCAAGCAATTGACCAAGCTGCAAAAAACACAAGATTGAAATCTGCAAGTGATGCGGCCGATGTGGATCCGGAGTATTTTTTCAACTGTGTTACACTAGAAACAGCGTCGTCTGCGACTTCTCCTGTATTTTCTCCGACAGTTTCGTACGGTTCTGCTATATCACGTCCGGAAACGTCGTATAACATGAGCATAACCAGGGAACAAATGTTGAAAGCAATGGAATTAACTGTACTTTGCAGTCAATATGGTACGTGTGTGTAGAAAATCGTTAAATCTCCAAAAATCATCAGTACGAGTTATCTGAAGCTATAGTGCTTAATTACAATAAGGCCTAAAAATTCTTTGTTTGCGGTAACATGCTGAGAAAAATTAGGCTAGATAGGTCGGATTTTTTTCCGGGGGGTGGTGGGTGGGGTGGGGGGGGGGGGGGGGGGGGGGCGGGATTTTTTATTTAGCGAGACTTTTCGGAAATTATTTTTGTGTCGAAAAATGAATACAAATAAGGGGATTACAGGGCCGTAGGAACAGGGGGTGGGGGCAATGAATTGACCGATTATGGTAATAATCGTAGCAATTTTTTGACAGCGAATCAATTTTAGCTGATTTTAATAATGTGTGCCCCCCCCCCCCCCACCCACTCCCCCAATCTGAAAATGCTTCCTACGATCCTTGGTTATGCCTTTAGAGCATCAGTAAGTTGATTTCTAACATCACTGGCCATGTTTAAAGAATAAGAAGTGCAGTTCTGCAACTTTTGATTATAAAATAAAACAAAAATATTCTCCAAGGCCATAAAAACATTTAGGTTCGGGCCAAAAATTTAGGGTAGGTCGGGATATCGGAAACAAACAATTTTTACGCCTTAATATATATAAGTACGTATTTTCATAATCGCCCGATATAGCCTATCCATCCCATCTGAAATGATGTCCACGTCGGTACGATATAGAAAATGTCCTATCCAGTTGTTGATATCGAATAAAAGTCTATATTCATACGAAATTCATGTGATTCCAATTTAATGCAACTTTAGGCGTTCCAATGACGGTGCCCGAGAGCCTAACGAATCTCTCACAGCTGGCTGATGTTCTCTACAGCGATTATGGCAGTCAGCATGTTACCAGAATTCCGACCGTACGGAACGGTAAGAACACGGATTTTAATTGTGTTAACTAGTATTTGTGTTGTTTATTTTGTTGTTGTTGTTATTTTTGTACCCCTCGAACAACGAAGTTGTAAGGGAGAGGGTGTATACTGGTTCCAGGCTATCTGTCTGTCCTTCCATCTGTCAGTATGTCTGTATACATAATCTTTTGCGCAACATATCTCCTCATGCCTTTGACACAATTTATTGAAACTTCACACAAGTGATAAGTAACAACAGTAGTTGTGTATGGTGCATGTAAGGGTCTTTCAGAAAATAAAATTGCAGAGTAACGGGACTTTCTTTTTTTGTAACTATACTATATAGATGGTCTGCATATGCAGTCTTGTGCGCGTAATCTCCTGAACCCATGCACACAATTTAATGAAACTTCGCACAACCCTAGTTGTGCATGGTGCATGTTATGTTCTTTCAGAATAAAATTTTGCACAGTTATGGGACGTTATTTTTTTTGTAAATATACTATATACACAGAGTCTGCATATGCAATCTTGTGGGCGCCTAATCATGGCTGAACCCTTGCACACAATTTAATGAAACCTCACACAACCAGCCCTAGTTGTGCATGGTGCCTGCTACATTCTTTTGGATACATATTCTTCAGAGTTATAGGACTTTGTTGGGTTTGTTTGTGTTCCTAAACTATATACATAGTCTGCATATGCAATCTTGTGCGCGCCTAATATTCCGAACTATTGCACACAATTTAATGGAACTTCACGCAAGTTTAGATATAATAACCAAACCTTTACCGCAGTCGTGTCTGTATCTTGTCAGCTGGGATTTTAGCCGCACCATGAGAAAACCAACATAGTGCGTTTGCGCACAGTCTGGTCAGGATCCATGCTGTTCGCTCTCAAAGCCTATTGCAATTAGAGAAACCGTTAGCGAACAGCATGGATCCCGATCAGACTGCGCGGATGCACAGGCTGGTCTAGATCCATGCTGGTAACAAAATGCATTATGTTGGTTTTCTCATGGCCCGGCTCATTTATCCAAATTATCGCAAAGTGACATTCTGATCACCTCTGTCTTAATGCTTGGCGATAGTTTATTGTTCCGTCTCTTGAGATGGAACACTTAGAATGGGTAAGTCACACTTGACTGAGTATTGACCTTGGAAGCTGTTGTCATTACAAGCTGGACAATCATACTCCGTGACCTTAGAAATAACCTCTGACGTTTAAATTATTCTTTCCTAATTGAGGCGACTCTCTGGCTGAACGCGCTCTGCAGATTACACACTACTAAACCCGGGGATGGAAAAGTGGAGTTGTTGAAACAGGCCAAACATCTCATTTGTCACAAAGGTTAACATACGTCGTTACCTTCGAATGCATGTTTAATAATGTGAAAACAAACCCCATTGCGACCCTCTCATTGTGCACAACGAATTCATGAATCGAATGCCCGGGTGTTTAGGACAGATACAACTAAATTACAGCCATGAATTACTTGATTAATGACCGCTAAATTTGTTGTGTGCGAGGTC
Source organism: Mercenaria mercenaria (assembly GCF_021730395.1). Classification (NCBI taxonomy): domain Eukaryota; kingdom Metazoa; phylum Mollusca; class Bivalvia; order Venerida; family Veneridae; genus Mercenaria; species Mercenaria mercenaria. The sequence continues at coordinate 55,787,434 of NC_069366.1, forward strand.
GAAGACTGTTAGCGCATCAAATCACGGCGGCCCAAATCACTAGTAAATTAGGATCCCATCACCAGCTATTGAGGGGATGAACATTTTTCAAAAAGTAACTGATTAAAACCAAACGGGTATAATATCCATTTTACATGTTAGAAAATAAAAAAAACCAAGTTCCGTAAATTTACTTTGTTGTTGGATTTAACAACTTATTTTAGCATAATTACTATGGAAATAGCGGACTTGACATTTTTTCAGGCAGTAGAAAACAACATAGATCTTTTTTTTTTCAAAATTTTAGGGTTTTTTTTTGTATTTTGGTGCAGATATAAACGCCCCCTTGGTGCAAATGTAACGCCCCAGGGCGCTTGAACGGGGGTTATGGAATGCCAATAAGGTAGAATGGTCTTGTCATTGCGTCCAATCCTAGTGTTCCACACACTGATGACCAATATTTAAAGAAGAAATTGCAACCAAAATTTACAAGATGATCATTATATATTTATATAGATGTGCCCTAGAAGGAACTTTTGCTATGCTTTAACTTGTTGGGTTCTGAGCTTTCTTCTTTTCTGAACCCACAACATCACGTTTTCTTTCACTCTGCGGAATTTCAGCATGTATTTGTAGCATTCTTTCGAAATGCGCATGCTCCTATCACATACAACGTAAAATGGCGTCGGAGGACGTTTTGTCCAAGAAAACAAACACTGAAAGAAGCGAAAATGAGTAAATTCAGAGGGTTGAAGGTCATGAAGCGTAGCTTTCTTACATAAAAGCTGGTAACCATTTTGCTTTAGAGGAGACATAGTTCGTTATGGGAATACAGGTCTCTGTAAATGTTGTATTCTTGAAAATATCGAAATAACGTTATTTAGATTTAATGGATTGTATGTAAAATGAAGAGCAGCCTGATTTAGTGGTGTTCAGCTATTTATGTTTGGAAAACTAGACCTGTGCAAGCTTACATTTGATATGGTGGTGACCCGCCTATTATCCGGGAATACACAATGTTTCCCCATTGTACATGTGGGTTTTAAAAGCCGGTGTTTTACAAGTATGTGGAATAAACATTATTATAAATGAGCCGTGCCATGGGAAAACCAACATAGTGGGTTTGCGACCAGCATGGATCCAGACCAGCCTGCTGTTCGCTTTTACAGCCTATTGGAATTGGAAAAACTGTTAGCGAATGCGCAGGCTGGTCTGGATCCATGCTGGTCGCAAACCCACTATGTTGGTTTTCTCATGGCAGGGCTCATATATGCTTTTGATATATAATATTCCTAAATTACAGAAAGGCTGAGAAGCATGCTGGAGGTAGAAAAAATTGATATAGAGAAGTTAAAAGTGTCTAGAAAGGTTTTGTGGGAACCCATTGATATTTCTATCTTTAAAAAAGATGACGATATACCGAGAGGGAGAGGCCGGATGATAAGACGTGCAGGTGTGATTATAGAGAGACCCAGAAGACCAAAGTAAGGCCGAATGACTTCAGTTGTTAATTAACCTAGAGTTTATGTTTTAAAGAGAAACCCAGAGAGGCAAATTTTAAAAGTTTGTTGCCTTCTTTACGCATATACTGTTTCATGCGGAGAAGAGATGCTCAGATTAATTACCTGACAAGATGTTAGCAACTGCGATTGAATATTTACGATTTTCATGCACTGTTCTATTTTTTTAATTTCTTTTTGAGGACGCAAATATTGCAGAATATTATCCAGTTTTATTCTTATTCTATAATTTTTGCTGGCAATAAAGCAATTGTTACACACGTGCGCTATTATAAGACATTGACATTTGAGCCCCGCCATGAGAAAACCAACATAGTGCTTTTGCGAACAGCATGGATCCAGACCAGCCTGCGCATCCACACAGTCTTGTCAGGACTCATGCTGTTCGCTAACGGTTTCTCTTATTGCAAGCGAACAGCATGGATCCTGACTAGAGTGCGCGGATGTGCAGGCTGGTCTGGATCCATGCTGGTCGCAAACGCACTATGTTGGTTTTCTCATGGCGCGGCTCATTTAATGAATCTATAAGGTTCTAAATAGATACTACTACCGTTCACTGTTAACACGTGCTTCTTTATATAAATCGCCAGTTCATCCTTTTTCTTCTTTTATCAAAAACACGCGTTTTACTGTCATACCGGAAGTTCTGTTAAAGCAGATTTTTTTGGCGAGGGTTTAATTTTCGCTATATTCGCGAGGCCCTACATCTCGCGAAAATTAATCGTCGCGTAAATATTCACCATTAGTATAATTCAGATTCAAGTGGGATACCATTTTTACAATTTCGTGAATATTAAACCCGACTGCAAATCTGGATCCTGCAATTACAAAAATAAATTCAAGCTAGATTCATTAAACTTGGTATGTGAATTGTGTGCACTATGTAGATTATGCATGTATATAAATTGTGCGTGTAGGTCAAAGGTCAATGTCACTTTTGAAGGGCAAGTAAAAATTGTTTCGGCTCCATAACTTTTATATGCATTGATGGATTATCATAGTGCTATACACAAAAATTCCCCTTGACGAGACAAAACATATGATCTATGCTTGTCGGTAAAATGTCAAGGGCACTGTTTAAGGCCAAGTAAAAAATTGTTTCTGCTCCATAATTTTGAATTACATGTAAGGATTTTTATTACTACACAAACATGTTCGCCATGATTAGACTATGTGTCGCGCACATGACCCATGATTGTCGGTCAAAGGTCAATGTCGCTATTGAAGGTCAGGTAAAATTGTTTCCTTTCCATAACTGTGCATTGATGGATTATCTTTGTACTGCATACAAAGGTTCCCCATGATGAGACAATGTGTCGCATACATGAGCTACGCTGGTGGGTTAAGGTCATTATTGAAATTTAAGAAAAATGTTTTTGTTTCTTAGCTCCTAAATGCCTTGAAGCATTTTAGTCCTAACACTGTTGCCAGCAACCACATGTAACGAACACTAACGAAGTTTGCTACCGATATGGAACTTCTGTATTGCCACTGCAATACTTGGTCAGTTGTTATTTTCTAATTTCCTGTGTAACAAAATATTTCTTTTCTTGAGACAGTAACATTGTTATCATTCGGAGAAATACTGTCAGCCTTGGCTTCACCTCAGTTGATATTTTCCCCGTTAGGCTGTCACTGTTTACTGTCTTTATCGTTGGATAAACAATATACAATTCAAACTTTAAGAATATCCGGAATTTAATTTAAATTCCAGGTCTTTAATCGAGGTGTTGAGTAACCCGGTTCAGTTCGACTTTTTCAAGCGGTTCCTGATGGCGCATAAAATGAGCCTCCCACTTATGTTTTGGAGAGCCGTTGAAGATCTCCATGGAATGAGTAATGCCATGGCACGGCAGAGCAGAGTGGTGCAGATATTGCGAAAATTCTTCGGAAAAGGCGCAAAATATGGTAGTATTATTACTTTTGTTTCTCTTATACTTTATATTATATAGATTATGAATTAGTGTCATAAGGTTTTTGATTAATTAAATAGTTCCTGCTGTGCTGATGTTTGCTTTTGTTTATTCCATAACCAATACATCATGGCAGTTCTGAATGAAATCAACAACTTGATGTGTCTACTGTAAAATAAAATGTTTCAGACTACTTTGTATTTGATATCAGTTAATTTCATATTTGAACGAAATCTGTGTATAGATTAAGTAATGACTGCGTAGGACTGTAAGCGGAACTCCTCGGCCGTATTCATTTATACGTCGAGTACGAAATTCAGTCATAAACTTTCAAAAGTGATTATCTTTTGTATTTGTTGTAAGAATACAGTTAGACTTTCAAAAAGAAATGACAATAGAGGACAACACTGTAAAAGCAGAAATTTTCCCGCGGGTTTAAATTTCGCTATATTTGCGAAGCCATACATCTCGCGAAAATAAATCTTCGCGTAAGTATTCACCTTTAGTATCATTCAAATTCAAGTAGTGACCATTTTTTACAATTTCGCGAATATTACACCTCGCGAACATACTCAAAATTTCAAATTCGCGAAATTATATCTGCTTTTACAGTAACACCATAATAGTTATTAAATTGTATCACTGATAGAGTAAGAAACAAATTATTTAATACCAACATGTGTCCACATTACAGGAGCTGCATTGGGTTGCGATGATGAAATAATACGACAAATCCCACATTTGGAGAAAGTCACTCCCGGTATTTTGATGTGCGCCCAGGCAGCTGTTTTTAGGTCTTTAGAACGAAAATGGTGAGCTTTTGAACTTAAACAATTTTGTCTAATATGGTTTTGTGTTTTCTTGAAATGGTCTGATTCGCCATTAAATACATGTATAATATCATGTTCCCTTCAAGTGAAACCGGGGGACGGGGGACTTGTGGTTTGCAACACACCCAACCTCTTCCGGTCCGTTCATAAGTTCGTACGGTCCTGCGTTAACTTAAAAAGAACCTGATATTATTAAAAAAAACATGTTACAAAATTAGTTATTGCGGCCACATGTAATAAAAATAGATGCTGTGGTTTCTGAAAAAAGAAACCAAGAGATTCTGTCATGAAACCTAGATAAAAATAGTAGGTGATACGGCAAAATATACGTGATTTTCCCCCGTTTTCCTTCCGTTCGTCCGTCTGGCTGACAGCAGTAACAAGTGGCAGTTCTGCCGTAACCTACAAAACTGCAAGATATTTCTTTTTGACACAATATGGACCAATATGCGCATCATTTTATTTTGTCCTTGTGTCCGTCCGTTTGTATGCCTCTATCCATCCGCCAGGCATTAAAGATAGGCATGCGTTAACTTTAAATAGTTCATATTTAGGGAGTTACGGAAGCATGGAGGGGGCATCGGATTTTTTAATTTTAGTTTATTTCGTGGCCACGAGTTATAACTAAAAACAAAAACAAAACAATTTCTTAATTCGTGGCCACGAAATATAACTAAGAAAAAAAAAGCGAATTTGCTTTCGTTTTTTTTTTTTGTTTTTGTTTTTTCTTACTTATATTTCGTGGCCACGAATTAGCAAATTCGTTTTTTCATTTTTTTCTTAGTTATATTTCGTGGCCACGAATTAAGAAATTGTTTTTTGTTGTTTTGTTTTCTTCGTTATATCTCGTGACCACGAGGTAACATTTTTTGTTTCTCGTTTTTTTCTTAGTTATAACTCGTGGCCACGAGATAAATTAAAATAAAAAAATCCGATGTCCCCTCCATGCTTCTGTAGGAAGTGGTCCTCATGACAGCAAAATATGACAAGGGAGACGTCTGCTGTGCGACAGTATTTTATTAGATCACTTGCTGACGACAGTTTTTACATATCAGTCTTTTGCATGGACAACAATAGTAACAGATTTTGTCTTAACAACAAATTTACAAAATTTCACAAACTAAATTTCTCATTTTCTAATTACAACTGTACTAGTATTTATTGGTCTTTCCAATGATTTATTGCAATGAGTCTCATTTGGTCTTTCCAATGGTTTATGGCAATGAGTCTCATTTAGTCTTTCCAATGATTATGGCAATGAGTCTCATTTAGTCTTTCCAATAATTTATGGCCATGAGTCTCATTTATTCTTTCCATTGATTTATGGCAATGAGCCTCATTTAGTCTTTCCGATGATTTGTGGCAATGAGCCTCATTTAGTCTTTCCGATGATTTATGGCAATGAGTCTCATTTAGTCTTTCCAGTGCTTTATGGCAATGAGTCTCATTTATTCTTTCAAATGATTTATGACAATAGCCTCATTTAGTCTTTCCAATGATTTATGGCAATGAGCCTCATTTAGTCTTTCCATTGATTTATGGCAATGAGCCTCATTAAGTCTTTCCAATGATTTATGGCAATGAGCCACATTTAGTCTTTCCAATGATTTATGGCACTGAGTCTCATTTCATCGTTCCAATGCTTTATGGCAATGGGTCTCATTTAGTCTTTCCAATGATTTGTGGCAATGGGTCTCATTTAGTCTTTTCATTGATTTATGGCAATGGGCCACACTTAGTCTTTCCAATGATTTGTGGCAATGAGCCTCATTTAGTCTTTCCAATGATTTATGACAATGAGTCTCATTTAGTCTTTCCAATAATTTGTGGCAATGAGCCTCATTTAGTCTTTCCAATGAATTATGACAATGAGCCTAATTTAGTCTTTCCAATGATTTATGGCAATGAGTCTCATTTCGTCTTTCCATTGATTTATGGCAATGAGCCTCATTTAGTCTTTCCAATGATTTATTGCAGTGAGCCTCATTTAGTCTTTCCAATGATTTATGGCAATGAGCTTCATTTAGTCTTTCCAATAATTTATGGCAATGAGTCCCATTTAGTCTTTCCAATGATTTATGGCAATGAGCCTCATTTAGTCTTTCCAATGATTTTTGCAATGAATCTCATTTCGTCTTTCCAATGATTTATGGCAATGAGTCTCATTTCGTCTTTCCAATGATTTATGGCAATGAGTCTCATTTCGTCTTTCCATTGACTTATGGCAATGAGTCTCATTTCGTCTTTCCAATGATTGATGGCAATGAGCCTCATTTAGTCTTTCCAATGATTTATGGCAATGAGTCTCATTTCGTCTTTCCAATGATTTATGGCAATGAGTCTCATTTAGTCTTTCCATTGATTTATGGCAATGAGCCTCATTTAGTCTTACCAATGATTTTTTGGCAATGAATCTCATTTCGTCTTTCCAATGATTTACGGCAAAAAGTCTCATTTAGTCCGTCCAATGATTTATGGCAATAAGTCTCATTTAGTCTTTCCATTGATTTTTGGCAATGAATCTTATCTCTATCTATCGATAACTTACGGTATAACTGTCGTACGGAATCTATAATGAATTCGTTAGTCACAATTATCACTATTTAAATTTGATCTATTTATACAGTATCGGGTCATTTTTAATTATTGTTAAACTGTCAAATGAATTTATTTAAACGTTTGAAAGTGCATACCTATTCCCAATGCGAGACGCTTGTTCCAAAGGTTTGGCTTTGGTCAGATTCATTTCTATAAAACCAACTAATGAAGTGATGGTTTTGAGACTGGACAATACCTTAATACCGTGCCATGAGGCTAATGTTGAGCTTTACATCTAAGCATATATGAATTTTACAAAAGGTAAAGGGGGAGTACCTCCACAACGGCAATTTTTGTTTACATCCGAGATGAATTTACCGCACAGGTATATACTGTATTGCAACACGTTCCCACCAGATTCCGGAAGGTCATCCGAAAATAGCATCACCTTTACCGTACAAACGGGGCTGGTAAAGAATTTTGAAGTAGCCGCTGATCTTGTTACCAAGACGAAGAAGGTCAAGAAGAGGACAACTGGCAGCAGAAGAACGGTAATGAACGACTTCGAAAAACACTGCTTGTAAAATGAGTTTTTGGACCAGTCTGAGAACGTTAACTTATAGATCTAATTGGCCAATTTGAAAAAAATGTCCTCTGAAGTGACCAATCAATAGTTGATGCTCTGAGACTTGTTAAGGTAGGTACACACGCACGCGCGCACACACGCGCACACGAACGCACACACAGTTAGGTATGATGGAGCTAATTCAATTTAAATTTTGGTAGTTACTTTTAATTGAAATAAAATATAAATATAACATTGCTTTGAGTAGTTCAGAAATTCTCCTAATGTTGTCAAAATAACTTTCACACAAAAAGCAATGTTGTGGTATTTCTTTTATTATAATGAAGCGGATAGGAAGATATTTGAATACGAACAACTTACAAATTGACTGAGATACCTGTTCAGAAAAAATATCGACTGGTTATAATCTGTATAAACCGAAAACTCCAGAAGTATTACTTCCCCTTATCGGTACATACCGTTATGCTTTTTATGTCAAAAATTCCACGCGGCTTACATGCATACAAATATAGTAGTCCTTGGCCGATATGGCACAAGATTTGAACAGTGTTCTAAGAATTCTAGAGTAATACTCTATTTTTCGTCAAAGGAATATGTAAATAGTTCTGTCTGCGCCAGGTTTTATTTAGAATAGTCCGCACATGTTCTAAACGTTCCAGAATACTACCCCTTTTCACTCCACTGACTTAGGAGAGTGTGTGCAGAACGTTCGGAACAGTAAAAGGAATATGACCCATGTCTCACAAACTAAAGAATTTTATAAAAATCGATTCTATTGTCTCCCCTTGTTCATTAAGATCACCGTTATACACAGTTGTCTCCCTTCCACCGTCTAACTCAATAAACAGATCTGTGAAAAACTTTATACACCATTGAGTCGTTTTCTTTGAACAGCTGGCGTTATGGAAGAACTTTTCAAAAGCACTGACAACATTTGTTAAAGCTGTTTCTTCGAAGACCGAGTCACAGCTGTTCGAGATGTTTCTGAAATATGAGGCTGAACGGGAGAAGCAAAGTCCCCAGAAGGATCAGACGGGTAAGTTCAGTTGCCATGGAGACAGAGATTTCTGAATTTGTGGTGTAATTGCGTACGATGTTAAAATTACATTTTGCCGCAATAAATGAACGTATGTATATTAGTTTTTAGCTCGACTTTTCGAAGAAAAAGTAGAGTTATAGCACTCGCCCCGGCGCCGGCGTCGCCGTTGGTTAAAGTTTTTCGGTTAAAGTTTTTGATAAAGTCATTACTATCAAAGCTATTGACTTATATTAAAATAGTTATTTACTATTAAAGTCTACACCAGGAGACACAATCCTCATAACTCTTATTTGATTTTGACAGAGTTATGCCCCTTTTAAACTTAGAATGTTTTTGGTTAAAGTTTTTGATAAAGTCATTACTATCAAAGCTATTGACTTATCTTAAAATAGTTATTTACTATTAAAGTCTACACCAGGAGACACAATCCTCATAACTCTTATTTAGATTTTGACAGAGTTATGCCCCTTTTAAACTTAGAATGTTTTTGGTTAAAGTTTTTGATAAAGTCAGATATCTCTGTAACTATCAAAGCTTTTGACCTGAAACTTAAAATAGTTATTTACTATCAAAGTCTATACCTGAGAAACAATCCATATAACTCTGATTTGAATTTTGACAGAGTATTGTCCTTTTTTAACTTAGAATTTTTTGGTTAAAGTTTTATAAAGTTTTTCCTGGCAAAGCTCTAACTCAGAGTCAAACACTGAGGAATATCTAACGGGCTGTTTTATGGACAGCTCTTCTTCTACTAGAAATGTCTAATACTCTTTATCAAATGTATTTCTACTTGACTTTCATTTCTTTATTTATAAGAAATATCTTAATAATGATATAATAGTTTGATGTACGTGCATTGTAAGTTTTGTCCCACGAACTAAGATCTAAGGCACTTGTCTTGTTATTTGAGATTCAGTTTGTGTACCTGATGCGAGTGTTTAACCATTTGTTAACCCTTACCCTGCTAAATTTCTATAATGGACTTGTCCATCTTTCAGTTTGGATAGTACCATTAACTGTTAAAAGGGGTGCTTACCAAAAGATACTGACTGAATAGCGAACAGTGCAGATCTTGATCAGACTGAACGGTATGCAGGCTGATCATGATTACACTGGTCACAAAGGTAGAATCAGTCGTGTCCAGCATGGTGAGGGCTAATATAAAATTTATTACTACTATTTTGTCACAAACCCTTCAGTGACTGACCTGTTCGATAGTCTTCCAATATCACCGCCCGTAGTGTGGTCAAGTATTACTTTTTAGCTCACCTGTCACGTGACAAGGTGAGCTTTCATGATCGACCGTCGTCCGTCGTACGTCGTCCGTCGTCCGTCCACAATTGCCTGTGAACACGATAGAGACACATTTTGCAATCAATTTTAATCAGACTTACACACAACTTGTACTGGCATAATATCTCAGTTCATTTCGAAAACTGGCCAGATCTCGTCATGGGTTCCAGAGTTATGGCCCCTTAAAGGGCCAAAATTCGCCATTTTTTGCTTGTGAACACGATAGAGACCACATTTTGCAATCAACTTTGATCAAACTTGTCCAAAACTTGTATTGGCATAATATCGTGATTCCTTTTGAAAACTGGCCAGATCCCATCATGGGTTCTAGAGTTATGGCCCTTAAAGCGCCAAAATTTGCTGTTCTTGGCTTGTGAATACGATAGAGGCCACATTTTGCAACCAACTCTACTCAAACTTGCCCACAACTTGTATTGGCATAATATTTCGATTCCTTTCGAAAACTGGCCATATTCCATAATGGGTTCTAGAGTAATGGGTCTTAAAAGGGCCAAAATTTGCTATTTTTGGCATGTGAACGCGATAGAGACCACATTTTGCAATTGATTTTAATTAAACTTGCACACAACTTGTATTGGTATAATACCTTAATTCTTTTTGAAAACTGATCAGATCCCGTCATGGAATCAAGAGTTATGGCCTCTTAAAGGGCCAAAATTTGCTATTTTGGCTTTTGCAGCCATATAGAGAATTCATTTATGGTTTGATTTGATACAAACTTGCAAAATATCTGTAACAACAACAATTCTTGGAAGGATTCCATGATGAATCTAGCAGATCCATTCATAGGTTCCTGGGTTACGGTCCATGATAGACACCTGAAAGAGCCAAGATTCGTTAAATTTTACTTTGTGAACACCATGATTCCCATGCCAAGTTCGAAACTGGGTCATGTGGGGTCAAAAACTAGGTCACCACTCAGATCAAAGGAAAAGCTTGTTCACACTGTAGAGGCCACATCTATGACTCTATCTTCATGAAACGTGGTCAGAATGTTTATCTTGATGATTCAAAGGCCAAGTTTAACAGAAGAGCGATATAGGGTCATCATGACCCTCTTGTATTGTTTTTGCAATGACTATGCGTATAATATAGAAAATGGTGGGCAAATACATTAACTAAGCCAGTGATATCTTCTTATATTCTTATACTGCGGTAAAGTCTAAAACTGTTCCTGTGTCCGGGTACAGAAAGCTGTGGTTCTGGTTAAACCCAGAACTGTATGAAGGTTGGTCAGTTGTCTTAAATGTCTCCGGCGTAACTTTGGGCCAACTATCAGGTCGTCATAATAGGGGAAGGTAAAAATCCTGATGATTTAATGGTTCTAGTAGTTATACCTGTTAATATACTAAGGACGACTTCATTGCAATGTTTAAATGAATCACAGGTCAGATGCCACATGCGGACAAGAGCAAGAGTACTATGATGCCCAACGCACAAGCCAGTGTTCAAACACGTGTTGTCGTCCGTAATAAGCTGATCATTATGAATCGTCTGCCGGCAGATTTGAGGTTTTGGTCGGAAATTAGGAAGTAAGTATAGGAGATTTTTAACATGTTAAATATTCAGTTTTGGGGGACATAGGTGTTTGCTTAACAAATAATCATGGTCTTCGAGTGTTTTGTCGTCGTATGTATCATGGTTCAGAATTTGGATGCGCAAGAATTGAACCATGCGGTTGTTAGCACGAGTGGTTAAACATCTAAGTATCTGAACGATGAACCATGGTAAATTAGACGATAAACCACAAGAAGGCCTCGATTGTTTTCATACTTATCTACATGTCTATTGAAATAGTCTATTCTTGCATAAAAACGACATTTTTTTCACTGGATCCGCCCATGTATTAACGGGAGAAAAATCGTGTGCAAACAAAGCAATTCACGTGCTGTTAACACCCGATTTGTAGCTCACCTGAGCAATGCTCAGGTGAGTTTTTCTGATCGCTCGATGTCCGTCGTCTGTCGTCTGTCTGTCTGTCAACATTTAACTTGTGTATGCGATAGAGGTTGTATTTTTCAACTGATCTTCATGAAATTTGGTCAGAATGATTATCTTGATGAAATCTAGGCCGAGTTCGAAATGGGTCATCTGAGGTCAAAAACTAGGTCAAATAAAAAAAAAAACCTTGTGTATGCGAAAGAGGCTGTATTTTTCAATTAATCTTCATGAATTTTTGTCAGAATGATTATATTGATAAAATCAGGCCAAGTTCGAAAATGGTTTATCTGGGTTTAAAAACTAGGTCACCAGGTCAAATCAAAGAAAAACCTTGTGTATGCGATAGAGGCTGTATTTTTCAATTAATCTTCATGAATTTAGGTCAGAATGATTACCTTAATAAAATCTAGGCTGAGTTCGAAAATTGGTCATCTGGGGTCAAAAACTAGGTCACTAGGTCAAATCAAAGAAAAACCTTGTGTATGCGAAAGAGGCTGTATTTTTCAATTAATCTTCATGAATTTTTGGTCAGAATGATTATTTTAATGAAATCTAGGCCGAGTTTGAAAATGGGTCATCTGGGGTCAAAAACTAGATCACTAGGTCAAATCAAAGAAAAACCTTGTGTATGCGATAGAGGCTGTATTTTTCAATTAATCTTCATGAATTTTAATCAGAATAATTGCCTTGATGAAATCGAGGTCAAGTTTGAATATGGGTCATCTGCCTTTTTAAAACTAGGTCACTAGGTCAAATCAAAGGAAAAGCTTGTATATGCGATAGAGGCTGTATTTTTCAGTTGAACTTCCTGAAATTAAGTCAAAATGATAACATCAATGGAATCTAGGCCGAATTTGAAAATGGGTCATCTAGGGTCAAAAAGTAGGTCACTAGGTCAAATCAAATAAAAACCTTGTGTATGCGATAGAGGCTGTATTTTTCAATTGATCTTCATGAAATTTGGTCAAAATGATTGCATTGATAATATCTAGGTCACATTTGAATATGGGTCATCTGGGATCAAAAAGTAGGTCACTAGGTCAAATCAAAGAAAATACCTTGTGTATGCGATAGAGGCTATATTTTTCAATTGATCTTCCTGAAATTAAGTCAGAATGATTGCCTTGATGAAATCTAGGTCAAGTTTGAATATTGGTCATCTTGGATCAAAAACTAGGTCACTAGGTCAAATCAAAGAAAAACCTTGTGTATGCGATAGAGGCTGTATTTTTCAATTGATCTTCATGAAATTTGGTCAGAATGATTGCCTTGATAAAATCTACGTTGATTATGGGTCATCTTGGGTCAAAAGGTAGGTCACTAGGTCAAATCAAAGAAAACCCTTCTTATGCAAAAGAGGCTATATTTTTCAATTGATCTTCATGAAATTTGGTCAGAATGATTGCCTTGATAAAATCTAGGTCAAGTTCGAATATGGGTCATCTGGGGTCAAAAGGTAGGTCATTAGGTTAAATCAAAGAAAAACCTTGTGTAAGCGACAGAGACTAATTTTTTTCAACTGATCTTCATGAAATTTTGTCAGAATGATAACCATGATGAAATCTAGGTCAAGTTTGAATAAGGGTCATCTGGGTTTAAAAACTAGGTCACTAGGTCAAATCAAGGAAAAACATTGTATATGTAATTTTACACTGGATTTTCATAAAATCTGGTCAGAGTAGTTGTCTTGATTAAATCTAGGTCAAGAACGTATATGAGTAGTCTGGGATCAAAAACTAGGTCACTAGGTCAAATCAAAGAAAAACCTTGTGTATGCGATAGAGGCTGTATTTTTTAATTGAACTTCATGAATTTTAATCAGAATAATTGCCTTGATGAAATCGAGGTCAAGTTTGAATATGGGTCATCTGCCGTTTTAAAACTAGGTCACTAGGTCAAATCAAAGAAAAACCTTGTGTATGCGATGAGGCTGTATTTTGTAATTGAACTTCATGAAATTTGGTCAGAATGATAGCCTTGATAAAATCTAGGTCAAGTTCGAATATGGGTCCTTTGGGGTCAAAAACTAGGTCACTAGGTCAAATCAAAGAAAATACTGACTTATATTCAAGATTTTTGCTCCAATTTTTATGATAATTGGTCAGAATATTTTTTTCCATGAAATCACTAGGTCAAACATGTTTACACTGTTATGTTGTGTTATGGTGTGTTTCTCAGGTGAGCGACCTAGGGCCGTCTTGGCCCTCTTGTTATTTTTGAAATGCTTTCCCATTGACGTATGTGTATTCTGTACAGATTGACATCTGGTATCTGCGTCTTGTTTCTTTCATAAAAACCTCTTCTTGTAGCATAAAGATGCAATATAATCCATAGAGTGTTTTGCTGTATCAGTTACCAACGCCAAATGCTCTGGCCCCAACAACGTTCGTACTTGATTCTCCCCCTTAGCGGCGTCGATTCAGTTTTTGTACGTAACCGTGAATGTTTAGAATCGCGTGTAACTTGAGCGATTGTTTGTTTTTAGGAATCATACTTATGACTTTGGTAAGTATCAGTCGGTATGTTTTAGTCTAATTTCTCGAAGAACTAACATTAAAAGCTTGAATTCGTACTCATCCGTACTCGAAGTGAGTTCGTACTCAAAATAACAAAAATGTAAAGTTAATATTCTTGAAATTACGCTCCTACTTAACAATTGTTTAAGTAATATGAAAAATTATGGGTAATGTAATGTTTGTTATAACAAGAAATTTAAAAAATCATTAAAAAAACCTTCATTACTTGCTGTTTGTAGTGTTGTTGATTTCTGGGCCCTGGTTATGGATATTTAAAACGTGTTTACCGTTTCCAAAAACAACAGAATGGTAATTTAAAAATGTACCGGAATCGTAAAGTCATCGCATATGAAAACAATACATTTAGTCGTCGTGTTATGTTTTTAAGCAAGAATAGCGACAATATACGTTTTTTTTTTGTGTATTAACGTCTGCAAAAGCCCTTGGGATATGTTTGTGACCTCGACCTTCGGTCTCGGTCACAAACATTCCCGCGGGCTTCGGTCTTGGTCACAAACATTCCCGCGGGCTTCTGCAGACGTTAATACACACAAAGAAACGTGTATTATCCCTACAAAAAATTATGCTGGGTGGACGTCGTGTCAATTTGGCGTCATAGTTTACTTCACAATGCTCTCTTAAAAGTATCGATCCGCGTGTCAACCGTTGTTTGTTGCAGAATATAAAAAGGCTTTGTTTAACTGATAATCAGATCGAGCCATGTTAGAACTATAAATTTAGTGCAAACACTTGGTTTACTTAAAAAATATTTCAAAAGAAGATATAAAACTTTCTTTTGTATTGCAATCATGACTTTTTCATAACGCTCCTGATACGTAAGTATGTATATGATGTTACTAGAAAGCTGCTGTGAAATAAGATATAGAGTTAGATCTAACATGATTTTAATTTTCTAATTTTTATACTCCATAAATTCTGAACACGTAATTTTATACTTTACTATCCATTTTCACTTTAGTATGTCGAGTTTAATACAAGAAATTTCTGATTTCTTTTAATTTATTGATCAAGTGATTTGAAAGAAACCTGAAGGCAACCCCGAAAAAAATAGTCAATGTTACAGATCATGTATCTTTGGTCATAATTTTAGAATAATAATATATGTCATGTGTGTACGAATCGGATGGAAATATCCGTCCCGAGGGCACCTGCGCGTTGGGCGGTAACGAGGCTCTCTAGTTTTCATTAACATTCTAGAATCATCTGACATGGGGAGTGCCAGATGGGTTTTGCCGACACGGGTAAAATCACTGGAAATGCCAGTCTGGTGTGCAAGAAATGTCATTTTTATCTATTTATTTGAATTGTTTACCGTATTTAATGTGTTTAAGAATCGAAATGGTTTAACAAAATGGTGTAACACTTAATTCACGCACACTGTTTTTAGGTTATTGGAGCGAAATATAAGTCATTATACATCTACGTACTCGTTGACGGCGCGTCTGTCTACTATATTTGACGCCATGCATGCGCGGAAAAAATAGTGCTTCCATAATTCATCATTCCACAGGCGTATAACCTCATCGCACTGTTTCGATGTTCTGCTTCTTAATGGTATTTAACTTTAACCCTGCTAAATTTCTAAAATGGACTGGTCCATTATTCAATTTGGGCAGCATTACTTATTATTCAAAAGGATGTTCACCGAAAATTTACTGACTGAATAGGAAACTGTGCAGACCATGATCAACCTACACGGATGTGTAGTGCAGGCTGATGTTGGTCTGCACTGGTCGCAAAGGCTAAATCACTTGCCACCAGCAGGCTAAGGGATAACAGAGCCATGTGTTTAACCCTTACCATGCTGGACATGATTGATTCTGCCTTTGCTGCCAGTGTAGATCATGACCAGCCTGCACATCCAGTATATTTTTGGTGAACACCCCTTTTAAGGCATCGCCACAGTCACAATTCAGTATCAGTTCATATTTTCAGGCCGAGTATTTTTCTCTTGAAAATTGCACTAAAGCCTTAACAGCTGGTCAAATTATCATCAACATAAGAAGCATATGATGATTTATAGTACATATGCCGCTTGTAAAATATTTGAGTCTCGTTTAGACCGAAAATTTACCCCAAAATATTGAAATTTTATGTGCAGTAGAACTCCAATATAAAAATATTACAAAGACAAAATTTAGTTAATTTCATAGTACAATATGTATACTGCAAACTCCTACGGATTTTTGTTGAAATTGTTTCTGGTTATTGCATTAGACACAAAAAGACAATCCCATGTAAATTTAATTTAAAATGTTGTTTGTACATGCATTACTGACCACAGGTAGCCAGGTAAACCTATACATAATCCTATAATATCACCTGTTTATATACATGTAAATTATGTGTGAACAGATAACACAAATTAGATAAATTGATGGTGTTGGGATTTTTGTGTATAATTCAGTAATCAGGTAAAATTTCAAAATAATTTCTGAAGACTTTATTCTTCACGGTCTGCTTTACAATTGGCTGTAATTATCTTTGAATTGTATTGAATATATATTGAGTTTGACTGCAGATAAAATTGCAAAATTTTGTCATAAAAAATATCGAATAAAGGCATAATACAGGTAGTGAAATGCCTATCCTTCTACTTGCATATATTCACATAGATATTTAAAACATAATTATGACAAATTTATTGACTTTATAGTTACCACTTAGTCATCTTTTATTTTTATGAAAATTTGCATGTAAAATTTTGAGTCAAATGGCTGTCACTGTAGGCGATGCCTAACAGTTATTGGTACTGTCAAATTTGGAAGAAATTTACAGAAATTTAGCAGGGTAAGGGTTAACATATCGTAACAATACAATGAGGTTATACGCTTGCGGAATAATTTCACGAGACTTGAGTGAATTATAGAAACGGCGTATATAAACGATTCGTTCTTCGATTCTAATATGTCTGTTACGTAAACATGAAGATGATTTTTTTCATGGCGCATGTATGGTGCCAAATATAGTAGATCGACATGCCGTCAGCGCGTTAAGTATGTTTTAATAGTATTAAGGTTTAGCAGTATATCACAAAATAACAGCTTTTTTTAGTAAATGAACAGCATCTTGACCAACAACTTATCTGCCCAATACATGTTTTACTGTTCTGTCCCACAGTGTTGGATACTTAAAATATTCTTAATGAGTTGTCCCCCTTTGAATAAGAATGTCATTTGTAAAGAAATAAATGTAAACAATTGTCAAAAACGATGTTTTACCTAGTTATGTAAAGTTTAAACACTCGCACGATGTTGCAAATGCATCAAAATGAAGACATGTAACAGCTTTTTCAAAATGGTGAGTTTTTAAAGGCGCTGAACTGTCCAGAAGTGTGACCCCTTCATGCAGTCCCTTTCCGGAATTCAGTACATACATGAAAAAATTGACAGTGGTTTTGTAGCATCATATAAATGTTTTATATGCTGTTAAATTTTCATGTGAAACAATGCTTTCTTTCTATGATTTGATGACTTTCGAACTTTTTTCTCCGAAACATGGACCTATACCTTAAAATACGGCGCAGACGTCGAATGAGTTTTTTCCGGCCTTATAACCTACACAGTGTGTGAGAATTGAGTGTAACAGCATTTTTATATCATTTCAATTTTGAAACGTCTTTTATTAGCTCACCTGAGCAAAAGGGTCATTGTGAGCTTTTGTGACCGCTCAATGTCCGTCGTCAGTCGTGCGACGTGCGTCGTCCGTCCGTCAACATTTTTTAAAAAAATCTTCTTCTTGAAAACCACTAGGCAGAATTACACTAAACTTCACAGGAATGATCCTTATGAGGCCCCCTTTCAAAATTATTCAAAGAATTGAATTCCATGCAGAACTCTGGTTGCCATGGCAACCGAAAGGACAAACTTTAAAAATCTTCTTGTCCAAAACCGCAAGGCATAGAACCTTGATATTTGGCATGTGACATCATCTAATGGTCCTCTATGAAGATTGTTCAAATTGTGCTGGGTGAAAAGAGGCCCCACCCCGAGGTCACAAGTTTTACATAGACTTATACCTTTGATATTTGGTATGTATCATTTCCTTGTGGTCCTCTACCAAAATTATTCAAATTATAACCCTGGGGTGAAAAGAGGCCCTGCCCCGGGGGGTCCTAATTTTATATATACTTGTTTAGGAAAAAAACTTTAAAAATCTTCTTGTCCGAAACTGCAAGGCCTAGGCTTTTGATACTTGGTATGTATCATTGCCTTGCGGTCTTCTACCAAAATTGTTCCAATTATAACCCTGGGATGAAAAGAGGCATTGCACCGTGGGGATCTATAGTTTTACATATATACTTAGGGACAATGAAAACGCACGCCCGCAATATATGCATTTTATTACATGAAAACAAAACGCTAACGACTCCATTAGATATATATCATAACTTTATTACAAAACGCAAACTTAACAACTGAAAATATTTCAAGATGTTTAAAATCAAATGTACACCAGTCCATCGAAGTACCTAAGGTGAAAATCCCAAAATCACACATTTCATCACAGTAATGCAAACTTAACAAAAGGCAAAAAAAGAAAATAAAAATCAAAAACAAAGTCACTCATAAATGTCTATTCGTAATGTCACCGTCGGGATCTTTAGAAACGACAATGTCCTCCATCAGCGTCTCTTACAGATGTACATCGTCGCCTCATGGACCTTACTAGGGTGCGGATAGTCGCCTGTGGAATCTGACGCCATTCGGCCTGTAGTGCAACCCAAAGTCCTTGTACGTCACGAATGTTTTGTCTCTTCCGAATCCGCTGCTTTAAGTGGTCCCAAAGGTGTTCAATTGGGTTTAAGTCTGCAGACATGGATGGCCAGTTAGCAAGCAGCTGTACCCCGTTTTGTTACAGAAAATTCAAGGATACTCTCGCCACGTGCGGTCTTGCGTTGTCCTGCATAAATAACGTCCCAGGATGCTGCTGAACGAATGGAACCAGGACAGGCTGTAGGACGGAATTAATGTACCGTTGAGCATTCAATCCTAAGCGGCGTCTTCTTCCTCCACGTTCCACACCTTGATCCAAGAAAACAAGATCTGTCCTGTCGTTTGCAGTTATACCTGCCCATATCAGAGTCGACGCTCGTCCGCTGCGCTCCTCCTCCACGACACAGCTATCCCTGAACCTTTCACCACGGCGGCGATACACACGCTGTCTTCGGTCACTTGAGTCGACCATTACTTTGGTCTCGTCAGAAAAAATAACGCTGTCCCATCTGTTTAAGCGCCAACGGGCATGGGCGGCTGCCCAGCGTCTTCTTGCAAGTCTATGGCGTGGTAATAAGCGTGGGCCACGGTATGGCCTGTGACATCGAAGACCAGCATCCCTCAAACGTCGGCGAATGGTGCGAGCAGAGACCGTCGGATTTTGGCCTTCTGGAATAGTTCTAGCAGTTTCTGCTGGTGTCCTAAACCGATTGGCAATGTGTACCAGGCGAATGTTGATATCTTGGCGTGCTGTCGTCACCCTCCGCTGGCCTGGTCTCGGTCGGTCGTTGACGGTACCAGTAGTACGAAAACGCTGGTGAAGCCGAGAAATTGTAGTCCGATGGACACCAAAACGGTTGGCGATTTGTTGGTAAGATACACCAGCCTGAATCTGTCCTAAAGCTACCCAGCGGTTATTTCTTTGTAGAACCATTGCGTACAATTTGCTAGCAAGTCTGAGTAGTTTTTTCAAATTTAGTACCTTTTATAGAGGAAAATTGTGTGTGCATGCAATTTCCATGGGAGCTTTTGACAAAACATTACGATTTTTAAAACTGACCATTGGCATAGTTTAATATTCATTTTCATAAAGATTTTAATTGCTCATTTGTGTCTAACATTTCTAGAAAGGTGTGTGTGAAAAACAAGTTAATAATTAACAGTTTAAAAAATTAAATAATTTCATTTCATAAAGTAACAATGATTTGGTTCATTCTGTTTTCTGTTGTGATCTTATCACAATTAGCCAAAAGTGTTACTTTTGATTTTTGGGGTACTGTCTTTATTACGCAATAACTTCTTTACTATGCAATCAATTTTCATAATTTTGGTATCTAAATGACCGCAATGCATTCGGTTATATGAAACTTGAAAAAATATTTATAAGAAAAATATTTTCCTTGTTAAAATGCAATTATCCCGACCGTGCGTTTTCATTGTCCTTAAGTATATATATATATATATATATATATATATATATATATATATATAGGAAAAAAATTTAAAAAATCTTCTTGTCTGAAACTGCAAGGCCTAGGCTTTTCATATTTGATATGTTGCATTGCCTTGTGGTCCTCTACCAAAATTGTTCAAATTATGCCCCTGGGGTGAAAAGAGGCCCAGCCCTGGGGGTCACTTGTTATATGAGTTATATAGGAATAAATACTTCAAATATTATCAGATCATATTTCCTAGACTGCTTAATTATAATTACCTGATAACCCCAAGTGATTAGGGGTCACTTGACTGTGACCTTGACATACTGACCTACTTTCTTGTTTTTTGAGATACAGCCTTGAAATTTGGATGACCTGTACATGTTTGCACACCGATCTTAAATCTGACTTTCAGTGACCATGAATGTGATCTACTGACCCACTTTCTAATATTTTAGCATCAGTTTGCCATTTTAAACATGTGGCTCTTATTACTCAGGTGAGCGATTCAGGGTCATTATCACCCTCTTGTATAAAATAACATATCAGATAAAGAAGCAATCTTACGTCGACGTAACGCCAGATTTACGTGTTTAACAGAAATGTGCATGAATTTTTCATATAGAGAATTTATTTAATGACAAATTCAGAAGTATGATTATGTGGTATTTAAATTTGGGCATTCAAGAAAACTTTTAAATCTTCAAGAATTTGTTTCAGACTGTTACTGTGTGAAATATATTAACGATATTTTAGATATCAAAGCCTTATTGACACTGCCTCACTGAAGGGCAGCGTATCCGACCAGGAGAACGAATTCTTTATGGACAAAGCAAAATCTATAATCTCCTGCTTCCTAAATTCGGAAATAATGCCAAAAGTACAGGTATACAATATATTTAATCGAATAGAGTGATTCAGGTAAGCAGTATATTGGTTACACATTAATAACCTTTATATAGATTTTCATGTTCAACTATGAAAATAAAACATGCTACTGAAATTTGTTTAGTTGATAAGTTTGATACACATTAATAACCTTATAGATTACCATGTTTCATATATGAAAATATAACATGCTGCTGAAATTTGTTTAGTTAATAAGTTTGATACACATTAATAACCTTATAGATTACCATGTTTCATATATGAAAATAAAACATGCTACTGAAATTTGTTTAGTTAATAAGTTTGATACACATTAATAACCTTATAGATTACCATGTTTCATATATGAAAATATAACATGCTGCTGAAATTTGTTTAGTTGATAAGTTTGATACACATTTAAAATAACCTTATAGATTACCATGTTTCATATATGAAAATAAAACATGCTACTGAAGGTCTATGAGTTGGTAAGTTTGATGCACATTAATAACCTATATATTAATGACCGTAAATTACCATGTTTAAATATGAAAATAAAACATGTTCCTAAAGGTTGATGAGTTATTCAGTTTGATAAACGTCGATAACCTTTATAGATTACCATGTTCAAATATGAAAACAAAAAACATTTTTATTTCGTTTGTTTGAAATATTCTTTCTTATATTTAATTGTGAATAATATTAGGTTATTAGTCCCCTACTGGTTGAAAACCAGTTTCGGGGACTATAGGGATGCGCTTTTCCGTCATTCTGTCCGTCCTTCCGTCCGTAATTTCGTGTCCGGTCCATAACTCTGTCATACATGAAGGGATTCTAATATAACTTGGCTTGGCGACGTGTCATGCGCAAAACCCTGATCCCTAGCTCAAAGGTCTAGGTCACAATTGGAGGTCAAAGGTCAACAGGGCTTTTTCCTGTCCAGTCCATAACTCTCCCATACATTAAGGGATTTTAATATTACTTGGCACTAATGTACCTCATAATAAGACAATGTGTCATGCACAACTTTCAAACCCCTAGCTTAAAGGTCAAGGTCATACTTAGAGACCGAAGGTCAGATACAAAAATGACTTTGTCCGGAGCATTTCTTCTTCATGCATGGAGGGATTTTGATGTAACTTGGCTCAAATGTTCACCAACATGAGACGGATTGTCATGCGCAAGAACCAGGTCCATAGGTCTAATGTCAAGGTCATACTTAGAGGTCAAAGGTCAAATTCAAGTTCGACTTTGTCCGGAGCATTTCTTCTCCATGCATGGAGGGATTTTGATGTAACTTGGCACAAATGTTCACCACCATGAGGCACTCTTGTTTTTAGAATTATGTCCCTTTGTTTTTACTATAAATAGATTATATTGTAACTTTTTTACTACTGGCCGTAGAGAAAAATCGAGACCACTTTTCTGTGGTACAACATACATGTTACATCCAGTTTTAGGTGTATTTTGACCTATCTTTACCTGGTACAGAGTTTCTTGTGGACTTATATTATATAGATTTTTTTAGGATTAATTTCCCTTTGTTGTTACTATAAATAACTTATATGATAACTTTTTTATAATCGGCCAAAAAAATTCTATATGAAAACAACAGTAGGTTTTCATATATGCAAATTTTAATCCAAGTGTTTTGTTATAACATTGTATATATAGTACAATATTGTTTATACATCATTGACAGATATCAGTTCACTATGTTATACTGCAGTAGAGAAAATTAGGTGCCTTCCAGTAGGGGACTTTGTATTGCATGGCAATACTTCATTCACTTGTTTAACATTGTTCTGTACAATACGGAGATATATTTGGACGAGTACCCAGCTAAGAAAACCATATTGGACGAGCCGCTAGGCTATGGTTTGAGCCCAATTATTTCTCGTATTGTACAATTCAATGTTAAATAACCTTTTTATTCTATATCTATTTCATTTTAGTTTAAATTACAGATGATTCACTGAAAATTGTATTTCTGCCTTCCTAATTTCAAGACTCATTATCAAACTCTGTACATAGAGCGCCTACTTCACCCGATTTACATTCGGAACATTTTCGCTCGTTTCGGGCTTTATCGTATGTTTAACATGAGACTTTTTAAACCGTCCAAATACGGAAAAAATACAGTTTTTTTGTACGCACGTGCGTCCAATAAGGTAATATATTGTACGGTCACGTGTTGCAAATGAACGTTTACGATTGGATAGATAAAAAAAGAAATATAGAATAACTAAATGTATTGTTCTCCACGCTTGTTGTGAATCTTAAAACTGTTGCCATGTATCTTTTTTCAGGTGAACATTTCAAATGACATGGCGTCGAACATCATCAACAGTCTAGCTAGTGATGGTCCGAAAAGAGGCTCGTTTCATGATGCTATAATTTCCATCTTCCCGATTCTCTACCACTTCCATAAAAAGTATGTTACGAGATTTTATTTGCACAAATTTCGTACAACTTATATTTCTGCGACGTTCAAAATGTCATGTTATATTTTTGAATATGCGGGATGACCTGCTATATCCCCTCCTTGAGATTTCGATATGTCTTTTTTTCAAGCTTCGGGCCCCAAATGGGTAATCCCATTTATTTCCCCGTCCATCTGGCTTTCTGTGGGTCGGAGAGCTATCCGCCATTGGCCTTACACAAAGCAAACGTTCATACATATGCATGATAATATCTTGCATCTCAATGTATTTCATGTATATACGTTTTAGACTTAAAAAATACAGTATTTTTCATATGAGTTTTCGGGTTTATTATACTAGTTTAATACAAAAATGTATGTACATTTCGATATATCACAAAAGTAAGCAACTACGATATTTAGGGACCTGAAGCTATATATTTTTATAGTTCTAAATATGAAAAAGATAGCATAAAAACCTTACAGAGAAAAAAGGTATTTTCATGCATTCTTTGAACCTAGTACATATACAGGACTAAATGTAGTTTCGTGTCATAAATCTTACAATTGCCCACCTATCTCTGTCAACATCATTGGAATAAAACAAAGCTATGAATGTTCGAAGCCAAGCTTAGACTATTTCTACACCTTCTATAGTAGTAAGAGTTTTTTTGTTTTACACAAAAATACATATCGCTTTAATTCTAAAAATAAAATGTCCACTTTACTATCATTTTTATCAGATCCTAAAGTACACACATACTATTTAATTTAAAATTTGGATCAAATTCTATGACTTTCTTGGAAACATAATTAATCAAAGGTTTTACTTTACTGCAGTCATGGAATAAGTGAATTAGTGTTTCTTCATTTACTAGACAAAATGTACATAAATTGTTCCCTTTAATGTTCATTTTGAACAAAAGAGAATTGGTTGGCAAAATTCTGTGTAATATTCTTGTTTGCAGCCACTGTATGTATGTATCTTTATTTATTACTTTCCAAACAATATTACAATGTTCATACTATCTCAACCATTTATCTTTACTACTAGTTATCTCTTTATTGTCTAATAAATTTATTTACGTCTCTTCTAGTTAACTTAAGGATATGCGTAACAATTTATGCAAGGATTACGAAAAACAGGGTATTGGACATTATTTATTTCAATATTTTTTCTAATAAAAAAGTTTTCACATCATTTCTTAATCCTTAATACTGTGAGAAATTGAATTTCTTTCCCGTGGTATTCTTTAGGTAAACAATGTCTACAAAACTGCTATCCTCTTTCAGTATATCCTTAACTAATCTTATTCCTCTTTCATAAAGAACTGACATATATAGAGGTTTGGAATTAACAAGAAAATTTTCGTTGTAAAATAGTGGCATATTTAACAGTTGTTCAGAATTATAAATGATAAACTTTCCAATATACAATGTGTAAGCTTTTAATATGAAATAAGGCAATGCCTCAATCGGGAATCGTTACAGTCCATCAGCTTGTCCATAAATATGTGTTTGTGTCCATTAAGGTAGATTTTGGAATAAAAAACAATACTGCCCATATTTGTACTGATGTGCAAGACGTTGCAGTTCGGACAAGTTATGCGGACGCTTATTACGCTCAAGGAAAAGGCGTATTCTTCCAAAAATCCGAAGTCAAACGCTCTGTGCACGCGCCGGAAGACAACATTTTTTAATTCGATAGTATATCTCATTCGGTATATATCGGTAGGATCGATTCCCTATAACATCTTTCCAAAAAAAAAAAATATTTTTTCTTCATAATTAATTTAGAAAATAACTTTCCACAATTCATAACTTTGTTCATATCAAATAAACAGTTAACCAGTTTATAACACTTACTTTCACTGTGTAAATGGAAATTTCTTAACCATTTAATTTTCAAAGAGTTAATATAACTGTCTACATCTAGCATTTTTAAGCCTCCCTCCGTATAATCCTTAATAAAAACACTGCTTTTATTTTTGCTTTACCATCCCATACAAAATTATAGAAAATATCGTTAAGAATTTTAACTTGTGAATAAATGAGTAAATATGGGCAAAAGTAAAACCTTAATAACTGTTATTCCTCCTAAAGATGTTAGTTTTTTTCTCTTCCAATAAGAAATGCTATTCTCTATACTTGTTATCTTTTTCTGAAAGCTCAGTTAATTCATATTATTTAAAGCAGCATAAAATTTAAACTGTGTATCTTCCCAAGAAAGTTTACATTTTGTTTTGATCGACCGTGTAGTATAAACCAAATAACTTTTGTTTGGTCAAAATTAACTTTTAGGCCGGATATTAAAGCGAAATGATTTAGCAGGTCCAAAACAGTTTTCAAGGACTTTTTTTGAGCCATCTAACAGTAAGAGGTGTCGTCAGCAAATTATGAAATGACATATTCCTCTCCGTTCATTTTAATAGCTGAGATATCTTTACATTGTTTTATTTTAACACTTAAAAAAATTCAGCACAAAGGATAAAAATATATGGCGATACTGGGTCTCCTTGTCTACAGCCTGGTTTAATCGAGAAAAAGCTTGACAAAAAAACAAAAACAAAAAAAAAAACAGTCTCAATGGAACTGAAGGATAACGAAACGAAAGCTTTTTCAAATCAATAAGCATCAGTAATCCTGGAATATTATTGTCTTCACAATACTTCATACTATCATAAACCTAGCGAGTGTTTTCGCCAATATATCTATTCTTAACAAATCCAGTTTGATCATTAGACACTAGAACACTTACCACATTTTTCAATCAATTAACTAATTTTACATACTACATTTAAAAAATGTCATTGGCCTCAAATTCTTGAGATATTGCTTTGGCTTATTATCTTCCGTTTGGTATGCCAAGTTTATTGTTTCTAGAAAAGGAGTTCATAACAAAGCCATAGTTAAATGCTCTCACGACAAAGTTTCCAATTTTGTTCCACAACATTTCGAAAAAGTTAAAAAAAAAAACAAAAAAAACCCTCACAACCAGGGCCTTTATCATTTTTCATATTTCTTAAAGTATTAGTTACCTCTGTGTACGCTAAAAGCCCCGCATTACTCTGTTCAGTATTTAATTTATTAACATTACGGTTGTGCAAATCCTTTTCAAGATCAAGTCATTGATTACATTATTTTCACTATACAATATATTTTGAGATTCTTGAAGTATTTCCTTCTGACTGTATATTTGAGATCCATCTTCTTTTTTTTCTCGATAAAGGGAATATTATGTCTCCCCCACTTCATTTCCGATCAATAACTGGAGAAGCATTTGACCTAGAACCTTCAAACTTTTTAGGATGACAGTGCTTATAAAGTAGACGACCCCTATTGTTTTTTTTTAACCTCTGATAAAGGTCAAGGTCACAGGAGCCTGAACTTGGAAAACCATATCCGATCAGCAACTTGATAACTACTCGATCCAGAATGTTTAAACTTCATAGGATGATTGATAATACAGAGTAGATGATCCTTATATATATTGGAGTCACTCTGTTAAAGGTTAAGGTCACAGGAGCCTGAACATGGAAAACCATTTCCGATCAATAACTTGAGAACCACTTGACCCAGAATGTTGAAACTTCATAGGATGATTGGACATGCAGAGTAGATGACCTCTACTGATTTTGGTGTCACTCAATCAAAGGTCAAGGTCACAGGGGCTGAACATAGAAAACCATTTCCGGTCAGTAACTTGAGAACTACTAGACCCGGATGTTGAAACTTCATAGGATGATTGGACATGCAGAGTAAATGACCCCTATTGATTTTGGGGTCGCTCCACTAAAAGTCAAGGTCGCAACGGACAGAACATGGAAATCCATTTCCGGTCAATAACTGAGAACCATCAAAGATCAAGATCACAGGGGGCTGAACATAGAAAGCTTCTTAATTCTGAAAGTTCATTCTGTAACTGTAACAGTTTTTCTGTTTTTCTTCAGTCAAATTTGACTCCAGGCTTGGAATTTCTGCTGAAAGTTTTTTTTTCATAATTCTTTCTCTCTTTTTATCCTAACTTGAATATGAATTTTTTCCCACGTATTTCCATTAACAATGCTTCTAGAAACAACTGATCATGGATTATAAAATGTATGTTTGATCTTTCCATTAACAGTACATTGTCTAAGTCATATACTGGTACACAATACTGTAAAATTATTCCATCTATTTTTGTATTAACGACTTCTTGATATTCTGAATCATTTAGCAGGGAGTTATTGAAATTAGTCCCTTTCCATTGGCAGAGGTCTAAAAATGTAATAGAGTGGTCTTACTTATAACTAATCACAATTACTTAAATATTTATGCAAATTATTTGTTAATAGAAAAAAGTCAAGCCTGGCTTCCTGTAATGGGATAAATCTTCTCCAGTATACTTTCTCACATCCACATGTATTTCCCTAAATGCATCTATTAGATTCCTATCAGAAATGTTTGATATCAATACATTTCTTGCTTTTTATGATGTTTTATTGATTTATACTTTTCGTAGTCCAATGTAGGGTTTAAAACTAAATTGTAATCACCACACATAATATAACTATCCTTTGTGTAAAAAGTATCAATAGTATTAAAACATTTTGAAAAAAAAAATCATAGGGTCGTCCGTATTAGGTTGGTTGGTTGTTTTGGGTTTAACACCTTTTTCAACAATATTTCAGTTATGTAACAACGGGCAGTTAACTTAACCATTGTTCCTGGATTCTGTTTCAGTACAAACCTGTTCTACGCAAGTAACTGCCAACTTTCCCACATGAATCAGAGGTGGTGGACGAATGATTTTAGACACAATGTCTTTTATCAAATCGTCACAGAGAACATACGCCTCGCCCAGGGCTCGAACTCACGACCCTGCGATCTGTAGATATACGCTCTCCCTACTGAGCACAGCGGGCGGACACATCCGTATTAGGAGCATAAATATTAGTCAGAACAAATTTAATATCATTGTATAATAACTCTATAAACAAATAGCTCCCATTACTGTCAGATTTTACATTCAAATTTTAATATCTAGACTTTTGCTAAAAAGTATGGCTACACCCTTTGAATTAGATTTACCATGGTTAAAGTAACAGTACCCCTCCTAGTCAGAGTATATACTCTTTTTATGCTCTTGAATATAATGTGTTTCCTGTAAACTTTTTTATCCTTGAACAGAGAAACATCATCATTACGTTTCCTACTGACAATTTTAAGAGAAATATTCAAGTTATCCATAATCTATCCAGTACAACATTGTTACACTTCTATAATTACTAAAGAATAAAAAAAACTACATTCAGACAAGCAGTGCATATATACTTACAAGGCAAAGCAATGCATGTAAAAATCAAACACAATGCTTAAGTTTTTGCATTATCAACACAGTTTTATGTAGGCTATTACATAAATAAATAAATTAAAATATTTAAAACACAGGTTACCTTAAGTAAAATAATACCATAGAAAGAATTTAGATTCATATAGTACTAGTATACACATCAAGGCTCAAAATCTATAATTTAGGACAATGTGCCGATACATATAATGTTACAGGTTTTTGACAACCAAACAAATGCTTAGTACTTCCGAATGTGTTCGTTTACTAGGATTTTCACTCATTGCTTGTTTACTGGGTTTTTCTCCCTTTCTTTGTTTATGTCTATTAGACCTTCAATTCCGTGTAAAGTTTGTCACTTTTCCATCACTTGAAACTGTATTAAAATGCAAAAATATGCAAGAGCAAAATTTAGCTGACCATACTGAAAAATGCCATGTTTGCCTTTTGTGTTCGTTTACTAAGATTTTCACTCTTTGCTTGTTTACTAGGGTTTTCTCCCTTTATTTGTTTATTTTGATGGGCTAACCTTGACCCCTTTCTGTCATGATGACTGCAATAGTTACACAATAATGAAAGGTATTTTAAAATAATTTCAAATGTTGAACACTGATCCGTAATCCGTTCATTGAATTGCACTAGTTGTTCAAATTGCCTTTAGCTATGCACTTGATACACTCAACACACCATAATTTCCATTATTTTGAAATGTTGTGAATACAAAGAAGAATCCCTTTTCAAGTCAATGTCTGCTTTTGCAAAACCTCATTCACTATTCCAAGTCCAGATACTGATAGATCTCTATCAGAACTTCAATTTCATGTAAAATTTGTCACTTTTCCATCACTTTAAACTGTAATAAAATGCACAAAAAAATGCAAGAGCAAAACTTAGCTGACCATCCTGAAAAATATTCCCAGGCTATCATCGATTTATTCATTCCGATATGTCTTTATTATCGTATAATCCAAAAGATATTGTCTTTAAGCTTCAGTGGCAACATCTGCAAGTATTAGATTCAGATATATTCAATTTGACTAATTAGGCACATATATGCCACTATATATTACATTAGAGTATTGACATTTTTATATTAAGTTGAAATTGTATACATGTAATTACTACATATTGATTTAATTCATCGAGGTTTTTTATATCAATATCTAAGGCTTGTGCTTGTTTCTAACAATAGCAACCACTCTGGTCAGACATGTGTCACAGGGTGAGAAAAATGCGCAGCAAGAACGGCACTCGAACGCGGGGCATCGGAATACAGTTCGAATGCTCTACCGAGTGAGCTACCCGGCCAATTACACGTTTTCTCCCCGTTTAAATATGTGACACATGCTTTAACAAACGTGTATGACTTAACGAAATAATCTTCAAATGTTGCTGCTTTCTTAGGTTCTCCAATGAGTGGTTGAAAGGAGATATACCGGACGAATATTTTGATTCTATAGAGGCTGCATTGCAAGATCACGTGTCGTCCATGCCTCATCAAGGAACGGACATGCCCGATTTTACAGACTTAAAACCGGATGAGATTAAAACATCCACCCAGTGGACACACGGTAAGAATCATTCGGCTGGTTTAAATGAAAAGTCTATTCTAGTATGAAAATGCCGACTTTAACGTAAATTGGGGTGTTATTGCGACAGGCGAGTAAACGCATATTTACAAAAAGATTCTCGCGCTCACATGCTGTTTCATATATGCGCAATCCACGGACAACCTAACCAGTTTACAAAATTAATATATAATTATCTATATTATACAACAAGAAGTATCGTTCTGTATGGTATTCTGTTAAGAACATCACCTCTCTTATATTGCCGTGCACGAAGAACGATATCACGATGGCACGGCAAAGCGCGGGACCACGGCGACCGCTTTTGCTTTTGAAGCAGTACTTTGAGATGGCGGAATTTAAAGCGTTTTTCTGCCTTACAAATAAAAACAGAATAAGTGTAATGTGTTTTGAAGTAATGATACTGCTCACTGTGAAACCACGCGCAAAATTTGTGTGTAAACGTTTATACAAAGCAGATGGTTAGTTGTATCAAACTTTTAAAATATCATTAGTGTTAGACACATTACGCAAGAGATATTTTAAATATTCAAGGTTCTAACTGGAACAGTAGTGTATTTGTCCCAATATATTAAAAACGCCTGCGGAACGATACTTAAGAACGCAATAAGCAACATAATAGCAGACTAGTTTGAGTCTATTTGTGAAAGGTATCGAACTGTGTATTACCCATCGCACGCCTCTCCCCCTAGCATAGGCTTAAGTGAAATAATATTATAGTAAAAATGAGTGAACTCCATGATTCCAAATGACCAAAAATTAAACGGCACTAAGTCGAATATGTGTAAATTATTGTAGACTTATCTTCAGTAGAATTATTTAAGCGTTTGATATCTTGTTCGGTCGCTTTCACTAATTCAGAATTCAGATGCCAATACATTAATACTACATATGTATTACATTTTCACTTACAGACGATAATTGGATGAGAATACACTTCTCCATATCTGAAGGGGTAACGCTTATCTACCCGCAAGTGAAGAAAACACCAACAATAACAGCAACAGGCAGACGTATGACAAAGCACAGTCTGCATGCGCTAGATGAGGAGACATCGCAGGTAGAAGTGAGCAAAGGCGGTCACGGAGATAAGGCAGAAAGCCCACAGGTTCATAAAGGGGTAGATAAGCATCAACAGAAAAAATCGGACGGCAAGAAACACTCTGTCGGTAGCATGAAAAGAAAGAAATCAAAGAAAATTGTAGTCAAAGAATCGGAGCAAATTTCATCAGAGCCACCTAAAGGGAGAAAAGTATCCATTGACAAAGCTCGCAGGTTAAGCTTCCTTATGGAATCTTTAAATAAAGTAAAACAAGAGAAGATAAGTGAACAGAACAAACTGTTTAGCAGAATGATGGCATTTGAAGATATTATTGCTGCTGCAGCAGCTATGGCAGAATTGCCGGAATCCCAGTCCCCGCTCTCCTCGAAGGAAAGTTCAAAGGATTAAATGTTGTTAAAACCGTTTCTTTCTTTTTGTGTGTGTTTTTTTACATTTTTTATTGTAAACCTCTCCAACCAAATGAAGCTGATAAAGCAATGATAATCCAGGTAGAAGAAAAACCGAAGCAAACACATTTTATCTTAGTAAAACACACAGCGTAATGTCTACAGCGGACACGTTATACACTGAGCCGCTAAAAACGTTACCACTTTTTGATGGCTCATATTTTAGCCAGGAGCCTCCGCAGCCAAGTGGTTAAGGTCGCTGGCCTCAAATTTCTTGCCCATCAACGATGTGGGTTCGAGTCTCACTCGGGGCGTTGAATTTTTCATGTGAGGAAGCCAACAAGCTGGCATACGGAAGGTCGGTGGTTCTACCCGGGTGTCCACTCGAAATGAAATAATGCATGCAGGGGCACCTAGTGTCTTCCTCCACCATTAAAGCTGGAAAGTCGCCTTATGACCTATAACTGTGTCGGTGTGATGTTAAACCCAAGAAAAACAAACATAATTTAGCCACTGGAAAAAAATGATAAATTTATATGTCATAGTACGTGTCAGGTACTCAAAACTCCGGGTCGGATGACACGTTTTACATGTTTTGCACGTGTTTTATGAATTCAAATTATCCCTAATTATCCAGTACCCGTCGCTACGACTTAAGGAGTATATTTTCAAAACACAAAAAAATAATTGATAAACGACAACATCTTTACCAACAACCTAAGTGATCACATGCTCTACCGCAAATTCCGACTCAGTGATTTCCCTTAAAATATAAATTTCCCAAAACCGTGCACAAAACATTGGATTTGGCGCCGTTTTTCAGCTGTACAGCGTGCCTGGATTCTGTACTAGTATTATCTTGTTCTATGCAAGTTTCTGCAAACTCCACACGAATTAGAGGTGCACGGGGGACGGAAATGCACCTGGGAATTGAACTCACAGCCCCGTGAGCTATAGATCTCCCACTATTGACCTAAGCTGGCTCCTTTCGGTTTAATACATGAAATGATATCTTAAAATAATTCAGAGATTTGATTTTTCAACTCCCAATCTTAGATTTCTTTTTAATATCTACAAAAACTTTGATATATATTAATATTATCATTAAACAAATTATAGTATGTCTATATAAAGGAAAGAAAGAATTTGGACTAGAATAAAACAACCAAGTAAGTCTACAAGTATATATTTCATTGCACAAACATAATTATGAAGCCGGTAACTTAGTTTTATAACAAATTCAGGGTTTTCTCATCAATAACAATGTCATCAAAACAAACCATAACTAAAATAAAAGGGCCACGAAGACCCTAATTAGCGTATCCAAGTACTTAGACATAACTGTACCAAAATACCTAGTTTTTACACTATCGTTTCGAAAATGCAACAACTTTATGAATACAAATATTCTGACCAGACTTCATACAGGTCATGCAGGAAATATAAATATTCTATGATTCGGCATGCATTTAAGTAACCTAGATTATAATTGCCGATGACCCACTTTTTAATATTACCTTGATTATTGGAGAGGTCTATCAAGACCTCTCCATAGTGTTGGCTTTCAAACTAGGAGGATTTAGACTAATCTACTAATTTTACGGCGTTAGATTTCACTTTCTAGCGCAAATTACGGTGAGCCAGTCTAAAATGGCCCAATGCGCTTGCGCACAAGTAAGTTTTGAAATCCTCTAAGACGAAAATAATTGTTCATTTAAAATAAAGAAATATAGTGTAATACTATTGTTACAAATGTTGGAAACGGTTCAGTTATTAACAAAAAAATATATAGATATATATTTACTATTCTTTGTTCGCAGTATTCAAAGATATGCATATGAATTGAATCACGTTAAAATGTATTTCGTTCAATTAAATGAATTTATTGTTCAACTGGCGGGTTCGTTTGCCCCGTTCGGAAGATCTGCCGGAATAAGAAGAGTTCTTCCGAGCTTCTGTGTTTTCCATCCGATAGTCGGGGGTGTTAATCACGTGATCAAAACAAGGCGGCAATTCGACATATAAACCTTACAAACTGAGTAATAAACTAGAACAAATAAAATGTTTAGAATTTCTTTTTCAAATAGTACATTAACAATAAAAAATCTCTGAAAAAATACATTTAAAAAAAAGATATATTTTTTCAATTCCGACAGATGTCCGTTCGATTGGGATTTTCTTCTAAGCTTTTCTAAAGCTTCTCGGAAGCTATTCTCCTGGGCCCAAACGAACGGAGCGGTTGACAAACAAGCCTGTCAGGTGAGGTTCTCGCAAAAATGGTAAGATGCTAATTTGGCAGCTTTCACCAGGGCCAAGTTCAGTGTACAATTATTGCAGTGGTAGCTTTTGAACATTTTTAAATGAAATTCAGTAACTAGGAAATGCTTGGGCCTATGTCCTCGGACTGGCTGAGGTTGATCATAACCTGAAGATGACCTATTGATTTTGAGGTCATTAGGTCATGGTCACAGCTAGTGACTATAACCCAAAATAGGTCACAGTGACCTGCAACTGGGAAACTGTTTTTCGTCTGTAGCATAACCTATCATATAACCAGAGATAATTGTTATCTATGTCTCTGATTGTTCCTTCTCATGAGAAGGAACACTTATGGTGGACATGTCACACTTGACTGAGCAGGTAATGGATACAAGGGTATCATCAAAGGCATCCGAATTACAGTAGGGCGCCGCCATTTTGTACTCATGCATATTCGTTACAAATAGCCTCTTTGCCAATGTGTTTTTACGCATCTTTAAGTCAATCTTAAGTGAAATACAACTGCGTAATAACAGACCTACAAAACACAATAATATAGTTTAAACTATCTAACTCCTAAATCTAACATGTCATAATGTAGAATCGAGATTAACTAAATGAATATTCATCATCTAAAAATAGACTCCCGCCCAAAAATATCGACTGCTATTATTCTTCTCGGTTGCATTCTTTGCTTCCAAAGGTTTTTTACGATTTCATTTCAACTTTATTATTTTGACATTTTAAGTATTACCATCACAACATTCTGTATTAATAAAGTAATTCGAGATTGTTCGCTTGTCTGTTAATGGTATTGCACGAGACGTACCGTCACCGGATTACAACATTTCAATTACTTCCCTTGTTTTTATCCAGAACTGTTTAATGCATTTTTTCACTTTATTGAGCTATAAAATATTTCTAACTTTGTAATTTCATGCCTTTTGATTAACTGTTTTGTAAGATTCAAGCTTTGAACGTTTTGTACGCATTTGTTTTTTAAATCCAAGCCTTTTTTCTTCTGGCATTGTCGTTCTGGAACTGAAAGTATCAATCATGCGATGCAGTTACGGGCAATTTGCAGCACTTTACTGCCATTTTTTTGCTATTTAGAAACACTGGCACCAGAACAGAAAGAAAATGCCTCTGTACATATTATACCTTACCCCTAGGTATTCTATAAGAACCATGGTCATGAACGGGAAAATATACTAAACCGTTTCAATCGCGCATTTCATACCTAAACACGCAGTTCGGTAAATGTGTACTATGGATATCAAACAAGTGGTAATTTATCTTCCATTGTGTATCGGTCACATTTCTTCAATACATTTTATCTTAGAAAAACAACGCGTAGTTTATAGTTATTTCAACGTTACATAAAAAACTTGCTTGAACTTCCCTTGTGAAGTTCCGTTCTAGATTAGAAAACCATTCTGATTGGCTGTTGCGAACACGTATGTCAATCGTCATTTTACTACACGTGTTTGCTAAAATGTGAAAATGCAGCATAAATGTGTAAAATGAATAAAATAAACAGAACAGATGCAGACCAATGTACGTTTTCAAATTAAAGATCATACACAAGATGAATTTCATTCATCATTTCGAGTTTTAGTGTAAAATTGTGATTTTTTAAATTTCTGATTTTGTTTGTTTACATATCGCCAAACATGTGCACACTGCCGTGACCTCCAGACCGGATGTTCATTAGGGAAGGTCAAGCAAGTTTTTTCTGTAACGTTGTCAAAAGCATAAAATATGTTGATAATCTCAGCAATATGGAATATTGAGACAATGTGACTGGTGCACGATTGAAGATAAATTATCGCTTGTTCATTATACTAGGTACCCATTCACCGAACTGCGCGTTTAAGTTGCGAAATATACGATTGAAACGGGTTAGTATATTTTCCCCTTCATAACCATGGTTCTTATAGAATACCTAGGGGTAAGGTATAACATGTACAGAGGCATTTGCTTTCTGTTCTGGTGCCAGTGTTTAGAAAGAGGCCACTAGGACAGCTGTCGACAATGGTTCCCTAAATTTTGATAGAGCGATGGTCTTTATTATTTATTGTCCGCTGATAATATTTAGGTAGAATCGCTCATCTAAAGGTGTTTGATTATTATTTTAAGTTAAATAAATGTTTGTGTGAAATAACTTTAAATATTCCTAAATAGATAAGAATGCACGGAAACTAACAAAACACATTGTTCATTATTGTTTTATTAAAGATCCCTTAAAAAGAACATTTAATATGCGCTAGAAGGAACCTTTTGGTAAGCTAAACCTTGTATAACTTTAAAAGGAGCAACACTGGACCTCTCCTAGGTTTCTTTTTTAAAAAGAAGCCAACTTGTATGAAGTAGATTTCAAGCTGATCAATTAGTGACTCGGGCCTACTGAATGGAAGTATAGTTTATCAAAATTTGAACCTTCCCCTTATTTTGCAAATGGCGTCAAGTGGGAAAGGGGAGATAACTCAAGATGAAACAAGAGGGTCATGATGACCCTGGATCGCTCACCAGAGTAATATGAGCTACATGTTTCAAATGTCAAACTGATGATTTTTAGAAATTTTTTGGAAAATTTTCCGATGTACAATCAAGTAACCCCTGGGGCGGGGCAAATTTTACCCCGGGGGTCATGATTTGAACAAATTTTGTAGAAGTCTAATAGGCAATGTTACATATCGAATATCTAAGATCTAGGCCTTCTGGTTTATTTTAAGCAAATTTTATGAAGATTTCCCTACGTACAATCAAGTAACCCCTCGGGCTGGGGCAATTAGACCTTGGAAGGGGGGGGGGGGGAATCAAGATTTGAACAAATTTTGTAGAGGTCCTCTAGGCAATGCTACATTCAAATATTTAAGCTCCAGGCTTTCTGGTTTATTTTTAGAAAATTTTGAAGATTTTTCTATGTACAATTATGTAACCCAATGGGGCGGGGTCAATTTGATCCCGGGGGTCATGAAATTTTTGAAGATTTTCCTATGTAAAATCAAGTGACCGCTGGGGCGGGGTCAATTTTGACCCGGGGGGGGGTCATGATTTGAACAAATATTGTAGAGGTCCACTAGGCAATGCCACATGTGAAATATCTAAGCTCTATGCCTTCTGGTTTTTTTTAAGAAAAATTTTGAAGATTTTCATATGTAAAATCAAGTGACCCCCAGGGCGGGGTCAGTTTTGACCCCGGGATCATGATTTGAACAACTTTAGTAGAAATCCACTAGGCAATGCTACATGTCAAATATCTAAGCTCTAGAGCTTCTGGTTTTTGAGAAGAAGATTTTTTAAGATTTTCCTATGTAAAATCAAGTGACCCATGGGGCGGGGTCAATTTTGACCCTGAGGGTCATAATTTGAACAAATTTTGTAGAGGTCCACTAGGCAATGCTACATGTGGAATATCAAAGCTCTAGGCTTTCTGGTTTATTTTTAGAAAATTTTTGAAGATTTTCATATGTATAATCAAGTGACCCCTGGGGCGGGGTCAATTTTGACCCCGGGGTCATGATTTGAACAACTTTAGTAGAGGTCCACTAGGCAATGCTACATGTCAAATATCTAAGCTCTAGGGCTTCTGATTTTCGAGAAGTAGATTTTTTAAGATTTTCCTATGTAAAATCAAGTGACCCCTGGGGCGGGGTCAATTTTGACCCCGGGGATCATGATTTGAACAAATTTTGTAGAGGTCCATTAGGCAATGCTACATGTCAAATATCTAAGCTCTAGGCTTTCTTGTTTATTTTTAGAAAAATTTTGAAGATTTTCATATGTAAAATCAATTGACCCCTGGGGCAGGGTCAATTTTGACCCCGGGGTCATGATTTGAACAATAGTAGAGGTCTACTAGGCAATGCTACAAGTCAAATATCTAAGGTCTAGGGCTTCTGGTTTTCGAGAAGAAGATTTTTTAAGATTTTTCTATGTAAAATCAAGTGACCCCTGGGGCGGGGTCAATTTTGACCTCGGGGTCATGATTTGAACAAACTTGGTAGAGGTCCACTAGCCAATGCTTCACACCAAATTAAGCTCTAGGGCTCCTGCTTTTTGAGAAGAAGATTTTTAAAGTTTTTCCTTTCGGTTGCCATGGCAACCAGAGTTCTGCATGGAATTCAATTCTTTGAACAATTTTTAAACAAGACCATCCAAGGAACATCCCTGTGAAGTTTCATCAAAATTGGCATGTTGGTTTAGGAGGAGATGTTGTTTAAAGGAAAGTGTAGACGGACGACGGACGGACGTACAACGGACGGACGGACGGACGCCGGACGGTGAGCGATCACAATACTTCACCCTGAGCACTTTGTGCTGAGGTGAGCTAAAAATTCAGTAAAAGTAACTTCCCCTTTATTTTGCAAATGGTGTCAAGTGGGGGTAGGGGAGATCTCAAGATGTAAAAAGAAATTGGTAAGAGTAGTCTCCCCTTTCTTTTGCAAATGGCGTCGTGTAAGGAAGGGCCATAAAATGGGAAAAGAGAATATGGTTAGAGCAACTCCACTTTATTTTGAAAATGGCATCAAGGGTATAGGTGAGATAACTTAAGATGGAAAAAGAATATGGCAAGGGTAACCTCCCTCTTTTTTGCAAATGGCGTATAGTGGGGGAGATAACTTAAGATGGGAAAAGAATACGGTTAGAGTAATCTCCCCTTTATTTTGCAAATGGCATCAAGCGGGGTAGGGGAGATGATTTAAGGTAAACAATTAAGTCAGTTAGAGGCTATATACCAATAAAAGAAATTGTTCTTTGTTTCATATAAAATTCAGCTACTTCAGAACAATTTTGTTACAGTTTCTAGATTTTCACTCCGTCGTAGACCTATTTTCCACAAAATATCCATACATTTGCTTCAAGAAAACGAAAAGAAAAAGGGGTGTTGAATAGTATGCAGTGAAATGCAAGTCAACTGAAGTCAGGTACCCTCATATTGCCGCACCGCAGAATAAACACCCTACTTTCGTTTTCAAGTAAACAACTCGAAAACATGCGAGTATTAGCATGAAAACTGTCCTATTTTATGTAAAATCCATTCCACGAGTGAAATAATGCCCATCTGGCCCCCGATTTACGCGCAAATGCGCGAAAAATGGAAAAATTAGGATCTACTAATTAGGGACTTCTTTCGATACACCACGGAAGCACATTTTTGACCGAATTACTGCATTATAACCTAGAGGAAACTCCCCTTTATTTTGCAAATGGCGTCAAGTGGGGGTAGGGGAGATAACTCAAGATGGAAAAAATAATCCATTTAGAGTTACCTCCCCTTTATTTTCCGAATGGTGTCAAGGAGGGTATGGGAATTAACATTAAATCGGAAAAGTGGTCGGTTAAAGTAACCCCCTTTATTTTGTAAATAACGCGAAGAGGGCGGGGTAGCTAACTTAAGATTGAAAAAGGAATTGTAAGTGTAACCTTACTTTTGTTTTGCAAATGGCGTCAATGGGTAGGATATAATTTTAGATGGAAAAAAAATACGGTTAGAGTAACTTCCCTTTACTTTGCAAATAGCGTCAAGTAGGGTAGGAGAAGTAGCTTCATGGGGGAAAAAGGGATTTTGTATGACCTTTCAGTTAAGATATTAGACCCGTAATAGAGTACCTTTTTTATGAGTATTCAATTCCTACAATAAACCTACTTTGACTGAATTTTTAGCTCACCTGTCACGAAGTGACAAGGTGAGCTATTGTGACCGCTTGATGTCCGTCGTGCGTCGTCCGTCGTGCGTCAACAATTTGTAAAAAAATCTTCTTCTTGAAAACCACTGGGCAGAATTACACCAAACTTCACAGGAATGATTCTTGGGTGGCCCCCTTTCAAAATTGTTCAAAGAATTGAATTCCATGGAGAACTCTGGTTGCCATGGCAACCGAAAGGAAAAACTTAAAAAATCTTCTTCTCAAAAACCAGAAGCCCTAGAGCTTAGATATTTGGTGTGAAGCATTGCCTAGTGGACCTCTACCAAGTTTGTTCAAATCATGACCCCGAGGTCAAAATTGACCCCGCCCCAGGGGTCACTTGATTTTACATAGGAAAATCTTAAAAATCTTCTTCTCAAAAAGCAGAAGTCCTAGAGCTTAGATATTTGACATGTAGCATTGCCTAGTGGACTTCTACTAACGTTGTTCAAATCATGACCTCCGGGTCAAAATTGACCCCGCCCCAGGGGTCACTTGATTTTACATAGGAAAATCTTAAAAAATCTTCTTCTCAAAAACCAGAAGCCCTAGAGCTTAGATATATGGTGTGAAGCATTGCCTAGTGGACCTCTACCAAGTTTATT
Organism: Mercenaria mercenaria; assembly: GCF_021730395.1. Taxonomy (NCBI): domain Eukaryota; kingdom Metazoa; phylum Mollusca; class Bivalvia; order Venerida; family Veneridae; genus Mercenaria; species Mercenaria mercenaria. The sequence continues at coordinate 55,827,998 of NC_069366.1, forward strand.
CAAATCATGACCCCGGGATCAAAATTGACCCCTCCCCAGGGATTACTTGATTGTACATAGGAAAATCTTAAAAAATCTTCTTCTCAAAAAGCATAAGCCCTGGAGCTTAGATATTTGACATGTAGCATTGCCTAGTGGACCTCTACTAAAGTTGTTCAAATCATGACCTCGGGGTCAAAATTGACCCCGTCCCAGGGGTCACTTGATTTTACATATGAAAATCTTCAAAAAATTTCTAAAAATAAACCAGAAGGCCTAGAGCTTAGATATTTCACATGTAGCATTGCCTAGTGGACCTCTACAAAAAATTTAAACCATGACCCTCGGGGTCAAAATTGGCCCTGCCGCAGGGATCACTTGATTTTACATAGGAAATTTTAAAAAATCTTCTTCTCAAAAACCAAAAGCCCTAGAGCTTAGATATTTGACATGTAGCATTGCTTAGTGGACCTCTACTAAAGTTGTTCAAATCATGACCCCGGGGTCAAAATTGACTCCGCCCTAGGGGTCACTTGATTTTACATATCGTCGCTGCTCTACGAAAACAGCGTAAGTCAATTTTGGCCACTTTTCAGGAGACGAAAAAACGTGATATTGTTTTATAAAATATCAGCTTATTATGCGTTATGTGTACATAGTATTTGATTTCAGTGCATCTTCTACTTGTGATACTGGAATTTTCAGTCACTTAAGTAGTTAAGCCAAACGTACACTTACGCGATTTTTCTCATTAAATTTGAATCAATTTTGACTTACGCCGTTTTGGAAACACACACTTGCGCGATTTTCTCATTCATCTTGTCAAAAGTTTGACTTACGAGTTTTTCATATTCTGTAATATTGATAAACATCCGTCTATTTAATGTCACAGAAAGGGCAAATATTTATCTTGAATGATTGTTTAATTGAACAGATATCAGTACTTATATCTAGGATCAAAATTTTTACAAATGAGTGATCTACGATTGTTATTATGTATGTAAGTTTGATTAATAAATCAGATGCCATTCGTGTAGAACTTTTACAATTAAAATGTGTGTGTGTTCCGCGTAACTAAAGTCAGCATCATTGTCTTGAACATATTAAAGATTTAGAGGGGCTCACTCAAGTCGGCTATGAAAAACACAGTCAGATTCAGATTTTCGGTTAGGTTTCTATTAACTTTTCTGGACTTTGCGCTTTGCATTCATTAGATCTTATAATTAGTTTTAACTGGTTTCTCTTTCAAAAACTGTAGGTGTCCAATGTTCAGACTGTTTTTATATTGAAAACACATGCTACAATGTCATTGAATTTGTTCTATGTTTTGCTGATTTGAAACTAATCAATTTCAGCGTATTTAACCTAAATAGACACGAATGTGTACGACATTGTAACACGTATTTAGATACAAAAGAAAACTAGAAAACCTGTCGATTGAAATGAACTTTAATCAGAATGAACTGCAAACATGTTATCTATAATTCTGACTGTGAATCGCGAATACAATAACATTCCATTGTATTGCAGCGAAACGAAAATAATTATAAAAGGTACTGTTAATGATATGATTTAACACTAATGACTACTTTTGGGCCTTTAAAAGTACAAGACAGAACTTTTTTCTGTAAATGAAACAAAATAAAATAAATAAATCATCAGATTATTCAAACTGGCGTAACAAACCCTCTGTTTTATCAAAATTAGAGCGGCTATTTATATTTACGTTGTTACATTGTTATACTATTAGGTTTCATAGTTATATATCTATACAATAGTTTTGTATTGTTAGCGCCAATTCAAGTTACATTCAATGCAAGCCGCCTATGTATTTTGCAAGAGATTTTACCACAGATACTAGTATTAATATTGACATCTTCAAAAATTTAAAACTAGAATTATAAGATCTGGAAAATGCGGAACATTATACAACTGTGGTTCATGACATATCTGTTGCGTATCAAGTCACGCTATTACATAATGAAACTGAGTATTGGAAATGAAATGTTTTAAACTTGAATTCAATGTAACTTATAAGATATTGAAAATGCATGTGAAAACTCAAATCACATTTAACATAAATGAACTAAACACTCTACGAAAGAAGCATCAGTGGAATAGTTCGAGTATCCATAAACTGTCTATGAGCTTAACGTTAGCTAGAAAAGTAATTAGCATTAACTAGGTAAACTAGTTTCAAAATCAACATGATGCATTAAGGTCAGTTACGCTTATTAAAACTCGTTACATCATTCTCGTCCTTGCACAGGGTGCATTATGAATGTTTAAGTGTGTCATAGAATGGGTGATAGTCTTTGGGGATGACAGCCTTCAACTGCTGATAGTGCTCATATTTAGATTTTTTTTATTTGTAGCGGTCCTGTGTACAATGGTGGTATCACTTCGCGCCCAGTTGGCACCGTTGCATTTCTACGTTTGGAACTCATTTTCAGTTGTTCTGTGTTACGGTTACAAGACGTTTAATTGAACAGTCCCTGTGCATATAAGTCAGTTCTTTAATTTCATCTTCTATTTCGCTCACTTTAAAAGTTACTTGTAAATAGATCATACATGGCTTTATAATTGTGTCACACTGTTTTACAGTCACTTCTATACCCGACAAGTCCAACACATTCAGTTCCAAAGCCGAACATATATTTACCACAGTTGCTGGTTCAACATTTGTGTAAGATAAATATAATTGATCTAAGCTTTTGCATTTGGATATAACATGAAAATCAGCATAGACCAAATTTTTACATTGCGAAATGTTTAAAATATGAAGGTTTGGCAAAAAGTGCAGGAAACATAGTGTTGAAATGTTACTTTCTGTAATGTCCAGCCAGTATAACTTTTTGGCATTTTATAAATAAGTAACAAATAGGAGGTCAGTTTCAAACGTTGCACATGATACTTGAACACACGGTATTATGAGTTGTTCAAATCCCGAAGAATGTTTTAAAACTCGTTTGAGAACGTCAAAATTTGCTACAAATTCAATTTCAAAACCTATGTCCCTCCATAACACACTATTTTGTTCCACTATTTCATTTAATAGTTTACACGTTCTATTCACAGACTTAAGAAGATGAGTGGTTGGTATGTCTAAAAGTATTCTGACAATGGTTTCAGTAGGCAACGAAAGCAAATTGTGCTCCATTCCATCTGTCAAATGGCATTTCTTGTATCTGTAAGAGACAGAAAAGTCTTAGAAACTTATTATCATGCATCTAAAATTATTCTGATAATCAATGCAATAGGAAAGCAGCATTTTAACAGGCCTATCGGCACCATGATTCTTCTGACTGTGTGGCAAAATTGTACAACAAATTAGACTTGACATTTCAAAAAATATCCTGTCCTTGCATTAAATCATGATTACTTAACAAATTTTTATATTCGAAAACCGCGTATATTTTGACATGAGAAAAACCAAATTCAGTTAACGAAAATCGCGTATAAATATATTCAAATTTTAAAGCTTCAAATCCCTGTTCATTCAACATAAACCGTATTAGATTCAACAGTTTATCGATTTTACAATCACTCTTTATTAAAATAAGCACGTTATATCATTTTCCCGAGGAAAAATGCGAATAAAAACATAACAAACATTGTTTCTTTCGAAAATTATGTTGTTTTAGGAAGTTATGCATGTAAATACATCAATTAACATTAATGCATAAACATTTATATTAAATTAATTGTATAAACTAAAAAAATAACTTACATCTTTCATTAAAATCCTTTAAAACTGTTCCATACAAACACCACTCTGACTTAAACAATTATACGCGGTTTTAGCTGAAAAAAATATCAACCAATGAATATACAGGATTTTGTCACATGGTGAGTAAAACAACTTTTGATTGGCTAAAATGTCCAGGATTTTCGCAGAATACGTAGCGTGTACCCGCCTTTCCAATCGTAGAAAATAGTTTTCGCGCCAAAATTGACTTACGCGGTTTTCGTAGAGCAGCGACGATATGAAAATCTTCAAAATTTTTCACAAAATAAACCAGAAGGCCTTGATCTTAGATATTTGACATGTAGCATTGCCTAGTAGACTTCTACAAAATTTGTTCAAATCATGACCCCCGGGGTCAAATTGGCTCCGCCATATGGGGTTACTTGATTGTACATAGAAAAATCTTCAATTTAAAAAAAACAACAAAAAAAACAGAAGGCCTAGAGCTTAGATATTTGACATGCAGCATTGCCTAGTGGACCTCTACAAAATATGTTCAAATCTTGACCCCCCCCCCCCCAGGGTCAAATTGACCCAGCCCCAGGGTTACTTGATTGTGCATAGGGAAATCTTCATAAATTTGCTAAAAATAAACCAGAAGGCCTAGATCTTAAAGCTTTAGCTAAGAAATTTGTTCAAGCAAGCAACTCTACTCAGGTGAGCGATATAGGGCCACCATGGCCCTCTTGTTTCAGGGGGGCGTTGGTTCAAGTTCCACTCAAACCAACTTTTTTTCTCTTATTTTCCTGTTTTCCTAGTAAGTTTTTACTTTTTTCAAGACTTACTATTGATTTATTGTACAAAAGAAAAAAATCATTTGATAAGCAATTTCTTGCTGTTCAACGTGAATTTAACTCTGAAGCAGAAGGGTTGGGGGCAGAATTAGACATCTTTAAAAATACTGAGTTACATGCGGTTCTCTATTTTGACTTTACTTTTTAGTTTATATATTGTGGAAGAAATTTAGGTAGGTTTGACTTCTGTCCCAAGATTAATTTTGAATGAAGTGGGCAGAATTTAAAACAGTCCCACAGGACTCGACCATAATTTTTAAATGTTGTAGTTAGAATTCTGTCTCATTAAATCAGTTTACTTGAGGCACCCTAGAAACAATGACATTGACAGTTTTATTTTGTGTTTTATTTTTGTTTACCAATAGTTTGGTGTTTCTTTTATTAAAATTTATCGTATAATGAATGTTCTGCAAACGCTTTGGACAGTGGCCATCACTTTGCAATTTGTCTCTACTTGAACTTGAGGAAATACCATAAATTATACAAAGTTTTTAAAAGAAACGGCACAGTAAAAGTTTAAAATTTGCAACGCAGTGCAAAACACAGTCATCTTTAAGAATATACCTAGCTAATACCATCTCTGAACATTACTATTAGGGGTCCAATACCTTAAGAGAAAATAATAAACACAACTGTATAGCATTTTGTTCATTTTTCAAGCAGCAAAAAGTAGCATAAAGAGCCACGAATGACAATAAAAATCATAATTATAGTGTGAAAGTTCTGAAAAATATTTTTGAAATTTAATACACGTAAAATAATTCATTGAATTGAAATATGCTCTCACATCAAACAGTAAGATTTCTTAATAAAACATGGAAAGCTGGCCAATATATTCAAACAGCTCTTTAATACAAAAAATAAAATGTATGTAATTGACAGATTTGTGAGAGACATGGTTGATAGATAATTGAGGGAAACAGTTTTTAAATGAAAAATGAAATGCACTCTTTTCAGGATGATAAACCAAAAGAATATCTAATGACACAAATAATGAAGTTTTGACTGTAATTGCTAAATACTAAATTTTTCAAATGTGAAAAGGCACTTATCTTGGAATAATAAAACAGTTGTCGGATGACAACAACGCGTCGTTCAACAACCTTTTCAATTTAATGAATATAAAAGTCAAAAAAGTGGCACAATTCGTACAAATATATAGCCTGTATAATGACTGTCAGCTCATGACAACGGACAAGTGGACAAGTGTTTGAAGTTTTAATCTATTCCCATTAGTGGGTTACGTGAGCTACCATCTTACATATAAAACTAAACCAAAACTGTTAAGTCCATAAAGGGGCATAATTTTGTAAAATTGCAAAGCAGATTTATGATCTGTGTACATTGCATGTCAGATCATCACAGCGAACAAGTGTGTGAAGTTTCAATCCATTTCCCATTAGTGGACACTGAGATACCAGCCTACATAAAAAGACTTAACTAAAACTGCTAAGTTGAAAAAGAGGCATAATTTTGTATAAACACAAAAAAGTTATGGAACTAGTGCAATATAAGTCAGTTGGTCACAGTGAATAAGTGTATGAAGTGTATTCCCAATATTGGTTATTGAGATACCAAACTACATACAAAAATTCAACCAAATCGAGACACCAACGCATGGGTGAGTCCAATAGCTCTACCTATTCTTCGAATAGTCAGCTAAAAATGGAAAGCTGACAAATATATTTAAGTTTTGACTGTCATTAAGAAACAAACAACAAGCAGAAACTTGAAGCTAGAATAGCGTTAGCGCATGTTCTTTTCGTGTTATAACATCTTCAGAATCCCTCGGGATTCTGGAGATGTTATAACGCGAAAAATCATGCGTTATCCCTACACATAAATTCGCAGATTCGAAAGTTAATGTGATCTGCTATGGTGTCAAGACAGAGGCGGCGGCGGCGGCGGCGGCGGTGGCGGTGGCGGGAGGAAGGCGCGTATGCGGCGAATACGCTTCACTGCTCTGCAGATACATTTGAACATCAGTTAGCCAGTTTCGCATTTGGCCCGGGTACGTTTTTTAAATAAAATTCTTGCATAAAAACTACTTTTTTCACTGGATCCGCCCATGTATTAACGGGAGAAAAATCGTGTGCAAACAAGGCAATTCACGTGCTGTTAATACCCGATTTTTATTTTTGAAATGCTTTCCCAGGGACGTATATATGTAATTCTGCGCAGACTGACATCTGGTATCTGCGTCTTGTTTCTTTCATAAAAACCTCTTCTTGAAGCATTAAAGATGCAATCTAAACCATAGATAGAGAATAATAGGTTAGTGCCGTAGATGAGAAAGTTTATCTGGCGAGGTGGAGGAGGTTATCGGGTGAGCCGAAGGCGAACCTGATAACGTCCGGAGCCGAGCCAGATAAACTTTCTCCATCTTAGGCATTAACCTAATTCGCAATAACTTCTTCGTTTTTGTAGTTCGGACATTTCCAACACAATGATGATGGTTTCGTTGCAAAATTTCTTATGACAACAATATCGATCATAAGGTCACATGATCAACTGACCGTATATCACTGGTCACATGATCAACTGACGGTATATCAAGAAAGATATACGGCACCCTGATATCGGGTCGAAAATACTGCAAGTGACAGGATAAAATGTTTTACTGTATCAGTAACTAACGCCAAATGCGCTGCCCCCAACATTGTACGTACTCGTTTTTTCCCTTGTTTACAGTACTCCCCTTTTAGAACTCGGCGTCAATTCAGATTTTGTAGACAACCGTGAATGTTAAAAAATCGCGTGTTTACCTGTGTGATTCTTTGTTTTTAGGTATCATATTTATGATTTTGGTAAGTATCAGTCGGTATGTTTTTATCTAATTTCTCTAAGAATTTATATAAACTGCTTGGAAACTTGACACTACGTTCGTACTCATCCGTACTCCAACTGCGTGTCCGTACTGAAAGTAACTCGAATGTAAAGTTATTATTCTTGAAATTGTGAAATGATATGAACAATTATTGGTAATTTATGTTTGTAATAATGAGAGATAAAAAAAATCGGTTAAAAACCTTCAGGATGTGCTTTTGATAGTGTTGTTTATTTCCGGGCCCTGGATACGGATATTTAAAACATGTTTACCGTTTCCAAGAACAACAGGAATGGTAAATAAAAATTGTACCGGAATTGTCAAGTCATCACATATGAAAACAATACATAAATCGTCGTGAAATATTTTTTTATGCAAGAATAGCGACAATACACGTTTGTTTTGTGTATTAATACACAAAAAAACGTGTATTATACCTACATAGACATGTGTACTTTACAGGCATATATATTCAACTGGTTATTTATGATGTTTATAGAACTAAGGATTCCTGCGTACGAGTGATTATTGTGTAAAATAAATATGTGCATGTATCGATTTTCCTAGCTCCATGTAGACGGCCGGGTCTAAAACTTTACCTGAGGTAACGGAAGTCAGACGAATTGGAAACGGTCATCCATCCATCCAGCTTCAGCTCAAATTTGCGGAAAAAGTAAACGGTTATGAGACACTTTTCTTCCCACCATTATTTTCGTCTGGCCACATGCTTTAAAAATATGCATGTGTTTTAGGTCAGTCATTTGCAGATAATACGGTACAGGTCGCGCAAGGTGTGCATTTTGGGCCATTTTTGTCTAAAAATTTAGTGTCCTGAAACCTGCATTTTACTCGTTTTTATCACAGAAGCAACAGAATCGGCAGACTGAAAATGTCACATAATAAAGTACTATGTCTACGCAAGACATTCGTTTAAAAATTGCCTTGAATTTGTCGAAATTGGATTTTTCATGATTTTTTTCGCACTGGTATCAGCGCAGTATTGTGGAGTTTTCAAATTTACTGTCCCTTGCCCCCATAAAGCTGAACAATACTGCATCACTTTTAAAAACAATCATTTTCATTTGTTTAATCATAATAAATCTTATCATTACATTCTAAAAACAATTGTCACCATGTTGATTTAAACTGTATTTATTTCCACAATTTTAATTATATTTACAAACACGAGTAGTACATTTAGGTTAAAAACTTTTGATAAAAAACACACATCAATCAAAATAGTATAAACAAACAAAGAAAATATTAAACGAATGGATTGGAAAACAAGTTACTTAAACTTATATGAACTCCGCAGAGGTTAAATGAAGAATAATAACTAGGCTGTGTAAGTATGTGTGTCGTGTTGTATGAATCCAAATATGAATGTACAAAAACGTATCGTGGGCTGAGCGCGAAACTATTGTAACTGTATATAAATAAAGAACAAGATACAATAGTTTCGCGCTCAGCCCTCGGTATGTATTAGATTATATACGAAGTTTTTTAGAATAAGGAGTGAAAGAAATAACGAGCGTGTTTATGCTATTGTCTCTTGTCGTCGTTTGGGGTTGGGAGAGCGGAGGTGTGGCGGGAGAGGTGTGTTTAGGGGAGGGGGCGCTGTTGTACGTCAGCGAATAGGGACATATTGTGTTGATATGATAGATATTCATCACCATACAGTAGATATTTAAGAGTTAGAGGGCATTGGATATTGGAAAATATGTCGGTTCGAAGATTTTGGTATTTTCGACAATGTAGCAGATAATGGTCGACAGTTTCTATCTCACCACAATCACATCTAGCAGTGTTTGTGAGTCCTCGGCGGTTGAGGTCATGGTTAAGTGATCGAGCTACATCCCAGACGTAGCCGAGCATAAAGAATTTGGCCTTTTCTGGATCCGACTTTAAATAATGGATTTGATTTTGATATGTTTTTATTCAGATTTGATTTGAAGGCATTGATTAGAGAAGATAATTTGATATGTTGAGGAAGTAAGTTCCAGTCTTGTATTTTGTTTGGAAGAAACGAAGAGCTGTATAAATGTGATTGGCAAAAGATATTTCTGATGTTTCTGTGGTTATATCTAGCATTGATATTGTGTTTGTTGTCAGGAATTAGTGGAGACAGGTAGGCGGGTGATAAGCCATTGACCATTTTATAGAACAAAACAAGGCGATGTATTTTTCGTCGTGCCGCCAGAGGTTCCCATCCGAGATCGAGTAAGAGTTTCTGGATGTTACAGAGTTTTGTGGCGTCGGTGACTATCTGGGCAGCCTCGTTCTGGACGGTTTCGATTTCATTCTTTAAAGCTTCTGTACAGTTGTCCCTAACAACATCAGAATATTCCAAGATTGGATGAATAAATGAAAAGTACATTCGTTCGAGACTATGTCGAGTCAGTAGACATTTAAGAGTTTTTATAATTACAATTCGTTGCCAAGCTTTTTTCAAAGTGATAGATATATGTGAGGACCATTTTAGATCCGAGGAGAAGGTGAGACCAAGATGTTTGTGTTCAGTCACTTCAGAAATAGGTACATTGTTCATACATAATGGGGGATGGTTCGGTTTAGAGAGTTTTCTTGAAAAGATCATGGATTCTGTTTCTGATGGGTTGAATGTAACAAGGAATGCTTTGGACCAAGAGTGGATGGTTTCAAGATCTGAGTTAAGAGTGGTACTAGTTAAAGCTTTATCATCCAAGGTGATATAAAGACTGGTATCATCTGCAAAAAGACGAATTTTAGAACCGATGTTTGAAACAATTTCGTTAATGTAAGTTAGGAATAACAAAGGTCCTAAAACAGATCCTTGCGGGACACCAGCGTTAATGGTCGACCAAGAGGAAGATGCATGTGCGTACACAACACGCTGTTTACGAAAGGAAAGGTACGAGGATAGCCAGTTCAGGAGTAAGCCCTTAATACCGAGAGAGGATAGCTTATGAAGAAGTTCGCGATGCCACACCCTGTCGAAGGCCTTCGATATATCACTAAACACGGCTCGAACTTCTTTGCCGTTATCGAGAATATTGCAGATGTCGTTATGAAGATAGACCAGTTAGTTCACTGTAGAGTCACATTTGATAAAGCCTGATTGAAGAGAAGTAAGGAGCTTGTCTTGAGTGAGATAGTTGTATAATTTGCCGATGCAGCGAAGAAGGGAGATTGGTCGGTAGTTCGAAGGTTTAAAGGGATATGACTTTTTAAAAATTGGAGTAACATTTGCTAGTTTCCAGGACGAAGGGAAGAAGGCATGTGTCAATAACTTGTTGAAGAACTGTGAAAGAGGTTCAGAAAATTCTGCTTTACATTCCCGAAGAAGTTTTGGGCTGATGAGATCAGGACCACTGACTTTAGAAGGATCAATGAGGGATATAGCATCAGAGACGTCTGTTGGTGTTATAAGAATATTTGATAGGGTAGCTGTAGTAGAGAATGGGCATGGTGGCAAAGTTTCGTTAGTGTCATCTTTGGTGGATCGTGAGCAAAAGAAACGGTAAAGAAGTTCTGTCTTTTCTTGGTCTGTAGATGCTAGTGTATTTTGGTGTTGTAGTGGTGGAATTGTCTGAGCTGTTGTTTATAGCAGTTTTGAACCAGAGTTTCGACTGTGTATCACCGCCTCGATAGCCTAGTGGTAGAACGTCCGCTTCGAGTGCGGAAGGTCGTGGGCTCGATCCCCGGCCACGGCATACCAGACAGGAAAATGGTACCAGTAGCTCCCTTGCTTGGCGCGCTCAGCATTAAACTGGCCTCTTCTCTCATACCCTCGTGGCAATGGATTCCATCAGGAATGAGGTGTCGAGAGTGATTAATGTAAGTTGTAGAACTTCCTTCACAGTTGACCCAAAATAAATTAATACGTATATAATTATGTAAAACAAAATTGCGTGTGTGATGTCTTCAGTGGCTTTGTTAAGGTCAGCGTTTTCCATTTTTGTGTCCCAGTTAGTATTTTGCAGTATTGTATTGATTTGATCATAGTTACCTTTGTCATACAGCCGTATTTTTCTTTTGTATGTAGTATTTATAGGCTTGTCTAGTTTAAGAACAGCAACAATAGGGCAGTGGAATCGAGTCATGTCAGGAATGAATGACTTGTTAGTACGTGATTTTTATTTTTTAACAAAAATGAGATCAATAAGAGAGGATGGGTTTACTGTAAAATGGGTTGGTATTGATATTAGTTGTTCTGCGTGGTAAGAAAATGAAATCTGGTATCTTGTTTGTCATAGTGTTTAGGATATTGATATTAAAGTCGCCAATATCTATGATGTTAGTTGATTATTTGAATCTGGGTGACGATATATACCTCCTACAAGGATGACTCTAATCCAGCAACAGAAAGGTCGTCACGACGTTTGGCGAGAGGGCCATCTCGAATATAGATAGTGACTCCTCCATTTGTGCGGGCATTACGATCACAACGAAACAGTGTTTACAATTTAGGCATGAAAAGGCATTATTGTAGGAGATAGCTAGGATTCTGTGAAGATAAGAATGTCATAAGGCTGTGCTTCTATTTCGAGAATGTCAATTTTAGGCCTGAGACTTTGAATATTTAGATGCATAACAGAAAGACCGCTTTGCATTATCTCATATGTTACAATCTGAGCTGGTGCACTAAGACAAAGTTAGTTTAAAGGTTGTGCTCTCCGTGTGCACAAGGGTGTCAAGTTTAGTTTAAACAATACTGTATTTGTACCTCAGTAGGTGATTACGTGATCGTTCAAATAACTATCAAAATAACATATTTAGCATTACTTTAATGTATGACAGCAAAAATTATGAATTTTACATATTTCATTTACATGAATGCACATCATTATTTTATTCAACTTAATTTATAAATAAAATACAACTTAAATAAATGACTACATTTTAAAGGTAATAAATTAATCCTACACTGTATATCCTGGCTAGATTCTGTACATTGTCCTGTTATTTTCTTTGACAGATATCCGCTCGAGATCATATGCATCTGCAAATACAAACTAGAATGTATATCAAACCCATGTCTAGTGTAAAGGTACTTCCCTCAATGCTAAGTATTTTTCAATGCAGCTTAATTTTAATTGTCAAAAAATATTCTCTCGCACGAATGGCATCGCACTGTTGTTAAATCATTATTTTCTACTAGTAACTGTCTCCTACATCTTTCTAGTATATATTGTCAATGATACGGTCCCTATCAGGATTAAGCTGATAGTTACTAAAATCTTTGGTGAAAATCAAGTTTTTCTCCTTTTCCGGTACTGTCTAGTGACACAAGTGTTTCAGTTGGCAAGCAACCCTGGAGAAAGATAATGCCAGCTGAGTAAATACATTCACCATTTCAAATAATGTTTGGGATTTTTTCCAGCTGTTCTTCTGTTGTAATATCGATCTTCCCCTGGCACACGTATGCATACTCTAGACACATATCCCGCACAAAATCCACCATGTGTCTATTATCATACAACTGTCGTTGCCTTAAAAACTCTTTCTGTTCATTATAACTATCACCTGTTATGCTTTTTTTGGTAACCGTCCGCCTCCGATTTTTTTATATAATAAATGGTATGTCAGTGTGCGCAGTGCCGATACGAAGTTACACTGAGACGAAGTACAGGATGATAAACTGTGAAAGACTTCTTTAGTACGTACTTTCTTACGTACAGTGCTCTAGTATGAATTTCTAGCAATCTGCACGAAAATGTCTTATGCATACAGGAAAATTACTGTACTGATGATGCTAATTTTCATCACTACATTCAGTACTGCCGTCAAGCTGGGACAAATGGCATTGTCGTCGTCGATATCATCCAGATCAGGTTTCAGAAGTTCAGTGCCGAGGACACACGGCTATTTAAAAATTCTCTTGAAATAATAAAATAAGCAGTGCTACGATTCAGGTATATACGAGATTTCTAGCAATTTACATTAAAGTATCTTTCTAACCTCTATTAAAATATCCACTGTAGTAGGGCGAATACTGGACTAGAAAATTACTGTTAATACTCTACACGTCATCGTCTGAGCTGGGATCATCTGCATCAGGTTGAAAAACAGTGCCGAGAAAAGGTTTGCTTTCATTACATTTCCCCCAAGATCCGATATCATTTGGTATGACAAGTGTTTCATTTGGTAAGCAATCTAAGTAAAAGGCAAATGTCAGGTGACCCCACTTTTTATATCGACTGTTGCCTTCGCACGAGCCATCCCATGCAATGGTTGAAAATGTTTTCCAATTGTACCTGCCCTGCTCTGGTGATGTTAAGATCGTCTCTCTGTCTTGCAGATTATCGTTCCAAGTAAATATTCCATCATCTGTCCTCGTCGCAACACGTGGATGGTCACCGAAGAAACCTTCTGGAGCTATAACATAGGCGTGCATAACTTCTCGTCTGTATACATATGTTCCCAGAATAGATATACGGGCTTTTCCATTACAGCAAGTTTCATATTCCTGGATTATTTTATCAAAATCAACGGTAAATACTTCCGTCCCATATCGCGACCGACCTGGTAAGAATAGGTCACCGCGTTCTTGTTGTGGTCCTCTTTTCTCGGCAATTTCTGCGAGTGTTTCATCATTAATGAAAACAGAAAACCAGCTGAATCTTGCATTTATATTACTATCATACTGCTTTTTGTTGCCTTTAAACTGTACATTGTTTCCATCACCAACTATTATTATCTTGTTATCTTCCGTAACAGCTTTCTGCACTTTTGTGAATGGTATGTTAAAATGCTCAAGTCCGCGATATTCCGCAGGTGTCCAGATCCCTTTTGGACAACATATTTCTTCGCCGCTAATGCCCTGTGTCCTGATGAGTCTACGAGGTACTGGACCCTCTGCCATGTTTTGTATCAGCTGTAGTTGCTGAAAAATACAACAGACAAAATTTTAAGTTGTTAGGTACAGCGACACAACGTCAAGTGCTGAAAGACGAATATATTATAAGCCAGTAACTATAAAAGAAATCGTTGATTAAGGTCCATTTCATTGTTACCATTCTGCCATTTTTGTATCACTGCTACACTTGCTGAAAAAGTGAAAACTGAAAGATCAGTTGTATGGTACGCCAGACACGGGGTCGATTAAACCAACGATTATTTGGCATTATTCATAAATCGATTAAATTAATGATTATCATATATTCAAAAGTAATCAATCAATAAATAATCGATACAGTCTAGTTTACCAAATGCATTTGTTTCAAAAGTCTTGTTGCTCAACCAACAAGAAACTGACGACTATAATCCGAATACCTATTTCTATATTCAGTCAGCGTTGTATAACTTTTATTTTGTTCTTCTTTAAAACCCCACGAGGAAATCTACGAGGGGTGATCAGAAAGAACACGGAAATGGCCTGTAACATTTCATATTACAGAATTTGTACAAAGACATCATTACAATTTCTCATAGTAAATTCTTCCCGATTCACCGTGATTCCCTTTATGGTGCACGAGCCCGTCACGTGACATGATGTCTGTTGTGCTTATATTTTATTTATAGCTTGCTTCGTACGAAAATCTTTTGTCTAGAATATTAGTTTAATTTACAATAAAATTAATGTTGTTATTTTGGCTTGTGTTTACTATTTTACACGGGTTATGTTAGGTTTTGAATGTATATAATGCGTGTTTATTTTTTCAAAGTAAATCACTCCGGGGATGAGGGGATGAGCTATCAAGATACAAAAAGTTCTCCGTGACGATTTGATAAAAGACATTGTGTCTGAAATCATTCGTCCATCACCTCTGAAATGTCATGTAGGGAAGTTGGCAGTTACTTGCGGAGAACAGGTTAGTCCAATAACAGTAACACTGGTTTAGGTTAACTGCCCGCCGTTACATGACCGAAATACTGTTGAAAAACGGCATTAAACCCAAAACAAACAAACAAAAAGTAATCGTTAAAGTCTGGCCGTATACGCCGCACTCAAAGCGCACAACCACCCCAAAAGCTAAAGAAATATTTAACGAGGTTATCATCATCATCATCATCATCATTATCATCATCACCGTCATAATCTAAATTGTTACACTAAACCATGTTTATAACAAAAAATACTAAAATGCTACAGTTAAATTTGCAACACACCATTATTTCACATTTCATGCTTTAAATATTATTATTATTATTATTATTATTATTATTATCATGTTAATCATCGTTATCATCAACAACAACAACGACAACAACACCATCAGCATCATCATCATCAGTATCATTAGCTTTTTATAACAAATAGGCCCTAACAAAAATACTTGAAATGCAACAGTTAAATTTGCAACACACCATAGCAGTGACAATTTTACAACAAACAGAAACAGATATATGAATGGACGAATTTCATGACTTACATATACACAATCTTCTTTTAAATATTCATGTTGAAATGATGCAGATTATACATCGTGCTTTATTCTGTTCGCAATTTCGAATTAGATCTAGTTTCCTAATCTACTTGTTATTTGTTTTACAGTCCACCTTAGAAAAATAATTTGTATAAAAACGTTACCAATTTAAGTAGCACAAAATATCATACATCACATTGACTACCTGTAACTTGTGAATGCTCTTAATTAATATTTGCAAACATGTACATGTACACAAATATTCCCACATCTATTATTAGAAAAATATTAATAGAAATGACGACCGAATTCTATTTATAGAGAATTGTATCAGCGGTACTATAGATAGAGTTTATATTGTACTATTTTATTGACCTGTCAAAACATGTTTCTGGCTTTCAGGTTAATCTTATCAAGGCGTGAACAGAATATAATGAAAGCCGGGGAACATGTTTTGACAGGTCAAATCAATCTGACTAAAGTACTTGATCTTCTAAACGAAGATCTGAGAACGACCCATTCACATTCGTCTTCTGTATATTTTGGATTTCCAATATTGCTATTTTTATTTTCGCAAATCTATTTTTGTTTGAACCAACCAGACAACTTGTTCGAATGTCAAAGAGTAAGAAAAATTTGCAATTAATCCAGGGCTCGAACCCGGGACCTCTCATTTACAAAGCAAGTGCCCTACCGACTGAGCTAACCGGCTATCTGACATCTTTCAACATAAAAATTGTTGATATCAAAACCCACGGCTTTTAAAGCTTGCAGGATATTGTAAGGTAGCTTTTGATTGGCTAGCGGAAGGGTTGTCAGAACGAGGCCATGAATAGCTCGTTGTCAGATCCTATGCGTAGCGTAATAGGAGATGTACTTTAGTCAGATTGAGGTCAAATAAATTGTACAATATAAACGGAATTCTTCGTGAAAAAGAAACCGTGTAAAATAGTAAAAAATTATTATTAAGTAATATGTACTTTTTTAATACCTAGTTATTTTTTAATAAGGTACCTATGGATTAGCAAAACTAGTTCGGTTATATTATTTTATAGTTTTTGTAAAAGCACTGATGTTGATATGACTGTGCAATAATCTCTTATATTTCCAACATGGAACGGCGTAGTACATTTGTAATTGTAAATATATATAGCTGTTTATTTGTTGTATGTATTACGATGAGAATAAAAGATTACACTATCCTGATGGACTTATATAAGTTAAAGAAATATATAACGAGGTTATCATCATCATCATCATCATCATCACCGTCAAAACCTAAATTGTTAGACACAGCCACGTTTATAACAAAAAATACTAAATTTTAAACACACCATAACAGTGACAATTTCACAACCTACAGAAACATATCTATAAATATACGCATTTCATGCTTTAATAGTATCATTATTATTATTATTATTATTATTGTCATCATCATGATAATAATCGTGATCATCATCATCAACAACAATAACACCATCAGCATCAGCATCATTATTATCTTTTTATAACAAAAAAAAAATACTTCAAACAAAACAGACAACATAATAGTGACAATTTCACAACAAACAGAAGAAACAGATCTATAAATATACGCATTTCATGACTTACATATATATAGAATCTTATAAATATTCGTGTCGCTCTAGTTTCCTAATTCACCGGTTATTTGTTTCAGAGTCCGCCTTAGAAAAAGAATTTTGCCCTACAAGTATAAACAACGTTACCAATTAGCACAAAATATCATACATCACCTTCACTAATTGACAACTCGAATGGTCAAAATTAATATTTGCGTGTACATATATAGTGGACGCAAATTGACCCCGATGGTTGACCTTTGTATTATAACACATAATGAGGCACAACCTATTATTGAAAAGGAGTGTACGTAAAACGCTCCATCTCTTTGCATTCATAAATTAAAGAGTAAGCGCTTGAATTCAAGTACTTGTTTTGTTAAGTTATAAATAGAGAAATAGGTTCGAGCCTTGTGAGGGATTTTTTTTATTTATTTTATCCCTTTCAGCTTTTCTTCTGTTTTTAGTCTTTTGCTATTTCATTTTTATTATATTTTGTGTTTTTATTTTTCTGATGGTTGTCATTCCAACGCCCGTAGCCTCTGTTGCCATTTTAGTAAAGGCTCGATTTGAAGTATCTTTTTCAAAATATTTAGTAACATTTGAAATGATTTTTCGGGCATCTAAGGAAAAGCCATTTTCAAGTGACAGTAATGTACAATAACGCTACTTATGTATACACAGCATTGTGCATGTCAAGGAAATTTTGTTTAAAACAAGCAAAGTCAATGAATTGGTATACCCCGCCGAAAGGGTTTGTGGTGAGGAATGGCAAAAAATGTACCCGGCAAAAAGTTAAGGATGTTAGTAAGAAGCAAATAATTTCATTAGTCAAAATCAATTACACAGAAAATGAATGGGGGGGGGGGGGGGGGGGCAGCGGGGTGACCGGGTGAGGGTACAAAACTTCACATGTTAATTATAAATATTGATGGGAAATTAAAAATGAAAAAATGGGGGAGGGGGGGGGGGCGGATGCATAATCGTGGTGGTGGGCATGACTGAGTGGAGAGTGAGGTGGGGGAACGGTACAACTTTGTATGTTGATAAAATATTCATGGAAGATTTGAAAAAAAAAAAGGAATGATTTCTTTTTGGGGGAAGGAGGGGGAGAGGGTGTGACCAAGGCAAGGTGGTGACCAGGTGTGGGTACACAACTTCACATGTTTATAATAAATGTTCATGGAAAAGAATGAAAGAAGTTTAATGAAATTCTACCAATTGGTTGGTTTGTTATGTACAAATCTGTGGATTTTTTAACAATTAAAGGGCAATAACTCCAAGGGAAACTGAATCCAAAATAAAAAAAAATAAAAAAATTGACGGGCATCATTCATCGCAGTATGCTGGTTCATGTTTATTTCAGGTTTTATGAATTTCTATCTGATAGTTACTGAGAAATGGCTGTAGACGGACATTTTTGGGCATTTTTCATTAAATCATGGGCAATAACTTTAAGGGAAATTGACCAATCCAAAAGAAACTTGACGGGCATCATCGCAGTATGTTGGTTCATCTTTATTTCTAAGTTCATGAAATTCTACCAGCTAGTTACAGAGAAATGGCTGTAGACGGACATTTTTGGGCATTTTTCATTAAATCATGGGCCATAACTCTAAGGGAAATTGACCAATCCAAAAGAAACTTGACAGGCATCATCGCAGTATGTTGGTTCATGTTTATTTCAAGTTTCATGAAATTCTACCAGCTAGTTACTGAGAAATGGCTGTGGACGGACGCACTGACGGATGAACAACGCCATTTCAATACCCCACTCCCGATTTCATCGGCGGGGGATAAAAAAACACGAGCTGCGCGAGAAAATGGAAATATAAATTTGTGTCAGTATAAATGGAAAGTTTTAACTGATCAAAGTAAGTATACATACTTTGATACTGCACTGTATACAAACTAAGTCCATGTAAATATACACGGCTACCCTAACCACCCTTATTTCTACAATGAAATAATCGATATGAATAATCAGCCTAAGGTCAACCGTCGCGGTCAAGTTGCGAATACTATAAATATATATACAAATATTCCCACATCTATTATTAGAAAAATATTAATAGAAATGACGGCCGAATTCTATTTATAGAGAATTGTATCACTTAGGACAGACTCCCTACACTAGTTCAATCGCCATCCAGTGGTATTCCCACATCTATTATTAGAAACATATTAATAGAATAACGGCCGAATTCTATTTATAGAGAATTGTATCACTTAAGACAGACTCCACTAGATAGTTAATTCTTTTTCCAACGGCGGTACTCCTGTAATGACCCATATTTTGAATTATGTCTGAACTGTGTCTCTATGTTTGTTTACTTTATATTTCATAATATATATAGCTACATGGTTGTTTCTTCATGCTTTAGGGGTGGCTGCGGGCTTTGTGTGCGGCATATCCTGATGGACTTAAATATTTACTTTTAGGACAGACTCCGCTAATTCATTTTCCATAGAGTTAGGAGTAACTGAAAATGGATAGATGTATGTAGCCTACAAAAGTCGCTCTTCAAAACCGAGGTACTTGCAATATGGACGCTTCCAGTTTCGAAGTTGCGACTTCGGTATAGGCCGATGGTAGACAAGCTTACTGTCGCTGAGTGGCTGCTTTTTAATTTCTAACATTTGCAGCCACCGCTGACCTGTCACAATATAAAAACAAACTGTATGCGTCGGATAAGTTCGACTAGTTCCTCCTTAGACTTTTCCTCCCAAGAGTGGCAAGACTTTTCACATTTATGAATAAGAATATAGAACAGCGTGGGAAAACCCAGGTAATAAGATTACAACAATTGCATGATTTCCATGAATAAAGTAGTCCGGCTTTATGAATGAAATACTATTGGTATAAATAGTGTCTATACTTAACCACACATCATTTAGTGATAGGTGTTAGACCTAATGCGGGAGAAGGATTTAACATGACGTTCTGTTGTTCTCTACGGGTTAGTAACCTACACTTACACAACGTCATTTTAATTTGTTAGTTTTTATTTATTTATTTATTTATTTATTTATAAGTCTTTCCTTCTCCCAGTCAGAAAATAAAATGATTTTTGGAATTACTTTAACTTCAGCAGGTAAATTGAAATACGTAAAATGATATTAAAAAAGTTTATGAAAGTTCTGCTAATTCGCCAATGTAATGCATTTTTGTCAACCAATTATTTGTTTGGAGTTTTTTTTATCTTTTAATGCACAACTTCACACTTCGGTTGCATGTTTATAAAATATTTTTCATGATAAACTTAGTTTCGGACTCTGCATTTACGGTTTCGTCGTGGTCGTGGTCGTGGTCGTTATCATCATCATCACCATCATCATCATCATCTAACAGCAATAATTAAAATGATTATCTTCTTTTTTCACTCCTCCCTGTGAAGTACTGGGCCGTGAATGTATCTTGTAGATGAAAACATGACGATCGTAATTCAAAGGTCAAAATATACAATATTTAAAAAAAGAAGTATACATTTGCTACTTGACGCAGGTATTGTCTATTTTCCGTAAGTATTGACCTGGCACTCATTTTTCTTCACCAGTATTTTCGGGGGTTTCCATTATTTTACCTAATACTTGTATCCTAAAATAACCAATATAAATAACCAATGGCACGGTGGCATAGTGGTAGCTGTCTGACTGCCACGCACGATACCACGAGTTCAAAATCACCTCAGACCATTTTTTTAATTCAATGTAATGTTATTATCGATGTTACTTTTACTCTTACATTATCTGCGTAACACATTTTACGAAATCTGGTGGTTTTGTCTTGAAGATCTAGTATTAATTTTCAGGAAACACGGGTGATAAATACTTCGTCTTTTTATCTAAGGTACTTTTAAATATGCTTTATTCATTTTCCATAACGTTTATAGACCATAAGGTTTGATCAGATAAATATGGCAATATTTCTACCGATAAAATTTGGGGGGAAATGGTCAGTACACAGGAGTTGAACCAAAAATGCAGTTCAGCAGCTAAACGTTTTGTCGGCCCAGCTATTTGCACATGTGACATTGTGAAAATTATAAAGAAATATATACGCAATATTGATATCGCTATTTAACTTCAGACACTGAGAATTAATTTACGGAAAATATACGGAATATTCTTGAGTGTCAGGTCTAGCATGGCATTAAATAAACATTACAGTTTGAACTCATCTAACGTTCTTTTCACGTGCTCAGGTATGGTATGATACCTGTGCACGAGCGCAGGTATGGTATGATACTTGTGCACGTGCGCAGGTTTGGTAAGTAGGTATTCATTTTGGTTATTAACCCGCAGAGAACAAAAGAACAGTTGTGTAAGTCAGTTACTTACCTCTTAGATCGGTGTTCATGAAATGAAAATACCCGCGCTCGTGCGCGCTCTCGGTGTCACGATTCGCACGAGCGCGGGTATTTTCATTTCATGAACACCTCCTACTCGGTTAGTAACCTACACTTATTTATTCGCTCTGTGGAATGCATAAGTGTAAGAAAGGTAAGAGACAGCACATAAAATAGCCCTGTGGTCAGTAATATAGCGCAGTTAAGACTTTTTGATTTGTTAAAAATATTAAAACGCCTACTTTTTCACCAAAATGTGAATTCATTATAAAAATAAAACACACTTGATCAACCATACAGACTTTCGAGCAAATATAATATTTAAAATATTACTTATTTTCACGTGTATAACATTTTAACACAACCTTTCACTGGCTCTCTGTTTACATTGCCGGTAATATGGCGCACAAGGACGTAGTCATGTGCAATCACAGGCACGGGTCCAGCGTATATTTTTTGTTTAATATCAAAAACCCCTTTTTCACACAAATATACTTTTTATATGTTAGTAAATGAAAAAAAAATCGATGACCAAAAATCCAGTCACAGTATCATATACATTCACTGGTCAGTGGTTAGAAATCAACTTACTGATGCTCTAAAGGCATAACCCCCTCATTTGTATTCATTTTTTTTTGACACAAAGTCTCTCTTAATATAAAAAAAAATCCCGGAAAAAAAAATTCTACCTACTCTAATTTTTTTAGCATGTTACCGGAAACAAAGAATTGTTTAGGCCGTAGAAGATACAGAGCGGACACGAAATGGAAGGCTCAAACCTTTGACCTTGAGTTGTGGCCTTGACCTTAAGTCAACACGACTGACACGTAAGTTCTGCACATCGTCTTGATGAGGTGATCATTTGACCCAAGTTTCATGAAATTCCTTCAAGGGGTTTAGGAGATAGAGAACGGACAAAAATGTTAAAGACAGACGGAAAACAGAAGGACGGAAGTACGGACGGAGACCATTCGTTTAACCTCTACCACTATATGTTATGTTATGTTATAATTATTTACACAAAATTAATGAGTCACTTGCCCATTTCAATTAAAAGTCATTTTTAATCCCCCACCACGAGGGGAGTGGGGGCGGGAAGGTGGGGGGAGGGTTTATAGGAATGGTCTCCGTACATCCCTCCGTCTTCCTAACTGTCTTTCGGATTTGTTGGATTTAAATAATGTAATGCAACTCGTCCTTCAATACTGTCAAGTGCGAATCCTGTTGGCTGTTTTTTTCTTCTTGTCCATAAAGATACTAACAGCGATGCTGGTATTTCAGTGGAGATTCCAACTTTCTGAACTCCTGTGGCTGGTTCTCCAGTTGGTATATGATCAGACCTTTGTCCTACTGACCTCAAAAACAATAGGGGTCATCTGCCAGACAGGATCAATCTCCCTATCTAGTTTCGTGATCCTAGGCCTAAGCGTTTTCAACTTATCGTCCGGAAACTGTTAAACTGTTCCAGGTCACTGTGACCTTGACCTTGAACCTACTGACCTCAAAATCAAAAAGGGTCATCTGCTGGTCATGATCAACCTCCCTATCAAGTTTCATGATCCTAGGCCAAGTGTTCTCAGATATTTGGAAACGGTTTAACTGTTCCGGGTCACTGTGACCTTGATATTTGACCTTAATGACCTCAGTATCAATAGAGGTCATCTGCTGGTCATGACCAACTTCCTTATTAAGTTTTGTGATCTTAGGTCCAAGCATTCTAAAGTAATCCTCTGGAAACAATTTAACTGTTCCAGGTTACTGTGACCTTGACCTTTAACCTACTGACCTAAAAATCAATAGGGGTCATCTGCTTGTCATCAACTTTCATGATCCTAGGCCCAAGTGTTCTCGAGTTATCATCCGGGAACGGATTGGTTTATGGACCGACTGACATACTGACCGACCGACATCTGCCAAACAATATACCCCTCCTTCGAAGAGGGGCATAATAAGTCTGTGTAAAACAAGGGGCCGCCCGGTTTTAGGCTATATTGGCCCCACAGTCATGACTTGAACAATCTTGGTAGAAAACCACTAGACCACACCACATACCAAATATCTGGGCCATAAGGTTTCTTAAAAAGAGTATTTTTAAAAGGTGTTTCCCTATATAAACCAATGTAAAAAAACTGTTGACCCCGGGGCGCAGTCAATTTTGACACCAGGGTCATGATTTGAACAAACCTGATTGCTGACCACTAGGCAATACTAAATACCAAATATCTTAGCTCTGGGCCTTATGGTTTGAGACAAGAATTTCCCTATACAAATCTGTTTAAAACATGTGCCCCCGGGGCGTGGCCAGTTTTAACCCCTGGGGAATTACTTGAGCAGTCTTGGTAAAGGACTACTACACGATGCTACATACTAAATATCAAAGCCCTGGGTCATGTGGTTTTGTACAAGAAGATTTTCTAAGTTTTCCCTATATAAGTCTACATAAACCATGTGACCCCTAGGGCAGGGCCATTTTTGACCCTAGGAGGATAATTTGAACAATCTTGGAGGACCACTTGATGATGCTACATACAAAATAGCAAAGCCGTAGGCCCTGTGGTTTTGGACAAGGAGATTTTAGAACATTTTCCATATACAAGTCTATATAAACCATTTGATCCCCAAGGGCGGGGCCATATTTGACCTTAGGGGGATAATTTGAACAATCTTGGTAGAGGACCTTTAGATAATGCTACATACTAAATATCAAAGCCCTAGGCCATGTGGTTTTGTACAATATTTTCCCTATATAAGTCTATATAAACAATGTGACCCCCAAGGGCAGGGCCATGTTTGACCCTCAGGGGATAATTTGAAAAATCTTGGTAGAGAACCACTAGATACATACCAAATATCTAGGACCTGTGATTTTGGACAAGAAGATTTTCCTTTTGGTTGCCATGGCAACCAGAGTTCTGTATGGAATTCGATTCTTTTAACAATTTGTATGAAGACCATGCAAGGAACATCCCTGTGAAGTTTCATCAAAATTGGCCTGGTGGTTTAGGAGAAGATAGTGTGGATGGACAACGGATGGACAGACATAACATGGACGGAGAACGATCACTATAGCTCACCCTGAGCTAACAAGAGGGCCATGACAACCCTAATTCGCTCATCCCAGTACATACAAAAATATTTCCTTTGCTCCTTACGATTTGACCTGGTGACCTAGTTTTTACACTAACGTGACCCAATTTGGAAACTGCAACAAATTTATGAAGACAAACATTCTGACTAGATTTCATAAAGGTCACAGGAAATGTGACTTTTAGAGTATAATTAAGTTTTCTATGGTTGGACATTCATTTAATGGCCTAGTTCTTGATCTCAGCTGACCCCTTTCCTGTTTTAAGGTAAATTGTATGCAGAAAAACATTCTGACCAGGTTTCATATTGATCAATGAGTAAACAAAGCTTATTGAGTGTAAGCATAGTTTATCACTGATTTGAACTTTATCTAACTAAAACAAATTTCCTGGTCAGGTTTTATACAGTTCAAGCAGAAAATGTGGTCTATTGAGTATAAATAAGATTTTGTAAGAAATGGCTTAATAACCTACTTTCAACCTAAGCTGACCAAGTTTCAGACTTTGTTTCATAAATTATAGGTAGAATGTGTGATAGTGTTTCCTATGATTTTACCAAGTTGTCAAGTTTTTGACCAATCCAATCAAAATTTTGTTTCGATCAAATTTGTCAAAATTGTGAACAAAACAATTGTGGATGAAGAACGCTGAATAGCCCACTTACAGTTCTGAACCAATTGTTCAGATGATCTAATAAAGCCTTATTGTAGCCATTTGTACTAAAGTGTAACGTTATCCGCTTACAAATTTTGATCCACTCTTCAGTATCCTTCTATCTGAGTGGTCAAATCACACTTTTATAAGTATATATACTTCAGCTGTTAGTTAAAAAAAAAACAACATTGAGAACGAAATGGGTCTTAGTTGCTCACCTGAGAGGGCCCATGTACAATCGACCTTGCTACTGAGTATTAAGTTTGGTGATTTTCCATTAAGCAATTCATTAAAAGTTATTTAAAGGTGTTTCAATATTTTTTGCTGTAAAAGTAAAAGTCCTTGAAAGCAGCTACACAAAATCATTTGCACAAATTTGAGACAACCTTACAAAGATCACAGTAGACCAAGTTTGGTGAAGATCTGTCAAGTGGTTCATGAGAAGAAGTCATTTAAATACTTTTTATTTTAGTTCTGGCAACCCCTAAAAGTGGCCAAGCTGAATAATTTGCAAAAAAAACTGATATAGGCCCATGCCAGGATGATACTGACCAAGTTCAGTGTAATTCCTACCAGTTGATTCAAAGTAGATGTTCAAATTAAAACCTTGACACAGAACGATTGACGAGGGACACTGGATCATCCTAAATGTATACTAATAGCTCGTTCTGAAAAAATTATTGAAACAAGACTTTATTCAAATGAACCATTGGTACCAGAATAATACAAAGAAATCAGAGCAGTGCAAAGTATTCACTACCGATTGCCACTGAAGGGAGAAAACTGTAACACAACTACTTAAAACATTTCTTCCAATGATGTTTAATAGCCTTAGTATTATGCAATATTTATCATGTGATCCAATACACTGCAGACAATACATCATTACAAAATATATTTAATATAGGTTAGTGTTTATTAGCAAGCATTTATTTAATAAATTCAATTTGATAAATGCTTACTAATAAATACTAACCTATTTAGTGTTTGAAATTATTTTTTCTTTACAAATTTAAGTTCCACCTACAGTATGTGACTTACCGGATTAATAAACGACTGGAAGTAAATGTTGATTTACCAAAATAAATTTCCCTATAATTTGAAAAATACTGCAATGCCACTGGACAAAAAATAATTTCAAACACTAATAGGTTATTAGATTTGTATCGAGAAATATGCATGTGTTCTGCAGTGGACTTTATGAGCGCAATATTATTCCGCGAAAGATCAAGTGCAGATTTCTTGATGCAAATCTAATAATCTTTTTATTACATACGTATCTCCACTTAAAATTATTATATAAATGATATAAATTTGTTGTTAAGCCGAGTAAAATAGAAAATATCATTGTTAAAGAACTTTTTAACGTGACGGCGTACATGAAACTGATGTCACACACCCAATATGAAATCTGAACGTCAATATGGAAAATTAATGACGTTTCAGGTTCCATTGAAACTAAACGGGGTTTTAAAATGAGTATGTAATAAGTAGTCTTTATTGCATAGATTGATCCCATAAGTTAAACCTGAGAAAATACTGTTACATCCATGACATTTCCAGCTACTAGCCTGCTGCAAAACTGCCTCATACAAACAAGGTAAGTTTGTTAAAAATATCTTCTCAAAATATACATATCTTGGTTAAAATAGGAAATAAGTCCTTAACTTTCATCTGAGAAGCTAAAATTGAACTGTTTACTAACTGATTGAGATACCAAGAAATTAACGTCATGAATTGAGAACAAAATGATCATAAAAGTAACAAGAAATATTTATCTATTCTCTATGTTACTTTTTAAGAGATAGGCCTCGAAATTAAGAAAGATTTTTGTTTGTTACTAATTATTTCAAATGAAGCTAAAAATCAACAACAACAATAATGTGATCTATGGAGTTTTAGGCAATACTAGAATAAAATCTATTTGCTTTTTATATAAAAAAAAAACATGTACCGGTATGTAGTAAGTCTGTAAAAGAGCTACAAAAGCTATCTACTCCATACTTACATCACATAATTAAATTTTCAAAGGTATACTAGTGCAAAATTTCATACCTGAAAATAAGAACATTCTCTATATGCAGTTTATGTAAACATAAAATTAACATGCTTATGCAAATTAACACTACTAAGCATAAGGTTTAAAATACTACACTTAATACATATTCAGCTAAACAGTATGTGTATTAGCACTAAAAAACTAGAAGGTTTTTTTAACAAAAGAACTTACTTTATCACGTGTTTGAATTGTCCCGGAAGTGAAATAAAGCCATGACATAAATTCAATAATATACTAGTGTAATAAAGCTTTGACCGAATTTACTTGGTAAATATTAGGTAATGAAAGAATAAATTTTAATGTTTCAAAAGGAAAAATTACATGTAATAAAAAGAATATTACATTTGTGTCTTTCCCAATTGAATTAATTAAACTTGTTAAATAAATTGATAAAATGCTCGACAGAACCTCGCATTTTATTACCGTATTTTATTCAACTCGTTTAATAAATTCAATATGAAAAGACACTCATATAATATCCTCTATATATGACATTTACTTGTAAATGCAGTTCTACATACAGAAATTGAAAATATCAATACTGTAAAATCATTTAATTTTGTGGGAATGAAATTTATGGTTTTGACCAAAATTTGACCAATTATTTCTTCAGGATATGAATTTTTAAGAGATAAAATGAACAGGGATTTAATCTGTTTGTCGGGATTCATAAGGATTTAGTTTTAAAGGTATAATTATTAGATCCAAATTCCACATTTAAAACATGAACAATTACTTCATAATACTGTTTATGTAAACATAAAACTAACAAATTTATGTGTATTAACAGTACTATGCATTAGGTTAAAAATAGTACACACTGTATACATGTATGGATAAACACAGTATAAATGTGTACTACCACTAAAAAAACCTGACTGTTTTTTAACAATCAACTGTTACTGCATGACATTTAATTATGAATAAAGCACTATATGCAAACTTAATTTATATGTTTAGTGAAGTTAAATTCATTTGATGAAGAATTTATACATCTGAAGAAAATATCGGATGTGTAGGCTGATCCTGGTCTGCACTGGATGCAAGGCAGAAACACTTGCCGCAAGCAGGCTAAGGGTTAAAGAGATTTAATATCACTGATTCATGCAATTACAAAATCATGAAAAGTATTCCCCCACAAATATTAATGATTTGATGATACATGAAAAAAAGAGCTAGTAAAATTTTTCAGGCTGTACAGATTACTTCCATCATTAACCCTTATCATGCTGGACACAACTGATTCTGCCTTTGCGACCAGTGTAGATCTTGATCAGCCTGCACATCTGTGCAGTCTGATCAAGATCTGCACTGTTGGCCATTCCATCAGTGTCTTTTTGGTAAGCACCCATTTTAACAGTCAATGGTACTGTCCAAATCGAAAGATGGACAAGTTCATTATAGAAATTTAGCAGGGTAATGGTTAGACATATGCTGATATAATGTAAGCAAAATCATTCTTACACAGATATGAGAAATATATGAGCGTCACTATGAGAAAACCAATATAGTGCATTTGTGACCAGCATGGATCCAGACCAGCCTGCGCATCCATGCAGTCTGATCAGGACCCATGCTGGTTGCTTTCAAAGCCTATTGCAATTAGAGAATCCATTAGCGAACAGCATGTATCCTGACTAAACTGTGCGGATGCGCAGGCTGGTCTGGCTCCATGCTGGTCGCAAATGCACTATGTTGGTTTTCTCATGGTGTGGCTCAAATTATGCAGAGAGAAATAATTACACAAGCTGGGACTAACAGAGATGTCACAAGCATGATGTTTTTTAAACAAAAACATTAAGAAACAATTTAATATACCTACATCTTATGCTACACATAAACATTTGAAAAAGTTACATCATACAAAATGAATAACATTATTACAATTGAATAAATTGACATGATAGACACTTTTTCCATTGCATTTGTATCTATTTATCTTTATATGCCAATGTAGTCTTTGTTAGCACAGGCAATATCTACAGAATATGCATGTACAGGCTATCACATGAACATGCAACAGAAAAAAAATCTCCTTTGTTCATTTTGTACTACCAGATAATAAAGCTAGTCTACCTATCACATGTTTAAAGTCGTGGAAGTGAAATAAAGCCATTACATAATTTTGGTTTGACACTAGTGTAATAAAGCTTTGATGCTGATTTTACTTAAAGTATTGTATGTCTGTCGAATAGACTTGTTCTATAAAAGGTAAAGAAGGAAGAAATTTTGATGTGATAAAAAGAATATTACATTTCCGCACTGAATTTATTAAACTTGTTGAATAAAATGATAAAATGCTCAGCAGTGCCTTGTATTTTATTACTTTATTCAACTCGCCTGATGAATTCAATATGAAAAGACACTCATGTAACAGCCTCTATTTATTATATATACAATATACAACCTTTTTTTTATTTCACTAAATCTTCTATTCAGTTTTCATCAAGTAGAAAACATAACACAAGTAAAAATATTTGCATAAATCTTTCATATCACATACCAGTAACCATTATTGACCCCCAGTACCATATTTGAGCAATATCACATACATGTACCAGTAACCATTACTGCCCACTGTACCAACGGCCAATAGTTTTGACTATTGACTGGCTAGCCATTAAGTGTTTTATTGCATGATCTCAGAAAAAATCTATTTTTGCAGTTTTATTCTTAACTTTTCGACTTAGTAGCCCATTAAACATGTGAGCTGCACCATGAGAAAACCAACATAGTGCGTTTGCGACCAGCATGGATCCAGACCAGACTGCACAGATCAGGATCCATGCTGTGTGCTAATGGTTTCTCTAAATGCAATAGGCTTTGAAAGCAAACAGCATGGATCCTGACCAGACTGCGCAGACTGGTCTGGATCCATGCTGGTCGCAAATGCACTATGTTGGTTTTCTCATGGGGCAGCTCACATGTGGTGAATATAGATGTCATATAGCACAACCTATGGGCCAGTGATTTATAAAAGGAGTCACATAAAAATACCCATTATTGACCCCTTCTTCAGCACTGTCGTTCTACAGCAAGTTCCTTTCAACTTTCATCAAGCTGATATTTTACTGTTTCCATATTTATAACATCTTTATGCCTTTCCATAGTGAAGCTGTCAACTTCCACAGTGAAGCTGTCAACTGTAGTTAGCCGATATATTACAACTTATTCCACTTTCAGCAAATTTCTGTCACATCAACTATTCATTATTACACATATATACCCCATACCACAGCTGTTGAGTATACACCTTCTTACAGCAACTTTGAATTGCTTACCAAATTTCATTATTTATAAGTTTTTATAACAAACTTCACAGGTTGCACATCTCTGTCATATCACATTTCCATGAAATACTTATTTACCCATACCAAACTTGTTCAATATATGATTCTCAACAACTTTCGGTCAACTTTCAGTAAGTAGATATATCGTTGCATATTTTAATGTTTCTGTAGCCCGGCCTCATCTTCAAACATCATCTAATACTGCTTCCTTGTTGAGGTACCAGTACAGTATAAAATACAATCCCACCACTGCACAAAGTCCTGTTAAAACTATGAGAACTGTGTCCTGTAAAAAGAACAAGGTTTCATTACATTACAGTTCACCATTGTATACTATATTCCTTTGGTATGATCAAACTTTTTGTTAACTTGCACAACCTTATAAATGATGTTTTATTGTAAATGGCACCAAAAAGGGCAGCAAAATTTTTTTGAACTTGCAGTATTTTGAGCCTTTTTCACTCACTTCCCAACAAGATATTCACAGTGGTTTCGGCCCATATATGCTTTAAAAATTCTCAAACTGCCATTATTTTCGAATTATACTTGGTATTTTGTTTTTATTGTAACTTTAATATTCTGAACTAAACTGGCATCATATTGAGTCAAAATCGCAATATTTAATATTCTATGGTTCAAAATGGCTAAATCTTACAACAGAATGTATCCCCTTCATTGGTGATGATTTCAAAACTGTTTTAAGTATCTGAACATATCAGAGGTTACTTTTTATCATCTTTTAGGTGTTTTAGAAAAATTGTATTACGAGATTAAAGACATAATTTACATTACTGTCCTTCAAAGAAATGAGTAGGTTATAATTTTCTGCACAAAATAAGCCATTAACCTTTAGCCTGCTGGCAGCAAGTGATTCTGCCTTTGCGACCAGTGCAGACCAACTTAGATCAGCCTGCACATCCGTGGAGTCTGATCATGGTCTGCACTGTTCGCTGTTCAATCAGTAAATTTTCAGTAAACACCCTATCAAATGATAAATGGTACTGCCCAAATTGAATGATGGACTATTCCATTATAGAAATTCAGCAGGGTAAGGGTTAAATAACCAAAGAAGGTTCTAATTCTGATAAAATTAAAAGTTACACTCTAAAATTTTCTTTCACAAAAAATGGCTCTTCAAAAATTCAACCTATATTATTCTGATATAATTATATTAAGTCTATGGACAAGTAAGAAAAACATGTGAAATACTGTAAAAACAGAAAGTTTTGTGAGGGTTTAATTTCTGCTAAATTCGCGAGGCCCTACAGCTTGCGAAAATAAATCCTCGAGTGAATATTTACCATAAGTATAATACAAATTAAAATAGGAAGCCATTTTAACAATTTCGCGAATATCAAACCTCGCAAACAGACTCAAAATTTTAAATTCGTGACATTCTGACCCAGCGAAAATATGTGCTTTTACAGTATTATAGATAAAACTGTAAGCTCAACCTTCACTGGGGTGGACGACTTCTTTAAATCATGAGCAGCTTTTGTTGACTTTAAACTTTTCTTTGCTTTCTTATAGTCCTGCTTTCCTGTAAATAGAAATAATCAAATACTTAACCCCTTACCCTGCTAAATTTCTATGATGAACTTGTCCATCTTTCAATTTGGACAGTACCATTAACTGTTAAAAGGGGTGCTTACCCAAAAGCTACAGACTGAATGGCGAACAGTGCAGATCATGATCAGACTGCACGGATGTACAGGCTGATCATGATCTACACTGGTTGCAAAGGCAGAATAAATGGTGTCTAGCATGATAAGGGTTAATAATATTTATACATAATACTGTCAAAGAGATTATTCGCGGAAAAAAAAAATATGTGTCAGATTTATTTTGGCTCGTTTAAAATCATATCGACACCTTGGTTTAAAATCACATTGACACAGGTAACTTTTCCAGCTTTTGACGGTGGAAGAAATCCCCAGGAGCCCCTACTGGCATTGTCAGACAAAGGGAGGCACTTGGGTAGACCCGCTGACCATCGTTTAGCCAGTTTGGTGGCTTCCTCACATGAAGAATTCAATATATATAATAAATCTTCGTCTTACACTTACTAATGTCTGTAGTCAAGGAAACAAGAGCCTGAAAAGAGCACAAAGACTAAAACACCTGTCTCAACATGTCTGGTTACCATGGTTTCATGAACATTTCCCCCTCTACATGTTTTATTTGATATGAGGCCTTAAAAAAATGTTTCCGGTAACATGCTCAAAAAATTAGGGTAGGTAGGTGGGTAATTTTTTTTTTTATTATTAGTTGTGGGACTTTTCGGAAATTATTTTTGTGTCAAAAAATTAATACAAGTAAGGGGGTTATGCCTTTAGAGCATCAGTTAGTTGATTTCTAACATCACTGACCATGTTTAAAGCATAACAGTGCAGTTTTGCAACATTTTGTTAAAAAGTGAAAAAAAAAAGTCTCCAAGGCCATAAAAAGCATTTAGGGTTGGGCCAAAAATTTAGGGTAGGTGAGGATACCGGAAACAATCAATGTTTTTTTTAGGCAAGAATGTAACACCAACTTCCAATAATAGTC
Organism: Mercenaria mercenaria; assembly: GCF_021730395.1. NCBI lineage: Eukaryota > Metazoa > Mollusca > Bivalvia > Venerida > Veneridae > Mercenaria > Mercenaria mercenaria. The sequence continues at coordinate 55,861,262 of NC_069366.1, forward strand.
AGTCACTATGCTCTTTCCCTACTAGATTTCACTTGATAGTCTCTACCCTATACTTTAGTGTTACTTTTTTACAAAATGTATGTCTTTGCATCTCCTCAATAATATTAGATGAGCCGCACCATGAGAAAACCAACATAGTGCGTTTGCAACCAGCATGGATCCAGACCAGCCTGCGCATCCACGCAGTCTGGTCAGGATCCATGCTGTTCGCTTTCAAAGCCTATTGCAATTAGAGAAACTGTTAGCGAATAGCATGCGCAGGCTGGTCTGGATCCATGCTGGTCGCAAACGCACTATGATGGTTTTGATTTAAACATATTTTATTTCAAACATATGTGCATATTACATTTTACAATTTACAATATCAATATTATACATGTTGAAAAGGATAAGATCCGAAAGCTAAGCTTATAAAGGTCTTCTCCTATTATGGTTTTCTCATGGTGTGGCTCAAATGTGTAATAAGAAGACTTACCTATCTGTTTTCTATACTGATCCACAGGACTTCCATGTATCCCTGCTGCATCTTTTCTACCCATTTTTATCTAGAATACATAATGAAAAACATTGTACACAATCCTGGCTTTTACATTCCTATGCTTTTTAAACATGGAGAAATATAGTAGAAAACAAGAGCACCGCAATGCAAAGCAATATACACCCGAAGGTATGACCTTTGGCCCCTAAGTGTGACCTTGACCTTGAAGCAAGCCATCAAAATCATGTGCTCTGCAAGTCATCTTGATCTGTTGAACATATGTGCCACACACCCTATTACCTGATGTCCACCACGCCGAGGGATGCGGCTGCCACAGAGGTCAGAAATCAATTACGATGAGTAGTGGTGTTAGTTTTCTGAGCTGTATTTTTTCATTTCGACTTTCCATGAAAATATTCTGGTGCAAGCATACGTGTAAATGCCTTAACCCTCGGCATGGTGGACATCAGGTAATAGGGTGTGTGCCAAGTTTCTTTAATATTTTCTTCAATTACTTGAAAAACATTTGCGCAATACACTATTATAGTTATATCGCCAATAGCGGATCATAGCCAATAGTGGATCACACAATTATAAGGCATAACATTTTAGCAAAAATTGAGAAGGAATCGAAAACTGAAGCTTACTTCATGCAGGGGAACATTTTATTTATTCACAGCTAAACTATGATATTAATGTTCCCACAGCATGTACCCTTAATCACTGAAAGACTTTTTCAAGTGATTTTGATGATCTCGATTTCCGACCTCGTTAGAAAATGAAAGTAAACATTGGTAAAAAAATCTCTTTTGTATTAGTTTTAGTATCTGAATTTGGTATCATTTTATGATATATATATATATATATATATATATATATATATATTATTGGGGTATTTTTCTAAGATAGTCTTCTGGGGTCTTATTGATAGAATTTCAGACTCCAGCGGTACGTTTGATGTCAAAATATTTCCATTTTGGTTCAATAGTATTCTTCGTGTAAGTATATGACATACATTATTTTAAAGAATTCATAATCACAAGAAAAGGGCAAGTTTAACTGATTATGAAGCTGGACTGGGCAACTCAGGTAAGCATTGTAGCCTTGTAGCCCATCGTCCTCTTGTTACAGTTTTATTTTCACTTTACATAAACAAGAACACAATTCTTTAGAGAATATTAAGTAAATCATTCTTTCATTCATTTAAACATTCCATTACGGTTAAAAATCTAAAATGTTTTTAACCCTATGCAGAAAGATTAGCTGACAAATGCCAGTGTCAGATTTTGAGAGGTATTTTCCATTTTGAGACAATCCCCAGTTTTTCAAAACATGTGACCTGATCATGGCGAAAGTGATCTGCTACTGGCTTACAGCATAGCGTGAAATGACGACAAAATACTTCTTAGTTTAAGTTGATTTCTGGTAAACTGTTTACGGTCATGGAGAGGAACAATTAATCCCCAAGTTGGTCATGTTTCAAACCGATGAATTATGAATACACATTAACATGCATTAAAAGTTTTCTTAGTGATCCGCTACACAAAGGTCAGGAACCCCCCACTCACCCCACTCCTGCCAAAGTTTAGTGAATATTTTGTAGCATTTTAACACGTACTGCACATAGGTGGGGATCATAAAACGCATTTTTTTACAATTTCAGCCTGTTTTAAAAAGCATTTTTCACCATCAATGCTCCTACATAAGAAGACTTGCAACTGTGTAATGGTCACTAGGAAACAATAGCTGATTAAACTTCTAAATTAACACCTACCCATGAATGCATGGTATCAATCAACATATCTGTTACCATTCTGTCAAATGACACCACTCCTGACAACTGACATTTGGATTCCGACAAGAAATCAATAACTTATAAATCGATCAAATTCAATTTTATGGAAAACGTCCCTGCGAATTGATCTCTGCTTTGTACTGCACATATTGAAATCGGACCAAAATTGCATGGGCTTTTGTCATAGGAAGTGATTATCCAGTATAAATATAGTCGTAAGCGTATTAATTTTGGTACTCGGTTAATGACACGCAAGATATAAGATGGGCAAGTGTTCCCAGTGTCAGTTTCACAGCTGCAAGTCCAAGTTTAGATAGTCCTGTCACAAATATAAAACAATCTAAATGTCGAATTATTTTGACTGTTTCAGTGTTCGAAATTCACGGTAGTCCGACAGCCCGTGGCTACCAAATTTCAGCTCGGGCTACCGATTTTCCACAGGTACAAGCCCGACTGGGCTACCGAATTTTCCTCATTTGTTTAAAAAAAACATGCTAATTAATCGAGTACTGCATCGTGATTTTCCAGACTGAGAAACGCTTATGGAATTATTGGTTTTTGCACTCTTACATGTTGACAATCAAACACAGTGTCAAAGACGTAACCGCAGCTCTAATTGGCTGAACACAATCACCTCTAGCGTAACGGATAATTTGATTAGCTTTCACACTTCTCGCGAAAATCTCACAAGTACCTGCAGTAGGTGGAGCTTAAATTATGCTATCAGCGTGTGTGTAATGTGTATTCAGCACTCCGTATTACATCTTCCAAATTGTCAACAGTCCGAGTTGCAGTAATTGGCGAGTGCGGATCCTAAAAAATCGGGCATAACAGTTTAGATTTCGTTTGGCAAGGAGTGTCATGTCCGATGCTTTTGGATTCTGACGATGCTGATCTGGACTGGAGTATTTCGAGTTAAAATTTTTCAAAAACATGGCAAACATATACTGTATGTCTTTTTTATTACTTCAAACATGCATAGAGATGTCTGTAAAACAAAATGTTATATGGTGCAAAAATTATGTATTTTAAGGTGTTAAAGTTCGGGCTAGTGAAATTGGTGTTGGGCTTGGAAATTTTTTAATCTGGTAGCCCGAACGGGCTATTGGATTCAAATCTGAATTTCGTACACTGCTGTTTCCAGATACTGAAACCCGCAATGCTGACAATGATGTTGCATTCTGAAGTGGTTAGATAAGTTTTATCTTATGTTTTCGCTTTAACTGGATCCGTACCCCTAGACACTTTCAATGATAAAATGATAGAGGTGTGGTCCGCTGTCACTTTGGTTTGGATACTTTTTGGAAGTCTAAATTATGCAGGGCCCACGCTGTCGTTCGCCACTCGAGCCATTTGGCGAATCTGCGATGAAAGTGGCGAAGAAAAATCGCGAGTGGCGAAAATGAAAAAAATCTTCGTAATTTGGACAGCCATTTTGTTTCAGACGTTCTAAATAGTAACCTCCGAGAAATTATGTTAAAAAACAGTCGACTGGTTCCGATAATTTTACCTTATAAAATAAACTTATTTCGGGATAGTACTACCCAGTCTGCGTTCACTTTACATATAACAATGTGTAATAAACATCTTGACACGCGAGAAGATGCAATTTGCAATCAGTTAGCAACCAATTATCGGGTTAAAATAATCTTTTTGTTTTGTTGTCATTACGGCAGATTAAATGATTGATGCCTTTAATTTCCACGGATCAAATAATTAATAAATAAATCGGCAAAATAATGAATGGTTTGATGAACTTTTTAACGTTGTCGCCACCGTCAGACAGTATCTTAGTCACAGGCACGGGTCCAGTGTATTTTTTGTTTAATATAAAAATCCTTTTTTTTTTCACACAAATATACTTTTTATATGTTAGTCAAATGAAAAAAAAAATGATGACAAAAAATCCGGTCACAATATCATACACGACACTGTGACCGGATTTTTGTCATTTTTTTTTCATTTGACTAACATATAGAAAGCATATTTGTGTGAAAAAAGGTTGTTTTTTATATTAAACAAAAAAAAAAAATACACTGGAACCGTGTCTGTGATCTTAGTAAGTAATTAGTAAAGGTGTTTGCCATGTTTTCTGAATGTCTTTAAAAGTTAGGAATGGATTTAAAATGTAATCCTGTATCAGTTACCAACACAGAAGGTAATAGGTAAGGGTACATTTCTCGGAAACACAGCCCCCGGGCCATGCATTTACATAGTAGGCCCACAACAAAAAGAAGCTGTAATGGAAAAATTTTTCAGACAGGTTGCTTCAAACATCCAACAACATTTTTTAAAATACAAAATTTGCTTTAGAGGTATACCCACTTTCATTCAAAAGTCCTCCTATATAGGTAGAATATCACCATTTGCTTATGGGAAGTAACAAAAATTTTCAACGCACCGTGGGAAGGGAAACCTCTCCAGCACCCTCCCTACCGTTCCCGAGAAAAAGGTGGCTCCAACTTTTTTCAGCCCAGTGTGGGCCCTGTTATGACAGTATCTAGCACACCAGACAAACTGTGTTCAATATTGACATGTGGATTTAATTACGATGTTTATTTTGAAACACTTCGTAAATTAAATTTTTCATGACATATTGTAAACAGAAAGAAATTTAAAAAGAAAGAAAATTGTTTATACTTACGAAAGTTTGTGAGAGTTCTTCGCCCTTGCCACGGTTAAACCGGTGTAATCGTTTTTCTTATATTTTGTGACGATTGACACGGGTCTGCCTTAAGGCATGAAGGAATAAGGTCAGTAATTCGGTCGAAAATGTGCTCCCGTGGTGTAGTCGAAAGAAGTCCATAATAAATAGATCCTAATTTTCCCATTTTCTGCGTAAATTCGTGTAGAACGAGTGCTTTCATCACACTTTTTCGCTACTAGAATACATTCTGCATGAAATGGGACGGTTTTCATGTTCATACAACCCACATGGCAAGTTTTGCAGATCGAAACCGGAAGTAGGTGTTTATTGCGCGGAGGAGAGCAAATATGCGCCATTTTTAGGGTAGCAGACCACAACTGACTGGCATTTCACTAGGAACTATTCAACCCCCTATTTTCTTTTCATTTTTTCGTTAGTTTGTGATAGAACTTTCATGAAAAATTGGTGTAGGAAAAAGTGATGTTCTCTAAAGATACGTAAAGACGACATGAAGTTGTCGTTTTTTATATGAAACAAAGAAGGATTTGAATTACTGACCTTTAACCTATAAGAGCTGAAATAAGACTATTCTCGAGACACAACGCAATTAGTCTTTATAGCCATAAATCGGTTGTATATGATATAAAGAGTGTTTCCAGTGCAAAATAATAATGAAATTCGACATTTTATTGAATTATTTGACCTTATTTTATGTATATGCGCCTATTTCAGCAGCGATTTCTGGGATTAAAAGGCCATACTTTGTCTCCCAGAATGTCAGAAAATGCACAAAAATGCATCCTTCTGGGTCTTATTCATGACGGAATGAATGATATTTCAAAATCCCAGTGAAAAATGATGCAAAAGAGTGGAACATTTACCAAAATATACAATAAAAGTCCATAAGTCCAAAATTTAGCCCTTTAAATGGGTAGGGGGTGGCTTCTATTAAATGTCTATATTTCTCTAAAATCTCGAAATTTCACAATGAAACTTGGCAATATGTTTGGTATTACATCTTTCTTGGAAATATGAGATGAAAAATGGTGTGAAATTGATAAGAAAATTTCTTATAGGAATAGGTCAGTAATTCGGTCGAAAATGTGCTTCGTGGTGTAAGTCGAAAGAAGTCCATAATAAATAGATCCTAATTTTTCCCATTTTCTGCGTAAATTCGTGTAGAAAGAAAGAGTGCTTTCATCACACTTTTTCGACTACTAGAATACATTCTGCATGAAATGGGGACGGTTTTCATGTTCATACAACCCACATGGCAAGTTTTGCAGATCGAAACCGGAAGTAGGTGTTTATTGCGCGGAGGAGAGCAAATATGCGCCATTTTTAGGGTAGCAGACCACAACTGACTGGCATTTCACTAGGAACTATTCAACCCCCTATTTTCTTTTCATTTTTTTCGTTAGTTTGTGATAGAACTTTCATGAAAAATTGGTGTAGGAAAAAGTGATGTTCTCTAAAGATACGTAAAGACGACATGAAGTTGTCGTTTTTTTATATGAAACAAAGAAGGATTTGAATTACTGACCTTTAACCTATAAGAGCTGAAATAAGACTATTCTCGAGACACAACGCAATTAGTCTTATAGCCATAAATCGGTTGTATATGATATAAAAGAGTGTTTCCAGTGCAAAATAATAATGAAATTCGACATTTTTTGATTTTGACCTTATTTTATGTATATGCGCCTATTTCAGCAGCGATTTCTGGGATTAAAAGGGCCAATACTTTGTCTCCAGAATGTCAGAAAATGCACAAAAATGCATCCTTCTGGGTCTTATTCATGACGGAATGAATGATATTTCAAAATCCCAGTGAAAAATGATGCAAAAGAGTGGAACTTTTTACCAAATATACAATAAAAGGTCCATAAGTCCAAAATTTAGCCCTTTAAATGGGTTAGGGGGTGGCTTCTATTAAATGTCTATATTTCTCTAAATCTCGAAATTTCACAATGAAACTTGGCAATATGTTTGGTATTACATCTTTCTTGGAATAGAGATGAAAATGGTGTGAAATTCGATAAAGAAACATTTCTTTAAGGAATAAGGTCAGTATTCGGTCGAAAATGTGCTTCCGTGGTGTGTACGAAAGAAGTCCATAATAAATAGATCCTAATTTTCCCATTTTCTGCGTAAATTCGTGTAGAACGAGTGCTTTCATCATCCACTTTTTCGCTACTAGAATACATTCTGCATGAAATGGGACGGTTTTCATGTTCATACAACCCACATGGCAAGTTTTGCAGATCGAAACGGAAGTAGGTGTTTATTGCGCGGAGGAGAGCAAATATGCGCCATTTTTAGGGTAGCAGACCACAACTGACTGGCATTTCACTAGGAACTATTCACCCTATTTTCTTTCTTTTTTCGTTAGTTTGTGATAGAACTTTCATGAAAAATTGGTGTAGGGAAAAAGTGATGTTCTCTAAAGATACGTAAAGACGACATGAAGTTGTCGTTTTTTATATGAAACAAAGAAGGATTTGAATTACTGACCTTTAACCTATAAGAGCTGAAATAAGACTATTCTCGAGACACAACGCAATTAGTCTTTATAGCCATAAATCGGTTGTATATGATATAAAAGAGTGTTTCCGTGCAAAATAATAATGAAATATCGACATTTTTTGAATTTTGACCTTATTTTATGTATATGCGCCTATTTCAGCAGCGATTTCTTGGGATTAAAAGGCCAATACTTTGTCTCCAGAATGTCAGAAAATGCACAAAAATGCATCCTTCTGGGTTCTTATTCATGACGGAATGAATGATATTTCAAAATCCCAGTGAAAAATGATGCAAAAAGAGTGGAACTTTTACCAAAATATACAATTAAAAGGTCCATAAGTCCAAAATTTAGCCCTTTAAATGGGTAGGGGGTGGCTTCTATTAAATGTCTATATTCTCTAAAATCTCGAAATTCACAATGAAACTTGCAATATGTTTGGTATTACTCTTTCTTGGAAATAGAGATGAAAATGTGTGTGAAATTTGATAAGAAACATTCTTATAGGAATAAGGTCAGTAATTCGGTCGAAAATGTGCTTCCGTGGTGTAGTCGAAAGAAGTCCATAATAAATAGATTCCTAATTTTCCATTTTCTGCGTAAATTCGTGTTAGAACGAGTGCTTTCATCACACTTTTTCGCTACTAGAATACATTCTGCATGAAATGAGACGGTTTTCATGCTCATACAACCCACATGACAAGTTTTGCAGATCGAAACCGGAAGTAGGTGTTTATTGCGCGGAGGAGAGCAAATATGCGCCATTTTTAGGGTAGCAGACCACAACTGACTGGCATTTCACTAGGAACTATTCAACCCCCTATTTTCTTTTCATTTTTTCGTTAGTTTGTGATAGACTTTCATGAAAATTGGTGTAGGAAAAAGTGTGTTCTCTAAAGTATACGTAAAGACGACATGAAGTTGTCGTTTTTTATATGAAACAAAGAAGGATTTGAATTACTGACCTTTAACCTATAAGAGCTGAAATAAGACTATTCTCGAGACACAACGCAATTAGTCTTTTAGCCATAAATCGGTTGTATATGATATAAAAGAGTGTTTCCAGTGCAAATAATAATGAAATTCGACATTTTTGAATTTTGACCTTATATTATTATATGCGCCTATTTCAGCAGCGATTTCTGGGATTAAAAGGCCAATACTTTGTCTCCAGAATGTCAGAAAAATGCACAAAATGCATCCTTCTGGGTCTTATTCATGACGGAATGAATGATATTTCAAAATCCCAGTGAAAAATGATGCAAAAAGAGTGAACCTTTTACCGAAATGTACAATAGAAGGGCCCATAAGGCCAAAATTTAGCCCTTTAAATGGGTAGGGGGTGGCTTCTATTAAATGTCTAATTTCTCTAAAATCTCGAAATTTCACAATGAAACTTGGCAATATGTTTGGTATTACATCTTTCTGGAAATAGAGATGAAAATGGTGTGAAATTTGATAAGAAACATTTCTTATAGGAATAAGGTCAGTAATTCGGTCGAAAATGTGCTTCCGTGGTGTAGTCGAAAGAAGTCCATAATAAATAGATCCTAATTTCCCATTTTCTGCGTAAATTCGTGTAGGAACGAAGTGCTTTCATCACACTTTTTCGCTACTAGAATACATTCTGCATGAAATGGGACGGTTTTCATGTTCATACAACCCACATGGCAAGTTTTGCAGATCGAAACCGGAAAGTAGGTAGTTTATTGCGCGGAAGGAAGAGCAAATATGCGCCATTTTTAGGGTAGCAGACACAACTGACTGGCATTCACTAGGAATATTCAACCCCCTATTTTCTTTTCATTTTTTCGTTAGTTTGTGATAGAACTTTCATGAAAAATTGGTGTAGGAAAAAGTGATGTTCTCTAAGATACGTAAAGACGACATGAAGTTGTCGTTTTTTTATATGAAACAAAGAAGGATTTGAATTACTGACCTTTAACCTATAAGAGCTGAAATAAGACTATTCTCGAGACACAACGCAATTAGTCTTTATAGCCCATAAATCGGTTGTATATGATATAAAAGAGTGTTTCCAGTGCAAAATAATAATGAAATTCGACATTTTTTGAATTTTGACCTTATTTTATGTATATGCGCCTATTTCAGCAGCGATTTCTGGGATTAAAAGGCCAATACTTTGTCTCCAGAATGTCAGAAAATGCACAAAATGCATCCTTCTGGGTCTTATTCATGACGGAATGAATGATATTTCAAAATCCCAGTGAAAAATGATGCAAAAGAGTGGAACTTTTACCAAAATATACAATAAAAGGTCATAAGTCCAAAATTTAGCCCTTTAAATGGGTAGGGGGTGGCTTCTATTAAATGTCTATTTTCTCTAAAATCTCGAAATTTCACAATGAAACTTGGCAATATGTTTGGTATTACATCTTTCTTGGAAATAGAGATGAAAATGGTGTGAATTCGATAAAGAAACATTTTTATAGGAATAAGGTCAGTATTCGGTCGAAAATGTGCTTCCGTGGTGTAGTCGAAAGAAGTCCATAATAAATAGATCCTAATTTTCCCATTTTCTGCGTAAATTCGTGTAGAACGAGTGCTTTCATCACACTTTATTCGCTACTAGAATACATTCTGCATGAATGGGACGGTTTTTCATGTTCATACAACCCACATGGCAAGTTTTGCAGATCGAAACCGGAAGTAGGTGTTTATTTGCGCGGAGGAGAGCAAATATGCGCCATTTTTAGGGTAGCAGACCACAACTGACTGGCATTTCACTAGGAACTATTCAACCCCCTATTTTCTTTTCATTTTTTCGTTAGTTTGTGATAGAACTTTCATGAAAAATTGGTGTAGGAAAAAGTGATGTTCTCTAAAGATACGTAAAGGACGACATGAAGTTGTCGTTTTTTATATGAAACAAGAAGGATTTGAATTACTGACCTTTAACCTATATAGAGCTGAAATAAGACTATTCTCGAGACACAACGCAATTAGTCTTTATAGCCATAAATCGGTTGTATTGATAATAAAGAGTGTTTCCAGTGCAAAATAATAATGAAATTCGACATTTTTTGAATTTTGACCTTATTTTATGTTATGCGCCTATTTCAGCAGCGATTTCTGGGTTATAAAAGGCCAATACTTTGTCTCCAGAATGTCAGAAAATGCACAAAAGCATCCTTCTGGGTCTTATTCATGACGGAATGAATGATATTTCAAAATCCCAGTGAAAAATGATGCAAAAGAGTGGAACTTTACCAAAATATACAATAAAAGGTCCATAAGTCCAAATTTAGCCTTTAAATGGGTAGGGGGTGGCTTCTATTAAATGTCTATATTTCTCTAAAATCTCGAAATTTCACAATGAAACTTGGCAATATGTTTGGTATTACATCTTTCTTGGAAATAGAGATGAAATTGGTGTGAAATTTGATAAGAAACATTTCTTATAAGAGCTGAAATAAGACTATTCTCGAGACACAACGCAATTAGTCTTTATAGCCATAAATCGGTTGTATATGATATAAAAGAGTGTTTCCAGTGCAAAATAATAATGAAATTCGACATTTTTTGAATTTTGACCTTATTTTATGTATATGCGCCTATTTCAGCAGCGATTTCTGGGATTAAAAGGCCAATACTTTGTCTCCAGAATGTCAGAAAATGCACAAAATGCATCCTTCTGGGTCTTATTCATGACGGAATGAATGATATTTCAAAATCCGAGTGAAAAATGATGCAAAAGAGTGGAACTTTTACCAAAATATACAATAAAAGGTCCATAAGGCCAAAATTTAGCCCTGTAAATGGGTAGGGGGTGGCATCTATTAAACGTTTAAATTAACCCCTAAATCTCGAAATTTCACAATGAAACTTGGCAATAGGTTTGGTATTACATCTTTCTTGGAAACAGAGATGAAAAAAATGGTGAAATAAGGTCAGTAATTCGGTCGAGAATGTGCTTCCGTGGTGTAGTCGAAAGAAGTCCATAATAAATAGATCCTAATTTTCCATTTTCTGCGTAAATTCGTGTAGAACGAGTGCTTTCATCACACTTTTTCGCTACTAGAATACATTCTGCATGAAATGGGACGGTTTTTCATGTTCATACAACCCACATGGCAAGTTTTGCAGATCGAAACCGGAAGTAGGTGTTTTATTGCGCGGAGGAGAGCAAATATGCGCCATTTTTTAGGGTAGCAGACCACAACTGACTGGCATTTCACTAGGAACTATTCAACCCCCTATTTTCTTTTCATTTTTTCGTTAGTTTGTGATAGAACTTTCATGAAAAATTGGTGTAGGAAAACGTGATGTTCTCTAAAGATACGTAAAGACGACATGAAGTTGTCGTTTTTTATATGAAACAAAGAAGGATTTGAATTACTGACCTTTAACCTGAAGGGAGCAATTAGCCGGATATGCCTCCGTGGTCCACTCGAATGTAGTCCATATCAATATATAGTGCAATTTTCCCGCCTAGTAAAGGCCATTTTCATGCCAGATATAAGCTTTATTTGTGCTTGATTGTAAAAAGGAATGTCCGCAGATGATTTTAAGCTACGTTATATGCTTCAGAAGATGATTGGAAGCTGCCTTGTAAAATGAAAGTGAAAGTAGGTATTTCATGATGTCTACCTACGCAATATTAACGTTTTCATCACGTGTCTCAGTCACGTGACCATGGTTTCACTGCATTATGGTCAACCCCATATTTTTTGGGTATATTTTGATTGCCTAAAGACAGACCTTCAAGACAAGGGTAGCCTCGCAGGAAGTGAAAGGCTAGAAATCTTGATAAAAATATGTTATAAGTTGTTAATTTTATATAGAAAATAGCAGCGGATGCATTTAATACCTTCATACCTAAAAATGAAAAATTCGCACTTCGTGAAAATTGCTTCAACCGATGTAAAACTGGTATTTTCTGATCAGAATTGAGCAATAAGCACCATTTTAAGACAAACATGGAATATTATTTGCATATTTTGGGCAAATTTGAGATTTTTTAGGAAAGTAGGGCAAAATTCTGATTTTTAAGGTGATCTCCACATCTCAGTTTTGCATCAGCGTCGCCATTTTAGGTAAGAATGACAGAACTCGATTATTTTTCGTGTTCTTCTAGCTGTTTCTTGCAAACAAATAATAGAAATAAGATAAGTAAGGCCGTATGATACTATATTTAATGAAAAATTGGTATTATCTATGCCCTGACACGTTTTTTGCAGGTGTGGACTGTCTGTCTGAATGGGGCATAATTCCAACAGTAGCCATTCTTTCAAACTGAAAGTTGGCAAAATTGTTGACAATTGACTTACGTACAATAATTGACTGCAACAGAACGATTTTGAAAACTTTGGTATTTCTTATAAAAATGAAAAATTCGCACTTCGTGAAAATTGCTTCAACCGATGTAAAACTGGTATTTTCTGATCAGAATTGAGCAATAAGCACCATTTTAAGACAAACATGGAATATTATTTGCATATTTTGGGCAAATTTGAGATTTTTTCGGAAAGTAGGCAAAATTCTGATTTTTAAGGTGATTCTCCACATCTCAGTTTTGCATCAGCGTCACCATTTTAGGTAAGAATGACAGAAACTCGATTATTTTTCGTGTTCTTCTAGCTGTTTCTTGCAAACAAATAATAGAAATAAGATAAGTAAGGCCGTATGATACTATATTTAATGAAAAATTGGTATTATCTATGCCCCTGACACGTTTTTTGCAGGTGTGGACTGTCTGTCTGAATGGGGCATAATTCCAACAGTAGCCATTCTTTCAAACTGAAAGTTGGCAAAATTGTTGACAATTGACTTACGTACAATAATTGACTGCAACAGAACGATTTTGAAAACTTTGGTATTTCTTCTAAAAATGAAAAATTCGCACTTCGTGAAAATTGCTTCAACCGATGTAAAACTGGTATTTTCTGATCAGAATTGAGCAATAAGCACCATTTTAAGACAAACATGGAATATTATTTGCATATTTTGGGCAAATTTGAGATTTTTTCGGAAAGTAGGCAAAATTCTGATTTTTAAGGTGATTCTCCACATCTCAGTTTTGCATCAGCGTCACCATTTTAGGTAAGAATGACAGAACTCGATTATTTTTCGTGTTCTTCTAGCTGTTTCTTGCAAACAAATAATAGAAATAAGATAAGTAAGGCCGTATGATACTATATTTAATGAAAAATTGGTATTATCTATGCCCTGACACGTTTTTTGCAGGTGTGGACTGTCTGTCTGAATGGGGCATAATTCCAACAGTAGCCATTCTTTCAAACTGAAAGTTGGCAAAATTGTTGACAATTGACTTACGTACAATAATTGACTGCAACAGAACGATTTTGAAAACTTTGGTATTTCTTATAGGCATGAAGGGGGCAATTAGCCGGATATGCCTCCGTGGTCCACTCGAATGTAGTCCATATCAATATATAGTGCAATTTTCCCGCCTAGTAAAGGCCATTTTCATGCCAGATATAAGCTTTATTTGTGCTTGATTGTAAAAAGGAATGTCCGCAGATGATTTTAAGCTACGTTATATGCTTCAGAAGATGATTGGAAGCTGCCTTGTAAAATGAAAGTGAAAGCAGGTATTTCCTGATGTCTACCTACGCAATATTAACGTTTTCATCACGTGTCTCAGTCACGTGACCATGGTTTCACTGCATTATGGTCAACCCATATTTTTTGGGTATATTTTGATTGCCTAAAGACAGACCTTCAAGACAAGGGTAGTCTCGCAGGAAGTGAAAGGCTAGAAATCTTGATAAAAATATGTTATAAGTTGTTAATTTTATATAGAAAATAGCAGCGGATGCATTTAATACCTTCATACCTAAAATGAAAAATTCGCACTTCGTGAAAATTGCTTCAACCGATGTAAAACTGGTATTTTCTGATCAGAATTGAGCAATAAGCACCATTTTAAGACAAACATGGAATATTATTTGCATATTTTGGGCAAATTTGAGATTTTTTCGGAAAGTAGGCAGAATTCTGATTTTTAAGGTGATTCTCCACATCTCAGTTTTGCATCAGCGTCACCATTTTAGGTAAGAATGACAGAACTCGATTATTTTTCGTGTTCTTCTAGCTGTTTCTTGCAAACAAATAATAGAAATAAGATAAGTAAGGCCGTATGATACTATATTTAATGAAAAATTGGTATTATCTATGCCCCTGACACGTTTTTTGCAGGTGTGGACTGTCTGTCTGAATGGGGCATAATTCCAACAGTAGCCATTCTTTCAAACTGAAAGTTGGCAAAATTGTTGACAATTGACTTACGTACAATAATTGACTGCAACAGAACGATTTTGAAAACTTTGGTATTTCTAAAAATGAAAAATTCGCACTTCGTGAAAATTGCTTCAACCGATGTAAAACTGGTATTTTCTGATCAGAATTGAGCAATAAGCACCATTTTAAGACAAACATGTAATATTATTTGCATATTTTGGGCAAATTTGAGATTTTTTCGGAAAGTAGGCAAAATTCTGATTTTTAAGGTTATTCTCCACATCTCAGTTTTGCATCAGCGTCACCATTTTAGGTAAGAATGACAGAACTCGATTATTTTTCGTGTTCTTCTAGCTGTTTCTTGCAAACAAATAATAGAAATAAGATAAGTAAGGCCGTATGATACTATATTTAATGAAAAATTGGTATTATCTATGCCCCTGACACGTTTTTTGCAGGTGTGGACTGTCTGTCTGAATGGGGCATAATTCCAACAGTAGCCATTCTTTCAAACTGAAAGTTGGCAAAATTGTTGACAATTGACTTACGTACAATAATTGACTGCAACAGAACGATTTTGAAAACTTTGGTATTTCTTATAGGCATGAAGGGGGCAATTAGCCGGATATGCCTCCGTGGTCCACTCGAATGTAGTCCATATCAATATATGTGCAATTTTCCCGCCTAGTAAAGGCCATTTTCATGCCAGATATAAGCTTTATTTGTGCTTGATTGTAAAAAGGAATGTCCGCAGATGATTTTAAGCTACGTTATATGCTTCAGAAGATGATTGGAAGCTGCCTTGTAAAATGAAAGTGAAGTAGGTATTTCCTGATGTCTACCTACGCAATATTAACGTTTTCATCACGTGTCTCAGTCACGTGACCATGGTTTCACTGCATTATGGTCAACCCCATATTTTTTGGGTATATTTTGATTGCCTAAAGACAGACCTTCAAGACAAGGGTAGTCTCGCAGGAAGTGAAAGGCTAGAAATCTTGATAAAAATATGTTATAAGTTGTTAATTTTATATAGAAAATAGCAGCGGATGCATTTAATACCTTCATACCTAAAAATGAAAAATTCGCACTTCGTGAAAATTGCTTCAACCGATGTAAAACTGGTATTTTCTGATCAGAATTGAGCAATAAGCACCATTTTAAGACAACATGGAATATTTATTTGCATATTTTTGGGCAAATTTGAGATTTTTTCGGAAAGTAGGCAAAATTCTGATTTTTAAGGTCATTCTCCACATCTCAGTTTTGCATCAACGTCACCATTTTAGGTAAGAATGACAGAACTCGATTATATTTCGTGTTCTTCTAGCTGTTTCTTGCAAACAAATAATAGAAATAAGATAAGTAAGGCCGTATGATACTATATTTAATGAAAAATTGGTATTATCTATGCCCCTGACACGTTTTTTGCAGGTGTGGACTGTCTGTCTGAATGGGGCATAATTCCAACAGTAGCCATTCTTTCAAACTGAAAGTTGGCAAAATTGTTGACAATTGACTTACGTACAATAATTGACTGCAACAGAACGATTTTGAAAACTTTGGTATTTCTAAAAATGAAAAATTCGCACTTCGTGAAAATTGCTTCAACCGATGTAAAACTGGTATTTTCTAATCAGAATTGAGCAATAAGCACCATTTTAAGACAAACATGGAATATTATTTGCATATTTTGGGCAAATTTGAGATTTTTTCGGAAAGTAGGCAAAATTCTGATTTTTAAGGTGATTCTCCACATCTCAGTTTTGCATCAGCGTCACCATTTTAGGTAAGAATGACAGAACTCGATTATTTTTCGTGTTCTTCTAGCTGTTTCTTGCAAACAAATAATAGAAATAAGATAAGTAAGGCCGTATGATACTATATTTAATGAAAAATTGGTATTATCTATGCCCCTGACACGTTTTTTGCAGGTGTGGACTGTCTGTCTGAATGGGGCATAATTCCAACAGTAGCCATTCTTTCAAACTGAAAGTTGGCAAAATTGTTGACAATTGACTTACGTACAATAATTGACTGCAACAGAACGATTTTGAAAACTTTGGTATTTCTTATAGGCATGAAGGGGGCAATTAGCCGGATATGCCTCCGTGGTCCACTCGAATGTAGTCCATATCAATATATAGTGCAATTTTCCCGCTAGTAAAGGCCATTTTCATGCCAGATATAAGCTTTATTTGTGCTTGATTGTAAAAAGGAATGTCCGCAGATGATTTTAAGCTACGTTATATGCTTCAGAAGATGATTGGAAGCTGCCTTGTAAAATGAAAGTGAAAGTAGGTATTTCCTGATGTCTACCTACGCAATATTAACGTTTTCATCACGTGTCTCAGTCACGTGACCATGGTTTCACTGCATTATGGTCAACCCCATATTTTTTGGGTATATTTTGATTGCCTAAAGACAGACCTTCAAGACAAGGGTAGTCTCGCAGGAAGTGAAAGGCTAGAAATCTTGATAAAAATATGTTATAAGTTGTTAATTTTATATAGAAAATAGCAGCGGATGCATTTAATACCTTCATACCTAAAAATGAAAAATTCTCACTTCGTGGAAATTGCTTCAACCGATGTAAAACTGGTATTTTCTGATCAGAATTGAGCAATAAGCACCATTTTAAGACAAACATGGAATACTATTTGCATATTTTGGGCAAATTTGAGATTTTTTCGGAAAGTAGGCAAAATTCTGATTTTTAAGGTGATTCTCCACATCTCAGTTTTGCATCAGCGTCACCATTTTAGGTAAGAATGACAGAACTCGATTATTTTTCGTGTTCTTCTAGCTGTTTCTTGCAAACAAATAATAGAAATAAGATAAGTAAGGCCGTATGATACTATATTTAATGAAAAATTGGTATTATCTATGCCCCTGACACGTTTTTTGCAGGTGTGGACTGTCTGTCTGAATGGGGCATAATTCCAACAGTAGCCATTCTTTCAAACTGAAAGTTGGCAAAATTGTTGACAATTGACTTAGGTACAATAATTGACTGCAACAGAACGATTTTGAAAACTTTGATATTTCTAAAAATGAAAAATTCGCACTTCGTGAAAATTGCTTCAACCGATGTAAAACTGGTATTTTCTGATCAGAATTGAGCAATAAGCACCATTTTAAGACAAACATGGAATATTATTTGCATATTTTGGGCAAATTTGAGATTTTTTCGGAAGTAGGCAAAATTCTGATTTTTAAGGTGATTTCTCCACATCTCAGTTTTGCATCAGCGTCACCATTTTAGGTAAGAATGACAGAACTCGATTATTTTTCGTGTACTTCTAGCTGTTTCTTGCAAACAAATAATAGAAATAAGATAAGTAAGGCCGTATGATACTATATTTAATGAAAAATTGGTATTATCTATGCCCCTGACGCGTTTTTGCAGGTGTGGACTGTCTGTCTGAATGGGGCATAATTCCAACAGTAGCCATTCTTTCAAACTGAAAGTTGGCAAAATTGTTGACAATTGACTTAGGTACAATAATTGACTGCAACAGAACGATTTTGAAAACTTTGATATTTCTAAAATGAAAAATTCGCACTTCGTGAAAATTGCTTCAACCGATGTAAAACTAGTATTTTCTGATCAGAATTGAGCAATAAGCACCATTTTAAGACAAACATGGCATATTATTTGCATATTTTGGGCAAATTTGAGATTTTTTTCGGAAAGTAGGCAAAATTCTGATTTTTAAGGTGATTCCCCACATCTCAGTTTTGCATCAGCGTCACCATTTTAGGTAAGAATGACAGAAATCGATTATTTTTCGTGTTCTTCTAGCTGTTTCTTGCAAACAAATAATAGAAATAAGATAAGTAAGGCCGTATGATACTATATTTAATGAAAAATTGGTATTATCTATGCCCTGACACGTTTTTTGCAGGTGTGGACTGTCTGTCTGAATGGGGCATAATTCCAACAGTAGCCATTCTTTCAAACTGAAAGTTGGCACAATTGTTGACAATTGACTTACGTACAATAATTGACTGCAACAGAACGATTTTGAAAACTTTGGTATTTCTTATAGGCATGAAGGGGGCAATTAGCCGGATATGCCTCCGTGGTCCACTCGAATGTAGTCCATATCAATATATAGTGCAATTTTCCCGCCTAGTAAAGGCCATTTTCATGCCAGATATAAGCTTTATTTGTGCTTGATTGTAAAAAGGAATGTCCGCAGATGATTTTAAGCTACGTTATATGCTTCAGAAGATGATTGGAAGCTGCCTTGTAAATGAAAGTGAAAGTAGGTATTTCCTGATGTCTACTACGCAATATTAACGTTTTCATCACGTGTCTCAGTCACGTGACCATGGTTTCACTGCATTATGGTCAACCCCATATTTTTTGGGTATATTTTGATTGCCTAAGACAGACCTTCAAGACAAGGGTAGTCTCGCAGGAAGTGAAAGGCTAGAAATCTTGATAAAAATATGTTATAAGTTGTTAATTTTATATAGAAAATAGCAGCGGATGCATTTAATACCTTCATACCTAAAAATGAAAAATTCTCACTTCGTGGAAATTGCTTCAACCGATGTAAAAACTGGTATTTTCTGATCAGAATTGAGCAATAAGCACCATTTTAAGACAAACATGGAATACTATTTGCATATTTTGGGCAAATTTGAGATTTTTTCGGAAAGTAGGCAAAATTCTGATTTTTAAGGTGATTCTCCACATCTCAGTTTGCATCAGCGTCACCATTTTAGGTAAGAATGACAGAACTCGATTATTTTTCGTGTTCTTCTAGCTGTTTCTTGCAAACAAATAATAGAAATAAGATAAGTAAGGCCGTATGATACTATATTTAATGAAAAATTGGTATTATCTATGCCCCTGACACGTTTTTTGCAGGTGTGGACTGTCTGTCTGAATGGGGCATAATTCCAACAGTAGCCATTCTTTCAAATTGAAAGTTGGCAAAATTGTTGACAATTGACTTACGTACAATAATTGACTGCAACAGAACGATTTTGAAAAACTTTGGTATTTCTAAAAATGAAAAATTCGCACTTCGTGAAAATTGCTTCAACCGATGTAAAACTGGTATTTTCTGATCAGAATTGAGCAATAAGCACCATTTTAAGACAAACATGGAATATTATTTGCATATTTTGGGCAAATTTGAGATTTTTTCGGAAAGTAGGCAAATTCTGATTTTTAAGGTGATTCTCCACATCTCAGTTTTGCATCAGCGTCACCATTTTAGGTAAGAATGACAGAACTCGATTATTTTTCGTGTTCTTCTAGCTGTTTCTTGCAAACAAAATAATAGAAATAAGATAAGTAAGGCCGTATGATACTATATTTAATGAAAAATTGGTATTATCTATGCCCCTGACACGTTTTTGCAGGTGTGGACTGTCTGTCTGAATGGGGCATAATTCCAACAGTAGCCATTCTTTCAAACTGAAAGTGGCAAAATTGTTGACAATTGACTTACGTACAATAATTGACTGCAACAGAACGATTTTGAAAACTTTGGTATTTCTAAAAATGAAAAATTCGCACTTCATGAAAATTGCTTCAACCGATGTAAAACTGGTATTTTCTGATCAGAATTGAGCAATAAGCACCATTTAAGACAAACATGGAATATTATTTGCATATTTTGGGCAAATTTGAGATTTTTTAGGAAAGTAGGCAAATTCTGATTTTTAAGGTGATTCTCCACATCTCAGTTTTGCATCAGCGTCACCATTTTAGGTAAGAATGACAGAACTCGATTATTTTTCGTGTTCTTCTAGCTGTTTCTTGCAAACAAATAATAGAAATAAGATAAGTAAGGCCGTATGATACTATATTTAATGAAAAATTGGTATTTATCTATGCCCCTGACACGTTTTTTGCAGGTGTGGACTGTCTGTCTGAATGGGGCATAATTCCAACAGTAGCCATTCTTTCAAACTGAAAGTTGGCAAAATTGTTGACAATTGACTTACGTACAATAATTGACTGCAACAGAACGATTTTGAAAACTTTGGTATTTCTTATAGGCATGAAGGGGGCAATTAGCCGGATATGCCTCCGTGGTCCACTCGAATGTAGTCCATATCAATATATAGTGCAATTTTCCCGCCTAGTAAAGGCCATTTTCATGCCAGATATAAGCTTATTTGTGCTTGATTGTAAAAGGAATGTCCGCAGATGATTTTAAGCTACGTTATATGCTTCAGAAGATGATTGGAAGCTGCCTTGTAAAATGAAAGTGAAAGTAGGTATTTCCTGATGTCTACCTACGCAATATTAACGTTTTCATCACGTGTCTCAGTCACGTGACCATGGTTTCACTGCATTATGGTCAACCCCATATTTTTTGGGTATATTTTGATTGCCTAAAGACAGACCTTCAAGACAAGGGTAGTCTCGCAGGAAGTGAAAGGCTAGAAATCTTGATAAAAATATGTTATAAGTTGTTAATTTTATATAGAAAATAGCAGCGGATGCATTTAATACCTTCATACCTTAATACAGTAATGTACAGTAATGTGGTTATTAATAAAACCCGGCCCGGCCCGGCCCGGCCTAAACCACGGAAATAGCCGATTCTGATTGTACGGAAACCACCGGAAACTTACGGACGGAAGGCTAATATAATTACGAATGATATCGTGTCGATATCAACTTACATATTTAGAATTTAGTAAAAAAAAAAACACAGGAAGTCGTTATACATAGCGTTGTTTTGACGAGCCTTCTAATTAGTTCCCGATATTTTGTATCGTTATCATTATATACTATTTTATAATCACGTGATGTCCAAAAAGTTGTTATATTTCGAAGAAAGGAATTCCTCTCGGGCCTCAAAGAGTTTTTGTTTCACCTATGCATTCCCAAAGCCTAAATAATTCTTTGTGTCCGGTAACATGCCTAAAAACATAGGTAGTAAAAAGGCAGGATTTTTTATACTTTTTTGTTCAATGAGACTTTACGGAAATTATTTTTATGTCAAAAAAAATGAATACGAATAATTTCTAATATCTCTGACAATTTTAAAGAATAGAATGAGCAGTTTTTTTAAAACTTTTATTAAAAAGTTTTTAAAAAAAATTCAAAGACCATAAAACATTTAGGGTCTTGTAAAAAATAGGATAGGTCGGGATACCGATTACGCACGAAGAATGCAGCGTTGAATATTGAAAAGTTTTACACACGGTGCCCCATATTTTAAAAATATTCCTGTATAAATATATAGAAACAAATACTGAGATATGTTTGTTCACGCAGTATTCTGAGTATCTCTTGAACTTAGTCGACTGAATTGACGTACGATGAAAGTCACAAATTGAATATATTGTGGTACATTGCAGTTTGTGGCATAGCCTTTGCACTTTCGATAATCGATTTCATATTCGGCAGGTTGCTATAATGTTTTAACATATTTTTTTTTTTTTTTTTAAGTTTGCAAGTAATCTCTGAATAAACTGACTTACTTAAGTTATATTCAAATTAGTTCAAAACTATATAGAGTAGAATCGAGATAGAAATTTTACCTTTTTTCATTTTTGTACAGATGTCTCGTAAACCGGAGGTCGCGGGGTCGAATCCTGTCAGCGGATTTTGACCGTGACTCCAACAGTCCCTTCCGAGTTTCGGTGCGAGTACTGGTTACTTTCCAGGAAGCAGTCATCGAGTGTATTTCACATTAGTTGGTGAACCAAAATTCGACGCGAAAAAGAAATCTTTTAAATGGGAACAAAATTACCGTTTAACTCCACTCAATATACATACTGTTTCGTGAAAAAAGACCAAGTAAAAACTTGTTAAGGTTCGTTTGGATATTTACCAATGCTCTACACTTTCTGATTATGCATTTAGATACTTCAGAATTAAACTTCAATGGTTAGACATATCTTGCAAAACTTTGCAATTTATTTAGGTTGATTTGATTTTGACCTAGTGACCTACTTTTACATTTCTCAAGCTACAGCCTTCAAATTTGGACCACATGCATAGTTTTGTGTACCGAAATGAACTTTGACCTTTACATTGACCTAGTGACCTACTTTCACATTTCTAAGGTACAGGCTTCAAATTTGGACCACATGCATAGTTTTGTATTCCAAAATAGAATTTGACCTTGATTTTGACCTAGTGACCTACTTTTACATTTCTCAAGCTACAGCCTTCAAATTTGGACCACTTGCATAGTTTTGTGTACCGAAATGAACTTTGACCTTAAGATTGACCTAGTGACCTACTTTCACATTTCTGTAGCTACAGGCTTCAAATTTAGACCACATGCATAGGATTGTGTACCGAAACAAACTTTGACCTTGACATTGACCTAGTGACCTACTTCCACATTTCTCAAGCTACAGCTTTCGAATTTGGACCACATGCACAGTGTTGTGTACAGAAATGAAATTTGACCTTGAGGTCGTCAGTAAGTCTTGAAATTTGGAACACTCAAAAATGGCACATTGGTGGGTGCCAAGATCACTCTGTGATCTCTTGTCTTAGTAGTTAGTAGTTAGTTAATTTCCAATCTGATGGTGATAGTTTCAGTTTGATATTTGATGAAAAATTGTTTTCAAAATGTTGCATGTAGAACAAATCATTCAAAAGCAGAAAAGAAAAATAGGCCGGGTTCACACATGTATGAACACAAGATAAAGTAATTTAATCCTATGTATAAATAAGCGCATCGTCTTTTAATCAGTACGAAAGTATCGATCTCTCATAGGGAGACATGAAAATATAATATCACATGCGCAGAAAAACAAAATAGCGTTGTTGCGCATGTGATATGAAATTATTGTTTTTATCATTAAATCTATATTTATAGTCCTTTCCATTGTTCCAGATGTAGTCACATGTTCAACGATAAAAAAATCGTATTTTCTCGAAGGCGGAGCCAAACACACATATTGACCTCCAGCTGTGACGTCCACGCGTTACTACGTTAAAACAATGCGACGTCGTATACAATTAACCACGAAAGATGACCTAAGGCTGCAGACATTTCTATCTAATGTTTATACTTATGAGTAGGCTGGATTTGATAATAAAACAAAAACATTGTCGTTTTTATGTGTGGTCGATATGTGGATTTATCGACCTGTTAAAGCGATATCAAGTCGATAAATTCGCTCGAGGTTGATATTGCTTTTATCAGGCCGATAAATCCACATATGAGCCAAGCCCTGAGAAAACCAACATTGTCTATTGCGATTAGTTTTTAGTTTATACAAATTTGTTTTAGCCCGATTGTAATGAAAGCTTCAAGCTTATTGTAACCACTCTCGAGTCCGCTTCCCGGAAAAACCAGTACTGGGGGTTTATATGAGAAGTCATGGTCGTGACCCCAGTGGGGCTCGAACCCACGACCTCTGGATTGAGCGGCCAACACCTTATCCACTAGACCACCGCTCCTATTGCGATTAGAGAAACCGTTAGCAAACGCATGGATCCTGACCAGGACTGGGCGGATGTTGGTTTTCTCATGGCGCGGCTCATATCGACTCACCAAAAGGCAATTATTGTATAGTATCACATGCGCGGAAATTGAAAATAACGATTTTGCGCACGAGATATAAAAACGCTTATGATATATTATTCAAGTTAAACTAATGGGAAAAGTGCATTGGACATTGTGTGGGGTATAATAATTTAACATCTGAATTGCACACATTTGTAATCCATGCTTTAAAATGTTCATTTAAAGAAAAAAGTTAACATAGTGTGCATAGTTGTATAAGCATATAGCAAAAGCATAGTTCGTAGTCCGACCGGACCGGGTTTTTTTAATTCTGTGTTAAAAAGATATGCTAGTATTATTTCAAATACAAAAGAAAGAGAAATCAAAAATTAAATAATCTAAAAACAAAAATAACATTATCACTACCCTCCCATTTATCCGTATTAGATATTAACCGTTTTTTATTGTTTTGTTTTAAACAGACTGAGCGGACATGTTTCGGGGTGTGTGTAGGGGTGGGGGGAGGGGAGTCCGGGTTCGAAACTTTGCGACCGATCTTTCATATTTTATACTCCAGTTCATTCATTTCTACAACTTACTGTAACTCCGGGTATCATCTCCATACAAAATCACCCGGTTTTGTTTAAAGCTAAATCATATGATTTATCATTTGAGCAACATTTTATGATATTTTTTTTTTTCAGTTTTCTTGTATTTCAGGAACAAAGACCTATTACATAGAGTTATACCTCTTCTGGAAATGTTTACTTTGATATTTTTTTATGAAATTTTGTAATTGCCTCCCTTTAATATGAAAAAAATGTAAAAAGTGGACTATGATTTTAGATTTTGATATAATTTATTAGTTTATTTAGTTTTATATTCAAATTTGAATACTTCAACAACCTGAAAGAAATGACAAGCATGAAAACAGCGCAAAGCTTCGTAGTTCATCTATTTTCGATCTATCTTGGTTGCGCAACCGAGATAGGCAGAAGGAGTATAATAATAATTTCATAAACTTACATTTCTAGTTAATTTTCGCAAAATGTGTACTTATCAATGCAAATCTTTGACAACCTTAATATAAGAGTGTTTATATTCATATGTTCCCTAAGACAATATATTTTCATTAAATTAATACTTAATATGCTAAAACGCTATCTTGGTCGGGCAACCAAATTTTATAAATACTTCCAGTGCACGGTATAGACTCCTTCGCCTTACTACACAACCTAGTGTCACATCGTTAGGTGTGAAATAACGACGTACATTTAACTAGCCTGTCCGGTTCTGTTGAAAGTATCCTGCAAACTGCTATCTCGTGTCTGTCCGGTACACAAAATGACACATCGACTGCCGAACGTATTACTTCTTTGATTGAGTGTGATTCAAATATCTTGTTATTTTAGGTCTTTGCTTATGTCAAGTGCAATACTTCATCAAACATACGTATCATCAATATTAAATACTTTGCTTCTGCTTTTGTAATAATGAAATAAAATACACATAATTGCCTTGATAAAGATGACGGTATCACCATTCGTAATTATATTAGCCTTCTGTCCGTAAGTTTCCGGTGGTTTCCGTACAATCGGAATCGGCTATTTCCGTGGTTTCGGCCGGGCCGGGCCGGGCCGGGTTTTATTAATAACCAGTAAATGTGAAAAATGTGCGTAATGGTGCAAAAGGGGGGCTATTGTATTAAAAATTTTAATCCAGGCTAAATACTCGTAGGGGGTTTTATGATAAAAAATTTTTTTTATTTTTAAAAAACTGAGGAAAAATGTTAAAATTGTAAAACACATTATTAAAGCTTCAAATCAGGTCGGGTATGATGCCCCGTAAGCGGGTTAAAAAGCAAAATGTTAAAAAAATTTTTTCAGTGGTTATTCATGCACAATGAAATTTTTTTGGTAAAAACTTATTCTTTTTTTTAAATAAAAAGTATTTTGTAAATGTTATTTTTTTTTTGCATGCAAGTGGGGCGGCTTTGATGCTCCTAAAGATGGAGAAGCTAATGTGGGCCCCCCTTGTAGTGGTAAAATGCTTGTACAATGACATTTTTAAAAGGAATTAAAAAGATTATTTTCATAAATGATGAAAAAATTTATTTTGTAAATTTAAACATTTATTTATATAGTATTCAAAGTTTGGTGCATAGTGATGCCCAAAGACTCGTAGAAGTTTAATGTTGTATAAATATAAAAAAGTAGTAAAAAATTTGCTAATGACATCTTTTTGGAATATAAATCATTTTCTTTCAAAAGATAAAAAATTTTATTTTGTAAATGGTAAAATACTTATATAGTAGCACTAAAAGCTAGTGGGCGTAATGACCCCCGAAAGAATGTTAAAAGGTTGTATGTATAAATTGATAAAATATTTGCAAATAAATCTTTTGTGGAATTTAATCATTACCCTTTTAAATTAATGAGAAATATTTTTTTATATGGGGTTTTCATTATATAAACACTCTCAGAGCAGTAATGATCATCAGTAAAGCTTGTGGGGGCGTTTTGGTATAAATTTTAAAAAGGGCTCAAATACTCGTGAGGACAAGTTTTTTGGTATAAAAATTTATGGAAATTGATATTAGAGATTAAAAAAAATGTTTTAAAATGTTTTATTTGATCAAACTAAATTATATTAATTAAACTTAATTCCAAAATTTACAAAATTTTACAAATGTGAAGACATAATTTGAACTTTTTTTTGAACATAGGAAAATTTTGACTTAAAAATACCTTTATGATGGACCCAATTGGTGGGTTTTTTAATAATTTCGTGTTGTTTTAACGGACACATTTTTGTAAATCAAGTTGCACGTGTGCCTACAGTGTTGTTTAAAAAGAAGACATGGGATATAACGGTTTCCGTTATCTTTCCCCGCGCTTGTTAACAAACTTTCCCTCGTAGTGCGATATAATTTTGTTCAATCAAAATTGTTTTTAAAAATTTGACCCGCGTTTTCCTTTTTAAAAATAAAAAGGGCTTTTTAACAGCCCATCGATCGATACCGATATAAAAAAAATAAAATTTATATTAAAAAATTGAAATTTGTTTTGGGAAGTCAAACAATATTAAAAATTGTATTTTTTATAATTTTACTGAAAAAAAAATATAGGAAAAAATGTTAATTAAAAATGTTTTAACATAGGAAAAAAATTCCCTTTTCCCTTTTGATTCGCTGCAAAAATTTGAAATTCATTGAAAAAAAAAATTGACCTTTAAAGGTACGTTTCCTAAGAATTTGAGAAAAAGGGATTTGTTTTAAATATTTTGAAAATGATCTGAAAAAGACTTTAAAAGAAAAACAAATGCAAAAAAAAATGAATGTTGTCTAAATAATTTTTCCTTGTTTTTAAAATGCCCTTCTTCATGTCTGTTGATACTTTGTAGTAAGACTTTTTTTAAATTCCGTAATTATATTATCTTTGATGCTTGAATTATACTGAATTAATTTTCATTTTTTTGTTTCTATTTTTTGGATAAGTATAATATTATTTGCCGGTAATTATAGGCTGTAATGTAAGTAAATATAGAGCCGAAAAGTATATTGTTTTATTTCACCCCATAAGCAATGAAATGACCGCAATTTTATTTAATAAAATTTTTAGTGATAAAAAAGGGTTTAAAATTACCAAAACAAACACATTCTTTACAGTTCCCATTTTATGTTTCGTAAAAAATAAAACGAAATTTTTTGGGAAAAAGCAAGGTCTATGAAATATGGAAAAATTTTTTCAATGTTATAAAAAAGACACGTGTGACTAAACGGGGAGTTGATTAAAAAGACAGTGTGATATCATGGTAATAGCAGGTTATTATCCCTCGTTTGCTTAATAAACTTCCTCCCTGATGCGATTTTAATTTTTTTAAATCAATGGACAATGATTTTTTAAGAATTTGAACCCCCCCGGTACCTTTGAAAAAATATTAAAAGACATTAATGGGATTAGATTACATGGGAAATAAAATTTTTTTGAATGCCAAAATTTTATTAAAAAAAAAATAGTATTTTTCTTCATTATTACTTCAAAAGATAAAGGGAAGGAAAGTTTAAATTTGATAAAAAAGTAAACTAGGAAAAAAATTGCCCTTTCTTTCTAAGTGCTGAAATTAGGAAACTTAATGATGAAAGAAAATTTCCTTTAGAGGGTTTTCCTTACTATTTGAGAAATGGTTTTGTTTCCATACTAAAGGGGGTTTAACGTTTATCTACCCGCAAGTGAAAAAACACCAACAATAACAGCAACAGGCAGACGTATGCAAGCACAGTCTGCATGCGCTAGATGAGGAGACATCGCAGGTAGAAGTGAGCAAAGGCGGTCACGGAGATAAGGCAAAGCCCACAGGTTCATAAAGGAGTAGATAAGCATCAACAGAAAAAATCGGACGGCAAGAAACACTCTGTCGGTAGCATGAAAAGAAAGAAATCAGAGAAAATTATAGTCAAAGAATCGGAGCAAATTTCATCAGAGCCACCTAAAGGGAGAAAAGTATCCATTGACAAAGCTCGCAGGTTAAGCTTCCTTGTGGAATCTTTAAATAAAGAAAAACAAGAGAAGATAAGTGAACAGAACAAACTGTTTAACAGAATGATGGCATTTGATGATATTGTTGCAGCAGCTATGGCAGAATTGCCGGAATCCCAGTCCCCGCTCTCCTCGAAGGAAAGTCCAAAGGATTAAATGTTGTTAAAACCGTTTCTTTCTTTTTGTGTGTGTTTTTTTACATTTTTTATTGTAAACCTCTCTCAACCAAATGAAGCTGATTAAACAATGATAATCCAGGTAGAAGAAAAACCGAAGCAAACACATTTTATCTTAGTAAAACACACAGCGTAATGTCTACAGCGGACAATACGTTATACACTGAGCCGCTAAAAACGTTACCACTTTTTGATGGCTCATATTTTAGCCAGGAGCCTCCGCAGCCAAGTGGTTAAGGTCACTGGCCTCAAATTTCTTGCCCATCACCGATGTGGGTTCGAGTCTCACTCGGGGCGTTGAATTTTTCATGTGAGGAAGCCAACAATCTGGCATACGGAAGGTCGGTGGTTCTACCCGGGTGTCCACTCGTAATGAAATAATGCATGCAGGGGCACCTAGTGTCTTCCTCCACCATTAAAGCTGGAAAGTCGCCTTATGACCTATAACTGTGTCGGTGTGATGTTAAACCCAAGAAAAACAAACATAATTTAGCCACTGGAAAAAAATGATAAATTTATATGTCATAGTACGTGTCAGGTACTCAAAACTCCGGGTCGGATGACACGTTTTACATGTTTTGCACGTGTTTTATGAATTCAAATTTTCCCTAATTATCCAGTACCCGTCGCTACGATTTAAGGAGTATATCTTCAAAACACAAAAAAAAAATTTGATAAACGAACAACATCTTTACCAACAACCTAAGTGATCACATGCTCTACCGCAAAGTCCGACTCAGTGATTTCCCTTAAAATATAAATTTCCCAAAACCGTGCACAAAACATTGGATTTGACGCCGTTTTTCAGCTGTACAGCGTGCCTGGATTCGGCACTAGTATTATCTTGTTCTATGCAAGTTTCTGCAAACTCCACACGAATTAGAGGTGCACGGGGGAGGAAATGCACCTGGGAATTGAACTCACAGCCCCGTGAGCCATAGATCTCCCACTATTGACCTAAGCTGGCTCCTCTCGGTTTAATACATGAAATGATATCTTAAAATAATTCAGAGATTTGATTTTTCAACTCCCAATCTTAGATTTCTTTTTAATATCTTCAAAAACTTTGATATATATTAATATTATCATTAAACAAATTATAGTATGTCTATATAAAGGAAAGAAAGAATTTGGACTAGAATAAAACAACCAAGTAAGTCTACAAGAATATATTTCATTGCACAAACATAATTATGAAGCAGGTAACTTAGTTTTATAACAAATTCAGGGTTTTCTCATCAATAACATTGTCATCAAAACAAACCATAACTAAAATAAAAGGGACACGAAGACCCTAATTCGCGTATCCAAGTACTTAGACATAACTGTACCAAAAGACCTAGTTTTTACACTATCGTTTCGAAAATGCAACAACTTTATGAATACAAATATTCTGACCAGACTTCATACAGGTCATGCAGGAAATATAAATATTCTATGATTCGGCATGCATTTAAGTAACCTAGATTTTAATTGCCGATGACCCACTTTTTAATATTACCTTGATTATTGGAGAGGTCAAGACCTCTCCATAGTGTTGGCTTTCAAACTAGGAAGATTTAGACCAAGGGGGGTATTCGATCTACTCCTTACCACCGAAACAAATGGCGGCCAAAACTGAAAATGTGAGTTTTTCTTACTTTTTATCTTTTTTAAGGATTTCTAGACCATTACACATGGCTATCAACCTGCTCCACTGTTTTTCGGCGACGCCGTCTAAATTCGTTTTCGTTACTTGTGCCACGTGACTTCAGTTTGCAAATCAAACTACTTGATAACGCATTATAGATAATTTATCAAAATGGAAGATTTATGCAACACTCTGTCTGATTGGACGAGAGTGTCAATTTCTTTCACTCTGTTGATTGTGCTACGCTGAGTGAAATGTAGACAGAGCGTTTATCCTAAACGACGCTGTTCAAAGTTTTAAAGCTAACTTTGGCTCAGTATATTTAGCAAGAATATTGATATATCTCAAAATGATAAGTAAGTTTAATAAATAAGATAAAAACCTGTTCAAATACTAACATATATCAAATTAAAGAAAGAGCTGAATACGGTCTGCGTATCACATGAATAAGGTTGTGATAAGAGTCTTTTATGTAGAGAAGTGCTTTTTAAAAGATTTTCCTTGTTACAATTGTCGTCTGTATATGAAAAGGTTTCTTGCTTTTGTGACTTATTCAGGTTGCATATTAAAATGAGTACTTGTTTGCTTTGATATATTTGTTATAAATTATTTAACTGATTTATTATATATGAATATTTTTCTTTAGTATGGTATGCAAATATTGAACTCTGTTGAAATCTGTTTCGAAGGTACGCTGCATGAAGTTTACCTATGTGATATGACTACGGTCAAACTTTGCTTATGAAACAGAAATATGGAAATAATTACAATTGTATGTTTTGCTTGACCTTCACTTTTTTATAGGTGTGACGTCATTGTCCAAAGATTCATGAATAGCGAATATGCATTTGTTAAAGCGGGATCAGTTGGCCTATTTTAGAAATAAATAAAAATAATAAATAAAAAAATCATTTAATTGATTTTTTCTCATGTATTCTAATCAAACTTGATTTGTAGCATCTTTATTAAGCCCGCAGCCAACTTTGTTTCAGCTGGGACATTTGACCCCTTTTAGGGGCTGCTAGAGCTAAAACTAGAAATGCCTTTATACAGCGTCTCATGAACAGCTTGGTGGATCTTTGTCATACTTGGTCTGGAGCATCATTATAAGGTCCTCTTCCAAATTTATTTATATAGGAACTTGGGCCCTATTAGGGACCACTATAGCTAAAAGTAGATATGCCTTTCTTCGCATGAACCACTAAAATGTAATGGATTTTTATCAAACTCGATGTGTAACAATATCGTAAGGTCTCCTGCTATTTTGTTACACTTGGGGATAGGGACCAATTTAGCTAAAAATATAAACACGTTTAATGACCTCTTCTCATGAACCGCTTCATGAATCTTCATCAAACTACTGCTGTAATTATTCGTCTAAGGATAAACGAAACAAAATTGCAACCTTAGAAACCTTTGCGAAAAGTTAAAAGAGAACCATTTAAATTGTTAAAGTGCGGTGTTTAGTTTTGCAATTTGAAAAATGTAAGATGAAAGATGAATGTTAGATGAAAATTTCATAAACTTCTTTCCTTATTACAATTCGCCGACCATCATTTTTAAAGATATTTCTTGTTTCAATCTATCGGCACCTTTCACTTTGGAAACAGTGCTGTAATTTGTCTGGAATGCTGGTCATGGGATTTGAATCGATGGAAAATCCTCCGTTAAACACGAGATAAGGAATAGTGCGATTAGCAAAAATGGTCTTTTTTCCTAATTATTCAAACAGCTGTGAGCTATTTTTCTGATTATAAGTAAAATGTCAATATATATTTCCTTCATGGTTAGTCTGGAGCCGATTAAAAGTCGTAATTTTAAATTACACAGTTTTTTGTCTGATGGTAAGGAAGAGTGTACGAAAATAAGAGGATAAGGTGCAGCTCACTTCTTCAAGCGACTTTTTTCTTCGCTCTTTTCAGAGACAATCAAGTAAAATTCTGTTAAAATAATATTTTGGTGATCATTTTTTAACTATCTCTTGCTCAATGTAGTAAGATTTAAAAGGTATCCACCTGTCTATC
This sequence comes from Mercenaria mercenaria, assembly GCF_021730395.1. Taxonomy (NCBI): domain Eukaryota; kingdom Metazoa; phylum Mollusca; class Bivalvia; order Venerida; family Veneridae; genus Mercenaria; species Mercenaria mercenaria. Next base: position 55,893,747 of record NC_069366.1, read on the forward strand.
AGACACGTGATGTACTGAAAGCCAAAAGTTTAGCAAGTATTTAATATAGTATCCCTTGCCAACATTTAATTCAAGATCTGTAAATTTTTTTTTGGTATAGGATGGTTTACACTATGTGATTTTACATTTGTGTTTTGCTAAGTGGTGCTTATGCTTCTAATGTGTTTGGAGTTCCCACTATGTGTTAAAGCATACAAGTCATGTTAATTTCAGGGGTGAAAGCAGTATCATAAAATACCTTTATCAACACATCTATAGTTCCATAAGCTTTATAAATAAACGAATCTAAATCTTAATATTATGATTTGAAAACACTACTGCTAACATCTTTTTTTTATAAAAAGGACTACACCTTATTTTCCAGAAGCCTTTCTCCTAATGGTATATAATAATTCAAACATTTTAAAAGCTTTTTTGGGGAAGTAATACACTCAAAATCACTAATTAGGCGCAAATAGGTCGTAAAAAATCTGAAAAAAAAAGATTTTGAGGTATACAAGTGAGATGCTTTCATTTCCAAAATAAAACATACCTAGAATAAACACACAAAAAAACCAACCATGTAAATTTTCGCTGAAGAAAGTTGTGATACATTAAAAAACATCACCACTTTTTCCTTGAGGGTTTTCAAAATACATACGTGACTACACCAGTGTTTAAAAAACAAACTGTTTTTGGGAACAGTTGCGCGGTTGACATACTGTGTCGGTATGTTTAGTAGAATAGCTGAAAATATACCAGCATTTTAGCTACATACTGATTATACAAACTGTATTTATTTTTCCGGCTTCGTATATCAAACTAACAAGATGAATTGAAATCAAATTTTATTTAAACATTCAGAGTGAACTAAACCAGACTTTTTTCTCTCTTTTTTTCTATGTAATTTAAACGTAATACAAACAGTAGTTTTGTCTGAAGGAAAAGTCCTGGAATATTTATAGTCATTCTAACAACTTTGAGAACATTCTATCATATTTTCATCATACATAACACAAAATCGATGAGTATGCTCAAGGTAACGTATGTACCAGTTAAGAAAATTATGCATATACAATGTACTTACCGATACCACTTTTCGTTAATTTAATAAAATCTTTTATATGCCCTTTGAATATGTTTCGATAACATTAAATTTTGTATTACTGTTAATGGGCAATAGTGTATTCTCATTTGAATTCAATCATCTATGATACTGTCCTGAAATTTATGTACGTCCTACATTTCTAGTATATTGGTCTAAAACTTTAATAAAGAAAGTGTTTTAAGATGTTTAATCACTATCGAGGCAGTTATGCATATCATGTGAATTGTAGAAAAGAAGAATAAACAATATCGCGACAACAAATAGCTTTTTTTTTTTTCAAAGCAAATACATACGTTACTGCACAATTACACTGGCATGTAACCTCCTGCTGTACAAAAATAAGAATCTGCGTTATGTAATCCTCAAAATTCTACGGAACGATATAAAATCCATCCTGTACGAATGAATTGAAGCATTAAGATTGATGTAAATGAATTACAGATCAAATGGAACTTGAATTACATTGTCAAATCAACTTTGGAGATAAATAATGGCACCCATTCAAAATTAAACATAATGCGAAAATACTTTTCTATCTATTCATATCCTGTATATTCCGAACATGATATTCAAATTATTTTATTACTACATTACGAATGCCACAAAAAAAGAAATGTTTTTTATTTGAAATTATACATACGTTACTATTGGTTACGTATGTATCACTTGTACACACTGTATCTTTACTTTTATATACATTAATATAAATGTAATGATTTCATTTGAAAATAATAAGCAGATTCTATGTTTAAAAATTATTAGATATGAAAATTTATTACGGTGTGATATTATTCTCTTATCATATCTATAGCATACAATTCTCAAAACTGAATTTGTTTACAATGTGTACGTGATAAAAGGTTATCAAAACTAAAAGTTGGCGGCCTAAAAAGCTTGTAAACATGAAACCCTGCGTCACTGTTGACGTATGCTGTCGTAGGAGTTAGTTTTAGATATTTCAGTAACGTATGTATCGATCACGTATGTATCATTTCCTTCTTTGATGCTCATAAAGAATATTCATAGATAGGTATTTGTTGCCTAAAGGGTAATCAGCTATCAGATATGACAATGAACTTCGTCTTTAAGAGCATTAAAAAAAATGAATTAAATTGTGATATTTCTACAATACGGTAACGGATGTATCAATCTGTTATATACGCTTTTGGGTAAGGTTTTCCACGCTGATATGATATAAAATGTAACCCGAATTAACAGCATGAATGAGCAAGCATAATAGTTATATAATTTACGAACAGACATGTGTGAATGTTTATTCTACCCAGAAACATTATCATATTCTTTGGCATAACGTAAGTATCATTATGGTTGAGATATCATTTTAAATGATGACTGATACCAAAGAAGTCCGGAAAAATTTGTATCTATGTTTGATTATAAAATAACTTCCACAGTTACTTCATAAAAATATGTGATTTCGTTGACTACTGATGAATTTTAACTACAAGAACGTTCATTAAACATAAAAATGAGCTGGCGACAGGTAACAGTCAAAGATTCGGTATAAAAATCAAACAAGCTTAGTGCTATATAACATGGAGACGAATTACTCTTCTATTGATTTGTGAATAAGATAGTAAACAGTAACATACACATGCGCCTCACTAGTGATTTTGGGTGAATAATTCCTCTCGCATTTTTAAATGAAGACTCCCCATAGTTATAGCCATGTTTATGAAAATGTTTACATTTTTCACTTTTTTCATGCTGGCTGATAACGAGACATCCTACTTGGAAGCCTTTCAAGTGAGATTGGATTACCATATGTTTTAGCATACAGAATAGAGGCATTGCCCTGTTCCGAATGCCTGGTTTATATATTTCAAAAGCAAGACAACCAAATACTTATGCGGAAATATCATTCATTTTACACATGGAAATGCACAGCAACTGAAAATTGCTACTAGTATTATACTACACGAATTACAGTAAGATGATCAGAGTTTCACTTAAATTTAAATATGCAAATGAGATTTGAAATATAAAAAGCAACGGTTCTTTGCCGTCATGAATAATCATAAAAGTCTACCAAGAGACCTAACCGATTTGTAATTTCCAGAAGAATCGTTGTTGTTTATATTTCGTGAAAAGCTTCTGAAGTGGAAATCAAACTTTTGTAGTATATCTTCTGTAGACGAAATTGGTTGCTTTGTATATTTAACCAGTTGAAAAATCGGTAACATTTGCTCCCTACCTATTTAGCATTTGAATGGCCAAATATAAGTTCCTATAAAATGTTTGACTGGCCAAATATCTAGGTCAAAAGTGATATAAGACACCACGTAGAACGGAGAACAACAGTTTTGTTTAATCGACGATCACTGAAAAAGTCAAGTGTGCTTACCTACTGACATATCTTGTCTGGTAATAATTGTTCATTCGGGGGTTATGTTACTGTTCTACTCCGGCCTCAATCCGATCTCTTCATTTATTACATGGTAGAGAAATGTCAACTGGTTATCTCAGAAACGATGAAAGAAAACTGTAAAAACTTGAAAAAAATGCACTGCACCTTATCCTCTAATTTTCGCACACTGTTCCTTACCATCGGACAAAAATTGTATTTTTTTGAAAATACGAACTGTGATCTGCACAAAACGAACAGTATTAGATAAGAATGTAGAAATATTCCTTCAAATCAGAAAAATAGCTTACAACCTGCGATATATTAGGTAAAAAAGACTATTTTTCCAAGTCGCACTATTCCTTATCCCGTGTTTAACGGAGGATTTTTCATCGATTCGAATCTCATGACCAGCATTCCAGACAAATTACAGTACTGTTTCCAAAGTGAAAGGTACCGGTTGATAGAGAAAACAGTGGAGCAGGTTGATAGACATGTGCTATTGTCTAGATATCCTTGAAAAAGGAAAAAAGTAAGAAAAACTCACATTTTCAGTTTTGGCCGCCATTTGTTTCGGTGGTAAGGAGTAGATCGAATACCCCCCTTGTAGACTAATCTACTAATTTTACGGCGTTAGATTTCACTTTCTAGCACAAATTACGGTGAGCCAGTCTAAAATGGCCCAATGCGCACAAGTAAGTTTTGAAATCCTCTAAGACGAAAATAATTGTTCATTTAAAATAAAGAAATATAGTGTAATACTATTGTTACAAATGTTGGAAACGGTTCAGTTATTAACAAAAAATATATAGATATATATTTACTATTCTTTGTTCGCAGTATTCAAAGATATGCATATGAATTGAATCACGTTAAATTGTATTTCGTTCAATTAAATGAATTTATTGTTCAACTGGCGGGTTCGTTTGCCCCGTTCGGAAGATCTGCCGGAATAAGAAGAGTTCTTCCGAGCTTCTGTGTTTTCCATCCAATAGTCGGAGGTGTTAATCACGTGATCAAAACAAGGCGACAATTCGACATATAAACCTTACACACTGAGTTATAAACTAGAACAAATAAAATCTTTAGAATTTCTTTTTCAAATAGCACATTAACAATAAAAAATCTCTGAAAAAATACATTAAAAAAAAAAGATATATTTTTTTTCACTTCCGACAGTCGTCCGTTCGATTGGGATTTTCTTCTAAGCTTTTCTAAAGCTTCTCGGAAGCTATTCTCCTGAGCCCAAACGAACGGAGCGGTTGACAAACAAGCCTGTCAGGTGAGGTTCTCGCAAAAATGGTAAGATGCTAATTTGGCAGCTTTCACCAGGGCCAAGTTCAGTGTACAATTATTGCAGTGGTAGCTTTTGAACATTTTTAAATGAAATTCAGTAACTAGGAAATGCTTGGGCCTATGTCCTCGAACTGGCTGAGGTTGATCATTAACCTGAATATGACCTATTGAATTTGAGGTCATTAGGTCATGGTCACAGTGACTATAACCCTAAATAGGTCACAGTGACCTGCAACTGGGAAACTGTTTTTTGTCTATAGCATAACCTATCATATAACCAGAGACATAGATAACCATTGTTATCTATGTCTCTGATTGTTCCTTCTCATGAGAAGGAACACTTATGGTGTACATGTCACACTTGACTGAGCAGGTAATGGATACAAGGGTATCATCAAAGGCATCCGAATTACAGTAGGGTGCCGCCATTTTGTACTCATTCATATTCGTTACAAATAGCCTCTTTGCCAATGTGTTTTTACGCATCTTTAAGTCAATCTTAAGTGAAATACAACTACGTAATAACAGACCTACAAAACACAATAATAAAGTTTAAACTATTTAACTCCTAAATCTAGCATGTCATAATGTAGAATCGAGATTAACTAAATGAATATTCATCATCTAAAAATAGACTCCCGCCCAAAAATATCGACTGCTATTATTCTTCTCGGTTGCATTCTTTGCTTCCAAAGGTTTTTTACGATTTCATTTCAACTTTATTATTTTGACATTTTAAGTATTACCATCACAACATTCTGTATTAGTAAAGTAATTCGAGATTTTTCGCTTGTCTGTTAATGGTATTGCACGAGACGTACCGTCACCTGATTACAACATTTCAATTACTTCCCTTGTTTTTATCCAGAACTGTTTAATGCTTTTTTTTTTCACTTTATTGAGCTATAAAATAGTTCAAACTTTGTAATTTCATGCCTTTTGATTAATTGTTTTCTAAGATTCAAGCTTTGAACTTTTTGTACGCATTTGTTTTTTAAATCCATTACCGGTAGTTTGTAGGTGCCTTTTTTCTTCTGGCATTGTCGTTCTGGAACTGAAAGTATCAATCATGCGATGCAATTACGGGCAATTTGCAGCACTTTACTGCCATTTTTTTGCTATTTAGAAACACTGGCACCACAACAGAAAGAAAATGCCTCTGTACATATTATACCTTACCCCTAGGTATTCTATAAGAACCATGGTCATGAACGTGAAAATATACTAAACCGTTTCAATCGCGCATTCATACCTAAACACGCAGTTCGGTAAATGTGTACTATGGATATCAAACAAGTGGTAATTTATCTTCCATTGTGTACCGGTCACATTTCTTCAATACATCTTATCTTATCGTAGTTTATAGTTATTTCAACGTTACACAAAAAACTTGCTTGAACTTCCCTGGTGAAGTTCCGTTCTAGATTAGAAAACCATTCTGATTGGCTGTTGCGAACACGTAGGTCAATCGTCATTTTACTACACGTGTTTGCTTAAATGTGAAAATGCAGCATAAATGTGTAAAATGAATAAAATAAGCAGAACAGATCCAGACCAATGTACATTTTCAAATTAAAGATCATATACAAGATGAATTTTATTCATCATTTCGAGTTTTAGTGTAAAATTGTGATTTTTTTAATTTCTGATTTTGTTTGTTTACATATCGCCAAACATGTGCACACTGTCGTGACCTCCAGACCGGATGTTCATTGGGGAAGGTCAAGCAAGTTTTTTCTGTAACGTTGTCAAAAGCATAAAATATGTTGATAATCTCAGCAATATGGAATATTGAGACAATGTAACAGGTGCACGATGGAAGATAAATTATCGCTTGTTCATTATACTAGGTACCCATTCACCGAACTGCGCGTTTAAGTTGCGAAATATACGATTGAAACGGGTTAGTATATTTTCCCCTTCATGACCATGGTTTTTATAGAATACCTAGGGGTAAGGTATAACATGTACAGAGGCATTTGCTTTCTGTTCTGGTGCCAGTGTTTAGAAAGAGGCCACTAGGACAGCTGTCGACAATGGTTCCCTAAATTTTGATAGAGTGATGGTCTTTATTATTTATTGTCCGCTGATAATTTTTAGGTAGAATCGCTCATCTAAAGGTGTTTGATTATTATTTTAGGTTAAATAAATGTTTGTGTGAAATAACTTTAAATATTCTTAAATAGATAAGAATGCACGGAAACTAACAAAACACATTGTTCATTTTTGTTTTATTAAAGATCCCTTCAAAAGAATATTTAATATGCGCTTGAAGGAACCTTTTGGTAAGCTAAATCTTGTATAACTTTAAAACGAGCAACACTGGACCTCTCCTAGGTTTCTTTTTTAAAAAGAAGCTTGTATGAAGTAGTTTTCAAGCTGATCAATTAGTGACTCGGGCCTACTGAATGGAAGTATAGTTTATCAAAATTTGAACCTTCCCTTTATTTTGCAAATGGCGTCAAGTGAGATAGGGGAGATAACTCAAGATGAAAAAAATATCAGTAAAAGTAACTTACTCTTTATTTTGCAAATGGTGTCAAGTGGGGGTAGGGGAGATCTCCAGATGTAAAAAGAAATTGGAAAGAGTAGTCTCTCCTTTCTTTTGCAAATGGCGTCATGTAAGGAAGGGTCATAAAATGGGGAAAAAAGAATATGGTTAGAGTAACTCCACTTTATTTTGAAAATGGCATCAAGGGTATAGGTGAGATAACTTAAGATGGAAAAAGAATGTGGCAAGGGTAACCTCCCTCTTTTTTTTTGCAAATGGCGTATAGTGGGAGGAGATAACTTAAGATGGGAAAGGAATACGGTTAGAGTAATCTCCCCTTTATTTTGCAAACGGCATCAAGCGGGGTAGGGGAGATGATTTAAGGTGAAAATTTAGTCAGTTAGAGGCTATATACCAATAAAAGAAATTGTTCTTTGTTTCATATAAAATTCAGCTACTTCAGAACAATTTTGTTACAGTTTCTAGATTTTCACTCCGTCGTAGACCTATTTTCCACAAGATATCCATACATTTGCTTCAAGAAAACGAAAAGAAAAAGGGGTGTTGAATAGTATGCAGTGAAATGCAAGTCAACTGAAGTCAGGTACCCTCATATTGCCGCACCGCAGAATAAACACCCTACTTTCGTTTTCAAGTAAACAACTCGAAAACATGCGGATATTAGCATGAAAAGTGTCCTATTTTATGTAAAATTCATTCCACGAGTGAAATAATGCCCATCTGGCCCCCGATTTACGCGCAAATGCGCGAAAAATGGAAAAATTAGGATCTATTTATTAGGGACTTCTTTCGAACACCATGGAAGCAGATTTTGACCGAATTACTGCATTATAACCTAGAGGAAACTCCCCTTTATTTTGCAAATGGCGTCAAGTGGGGGTAGGGGAGATAACTCAAGATGGAAAAAATAATCCATTTAGAGTTACCTCCCCTTTATTTTCCAAATGGTGTCAAGGAGGGTATGGGAAGTATCATTTAAGTCGAAAAAGTGGTCGGTTAAAGTAGCCCCCCTTTATTTTGTAAATTACGCGAAGAGGGCGGGGTAGCTAACTTAAGACTGAAAAAGGAATTGTAAGTGTAACCTTACTTTTGTTTTGCAAATGGCGTCAATGGGTAGGATATAATTTTAGATGGAAAAAATGAATACGGTTAGAGTAACTTCCCTTAACTTTGCAAATAACGTCAAGTAGGGTAGGAGAAGTAACTTCATGGGGGAAAAAAGGATTTTGTATGTCCTTTCAGTTAAGATATTAGACCCGTAATAGAGTACCTTTTTATGAGTATTCAATTCCTACAATAAACGTACTTTGACTGAATTTTTTCAGGGCTGCGTTGGTTCAAGTTCCACTCAAACCAATTTTTTTCTCTTATTTTCCAGTTTTCCTAGTAAGTTTTTACTTTTTTCAAGACTTACTATTGATTTATTGTACAAAAGAAGAAAAATCATTTGATAAGCAATTTCTTGCTGTTCAACGTGAATTTAACTCTGAAGCAGAAGGGCAGAAGGGTTGGGGGCAGAATTAGACATCTTTAAAAATACTGAGTTACATGCGGTTCTCTATTTAGACTTTACTCTTTAGTTTATATATTGTGGAAGAAATTTAGGTAGGTTTTACTTCTGTCCCAAGATTAATTTTGAATGAAGTGAGCAGAATTTAAAACAGTCCCACAGGACTCGACCATAATTTTTAAATGTTGTAGTAAGAATTCTGTCTCATTAAATCAGTTTACTTGAGGCACCCTAGAAACAATGACATTGACAGTTTTATTTTGTGTTTTATTATTGTTTACCAATAGTTTGGTGTTTCTTTTATTAAAATTGATCGTATAATGAATGTTCTGCAAACGCTTTGGACAGTGGCCATCACTTTGCAATTTGTCTCTACTTGAACTTGAGGAAATACCATAAATTATACAAAGTTTTTAAAAGAAACGGCACGATAAAAGTTGTTTGAAAATTGCAACGCAATGCAAAACACAGTCACCTTTAAGAATATACCTAGCTAATACCATTTCTAAACATTACTATTAGGGGTCCAATACCTTAAGAGAAAATAATGAACACAACTGTATAGCATTTTATTCATTTTTCAAGCAGCAAAAAGTAGCACAAGTAGCCATGAATGACAATATAAATCATAATTATAGTGTGAAAGTTCTGAAAAATATTTTTGAAATTTAATACACGTAAAATAATTCATTGAATTGAAATATGCTCTCACATCAAACAGTAAGATTTCTTAATAAAACATAGAAAGCTGGCGAATATATTCAAACAGCTCTTTAATACAAAAAATAAAATGTATGTAATTGACAGATTTGTGAGAGACATGGTTGATAGATAATTGAGGGAAACAGTTTTTAAATGAAAAATGAAGTGCACTCTTTTCAGGATGATAAATCGAAAGAATATCTAATGACACAAATAATGAAGTTTTGACTGTAATTGCTAAATACTAAATTTTTCAAATGCGAAAAGGCACTTATCTTGGGATAATAAAACAGTTGTCGGAGGACAACAACGCGTCGTTTAACAACCTTTTCAATTTAATGAATATAAAAGTAAAAAAAGTGGCACAATTCGTACAAATATATAGCCTGTATAATGACTGTCAGCTCACGACAACGGATAAGTGGACAAGTGTTTGAAGTTTTAATCTATTCCCATTAGTGGGTTACGTGAGCTACCAGCTTACATATAATAAAATCTGGAACGTAGATCCCTCGGAAGCACCGAGAACAAAGCAAACAGTGAAAATTGCAGACTCGGTTTTATTGATTCTGTTCATGAGCACTAATGGAAAATGCAACACTGCCCACGCCCCCTAGCACCGGCTTAAGCAGAATTCAATCCTCAAATCTAAATGAGTTGAAATCGATGATCCAGAAGGACCAGAAAATATAACAACACTAAACCAAAACTGCTAAGTCCATAAAGGGGCATAATTTTGTAAAATTGCAAAGCAGATTTATGATCTGTGTACATTGCATGTCAGATCATCACAGTGAACAAGTGTGTGGAGTTTCAATCCATTTCCCATTAGTGGACACTGAGATACCAGCCTACATAAAAAGACTTAACTAAAACTGCTAAGTTGAAAAAGAGGCATAATTTTGTATAAACACAAAAAAGTTATGGAACTAGTGCAATGTAAGTCAGTTGGTCACAGTGAATAAGTGTATGAAGGGTATTCCCAATATTGGTTATTGAGATACCAAATTGCATACAAAAATTCAACCAAATCGGTATACCAACGCATGGGTGAGTCCAATAGCTCTACCTATTCTTCAAATAGTTGAGCTAAAAATGGAAAACTGACAAATATATTTAAGTTCTGACTGTAATTAAAAAACAACAAACGAGCAGGAACAATATACCTTACTATGATACATAGTATAAAATGTGTGTAATTAATAGTTCTGTGAGACAGACATGGTTGATTGATAATAGCGGGAAACAGTTAATTTTCAAATTTGAAAATGCACTCTTCTTAGATTTATAAACCAAAAATATCTAATGGCTTTTATACAGATTATGAAATTTTCACTGTTTTAAAGTTGCAGAGATTTTTTTCCCTTTTATTGCATAGTAAAAATATTTAATTACTGAAGAAATTTGGTTTGGATGCCATGTGTATTCATGAAGTCATTCCTACCCAACAAATCACTTACAAGTGTCAGTCTCTGTCTTATAGACATAGGTAAGCAATAACTAGTTATTCCTTTTGTAACCAGATTATGAAACCAAAGTAGTAGAGTATAGATTCAATCCATGTTTTTAGACGTTGCATACTCAAATAATACCTTGAAAAACATTGTGTTTAAACAAGAGTGCCAGAATGTCACAATATACGCCTGACATAGCAATTTTCTTTACACTAGCACCTGTATTTGCAAATGGAATTTTAATTGTTGACTGATTTTGAAATAAATTACTATCATATGATTCAAACTTCGGTAAATTTTAATAATTCAAGAGCCATAACTGTAAAGACACTGACCCAAAGTAACTATACTTATCGAACTTGAAGTAGATGTTATAGTAAAACATAAAAACATTATTCTATATAAGTTTGGTAGACAGCAAGTCGAAGCAATGACATATCCAATTCTTACAACAAGGTTAAAAAAATCAAGAATAAGCTTTTTTATAGTAAGTCCACAAAAATCTGAAATTTATTTTTCTAAAAATCCTTACAAGGTAGAGATACTTTCCACGTTACATTTATTTTGTGCCACAGAAGAGTGGTCTTGGTTTTTCCCTACGGCCAATTATAAAACAAAAATAAGTTATTTAAATTAACAACAGAGGAAATAATTTTACAACAAAACATTCTAAGTCTACAAAAATCCTTACCAGTTAGAGTTAGATCAATCTTTACCAGGTAGTAATAGGTAAAAATACACCTAAACATTGGATATAACATGCATGTTGTAGCACAGAAAAGTGGTCTCGTTTTTCCCCTACAGCCAGTAATAAAATATAATAGTAAATATAATAGTAACAACAAAGGGAAACAATTCTAAAAAATGTAACTTGAGAAATAGAAGTTATCTGTGTTCTGTGGCAATACTGTTTCATTCAGGCAATTATCTTTGCAAAACAAAAATGCATGTTAATGGCCTAAGATCTTATATGACCTTTAATTGTTACCTTGACCTTTAAGATAGGGGACTTTAGTTTGTCCTTGACACTCGTTGTCATTGAGGCTAACACTTATGCCAAACAAAAATAAGATTGCTCAAAAACTGAGTTTAAGTATGCAGCAATAAATGTCAACTTTTGCAATTTTGACCAATTCAAAAGCCACTACTCTGGAAATACTGGTCCGAAACTGTCTGGTTATCAAACTTGACCTAGATTTTATAGAGATACACATTCTTTATATACTATGTTTAGTTCTGATACAAAATACTCTGGTTATCAAGCGGACACTGTCAATTAAGGCGATTTTGACCAATTCAAGGGCCATAACTCTAGAGATACTGGTCCGAACTGTCTGGTTATCGAACTTGACCTAGATTTTATAGAGATCACGTTCTATATAAGTCTGATTAGTTCTGATAAAAATATCAAGCGGACACTGTCAATTTTAGCAGTTTTTACCAATTCAAGGGCCAAAACTCTGGAGATACTGGTCCAAACTGGCTGGTTATCGAACCTAGATTTTATAGAGATACAGACTTTGTGTAAGTTTGGTTCAGTTTTAATACAAAATACTATAGGTTATTCAGCATGAGCGGACACGGATTTTTCCGCTAGCCACACCGCCCAACCGCACGCAAAGGGTGAAAACATAATATGTCCCGTTTTTTTTTCAAACAGGCGCATAAAAAATCAAACACTAGTAAAAAATGCGATAGAATGAATATATTTTCAAGGGTGAAACCATAAGGTGCAATGGGGTAAACGCACCACCCTTTCCTGACAAAGTTTGTCAGTTGTATTCCACTGACATACTTTTGAATGCCATATTTTTTGTACTTTTCTGTATTTTTTCCGGTTCGCTTTGATATCCAACCGGCATGTTTTTACCATTTATGTTGTCATTTATGCAAATAGTGTGCAAGCAAAATAGTTATTACTTTCCAAAGACATGCATTGGTAGTTTGAACATTTGGCGAATACAACAGTATAGTGAGAATGATGGAAATACAGAAGTCCACAACAATACGCTCAAAAGATTTGATATGCTGCTGGTCAGAGACCACCAATTCAAAAAAGTACAGGGAACTTACTGGGAATGAGGTAAGTGTATACCTGGGAATAAGGTAACGTCTGCGCGTTCTGATTGGTCAGTCATGTAAACAAACCCAGGAAGTGATTATTTTTTCAAAATTGATATTTTTTCACTGCATTTACAGTATCTTATTATACATTTTGACAAAATCTGCTACATTTTATGTGTATTGAAAAAAAGTTTTATCAAACGAATTTCTCCCGCCATGTCAATGATGTAAATAGGGGGGGGGGGGTCATCTCATTCACACGAAAATTACTTAAATAAAGTATCACTATTCATATGTTTTTCGTCCGATATTTTGGTAGAACTAAGATAGTTCTTGAAAAACTTGTAATTAGATATACATGTTTCGATGTATGGAAGGCCGTACACGCCATAATGTTACAATGTAAGTCTATGGGAAAACAACTGGTGGTCTCTGACCTGCTGTGACATGTGGATGACATGTTGTCTCCAAGTCTGTTACAGAAATGATACTGCCAATGGTCTTCCTAAGCAGTTTGAACCATATGAAGGAATTTTTCCATCTAGGCTAAAACAGTGCAACTATGTTATCTAATCGGTTATGAAAAACTTGTTCCGAATAACAAGCACATTGCCATTTTTAGTTACATATAAACCGAGTGAATATACTGTATATTAGAAAATAACCGTGATGTTTAAATGTTCTCTTATTTTCGTGAATTCATTTCATATACATGCACAATTTTCAGATTATAATGGATATTTATATTCAACTTCCGTCGTCAGCCATTTCGACATATCCAGAAGTATGTCCATCTGAAATTATATGTACTGTAATGTCTTCCATTTTCAACGTCTCTCAACCTACCATCAGAACTTGTGTAACATTAAACCTTAATTCCTGCCAATTCCCATGTCATATATAGACTATATTTACAGTACTTCGAGCTAGAAAACAAGTTTGACAAAAAATGTCGGTAAAACCGATGGATGCTCCCGGAAATTTGCATATCAAAAGAGTAGAAGTGGAATTTACTGACTGGCACATATAGTTTACTGATCTGGAATGATAAAAGGGCAATATTAATTGAAAACTCATTCCAATGGATAATGAAGAAAATATGCGCTCCTCCTCTTGAGAGTGAAGCGCCCTATGAATTTTTGCTGAATTATAGGCAGTGGTTGCTGAGAAATACACCTGATTATAGTGGCATAATAGTTTAGTAATGTTGAATAATCAAAGGGCAATAAATCAGCGAACAAGAGTACCGCAATGCGGAGCAATATACACACGGAGGTATGACCATTGACCCCTAAGTGTGTCCTTGACGTTGAAGCTATCCCGCTCTGCATGTTGTTTCAATGTGGTGAACATTTTTGCGAAGTTTTTTTAAAATCCTTCAAGCAGTTCAAAATTTAGAGAGCGGACACAAAACAAACTCATATGACCTTTGACTCATGAAGTGTGACCTTGACAGTAAAGCGAGCATTTAAGGTTCAGGTGTGTAACAGGCATTCTAATACACAAAATAATAAAAAGGCACCACTATGGATCATGTTATTGTAGAATAATTGATAAGCAAGTTTTAAAGTTTGTTGAAAAAGTTTGGTAAATTGCCCTCTTCTTTCATATGTTGTAAACCTTTCTTCATAGCAATTCAATATTTGTTCTTAGGTAGTAGTTATTTCCCCCAACCCCCTCCCCGCCCCCTCCCACCCCCCAAGACAACAACAAAAAGTAATTTTGAGACTCCAAAAGGGTTTAAATTACTCACATTTCATGATAATTTAGATTAATAAGTAGTTATTAGTTACCAGAATCATTGCTGAAATATATTTAACATATGGCGATTTATGATTCACCATTTTATATGTATGGTGGTATTCACATCTCTTTAATAGGATGTAAGTGGAACTTTAACTAATATGCCATAGAAGAAATATAGCTCAAAGACCAGATTATTCTTAAATGTGTGCCCTCTTGATATACTAGCAAGCCTACAATTATATTCATTGGCAATGTTTTATACGTTTCTTTATTCATCTGATCTCTTGTAACATTGGAATATACCCCAAACAACAGTCAGATCACTTGATTCAGCTAGCCAGAGAGACAAGTCAAAGACATTTTTAACCAATACCAATTTGGTATCAGCGGAGCAGTTGTCAAGTATTTATGTTTCCGCTGCTCAATCTGGAGGTCAGCATTTCATGTACCACATGACACCAGTACTGGTGTGTGTCCACTTCAGTAAATGTCACAATCGGCACAGCTGATAGTTACATTTTATTATTGTAAGTATTTCATTACCTGAAAAGGATCACTGATGTTCATGTGAACATGTAGCATCTATTTTCCTAACCAGCTACGTTTTTGGTAGGTGGTGTTTATGAAGTAGCCAAAAAGGGGCTAGAAAATTATAATATTTTCAAAAATGATGTACTCATTGGTATTTTGTGCATTTTGTGCCTTGCAGATTGTAGATATCAGCTCTTCTTTGTCCTCATATACTCGCCTCTATTCATGCTATAGGAACAAGAATGACCAGGACCTGTGAAATCTGTTTGTTTACAATTTTGATAATAGATTAAGTATGTATATTTTGTTGTTCATTATTAACGATAGTTATACTTGTACGGATTCCTGAGAGTAAGCATTTTTATGTGCAAATGACTGCATGAAACGATTTTCCTGGCACCTTAGTGATGGCCAGGGCTAGATTTCAGCCTGAGGGCCCTCCATGTAGTTTCAGTTCAATATTAAAAAATTGTTAATGGTCATTTTTTTCAGTTCTGGGTTTATTATACTCTAGAAGCCCAGGTTAAAAGAATTGAGTACATGTCTTAATAATTGTTAGGCTTACTTTGTATCTAAATTTACAGAAACATTTCGTATTGTACACACTTTGCCATTACGTCTTTTATTAGTCCCCTACTGGTTGAAAACCAGTTTCGGGGACTATAGGAATGCGCTTTTCCGTCATTCTGTCATTCCGCCATTCTGTCATTCCGTCATTCCGTCCGTCCGCAATTTCGTGTCCGGTCCATAACTCTTTGATCAATGAAGGGATTTTAATATTACTTGGCACAAATGTTCCCCATGATGAGACGACGTGCCATGCGCAAAACCCAGACCCCTAGATTCAAGGTCAATGTCACAATTTGAGGTCAAAGGTCAACAGGGCTTTTTTCCTGTCCGGTCCATAACTCTCCCATCCATGAAGGGATTTTAATATCACTCGGCATAATTGTACCTCATAATAAAATGATGTATCATGCACAACTTTCAAACCCCCAGCTCAAAGGTCAAGGTCGCACCTAGTAGTCAAATGTTAACATGGCATGAACAGGGTCTGTTTCGTGTCCGGTCCATAACTCTTTCATCCAGGAAGGGATTTTAATATTACTTGACAAAAATATTCCTCATGATGAGACGACGTGTCATGCGCAAAACCTGCACCCCTAGCTCAAAGGTCAAGGTCACAATTGGAGGTCAAAGGTCAACAGGGCTTTTTTCCTGTCCGGTCCATAACTCTCCCATCCATGAAGGGATTTTATTATCAATTGGCACAACTATACCTCATAATAAGACGATGTGTCACGTAACTTTTAGACCCCTAGCTCAAAGGTCAAGATCACACTTAGCAGTCAAATGTTAACATGGCATGAACAGGATCTGTTTCGTGTCCGGTCGATAACTCTGTCATTCATTAAGGGATTTCAGTATTACTTGGCACAGATGTTCCCCATGATGAGACGACGTATAATGCGCAAAACCTGCACCCCTAGCTCAAAGGTCAAGGTCACAATTGGGGGTCAAAGGTCAGTCGGGCTTCCTTACTGTCCAGTCCATAACTCTGCCATCCATGAAAGGATTTTGATATTACTTGGCACAAGTGTTCCCCATGATGAGACAACATGTCATGCGCAAAATCCAGACCCCTAGCTCAAAGGTCAAGGTCACAATTGGAGGCCAAAGGTCAATAGGGTTTTTTTCCTGTCCGGTCCAGAACTCTGTCATCCATCAAGGGATTACAATATTACTTGATATAAATGTTCCCCATGATAAGACCACGTGTCATGCACAACACCCAGAACCCTAGCTTAAAGGTCAAGGTCACACTGAGATCAAAGGTAAATAGGATTTTTTCCTGTCCGGTCTATTGTCATGCAAAACAGGATTTAAATATCAGTTAGCACAAACATTCCCCTGGATGAGACAACATGTTGTGCACAAAGTCGGGCACTAGGTCTAAGGTCAAGGTCATACTTAGAGGTCAAAGGTCATATTCAAGAATGACTTTGTCTGGAGCATTTCTTCTTTATGCATGGAGGGATTTTAATGTAACTTGGCACGAATGTTCACCACCATGAGACAAATTGTCACACGCCAGAACTAGGTCCCAAGGTCTAAGGTCAAGGTCATACTTAGAGGTCAAAGGTCAAATTCAAGAATGACTTTGTCCGTAGTATTTCTTCTTCATGCTTGGAGGGACTGTTATGTAACTTGGCACAAACGTACACCACCATGAGGCACACTTTTTTTTAAGAATCACGTCCCTTTGTTGTTACTATAAATAGATTATATTGTAACTTTTGTAATACTGGCTGTAGAGAAAAATCGAGACCACTTTCCTGTGGTACAGCATGCATGTTACATTCAATTTTAATGTGTATTTTGATCTATCTCTACCTGGTAAAGAGTTTCTTGTGGACTTACATTATATAGATTTTTTTAGGATTAATTTCACTTTGTTGTTACTATAAATAACTTTTGTGATAACTTTTTGTATAATAAGCCAAAAAAAATCCAAATGAAAACGATTGTACGTTTTTATATATGCAAATTTTAATCCAAGCGCTTTGTTATATTATATTGTATATATAGTACAATATTGTTTATACATCATTAACAGATATCAGTTCATTATGTTATACTGCAGTGAAGAAAATTAGGTGCCTTCCAGTAGGGGACTTTGTTTTGCATGGCAATACTTCATTCACTTGTTTACACTGTTATGCAACTCTGAAAAGTTGGAAGGATTAGGAGAAAGGTTTACTTCACTTTTTACTGGTTTAATTTCCAAGTTGTGTTTTGTGCTCCACTTTGTTCCTTTGTGTGTTCGTATCTTTCTCGTTGTCTACATATTTTACTTTGTTCATGTATATTAAGTGTAAAGTTAATCATGTACACATCCATACAATCACCACTGATAGGGGTTTTTGTTTGAGGTGGGTGGGGGTGTTCTTTCTTCGAACGTAGTTTTTCTTAATGAATATTTGTCCTTGCAATTTTTTTGTCTAGCTTTGTGATTTGAAAATAATCTCAAAAAGTAAAAATGCAACATCCATTCTTTAGGACAGTCTAAGCATGACTGGGTGACAAAATAAAAGAATTATTGCAGATCAGGACAATAAAAGATCATTATCCGCATGCATATTTAATCGAGAGTCAATGTCATTTAATTTTAAACTAAATGCTAAGTATCCATGTTGATTGGTTGCTTCATGAAATAGAAAATCTAGACATTTTATCCATGCGGCACCTCAAATACTTAGAAATGATCACTAATCTCCATTGGAAGTGACATAAATATCTGAAAAACAAAGCTGCTTTAGCAAATAATGTTTACAGTCAGACTAAACGTGATTAATTTCACTCTACCAAACCAAGGCTTACAGTAAAAGAAAATGGCAAGAAAATGTGGGTAGTTGAAGTAGAAGCGTCAATTTTTTGCAAATAGCCACAAATACATTAGTGGACACGTATAACGTACTTAATATTTGTTATTTGTAAACATTTCACCCGAGCGCAAAACCTTTCATAAAACTTTTTTGTATTTATACTTTCCCGACTGTAAAGACATTGTAGCTAGCTAAAGAGTTGGCATTGTGCCACAGCACTCACATATTTATTTCGTGAAAATTAAAGCAAAACCCCACTTACGTGTCACGAATATGTCTGCAAAGTGTATTTTTTTCTGTTTGAATTTCCGCCATTTTTTTACAGCGATCGTTTCGCTCACTTACAGCATACCACCAAAGTCCTTCCCCACCCCCACTCCAACACCCGTGTAAATGGTTAAAGGGCAGTAACTGTATACTTTTGCCAAGTAAACAGGTGCTCATTTACTTCGATTGAATAGGTCTAAAACGCAACTCGATACCGCCCCTATTGGATGTACGCACAAAGTGCGAGAAATTTAATGCCGACCAACAAATAACCATAACCACTTTCTACGGGAACTCAGGCTATCTACCACATGTTTATAAAATAACTGGTAAGACAGCTAAGTCTCCGTTCAGCAAGAAAGAAAGCAGGCAGCATCAGAGCATATAATAGTATTGTCCGACAAGCCGTCATGACAATATAAAGTTCATGGAGTCTTTCAAAAGTAGACTCACATTTTTTTACATAAAATGGTCAATAATAAAACTGTACTGTTATCAAGTTGGAATAAACACAAAAATTATTAGCTACCATAGACAAGACAATAACGACACAGCCGTCAGAAAATCATGATTAGCCGTAGTAGATTGCCATAGATACTACTTAGTTGTTGAGTGGAAGTCTCTTCCGCCACTTGTAGTCGGTGCTGACGCAATCCAATGTGTTTCATCCAGCATTTGTGTTCCTGTCAGCATCGTAACGTACTTCCCCCGACAAAGCCGCTGATCAACCTCTTTTCTTGTACACAAGTAACATGTACATTTTGTCGGAATTATTTAATGGTTGCACTTAATATTTATCAGACCTTTGGGTAACTCCTGGGTGCATTGAGTAACTTAGGAATTCTAGCAGCGTTTCACTTTTTAATCCCTTTCCCAACCTCCCTACGCATGGCCATAATAGTTCAGCAATTGACTGTTAGCAGATAATAACAAGAGAAGAAGATAAAGATGACGAAAAAGAAGAAGGAGAAAAATCTTTGTGTAGGCCTCAGGTAAACGGAAATATCTTGTGAAAAGAGATCTAGAGAAACTCAACTGACTGAATTTACAGATGAACTGATTAACAACCTTTCTAATTGCTAACAAACTCACTCGACCCTGCTTAAATTCAGCAAAGCTTCAGACAAGATATTACTTTAAACTCGAAAACCCGCTGCTTCAAGGAGAGTCTAATAATTAATTGGCCGACTTTTTCATGGCAAAAATCTCAAAAATACGTCAATCCCTAAGTGAATACCAAAACTTTGAACCCCAAGTAAAGGATATACAAAATTTTAAAAAAATGCTGATTTGACTTTGAAGTGAAAAAAAGCTCATCAATGAAATGAATACTACGTCTTCAGAGTTAGATATTTTGCCAACACGTATTTTGAAATCACATGTAGATGTACTTCTCTCTAGTATCACTAAATTGGTGAATCTCTCATTACAACAAGGTGTTTTCGCTGTGAAATACAAACAAGCAGTTGTTAGACCTTTTCTAAAAAAGCAGGTCTTGAACTAGAGTATTCCAATTATCGTCCTGTGAGTAATTTATCACTTCTATCAAAACTTATTGAGAAAGCTGTTCTTTACAGATTAAACAAATATGTAAATCAAAATAGTCTTTTGCCTAAGAACCAGTCTGCATATAGGAAATATCACTCCTGTGAATCTGTGCTGCTTCGGTTGGTCAATGATCTTCTAAGTGGTATGAAGAAAAAGGAAGTCTCGGCCCTTATTGCGATTGACTTTAGTGCGGCATTTAACACAGTCGGCCACGACATTCTTCTAGTCCTAAAAGCACAATACTGCGCCTGTGATACAGCTCTTCAATGGGTAGACTCCTATTTAAGTACTAAGATTAATATCAACAATGTATATTCATCAGACCGCTATCTTGAATACAGCTTGCCCCAAGGCAGTTGCCTTGGTCCGCGGCTGTATCTCACCTATGCTGGAACTCTTTTTGATGTCATTCCAAAATCCATATCAGTTTACGGTTTTGCTGATGACCATATAGCAAATAACGCTTTCCTCCTAAATGTTTCCGTAAAATCACAAGTGATCAGAGACCTTGAAAGGTGCGCAGTTATAATCAATAACTGGATAAACAGAAACAAGCTGAAAATGAACACTTCCGAAACTGAATTTATTATGTTTGGTAGCAAATCTCAAATTCCATTAACATTGCTGGTGATGATGTCAAACGTGAAAGATATTCTTGACGAAACCTTAAACTTAAAAGATCATGTAAATCGCAAATGTCGTACAGCCATGTTAAATTACCTACGAATTAAAAACATCCGAAAATATTTAACAAAAGCAGCCGCTGAAATTTTAATTCTGTCTCTCGTTATTTCACATCTGGATTACTGCAATGTCATAATGTATGGTGTAGCTAATTGTAAGGTGCGTAAGATGCAACGTATTCAAAACATGTGCGCAAAACTTAAATCCTTAAATTAACAGAAGGAAATTTGCCAGTTCGAAACAAGCATTGTATCACTTACACTGGTTGCCGGTGAAAGCAAGAATTGAGTTCAAGATACTTTCTTTCATGTATAGCTGTCACACCGGCAGAGCACCTACCGGTATGTATTTAACAGATTTTCTTACAGAGTATATTCCTAGTAGAAAAGGTTTGAGATCGTCAGAAAATTCTTAATGTCGTTATGTTGTTCCATACAACAAGTGCAAAACATTCAATGATAGAAGTTTCTGTACTATTGGTCCAAAACTGTGGAGTGAACTGCCGTTAGAACTACGCAAAAGTAAATCACTTGACACATTCAAAAATAATCTTAAGACACTGTATTTTAGAGATTTCGTGGCATTAATTAATTAATTAAACTTTTTTGATAACTGTTTATTATGCGAAAACAGCAGTGATAGTTTTTAAATTTTGCAAAAGGTGTCACATTTCAACATTTATATTTCCAAGGTTTGTTTAATTAAACGCACTTGTTGGTACAGGCTCTATGGGTAGGGTAGTGTGCAGTATTTCTTTTTTAAATAGTATATGATGGCACCATTAACCGGGGGTTTTAACCTCTATTTGCAGTCCGTCTGGGCGTACCATGTGATGCTTTAAGCACTGTTATTCGCAATAGTGGTAAACTGACCCCAAGGGGTGGGGTGCGGTCATGATTGTTTGTTAAAATAAGACTGTTATTATTGTTATTATTATCATTGTCATTATTAATATTGTTTTTATTATTATGTACAACGCCATTGAATATGTCATTGTATAAAAATAGGCGTTTAATCAAATTATTTTCAGCTTTAGTTTCAACTTTAAGATTATGGTGTGTGCCCACAAGTTCTCACGTGGTCTGACCTTTCTGTTTAACAAAAGTCAACTGTTGTCTTGGAATGGGACTATTTCGAAGGAGTGCATATAAAATATGTTGTCCCACAAGACTCTGTTCTTGGACCCGTGTATTATGTTATTTACATGAACATCATCCTATTTACAATAAAGTTCAAGTTAGACACTCTGTCGGCGATACTGCGGTCTATCTTCTTATGACAGCAAAATCCTCAAGTAAGATCTTAACAAGCAAGAAAAATAAAAAAATGAGTGGAAAATGGAGCGCAATCCTTCCAGATGCAGGACAATACACGTCGCAAAAATTGTTATCAAATTTCTGTACTTACTCGTCCATATCTAAAAATACGTCTCTGATTATCGACACAGCAATAGATCTAAATTGGAATATACATATAACTTAAATATCTTCAATTGCAAACACAATAATTGTCTCCTGAAAACTTAACATCGCAAGAAACAAAAAACAAATGTCAAAACTTGAGCTCTTGTTCGCCAACAGCTGAAATACGCACCCATACACCCACGCACACACATCATGAAATAGAAAAAATTCAACTTTGTGCACATCGCTTGGTCAAAGGCGATTTCTAACTTCTCCCCAGTGTAACCAGCATTCAGGAAAAATCTGAAATGGCACTCTCTTGAACATAGCAGATCAGATTTCCGTCACTATCTACTTTCATTCAAATACCATCTAGGTTATCTAGGCAGAGGTCGCCTCAATCATCTAAGGTTTTCATGATTTCTTCATTTAATTGTATCTTGGATTCTTGGCTTTGACGCTTACAGGTCGGCTGTGGCAACCATCTAGTAGTAAATTTATTCTTATTCTGTTCCTAGGGGCTCATGAATCCTATTTAAATATTGATATATAGCCGATGCTAGGAAATATGAACAGACCCAGTCGAACCTAGTCTGTTGATATTTTGCTCAGAGGTTTGGGAGTGGAGCATTAGATGTGTTGCAATTTTCGTAATATCTCACAAACATACAGTCATCTTATATCTGAAAATATTTTGCTTGTTTGTTTTCTATGCTACCAAAGAATAATGTTATAGATTAGCTTTAACTTGGTTCTTGAACAAGGTGACTGATTACCAAAGGGGCTAGGCACCGTCATCAATATCGTATCAGGTAAACTGAAAGTCTCTGAAGAAGTGCGAGCTAGGTCTTAAATTGCATATATGCAGTAATGTATGGAACGGGATATCTGCCATTTCACACATTTTATTAGTTGATATTTCATTATGCCAATTCCATTCCCAAGTTGGTTTTCATAAGTGCATTATCCCTATTTGTATGTACATTAACATTATATCATTTTAATAATGACACTATTCAGTGTTTTTAATGAAATGTTAAAATGTTTCAGTTATAAATTTATATAATTTAATTACTGAAACAATTTCAAATGCAAATATTTTGATTTAAATTAAGATGATTGTTTTACAATTGCAAAGTTCTATTTCTTGTTACATTTTTATTGTTTTCAAAGCATTATTTATATTTAGATACATAAATAGTACTTTGAAAAACAGAGGCAGAAATAAGATCTTATGTATGTGTTTGATAAAAACGAACATCATTCGCACAATAAAATGTTGATTATCACACATTATAATCGTCCTCATAATAATGACTGCAACAAAATACCATTGTTCTTATAATAATATTGACGTTGTAAAACGAAGCCGAGAACCAGTCCTCATTATTACGACAGAGGTCGCCGTAAGATAATAACTGCTCCCTCTCCGGCGCAACGTATATTTTCACCTCGTGAAAAACACAGCGGCGAAGTGTGCAAACTTGCGAAATATGACATTTCAATCATGTCTGAAAGGGTTAAAACCTGGCTCGAACCCCTATGACCACGATATATACAGGTGTCATACATGGTTTTGTAGGCACAAGTCCTAGCTAAAGATTGAGACCCTGTTCACCTAGTATAGCCTGAGGGATCAGCGCAAGTCGTACAAGATTACAAGCTAGTGTTCGAACTTAGGAAATCTGCCTATTTTGACTGCGACAAAAAGAATTCCAATAATGTTCGGCCCTGTATCACTGAAACATATACCCTTATCAAACATTGATGTGTAGTTATAAGTCCTGGCTAAGGACTGACACCATGTTCGAGTACATTGGATAGCCCTAGGGGTCGGGGGTGGGGGTGGGGTGGGTTCGTATAAGAACACTGTATTTGGTCTTCTAACTTCGTATTTGACCATGTTTAAAAGGCTATCGACCAGGTTCGAGCCCATTTACCAAAGAAATATACATGTACATGTATTATACATGAACATATAGATATGAGTCCTGGCTATCGAATGAGACCAAGTTTGAGTATCTGACGTTCCCATAAGGGTCAAGGCAGGACATTTAAGGTCAACGGGTAGTGTTTAAATTTAGGAAATATGTCAATTTTTACCATGTCTGAAAGGCTTTAAACCAAGTTCGAACCCCTATGACCATGATATATACATGTATCATACATGGTCGTGCAGGTATGTAGGGTCGAATAAGGACAACGTTTTGTTTTCTAACTTCGTATTTTGAACATCACTAAGAGATTTTCGACCGGATTCGAGCATTTATGCCAAAGAAATATACATATTACCTACATGGTTGTATAGGTGTAAGTCCTGCCCGTTGATTGAGACCATGCTTTAGTACCTAGGATAACCCTAGAGGCCAGGACATGTCATATATGGCTACAAGGTATGCCTACAGCATAGAAAATACGGATATGTTCAATGTCTGGAAGGCTTTGGACCTAGTTAAATCCCATTTGGCAAAAACATGTACCAGTTTTATGCATCATCGACTAAGTATGGGTCCTGGTTACAAATAACACGATGTTCGAGTATATGAGTTGGCTATGGGTGTCAGGAAAGTATGAAGATATGACTCTTTCGACAAGGTCCATCCCTCAATTTAATATATGAAGTATGCATATTCTCACGAAAATTTGTACATTTTGAGACGAATCACCGACAAAACCGTCGGTGTTAAATATATACAAATTACATATCTTTCTAGACAATGTTTAGATTTAATTTATAAAAGTTATTTCATTAAAATATCTTGTGTTTGGAACATTCTGCAATAATTTGAAGTTGATGAAAAACACAGAATTTTTCCGTACGGAAAAGTACGGAAATACATCTTTTATCCTAAATAACGTATGACGCAAAATAAATGGTTTATGTGAGCACGTATTCCTTATTTGGCGGCTAATAGTTTACAAATCAAAAATGCCAAGGCTCAGCAAATGTTCCCGACGACATGTCCGTCGGGGGAAAATGATTTTCATATATTCGTTTAAATGATAGTTCCAACTGCTTATTAAAAGAAATTTCAATTTGATATCTTGTTCCTAACGTTTTATAATAAAATAAAATTGATGAAGTTTTCGAAGAAATGCTAGCCTACATAAATTACCGTTATACGGTCCCTATAGCAAGTCTACAGATCGTACAGACGAACAGAACTTATCTGAACCTATTTATTTCCATAGAATTAATAGATATATACCAAAAACGTGTTACTTTAGTTGTTGCAAAATATTTTTTAAGATAAATAAGGTACATTTTCTTTCTTTTTACGTTTGGACCTGGCACCCATGTTCGAGCCCGGTCGACCATTAGGATCGGGTTTAAACCTTGTGCTATCCCTTTATGAAATTGATATTGGAAAGTTCTACAAATACATGTAACTTTTATTAAGATATCCGTTGTACGTTTGTCGTATTATTTGATTGAAAATGACCATTTTTTAAAAATTGATTTCAGGCCCGGGCCCGAGAGACTGGTCGGATCCAACCAAGGGGTTCTGAATGTCTTTTATTGTGTAGTATTAAATAATACACAATATCTAGCTAAAAATGTCAAACCCTACGAAAAAATACAGTTTTTGGCAATTAATTTCAATTTCAAAAATTCGATACCCGGACATATCCGGACACACCTGGACCCTAGGGGTGAGAGGAAAAATGTGACCTTAATCTTTTGCATATCGACTGCGTAACCCCTGCGGGACTTTGCCTGGATGTACCCATTTTTTAAGCTACTTTAGAAAAAAAATCCATGATTTTATTTGGTAGTCTAAGAGCTGAAAAATGAGATGGTGAAATGTGAGAAAAAAGGTGCATTATTCTGGGAACTTGGAATTTTCGATTTCCTCATTTTTTGCGGTTGATTTTTTTAAGGTCAGGGTTAAGGGTCGGGACAAGGCCAACCGTTTGGTAGATCCACTTGGGTACCAACCAGGCCATCGGAAAATCCCGACCGGGTTCACTTTCTAAGTCGAAAAAAAAATGACTTCAACTTTGGCCCGTTTTAGCTTTGACTGTTTCTTTGGTTACTACTATGTATTTTGATACCGTAGTCATCATATAAATGTTCACAATTACCTTAGCTTAATCTTTTAATGGAACAGCTGCAGGCGGTCTTATTTTCTTAGTATAAAATATTGTCGACACCGGTACGGGGAGCGTTTATTATTTTTTATTGTTTTACCAGTTATTCCCCTTTACTTAAAAGGGTCCATTTTAGCGCCAAGAAAAGAATTTAGCTAATTAAGCTTGACAACATACAATGGAAATGACTAAAATGTCATTCATATGATCAAATCAAAATAAAATTGAATATAGGAATAAGAAGTTTTATCAATACCATTGTAAGCATATTTGAAATGACTATGTTAGCAAAATAAACTCTTAATAATAATTAAAATAATTGCATATAAAGTCCTTTAAGTTAATTTTGACTCAACGGTTTTCATATTGTTGGCATAGTTAGGAAATTGAATACTTAATTATTATCTAGATATCTGCATATGAATTCTTATGACTGAATTATAAAAATCATTTTAATTTTCATTGGTTACAACATTAAAAGTAGTGTTATAATTAAAATATCACAAGTTTACATATAAATAGGGATAATGCACTTCTAAAAAGCAACATGGGAAATGAATTAGCATATTGAAATTTCAACTACTATAATGTGTGAAGTGGCGGATATCCCCTTCTATAGTAATGAGCATTTATCGTTTATAGAGCTTCAAATCAATTCTCAGTTTTATATATTAGTAAATACACTTAATCACTCTATAGCGATTACGTAGAGAAGTATTTTTTCTGACAGTACTTGTTACAGTATTCAGCAGTAAAATGTCAACATATTGGAGTAAGTAGTCTGCATAAAGATCTACAGAAAATGTGACAACGCGTATTGCGAGGTTTGACGATTCACCACTGGTCACAATTGATAACAACGATTGAAACAGCTATTTTGAATTTCACCAGTTATGATATCGTGTTATCAAAGACGCCAACCGTCAGGCAAGATATGTAAATATTTGCTTTGCAATTTGTAAGAAATTAAGTATGCAAGAAGATTGTTTGAAAGTACTACACGCAATCAAAACAAAATCAAAAATCAAAACACTGGCGAACTCAGTTTGAATATTATTTTGGTGTGAGTCTGCGCGCGAGTATGTGCGTGCATGTGTTTGTAAGAAAGACGGGGGAGTTAACGACGCACGGACACAATGTTTGGAAATGTGGTGACTTTGCAGCTTTTGTTGGGGGTTAAAGAATCTAGGTGCTCCTTTGGGCATTATTCCATCACGGACGCGGGCACCTGGGTAGAATCACTGACTTTCCTTAAGCTAACTGTACGGCTTCCTTACATGAAGAATTATGCGTCCCAAGCGAGGCTCGTACCAACCTCGGTAAGGAGAATGATTTGAATTAAGCAACCATAACCACTTTGGCACAGAGGCCCCTGTTCATGTGGGGTAATAATGAAGAAATGCGTAATGAAGTGAAAAAGATTATTGAATCACTAATGACGCAAAATACAATCTGAAGTATACGTTTGAGAAAGTACCAAAAGTTATTTGAATGTGTCATTGAGTACTTATATTAACCTATTTCCACACAATAAATGTTGAAACTTTTTTATTTCATGTTGAAAACAGATAAAACAGCCGTATGCATAATGAATTGTTATTGCGCATGATCTTATCCGATTAGGTTGTCAGAAGCGAAATAAATATCGTAAATAATTACAATATCTGTAAACACTCAGGGTTTAGCTATTTACTTGAGTAGACGCCTCACTCTAATACAGAAAAATGCAATTTTTATCTATAAAAGGATCAGAACTTTTGTTTTGTTGCCACCATATTTTTGTTGTGCGGTCCGAGCAGGAACGGCGTGTTATTGCACACTAACACTTGAAATATTGCAAATATCTTATGCTGAATATTATTAAATGAATTAATAGTATTAGAATTGACAACTTATAACTATAATGGTTTGAAATATCATTATGGAATGTATGTTTAACTTGTCAATGTAACAATTATTTCGGACTTGATTACTGGTGTTGTCATAAAGAGCAGTATCGTTCGACTGTGACTGTTATGCAAACACATTGGTATTAAAGACCCACCACGACCTAGTGACCTACTTTTTTCACTCATGAAAACGTCATGAAAATCATTCTTAAAATACAGGTAATATACAGCTAAACTACAAGTTTTCAGGTGGACAATTAAGACCTTTCCTGAATAAATGTGTTTTGACAACTTCATCTGCAAAGTTATTCAGTCAATCTGTTTTCAACATAGTTTCAAAAATATAGGTTAATAATCATTATACAATGTAAAATCAAAATGTTCTTGAAATATAACTAAATACACTGATTTCTGTACATATTGCAACAGTAATTAAATAAAATGATAAGACATTACACACATCGTCTTGGCCTAAAATATGTCACTGTTAAGTCTTAACTAGATACTTGTCATTTCTCATTTTCTTCATGCAAAGCATGTATAATTACCATCATGGAAACACAAAAGAATACAGTTATTTTTACGGTGCCTCTTAAAAGCCCTGCTCCACGGCAATTCAAATTCAATTGTGTGTATGCAACCCACGATTACAATAGGTAACAGTTAACGGCTTGGCACGCAAAACCATATATTTCATATAGAATCTTATATAAAATAGACTATTTTGACAGGCGTCTCTGTTCATAGTCAGGGTTTTCATGCCTTTTCATTGACAATTTAAGGTTAAAAGGTAAGACTGGAGCAGATCATGTATGTATGTTTGTATGTAAAATCACTGCAGGTCATAAGCTTTCACCCATTTGTTGAACTATTTAGGATAATATCTCCATTTTACGAAATATTGCTAATTTTGCCCCTTTTCCTCTTGTCTTTTATAATTCTGTTAACTAAAAAACTTTGATCGGGATAATAGTTCACTTTCTGCAATTCACTCTCATAAAATGTTCATTTAATTTCGTCATCTTGCAAATTTGGGACCATAGGAAATGCACTTTGCTCACTCTATGTCGTGAGTAAATCAATTATTCACTAATTTCATGTTCCTAGCTACAAAAACAACAAACACAAATATAGGATACAGGTCTTAGTATTTGACAGCATTCCAATGTACAAAAATTACGAATATATTTGTCTTGCAAATGTCAGACGGTAGGATGTTGTGCGATGTGTTGATGATCGACCAGTAGAAGTGGGGTAAATGTGGTTATCTTTATCTTTGTATACCACTCAGCCTGAAAACATACTATCAAAATTTAAGGCAAACATACAATCAGATGTACAGGAAAATCTATACTGTAAAAATGTGCTTTCTTTTAGGTCCCGAGTGAACCAAATGTAAAAACTTGAACTCATCTTATCTAGAATAGTTAAACAGCATATAAGATGGCAATTCTGGTCTCTCTCAGCTTCGTTGAATTACCACAAAATAAGAAAAGAATGTGCAGTGTATAAAACATAACATTCTTTCAAGGTAAAATCAAAAATAAAATGAAAACTAGCTCAAAAGAGGATAACGGCAATTTCCATTTGATAACGAAAGAATAACATTGCATGGGAAAAAAACAGTATAAAATATATAGATATAGAATTAAATGCGTACTTGTGAATGTTACTTTTCTAAATGTAGATACCGAATCTGGCATGAAGAATTCAAATGTTCTCATATAATGTTAAATGTATATCTGCCTTTAAAGTTCTAGTAATACATGAATACTCAACAGTAATAATTATCAAGGAACTGTTCATGTCTAAAGACCCTTGAAATATAAGGTACAGTAACTGAACCTTATTTTCTATCAGAACATAAAGGAGACGTAATGTCTGGCCTGAGGAATCTCTCTAGAACTAAATGATTACTCTTGTTTAAATCACAGTCAAAAAGTCAAATCTGCCTTTGATATTCGAATACAGTTACAAGTCATCAGCAATAACTATTAAGAAACTTGAAATGTCTGTTAGGGTGGGTGCGAGGGAATAAACAAATAATCAAAATACTTGTTATGCTGTCAAATATTCAACCTCGAGTGAAGAATACCAATTAACAATTACTTATATAGTGCACTGAAAACATGAGAAATTCGTGAATCGCAAGCAGAAAACGCGGTATAATAATTACCGGGAACTGGAGACAAAATAGTTAGCAGACGACGAAAAACGTGAATAATTTTATTTACTCATTCTATGTCGTGAGTAAATCAATTATTCACTAATTTCATGTTCCTAACTACAAAAACAACAAACACAAATATAGGATACAGGTCTTAGTATTTGACAGCATTCCAATCGAGCTAAACAAAGAAGGTAATTGTAGTGTAATAAATTCAAAAGATTCTTTTAGAAATATCCAAAGTTTTCAGAACGCTAGCCAAAGTAAACGCAGCACGGCCTAATATTAATGTATCATAGACAAAGCATTCAAAAGACAGTCAACGCAATAATGCACGACTAAAATTTACAGCCCATGCTTTCTCAGCACAGCCAAAGCAAAATATCACTTTTTACTGCAAACGCTTTCACAACACGACCAAATGGTCACTTTTTCGATACAGCGTACGCTTCGACAGCACTACCAAACACCCAACGCTTTCACAGAACAGCTGAAGTAAAATAGACACAGCGTGATACTCAAAAAGTATACTTATCTTTCATTGCAGTTTTCACCAAGTTTTATATGAATTATATATCCATCTTACTATCTACATTAAGCTACAACTTGCACACCATCTGAAAATATTAATTTACATATTAAATATTTCATTTGGAAAGAACTTGGCAAAAATAAATTACAGACAACATTTCAAAGTTTAGCAGAAATGAAACAGCTAATGTTTTCGCATCACGGACTCGAAATATTAAAAAAAACAACATCATGTCTTGTTATCAAAGTTTCGCTAAAACGATATACGTTAAACTATTCACAACATCTAAAAGTAACACTTACTGCAGAGTTTAATATAAACACTTGTTTGACTAGTCAGCTCTTTTGCGTTATAACCAGTCAAAACAGTAAAACCTTTTACAGTACAGTTAAAGCAAAACGGACATAACTTCCTTAGCAAATTGAGCTTGAACAGGTAACACTTAGCCGTACGAGTTCAATGTAAAAAATCAGTGCTTTCGCGTATCCTTTTAAATTAAGTTTGAAGCGACTCCCTATATTACAAATGTATACTTATCTATTCATTGTTGTTCTTAGCTCAACAGAAATAAATATCCACCAAACAAGGTAACACTGATCACTACATCTGAAAAGAACATAATAAGATTAACGATTGATCTAGATAAAATAAATATATATATTTCACAGCACAATAACGTAATTGAATATGTCAAAAATGAAAAGACAAAATCACTGTCGTTTTCAAAACAACTTCATTTATCAAAATATAATAATCATTCATTAATGCAGTACCCAATGCTGTAGCTAATGACTTCACAACACAGAAATTAAACGGTCAGCAAAATGATACACGACAAAAATAAAACAGCCAACACTTCCATAGCACAGCCGACGTAAATTACAATACCTAACGTTTTCACAACACTAATAATAAGAAAGTCAACGCAATTATGCACGACTAGAACAAAGCATCCCACACTTTCAAAATATGGCAAAAGTAAAAGTGTCATAGCTAATGTTTTCACAACACTGACTATAAGGCAGTCAACGTAATAATGTACGGTTAAAATAAACAGCCAACGCTTTCTCAGCACGGCCACAGTAAAATGTTCCTTTTTCACCAAGAAACGCAAATACTTTCCCAGCACGACCAAAGTAAAACGGTCACTATTTCCGCATTATAGCCAAATACTTATCTTCCGTCGCAATTTT
Organism: Mercenaria mercenaria; assembly: GCF_021730395.1. NCBI lineage: Eukaryota > Metazoa > Mollusca > Bivalvia > Venerida > Veneridae > Mercenaria > Mercenaria mercenaria. Next base: position 55,926,175 of record NC_069366.1, read on the forward strand.
CACATATTTTTAATTAAAATATCTAAACAGTATATCAATCAAACAATTTCTTCGTTAAGCTAATAACTACAGTTTGAAAACGTCTGAAATTTATGTCAGCCAAACAATGTTACGGTTATCAAATTTAAAATAATTAATAGATTAATGATTATATTTTGGTGTAAAAGCCAAGGTAAACGGACAGTAGCCTCATGTTCTCACGCTGCACCGTATCACGTGCGAAAGAGAAAATTCTGAATAAAATTTCGTTATTTCACAGTTTCTACAAGGTTTTGAAGATAGTTACTCGGCATAAAGAAACATTATACGTCATATTTTTGAAAACGTGTGGAAAGGTGAGCCGAGAGAGTTCCAGAGACAGTGTATTTGTGTCATTTTCTTGTGGGGACAACGGAATGGGATTTTTCTACCTGTTCACCGGTTTTCAAACCCGGAAGCAAGTTCAGTAAAGACTATTTGACAGAGGGTTATTGAGTTTGGAATGACAAAGGCAGGTTGTACTTTATAGAAAACTGCCAGTGTAAGATTGTTTTGGACATTTTTCACAAGAAAAGAGAACTTTTTGATGATTTTTCAGACTTTGTATTGTCAAAGTGAGTGAAACTGTGTTTGAACAATGGGCTCAGAAGGTAAATCAATATCGGATGTTATTGATGTTAGTGAAGATGCCCAAGAATATGTAAACTCAATAATGAGCAGTCAGATTATTACCCGTGTAGACAATCCTACAAACACTTCTCGCAAACGGCATCATTCTGAAGCTGGTATCCTGTCTACTTCAAAGAAGGCGCGTAATTTGACGGTGGATGAAGTTGATCAATCTGATCGTATATCTAAAAGACAATTGGCTAAAGCTAAAAGAAATCTGTATAATAAGGACACTGATACTCCTGTAAAACCACCTAGTGTTGTTGTTACAGATGCCGATGTCCATGTTAGTACAGATCCTACCATTCAACAATTAATAAGTAAACTTTCTTCAGACATGCACATGTACTTTAATTGTTTGACAGAAAGGATGGATAAACTCGAATCAGGACTTGAAGCCAAAATTTCCAACAAAGTTTCGCAAATATTGGACAAGAGAATTAATAATGAAGTTAAAAAGATTCACAAGGAAGTTGGTGATTTTAAATGTTCATTGAAAGAAGACATTGCGGAGGAATTTGAGGAAATCAACGCTAGACTGGACAGTCTCTCAAATTCAAATGTCGGCATGAGCGGGGAGAACAGTATTGGTTTAAACGTTGTGATACGGGACCTACCGGAACATTCATCGGAGGATGTGAAATCTAAAGTTGATTCTCTCATTAAAGATGGTATTAAAGTAAATGTTACTTGTGAAAATGCTGAAAGAAAAGAGTCTAAAAAAGAAGGCAAACCAGGTGTTGTGATTGCAAAATTCAAAAGTTACAGTGATAAGATGAAAGTTATGTCTAAAAAGAGGGATCTAGTGAAAAATAAGAAATACGAAAATATTTATATTAATCATGACCAGACAAAAGCTGAGAGGCAAATGGCACAAAATTTTAGAACTATTCTAGGCGTAATGAAAAATAGTGGTGTTAAAATGATCGGTTCTCGTGTAGTGCGGTCCTCATCAGATCATGATAGATCTAGGTCTAGCTCCTATGACAGGTCTAATTCTCAGGAGGATGCGGGAAACCGGGGAAGAGATTTCTACCATCGCAGGAACCGTGCTAGTGACAGAGGCTACAGTAGTGGAAGCCGTGATAATGATTTCCATAGCCGTGGAGATCAAAGAAATAGAACTGACTCTGTTAATTTTTCAGGTAGTCGTGGTGATCAGACAAATAGAACTGACTCCTTTAATTTTTCAGGTAGAGGTAGTAGACATGGCAACAGTCAACAGAATGGTAGCTACAGAAAACGTTATGAAAAGCAATGGAACAATTCACAACGCCGTTAGATTTCAATCGGGTTTTGGAACGTTAGGGGATGGGCAATGAATAAAGACAGTGATAGTTTTAATTTACGTGCTTTTAGTGTTTTTATGAAAAGTGTTGATATTTTAGGTCTAGCTGAGACTCACCTTTTAAAAGATAATGTTATAAATATAGAAGGTTACACTTGGTTTGGTTTTAATCGTGCTGATATACATAAAAACGCTAGAACAGGTTCGGGAGGTGTTGGTTTTTTAATAAAAAATGAACTCTGTGAATTATTTGATGTGTGTATTTTTGAGAAAGCTTATGAAGGTATTCTTTGGCTAAAATTAACTCATAAAACTGATAAATTTACTATCTTACCCTGTGTTTGTTACCTCCCCCCAGAAAACTCTTCAAGATATTTTGATGTGCATTCCTTTTTTGATCAGTTACTAACTGACGTTTACCGTTTTCAGAAAGAAGGCTTGATCTATATCTGTGGAGATTTCAATAGCAGAGTAGGTGATTTGGAAGATTTTATTCCAGGTGTTGATTTTATCACTGAGCGTCAAGTTATTGATTTTAAACGAAATTCATACGGTGATATTTTTATAGAGTTTCTAATTAACACAAATTTATGTATTTTAAATGGGAGGAACAATATCAGAAATGATTATACTTCAGTATCGACAAATGGCTCAGCAGTTGTTGATTACATTTTAGTAAGTCAAGATAATCTACACCAATTTCAAGACTTTGAAGTTTGTAGAACAACAGAAATAATAAATGATTTAGGTATAAATGTTGTAGCTGCGGCTAGTATACCAGACCATTCTATGTTACTTTGTAATCTGAATATATTATCTGATAACAATTCTGAAGTGTATTTGTATTCTGATGATGCTGATTCATACAAACAATGTTCCTTTGATAAATTTGATGTTAGCAATGTACCATCAGGTTTTTTGAATGATTCAGTTATGTTAAATAATGTCACTGATTTGATAAATACATTGGAATCTAATGTTTCTAATCAAGAAAATGTAGACAGAGTGTATCAGAATTGGTGTGAACTGATTAGAATGGATATGTATGATAAGATTCCTTTTAAAACCGTTGCTTTCGGTGTCAAAAATAAGAAACGTAGACCCGGTAAGCCCTGGTGGTCTCAAAAATTGACTGATTTATGGTCGGATGTTTGTGTAAAAAAAAAATATGGCTTAGCTGTAAAAGTATTGCTAGTAAAAAGAAATACAAATCTGATTATGTACAAGCTCGCAAAATTTTTGATAGAGAAGTGCAGAAATCTAAGCGTTTTTACTGGTATAATATGCAAAACGAACTTCTGTTAGAATGTAATGTTGATAGTAACAAATTTTGGAAGTCCATTGGTAAGATTGGTGTTTGTTATACTAAGTCTAAAAAGATTCCATTGGAAGTTGTTCTCGAAGATGGTTCTATTTCTACTAATGTACAAGATGTTTTATGTAAGTGGGAAAATGATTTTAAATTATTGTATAACAATCCTGATACTGATGATGCTGTCCAATTTGACAACGAGCACAGCCATAATAATGCATATGTTAATGCTTTCAATGATAATATTTCTATCCTTGAAGTTAAAAAGGCGGTAGATGAAGCAAAACGTGGTAAAGCAGTTGGTATAGATGGTATCCCAAGTGAAGTTTTGAAAAATGATACTGCTATTTTATTTCTACATGCACTTTTTAATACTTGTTTTAGTAATGGCACTGTACCAACGGTTTGGGGTAAAAGTATTGTAAACCCAATTCCAAAATCTTCAGCTTCTGATCCTAGGGATCCTATGTCTTATAGAGGAATAGCACTTGCGTCAGCAATGTATAAGTTATATTGTTATGTTTTAAATGAAAGGTTGAATAAGTGGGTAGAACGCAATGGAATTTTGGTGGATGAACAGAATGGATTTAGGAAAAAGCGTAGTACAATAGACCAAGCTGCATCTTTATATAATGTAATAGATACCAGGAAAAAATTAAAACAATCAACTTTTGCAGCTTTTATAGATTTCCGAAAGGCCTACGACTTTATAAATAGAAGTAAATTATGGAATAGATTATGTAATACTGGTATAAATGGAAAAATGTTAAGTGCTATAAAATCTCTATACTCTACAGTTTCTGCTTCAATCCGGGTAAATTGTTTTTCTACCGAATGGTTTGATGTTAAATCAGGCTTAAGACAAGGGTGTATTTTATCGCCTTTACTATTTAATTTGTACATTAATGATCTTGCTGTTTTTCTTAAATCTTTAGACATAGGTGTAAAGATTGGTGATGAACTTTTATGCATTTTACTATATGCAGATGACATTGTATTACTAGCAGAAAATGCTGCTGATCTGCAAAAGCTGTTGAATGCGTTACGTGACTGGTGCAATTTAAATGATATGAACATTAATGTCTCTAAAAGTAAGATAATACATTTTAGACCACCTAGTTGTTCAAGAACTAACCAGGTTTTTACATGTGGTAATGATACACTTGAAATAGTTGATAGATATACGTACCTTGGATTATTAATGCATGAACATCTGGACTTAAATGTTATGGTTAAAGATGTAGCACAAAGTGCAAGCCGTGCTCTTGGACTTGTCATAGCCAAATGTAAAGTGATGGGTGGGTTTCCATATGACGTATTCACAAAGCTCTACGATACTGTAGTGTGGCCAGTTATTAGTTATGGTTCGGCCATTTGGGGGTACAGGTCATTTTCTTGTATTGATGCTGTTCACAATAGAGCCATGCGGTTCTATTTGGGAGTAGGGAGGTATACTCCTAATTTGGCTCTTGCGGGGGAGATGGCCTGGACTCCTACAATGGTCCGTCAATGGAAAACTGTCGCGGGCTTTGTGTGTCGTCTGTGTAACACCGCAATGACAAGAGTTAATAAACGGATTGCAGTCTGGGCTAGTTCTAAAGTTCGGTGCAAAAATTGGTTTGACTATGTGAAACAGAAATTCCAAGAGTGTAATATTACTTTCAATATAATGAGTTATGTGTGTAAGTCAAATGTTGTTGGTAACATTGAGAAATGTATTATGGAAAAATATGTTCAAGATTGGTTTAATGGTATTAATAGAATAACTAGTAATAGTGGTAAAGGCAACAATAAATTAAGGACATACTGTACATTTAAATCTGAATTTATTGTTGAAGATTATTGTAAAATTATTCTGCCAAGAAAACATATGTCTGCCTTATGTAAATTTCGATGTGGTGTAGCACCAATACGTATAGAGAGTGGTAGATATGAAAATTTACAAGTTGAAAATAGAATTTGCCCGTTCTGTCCTAATATTGTGGAAGATGAAAAACATGTTATTTTGAAATGTTCCTTGTATAATGATTTAAGGGAGTCTCTTTTCAGTTATGTTGTTAAAAACAATGAAAATTTCAAGAATTTGCCAGAACAAGAACAACTGAAATATCTGTTTACAAACCCATTGTTAGTAAGATCTGTTGCCAAAACCTGTTGTAAAATTCTAGACCGTCGTAAATTGTACTTATGTAAATAATTTTACATAGAATTTCAGTCTTTTTTCCACTAAATTTGATTAGTTTTAATCTCTTTCTGAATGAGGGTAAATTGTTATTTAGGAAGTTGGTATTAACCATGTTGCTCTAGATCTGATCTGAAGTATTATCCACTATCTTAAATACTTTGTTTAGTATTCTTTTTACTTTAACTTTCTTAGTACATCCTTTTAAACATGAACCAGTGAACCAGGCAGGATTAGTGCCAACTTCACAAATCTATCTTTTGTCTATTAGTATGGTTTTTAGTACCAACTATGTCTATTAGTATGGTTTTTAGTATAAACTGTTATAATAAATACGTATCATTGGTAGAGTACGGTTTATATAAATGGTGTTTTAATATTTTATGGAATTTAACTGTCACGTTTTCATTAAATATGGATTTGACTTCCACACTTAGTGTATTAGTACACTCTGAGGTAACTTTATCTCATCAGATTCACACACACACATACACACACATACACACTTGTCTGTATACTTTTTAAGTAATGGATATACACTCACTAACACACACAAGCACGCATAAACAATCACACACACACAAAAAAGACACACACACACACACACACACACACACACACACACACACACACACACACACACACACACTTGTCTGTATACTTTTTAAGTAATGGATATACACTCACCAACACACGCAAGCACGCACAAACAATCACACAAAAAAGCACACACAAGCACACATGCATTTACACACACGAGCACACTCATGCTTATACATATAAATACATTGTGTGTACTGTTTTAAGTCATCTGGTGGATTTTAATGTTTGTAGTATTGTTTTTTACCGTTTTATATGTCTCTTATAATTCTAAAATTGAATGGCCATTTACATATGTTTTAATGTTGTGTTGTATATTTGTATATACTTATTGTTTGTAAATGGAAGAGACTGAAATAAATAAAATAAAAAATACATATTCGAAAAATTACAAGAACAAACACCATCACAGCACGGTCGTAAAACAACTGAATATATCAAAACATAATAATCCATCATTGAAATAACATTATATATTAGATATTTCATATTTTCATAGCAGTTTTTCGTACACTGTAGTTTTTTGTTAGCCTTACAACTTCTAAAATAAATATCATCTACCAATCAACGTTTTCCTAATCACGACATCTGAAAACAACAATCAACAGATTGAAGATTGATCTGCATGTAAAACTCTCATAGTATAACAAAAATAAAACGGTCAGTGGTCTCAAAGTACGGCAAAAATGTAAAAAACAAATGCATCATAGCACGGTCGTTCTTTAAAACAGCTCAATATACCAAAACAATATCTTTCACAGATGTACTTCTTTTTGTAGTTGAATTTATCACACAACTGCAATAAGACAGTCAACACAATAATGCATGACTTAATGGCAGAAAACGTACTAATGCATGAAAGGCTAAAAGCAACATAGCTAACTCAGTAATAAATTGTCTCAAAAATCCATAAAAGTACTCTGAAATGACTAGTGGTACGAATTTATAGGCATAAGAGTTTTGCAAGATACTTTTATAAATAACCAAATATATTATGCAGAAAGTATAAAACAGTTGGAACGCTTTTGAAATAATGCACACATTTTACATTATTCTTGCATTTTTTCCAATATCTAACTTTTATTTTCACCCACTTCATTTTTCAGTGTCATGTGCAAAACATGGCAGAAATGAACATATTGAAAATGCTACCTACACTATGGCCGAGTAGTCTTAAAAACCAAATTTATCTAAAACATATACTTATCTTTTCACTGCAATTCTATTCTTGAAAACATATTCACCACGTGGTCTACAATTAACCAAATCAAAGCTTCTGTGCTAAACACAACAACACACGATTCAAAATCAACATAACTGACGTTTTGGTGACTTCATGTTACAACTAAAATATAAGAACAAATACTAAATTTTTATCATAGTTCTAACCAGTTCTGAATACTGAATTGCACATCAATAAACGATCTCTACGTTAAGCTGATCATCTCTAATAATTTTTCTCAAAATTCCATAACAAGAGGGTACTCTGAAGTGACTAGTGGCATAAGAATTTTTGAAAGATACTCCTAAAGACCCACCACGACCTAGTGACCTACCTTTTCACCAACAAAATCTTCATGAAAATCATTCTTAAAATACAGCTATACCTCAAGATTTTAGGTGGACAATTTAGGCCTTTCCTGAATAAATGTGTTTTGACAACTTCATCTGCAAACTTATTCAGGAAATCTCTTTTTAGCATAGTTTCAAAAATATATATATATGAATTACTATCTTAAACTGTTGAAACAAAATGTGATCGAAATTTAACTAAAACACTGATTTATGTACATATTGCTACAGTAATTCAATAAAATCTTAAAACATTACACACATTGTCTTGACCATATATATGTCCCTGTCAATTTGTAACTAGATACTTGTTATTTCTCATTTTCTTCATGCAAAACATGTATAATTACCATGGAAATACAAAAGAATACAGTTATTTTGTGGTGCCTCTTTAAAAATAACCAAATATAGTGTGCAGAAGGAACAAACAGTTTCAACGCTTTCGAAGTAATGCAGCCAATTTACATTATTCTTGCATTTTTTTCCAATATTTAACTTTATTTTCACCCACTTCATCATTTTTTCAGTGTCATATATACATTCTATGCCAAACATGGCGGAAATTAACATTGAAATTTTTTCACCTAAACTATGGGCAATTAGCTTTAAAAACCAAATTTATCTAAACATATACTTATCTTTTCACTGCAATTTAATTTATGAAACCATATCCACCTCGTGGTCTACATTTAAGCAAGTCAAAGCTTCTGTGCTAATCACAACATCACACGATTCAAAATCAATCAGCAACTTTCTATTGTTGTTTTCTCTGATTATGCTAAAAGCCAATAGCATCATCTGAAGAAAAAATAATTAACATATCTTATATTAAATCGAATTGTTAACGCTTTAAATACGACCGAGCTGTAACTTCTGAATCATTTACGCCCGATAAATTAAAGTACGAATACGTATGCTTCGCTTCGCTTCTACTTACTGATACAATATGCACTCCTTTTATGTACTAATTCATAAATCTCGTCCCAGAAGTATATACATGTAATATTTACTTTCCTTCAATAGCAGGTTTTTTCATCGTGAATTTATATTAAATAACATTAACAATAAAATAAAACATTAAGCAAGAAAACATCTGCAAAGTCACAGAGAAAAACAAATAAACGCATCTATATGTGTTATACAAACCTTATGCACATGTACCATACATAAAACTAACTGAAAATATACAAAACAGATAACAAATTTTAATATGCACGTTTTCTTTATTTGAACAGTCTGACCAGACGGAGTAATTTGTTGCACAATTTGCACGAAAACTTCGTGACCCGAAAACCTTCTCTGCGGTTATTAAAACCGAATAACAAAGGATTATGAAGTTCGTCACTTACAAATTTGCTATATAGGTAACATATCCGCCGCTTAAAATATTCAAAATGTTTACTGATAAACTGTTTCAAATTTCTACAGCCAACATTACCACTTATTCAAGTACACAGTAGGCCGAAATTAAAACAAGATATTTTGTAAATCCGTATTAGCATATATCCCTTAGCGTTGATGAACCTTACCATGTCAATAATCTTTGTAAAATATATTCTAGCCAAAATCAAAATTTTAAGCAATATGAAATGTCTCATTTTGTGGAAACAGTATGTTGATAAATTCTAGGACATTCCCGTTACACGTGTCAAATTTTCAAACTAAAAATATTCATTTTGACAAAACACTACGGAACATAGAAAAAAAAATAAATCTTTACCTTTCCGAAATTGCTACCTTTTTCGCTGAGTATTACGTTGAGTGTTCATTTCCAGATGCAAATGATGTCCTAAAACTGAATATTCGTCTCAGAAGGGTTTGTCAAGTTTTCTTACGAGAATAAACAAATAATCAAAATACTTGTTATGCTGTCAAATATTCAACCTCGAGTGAAGAATATCAATTAACAATTACTTATATAGTGCACTGAAAACATGAGAAATTCGTGAATTGCAAGCAGAAAACGCGGTATAATAACTACCGGGAACTGGAGACAAAATAGTTAGCAGACGATGAAAAACGTGAATAATTTTATTTATTAGTGCCATCAATGACTTCCATCCATCAATAAATTTTCCCCACGCTATCACTCTGGAGATGTAATTTTAGAAAGACTGATTCATTGTGTATTGAAACAAGTGTTTATGTGAAAAATATAAAACATTCTTAAATATGTCAATTTGTTTGACCCCACTCGGGCGTGACTTTATCATAAAGTTCTGTGCCGATAGATGAATGACAGTATAGTCGACTAGTATAAACTGTTGTTGCGCTAAGGGGATGCTGTGTTCTTGTATAGTTGTACTTGGTTTGTTTTTGTAGACAATTAAAGTCTAGACCAATATATAGACGTTGTGTTACGGTAGGGTAACCGTATTATGATTACCATTTGCGTTATACTACGATTCATATCACTTCAAAACTATAACAAGTGAAGATATTCATACATTTTATTTAATATGATATAAGTATCAAAAATATACAAGAGGTATTGTATTACACCGCAAACATAGCCTCAGAGCCACGCATTTGCAAAGTATACCAACATCAAACAGAAGCTGTAACGGAAAAGTGTAACAGGCGTGTTGCTTCAAAAGAGCAACAGGTACATTTTAATCTTAGGCAAAATATAGATGGGGGGGGGGGGGGGGGGAGAGGATAAAGAGTAGAAAGAAGGTGAGCGAGGGAGTTGAAGGGGAAATTAGAACAAAGATGAATATACAAAGGGACTGCTACGTTAAACTACAGCGTAAATCACAGATGCGCAGACATTCATGCATAAAAGACAAGCACACACAACCACACACAACTAACTAACATAGATAATGTATGATAATGATTAACATTTATGCCAAGATATTTCAAAATCCCTTCATGGATGGCAGAGTTATGAACAGGATACAAAAACAGACCCTGTAAAAATTTGTCCTTTAAGTGTGACTTTAACCTTAGAGTTAGGGTTGTGGGTCTTGCACATGACACGTCGTCTTAATAACCTTCTGCTGAGTAATTTCAAAATCCCTTGATGAATGGCAAAGTTAGGAACCGGACACGAAACAGACCCTACTGATGTTTGACTTCTAAGTATGACCTTAACATTGGAGCTAGGGTCTAGGTCTTGTGCATGAAACGTCGTCTCATTAAGGGGAATATTTATGCCAAGCTATTTTAAAAGCTCTTCATGGATGGCAATGTTACTGTCCGGACAAGAATTCACAAAGTTACGGTCAGACGGACGGCCGGCCGGATAGACAGTGCGATTTAATATGCCCACCTTCAGGGGCATAAAACTCAAAGAACGTACTGTAGTTTTAAAAAAAAATATTTGCTGAAACATCGTTTAAAGATGTAAGGGAGTTATAAATAAAAACCTAAAATCATCAAATGTTTTTGTTAAAATTCACGAAATAGATGTGCTTAATAACTTAATAATAACATAATATATTAAGCCGCATTAGCTCTTTTGGGTTAAATAAACAATTGCTGAAAATTGTGTTTTACCAAGTTATGTGAAATTTCACCACTCGGACGGTATTACAAATGCATAAAAACGAGCATATGTAACAGTTCTTTGAAAATGTTGAGTTTTTATTAAAGGCGTTTGACTGTCCGGAAGTGGGACCCGATTAGGCAGTCCTTTTCTGTAATTCAATGTTTATATCAGTATACTGACACTTGCTTCGTAGACTTATATAAATGTTTTACATGCTGTTCAATTATCATTTTAAACAACTCTTTCTTTCTATGATTTGGCGTTGTTTGATTTTTTTTCTCAAACGTTCTGCTAAGCGTTAACAAACTGTCGGGAATCTAAAGTGGTAGTACATTCATGGCATGGAATTTAGAACCGATGTTTGAAACAGTTATTTCGTTAATTTAAGTTAGAAAAAACAAAGGCCCTAAAATAGATCCTTGCGGGACACCAGCGTTAATGGTCGACTAAATAAGAAGATGCATTTGCGTACACAACTCGTTGTTTACGTGATGAAAAGTAGGAGAATAGCCAGTTCAGAAGTAAGACCTTATACCGAAAGAAGATAGCTTATGAAGAAGTCTGCGATACCACACCCTGTCGAAGGCCTTCGGAATATCACACAACACGGCTCGAGCTTCTTTTCCGTTATCGAAAATATTGCAGATGTAGTTATAGACCAGTTGGTTCCCTGTATAGTCATCTTTGATAAAAGCCTGCCTGAAGAGAGGCAAGAAGATTGTTTTGAGTGAGATAGTTGTAAAGATATATGTGAACACAACGTTTGCCGGTGCAGCTAAGAAGGGAGATTGGTCCATAGTTCCAAAGTTTAGAGGGATCTTACTTGTTAAAAATTGGATTTACAATTACTAGTTTCCAGGACAAAGGGAAGAATGCATGTGTCAATAACTTATAGAAGAACAGTGAAAGAAGTTCAAAAAATTCTTCTTTACCTTCACGAAGAAGTTTTGGGCTTAGGACTACAGGCTTAAAAAGATCAATGAAGGGTATAGCATCATTTTCAGAGACGTAATAATAATAAAAATATTTGCTAGGGTACCTGTAGTACAGTTTAGAGGACCTGTATCGTGGCAAAGTTTAGTTAGTGTCATGTATGGTGGGTTGTGATTGAAAGAAACGTTAAGAAATTCTGTCTTTTCTTGGTCTGTAAATGCTAATGTATTTTGATCTGTACTGTTGGAATTTTCTGATCATTTGTTTTGTTTATTAGTTTTTTTAATCAATTTTGAACCAGAGTTTCGGTGTAATTGTGTTTGACCTTTCTTGTTCAATGAGCCAAGGAAAGTCGTTTTGTCTTATTGTGACTGTTTTATTTGGAACTAATTGTTGTGCCGCTGTAAAAATTGCGTGTGTGATGTCTTCAGTGGCTTTGTTAAAGTCAGCGTTTTCTATTTTTGTGTCCCAGTTAGTATTGTGCAGTATTGTACTGTATTGATCATAGTTACCTTTGTTATATAACCATATTTTTTTTAATGTTATGTTTCAGGGCTTGTCTAGTTTAAGAAAAGCAATATTAGCGCAGTGGAATCGAGTCATTCAAGGAATGAATGGCGGCAACAAACTTTGTAAGTACGTGATTTTTTTTTATAACAAAAATGAGATCGATAAGAGAGAATGAGTTTTCTGCAAAATGGGCTAGTGATGATATTAGTTGTTCTGCGTGGAAAGAGGAAATGAGATTTGATATATTGTTAGTCTTAGTGTTTAGGATAATGTTTAAAAGTCACCAGCAACTAGGATATTATCACAAGGTTGGTAAAAATCTTGGTCTATAGAATGTTCCAAAAGAAGCCACTGTTAATTATTTGAACTTGGGAGACGATCGGTATATACCTCCTTCAAAGATGACACGATGTTTGATATTTTTCATAAGCCAGAGAGTCCTAATACATCAACAGAAATGTCGCCACTATGTTTGGCAAGAAGGCCATCTCGAATATAGATAGTGACGCCTCCACCTGTGCGAGCATTACGATCACAGCGAAACGGTGTTTTAAATTAGGTATGAGAAGATTATCATTTTGATATTGCTGGAGATAGCAAGGATACTGTGAAGATAAGAATGTCATAAGGCCGCGCTTCTATTTCGAGAATGTTAATCTAAGGCTTGAGACTTTGAATATTCATAACAGAAAGACCGCTGTGCAATATTTCATATGTTACAATCTGAACTGCACTAAGGCTTAGTTAGTTTAAAGGTTGTGCACTCTGCGTGCACAAGGTTGTCAAGTTTAATTTCACCCTTAGCTTGCTGGCGGCAAGTGATTCTACGTTTGCGACCAGTACAGACCAAGATCAGCCTGTACTTCCATGCAATCTGAATATGGTCTGCACTGTTCGTTATTCAGTCAGTTAATTTTCAGTAAACATCCCTTTGAATAATATGGGGTCCTGCCAAAAATGAATGATGGGCCGGTCCATTTTAGAAATTTAGCAGTCTATGGGATAATCTGTACTGTATTTGTACCTTAGAAGGTGATTATGTGACTGTTCAAGTAACTATCAAGATAACATATTTATCATAATTTTAATGTATGCCAGCTATAATTAAGAATTTTACATATGTTATTTATATGAATGTTTATCATTATTTCGATCAACTTAATTTATAAATAAAATACAATTTAAATGAATGACTACATTTTAAAGGTAATAAATTAATCCAACACTGTTTATCCCGGTTAGAATCTGTACATTGTCCTGTTATTTTCTTTGACAGATATCTGCTTGAGATCATATTATCTGCAAATACAAACTAGAATGTATATCTCACCCCTGACTAAAGTTGATTCACTTCTCTGAATACTAAGTATTTTTCAATGCAGCTTACTGTACTTTTTAATCATTTTGATTGTCAAAAAAAAAATCTCATCCACGAATGTCACCGCACTGTTATTAAATCGTTATTTTTCTACTAGTAACTGTCCCCTACATTTTTCTAGTATATATTGTCAATGATACGGTCCCTGCAGGATTAAGCCGATAGTAACTAAAATCTTTGGTGAATATAATTTTTTTCTCCTTTTCCAATACTATCTAGTGACACAAGTGTTCCAGTTGGCAAGCAACCCTGGTGAAACATAATGCCAGCCGAGTCCATTCAGTCACCATTCCAAATAATGACTTTTCAAGCTGTTCTTCTGTTTTAATATTGATCTTCCCCTGGCTTATGTATGCCTATTCTAGACATATATCCCGCAAAAACTCCACCATGTTTTTATTATCATACTGCTGTCGTTGCCTTTATGGGGGCAAGGGACAGTAAATTTGAAAAATCCACAAATCTGCGCTGATACCAGTGCGAAAAAAATAATAAAAAATCCAATTTTGAAACATTCAAGGCATTTTTTGAGCGAATGTCTTGCATAGACATAGCACTTCATTATGTGACATTTTCAGCCTGCCGATTCTGTTGCTTCTGTGATAAAAAAACGAGTAAAATGCAGGTTTCAGGACACTAAATTTTGAGACAAAAATGGCCCAAAATGCACACCTAGCGCGACCTGTACTGTATTACCTGCAAATGACTGACCTAAAACACATGCATATTTTTTCAAAGCATGTGGCCAGACGAAAATAATGGTTGGAAGAAAAGTGTCTCATAACCGTTTACTTTTTCCGCAAATTTGAGTTGAAGGTGGATGGATGACCGTTTCCAGTTCGTCTGACTTCCGTTACCTCAGGTAAAATTTTAGACCTGGCCGTCTACATGGAGCTAGGAAAATCTATATAAGCACATATTTATTTTACACGATAACCACTCGTACGCAGGAATCCTTAGTTCTATAAACATCATGTATAACCAGTTGAATATATATGCCTGTAAGGTACATCTGTCTATTTTATTTAAAAAACATACCCGGGCCAAATGCGAAACTGGCCCCTGCTACTTAAAAACACTTTCTGTTCGTTATAAACTGCCACCTGTTATGCTCATTTGGTAACCGTCCGCCTCCGAATTTTGCATTGATATTGTAAATGGTATGTCAGAATGCACAATACCGATTCAAAGTACACTGAGACGAAGTACAGGATGATAAACTGTGAATGACTTCATAAGTACTGCTGTGGTATGAAGTTCTAGTAATTTGCATGCAAATGTGTTATGCATACAGGAAAATTACTGTTGATGCTCCACCAATACAAATGCCATTTTTCATTATTACATTCAGTACAGTCCTCAAGCTAGAATAAATGTAATCGTCTTCGTCGATATAATTATAATAATAGATAGATAGATAGATAGATTTATTTCGGCAAACGAATAACATATACATGGTAAACAAACATAATATAGATTAAAACAATAGGCATCATTAAATACTATATTATGCAAAAGAAAACCATGGCATGCTCCCATTGCCAAGGATTAACACAAAAAAAGAGCACCCGCCGTTACATGACTGAAATACTGTTGAAAAACGGCGTTAAACCCAAAACAAACAAACAAAAAAGAGCAAACTCTTATTTCCATTGTGGTCCTTAGCAATGGTGGCATGACATAGAGAGGCAATTATAGTGTTTAAATGAAGATTACATCTATATCACAAATTGAAATTATCACAGTCAGACTATCACAAAATTAATTTTATCACGTTGTTACCAATAGTAAGATAATATTTGATCATATGTCTTTGTTAATCTATCAAACGAAAATGAAACTGTTAAAACGGTCCTGATAAATGTGTAAAAGAAAAGAGCATGTCATGGCGAAACAAGCGACTATACAGTATAAGATGGAAAAAAAGGAGAACATTCCTGAGCCGAAACTTGTACATTAAACAATAAAAAATATAAACATTAAAAAAAAGTAAAAAACATTAAAACATGTTAAAACATAAAATTCGACAATCAGTGAATACTTTGCATTAAATGACTCTTGATAGCTACCTTAAAAGTCTGATATCTGTTAATTTTAGTGATATCCTCTGGAAGACTGTTCCAAAGTTTAGAACAAATGAAACTAAAAGATTTTGAACCTGGGCTTTGACCTTTGGGAGACAGTAGCCACCTTTAAGACTAAGTCTTGTACTATGTGTATGTATGAAATGTTGAGGAACAAATAATTCATCCAAATAATCTGGGGCTAGTGTTTTTAACCTTGAAGATATGACACAGCATGATTTGTTCAACTCTCTTGCTAACTGGTAACCAATTTATAGACTTAAAATGATTAGGATCTACATTGGGCTCTGGAGTCAAGATTAAGCACAAATCTCAGTAACTTATTTTGAGTTGTTTGTAACTTGTTTTTTTTAACACTTGAGTTAATCCATTATTCCAGACATAGCAAGCGTAATCAAAATAACACTGGATTAAGGACATAACAAGCAGTTTTTTTTTTTGGTATGTTGTGTAAGAAAATCTTTCTTACGGTATAGAAACTTTAACCTAGCATTGGCTTTTTTGATAACTGAGTCGGCCACGGCACCAAAAGACAAATGCTGATCTATAGTAACCCCAAGATACTTCACAGCTGTGGTTGCTTCAATAGCTATACCATTACAAGTTACATTTAACTTTGATTTTAAGGCAACGACAGAATCAAGATCAGGTTTAAGAAGTTCAGTGCCGAGGAAACACGGCTATTTAAAAATTCTCTTGAAATGAAAACAGTACTACGATTCAAGTATATATTTCTAGCAATTTACATAAAAGTATCTCTCTTACGTCTATTAATATATACACTGTAGTAGGGCGGAGAAAATATTCTACTATTTTTTCCCGCATTACTGCAAGCAGGTCCCCATCAATCTTGGCAAAGATGTCATTGTCTGAGTCGACATCATCTTAAGCAGATATAAAATCAGTGCCGAGAAAAGGTTTGCCTTTAACACATTTTCCCCAAGATCCGATATCATTTGGTATGACAAGTGTTTCAGTTGGTAAGCAATCTAAGTAAAAAGCAAATGCCAGGTGACCCCATTTTTTATATCGTTCCTCGCCTATGCACGAGCCATCCCATTCAATGGTTGAAAATGTTTTCCAACTGTACTTGCCTGGCTCAGGTGATGTTAGGGTCGTCTCTTTTTCTTGCAGATTATTATGCCAAGCAAATCCACCCTCTGTCCTCGTCGCAACACGTGGATGGTCCTCAAATACACGTGCACCTTCTGGAGCTATAACATAGGCGTGCATAACTTCTCGTCTGTATTCATATGTTCCCAGAACAGATATCTCGGCTTTTCCCTTACAACAAGTTTCATATGCCTGGATTATTTCATCAAAATCAACAATAAACAATTCCGTCCCATATCGCGACTGACCTTGACAGAATAAGTTTCCGGCATCTTGCAGCGGTCCTCTTCTTTCATCAATTTCTGTGAGTGTCTCATCCTCAATGAAAACAGAAAACCAGCTGAATCTTTTTGCTTTTTTTTCATCATACTGTTTTTTGTTGCCTTTAAAACAATGTCCATTGTTTCCATCACCGACTATTTTCATCTTGTTACCTTCTGTAACCGCTTTTTGCACTTTTGTGAATGGTATGTTAAAATGCCCAGTTCCGGTGTATTCCAAAGGTATCCAGATCCTTTTTGGATGTATTGTTTCATTGCTGCCATTGATGCCCCGTGTCTTGATGCGTCTTGGATACCTTGGAAAATTTGGACTCTCTGCCATTTTTTGTTTCAGCTACAGTTGCTAAAAAATAAAAACAGACAAAATTTTAAGCTTTTCGGTACAGCGACACAACGTCAAGCGCTGAAAGGCGAATATATAAGTCTGTTACTATAAAACTGATTGTTAATTAAGGTCCATTTCCTTGTTACCATTCTGCCATTTTTATCAGTAACAGTTGCTGAAAAAGTAAGTAAACACAGATCAGTTGTATGGTACGCTAGACATGGGGTCGATTACTTGGAAAAGTAATTGATTACTAGTAAATTAACGATTATTTGGCATTATTCATAAATCGATTAAATTAATGATTAACATATATTGTATTCAAAAGTAATCAATCAATCGGTAAATTCTATCATGAACATTTCAAAAGTCTTGTTGCTCAACTAACATGAAACTGACGACTATAATCCGAATATCTATTTCTATATTCAGGTCTGCATTGTTTAGCATTTTTAATGTTTTTCTTTAAGGTATTAGACACGTAATAGAGTACCTCCTTTTTGAAGAGTATTCAAAGTATTTAAGAGTGTACAAAGACATCATTACAATTCCTCAAAGTAAACTCCCCCCGATTCAATGCACTTTCTCAATATGGAACACGTGCACGAGCCCGTCACGTGACATACTAGCCAGCGATCTGGTAATAGCTTGACGGAGCTCATCCCTGCTTTCAAACGCGTTCCACGAAGAGAATCTTTCAAAGTTGGATACAGCCAGAAATTATATAGGGCCAAATAAGTCTGGCCCTACGCGCGGGCGTATTATCCTTGTACAAAATATACCCCTTCTTTTTTTTACGTATAGCCTTTGTCAGATTGAATTTAACAACTCTGTCATAATATTCACCATTGGCAGTAGTACTTCTGGTACGATAGGATTAAAAATAATACCATAGGATTAGCTACTAAAGACTATGATGCACATAACCTTGCCAACAAATCTAGAAATGAGAGCTTTAACGGGAGAAGGAGAACTTGAGTGCTTCCATACACTACTTTGTTGCTTACTGTCAGGATCGTATTAGTGCACCCATGTTTCTTCACATAAAAACACTATACGAGGGTTGTCCCAGAAAATCGTAGACTTATCATTTTTTAATCTATTTTCTATTGTCCTATCATAATGAAATTCTTAATCGTATGCAGTATAGGCTTGATTTGCCTCATCGCTTACATTGTAATTGGCACAGGCTGAAATTTCTTAAACGGTCAATTACGGAAAAACGATAAGATCGTTAACATTCCGTTACCACTTTGTTATTTGATCCGCGGGTATTGATATAACAATTATTGGGTTAGATATTTGTTTACATTTCATATTTCGTTTTATATAAAGTATTACTGCATACGATTAAGAATTTCATTATGATAGGACAATAGAAAATAGATGAAAAAATGATAATAAGTCTGGAATGTTGGGTTGGGCTCTGTTGTAGGGCATTGACTGAGGTGACCTTGACCCGATGAGTCATCCGAAGATCAGGTTGCTCCTTTTCTTCAATATTAGGATTGGGCGAATGACGTCATGGAAATTTCAGATTGACTCACCTCATTACAGTCTGGTATGTTGGGTTGGTACATAACGTCAAGGGAAATTCTGATTGACTCACCTAGTCTCTATTGTTATTTTGGAATGTTGGGTGCGGTCATGACGTCATGATAATTTCCTATGGAATGTTGGGTGCGGCTGTGACGTCATGGGAAATTCCGATTGACTCACCTAGTCTCTATTGTTATTTTGGAATGTTGGGTGCGGTCATGACGTAATGAATGACCTTCATTGATCTAGGGCATTGACCTGTTCGCCATCTTGTTGCGCGATTGTGACGTCACGGGTTTTTCCGATGACTCATTTACTCCGCCATTGTTTACCTTGACCTACTGATGACGTCATGGGTTTTTCCGACTTAAGTCACGCCCCCATGATGATGTCGTCATAGGTCACGTGATAGCCTCGGAGCCTCGGAGGCACTCTCCCCAACCGATTGTTATATACTACTTATATTGATAAGTATTATTTTGATCGTCCTAGTGTATTTAAACTTGTTGAATTGTTTTCATCAAAGAATGTGCAGACCTTGAACAAATTAGCTTGTTTTATAAACTGTGCTTTAAAAATAAGAAGTAACATATTGTGAAGTTCTTTAAATTATAACCATTACGGTTAAAAATATATTCAGACTCCTGTATGTATGAATCACAACCGCGAGTCTATCTTTTGATATATATATAAAATTTTAGCTTTCATAATTGTTTGTGTACTTTGATATACGCACAATCTGACTAAAGTTCATATCCTATTACGCTACGCATAGGACCTGACAACGAGCTATTGATAGCCTCGTTCTGACGACCCTTCCGCTAGCCAATCAAAAGTTAACTTACAACATTCTGCAAGCTTTAAAAAGCCTTGGTATTTGATATCAACAATTTTTATGTCGAAAGACGTCAGATAGCCGGTTAGCTCAGTCGGTAGCGCACTTGCTCTGTAAGCGAGAGGTCCCGGGTTCGAGCCCTGGATTAACTGCAATTTTTCTTACTCTTTGACATTCGAACAAGTTGTCTGATTGGTTCAAACAAAAATAGATTTGCGAAAATAAAAATAGCAATCTTGGAAATCCAAAATATACAGAAGACGAATGTGAATGGGTCGTTCTCAGATCTTCGTTTAGAAGATCAAGTACTTTAGTCAGGTTGGATATACGCACAACTGATATTTTCTTTATTTATCATAATGTCACTCTCGTTTAATCAATTGTCTGTATTGTATTGATGTTTGATATATATACATATGTATATGTGTGACCTTGATAGATATATATATATATTTATTTGTTTAAGGATGAGGAGCATAAGCTCAAGTCTAAAAAAATAAAAGATTTGTTCTGTTCTGTTCTGTTCTGTTCTGTTCTGTTCTATAAATATACGCATTTCATGCTTTAATATTCATCATCATTATTATTATTATTATTATTATTGTCATCATCATGATAATCATCGTGATCATCATCATCAACAACAATAACATCATCAGCATCAGCATCATTATTATCTTTTTATAAGGCGTAAAAAAAATTGTTTGTTTCCGGTATCCCGACCTACCCTAAATTTCTGCCCCAACCCTAAATGTTTTTATGGCCTTGGGAAATAATTTTTTCAACTTTTTGACAAAAAGTTGCAAAACTGCACTTTTTATGCTTTAAACATGGTCAGTGATGTTAGAAGTCAACTTACTGATGCTCTAAAGGCATAACCCCTTATTTGTATTCGTTTTTTGACACAAAAATAATTTCCGAAAAGTCTCCCTTAATAAAAAAAAAAACAAAAACAAAAAAAATTCCGACAAAGATTATTTTTTTAGGCCTAACAAAAAATACTTAAAACAAAACAGACACCATAAGAGTGACAATTTCACAACAAACAGAAGAAACAGATCTATAATATA
Source organism: Mercenaria mercenaria (assembly GCF_021730395.1). Taxonomy (NCBI): domain Eukaryota; kingdom Metazoa; phylum Mollusca; class Bivalvia; order Venerida; family Veneridae; genus Mercenaria; species Mercenaria mercenaria. The sequence continues at coordinate 55,947,338 of NC_069366.1, forward strand.
CGCATTTCATGACTTACATGTATATAGAATCTTCTTATAAATATTCGTGTCGCTCTAGTTTCCTAATCCACCAGTTATTTGTTTCACAATCCGCCTTAGAAAAAGAATTTAGGCCTACAAGTATAAACAACGTTACCAATTAGCACAAAATATCATACATCACCTTCACTAATTGACAACTCGAATGGTCAAAATTAATATTTGCGTGTACATATATAGTGGACGCAACTTGACCCCGATGGTTGACCTTTGTATTATAACACATAATGAGGCACAACCTATTATTGAAAAGGAGTGTACGTAAAACGCTTCATCTCTTTGCATTCATAAATTAAAGAGTAAGCACTTGAATTCAAGTACTTGTTTTTGTTAAGTTATAAATAGAGTAATAGGTTCGAGCCCTGTGAGGGATTTTTTTAATTTATTTTATCTCTTTCAGCTTTTCTTCTGTTTCTAGTCTTTTGCTATTTCATTTTTATTATATTTTGTGTTTTTATTTTTCTGATGGTTGTCATTCCAACACCCGTGGCCTCTGCTGCCATTTTAGTAAAGGCTCGATTTGAAGTATCTTTTCAAAATATTTAGTAACATTTGAAATGATTTTTCGGGCATCTAAGGAAAAGCCATTTTCAAATGACAGTAATGTACGGTAACGCTACTTATATACACAGTATTGTGCATGTCAAGGAAATTTTGTTGAAAACAAGCAAATTCAATGAATTGGTATCCCCGCCGAAAGGGTTTGTGGTGAGGAATGGCAAAAAATATACCCGGCAAAAAGTTAAGGATGTTAGTAAGAAGCAAATAATTTCATTAGTCAAAATCATTTTAACAGAAAATGAATCCTTTTTTTTCGGGGGGGGGGGGGGGGGGGGGGGCAGCTGGGTGACCGGGTGAGGGTACAAAACTTCACATGTTAATTATAAAGATTGATGGAAAATTAAAAATTAAACAGTACAACTTTGAATGTTGATAAAATATTCATGGAAGATTTGAAAAAAAAATAAAAAGGAATGATTTTTTTGGGGGGGGGGGGAGGAGGGGGAGTGGGTGTGACCAAGGCAAGGTGGTGACCAGGTGTGGGTACACAACTTCACATGTTTATAATAAATGTTCATGGAAAAGAACGAAAGAAGTTTAATGAAATTCTACTAATTGGTTGGTTTGTTATGTACAAATCTGTCGATTTTTTAACAATTAAAGGGCAATAACTCCAAGGGAAACTGAATCCAAAAAAAAAAAAATTGACGGGCATCATCGCAGTATGTTGGTTCATCTTTATTTCAAAGTTCATGAAATTCTACCTGCTAGTTACTGAGAAATGGCTGCGGACGGACAGTTTTGGGCATTTTTCAGTAAATAAAGGGCAATAACTCTTAGGGAACTTGATCAATCCAAAAAAACTTGACAGGCATCATCGCAGTATGTTGGTTCATGTTTATTTCAAGTTTCATGAAATTCTACAAACTAGTTACTGAGAAATGGCTGCGGACGGACGGACGGACGGACGCACTGACGGATGGACAACGCCATTTCAATACCCCACTCCCGATTTCATCGGCGGGGGATAAAAAAAAACACGAGCTGCACGAGAAAATGGAAATATAAATTTGTGTCAATATAAATGGAAAGTTTTAACTGATCAAATGTAAGTATACATACTTTGATACTGTACTGTATACAAACTACCCTAACCACCCTTATTTCTACAATGAAATAATCGATATGAATAATCAGCCTAAGGTCAACCATCGCGGTCAAGTTGCGAATACTATAAATATATATACAAATATTCCCACACCTATTATTAGAAAAATATTAATAGAAATGACGGCCGAATTCTATTTATAGAGAATTGTATCACTTAGGACAGACTCCCACTAGTTCAATCTCCATCCAGTGGTATTCCCACATCTATTATTAGAAACATATTAATAGAATAACGGCCGAATTCTATTTATAGAGAATTGTATCACTTAGACAGACTCCACTGGTTAGTTAATTCTTTTTCCAACGGCGGTACTCCTGTAATTACCCATATTTTGAATTATCTCTGAACTGTGTCTCTATGTTTGTTTACTTTATATTTCATAATATGTACAGTATAGCTACATGGTTGTTTCTTTATGCTTTTGGGTGGCTGCGGGCTTTGTGTGCGGCATATCCTGATGGACTTAATTAAATATTTACTTTTAGGACAGATTCCACTAATTCATTTTCCATAGAGTTAGGAGTAACTGAAAATGGATAGATGTATGTAGCCTACAAAAGTCGCTCTTCAAAACTGAGGTACTTGCAATATGGACGCTTCCAGTTTCGAAGTTGCGACTTCGGTATAAGCCGATGGTAGACAAGCTTACTGTCGCTGAGTGGCTGCTTTTTAATTTCTGACATTTGCAGCCACCGCTGACCTGTCACAATACAAAAACAAGCTGTATGCGTCGGATTAGTTCGACTAGTTCCTCCTTAACCTTTTCCTCCCAAGAGTGGCAAGACTTTTCACATTTATGAATACTAGTAAGAACCTGACTGAAAATATAGAACAGCGTGGGAAAACCCAGGTAATAAGATTACAACAATTGCAGGATTTCCATGAATAAAGTAGTCCGGCTTTATGAATGAAATACTATTGGTATGTGTAGGTTACTAACCTCTTAGACCGGTGTTCATGAATTGAAAATACCCGCGCTCGTGCGAATCGTGACTACGAGAGCGCGTAGCGCTCAAGGTGTTACCGCACGACCGCGGGTATTATCAATTCATGAACACCTATCTAAGAGTAGCCTGGCTCCCTGGCTGCATGGTTATTTTTTTTATATTAATACTGGAAACATTTTATAAGAAACTTTTAAGCCTCTAAAATAGCACAGTTTTATCTGACAGCTGAACCTATGTTTGGAGTCAGGGGCAATAAAAAAATGTCAATGTAGAAACAACCTTCAGGAGTTACTTCCCTCTTAATGAAGAACACTGATATATGTAAATAAGAACAAACATAGGGACGGGAGCCAGTCTAATCTAAGAGGTAAGTGACTGACTTGCACAACGTCAGTTTAATTAATTAGTTTTTATTAATTTATTTATTAATAAGTATTTCCTCCCTTCAGTCAGAAAACAATGATTGTGGGAATTACTTTAACTTCAGCAGGTAAATTGAAATACGTCAATGTGAATGCATTTTTTTGTTAGCCTATTATGTGTTGGGAGTTTTTTTCTTTGTTTGATTTGTTTGAAGTTCACATTCATATGAAGTGATTTAACAAATATGTATCCGAAAATGGTATCGTCTGTTTATCTGTATAACTGAATGAAAAGTCCGCAGATTTTTTTGTTTGATCTTTTTAATGCACAACTTCACACTGGTTGCGTGTTTATAAAACATTTTTCATAATAAACTTAGTTTCGGGCTCTGCATTTACGGTTTCGTCGTCCTCATTGGTCGTTATCATCATCATCATCATCGTCGTAGTAGTCGTCGTCGTCATCTAACAATAATAATTATGATGATAACTCCTCCCTGTTAAGTACTGGGCCGTGAATCTCAAGCATATTATAGATGAAAACAAGACGGTCAAAATATACAATATTTTTTTTTAAAGTATACATTTGTAAATGCTACTTGGTGCAGGTAGTTTCTATTGTCCGTATGTATTGACCTGGCACTCATAATTCTTCGCCAATATTTTCGGGGGTTCTGTTATTTTACAAACTATTTGTATCCTAAAATAACAAATATAAATAACCAATGACATGGTGCCGTAGTGGAAGCTGTCTGACTGCCACATTACGACGAGTTCCAAATCACTCAGACCATTTTTAATTATTTTTTTTAAATTCAATGTAATGTTGTTATCGATGTTACTTTTATTCTTACGACATCTACGTAACATATTTCACGAATTCCGATTGTTTTCTCTTGTAGTATTCATTTTCTGGAAACGCTGGTGACAAGTACTTTGTCTTTTTATCTAAAATACTTTTAAAGATGTTTTATTCAACATTTTCCGTAACGGTTATTCTTTCCAGAAGTAGACTATCAGGTTTGATCAGATAAGTACAGCAGTATTTAACACAACCCTTCACTGCGCTCTCTGTTTACATTGCCGGTAATATGGCGCACAAGGACGTAGTCATGTGCAATCACAGGCACGGGTCCAGTGTATATTTTTTGTTTGATATCAAAAATCCCCTTTTTTCACACAAGTATACTTTTTATTTGTTAGTCAAATGAAAAAAATCGATGACCAAAAATCCGGTCACAGTATCATATACATTCACTGGTCAGTGATGTTAGAAATCAACTTACTGATGCTCTAAAGGCATAACCCCCTTATTTGTATTCATTTTTTGACACAAAAATAATTTCCGAAAAGTCTCACTTAACAAAAAAAAATCCAAAAAAAATTCTACCTACTCTATTTTTTTTTGAGCATGTTACCGGAAACAAAGAATTGTTTAGGCCTTAGAAGATACAGAGCGAACACGAAATGGAAGGCTCAAACATTTGACCTTGAGTTGTAGCCTTGACCTTGAGTCAACACGGCTGACATGTAAGTTCTGCACATCGTCTTGATGAGGTGATCATTTGACCCAAGTTTCATGAAAATCCTTCAAGGGGTTTAGGAGATAGAGAACAAACAAAAAATGTTAAGGACAGACGGAAAACAGAAGGACGGAAGTACGGACGGAGACCATTCCTTTAACCCCCACCACTCGCGGCGGGGGATTAATAAACTATATGTTATGTTATGTTATAACTATTTGGACAAAATTAATGAGTCACTTGCCCATTTCAATTCTAACAGTCAATAAAGGTGTCAACAACAAACAACATGTGAGATAAACATTAGATTTAATTTCTTTTAGAATTATTAAGAAAAAAAAAGCTGACATTTCCTATAATGATTTTAAGTCACAATTTTAGTTTGTTTTTTTTTTTTAGCCCAAGAAATGTATGTATCATGCAAGTAAATTTATATTTAGATATTCTGTTAGACTGAAAATAAAAACAATTCGATTAGTTAAAAAGTCATGTTTAATCCCCCACCACGAGTGGTGGAGGGGTGGGGGCGGGTTATAGGAATGGTCTCCGTACGTCCCTCCCGTCTTCCTAATGTGAAACTGTCTGTCGGATTTGTTGGATTTACATAATGAAATGCAACTCGTCCTTCAATACTGCCAAGTGCGAATCCTGTTGGCTGGTTTTTCTCCTTGTCCATAAAGATACTAACAGCGATGCTGGTATTTCAGTGGAGATTCCGACTTTCTGAGCTCCTGTGGCTGGTTCTCCAGTTGGTATATGATCAGACGTTTGACCTACTGACCTCAAAAACAATAGGGGTCATCTACCGGTCAGGATCAATCTCCCTATGTAGTTTCGTGATCCTAGGCCTAAGCGTTTTCAACTTATCGTCCGGAAACCGTTTAACTGTTCCAGGTTACTGTGACCTTGACCTTTGACCTACTGATCTCAATATCAATAGGGGTCATCTGCTGGTCATGACCAACCTCACTATCAACTTTCATGATCCTAGGCCCAAGCGGTCTCAAGTGATCATCCGGAAATGGTTTAACTGTTCCGGGTCAATGTGACCTTGACCTTGAACCTACTGACCTCAAAATCAAAAGGGGTCATCTGCTGGTCATGATCAACCTCCCTATCAAGTTTCATGATCCTAGGTCAAGTGTTCTCAAGATATCTGGAAACGGTTTAACTGTTCCGGGTCACTGTGACCTTGATATCTGACCTTAATGACCTCAGTATCAATAGAGGTCTTCTGCTGCATGACCAACCTCCCTATTAAGTTTTGTGATCTTAGGTCCAAGCATTCTAAAGTTATCGTCCGGAAACGATTTAACTGTTCCGGGTTACTGTGACCTTGACCTTTAACCTACTGACCTAAAAACCAATAGGAGTCATCTGCTTGTCATCAACTTTCATGATCCTAGGCCCAAGCGTTCTTGAGTTATCATCCGGAAACGGATTGGTCTACGGACGGACTGACATACCAACCAACCGACATCTGCAAAACAATATACCCCTCCTTCAAAGAGGGGCATAATAAGTCTGTGTAAAACAAGGGGCCGCCCGGTTTTGGGCTATATTGGCCCCACAGTCTTGATTTGAACAATCTTGGTAGAAAACCACTTGACCACATCACATATCAAATATCTGGGCCTTAAGGTTTCTTAAAAAGAGTGTTTTAAAAGGTGTTTCCCAATATAAGCCAATGTAAAAAACTGTTGACCCCTGGGCGCAGTCAATTTTGACACCAGGGTCATGATTTGAACAAATTGATTGTTGACCACTAGACAATACTAAATACCAAATATCTAAGCTCTGGGCCTTATGGTTTGAGACAAGAATTTCCCTATACAAGTCTATTTAAACCATGTGCCCCCGGGGCGTGGCCAGTTTTAACCCCAGGGGAATTATTTGAGCAATCTTGGTAAAGGACTACTACACGATGCTACATACTAAATATCAAAGCCCTGGGCCATGTGGTTTTGTACAAGAAGATTTTCAAAGTTTTCCCTATATAAGTCTACATAAACCATGTGACCCCCAGGGCAGGGCCATATTTGACCCTAGGAGGATAATGTGAACAAGCATGGTAGAGGACCACTTGATGATGCTACATACAAAATATCAAAGCCGTAGGCCCTGTGGTTTTGGACAAGGAGATTTTAAAAGTTTTTCCATATACAAGTCTATATAAACCATCTGATCCCCAAGGGCGGGGCCAAATTTGACCTTAGGGGGATAATTTGAATAATCTTGGTAGAGGACCTTTAGATAATGCTACATACTAAATAATATATATATATATATTATTGGGGTATTTTTCTAAGATAGTCTTCTGGGGTCTTATTGATAGAATTTCAGACTCCAGTGGTACGTTTGATGTCAAAATATTTCCATTTTGGTTCAATAGTATTCTTCGTGTAAGTATATGACATACATTATTTTAAAGAATTCATAATCACAAGAAAAGGGCAAGTTTAACTGATTATGAAGCTGGACTGGGCAACTCAGGTAAGCATTGTAGCCTTGTAGCCCATCGGCCTCTTGTTACAGTTTTATTTTCACTTTACATAAACAAGAACACAATTCTTTAGAGAATATTAAGTAAATCATTCTTTCATTCATTTAAACATTCCATTACGGTTAAAAATCTAAAATGTTTTTAACCCTATGCAGAAAGATTAGCTGACAAATGCCAGTGTCAGATTTTGAGAGGTATTTTCCATTTTGAGACAATCCCCAGTTTTTCAAAACATGTGACCTGATCATGGCAAAAGTGATCTGCTACTGGCTTACAGCATAGCGTGAAATGACGACAAAATACTTCTTAGTTTAAGTTGATTTCTGGTAAACTGTTTACGGTCATGGAGAGGAACAATTAATCCCAAAGTTGGTCATGTTTCAAACCGATGAATTATGAATACACATTAACATGCATTAAAAGTTTTCTTAGTGATCCGCTACACAAAGGTCAGGAACCCCCCACTCACCCCACTGTCCTCCACTCCTGCCAAAGTTTAGTGAATATTTTGTAGCATTTTAACACGTACTGCACATAGGTGGGGATCATAAAACGCATTTTTTTACAATTTCAGCCTGTTTTAAAAAGCATTTTTCACCATCAATGCTCCTACATAAGAAGACTTGCAACTGTGTAATGGTCACTAGGAAACAATAGCTGATTAAACTTCTAAATTAACACCTACCCATGAATGCATGGTATCAATCAACATATCTGTTACCATTCTGTCAAATGACACCACTCCTGACAACTGACATTTGGATTCCGACAAGAAATCAATAACTTATAAATCGATCAAATTCAATTTTATGGAAAACGTCCCTGCGAATTGATCTCTGCTTTGTACTGCACATATCGAAATCGGACCAAAATTGCATGGGCTTTTGTCATAGGAAGTGATTATCCAGTATAAATATAGTCGTAAGCGTATTAATTTTGGTACTCGGTTAATGACACGCAAGATATAAGATGGGCAAGTGTTCCCAGTGTCAGTTTCACAGCTGCAAGTCCAAGTTTAGATAGTCCTGTCACAAATATAAAACAATCTAAATGTCGAATTATTTTGACTGTTTCCAGATACTGAAACCCGCAATGCTGACAATGATGTTGCATTCTGAAGTGGTTAGATAAGTTTTATCTTATGTTTTCGCTTTAACTGGATCCGTACCCCTAGACACTTTCAATGATAAAATGATAGAGGTGTGGTCCGCTGTCACTTTGGTTTGGATACTTTTTGGAAGTCTAAATTATGACAGTATCTAGCACACCAGACAAACTGTGTTCAATATTGACATGTGGATTTAATTACGATGTTTATTTTGAAACACTTCGTAAATTAAATTTTTCATGACATATTGTAAACAGAAAGAAATTTAAAAAGAAAGAAAATTGTTTATACGAAAGTTTGTGAGAGTTCTTCGCCCTTGCCACGGTTAAACCGGTGTAATCGTTTTTCTTATATTTTGTGACGATTGACACCAGGCATGGATAATGCTCCGATATTGGTAGTCGGTGAAATTTTACTTTGAACAGATCTCAGTTAGACAATGACATTTGTGCGACCTTAGTCCGGTTGTTCGTTTTTTTCTGCGATGCCAGCCTATCAGTCCCCAATTTGTCTACCACTTGACAGAACGCCTGCTCGCATGCCATTGATATATTTAATTGGCGTATGGTCACCCAAGACTATCTACGATTTTCAAGGACTCTCCTACCTAACTCATCCTGTCTGTACTCTAATCTTGGCTTGTCATGTCGTGTCTTATCATGTCTTTGTCCTTGTCCGGTTCCCCTTCCCTGTTATATGTCACCAAAACTTATTAAGCCAGAAAAACTATATATTGTTATACCAGTCACCTAACTCATCCTGTCTGTACTCTAATCTTGGCTTGTTATGTCGCGTCTTATCATGTCTTTGTCCTTGTCCGGTTCCCCTTCCCTGTTATATGTCACCAAAACTTATTAAGCCAGAAAAACTATATATTGTTATACCAGTCACCGGATTATATAAGTTTATCACACTTTATCATATCTCAGTTCCAAGACATAAAATGCACATGTAGCACGAGTTCATTAGGAAAAACAGAGGAAAAAAAGACAACAGCTATTAAAAATTTTACCCACTATTTTTATTCCTATTTGCCTGTTTTTCGACTAGAATACGTTTATTGCAATGTTTTAATCAAATTCTACATTGTAGAAAAAAATCGATCCAAACGTGCAGAACTACCTTAAATAACATTCATATCCAAAAGATATCTTAAGATTCCTTTACAGTACAAAGAGCCAGTATTATTAGAACCATCATTGTTCCAATTCTGTACAAAAACGTCATACACTCTTTGTTTAAAAATAGTTGGAAACATTTTCAAGTTCACGGAATATAGATTGTTCCATACAAACGAAAAACCAAAATTGTCTTATAGCATCTTTATATCACTGACCAAGTATCTACCATTTACCCGACCTATCATATAACTCTCTGTACAAGGTACTTACAATGATATTATTACAACTGATTATTTTACATTCTAACACGATCCGATTCATTTTCCTATTAAACAAAGAAGGCAGAAAACAGTGAATTATTATACAACAAATCACTGTTCTGACGTCACAATTATTACGTCATGGCGTCAAACGGCATAGCGGCGCGCTGGAAAAGAAACCGATTGAAAACGGGCAAATATTTAATGAATGTCGTCAAGGATGTACTTTAAAATCCTTGGTAACGTGTTAGAATCGAAATAATATATCTCAATTAGTGATTTGCTCTTGAATAAATCATTGTTTGTCGTTCAGATGCGTATTATTATATCACTCGGGCTGCGCCCTCGTGATATAATTCCTTCGCATCTGAACTCCAAACAATGATTTATTTAACGACAAATCACTGGATAAGATATATTATTTCTTAACCAAAACTTTATCATTCTTACATATCTGTTTATATAAAGGGAGTATCTGCCTAGCTCCCGATATACTGCCATATTACAGGTTGACTTTTTTACATGTATTAACTACTTGCAGAATATTAAATGAACTCTTTCTAACTTTTTAGATTTTGTAAACCCCCACACTACACACGAGTATTTCAAACTTGGCATATTGTCTTTGGTTTCAGTTGGAATTGTTTTATTTTAGACATTAATATATTCAGTGCTATCAGCCCTTTCCTAGCTAGGTACTCCTGATTTAATGCAAAATTTCTAGTGTAATTTAAAACATTGCCAATATTATCAAAATTATTAACTATTTCTAAGTTGATCGCCCCACCCCATAATTACATTCTTGTCTAATGTTACCCCTTTTTCTAAAGACCATAACTTTAGTTTTCTCTGTATTTTAGCTAATCCCCATTTATCACAGTATATTTTCAACATATTAAACTATTTTGCAAAGCCTGTGGAGTTTTGCCAAAGATTACCATGTCATCTGCAAACAATATCGATATAAAGGTAATTTCATCTATAGACAAACCACATGCATCTTCATTTTGCAAAAATAACTCTAAATCATCCACAAATAAGGAAAATAGTACAGGTGACATAACTTCACCTTGTTTTAGACCAACAGCACATTCAAAGAATTCTGAATACGTTTTGTAACCCTGTACACATGATTTTACTTTGTTGTACATACTTCTTGTGATATTTAGCATTTTACCTTTGATACCTAGATGATTTAAATAAATACTAACAAAGGCCGTTTGTTTTATCAACAAAGATACAGTAAATGCGACCTTTCTCATTTACGATATTTTGCACAACAGCATTTAATACAAAAATTGCATCTACTGTAGATCTACCAGTTCTAAAACCAAACTGATTATCACTTAAAATTTCTATCCATGAGTAAATTCCTGCATTGAGTACACCTGTAAATATTTTGGCAAGCCAACTTGTAAGGGTTATATATCTATAATTATTTACATCGTTCTCATTATTTTTTCTTAAATATAAGTACTATGATTTCTTCAGACGATTTATCCGCAAAATAACCAGAGTTCAAAACCGCATTAAATAGATCAGCTAAATGTCCGACAATAATATCATGAGACACAATACAATATTCATTTAACATTCAATGTCACTTGCTTTATTTCAGTTTAGACCCTTAATAACAGCTTTTATTCCATCAAACGTAATTGTCCTATCAAGTTCTTCAAAAATACCATCTTCTAGATCCCAGTCTCCAGTAGCACAGGAATCCTCCGGGTACTGTTGTCTCTGATATATCATCATTCAGATTTGAAAAATATTCAAAGGACTGTTCTAGTTTGATATAACTATGATTTATTTTTCTTAGAAAATAACTTCCAAAAATCCCTCGGTTTGAAATGTCTATGATTTCCAACTTTGCTTAAGCTTATTACACTAAGTTCTGCGTTTTTTTCCTTTCTAATAAGTAATTTATATGCTGATTTAACATTGCACATGTTAACTCTATTTTTGGTCAGATTTACAAATATTAAACTGATTCAAAGCTGAGCTATAATACAGACTTGTATCATGGTTTACCTGCAGTGTCATTATAACTGTTAACTTCTATCTGTAATATTCTTCAACTGAAGAAGAGGCGTGGCTATAACCTGTAAAGTTAGAGAACGTGTCTTATGTCCCGCCTACATATAGAATACTGTAGAGAAATGTTGAACTTTCTGAAACCGTTCTCTATTTCAGTTAGAGTATGCTTATCTAATATCAAATTAAAGCTGCGTAGTTCGCTTAAAATGGAATGTTAACTGGTAAATCAAAATTAGTAGCCGAATGCGTTGTTCATATTGGCGGACCATGATACAAAACAGAAAGCGTAGGAGCCACTCGAATAATAAGGTTATTCTCGTAAACTCCTACTCTTTTTATGACTTAACTGCCATGCGTTCTTCATCGAACCAGTCTGCTTTCTTACACAATTTATTACGGTAATTGTAATGATATGCTCTACTACTTTTTATTTCCTTATAAAACAATGGGTTTGCAACATCTCTAATAATATTAGTAAAGTTATTTATACAATCATTTACAGATTATGAAGTGTTCATTTTCAGATTGCCTCATTCATTATGTTTGGGCGTGGTATGGTACTCAGGTGAGCGATTCTGAAAAAGTATCGTCTTCTTGTATCAATTAGAATGGCTTTACTAGATAACACAAAAAGTAGGTTTTGCAATTTAATTAACTGAAATATCATTCGAGACCGTTGAATTTGTTTCCGCCGATTGATCCAAAGCTGCTCGAACAACTTCTTTAATTGACATTATTTTGCTAAACAATTTGTTCTGTTCTTTGATTTTTTCTTCTTTTTCTTTGTTAATTGACTCAATAAGAGACCGCAATCGGAGCGCTTTATCAACAGGTCCTTTCTGTTCTGTAGAATCATCTGCCGACACGTGTTCCGATTCTTCGCCAACTGTTTTCTCCGATTTCTTTCTGCCTTTCTTGGTATTTGTCAAGTGCTTTCTTCCTGGATCATGCTTATGGTGTGCTTTGTCTCCCCCTTTAGGAGACTGTTTGTCGTCTTTCTTATCCCCGTGTTCGCCACTGCTCTCTTTTTGTAGCGATGTCTCTTTATCTGGCTCATATATAATGCATTTAGCCATACGCCTTCGCTGTGTTGTTAACGATTTATTACGTTTAACTAGCGGGTAGATCAATGTGACGCCTTCTGAGATAGAGAAATGGATTTTCATTGTTTCATCTGTAATTAGACAAGAAAATGTCGATGCATTTAACCTGCTATATTTCTAAAATGAACTGGTCTATTATTCAATTTGGGCAGTACCACTTATTATTCATAGGGGATTTCACTGAAAATTTACTGACTGAATAGCGAACGGTGCAGACCATTATCAGACTTCACGGATGTGCAGTAGGCTGATCTTGGTAAGCACTGGTCGCAAAGGCAAAATCACCTGCCTTCAGCAGGCTAAAAGTTAAAATGAATTCCAAAACATGTGAATTTATGGTTTTATCCGAATTGATGTATTTTTGTTACACATACAACACTAGACAACCAGTCAAACTGTAAAAGTCACAATTTCTTTGTTTTGGGTTTAACGCCGTTTTTCAACAGTATTTCAGTTATGTAACAGCGGGCAGTTAACCTAACCAGTGTTCCTGGATTCTTTACCAGTACAAACTTGTTCTCCGCAAGTAAATGCCATCTTCTCCGCATGAATCAGAGGTGGAGGACGAATGATTTCAGACACAACGTCATTTATCAAATCGTTACGGAGAACATACGCCTCGCCAAGGGCTCAAACTCACGACCCCAAGATCCGTAGATCTGCACTCTACTTATTGAGCTAAGTTGGCGGGCTTGTAAAAGTCACAAGGAAGGTAAAATCAGAAATCTGTAAGTTGTGCAATCAGTAAACAATGCATTTTTTGTTACCTACATATATAAACTATGTACATCAGCACATATTCTAGACAATAAGCGTCTTGTGAATCTTTAACAATGTTTGTGGCAACGTTAAATGTCACAACGCCGCTAAATGTCGCAACCACCATTAAATGTCGCAAGGTTGACGTTAAATGTCGCAACCACCGCTAAATGTCGCAAAATCGTCTGCCGCTAAATGTCGCACCTTTAACGTTAAATGTCGCAAAAATTTGCCCACCGTTATATGTCGCAACACCAACGCTAAATGTCGCACTTCCTATTTGACACTATGACTATCAATTCCTTGTGTATATTTACTTTTTTGAGGGAAGAAAAATTTACAGGTTTATGTAATACAATAGGGTTATTATAACAGTAGCTTGATCTGGGATGCAGTATTCGGCTCGAGTGGATTTTGCCAGATCGGATCTCACGTGGCGCGCATGCGCCGAGTGTGATCCGACTTTGCGAAATCCACGAGAGCCGAATACAAAGTCCCAGATCTAGCTACTGTTATAATGACCCTTTTATTATATACCTTTACCATTTTGATTCTTGTTTTGTTCTTGAACGAAATCTTCAATGTTTATCGATATTAAATGAAAACAGTCCGGCAGCATACAATACGGAAGGTACAATACGGAATTTAAAAGGTACAATACGGAATTTTTGTCAGTTTGTTCATATTTAATTGTGAAATACAAGCCGATTTTTTACAGAAGTTATATAGGTATATAATAAAAATAATTATTTTAATGATAAGTGCTGTTACGTGTAGCAACAAGAGGGCCTTGTTGGCCCAAGATCGCTCACCTGAGTTCCACACCTTGCTTGAACAGTCACGCAAGAAAAATATATGTGAAATTATTTTGTAATAGGGCCAGTGTTTTAGGGCAGAAATATTCTGATGTTTCTTCTAACTAAATACGATTTGGTAATAGTGTTGTATGTTTCTGGGGGTTGGGTATGGGTGGGGAACGGGGTGAATAACGACACAGAAATCTAAGACACAAACACACAGCACCAAGACAATTAATAGAAAATATAAATACTTACATTTCTGAAGGGGGTGGGGGGGAAGGGGGGCGGGTTATGTGTGGGTAGGCGGAAAAGTAGGATAATAAGGGGAATGAGACTAAACCAAACTAAAAGTAAAATAATATCAAAATTCCCGCTTTACCTGAAAGAATGTACAGAGGGCCACATAGGTTCTTTCTCCGCCATTGAAGCTTGATAGTTACCTTATGACTTTAAATGTAAACCTCCAAACAAAGAAATAGAACCCATGGCTGATTAATAGAAAATCTTCGTTTTCTACAGCTGGTACAAGACACAGTCTTCGTGTTCATAGTTCATAGTTGAACATCCTGTTGTGTAACAGGCCTGGGTTGTTGCCAGAGCCGATTCCCCCCACCCCAAACCCCTCCCTTGTTTGCTTACTAGTGACTTATACTCATCAAAGTTGCACCCAACTATTTTGGAAATAATATTTTCTCAAAATGTAGACCCAAAACGCCCCAGAGGCGAACATTTTATACTTATATTTCAAAATTCCCCAGGGGGAAGAACCGTTGACGCCTTAAAATGGGGGGAGTACCCTTCCAGTAACTTAAAATTAAGAAAAAAATGCACCAGAGGCAACGATTTTATACCTGTTTTTCAAACTTTCCTGGGGAGAGACCATGAACCCTCGAAAATGACAGGGATAACCCCTCCCATACACCAAAATTTTGAACAAAAAATGCAATAAAAGTCCAGCATTCCATACTTGTATTTCAAAATTGTCAATAGGAAAAGACCCTAACTACCTAAAATAAGGGGACTGCCCCACTAGTGCGTACCTAAAAAATAGACAAAAATGCACCACAGGCAAACATTTCATACCTGTATATAAAAAAAACTTTCCCACAAATACGGACACAGGAACCCCGTACCTACCGCACGTCGCCGGTGACGCTTTTGTTTTAAACTGGTAACCCCCTCGCCCCCCCCCCCCCCCCCCCCCACCCCGGCACTCCCCACTCCCATCCTCTGTCAACGATTTCTGGCCCCGGCCTGTTGTGCAACGAAATTCAGGTCGACTAAAGACATGCGATACAACGCGCGACAATACGGAACGCGAGCTTAATGTCTCATGAGCTAAACAGGACTCTATAGAATTACATAGTTCTGACCTGAAATAAATCTAGTACTGTGGCGAGTACCACGTAAGTGCTCAAACCTTTAGATATGAAATATATAACGTATGTATGGTGCGGAACCACTGAAAAGCAAACGTGCAGATTAGAGTGAAAGGGCAATTCAGCCCTTCCCAAATCAAGCATGCATTACCCAGTCTTATCTCTAAGTTGTGAATACAGTTTAACTTACCTTATTTTGCTATGCGACATTTAGCGTTGGTGTTGCGACATATAACGGTGGGCAAATTTTTGCGACATTTAACATTAAAGTTGCGACATTTAGCGGCAGACGATTTTGCGACATTTAGCGGTGGTTGCGACATTTAACGTCAACCTTGCGATATTTAACGGTGGTTGCGACATTTAGCGGCGTTGCGACATTTAACGTTGCCACAATGTTATATACGGTGTCAATCCATAGACTTTTGTATAAACAATAAATATTTGCTGGAAATTGCAAATCTTGATCCCCAAATCAATTTGAGCATCTATTATGCGACAGAAAATATTGGTATGTCAAGTTAAATAATGCACTGGAGGTTTTCTGTATGATTTCATGTTAACAAATTTTCTTCTAAAACAAGGTTCACAACAATTTAACACATATATTGCCTACTTTTGTCCAGTTTGCCATATATCTAATTTAATTTGGATACTATCACTGCGTTATTAAGGGTACCATTCGGAACATTGCTTCGTACCAACCAAACTACTGTTTTCATCTCACGAGAAGGGGAAAATTCATCTTTTTAAGAAGGTAAAACTACTGGTAATATTTATTTCTATGGATTTAAATTTACTGATTTGACTCTGACTAGATACTATCTAATCTCCATAAGTTAGAAATTTTACCTTGAGACCGTACATTTTTGACCTGAGTCGGTTTTAAAGCTGTGAAGTCGGGAATATCTAATTTTCGGTGCGGTGTGGTTGACACGTGACATTGTAACATATGTTCTATAGAATCAAAGTAATCATCTGGGATATCGCCCTTCATCCACTCTTCAGAGAACCTATGAAAAACGTGATATGTACAATCTAACGGGTTACAGACGAATTCGGTAAACTTAATTAGCAATCAAAATGTTGTTAGAATTCATTGTCCATAAATCTTTTCAAACAATGCAACACCAGAATTGGTAACAGTACAAATAATAAGGAGGGAAATTTTGATTGAATGGCACACTTCAGCCGTAAGATAACCTGCTAAAGTTCGTGAACATATTCACGTAAGTTGACTATCGTAGATGGCCCTGTTTCGGTGACTGCCCTGTTTCGGTGACCTGTTTATTTGCGTGTCGTTCTCACTTTTTGAAAAGCTAAATGACGTCACAGGTGAACGCAATCGCTAATGTAAACAAACAGCTGTCAACGCAGTCATAAAAAAAAAGAAAAAAAAAGCGCTTCAAAGACGTAATTACCGCTTTGTTTTCATTATCCTATGGTATTTTTGCACATTTTCTTAATACTTTTTATACCTACCCATAAAAACGCCCAAAAATGAACCCCAAATGTAAGGATTTACATTTTACCAGTGACAGCAATTTTCTGATCAAAGTCACATGACATAAACAAGTCCCGCCCATTTTGTCATGTACATGGTGTGCCCAAAAGTTAGTACCCATCTTATATATTTGCTTGGTATTATGTATGGCAATCACAAATACTGCTGACTTTTATCAATAATTTGGACTTCTTTCCAGGCACAGCCAATGAAGATTAAATTAGTATGGATTGTAAATACGTTTGTTTGACAGTTCATAGTTTCAACTTATGTTGGTGTTAAATTTTGTTTAGATTCTACTTAACATTTAGAAACTTTTGCACACAGACTGTATTATGGATAATATCAAAGGTCACCGAAACAGGGCCCATTCATTTCTTCCTGTGACATAATTCATAGAGGTCATTAAAATGGCAGCTTCCATTGTCTGCATAAAAGATGTTGAAGGAACTTTGGTGTAGATCAAAGCATAATGAAGTGAACTAAAGGTAAGGAATTGGTATAAATTTGTTTTCAATACCTAAGGTCACCGAAACTGGTCCATCCACGAAAAATATCGAGAAAATTATCTAGGTATCATGTTGATATCTGATGTTTTTCAGTTTTCAGTAATATAAATATCATAACACAATTGGAAGATGCTTTTGTAGAAAAGCGCATGTCTCCCCCAATGCATAGCCGTATAGGCAAGAAGTCAATAGGAGACACATGACTGGCTACAATATAGATCATCTACTTGGCATGTCCTATCATCCCACAAAGTTTCAACATTCTGGGCCTAGTGTTTCTCAAGTTATGAACTGGAAACGGTTTTACATGTTCTTTCCCCTGTGACCTTGACCTTTGTTGGAGTAAGCCCAAAATAACAGGGTTCATCTTCTCTGTAAGTCCTATCATCCTATGAAATTTGAAGGTTCTAGGTCAAATGGTTCTCAAGTTATTGATCGGAAATGGATTTTCTTGTTCTGTCTGCTGTGACATTGACCTTTAATATAATGACCCCAAAAACAATAGGAGTTATCTACTCTGTAAGTCTATCACCCTATGAAGTTTCAATTTTCTGAGTTAAGTGGTTCTCAAGTTACTGACCGGAAATGGATTTCCATGTTCTGTTCGCTGCGACCTTGACCTTCAATAGAGTGACCCCAAAATCAATAGAGCTCATCTACTCTGTATGTCCAATCATCCTATGAAGTTTCAACATTCTGGGTCAAATGGTTCTCAAGTTACTGACCGGAAATGGTTTTCCATGTTCAGGCCCCTGTGACCTTGACCTTTAACAAAGTGACCCCAAAATTAATAGGGATCATCTACTCTGCATTTTCAATCATCCTATAAAGTTTCAAGATTCTGGATCAAGTGGTTCTCAAGTTATTGATCGGAAATGATTTCCCATGTTCAGGCCCCTATGACCTTTACCTTTATTAGAGTGACCACAAAATCAATAGGGGTCATCTACTCTGCATGTCCAATCATCCTATGAAGTTTCAACATTCTGGATCAAGTGGTTCTCAAGTTATTGATCGGAAATGGTTTTCCATGTTCAGGCCTCTGTGACCTTGACCATTAATAGAGTGACCCCAAAATAAATAAGGGTCATCTACTCTGCATGACCAATCATCCTATGAAGTTTCAACATTCTGGGTCAAGTGGTTCTCAAGTTATTAATCAGAAATGGTTTTCCATGTTCAGGTCCCTGTGAGCTTGACCTCTATCAGAATGACCCCAAAATCAATAGGGTTCATCTACTCTGCATGACCAATCATCCTATGAAGTTTCAACATTCTTAGTCAAGAGGTTCTCAAGTTATTGATCGGAAATGGTTTTCCATGTTCAGGCCTCTGTGACTTTGACCTTAAATAGAGTAACCCCAAAATCAGTAGGGGGTCATCTACTCCGTATGATCAATCATCCTATGAAGTTTCAACATTCTGGGTCAAGTGGTTCTCAAGTTATTAATCGGAAATTGTTTTCCATGTTCAAGCCCCTGTGACCTTGACCTTTGATGGAGTGACCCCAAAAACAATCTTTGATGGAGTGACCCCAAAACAATAGGGGTCGTTCACTCCATAAGCCCTGCCATCCTATGAAGTTTGAAGGTTTTAGGTCAAATGGTTCTCCAGTTATTGGTCGGAAATGAGGTTTGACGGACGGACGGACGGAAGGAAGGAAGGAAGGACGGACAGGGCTTATGTCTCCCCCAGTGGAGGGAGACATAATAAACAGCCTCAAGAGTGCATCGAACTACCACCTGCATGGTATATTTTCAGAAATACGGTAACATCAAATATCGTATATCTTTGCCCCTAAAATAGTAAATAGTCATTATGAATAATAATGTTTTCTCATGAATATAATTAACATACTTGCGATAGAAGTGGTATAGTATCGGGAATAGAAGAACTATGGCGTCGTGAAACATTCCTCTTTTAGGACCATAACTTGCTAAACTGTTGATGATGTTCAACGCCATGTCATGTGGTATGTTCACCTGAAAAAAGTATCATGTTAAAGTCAGTCTTCTTACTTTGTCTTTTAACCAACTTTTATGTTGAATGTTACATTTCTGTTTCGAGTTCAATCTATCCCTCCCCTAAACAAAATTACTAGCATTGTTTTGGATTAATCACGTGCTCTATCCCATAAAACCTTAACTAAGTGGTCGCTTATAGCATGGCAAACGTTGCTAAATTATATATGTATGTTATTATTATTGAATGTTTGTTTTTGATATTCAATGACGTGTCATTTGATATTGATAGTGTATATGTCTTTATTCTTGTATGTTCGATATTCTTATGGAAAAGTCATTATTGTTTTTCTATATTACGTTTTTGTTATTGTATCTTTGATATTGTTATTCGATGTCGTGTCATTCATATTCTAAGTCTTACCATTGTTATTGAATACGTCGTTATTCTTATTGTATATTTAACAAATAATCAAGGCCTTCGAGTGGTTTATCGTCTGATTTACCATGCTTCAGAGTTCAGATGCGTAGGAATTGAACCACGAGGGCGTTAGCCCGAGTGGTTAAATACTGAAGCATCTGAACAATGAACCGTGGTACATTAGACGATAAATCACAATAAGGCCTTGATTGTTTTCATTCTGACATGCTCATTGATATATTTCAATAAATATTATGCTGGGCTTCATTTACGCGAGGAGTAATGTGTCGGACGTCATGCGGCAATTTGCGTCAACCGTTGTTTATCGCAGAATATACAGAGCTTGATTTTCTTCTTTGTTTAACTGAAAATCAAATCGAACCATGTTAGAATCGCTATTCTTGCGGTAAAAGTCATTATTGTTACTCTATATCTCGTTATTGTTATTGTATCTCTGATAATTGTTATTCAACTGTTATCGTTTTACTTAACTTTTGAACGGTAAGGGGTATTAGGTTTATACTTTGGGTTCTTACCAAACCCTTTGGGAATTCGTTTGGCTGGGGTCAGGTCAAGGTCAACTAGGTCATTGTTACTAAAATAGAATTAATAGAAAAATTGGCTTCTTATAGGAACCGACATGCATTAAACCGGCAAGAAAACAAAATTGGCAATGATAAACATTCTTAACAATCTGGTACTGACCAGTTCGTAAAAGTAAGCGAATATGTTCTCTCCATTACTCGACGGAAACGTGGCCTACTTTCGTTTACGACGGGCCAATGAAAAGTCTTGTTACAAAATATGAGAAATAATTACATCATTCTGAGGGATATAAATAGCAAATCGATGATGTACAAATACAATCACATAACATATAGAATATGAATAATACGTTTTGTAAATAGAATCATCAGATATTGAACAACAATAATGACTTTTACAATAAGAATAACGACATATACAATAACAATGATAAGACTTGGAATAACACGAAATATCAAAGATACAATAACAAAAACGAAATATAGAATAACAATGATGACTTTTACCATAACAATGTCGAACATTCATTCAATAAGAATAACGACAAAGAGAATAACAATGGCCAGACATATGAATGACACGACATTGAATAACAGTATCAAAGATATAATAACAATAACGAAATATAGAATAATAATAATGGCATTTACCATAAGAATATCGGACATACAAGAAGAATAACGACATATACAATAACAATAGCAAATTGTAGAATATAAATGACACAACATTAAATAACAATAAAAAACGCACAATAATAGCATACATATACAATTTAGCAACGTTTGACATGCCATAGTCGCACGTATTTGCAATGTCTACATCAATAAACTAAACCAAAATATAAGCAACATAGTGCGTTTGCGACCATATGGTTCAAGACCAGCTTGCGCATCCGCGCAGTATGGTCAGGATCCATGCTGTTCGCTTTCAAAGCCTATTGCAATTAGAGAAACTTAGCGAACAGCATGGATCCTGACCAGACTGCGCGGATGCGCAGGCTAGTCTGGAGCCATGCTGGTCGCAAACGCACTATGTTGGTTTTCTCATGGCGCGGCTCATATAACATTTACGTGTCATGTACATGTATTAGCAACTTATATTCCAAAACGTGCTTTACACATAATCATTTAGTTTTCGCGGACGTTGGGTAAGATCAAAATGTAATGAGTAATTGATATCCAGGTCACCAGTGAAAATTACAAATACGAAGTTAGTCACGAGTTATGACAATCGGCAGTTTTCGTAAAATATCGGTAGTTTTCGTAAAATATCGGCAGTTTTGGGAAGTACGTTCCGAATGGAAAAGTAAATCAGCATATCAAAAACATGGAAAGTAAGAAATATATAGATTTCCGTCATATAAATGCTGATATGTTGACGTAATGCGGCTATAGAAATTTGGATAATTTCAGATTTTCGTATAGAAGAGATATATTTTGTTCTATGTACTCAGTTCAGCAATTCTGAAAATAAACAAATGCATTTTCTTTTCATTGATTCTAACACGAACGTTTTATGTCAGATCTGAATTATTATAAATGTACAATACAAATTCAAGCAAAACAAATAACAAAATACCGAAGTAGACTTTGCAGGCACGTGTCCAGGTGGGGGCCAGGGGGCCCGCCTCCCCCCCCCCCAGCTGGCTGGCTAGTTATGATTTTTATTACTATGGGCCCCTCAATTAACAAATTTATACACCAGCGCAACTGGCTTGATTTGACAGCAATACACAGGCTAAAGAGCCATAAAACCGTGTCCGGTAGTGGAAATTAGCCCCAGGCATGTCACAGATAAAAGTTTACAGATGTGTGCATGCTTCATTGATCGCTTGATCGGTACTTGATTGGGTAGTGGAGAAACTATTATGTTTTTTACTCTTTGGAAGTGTTATAAAATGATCAGAACATTGTTGGTTTTGTTAAGTAAATCTTAAAATGAATCTGAAAATTGAAACATTATGATGGTTGTATTTTGTTTTTACATGAAGGCACATTCCCCAAATTTATTAAATTGATAGATATTTATCCTATCTTTTTATTTTACAACAATAATAATCATCTTAAAACTTCAACATTTTTTTTCAACTGGGTATCATACAGAAAAGTAAGTCCATACACTGTGACTGTTCAATCATACATACATTGAAAAGGCTTGATGAAATTATTAAAAAGTAGACTTTTCCTTAAATATATGATACATTCATGCATCCTTAAAGGTGTTTCAGGTAGCAGGAAAATGCATCTATTCATGTGCCATATTAAAAAATTTTCGCAATCGGGAGGGGATACCCTCCCCAACCCACCCCAGGTTGGGCCCCCAGCAAACAAATCCTGCACACGGGCCTGCTTTGTACATACCCAATTATTGCCGTCTGCTACCTTGATTATACGAATCATACAGAGAGGTGCATAATGAACATTTACCTGGACCTTTGGCAGTATGTCTGAAGCCAAGAAGCAGGAGATTATAGATCTTGCTTTGTCGGTCAGGAATTCAGTGTCCTGGACGGAGATACTGTTTTTCTGTGAGGCGCTGTCAACAAGGTTTTGATACCTGAAACAATGAAAAACATTCAGTAATGTAATAAAGCAAAGTTCATTTTGTCATAATTTGATAAGAAATGTTTTGAAGCAAAATAATATTAATTCTAAATTATAACTGATTGCATGGAAAGATATTTGTAAAAATCGCTGGTAAAATCATGTCATTTTTATTTATGAAATAACATATGTACATTTTTAAGCAGTTCAGCAAGGTTTCAATGGTGTAGACTTAATTAGTAAATACATTATTTCTCCCAGTGGCGACACTCTTAATAAGTCTAATCAAAGTACTGAGAGTACAGTACTGATGGAAGGTGATTTATATTTGTACGTGTATGAAAGAAAAATATATTCCAAAAATTGCACAAGCGCTAACAGTGCTATGATAGTTAGAAACCATACATATATAGGATTTGATTCGGCTAACCATATGATACTGCGATTTGGTGATATATACAGTCATGCATTCAAGCCCCTTATAAAGGAAAAGATGTCAAGAAAAGGCAATCAGCCGATAGTTATTCGTAGTAAATTACTGCGCCATGGGTATATATTCAAAGTATGTTGAACTATTTTTTACTGAGCAAGAGCACTTGTAAGTTTGCGATCAAATCCACAGTTGCCTCAAAGGAGGTGATAGAGTAGGCCAAATTTGGTCTGTAGCGATAATGACGTAAGAGGTGGTAAATTATTCCGCATTGAACTACGTTGTACAGCGAATAGATAAGAAATACTTGTGAGACAGTCTATTCCTGCGCGGTTACATCACCATCCAAAAATAACTGGACTCTGGTCTTAGATGAATACGCACCATTGAACCGATGAATACTTATCAGTGATTAGCGGTCTATATACGCGAGCTGTAAAAAGTCTCCCAGTACATGCACACAGTGTTATATTTTCTGATTCTTTTGGATCACGGAGATCATTCTTTTTTACTGTTATAAAATTTCGCTTAAACCGGTGCCAGAGGACGTTGCACATTTCATAACCTCTCGTGAACAGCCTCAGTGAAACCAAGTCTCTTATGTTGTTTTGGTTGCGTTCTGCTTGCAAAAGATCTTTTCAATATTTAATTAAAGTCGAAAACATAGACACAGCTTGTCAAGTATTAAATCTGGAGCCATGTTTGTACTGATTAAAATTAAGCTCAGGTCTACATGTTTGTAGCGTTAAGGATTCGATTGTTAATTGACATCTTGAAATTTGAACATCATCAAATCATAGAAAGAAAGAGTTGTTTTACATGAAAATTGAACAGCTTATAAAATAGGTATAATATTCTAAATCCAATTGTAAATGAACTGAAGGATGCTTGAATTCTCGAAAAGGAACCCCATTAATGGGCCACACTTCCGGACAGTGTAGTGCCTTTAAAATCTCACCATTTGCATTTGCAAAGAAATGTTGCACATCGTCGTTTTGATGCATTTGCAGCAATGTTCGAGTGCTGAAATTTTGAACAATTAATCGTTAATCATCGTTTTCAGGAATTTTGAAAAATGTTTGTTTTTATTTCTTTACAAATGGATTTTTTTTTCAAAGGGGGACAGCTTTTTGAAAATATTTTAAAAGACAGTACGGGTCACAGCGGGAAAGCATATATTGAATAACTAGAATGTTGGTGAAGATGTTGTCCGTTTGCAAACAATTGTAAGAACTTAATAATTTCGGTTTATACTTCTGATTTTATGGATTAAGCGGAGTGGTTTATTGCATACCAAATGCGGGTTTCAACTTTCTGTGCTGTCAGCGCTTTGATTTGAATAATGTATTATTTTATAAGCTGTGCAATTTTCATGAAAAAAAAAACACAACATTTTCTTTCAATGATTTGATGATGATCAAAATGTGATGAATATAGATCCTTGAGTCACTGAGTGGGAAAACTTACTTTCTAACTTCTATCCAGAACCTAAGATCCGACGGCAAACGCTTCATGATGACCAGTCTATTTCGGGCAACAACACGGGTGTGGATATGGTCATGCACATCGGACATCATGATGTTCTTTTCTATTGGTGGTACCTGACCTGCAAGTGATAGAAATATGAATATAGAAATATATAGATGTTTTAAGTGATTTTATTCAACGTAAGATGAAAAGTACCTAGATAAGACATTTTCAAGAGTGACGTAACAGCAGGTCTAGATGTTAAAATTGCCGTTCGCCACTGAAAAAAAAAGCTAAAATGTTCACATTTTCGTTTTATGTAATTCTTTTTTAACGATTTTAACCTAACTTTACCAAATTTGTGTATTTCTACTTCAGTGAAAAATATTGGTTATTTTACTGTAAAAGTGCCACATATATTTCATTTTTTTTTACAATAAATCACCGAAAATAAATGACATAAGATAATATATATTTTAAGTAATTTTTATTAACCTGTTGGTTTGATGTAACTGATATCGGAACATATATGAGCCGCGCCATGGCCCGGAAAACCAACATAGTGGCTTTGCGACCAGCATGGATCCAGACCAGCCTGCGCACCCGCGCAGTCTCATCAGGATCCATGCTGTTCGCTAATGTTTTCTCTAACTGTAATAGGCTTTGAAAGCGAACAGCATGGATCCTGACCAGACTGCGCGGATGCGCAGGCTGGTCTGGATCTATGCTGGTCGCAAAGCCACTATGTTGGTTTTCTCATGGCGCGGCTCATATTTTAGTAAACATGAGACCCGAGGAGGCGACAAAGCATAGATAAATATTGGGTCTGATTAAAATGTCATTTAAGTTTACGTCACGTATAAGACTTAATATTATGAAAATGTAACAAAAACTTGTTTCTTAATTTCTTATTCTGAAGAATTTGTTTGAGAAATTGTAAAAAAAAAAAACATTCTCTATTGGCAAGGCATATTGATTGGCTTTGTTCACTGCATTTCAGCTATTGAAATGTACGACTCAAAATATATCATAGTCCTGTAGTTAGCCTAAGAGATTTGCTACAAGTATTTGCTAAAATCTCAATTTCCATGGCAACCGAACTTACTTGTGTCTTCTTGCTGAGGGTTCTGCTTATCCCGTTCAAATTCATACTTCAGGAACATTTCAAACAGCTGAGACTCGCACTTGGAGCTAACGCCTTTCACAAAGTCAGCCAATGTTCTTGAACATCTCTTCCACATCAACATCTATTATATAAGATTACGTAAAAGTCATGTTACCATCTGTTAATAGGAAGTAAAGTCAATATATTCTATTCCATCTTATTCTATTAGAATAAAAAAGGGTAAATGTCGGTTAATAGCAGTGCATATATATAGCTAATGATCCGAGTTTACATATGCACTGACTTAAAAAGAAGTAATGTTATTGCACTGTTAGCATTGCATTATGGATCTATTGTGAACATACTTTGAAATTTTTTAAAAAAAGCTTCTAGATATTCCAGCAGTACATCCTTATGTGCTATAGAATTACAGTAGTGAATGTACATTATAAACAAAGAAACAACAAACAGATTATTTGCAGAATTAAAGCACGGGCACGTGTTTCAAGGTTTTGCAACCAGTCACAGAAAACAGCCTTGTTATTGGTCAAATTCGAAATTCTGCTTGGAAACAACCAATCAAGTGCTGTAATTTAGAGACTGGTCTTTAATTAGTATTCAAAAATAGGCTATATAACAATTGTTTGTTTATATTGTTACCGTATTCCTGTTGCCGAGTGCCCGTTTCTTCATTTTCTTCGTCTTGCTAACGAAATCAGCAGCCTTCTTCATTCCTGACTGAAGGAACCCGACCGAACTTGGGTTGGACGAATCAGAATCCGACTGGAAGGTCGCAATATACTGCGGAAACCTGGTGATATATTTATATTGCTTGTCAATAGAATTTAAAAGTTGAATTTTTTTGACAACTTCCAGAAATAGATGAACTGGAATCTGGTGAGAAAGGTTTACTATGAGTATCTTTTTCAAAATTTGACAACATCCAAGTTGTTAGCAACATGACTCGTTTATTGTCGTAATAGTTACAGTGTGGGACTGTGCAAGCTAACCTCTGGTAACAACCATTCTGATACCGATACTTCATGGTAAAATGTATGTCTGTAACATTTATCTGACAATTTCCAAACACTAGAAGGTCCAAACACTAGAAGGTCAATTTCCAAACACTAGAAGGTCAAACCTGATGTATTATATGCAAAGAAAGATACAAGCTTTTAAAAGCTCTTACCATTTTCGTTCCAGCGACCTAAACACAGCCGCTTGGGCGCACATCAAAATGCCTGGATTGACCTTATCCATATGTGGGATTTGAAATATTATTTCCTCATCACAGTCAAGAGCAGCCCCTAAAATAATCGGAGTTACCATTTATGTTTTATCAAGCCTGGTACTAGTCGATTTATGATTCACATAACATAACTTCAACAGAGTACATATATACGACATGATTCTTATGGTTGTTTTGTTTTTTTTTTTTTTTTGTCTTTCTTATATAATAAGGAATACCGTTCGTAATTGTCTAGTAGACAATGATGCACACATGCACTCAGGTGACCCATAAAACACGAGTTTTTAGCTTAGTGTATTTCGGTTTCAGTATATTTGTATCCATGTATGATATCCAAATTCTGTCATTACATAATCACGTGATCCCATACCCCGCAACTTGATTTTCATTTGGCCTAATCTTGCATTCTGACTTGTCACTTTCCGTAAGGTGAGTATTGAAACCAGTACATGCCGAGGATTGTTTGATTACATTTTATAAAAGGAATGATATTGAGCGCAATCATTGCAGTTCCGGTTTGAGCGTCTGCAAAAAGAATGTAAGTATTTAGCCTGCATACCGAAGAATATTCCTCCGGCCACAAATCGATAGCGGTCAGATTTTCTATATAGAAATAAGAAGGGCATGTACACATTTTACTTAATAACAAAATTACTAAAAATAAGAAACCTTAGGTGCAAAAATATTACCAAAGTTCAACATTTGATTCATCACAAGGTTTTTTTAAATTAAATTTTAATTTAATTTTTGATTCGTTCTTCGAATGAAGTTTAATGCCATCATTTCGTCATTTTTTCCCTTCTTTTTTCCATATAAAATGTGCAAAAATCTCATACATGCGTTTCTTCAATGCATGTTTTTGTATAAAACCATTGATATGAAAGCTTAGGTGCAAAAACTTTCCTACTCTCATTGAATTTATCTTTTAAATGATATTTATTTCATTTTTGTGAAATAAAAATTTGATTCGTTCTCAGACAGTTTATTTCCACTAATTTGGAAGAAAAATTAACTTCAGCGCGAAGTTGTTGTTGTAGCGTCATAAGCAGACGATATTATTATGCCGCGTGAACATGCGGTATTGTGATCAAAAGGTTTAAGTAATGATTTAATCATTTAATGTAATTTACTTCGCGAGTAATTCATTTTGTGCTAATATCACAAATTAACAATATAAAGAAATGCAATTAAATATTGCAATTAATATTTCGGTTCTAAAAAGAAAGAGATGCGCGTTTCTTCTTACGTTGTTGTTCTCACCTTATTTCATATACATTTAAATATCAGTGTCAATTATGCCAATTATGTCAATTAAACATTAAAAAAGATAGCTTTTCTACCGGCCATTTGGATCACAAATGCAAACTGTTGCTATTTTTCTACTGAGTTACAGTACAAAAAGGTAAAATATAGAATTTTTGTATACATTTTACTTAATAAATTTTAGTAAATAAATTCAAGGTTCGTCTTGATCAAATTAAAAGTGGAAAATATGTCCGGAGTATTTTTATGTACAAGAATGTTTAAGCAATGTAAATAATATCTTCATTTGAAACAGAAATGAATTTTACTTCATTAACTTAATGATATATTTTTGTTTTTGTGAAAATTTTACCTGGTTTCATGATCTTTTCAGTTATCATAAATGTCTTCGTGATTAACTTACTTTCATTATTTATTGTACATGTTCAATTCAAGATAATTTTACATGAAGCCAATTTCTATAATGTAATCCTATTGAATGATAGTTTATAGAAGTAATAAAATGTTGTATGCATCACGCATAAATCCTTTTTATTGGACCTGTAATAAAACTTGGCGATTACCTCTAAATAAGGAACGTTAAAACAACACAGACGTTTATAACCCTGATAAGGCTATAGTTGCGTTTTGAATTACGGGTATTTTCATTTTGTAATTACAAGGTATAATTATCATGTGACTTTAAACTTTCGCATATTTTTTATTGTGCAAACAGTTTTCATAATTATATTGGCGGAATATGTGTAGCTACATTAAAATGAGTAATATCTGCTTGAATACGGCAAAATACCTGTACAACCCTAATTGCCACTATCTTTTTTTTTTTTTTTTTTTAAATTTTACAAACATACCATAATTTTCGATTCATTTAACTTCCTATTTTCCAATATGTTAAGAATTACTGAATTGATATACGTATGATGTTCAACCAATTCAGAAAAGTTCAAAACCTACACATGTGTAATTATTAACAGCTGTTTAAAAAAAAAATTTACGTATATATTTTTGTGACATAAGAATGGATGAGGTAGTGGCAGCAGGCATAATACATATCAAACAGACAATTTTAAAATGTCAATTCTAAAATAATGTGTTATGACCTTAAAAATTATAAAATCGTAAAAAAACATAGTTCGATTTTGTGTGTGTGTGTGTGTGTACTTAGGTCTTTTACACATATTATACTTAAAGACAACGTTATTTAAAAGAACTGTAAAATCAGATCATATTTCTTAAATATATATGTCAGATTTTATTTTTCAACGACAGCGTATTTGATAGATGGGAGACGCCGTAAAAATATCAAAGCTAGTGCTATATAAATATAAAAGGAAGTGTCTAGGGGTACGAACCTCCTTTTTCCTAGAGATTAAGGGTCATTTACATTTCAGATTTGGTTGAAAATGAAAAAAAAGTAAGACTTCATCGATATTTGCCTTTAACTTGAATCTTAATGGTTCTTTTATTTCTAATGAAAAATCCCTTTTTCATAGGTTGTAACTCCAGTGACGTTTCAATTAAGCTTGTTTAATTATCTTATATATTTATTTACGTCTCATCTATATACATCAAATACATAGAACATAGTCAATTATTTAACAAATAAAAAGTACACAGCCGCTCTATACAGAGCTACAAGAGACAATGCATACTTAAAACCTATCAGTCTTATGAAAAACCTTCTCTTTTATTACACATGATATTGAAATAAACATCCAGGTGACAATACCCGGAGGCAATAGATATCGACATCGCAATACCGGTCACCTGTTACCAATACCATAATAGCTGTTGTCTCCCCTGATATCGATTTTCTGCAATATCGGTCATGAGGTCAATTCTTCCTCATGTTTACGCATGTAAACGAAACATATGGAAATGTTATTTACGTTTTTCATTGTCTATTCAAGGGAAATAATATTTGAACAACTGTATATCACAATTAGAGAAATGCAGCGTTATTTGATTGTGTGTCAAGGGCTTCAACAGAAGGATGTAAAAAAAAAGACTGTGACTCAATGCAGACTTGGAGCGCCGGTATAAATTACAGTCTCCGGTACATACCGGATTAACTAAATTTGAACGAAAATATCTTAAATGTATATATTTTGTAACCATGGTGATACTAACCCTAACCTTTAGTCAGTATTTTATGCATATTGTACACTAAATGCATGCGTACATGCAAAAATATGCATATTTTTGCCGTGCGCTAGAACGGATAATCACTTTCGGGCATGCGCAGAAGACCGCTCCAAGTCTGCAATGAGTTACATCGAAAAAAAAAATGGCACACTTGATTAGAACAAAACATATTTTGACCGATTAAGTTAGAAGCTGCAGACAGTTCAGCGGCTAATCGTATGCGTATCATCAGAATAACTCGATGGTTGCTTAAATGGGGGGTGGGGGGGGCGGGTATGGCCCATTTGACCCCTGGACAAAGCTTTGTCGAAAGGTTTGCCCCCCCCCCCCCCCCCCCCCCCCCCCCCCAAAGTTAAACTCGCTCCTACGCCTATGTAGGCATGTTCA
Source organism: Mercenaria mercenaria (assembly GCF_021730395.1). Taxonomy (NCBI): domain Eukaryota; kingdom Metazoa; phylum Mollusca; class Bivalvia; order Venerida; family Veneridae; genus Mercenaria; species Mercenaria mercenaria. The sequence continues at coordinate 55,978,484 of NC_069366.1, forward strand.
ATTCGGCGACACAGAAGATATAGTTAATTGTTATCCTACTATTATGATTTGTTATATTCGTATTGTTCGAACTGCATCTAGGTATCGGATATGACGAATTTTTTAAAACTATAATTCAATTAGCGGGTGAACGTGGTTCCTTTATTTTTAAAATGGCGAAGAAAGGCTAGAACATGTTGACGAAGCTATGGAATTGTTGTATTTGAATGTATTAATATTAATTGCTGATAGATTAAACACACGGACCGCGTTTAAATGGTGATGTGACATGTTTTAATTGTCAAATCATATTTGAAAAAGAAAATGATAGCAAATTTCCATTGGGCGTCGCCATATTTGTATAAATACTTCTTCAGCGCCGACAATAGACAGCAGTACACTCTACTGTGGTATCAACTTAAGTACGATTGGTCAAGCGCATGTACCACAACTCTTGTTTCTTACCATAAGTTATACAAAAGTAGCTGATCAAATTATATACTAAGGCTTCTGTATCTTTTTATATTGCTAATGTTCGTTTCTGTTCACGCGCATATACGTACTTTGTATGACTAAATCTTACTTTAAACTGAAACTCAAAAGTTCAAATGCATTTCAAATGTATATGAAAGAAATATCGTATTTACCATATTTTCCAAATCTTCCAAAGAATTTGCGCATTATCTGCGTCACTTTAATCTCACGTATCTTTCCGATACTGATTTCTTGAAGATCTTCTACAGCCCTCCAAAATAAAACTGGGAGGCCCACTTTTTGCGTTACCATGAAACGTTTAAAAAAGTCGTACTGCACTGGGTCAGACATCACCTCCAATAATGATCTAGAATAAAATATTCGGAGTCCTTTTTTAAAATATCTAGTTGCATTTTCTGTTAATGGAAGGGAGCATGATATGAAAACACTATGAGGACCATATGTTTCTTTTGGTACATATTTGAGCCTCACCATGAGAAAACCAACATAGTGCATTTTCGAACAGCATGGATCCAGACCAGCCTGCGCATCCGCGCAGTCTGGTCAGGATCCATGCTGTTCGCTAATGGTTTTTCTAATTGCAACAGTCTTTGAAACAAACATCATGGATTCTGACCAGACTGCGCAGATGCGCAGGCTGGTCTTGATCCATGTTGGTCGCAAATGCACTATGTTGGTTTTCTCATGGTGAGGCTCAAATCAAAAGAGATTTGTATTTTATCATTGAAAAGTTTCATTGCATGATTTTCTAAAGAAACACGGAACAGTTCATCTTAATATCTAGGCACTGAAATGCAAACATAAATTTCTATAGGTTCTTCTTACTTCGGTTTTGTGGGCCGTTTTTCTACAATCAGTCCAGCAGTCCGTCTAGGCACTCGGCTTTTTATTTTCGGCTTGGCGGAGTCTTCCCTGTCCGCAACCGCCTTTATCAAGCTGGCAATATCGATGTCTTCTACCAATACCTTTCTCGATACCTTAAGTGTCTCTATATTGATCTTCGGCTTTTCAGTCAAGCTTCTTAACCATTCTATAAATAGCGTATATTTCTCATCAAAATACGTGTCTTCTTGACTCTTAAATAGAGATTGGTTATAGAACTGTCGATTTGTCTACTGTACTATTATCGACATTGTCGAAGACAGCGCAAAGGTTTTAGGGTAATATTACTCAAAATTTCGTTATCGGCTTAAAGTAAAGATCAACAAGAGCAAATATATTCTCTTTGCACATTTTACTGAATTAGTGTTTCACTCATTTTATTTTAAAAAGCTTTTATTCGACATGTTTTAACACTTCACCATAATATTAGATCTAAACATTCTAAGAGTGGTTATATGGGTACGTTATGTGAAGTTTTGAATAAAACTGGGGCTTGCTCTTACCATGTCGAACTGTCGGGACTCTGGTCACGTGAAGACTGCCGTAGTCACTGTGTAGAATATCTATGAGCTGAGATGGTCGCGGCAGATGTTGGGGAAGCATCATTGACACGCCTAAAATGATGGTTCATTAGACTGACACGTATGTTGGGGTTAAATGTAAAATAAAATTCCCCAAACAAAATTCCCACGCACCAATTGACCAAGGTTAAAAGTTTCTTGTTTAACGTGGGTAGTCGACGAAAGTCCCCGCTTGGAATGGATAGAACAGTTTATTTCCAGCCGATGCACGGCAGGCGTCATATTTACCTCCCCAGCATCCAGTCTAGGCCGATACTACTAGAAACAGTATCAATTTAAGTAAATCACCCAGCACTGAACACTAGTTGGGGTATCAGCCGCGGCCGGGAATCGAACCCGGACCGCTGGCGTTGTAGTCCAATCTGCTAATCACTGCGCCACTGACTCCCTTAAAAAGGTTGACAAAATCTAACCCCAACCCTACTCCACCCAATCCCTTTAATTTCCATAAATTAAAAAAAAATTAAACGATTTCAAAAGGTTATAATTTTTGTATAAAAGAAATATACATCACAAACGGAATCAAGTGAAAATTTGGATATAACTGAAAAATTAACAAAGAGAGTGGTCAAATTGGACAGGGTGCGATTTTGTCCTTAGAATTTTGTTCATTTCCTTCTGACATTTGATTCCTAGTGAGTAATTTAACCCTTACCATGCTAAATTTCTATAATGGACTGGTCCATCTTTCAATTTGGGCAGTACCATTTACCATTTGAAGGGGAGTTTACTAAATATTTACTGGCTGAATAGCGAACAGTGCAGACCATGATCAGACTGCACGGATGTGCAGGCTGATCTTGGTCTGCGCTGGTCGCAAAGGCAGAATCATCTGCCGCCAGCAGCCTAAGGGTTAATACAAATCTACTCTACGTTATTTCTGGCTCTGTATTGGCCCTTGACAAATGTGGATCGAGCAGGTTCAGCTTTTATTCTCGTGCATGTAATTGTTTTAACAGTAAATTGCTTTTTGTCGTGCAAATGAGAATACCTGTTTAGCTATTTATTTTATCTAAAGGTTAAAATGTTACGAAACTGTCAATGAACACACAAAAAATAGACTATGTATAATTTTGATCCAATTAATTAATATAGCACACTTTAGAACCGTTAAACACATTTTAAAGTATACCGTATTCACTGCACAGCACGGCAATTTCCATTGCTTTCCACATTTGTTCTTCAGTAATGCTCACGCGGTATGACGTCGCTGATATTGCAGAATCGCAAGGCATTGTGGGAGAAAACGGAGATAATGGGGATGAAATCTCAGAATCTGCATCAAGTGTTACACAGTTAAAAAAGTACAACGGGTCCACATCGAATTTTGATTTTGATATTTTTGCTGCTTTGTCTATGGCTCGTCGTTGTTTTCTGTCCAGTTGATTTCGTTGACCCCGCTATATAAATAAAATAGCCACTGCTTATTTGGTAGATCTCGTTTAATTATTGGCGAATAATTTGTTCATTTGTACACGTAACCGTAGAAATTCATGCAAAGGGAATATTTCGACAATATGTTTTTTATTTATTAAAGGATGATCTAGTAGGCTATGACTTATATGTGATAACTATTTGTCTTCTACAGCAATACAAATACATTATAAACAAATGGAATCGTTACATGTACATAGTAAAAGATTGAAAGTATTTACCACTTGCTTCAGAAAATGGCACCGTTCTTCGTCAATAAAAGATTTCAGTGACTCCAACAAACACTGTAAAGAAAAGAAGTATACATAGAAAAATCAACTTTGATAATAGCAAATACGGCTAAAACTTAATCTTTTGACAGAGTATATAACTATTAACATAGGAGGGACATCACGGCATTTCAAAATGTATATGTTAGATTCGACGGAAGTAATTGATAAAAATGAAAATATACAGCTCTAAATTACAATGTATATACACATATTGATGAGGCGTAAAAAATTGTTTGTTTCCGGTATCCCGACCTACCCTAAATTTTTGGCCAGACCCTAAATGTTTTTATGGCCTTGGAGAATATTTTTGTCAACTTTTTAACAAAAAGTTGTAAAACTGCACTTTTTATGCTTTGAATATGGTCAGTGATGTTAGAAATCAACTTACTGGTGCTCTAAAGGCATAACCTCCTTATTTCCATTCCTTTTTTGACACAAAAATCTCACTTAATAAAAAAAAAATCCAAAAAAAAATATTTCCGACCTACCTACCCTAATTTTTTTAGCATGTTACCGGAAACAAACAATTTTTTAGGCCTGATAATCAATTATATAGAATTCGATGATGTGACAGTGTTTTAGATGGCTGCCATCTCATATGTAAACAATTTTCAAATAACTGCGCCAGTTTCTTTTGTTGTCCAATTATTATAACTAACAGTTTTTTGGGTTTTTTTTGTATTTTTAATGTGTAAACTATTTTTATTGGTTTTTCCAGTTATGAATATGCAAATATGAAAATGTAGTCATGTAATCTTGAACAGAGACAATCATATTTGATTGACAACTTTGGAAAAATAACAGTAAAGGAACTAACTGTTTGAGCTATATCTTGGGCCATGCACAGCAGCGAGATATCGTCATTTGTACTGATGGCGGTGAAAAGTGACATCTTTAATTTTTCGGAGAAAATATCCATTTTCTTCCGTTCTTTAGACAGGTACACCTCCGCTATCCTGAAATGTTTTATTATTTAACTGCATTTTATTAAATGTATAAATCAAGTTCAATTTATCCAGTCGCACCACTTCCGCAACTTTTTTGTCTATATATAAAATTTTCTTTTAACTTCTTTATTATCATGCTCCCAATTTACAAAGAAACGGAGTAAATCATATTAAAAAAAATAAGAAGATTTAGTCTACAAAAAAGTGAGGCAATCGATTGCATAGAACTTGATTTATACAGTAGGGGAAACTTCCCGTTCAGGAAATCATTTATGGGTTTTTCCCTACTTCCTGAACGGGAAACTTGTTACTTTTTATAGTAACATGCTTCCCGTTCGGGAAGCAATATCACAAGTTTTAGACCCATTTCATTCAAAATAGCCGGTGCATAAGAATAAACATAAGATCTGCAAAATGAATACGCTACATTAAACTTGAATGATACATCTAAATTTCTACCGTTCAAAATTTTTTTTAATGTCTTATTAAATTTTTTATTTGACACTGAATTTGACCATTTTCTTCAAAAATTACTTAAAAGCAGAGTTTCCCGAATTGGAAACCTAACTTCCCGATCGGGAAACCTAGCCTTTAAGTTACTTCACAATCAGGAAACTGAAAACATTCAGAAAATTTATTGTTTTATTTTGTTATAAACAGCAATAATTTCAAGTTTTCAAGGAGTTGTGATCCTGCAATTTGGTGTGTCTGGTGCCCCAGGGATTTAACAGACTCATATGAGTTTGGGTTCAAAGGCAGTGGGTCAATATTTTGAACGTTTACTTTAGATACATTTCAAGATTTTGTCTTGTGTGACTCTAGCATAGTTTCTAAAATAAACGCAATCTCCTCACTTCATTTTTAGCTCGTCTGTTTTGTTCTTTTTAAATCTATGAGGCATTGTCGTCACTTGATCTGCGTTGGTTAAACGTTTGTTTAGGTCCAGTGTTTCTCAAACACTGTAAAAGTTAAGGCTTTGAATCTTTGCACACTTGATTTTCATCATTAGGGGACTATATAGGTCAAGAACCATAACCCTGATACGTATTTTGGTAACATTATGGCCCTTTTAATTGTACATGGAAAATTTGAGCTTCTTGGTTAAATATTTTGTTTAGGCCACCTTTTCTCAAAACTTATAAGAGCTACAGCTTTGAAACTTTGCACACTTGTTTGTCATCATTAAGGACTATGTAGTTCAAGAACCATAACTCTAACCTGCATTTTGTCAGAATTACGGCCATTTTTGTACTTAGAAAATCTGAACTATAACTCTTTTCTTACATATTGTCTAGTTCTTGCAGACGAGCGATGGTACCCGTAGGTGGTGCTCTTGTTCTTTTCTTTGCATCACCTTGCTGAACCGAACAACCTGATTCACTGTCCTCATTGAATCCTTTTTGCTTTTCCCTTAGATTTACTTTACACACATAGCACTTTTTTAGACCTCTTGTATGTGTAGCTACATAATACATATGTTATTTCTTGACTTTTCTTTTGTTCCATTTCTATCATTGTCAGTACTATCAGAAAAATTGCATTCAATAAATGTGATCACAGCTCTTCAAAAATAATCTTCAATACCTTGTTTAAACAATTGTACAAAATTAGATAATATTCATAATGTGTGTCATAAACTGAATCATATTACTGGCCTGTTTTATTCCTTACATCTTCTAGCTTTTATAAGTTTTCACTTTATCGGAAACAGGTATTGGGGTGTATATCCTTGTCAAAACTACATTCTGAATGCAAATCTACTGCACAAAATGATGTTACAACTGATGCATGCTTTAATTGACCATGTTTTTCCAACTATTTGGTCATTGTCAAAGGCTACTATACAGTCAGACAAGGGAAATTTCAGTTGCTTTAAGTTCCCTGTGATGTCAGCCACTTCATTAACGTAGGATAGCAACCAGATGGATAACAAGAGCTGTAGCACGCTCAACTTTTATCAGTGCTTGACTCCTAATAAGAGCTTGGCCAGTGCAAATTTTAATTAAAAAAATTGTTAAAAAGGGGCATAACTATGTCAAAATTCAGATCAGTGTTATGGGGATTGTTTCTCCTGGTGTAGACTTTTTCAATTTTCAAATCAAAAGCTTTGATAATAACAGAGATATTTTATTCTATCAAAAACTTAACAAAAAAAATCAAAGTTAAAAAGGGGCATAACTCTGTCAAATTTCAAATCAGAGTTATGTGAATTGGTGCAGACTTCGATAGTAAATAACTTTTTTTAAGATCAATGTCAATAGCTTTGATTGTTACTTTATCAAAAACTAATAAACGGTGACGCCATCGTCAGCTCTACTTTTTCTTCGAAGAGTCTTGCTCATTGGAACCTATAATTGACTGATACATTGTTGTAATTAACCTTGTGCTGCTTGATATTGTAAAACATTTATCATAAAGAAAACTGGAACCATAAGATGCATATACCCGAGACTGTAAATCTGTTCAATTGCAGCACATGCTCTTAAAGAATTTGGGTTTTCACTGTGTCAGAATTGATACCTTCAAAAAAATGTAACTACTTTGTTTCTTTCACTTTTATATTTATCAAAATCTAAGTTAATCAAGGATTCTATGTCTCTATTAATAACTGATACAGAATTACAGTCTCTTAATATGTCTTCCTTTTCCGCACACCCAAGTGCAAAGGCAACAGATGCTCTTTCAGACTCTGTAAAACCTAACAAGAGAAGTAAACAAAGATATGAAAATTATATATTCCAAAACAATATATACTTTGAAACGAAACCATGAGCATATAGGGACTTTTCACTGCTATCTTTCTATGTCATTATAAGTAAACCCATTTTATATTTTATTGTTTAGTTTTGTAATACTGTTATATTAACATGTATAATAAGTAACCTAAAGAACTGACTTTTGGTTCTGGTGTGTGACAGTATCTGTTAGTGTTTCCCTGTCAGTTGCCTTAAAGCTACTTGTTTGAATTTCCAAAGTTTCTTAAAAAAATCATTTTGAAATTGGCTTTTTTTATTAAAATATTCATGTGAAGAATACAAACAATCTGGAAAAGCATGAGGTATCCCTCGTGAACAAAATCAGCATTTTATATTGATTGATAAACATCTAACAACAAACATCCTACTGCTTTTTGTATTTCTAAATACCACTTTGTATCAAACTAGATATTGTGAATTTATAATTACAAGAAAGATTTGGTATCAATTAACGTAAAAATTGTACATGTACACATGTTTGGTCTGTGTTGCTTATTCTACTTTCATTGCATTCTGTACTAAAGTGTTTAATGTAGGAGACACAACCTTTGCAAAATGACAAAAGTTTTGTGGTTTTCATATTTATATAGTTTATCAAGTTTTTTTCAGATCTTCCTTTGAAATGTTTCTTCAGGTTGTTATGACTTCGTCTAGCTTGATATTCCATTTAGTATGATAAATTTTTGACAAATAAGAAGAATTTCCTGATCGGGAAGTAAGGTTTCCAAATCGGGAAACCCTGTGTTTTTGCAGTTCATTCAGAAAAAGGGCAGATTCAATGAGAAATTAAAAAAATACTAAGACAGTAAAAAAAATTCTGAACGGTAGAAATCTAGATATGTCTTTTAAGTTTAATATGGCATATTCAGTTTGGAGATCACATGTATAGTCTTATGCACCGGGCATTTTAATGAACCTACACAAAATATAGTGGTTTTACTTCCCGAACGGGAAGCTTGTTACTATAATAAGTAACAAGTTTCCTGTTCGGGAAGTAGGGAAAAACCCGTAAATGATTTCCCAAACGGGAAGTTTCCCCTACTGTTATAAGTTAAGGAAGTACGAGCGGGTTTTTTTTTCAGGATATCCGCCATTAAGTGGGATATTATATGTTTTATAAAGTACCCCCATTTTTTCAGTTTTACTTAATTTCAGATTTTTTATACATAAACAGTGGGTGAAGAAAATGCCCTATAAAATAAAAACGAGTGCGGTGACCTTTGCCTTTTCTGCCATTATTTGTCTTAGAAACTAATGTTTTTGAAGCTCACAGAGTAAGAAAAAGTTGTTAACGGTAAAAAAAATTGATCCTACATCCTTAAATGGTCACATTCTTTATATCTGTATTTTAACAGATAAGGCACATCATAATAGTTCTGCGTTTTGATCTGAAATCTCAGTTCTACTGATGATCATTCGCGTATGAAAAAAAACGAAAAAAAAAACAACACTTGCCTGCGTGCAAGCTTCTGTCTCAGTGGTTTTCCGTATCCATCCACGGCATGTTCGTCTGTATCTAAATAATTCCTGACGTCCGTCCAGAATCCTAAATATTGCAGGTCTAAAAGCCGTTCGTTTCGTTGCAAGAATTCACGAAAGGGACAACAGGCGAGCGTGTCTGAGGCCAGATACCAGATAACTCTGTTAGTGGTCTTCGGAAATTTTCCAGCCAATGTCCGTTTCTTTCCACCAAGATACGAAGTAAGAACTATTGGGATGGGGCTTTTGCCATGCATTTTTGCGGAGCGCAGCAACCGGTCGCCACTTCCATCAGCAGGACTATTTATTTCCGACAAGAACGGAGAATAATTTGATGGAGATACACGCTCGATATCAATCTCCTTTGCAGGACCTGATATGAAACAAATAATATACACTAAAGAAACGTAATAACGCAACTTTCCTATTTTTGATAGTCGATGCATAACATTTTTCACATGTGCACTGGTAGTTCGTGTCGTATTTCATGTCGTTTCTCGCACTTATTCGGATATACAGAAATTCGATCGTTGGTAAAGAAAGAAAAATATCCATTAAATGATTACTAAATTGTCTAAGATGTTCAGTTATAAGAAAAATGTAATTATTTTTTTAGACGTTGGACAGTTTTACAACAAGGAATCGGTAAAACCGAATGATGCTCCCCGATTCATGCTTGTCCCAATATGAGGAATGACTTATTAGAAACCAAAAAAATATTTTAAAAAATAGAGATAATAAAAAGAAGAAACTTGAATAAAGGGAGATAATTAAAGCAAAATGGACATTTCATTAAGTGTAATTTTTGCCTCTATCATTTTGTGAAGTTTCAATGAAATGCAATTAATACTTTTCAAGTAATGCTCTGGACAAGCCTTATTTTGTGCTCCGGACAAGCCTTATTTTGTATAATAAAGGGAGATAATTCAAAAACTAGGTAAGGTAGAGTTATGGTTCTTTGACAGTGCAATTCCTGTTTATGGCCTCGATCACTTTGTGACGTTTCAATGAAATGCCTTACTGAGAATTCCCTGTATATGAGATGGGCGAAATTTTCCCCAATAACAGAATTTCTTCAAACTTTGGATATTGAAGGACAATAATCTAAGAAACAAAAATATGCAGTAAAAATCAAAGGTCACCGGTATTGAAAAGAGTTATCTGCCCTTGAAAACGCCATTTTCCCCAAAAATGTCGTTTTCAAGGGCAGATAAGTCTTTTCAAAACCGGTGACCTATGATTTTTATTGCATATTTTTGTTTCTTAGATTATTGTCCTTCAATATCCAAAGTTTGAAGAAATTCTATTATTGGGGAAAATTTCGCCCTAGAGTTATGGTTCTTTGACACTGCACTTCCCGTCAATGGCCTTTTGTGTAGTTTCAATGAAAATGCCATTAATCCATATCAAATAATACTCCAGACAAGCCTTATTTTGTATAATAAAGAGAGATAATTAAAAAGTATGTAAGGTAGAGTATGGTTCTTTTAAAATGCACTTCCCGCCAATCATTTTTTGAAGTTTCAATGAAATGGCATTCATACTTTTCAAGTAATGCTCCGGACAAGCCTTATTTTATTATTATTATTATTATTATTATTATTATACCACATTTATATAGCACTCTTTTCATGCACTTGTACACGTTCAAAAGTGCTTTACAGAATAAATTGCAAAATACAAAAATACGTATACAAAGATAATGCATTCCACATTAACAAAAATCATGAATGAAAACAAGTATATTTTAAAACAAGATAAAAACATAAATGTATCGGTCAGTTAACAAAATATTGTACAAAGAAGTGGGTTTTGAGCAGGCTTTTGAAAGCAGCTAGCGTGTCAACTTCCCTGATCTTGACAGGAAGGGAGTTCCAAAGCTTTGGAGCAGTGCACGAAAAGCTGCGATTGCCATACATCATGGTTTTAGATTATGGCATAACCAGTGACAGCCTGTCTTGTGATCTTAGGATCCTGGCCGGTTTATACACTTCTAGCATATCCCTAATATAGGCAGGGGACTGATTGTGTAAAGCCTTAAAGGTGTGTGTCAGAACCTTGTACTGCATCCTGTATTTCACTGGCAACCAGTGAATCTCCTTCAGAACCGGTGTTATATGATTGCGACGGGGCGTCTTAGTGATTACGCGAGCTGCAGTGTTCTGGACATGTTGCAACTTGTTAAGTGTGCTGTTTGGTATACCACTTAACAAGGCACTACAGTAGTCTAACCGTGAAGTAACCAGGCTGTTTATAAGTGTTTTTGTGGCATCACTGGTAAGATACCGTCTGATGTGACCTATTCTGCGAAGTTGTGCATATCCAGCCCGGCACACCGAGTTGACTTGTTGTTCCATATCCATACCGCTTTCAAATACTGCTCCAAGATTCCTAATACATTTCGTGGATTTTATCACAGAATCACCAACCTTCACAGAAACGTCATCAATGTACTTGGAGTTACGCTTTGATGTCAATAGCATTACCTCAGTTTTATCAGCATTGAGCTTCAGCATGTTGGAATTCATCCACGAAACAATCTCAGCCAGACAGTTCCCAATGCGGCGCAAAGCTTCACTTTTGGCCACAGCCTCTATCGGCTTAAAAGATAGGTATAATTGAGAGTCATCAGCGTAGAAATGATGAAGGAGTCCATGACGTCTGCATATGGCACCCATGGGTTTAGTGTACATGATATAGTTCTTTGGACGAAGCACTGATCCCTGGGGTACACTGTATTTCATCAACGTAGGCGTCGACAACTCACCATCAACGCATACAGTTTGATGGCGGTCACTAAGATATGATGACATCCATGCAAGTGCTTTGTCTGTGACTCCAAAATGATGTTCGAGTCGGTGTAACAGTGTTTGGTGATCAATCGCGTCGAAAGCCGCAAAAAGATCGAGTAGCACGAGGACTGTTACAGAATTTTGATCGAGAGATGTGAGGATGTCATTCTGTACCTTTATCAAAGCCGACTCAGTTGAATGAAACTTTCTGTAAGCAGACTGCAGTCCCTCATGTAGCTCATTTTCACTCAGGTGCCGCTCAAGACGCGCATCTACTACCTTTTCTAAGATTTTTGAAATGAAAGGGAGGTTAGATACAGGCCTGTAGTTTTTGAAAATGTTTGGTTCGAGACCTGGTTTCTTAAGCAGGGGTCTTATCCTAGCACTTTTAAACTCTTTTGGTACATAACCTATTTCCATTGATATATTTATGCTGTTTGTTATCAGCGGCAAGAGCTCATCGAGACATTTCTTCAGAAGCCATGTTGGTAAAGGGTCAAGTTCGCAGGATTTGTTTGGAGATTTTTGTATAATTTGTTCTACCTCTTCTATCGTTGTAGGAGCCAAATCATTAAGACAGTTTGCTACTTCTTGGTGTTCTGAACAATGCAAGTCTACTGAATCACGATCAGTTTGGCTATGCGAAATAATATCATTCCTAATGTTCTCAGTTTTCTCGATGAAAAAGTCACTAAACTTCTGCGCAAGTCCCTTTGATGATGTTTTAGAGGGACGGGAAGCATCTTGGCTGTCTCCTAGTAGATTTTTGGTTATCTTGGCCAAACTTTTGTGGTCAGTGCCACACGACTTCACCTTATCAGAGAAGTAGTCGGTTCGGGCCTGAATTAGGAGTTTATTCATGGTAGCACATTGGTCCCTATAAAGTTGATGGTCGATTGTTAGTTTAGATTTACGCCATTTCCGCTCAAGCTTGCGTTTTAAGTGTTTAGCCTCATGAAGTTCGTCTGTAAACCACGGACAGCTAGGTCGAAGAACGATAGTTTTTGTGCGTAAAGGAGCGTGTTTATCTGTCAATAAGGATAATCCTTTTGAATATGCATTTACCAGCTGATCCACGTCTGCGCCTTCTAGAAACGTATTTAGTGCAAGGGACGCTGAGATGTCTTGTTTGAAAGAACTTACGTCAATAGAGCGTAATTTCCGAAAAGAAACTTGCTTCCGTATCGGAGCTGGTTTTGCGGCACAGGCGTTGAAGTGAATTGCATGGTGGTCATGTGACATACTACCAGTATTGTCACAAAGACCTGGATCGATGACCTCGACACATGATATTATTTTACTGTCGTTCCTGGTTATTACAACATCTAATGTATGACCGCGGGCATGGGTTGGTCTGTTCACATGTTGATGCATACCACATGACTGAAGTACACTTTTAAATCTGACAGCATCTCGGTCTGATGGGATATCAAGATGGAAATTCATGTCTCCCACAATGATGATGTCTTTATCAACTGTGGCATACCTGCCTAGGAAAGTAGGCCATTCTTCCCCTAGAAACACGCTAGTCTTTAAACCGTTTTGTTTTGTTGGTGGTGGTCTATATATCACTGCCACTCGTGCAGAAAATCCATTGATGCTCAAATTACAATCCATGTATTCAAATTGTTTAAAATCTTTGTCACGACTAGATGCAACAACACGAAGAGTAAATGCAGACTTATGTATGAGCGCCACACCAATGTACAATAAAGGGAGATAATTCAACAACTAGGTAAGGTAGAGTTATGATTCTTTGATATTGCACTTTATCTCAATGGTCTCTATGATTATGTGAAGTTTCAATCAAATGCCATTAATACTTTTAAAGTTATACTTCGGACAAAAATGTGACGGACGGACGGACGGACGGAAGGAATGACGGGCGGACAAAGCGGCAACCATATGCTCGCCCTTCGGGAAGCATAAAAATGTTGGTTCACGAGTTTGTAATGTACTTTCACATTCATTACCAATTAATTTTAGTAAATGCATGCTATGGAATTTGTATTTTTACTGGAGATTTTCACGTGCATAGGTGACAAAGGCCATGCATGGTGTATCATAATAGAAACCACCATATTAGATAGGATTTAATTACTATTGCTAAATATATATAATCCATACATGATACAAGTTGCAAGAATGAAATATTTGCCATAAATGGATGCCTCGGTGTTGCGTGTTTATTTACTTTTCTTTATTTTGTATGTAAGAACGACATTTCATGTAAACATTATCTATTTCCAATTATGTACATGTATTATTTTTTGCAAACATACGATTACTGTCTCAGAAAAGAAGAGTAAGCTACAAGTTATATCACCCCCACCCAACCCCCACCCCGTCCCAGCTCTCAAGCCCCTCTCCTATACCTAGGTACATGTTTCATCTACTAGTATAGGTATGCGTAACATGCCGATGAGTCAATGTGATAATTTAAATGCCACGACCAAAATTAAGTATTAATCATTCAAAACCGAATATTATATAGAAATGAAACAGGCACCCATTTATGTATGTAAGGTGGTATGTTTAGGTCACATGTTTATTTTTATGCCCCCGAATGGAGGCATATAGTTTTTGAACCGTCTGTCAGTCTGTCGGTCTGGTCTGTCCGCAATTTTCGTGTCCGGTCCATATCTTTGTCATCGATGGATGGATTTTCAAATAACTTGGCATGAATGTGTACCACAGTAAGACGAAGTGTCGCGCGAAAGACCTAGGTCCGTAGCTCAAAGGTCAAGGTCACACTTAGACGTTAAAGGTCATTTTTCATGATAGTGCATTCGTGTCCGGTCCATATCTTTGTTATCCATGGATGGATTTTCAAATAACTTGGCATGAATGTGTACCACAGTAAGACGACGTGTCGCGCGCAAGACCCAGATCCAGAGCTCAAAGGTCAAGGTCACACTTAGACGTTAAAGGTCATATTTCATGATAGTGCATTGATGGGCGTGTGCGGTCCATATCTTTGTCATTCATGCATGGATTTTAAAAATATTAGGCATGAATGTGTACCACAGTAAGACAACGTGTCGCGCGCAAGACCCAGGTCCGTAGGTCATAGGTCCTAAACTTTAACATCGGCCATAACTATTCATTCAAAGTGCCATCGGGGGCATGTGTCATCCTATGGAGACAGCTCTTGTTTCGACTAAGTAATGTGTCATGCGCTCGAAATAAAATGTCACGCGCTCGAGAAAATCTAATCTAAAAATAATAATTCCGTGTACAGTACATAAACGTTTAGTTTAAAAATAAAAATTTTAGAAAATCACTGTGGTCTACGTTAAGACCACAAAACATTATTAACGACTGGACATGGTGTAGATGTATAAAAATGCTTCATACCGCCCCATAACGACAAAAGATCCACCGGTAAAATTTTCGCCTTTAGTTCATCGTCATCAAAAGAGGACAAGGACGTCGTTGGCGTAACCTTTGCCAAGTCGTCGGCGGATTGTGATATCAATATGGTTGTCGCTGGTGAGCTTATACTCGAATCTTGGTAAATCTTTGGAAACATGTACCGGCACCGAAACCTTCGTTCAAGGTCCACGTATTCCTTATCTCCTGGCAAAGGTTTCTTTAATATGTTAAGTGTTTTCTGCAATTAAAAAATTACAAACATCCCCTTTAAATATGAAATATAGCAGCATAATTTTTAATATCGTCAATTGTTCAAACGCATTTCTCATTGTTTAAAGCATTTCTCGTGCTCTACAAGCCTTTGTCTTTGTATGAAATACATGCCTTGAACATTCACGGCCGATTTAAAACAGTATAATTTGAGAATTATAGGAATAGGTGTTGCCTTCTGGAGTAATTCGTCACAGGTAGACCTTCCTCAGTTTTGTTGAACCATTAACATTTTTAACAAGTTAGCTGTATGGGCTCCTTACATGGAAGGATTTCACTACTGGAAGGTCTGGTACCCGCGACAAGGACGGAAATGTGATATAAAGCCAGCAACAAACTACTTAGCTGCTGAGACCCGTAATGTCATAAACAAATAAAAAAAAGTAACAGCCTTTACCGTAAAGGCTTTGTTAACATTAATTATTGAGTGTAAAACACTTTTTTCGGAAAGCCTCCAAACTGACTAATATCCCATCCTAGCCCTTGGGGAATAGGGAATGTTCGGATCTGAATGAAATCTATTAAAAGAGAAATATTGAAACTACATGAAAAAAAATGAAAAAATATGTTACAGTTTATGTAACCAGTTATTATGTTTATGAACCATAGCTTACTATAAGTTCTTACTTTGCTAACTGTTTTAATGATATGCAAAAGATGCCTTGGTAACCAGTACTTCCGGAGTGCGTCCAATAGTATCGCCTGCAACTTTAGCAATGCTGCATCTGATTCGACAAAGGAATTGAAGGTGTCGTCTGTCACAGAGTCGAGTATTTGCTGATGAATATCTATGTCAGGAACCAGTTCGAAGTTCAAAATACCTGTAACGAGGTCAAAGTTTAGAATACCTGCAAAAAAGGTCAAATAAGTTTTTCAGTTGAGACTCTAGTGCGGCCCAATGACGTTACGCATTTATGTGAGGCGGAAGTTTGTTAAAAAGGAAGTGTACAATCAAATCAACGAATACAAATGATTTGATGCCACTCGGTTTCTGAAAGTTCGATGTGATTCGCAATAAAGTTCGCACAAGCGGTGTTCATTTCAGTTAGCATTGCTTAGTAACATAAACACTGTAGTTCCTTAATTTATAGGTCGCAGTGTAGACCAAACCAGCAGTTTTCATTTGAATTGTCATGTAGACTTAATATTACTTACCACGGAAAACTTTTACTTTCAGGTTACTGGCCACATCTGTCGTGCTGTTTTCATTGATGTAATGAGTTTTTATTACATGTTTCCAGTACATTTTTTTCACTGGGTCTTCTATAAGTCTCCACGCCTCTATGTCTTTCCAACACCTGTACACGTTTTCCCCACATGTACTCCTCATAGATTCGCGAAACAGCATCATCCCTACGGCCGTTCCTATTGTATTTTTGTTGAAGTTACCGGTATCTTGTCCTTCTGTAATGATAAAGACCAATCGCGCCTGATTATGATTTTTTTAGATAAAAGTTTTCTTCCTCTTTTTCGAAGAGAGGATAAAGAGGATCTTGTTTGTTTATTTGTTGTTGTTTTTTTGGTGGGGTGGTGGGGGGGGGGTGTTGATTTTTTTTTTTTTTTTTTTTTTTTTTTTTTTTTTAGAATTTTGATTAATAGTCCTTTTAATCAATGGTTACTTAACGAATGTATGTTTAGCAAATTTTTATCTACTCTAATTAATGATTACCTTATGAAGGTTTATTTGGCAACTTTTGCCAGGTTTAACTTCTATGTTCCAGACAATTATTAGAGAAACGGGGTCCGTATCCCCGTTATGAGATTCAGAGATTTATAGAAATAAGTGTTTTCCCCAAAATCGAATCAGCTTGCAGTTGCCATCATTGAAGAAAAGAAATGAAGAATATAATTGAGCCGTGCCATGAGAAAACCAACATAGTGGGTATGCGACCAGCATGGATCCAGACCAGCCTGCGCATCCGCGCAGTCTGGTCAGGCTCCATGCTGTTCGCTAACAGTTTCTCCAATTCCAATAGGCTTTAAAAGCGAACAGGATGGAGCCTGACCAGACTGCGCGGATGCGCAGGCTGGTCTGGATCCATGCTGGTCGCATACCCACTATGTTGATTTTCTCATGGCGCGGCTCATATATGTATAAATGTTTATACTTTGAGAACTTTTTTGTCGCAATTCATTTTTTTTTCACGTAGCTTCTAACACCCATTTTGAAAATTTCTACGCCATTCTTATACTTACTCTCAAATTTTAATCCAGGTAGCTTGACCTTCGTTTCCCTCAGTAACATACACAGGTTATATTCCGTGTACAATGCAGACCGCTTAAACGAGCGCAGCCTCTCTGTGCACAACCATTGCACCACCATTCTACGATCCAGGTACAGCTACAGAGAAATATAAAAGAAATAAAAGGTACTAGTAAGTGTTAAGGAAGAAAAATAATGTTTAACAAAGTGCGTTAAAAGAATTAGAAACATTTATAAGGACAATGAACTGGAATTCCAGTCTACGAAACTGATGTACTTGCATGCAGAAACGCTGTATGCGTGAAATTATAATGAACATAATACATAAAGTTGAGTACAATTATGAAACGGCAACTGGTATTGCCATATCTGTGGCATTCACCTTTAAAAAAGGGCGACCAACGCATATTCAAGTGATCAAGAAGCGTATATAATAAGGGTTGCTCTTGCATGAATAGTCCAACTGCAGTGTATATAACGTTGAAAAAGGTGTCTATTATAAACTCGGCCATTTTCTTGATAAATTTAATCCTTTAAACCAGCATGGTGCTATACAAGGTTGGCACTGTATTGCAGTGATATAATAAATCAGAGCAATGGACTTGTAATTGCAATCGGTATTTCCCGTTCGGTAACGAAATATCCATATCCGGTTGTTATGAAAAAGAAGTCTTCTGTAATAACAGAAGGATGCCAAATAGTGTCTGAAGAATATTTTGTGTTGGTTTAACGTCACACGGAGACAATTATAAGTCATATGGCGACTTTCCAAGTGAAGTATGACCCAAGTTGTCACTTCGTGCAATATTTCATCACGGTCGTGCACCTGGGTGGACCCACTGACCCATACTGAGAAATTTTCCTCACTTATCAGGGGAAGGAAGTGTGCAAATACTACGATTAAGTCAATTTCGCTGTTAGCGTTTTCTCCCCTTGTGAGCAAAAAGCGATAGCGCTTTGATATCTCTAATCTCAGACAGTGATCAAGTAACAAGACATCATCTCTTACATGCTTAATTGTCTATATACATTCAATTAATATAAATGAATAGCATTTTTTATTCGAAATGTGAATGTTGTGACTGATGTTTTTCTTTAAACAAAATATTTTAGCAATTTTCTGTGCTTTGCACGAAACAATGGATACTTTTTAGCACCTAATACGCAAGTGTTTCATTAGAAATGTATTCGTTTTATAGATTTATAGATTTATAGATTTCTGATCTGAAATTTTAATCCAACAAAAATATTTAAACTGTATGAAAGGAAAACATTTCAATACAAGAGATTCTTCAGACTGAATGACAAGCGGATAGATCTATCAAGTTTACCAAAATTAATTTATTCAATAATTTCATTGCACATCTTTTAATAATATCATGTATTGGTATTCAAACAAATCAAAGTATACATGTATATGATGTATGGATGAATGGCTTATACTCTGTTTTAAATGTACGCAGCTAAGTTCCGTAAGCCAGTTGGATGGCTTCCTCACATGAAGAACTCAACGCGACATAAACCATTCGGTCATGGTCACCCCTCAAAGAATACGTTACCGCACTGAAATAACCGAGTGTCATTACCGGTCCACGACGTTAAATGACATCAGAAAATAAAATTACTATCGGGGAAGTTTTGCGACAACAGACGACCATGTATAGCTTATTAATATTGATAGAGATCAGGGTCCGGTGAAATTATCAGCTCAAAATGTTTCGAGCTTCGAGCTTGAAATAGACAAATGAGCCGCACCATGAGAAAACCAACATAGTGCTTTTGCGACCAGCATGGCTCAAATTGCAAGACTACCTTCAAACTCATTTTAAGGTAGTGACCCGTAATAACTATCGGGAATTTCCGTGTGATCTGATATTTCGGCATTCTTTGGACTTCAATATAGCTAGACGAACACATGGATTTAGTAAAAAAAAAAAAAAAAAAAACACGAGGGAGCCGAAATCACATTCGGAACTTAAGTAATCGAACGGAATTCGCCCATTTTCGTTAATAACCTTAAACCGTCACAACTCAGCCACCGATTGGTTGTCTGTAAAGGAAAAAATCTGAACTTGGCCGATGGCAACGCTGCATTGCGAGACTGGTCTCCATACAATGATAGTTATACATGTAACAACTTACATGCCGTCCGTTCCTGATAGGGGGCTCGAACTCAAATTCCATTTCCATGTAATTGTAGAACACATGTTGACCAAAAACCTGGGAAAAAAGATCACATGGAACAACACGAACGAGGATTTACCGATGTAAAACAAAAACAAAAACTTAAAACCTTAATCTATTTTATATTAGTTTAACCTAACATGAATTTGCGCGGCATGCTTCTTGTCAAATTGTCAGTAAGTAAACATACATCCCAATACATATCAAGGCAGTGTCTTTAAAAGTGGTTATTCGAGCGTCAGTTAAGAAATATGAAGGTCTGCAATTAGTTTCAATATGAAAGCTTAACATAAACGTACATGTATATTCTTTGTTTCTACTTTGAGTTAAACGGTTTGCGGTAAATTGATACTATTGTATTTTCATTTTCATTCCGTGAGTTCTAATGAGTGTTCAGTCACTTAATACTTCAATGCAGGAAACAGTGACAGTCAAGTATACAAACTGTTGTTTAATGTTGCCACAAAATATGATACACCGATGAGCAGATTCGCCACTTGATTCAGTCGCAAATTTTCAGTTTGAAAAAAATGCTAAAATTAAACTTGCTTTACTTTTTAAGTGTATTAAAATGTGCCTTCTTGTTTAGTTTTATTTTTTTTGTGGGAGATATATTCACACGGCCTCTATTTAGAGCTAAATATTGTTAGAACTAGCATTCCAGTTCCAAACGCGAAACGCATAGGACCTTTGAATTAGTGCCACAAACCTTTGTCTATACATACTCATGGTATTGTAGGGTGCGGGGATATACTTACAGGCAGACAAAGGAAAGTGTTGAAGTAATCTACAAACGTCCGATTTTCTAGGAGTAAGGTCAATTCCTCCAATTCCGCTTTTGACGGACCTGTGAAATAAAAGAGATAAGTATGTACCTATGTGGATAGTGATGTCTAAAAAGTAAAGGGGGAGAAGTATATAGTCCGATCAATTCGTAACAGGAAATACCAATATACTTTAAGAAATGGGAAAAGCACCAAATTTGGCACAGGCTTTTGTAAAAGCATAAGAAACTTTTTTTCATGGGACCCAATTGATATCTGTCAAGATGGCCTCTACGGTGGCCATTTTAAATGGCCACCAAAACTCAATATCTAACGTACAAAATTCTTATGAAAGGTCATTATATTTACATTCGTATAGTGATAGAGGTTTGAGTGTCCGTCGACGGATCATGAGACTCGGGGTTAGATCCCCGGTAAGGATCTTCGTATATTCCCAGGTTTACCTTATATGTGTGTGTGCGTGCGTGCGTGAGTGCGTTCGTTCGTTCGTGCGCGCGCGTGTGTGTATGGGGTGTTGGAGTGGGGTCCGAGGCCATTCAGTACCGCAAATCTTTGGTATGATCGCAAGAACAGATTACACGCTACAGACACAATATGATTTCCAGCAATATGAGGTACAGCGTACAATGATGTTGGTGTACCAAAAATACCGCACGTTCTCAATATGTCTTATTTCCAGGAAACTTTAGGCTATTGCGATAAACTTTTCAGAAAAGTTCGAAATATCGAGATAATTTCTGAAGTATCGAGAAAGGTAATATAGCTAATAAATGGCAGTTGTGGGCACTTACACAAAAGGTATCGAAAAAATAGTGTAAATTATCGCAATCAATATTTCCAGGAAACCTTCCAGTATTGAGATCAGTATTCCAGAAAACTTCGCTTTATCAAGATATTTTTTGGAAGTATAGCGATAGCTATCTAGCTATTTCGTGGCAGAAATATGTAATCATACCTTATAATACAAAAAGTATTTTAATTATAATTACCAAACCTCACAAAATGATAGATTAGCACATGACCATTGCTCACATGTAGTATTAACCCTACTCAGTAAAAACAGGGTGTTTTTTTTTCACTTGATTTGGTAAAAAAATAGGGATTTTGATTTAAGTAACCTATTCACGGTTCTTCATGAAACTTTACACAAATATAGATCACTATAGGGCGGTGGTGTACGCGCAGTTTCGTCAGGACCACTTCATTAACCAGAGTCATTGCCCTTTAATTATTTTACAATTCATAAATTCCCACATAACAAAGTAATCTATTGATAGATCGTTATTGAATTTAAACAATTATAGATCACTATAGGGTGGTGGTGCATGCGTATCTTTCATAAAGAGCTCTTAAGTAACTGCATAGTTATTGCTCTTTTAATTGTTTAAAAAACATAAAAATTATATTCACACATAACAAAGTAGCCCAAAGATGGATCTTCATGAAACATAATACAAAATATAGAGCAGTTAGTAAAAAAAATTAGGAACCAACAAACCGTTACATGTTATATGAGCCGTGCCATGTGAAAACCAACATAGTGGGTTTGCGACCAGCATGGATCCAGACCAGCCTGCGCATCCGCGCAGTCTGGTCAGGCTCCATGCTGTTCGCTTTTAAGCCTATTGGAATTGGAGAAACTGTTAGCGAACAGCATGGAGCCTGACCAGACTGCGCGGATGCGCAGGCTGGTCTGGATCCATGCTGGTCGCAAACCCACTGTGTTGGTTTTCTCATGGCACGGCTTATATTAGTACATAGCTTTGTATACTTCTGGAAATAAGATATCTTTCAAAATATAGTTATTTCATCCACAAAATATCTTATTGACTGGAGATATAAATTCATTAAATTTTTTCCTGTTTCTTCAGTAAATCTTGTCTCAGAATTCAGTTTATTATTTATGCGTGTGCCTATAAAAATGAACTTCAGATTTTTTTTTTCTCCAGAAAAAAATGTAAGATTGTATGTGCACAATGTAAGTTATTATTATTATTACATTTATTATTATTATTATTATTATTATTATTATCATCATCGTCATCATCATCATCACCACCACCACCAGCATCATCATCATTTTTATTACTATAATTATTAATTTTATCATTATTATTATTATTATTATTATTACAAAGATAATCGATTGTTAGTACATTAGCTGTAGTAAAAATATAAGCACTGAAGAGAAATAACAAAAAAGTAAATATCATGTACGTTGTTATTATTCATAAGCTTTAGCTTTTGTGATTTTCAAAAAAGATTTGTAGGCCTACAGTAAAATACAGTTCAAAGGTGTATATCATTTCATTTAACTTTTGGACGCATCGCTTTTAATCAACAAAAGTATTTTTCTTACCTTTTTCTGACGATTTATTCATATTTTCTTTTCCATGTTTTTATTATTTTTATACTGTAATTTTACTTTCAGTCCTTTTTTTGTTGGCCGCCGCCTTTTCTATAGAAACAGCGTAACGTTAAAGTTAACGTCATATCATATGTGACGTTTTTGACGTAACGTCTTTAGCCCGTCATGCCGTATTCCAAATTCGCATGTACAAACTCTTAAGCGCTTTGTTACGCCTTTATGGTAGCAACGCTATTTGGTACTATTTACAAAAAAAAAATCGACACAACCAGAATACGTTGAATGTGAACACATCGATTGAAATTTTTTGTGATTGATATGCTTATGCACATAAAAGATTTTTGTCGTGTGTGAGTTTGTTCCATTTAATTTAGATTTGTTAAAATTTATCATGAAATACTGTAAAAGCAGAAATTTTCGCAAGGGTTTAATTTTCGCTTTATTCGCGAGGCCTTACATGTCGCGAAAATTAATCCTCGCGTAAATATTCACAAGTAGTATAATTCAAATTCAAGTATGATACCATTTTTACAATTTCGCAAATAGTAAACCTCGCGAACATACTCAAAATTTTAAATTCGCGAAATTTTGACCCAGCAAAAATATGTGATTTTACAGTTGTATAGTCTAAATAAAAGAGCCGCTATTACCTTGAATCAGTCATCTGACCTTGACCTTGAATATATGGTGGACAAAAACTGCAACCAGGCGAAACTGTTTGAGCAAAGTTGAGAGAAGTCAGTGCAAGTATCGCTTCTATCCAGTTTTGTTAGTGAAAATAAAACCTTACTAGATTTTGAAGTAAAATGATGACAACGGACAACGGACGCCGGGGCATCCACCAATTCTAAAGCTAATAGAATTGTAAAAATGGTAATATGTAAATGATTATCAAGTTAATGATAATAAATCTTGTCGACATTATTGCTGTCATAATCATTATCACAATCATCATCATCATCTTAAGTTTCATATAAACTTTCATATTCACTACTACCATCATTATTATCATCGTCATCATCACCAGCATCTAACTAAACAAAAACATTTTATTTTGATATTAAAAAAACTACTCGTGTTCAAATAAAAATGTCTAATTCTTGAATTCACTTCCTGTTCAGTTATGGATGCAATTTAGTGACAATTAAAAGAAAATCAAAAAAAAGGACAAGAGTCCAAAACTTTCAAATGAGTAGGTTTTTTCCTGTCAAAACTGTTAGTTAAATAACTGTTGAAGTAAACAGTTTGGAATGATTGGAACAAATAAGGATTGATATTATTCATTTATTTTGTTGGGTTTAACGTCGCTCCGACCCAATTATAGGTCATATGGCGACTTTCCAGCTTTGATGGATTATTTCATCACGAGCGGGCACCTGGATAGAATCACCGAACTTCCGTAAAGCTACAGTCACACATACGGATATGTCCGTGCGTTGAGGTACAGTGCGGATGCGATTGATATGTGGGGACTGACCCGGATAAGTACGGAGAGCAGTACGTCTTAGTACGGGAAAAATGGTGAGGAATGGGGGAACAAAAAATACAGGACGCAAATAAGTACTACGTTTAACTACGTTTTACTGCACCTTGCTCAGCGCGTGGACGGGTCTGCGGTGAACTCCGTTGAACTACGCTTAAGTACGAGCAGCCTCGGATAACTACGTTCAGCTACGGATCAAAACGGCAAGGTACGTTTCAGTACGGATAACTTTAGTACAGTTAACTACAGATGAATAAATTTCAACCAAGTTGGACTAAAGTCACGCTCAAGTGACTACGGATCGCTCAAATTTTTGTGCATGTTCAAAAGTTGGAGAAACTTGCATGTTTGGGATAAGTATTGAATACGTTTTGACCCAGTGTTGGTACGAATTGATACGGATTACTACTTTGAGTTACGGCTCAGGTACGGATAGATACGGATTACTGCGTTTCTATCCGTGGCTAGACATAGCTATCCGCGCCTATGGCACGCCAATTGTCCGATAATTAGGTGAACCCAGTTCACGGTCGAAAAACTAAGATTAACGATCGATAAACCAGGTTTTTCGAACGTAAAACCAGGTTTTTCGAATACTAACCTATATTTTCGAGCGAAAACAGGATAACGCCGTAAACCATAGTTCACGCTCGTAAACGTAGGTTCACGCTTGTAAACCAAAGTTCACGCTCGTAAACATAGGTTCACGTTCGTAAACTATGGTTTACGAGCGTGAACTGGGATTCACGAGCGTAAACATAGGATAACGACCGAAATTCGCTGTTCAATCGAGAAACCTAGTTTATCAAATGTAAACTATGGTTTACGGTCGATACATTAAGATAATAAAGTCAATTATGAATTTCGGGCGTGAAAATGGGGTTTACGGCCGTGAACCTATATTTACAGACGTGAACCTATGTTTACGAACGTGAACTTAGGTATACGAGCGTTAACCTAGGTTTACGTTCGATAAACTAGGTTTCTCGAACAAAACTATGTTTTTCCGTCGAAAAACATAGGTTCACGTTCGTAAACTATGGTTCTTACTCAATCGGAAAACCTAGTTTATCGAAAGTAAACATGGGTTCAAGAGTGTAAACTAAGGTTTACGCCCGTTATCCTATGTTTTCGCTCGAAAATATAGGTTAGCATTCGATAATCCTAGTTTTTCGACCAAGAACGTATTTATTTGATAATTGGCTTGCGGTGAACTTATGTTTACGAACAAGAACCTATGTTAACGACCGTGAACCATAGTTTACAAACGTGAAACTAGGTTTACGTTCGATAAACTAGGTTTCTCGAACAAAACTATGATTTTCGGTCGTTATATTATGTTTACGAGCGTGAACCTATGTTTACGGTCGTAAACCCATGTTACGGTCGTAAACCCAGCTTCACGGTCGTTAACATAGATTCTCGTTCGTAAACTATGGTTTACGCTCGTGAACCCAGGTTAAAATTTACGCCCGTAAATATAGGTTCACGCTCGTGAACTTAGGATAACGACTGAAATTCATAGTTTAATCGAGAAACCTAGTTTATCGAACGTAAACCTGGGTTCACGAGCGTAAACTATAGTTTACGCCCGTTATCTTATGTTTTCGCTCGAAAATATAGGTTAGTATTCGAAAAACCTGGTTTTACGTTCGGAAAACCTAGTTTATCCAGCGTTAATTAATCCTAGTTTTTCGACCGTGAACCTGGGTCCACGTAATTATTGGACGATTGGCTTGCCACACGCGCCGCATGTGACTGAGGTTTTCAGAAAACCACGCCGATACCGTGTTTGCATCATACACAGGTTGTCACTGACTGATATCGATTTTCTTATCTTGTAATCGTCATTTACATAAACTCCGCCCAAGACGTACATAGTGTCCCGTTAAGTTGTCCAAACAACCATAAACTGAAAAGTCAGCATGGGCGGATCTAGCGGGGGTGGGGTGGGGGTCAAGGGTTTCAGGACCCCACTAGCATTTTCAAAGTTAATGGTGAAAACTTTTAAAGCTGCACTCTAACATTTGAACAAATCAAGTCCGCCACGGGAAAGTGAATCGACTAAGGGTAGTTAATTAAGAATTACATATGCAATACTATGCATGAGGAGAGGTTGGCGGGACTGGCACGTATGCATCTGAACAATTCGCTTGACATTAGACACAGTGATATTGCCGAAAGATTCATTAAGACAGGCAACAGGCGGCCTTTTTATTCGATTCTTTTTGTTTAGGTCAGGTGAATGAGCATAAATGTATGACAATTATACGGGATCTATACAAACAAAACCGAATGAATTTTTCATCCTTGTTCATCTGTACCCTCGCTATGCTCGTTTACATATCATGGGAAAATTTGTAAAATAATATTGGATTTCTAATTTTCGAAGTGATGATTACATTTTTGATGGGATTCAGATTCTTGTGTGTGTGTGTGTTTTTTTTTGTTTTTTGTTTTTTGTTTTGTTTTTTTTTACTCTAAAACGCTCGATATTCGCTCTCCGTTGACCCCAATAAACAAAAATTTTCCGACAGGAGGGGGACATCCCCTTCCACACCTACCCCCACTTGGACCCCCCCCCCCCGGAAAAAATCATGGATCCGCCCCTGGTCAGTCATGCAATGTATTTATGGGTTTTATAGTTGATAATACAGTTTTTAGCCGTATCTCAGAATCAGTTTCAAATCAAACATTTTTACAATTTCTATCCAAAACGTGCAGAATAGAGACAACTACCAGCGATTACCAAAAAATCGGACTGATTATATTATGTTTGTAAAACTGCCCCATTAAATAGCTGTTGATCAACGTCGCATTCTTGATCTCACTTCTTCCACGCACAAAAGTTTTTTTTACTGTCACCGATGTACATCTATTTCCTTGTGAAAAGTTGATAAGAAATCATTAATCCCTTCTAGCCTCACAACAAAATGCAAATTAAGTCAGCGGGTGCATTTCGTTACCATTTCAACAACCTTGTTGTATCGCATCAATTATTTAGAAAATATTCCAGAAACATAATTAATATTACTTATTTTGTACTATAATAATATAATATTATTCTTTACTTGTCAGACAGTGTGATTTTTTCCGTAACACACTTTAAAATACGTTACCACTACCATTGCTTTTTAAAAAGAAATTTTAAGAAGAAATTGAAGCCCAAATTGTCACATACCGATTTATCTAAACTGTTAGCGGTAAGTTTTAAGAAGGTTTTCTTCTGTTATTTCAGAAATTGCCTAAAATATATATTGCACCATCCATGTAACTATAACTTTAGATAGAATTTCAATAAAACATACAATAATATCCGTCTTTACGTTCATAATATTACGATCATACAGCTATGTGCAGTCTTCTTGTGAGTAAAAATCAAGTTTTATAAAAAGTAATTTTTTGAATTTTAGAAATAGTAGCATTATAAGAACTATACAAAACCAACCCTAGCTCGGTAGGATGAATCATAGGGTCTTGAGTCAGATATCTGGATGAGGTCTTTGCTCTCCGTGACGATTCAATAAAGATATCGTGTCTGACGTCAGTAGACTTACACCTGTATAAGACGGAGAACTTGGCACTTGCCTGTAGAGAACTGAGTAGTTCCGGTACAGAATCCAGGGGAACTTGTTAGGTTAACTGCTCAACATTACATGACTGAATTTCTTTTGCAAAGCGGTGCTAAACCAAAACTAACAACAACAAAAAAAGAAAATATGCAGGTATTTAAGTAAAAACTTAAAGCTTAAAGTTTAGATTTAAAACTTTTACCAGGTTAACAAAACTGTTTTAGTGATACCAAATCAAGATAAGAAATATATAAAACTTTATAGATATGAAAAAAGAAGACTATTGTAGTCATTTTGAAACATTTACAAGAATGACAGAATGTACAAAATACATTTTTGATATTTTAAATTGAACAGACAAGGACTAAATTGTATTATGTGGTGGAATATTCCTGGATATACCGGATCATTAAGAGAAACACTACTAAGAGAAGCTATGCATCAATCATAACAAATAAAGTTTGATTATCAATTAAGTTACGTACCAAAGGTTATGACAAAGGCATGACCTGTCTTTATCAAAAGTTCAACTGTAGAAAGAAACTCGAGAGCACGATACAAATTGCCTTAGAATCAAAGTGTAATCAAATGTTATTCATAAAAAATAATGTGATTTTTTGAGAGACTATGATCTCTTCTTTTGTCAGTTGCTTTCTATTTTATAAATAATATGTTATAAAGCAACATATTATTCGTGACAGCTAACCAACAAGAGAGAAAATATGCTGTAATAGTATTAGGTAACGTTAAAATGAAAATATTGTAAGTCACATCTTAATCAAGACGTGCAGAATGTGATTCTTGTAACACTGCTGCCTCAAATTGTGTGCAGTTCATATTTTTTAAACATTTCATCTGATTTTAGATTCAGATTTTAACTAATCCATACAATTTTACTATAACAGAACACTGTTTAAGCTAGTGCTAGGGGTGTGAGGGCAATTTCACATTTCACTACATCTAACGAACAGACACAATCAAATCAAGCCAGCTCTTATTTTGCTTGGTTGTGTTGTTATGCTTCCAAAGGATCATCTTAAAAATATTTGCTATCACGAAAAAGTCTTTAAGTGCCATGTGATGGTTGTAAAAATGTCTCCTCGTACTCGGTTTCAGTGTTGTTAGATTTTCTAGTCCTTTTGGACCATGTTTACTAAAACAGAATTCCTCTTAAGTCAGTGCTAGGGGGCGTAAGGTGTGTTCACACTTCATTACCTTTCATATACAGACTTGATCTAACTGAGTCTGGTATTTATTTGCTTGGTTTTGTTCTTTGCTTCTAAAGTATCTTCGTAAAGTCTATTGCAAAATGTTTTCAGCAACTCTGAAGTGTCGTTCAGAAGGCACTCAGTATCTTCCTAGAAGTTTTGAATAGCATTACTTAAAGTACCTGAATATTTCATTTTGTTTTTTAGTTTTTGTTCAGTGCTACTTTTCAACAGTGAATATTTTATTAATAAGCCCATAAATATCTCAATACAATGCATGTTTTTCTGAAACTCAAAAACAATTTTATTTCTCACGTAAATAACTGATACACTTCACAATCACACAAAACAAAATAAATATTCCATTAAAAAACATTTTCCATGAAAGGCAGTCCCAAATTGTAACCCTATTATCAGTGTATGGATGTTAGCATAGTTAGTATACATAATTAATATATACAGAATATATACATAAAATACATAATCAATGTACATAAAGATACATGTTCAATGTAAAATGTAATTATTGACAACAATATTGAAACCTTGAAACCATCAAATAAAAGAACAACAGAATTAAGAAACTGAATTTAGTATAATTAAACTGAAAGATGCATTAATTCAAAATGAAAAAGCAACATTTAATGTGTAATGAATGTTTCAGATGATTTCTTGGTTGACAAAAGTAAAGAAAGAATGTTAGAATTAATACTTTAAAGTTTTAACAAATCAATGATATCATAATATTGATAACAATGATTCAGATTTCTTTCTACATATTTCTTAATACAGCAAAATACAGTGGTAACGTATTTTAAAGCGCCGTTATGGAAAAATCTCATTGCTTGAGAAGTATGGAACAATACTGTTTTGGAAGAGTATTTAATAACTTGATAACTAAATATTCCTCTACTATTTCTGAGAAAATAACAATACAATAAAACAAGATTACTGGAATGGTAACATAACATGTGTAAAGTATGTTACAAATTCCTTTTTCAAATAAGTATTTACCCTATATTTTCATATGATATAGCACAAATAACACAACTTTATTGATCAAAGTTTATTTCATCATGTTGTTCAGTTTTAGTTATATCTTGTTTCCAGAGATGTCTGTTTTAGCATAGATTAATTTTATGCAAATTAGCTAAAATACCTAATGTAGAAAATATTATTTACCTTCAGAGTAACAGAATACTATTCTAGAAAACACTGAGAGACATTAAGACCAGATCAAAACTGTCTGATCTATATTTTCTAAATAATTGAATGATAATAAAACAAGATGTTTAAACTACATTTCCAAACAATATAGCTCACATAATTGTTATTTTATTGATAACAATTAATTATGTTATTTTATTAAATTTTAGTGGTATCTTGTTTCCTGAGATGTTGGTTGTGGTAGTGGTTAATTTTATGCAAATTTGCTAAACATACCTATTTTGGAGTAAAAAAATTAACACCAGTGTCACAAAATACTATTTAAGAAAACGCTGGGAGACTTTCAGAACAGATCAAAACTGTTTGGTACATTTAAATTGATTTAAAACTTAGAAAATATAATTTCTGATAAAATTTTGTCATTTGTAACATTCTCATTAATATTCATGAATATGCAAATTAGATAATTAATATCGAAATGTCTTAGCTCCATTTTGATACCATCTTTATTGATTTATCACCAAAACTGACCAAGATATGACTGATTATCATCTATATGGTTGTCCTCTCCATAAATGAACGATTGCCATGGAAACAGTGAAATCATATATATAGTTCAAAAGAGTTTTTTCATGGGAACATTTTTTATTTTGAAAGAGTTGGTCCTTCGGAACAATTTGGTACCTATGAAAAAAAGTCTAGGGGATAGGGGTGCATGGTAGTCCTTAGCCTGGGAAGCCATTGATAATATTTGTGCTTTGTCAGAAGAAATCATACCTAATATCTATGCAATAAAGATCACTTAATTTGTGCTAATTAGTGTTAATAGGCATTCATCGAGTTTCTGATATTATCAATTTTGCAGGTAGAAAAAAAAGTTAGAAATTGTCAAACTTGCTTCCCAGGCTAGGTAGTCCTTATTAATCTATAATCTAAATAGTTTTAAGTGTATATGCTGCGTATGTGTACTTGCACATGTGTGTATGTATTATGCAGGATTACCTTGAAATAAACTCCCATAATATTTTACTTTTGTAACTAACTTTTCCATTGTAGTTGATAGAAATGATACTTTTGGGCGGAGCAAACTACAAGCGTGATCAAATTACCCTCCCGCGACAGCTACGTCATTTACTACCTTACGCCCATTCGGCGAGGTTTTCTGAGCCAGCTGGAAGGCTTCCTCACATGAAGAATTCAAACGCCCCGAGTGAGACTCGAGGATTATGCCAATATTATACTTTATTTAGCGTAACACGCGGCTTGTTTGATCGGTATGCACTAA